>NW_027362761.1:1184159318-1185466290 GCF_046119375.1 Phyllobates terribilis | reverse complement strand
TCTGTGCTCTTAAATAGATAGATTGTGGGAGTAAAGACTAATTGTAATTGGAGTCCTTTTCAGGACTAGGTTACATGAGTTCCTATCAGTTTTTGCCAGGCAGGTCTGTGCCAGTGCTGTGCAAGTTTTTTTCACAGCATTTGGCTGAATCTAGCAAAGCTAATCCTTTTTGGCCTATTGCAGAGTGTGTTAGTCAGTGGAGTAGCCTATCTGTGTTGCAAGATATACCACCTGTGTATAGAATACCAATTTTTTTAATGCACCTAGTGAAGTAAAATCTTTTGGGCATAGCATCATTCTATTAGTCCATCTATACTGACCTCCATCAGGTTGCAAACTGAATATAATTTTTTTCTGCATCTAGCTCTGAAAAAATATTTGGGCTTCTAGCAGTGTGTGGGACTTGGTCTATTAGTCCATCTATACTGACCTCCATCAGGTTGCAAATTAAAAATAATTTTTTTCTTCATTTAGCTCTGAAAAAATATTTGGGCTTCTAGCAGTGTGTGGGACTTGTTCTATTAGTCCTTCTATACTGACCTCCAGCAGGTTGCAAATTGAATATAATTTTTTTCTGCATCTAGCTCTGAAAAAATATTTGGGCTTCTAGCGGTGTGTGGGACTTGGTCTATTAGTCCATCTATACTGACCTCCATCAGGTTGCAAATTAAAAATAATTTTTTTCTGCATCTAGCTCTGAAAAAATATTTGGGCTTCTAGCAGTGTGTGGGACTTGGTCTATTAGTCCATCTATACTGACCTCCATCAGGTTGCAAATTAAAAATAATTTTTTTCTTCATTTATCTCTGAAAAAATATTTGGGCTTCTAGCAGCGTGTTGGACTTGTTCTATTAGTCCATCTATACTGACCTCCATCAGGTTGCAAATTAAAAATAATTTTTTTCTGCATCTAGCTCTGAAAAAATATTTGGGCTTCTAGCAGTGTGTGGGACTTGGTCTATTAGTCCATCTATACTGACCTCCATCAGGTTGCAAATTAAAAATAATTTTTTTCTGCATCTAGCTCTGAAAAAATATTTGGGCTTCTAGCAGTGTGTGGGACTTGGTCTATTAGTCCATCTATACTGACCTCCATCAGGTTGCAAATTGAATAAAAAAAATTTCTGCATCTAGCTCTGAAAAAATATTTGGGCTTCTAGCGGTGTGTGGGACTTGGTCTATTAGTCCATCTATACTGACCTCCATCAGGTTGCAAATTAAAAATATTTTTTTTCTGCATCTAACCCAGCCAATAGTTTTGGCCTAATACCACAGTTTGGCCACTCAGCTCTGCTCGGTTACCATCCATTGTTTTTTTGTGCAAACAACTCCAGAGTTGTGAATTAGTTAACCACCAAAATGAGTGGAAAAAGGCCTGCTGCTGGTGGAAAGGGGAATAGGCGTGTTGGGAAGGGGAAAAAAGGTTGTGTCCGTGGGGTAGGTGCAGAAGAAAGACCATCTTCCAGCCAAACTAAAATGTCTACTTCTTTTAGCGGACAATGTGATAAGATCCCTTTCTTACGGCCACGCCAATCGCTACAAATTCCAGATGAGGCACAAAAACAGCAGGTGCTTCAACGGATATCAAGTGCTCCTTTAAGTGGGCTCTCCTCCACATCAACTTCAACATCACAAATACTCCAGTCCTCAAAGGTGTCACCCAAATCGCACTTGCTTCCTCACAGCTCCCAAATCTCCAGCTGCCCGTCTGAGTATGAGGTAGAACAGATGGTTGAGTCTGCAGAGCTGTTTACTCATACTATAGCCTGGGAATCAGAGGTCGACTCCAGCGCTTCTGTGAATCCAGACGAGGAAATGATCTGCACTGATGCCCAGAATCTTTATGAGTCGGATCCAGGACCAGATGCAGAAGGTTCTGACCATAATGTAGACCCTCATTCCCAAACTGTAACTCCTGTTGGTGGAGACAATGAGGAAGACGATGATAAGACTCAAATACCTGATTGGAGCGACAACTTTAGTTTTTTGTCAGGGCAGGAACAGGTTGGCTCTGAGGACGACGGGTGTGATAACGCACAGGGTGATGATGATGAGGTCGGAGATCCCACTTACTGTCAACCCACAGTCAGCCAAGAGATGAGGTCAGCAGAGGAGGTGGAGGAAGATGCTAGTGACGACGAGGTCAGGTTGCGCCTTCCTGGACAGAGACGTAGTACTGGAAGCACGTCAACAACTGCATCCTCAAACACAACTCTGCCTCTCACCACAAGTCGTGGTGGCTCTTCAGGTCGCATGGGTGCTAAGCCTTGCATAGCCTGGGCATTTTTTCAGATCGATAAAGATGACCCAACTCGTGTTATCTGTAACATTTGTCAGCAAAAGCTAAGTAGAGGCCAAAAAATACATAGTTTGAGTACTTCATGCATGAACCGGCACATGGACATGAAGCATAAGTTGCAGTGGGAAGCTCAGTGTGCTACAATGCGGTCTAGCCGGCCGGGCCAACCACCGTCTGCCATATCTTGTGCATCCGCGGCCTCTTCATCCTCTGTGACTGGGGGGACAGCAGTCACACCTGTTTTGGGGCGCAGACCTGCCACCTCTTTACCCGCAACAGCCAGCGTGATTGGCAGGTCATCATTTTCTTTGGAGGTGGTAACACCAGCTGGTCTTGAGCGCTGTCCGACATCGATAGCACCACCTTTGGATCAAGGCAACCTAACATGTCCGCCTGCATCTTCCTCACAGACCGGCAGTTTGCCGGGGACACCCTTATCAACCCCGTCTAAGCACAATAGCCAGCCCTCGGTGCCTCAGATGTGGACAAGTAAAAGACCATTTCCTCCTAGCCATGAGAAAGCTAAGAGGTTGAATTTCACCATCTGCAAGCTCTTGGCTACAGAAATGCTGCCTTTCCGCCTGGTGGACACAGAGGATTTTCGAGACCTTATGTCCGTCGCAGTGCCCCAGTACCAGATGCCCAGTCGGCACTACTTCTCAAAGAAAGGTGTGCCTGCGCTCCACCAGCATGTCGCACACAACATCACCGCTTCTTTGAGAAACTCTGTGTGTGACAGGGTGCATTTCACCACAGACATTTGGACGAGTAGGCATGGACAGGGGCGTTACATGTCGCTGACTGGGCACTGGGTAACTATGGTGACAGCAGGACAAGGGGCTGCTGTCCAAGTCTTGTCATCCCCACGAGTTGTGCGTCAATCCTCTTTATGTCAAAGTTCCACCACTGCTTCTGCCTCCTCAACCTCCTCTTGGTTTTCCACCTGCACCCAAAGCCTGTCTGGTCATGCCACAAGCTTTCTAACTGCGCAGAAGGGATCCTGCACACCTCCTTACTATGCTGGCAGTAGGGCTCAACGTCATCAGGCGGTTTTTACATTGAAATGTCTGGGAAATGTGAGTCACACAGCTGAGGAGTTGTGGTCAGCTCTGGAGAACCAATTTCATGAATGGTTGTCTCCACTGGACCTGAAACCAGGGAAGGCCGTGTGCGACAATGCTGCAAACCTGGGTGCGGCCCTTCGCCGGGGCAATGTCACACACGTGCCTTGTATGGCTCACGTGTTGAACCTGGTTGTCCAGCAATTTTTAGCCCACTATCCCAGACTAGATGGCCTTCTGCAGAGGGCACGGTCGCTGTGTGCTCACTTCCGCCGTTCGCATCCCGCAGCTCAGCGACTTACATCTCTACAGAAGTCGTTGGGCCTGCCACTTCACCGGCTAAAATGCGATGTGCCTACCCGGTGGAATTCAACTCTGCACATGTTGCAGCGACTGTGGCAGCACCGACAAGCCCTGGTGCAATACGTTCTGACGTATAGCCTGGGCCAACGAGATTCAGAGGTGGGGCAAATCACGCTGGAGGAGTGGTCTCAGATCAGGGACCTATGCACCCTTCTGCACAGTTTTGAAATGGCGACGAAGATGTTTAGTGCTGACGATGCCATTATCAGCATGACTATTCCGGTGATTTACATGCTGGAGCACATGTTAAACAGAATTCGGAGTCAGGTGGTGGCACAAGAGGAGGTGGAGGAAGTAGAGGAGGAGGAGTTGTATGCGGAAGGGCTAACATCTGCAAGGTCCAGACGGTCGGCAGCACCAAGGCGGCAGGCATGTGAGGGTGGGGGAGATGGTTTTACCAGGGCGCATGGTAGCAGCCAAACTAGTGAGGAAGGTGCAGGAGCCCAGGAAGAAGTGGAGGACGAACTGATGGAAGACTCATCAGATGAGGGAGACCTTGATCACATTTCTGTTGTGCGAGGTTGGGGGGAGAGGACAGAGGAAGGAAGCATGATTGTTACCTCGCCACCAACACAACAGGGACTTGGTGCTCCTGGATGCGCAACACACATGAGTGCCTTCTTGCTGCACTACCTGCAACATGACCCTCGAATTGTGAGAATTAGAAATAATCCTGACTACTGGGTTGCCACACTGTTAGATCCCCGGTACAAAAGTAAATTTGCAGAAATTATTCCTGCCATAGAAAGGGATGCACGCATGCAGGAGTATCAGCAGAGACTGTTGCAGAATCTTACATGTGCTTTTCCACAAAATACCAGTGGTGCACGTAGTGAATCTCACAGTTCCAACTTGCCAACCGTGGGACCGTCAAGTGTTCAGCACTCAAACCGTGACAGAACCACAGTATCTGCTGGTAACATCAATTTTGCGGAATCATTTCACCACTTTTTTAGCCCATCCTTTGCAAGGCCACAGGAGACAAGAAGTCTGACACATAGTCAACG
The DNA here is from genome assembly GCF_046119375.1 of Phyllobates terribilis. NCBI lineage: Eukaryota > Metazoa > Chordata > Amphibia > Anura > Dendrobatidae > Phyllobates > Phyllobates terribilis. The sequence goes on along the minus strand of NW_027362761.1, from coordinate 1,185,461,560 downwards.
CCTAGAGACGATGGTACAGGAGTATCTCCAAGTAAACATTGAAGCCACGACTGTGTCACTAGACCCTTGCTCTTTTTGGGCTTCCAATCTGGATAAATGGCCAGAGCTAGCCACTTACGCCTTGGAGATCTTGTCATGCCCCGCAGCCAGCTTTCTGTCTGAACGTGTGTTCAGCGCTGCTGGTGGTGTGCTGACAGATAAGCGCACGCGGCTCTCCACTGATAATGTAGACAGACTCACGTTCATAAAGATGAACAAATCATGGATCCGAAACGACTTTTCTACCCCTGTGTCATCCTGGGGAGAGTAAAAGCTTGATGATTGGTTAAAATCACCCTACCAACCGTTTTAAGCTTTCAAATTACTAATCATGTTTATCTGTATCTTGACTGGAAAATAATTTGGGCTTTGTAGCAGTGTGCAGCACTGATCCTATTAGGCCATCTATACTAAAGCTTCACCAGATTTAAAATTAAAAATAATTTTTAGCTGCATCTAGCCCGGAAAATAATTTTGGGGCTCCGAGATGCGCAAGGCACATAAGTGCCTTCTTGCTGCACTACCTGCAGCATGACCCTCATATTGTCAGAATTCGAAGTAATCATGACTACTGGTTTGCCACACTCTTAGATCCCCCAAACTTTTCGATCAACCTTTTCATTTTAATAAAGACCAAAAAAATGGTCATTTTTGAAATTATAAGCATTAGCAGGTTGTTAGAAACTGAAATCAAACAGTTTTCAACTCAAAACTTTATTCTAGGTGATGTTACATTTTCACATAGGACCCCTTGTTCGAAAGGAGCTTCTGAACTCTCTCGTCCATTGAATTTGTCAGGTTTTGGATGGTTTCTGCTTCAATTGTTTTGCATGAGGACAGAATACCCTCCCAGAGCTGTTGCTTAGATGTGAACTGCCTCCCGCCATCATAGACACTCCTTTTAATGATGCTCCAAAGGTTCTGAATGGGGTAGAGGTCAGGGGAGCATGGGGGTCGCACCATAAGTTTGTCCCCTTTTATGCCCATATCAGCCAGAGATGCAGATGTTTTATGTGCAGCATGAGATGGTGCATTATCATGCAGAAAAATGATCTTGCTGTGAAATACACGGTTCTTCTTCTTGAACCATGGCAGGAAGTGCTGTTTGAGAAAATCCACATACATTATGGAGTTCATCTTTAGCGCCTTCAGGGATCCTAAAGGGGCCGACAATCTCTCTCCCCATGATTCCAGCCCAAAACATTACTCCACCTCCTCCTTGTTGGCGCTGTAGCCGTGTTTGCGTGGGGTGTCCATCAACCAGCCATCCTCCACTCCATCCATCTGGACCATCGAGCGCTGCACGGCACTCATCCGTGAACAAAACAGTTTTGAAATCAGTCTTCATGTAATGTTTGGCCCACTGGAGCCGTTTCTGCTTGTGTGAAGTGGATAGAGGAGGTCGACAGGATGGCGCATGCACAGCTGCAAACCTCTGAAGGACCCTGCATCTTGTTGTTCGGGGGACGTTGGAGGCACAAGCAGCTTCAAAAACTTGTCTGCTGCTATGACAAGGCTTTTTTGCCGCTGCTCTTTCAACCTGACGTAATTGCCTGTAGGAAAGAGTCCTCAATTTGCCCTTCTCAGCACGCACACGTGTGTACTGTGAATCAGCTACATACTTCCTGATTGCCAAGACACTTCATCCTGATCATCGCACAATGTTGATTGTAGTCATGCCTTGACCTAAACACTCCACAATTTGTTGCTTCTCAGCAGCCGACACATCCTTTTTCTTTCCCATTTTGGCAGAAAATGTAGGCTGCTTAATAATGTGAGAGAGTCTTCTTAAGTAGTCTTGCCTTTCATTGGACACACCTGCCAAACTAATTAGCACAGGTGTCTGCAATTGCTTACAGTGATATAAAGAGCCCTGACACACATCACCATCAATGAGTTTAACTGACAAACAAACAAATTCTTCCCTTATCACTCCTAAACACTTTTTGTATAATAATTTGGAACGCAGTGTACATGTGCTTTTCCACAAAACACCAGTGGTTCACGTAGTGAATCTTACAGTTCTAACTTGCCAACCGTGGTCTGTATGGAGTTGTTCAATAAAGGGCCCAAAATTAAGATAACATAGATGGGAGAGGTCTCTATGAATAGGAATTCCTAAGTATTTCATACCCTGTGAGGGCCAGGCAAAGGGAAAGTTGGACTGGATGGAATCCTATATGGATTTGGGGAGGGAGACATCGAGGGCCTCAGACTTCGCTGCATTGATTTTAAAATTTTACCATGTAACAAAGTGATCTATTTCAGCCATAACAGCATGGATGGATATATGTGATTGAGTGATATATACTAGGACATCATCAGCAAATAGAGAGCACTTGTACTCGGTGCCTCCCACCTCAATCCACCTAATATTGGGGTTATGGCGAATTGATGAGAGCAGGTGCTCCGTCACTAGGATGTATAAGAGAGGGGACAGAGGACATCACTGCCTTGTCCCATTGGTGATTGTGAAAGGTGATGAAAATGTTCTGACGCACCCCCTGGGCCTTGGGACACCCGGAGCCGGACCCTTTTTGGTGGATGCTGGTGGTTGTAGTCTTCGTGGCGGCGACCCAGTTCCGTGGCTCAGGGCGGTCAAACCAGTGGCGGAACTATTTATGTGGTTTTCATGTTTAAATGTCCGACTACGCCACCCGTGGATTGCGGTCAGAGTGAACCGCCGCTACAGGGCAGACCACTGAGGCTGGTGTTGTGGGTGCAGCAGAGCGTAGCATAACTCCCCACGGGAGGAGTATAGCCTCAGGGCAGTGTATGCGGAGGATGGGGGTGATGGTGCAGGGCAGCAGCAGTAACGACACGGAGTCAGTGATGCAGTTCAGGGCCTTTACTCACAGTTCTTATTATCCAGACCACGTCTGCAGGTAACGGCTGCCCACGTCGTACTGTGCTCACCAGGTGAGGGGCTCAGACAACTCCCAGATAACTTTGGAGCACTTCACAGGACCCCCTTTGTGTGTCCTTTGTCTGGCCTTTCTTACCAACACTTCTGTCCGGCTGCCTCGGGCCTCCTCTTGGTAAACTTGGCGCCAGTTTCCCTGACCCTATGTGGTGCCTTCCTAGCGGGTGTAGCGAGGGGCTGCGCCACATAAAATGTCAGAGCCTCCGGTTTCTAGCTGAGGGTCGTTTCCTGCCTCCACTAGTTCGGGGACCGGTCTCCCCCTTTGGCCTGACCCCTCCACGCAGGTGGATTCGGGCGTGCGGTGGCGACTCGCCCGTCCGCACCCCTGGGATCCCTTCATTCCTCGTTCCTGGAGCCTTCTCCGCTCCTCTTCCTTCCTTCTCCCTCTTCCAGGCCTGGGCCTCTGTTACTAGGCCCGCCTCCGGAGCAGAGCTCATGCAGAGCCCCTGCTCCCTGCCACTTCTGCTCAGACTTCTCTGCACTGAACTAAGATGGTGCCCACCTTTTATACTCCCTTCTCAATGCACCCAGGAACTGCTTCCTCCCTGCTCCTGCACTACAGGGTTCCCCTTCCTCAGTGTTCCCTCCCCCCACTCCAGCCAGGGACAGGGACTGTCATGCCCATCTCAGGGGCATATTGGTCGCCCTGCCCCACGGCAATGTGGTGTAATGCATGCAGGTGTCGGGTCCTGATCCACACTCCATCCTTACCTGAGAGTGAGATATCACACCTCTGGGTGAGGTGCAATACGTCTTTAGCAACCGAGCCCTCAGGGTGCTACAGTTCCATTTATCTTCAGCCTAGGTGACGTATTGCGATACAGGGCCGTGATTTTGGCTATAAAAGGGTCCCCTAGACCCCTACCCCAAGCTTTTTAAGAGAATCATATATGGCGTGCCAGGAGACTCTATGGAATGCTTTCTCAGCATCCAACGAGAGTATCTAATTACAAATTTTTAACTGCATCTAGCCCAGGAAATACTTTGTGCCTAGTAGCAGTGTCTTCTAGTAAGCGGATTATCCCGGCTGTTAAGCAAGCTGCACCACCTGTAGTTTAGACACTTAATTTTTTCAAAGGAAATGCTTCGGGACCATGGGATACTTAGTGAAGAGCATCAGGAGGCACCCCAAGGGATAGGGGCTGGGACTGGCAGTAGGATGCCTTGCGGTGGACAGCCGAGCTCGATCCTTATAAAAGCTTTTTAACTGCAGCAGCTTTAGTGGACGCTACTGGAGCTGGAATTACCGCGGCTGCTGGCATGAGACTTGCCCTCCAATAGATCCTTGTAAATGGATTTAAAGTGTATTCATTCAAATTAGAGAGACAATTTAAATTAAAAAGCTTAGAGCTGCCTCCACCACAGGGGGGCTCGCTCGACCCACCAGCGGACAGGCACCAGTATTGGGAGAGGGGGGCTGGCCGTCAGGGTTCACCGCGGCTCTGGCACAAACCCGGCGACACGGAGGTGGCACGGGCAGGAGCGGACTGGCCGTGTCGGCTTCTCACTTTTTGGATTTTAGAAGGGCATGACATGCCTATATCTGTGTCTCCCCCTCCTTTTACTCCTCCACCTCTTTTATTTTCGCATGACTATATGTACTTGTCACTTTTCCATGTGTTAGTTATGTCTTCTGAGCAGTTTGTCAGCTTTTGGACACGTTTGAAGGTGTTTTCTATGTGTTTCTATGTGTTTTTGTTTGCCTGCCATTGGTTTTAACGGTGTTCGAAGGTGTTCGACGAACAGTTCGACGAACAGTTCGGCGAACACACGGGTGTTCGACGAACCGAACCGAACTCGAACACTACGGGGGTGGCTCAACACTAGTCCTGTGTCCTTGTGTGTACCACATTGAGCATGGAGAAAAGAAAGAATACCAAAGAACTGTCTGAGGACTTGAGAAACCAAATTGTGAGGAAGCATGAGCAATCTCAAGGCTACAAGTCCATCTCTAAAGACCTGAATGTTCCTGTGTCTTCCGTGCGCAGTGTCATCAAGAAGTTTAAAGCCCATGGCACTGTGACTAACTTCCCTAGATGTGGACGGAAAAGAAAAATTGACGAAAGATTTCAACGCAAGATTGTGCGGATGGTGGATAAAGAACCTGGACTAACAAGTTCAAGCTGCCCTGCAGTCCGAGGGTGCAACAGTGTCAACCCGTACTATTCGTCGGTGTCTGAATGAAAAGGGACTGTATGGTAGGATACCCAGGAATGGAAGTATGTCTTACCCCGAGACATAAAAAAAACAGGCTGGAGTTTGCCAAAACTTACCTGAGAAAGCCTAAAACGTTTTGGAAGAATGTTCTCTGGTCAGATGAGACAAAAGTAGAGCTTTTTGGGAAAAAGCATCAACATAGAGTGTACAGGAATAAAAAAGAGACATTCAAAGAAAAGAACACAGTCCCTACAGTCAAACATGGCAGAGGTTCCCTGATGGTTTGGGGTTGCTTTGCTGCCTCTGGCACTGGACTGCTTGACCGTGTGCATGGCATTATGAAGTCTGAAGACTACCAACAAATTTTGCAGCATAATGTAGGGCCCAGTGTGAGAAAGCTGGGTCTCCCTCAGAGGTCATGGGTCTTCCAGCAGGACAATGACCCAAAACACACTTCCAAAAGCACTATAAAATGGTTTGAGAGAGAGCACTGGAGACTTCTAAGGTGGACAGCAATGAGTCCAGACCTGAATCTCAAAGAACACCTGTGGAGAGATCTCAAAATGGCAGTTTGGAGAAGGCACCCTTCAAATATCAGGGACCTGGAGCAGTTTGCCAAAGAAGAATGGTCTACAATTCCAGCAGAGCATTGTAAGAAACTCATTGATGGTTACCGGAAGCGGTTGTTCGCAGTTATTTTGGCTAAAGATTGTGCAACCAAGTACTAGGCTGAGGGTGCCAATAGTTTTGTCTGACCCATTTTTGGAGTTTTGTGTGAAATGATCAATGATTTGATTTTTTCTTCATTCTCTTGTGTGTTTTTTCCTTGAAAGCAAATTAAATGAAGATAATAAGACCAAAGAATTTGTGATTGCAATCATTTTCAGGAAGAAACTGAGTATTATCTGACAGAATTGCAGGGGTGCCAATACTTTTGGCCACCACTGTATCTCCTCTTAAGGACCTGTCTGGTGACCATCTTACTATATATATAATTATATATATATTACATACAAAATAAATATGCATACAGTAGCAGTCAAAATGTTAAACATTTGACACACCTTTTTCATTCAAGAGTTTGTCTTGTTCTTATTGGACTGTGCACATTTTAGATTCAGACTGAAGGCATCAAAACCACAACGGAACATATGGAAACAAAGAGTAAAGAAACAAATGTGAAGTAAACCAGAGTATGCATTAAACCTTACATTCTCCATAGTATGCTCTTATACTTTGATGACAGTTTTACACCCCCTTGGCATTCTCTCCAGTATCTTTATTGTGTAGTCACTTGGGATGGCTACCAACAGTCTTAAATCAGTTCCTAGAGTTACTAAGCAATTGTTGGCTGCTTTGTCCTTACTCTTCAGACCAGCTCTTTCCAATCCATCTCAATTAGTTTGAGGTTGTTTGATTGTGGAGGCTATATCATGTGGCGCAGCTATCCATTCCTCTCCTTCTTGGTTACATAGCTCTTACATAGCCTGCAGGAGTGTTTTGGTTAATTGTCCTGTTGCATTCCAAATGATTGACCCAATAAGTGAAATACAGATGGTATGGACTGTCCTTGCAGAAGTGCTGAGTAAGTGTGCTTTGAATTTGAAATAAATCACCAACAGTGTTAGCAGCCGCAGCCCCACCACACCATCAAACCTCCCCCTCCATACTTTATGGTGGACAAAACACATGTAGAAAACATCCGCTCAACTATTCTGCATCCAACAAAGACATGGCTGTTGCTACCAAAAATCATCAGACTGTGGCGCCCCTGAGGGTTCGGTCGCCACAGGGGTACTGCATTTCTTTAATGAGGTGTGGTATCTCTCCTTCGAGGTAAGGATGGTGCAGCTGTCAGGACCCCACCTCTGCATTCATCACTACACCTCTCCCACCTGAGGGGGGCTAATATGCACCAGGGTGCTGCCCCAGCCGGGATAAGAGGAGATGGGGGAACCAAAGATAGGTGGAACCAAGTAGTGGATGAGGGTGGAGGACACACTTAGAGGTTACACTTAATAATTCATATTTAATAAACAGCCATCTTGGGCTTATTGTCTTTTGATTGTGATCTTCATCACTGAATGTGGCTTTCTGTGTGAACCTGCAGTTGATAGGGACACGGTCCTCATGCTCTGGCCTTGAGTCGAGGAGAGGGCAAGAGTTAACGGCTGTCTCTACCCGGTCAAGGTCCCTACCTAAGAAGGCCTGGAGGGGAGTAGAGGAGATAAGCTCCACAGGCAAAAGGATCCCAGGAGGATGCAAACGGAGCGGAATACGCCACCTGTCCTCACTATTCTGGCCTAGCCAGAGGGAGTCCTGCTGCAAAATGGGTACCGGCCCCTGATACCTGACTTTGTTACTTCAAGTCTTAGTCAGAGAAGCCCGGAGGCTCAGTGGATCCCACCGGGTAACGGAGCGGAGTCGCCACCCGTACCCTTGTTCTGTGCATAGTCCAGAGGGAGACCCGGCCTTAGTACACGCAACACATACGGACAGGAGAGGACTTAGTAGAAAGTCTAGGAACACTCTGGTGCGGGGTCCTGACCAAAGCCCCTGAACTACCTGGAGGTTGTCAGACCCCCGATTCTGGTGGCCGCAGTGCGCCGTGAGGAGCAGGGAGAAGCCTTGCAGCTGCGCATTTTACCGTGAGTAAAGCTTGGAAGATAACTCCTATGGCCTCCGGTTTCTTATTGCAACGCGGCACCGCACCACACCACACCAGAATCCACTAATACTCCCTCCATCCGCGTCTCTGCCCTGAGGCCCTGCTCCGCCTGTGGGGAGTAGCACCATCCGAAGCTGCCACTACATCCCGCCTCAGAGGACTGCCGCAGCGCTGGTGGCCATCACCAGACACCACAGGTGGCATAGTCAATTCAACCACTCAAATCGCTATCACCAACCCTCCTAGCCCCCTTATTTTTAATGTGACAACCCTGGGCACGGACCGGGCCTAGGTCCGCGACTACATCCAACTTGCACAGTGGCCCGGCTTCCGAGTACCCCAACACTCAGGGAGGGCTAGCGAGCGGGGAAGGAGAGGCGTCCCCTAGTCCAACCAACACGGACGTATTACTACCATCCATCTCTCTCCTCCACCCGGCCGTCACAAGACCATAACACCAATTTCAGCTAATCCAATGTATAGTTCTTATGTTGCTTGGCCCAATAAACTTTATTCTTCTTGTTTGTCGTCCTCAACTGGGGTTATTTTTGCAGAAATTCGACCATAAAGGCCGCCTCCTCGCAGTCTTTTCTGAAAAGTTAATGTTAATAAGATCAAAGAAAACCATTACATGAACAGGTGTCAAACTTTTGACTGGTACTGTATATAATAAACATAGGAATAATTTGAATCATCTGGAACACAATGAAAAATTGAAACCAGTGCTTAAACTACCATTTATAATTCAGTTGTCTTCATGGCGGAAAGGCTGTTGATTTCCTAAAGCTCGAGGGTCCATGTGTGATTGCTTCTTCAGCGCTCATGATGGCTATATCTGTGTAATTTAAAATGACCAATAAAATAGGTAAAAAAGAAAAACATTTGGTTGTGTAAACACTTTGTATTGTTGTATATACAGTACACATATGCAAGGGGATTCATATAATAGAGGTAAGTCATGTAACAATTAAGCATGTCCTGGGGCTCAGTCCTAGTCCGTTCCATCTTTTGATCTACTGGAGGGCGAGAAGCTATGAAGAACTCTTGTCTCACAAGAGCCAGCCTTAATCAGATAAATTGGCCCAAGTGACAAGTTAGGGTAGAATGTTAAACAAACACCTAGTCCTTCTGTCAGGGATGATGAAAATTCCTGGTAGTAGTGGTAAGCTATAGTGATGGGCGAGCACTAAAATGCTCAGGTGCTCGATGCTCGGGTCGAGCACATTGGAATACTTGGGTGCTCGACCCGAGCAACGAGCCCAATGTAAGTCTATGGGAAACTCGAGCATTTTTCAGGCGGCTCCACCCGGCGGTCCTCAGAGGGCCTAAAAATTGCCCAAATCGATGGGAACAGTGCTCAAATGACATAGGAACAGCATAAGGAAGACCCCTGGAAGCATTTCTGACTCCCAGGTCACTGCTGTCAACAACGTTGTCAGAGTATTACGCCACTTTTACAGACTCACAATAAAACATACAAAAACTAAACCAAAATGGATTTTCCTGGGATATATGTTAATGAACATCCTTTCCAGGGTATTGACTTGTATATAAAGCAAAATAAATAACTAAAAAAAAATACTCCTCCAGACCTTGGGCTATGTTCACACTTAGCGTTTTTGATGCGTTTTTGCACTTTTGCATTGCTTTCAACCGTGACAATTGCATTCACCAGGATATGTAATTTTAACATTTTACAACCATATCTGGCCTTGTGGTGTGTGACACATCATCAGACACATCGTGTTTCATTTATAAAGGAGGGACTCTGAAAGTCACAAAGCCTATTTTTATAGGGCCATCAGGCGGCCTTTACTATTATTAAGGGGCCAGCAGTAGGGCACTCACTATTCTTAGAGAACCATCAGCCGGCTATGTTTTATTGTTCCCATTAATAAAGACGGGGTCTCCTATACTGGTATTGCTTATGCAGTGAGTGGCAGGGCTGCCCAAAATTAGGACGCACCCCAATACCACTTTGAAACTTTGGACTCACCCCTTTGAAGAGACTTAGAGGGGGGCCTCTTGAAAACAATGTTCCCATTATTAGGAAGTAGGTCTCCCATTGTGTTTGCCTACGCAGTGAATGCAAGGGTTGCCAAAAATTTGGAGGCACTCCAATGCCCCTTGGAAGAGACGTAGAGGAGGGGCTCCTGAAAAAAATGTTCCCATACTTAGGAAGTGGGTCTCCCATAGTATTGGCCTATGCAGTGAATGCAACGGCTGCCAAAAATTGGGAAGCACTCCAATGCCCCTTGGAAGAGACGTGGAGGAGGGCCTCATAAAAATTGTTCCCATTAGAAAGGAGCGGGCTGACAAACATTTACCCCTGGGGGGTATACATGAACATACTATATAAAAAAAATTTTTTACGGGCATCATAAACACCCTTTAAAAAAATGATGTGGGTGTTGCATCACGGACCACGGTCACCGTGGTGATATGGTGGAGGTGGATGAGGATGAGAAGAAGGAGGAGGACAGAGCAAATAGCCAAAATCAGGAAGCGTATACCGATGCGTTTGTGTGAAGAGGTGCATGGGAATACACCACCAGTAAAAAGACAGTAAATTTGAGTTTATATTATGCTGCTATCATTCGGTGGTGTTGAAAAGCCTGGCCCAATCCAGCCCTTGCTCATTTTTATATGAGTCAGCCTGTCAGCATTTTCAGTTGACAGGCAGATGCGCTTATCAGTTATAATTCCACAAGCAGCCCTAAAAACCTGCTCTGATAAAACAATAGCGGCAGGGCAGGCCAGGACCTCCAAGGCGTAGAGAGCCAGTTCATTCCATGTATCCAGCTTGGACACCCAATAATTATAAAGCACAGAGGAATCACGGAGGACATTTTTACGGTCGGCAAGGTACTCCCTCAGCATATTCCCAAACTTTACACTCCTTGTGAGAGTACCCCGCACCTCAGGACCTTTGAGATGGGAGAGGCTGAGAAAATTCTCCCACAACTTTGACAGTGTTCCCCTGCCTCTGCTGGATTAACGTTGTGTCTCTGTCATCTGTACTCCTTGGCTGTCCAAAGCACTGTGACCTCTGCCGCCAGTGTTTTCAAATGGGAATTTTTTTAATACTTCCGCAACAAGGGCCTTCTGGTACCCATTTTTGTAGACCTGTCCGCCTTAGGAATAAGAGATATAAAGTTCCCCTTGTAGCGTGGGTCTAGTAGTGTCACCAACCAGTAATGATTGTCACCCAAAAATTTTGAGAACGCGAGGGTCATGGGAAAGGCAGTGTAACATAAACGCAGCCATGCGTGCCAAACTGCTAACAGGCAAGACTTCTGTGTCCTCACCAAGAGGACGACTGACCATGCTCTCCTTCTCCTCTCTGTCTTCTGGCCATCCACGCTGAACAGACGGTATGACAGTTGTGCAGGTAGTACCATCTATAGCGCATGAAACTAGATCCTGTTCCTCCTCCTCCTCCTTCTCTTCCTCATTGTCACCCAATCCATGTTGGGATGAGATGAGGCTTGGCTGTGTGTAATCACCCTGTATGGTTCCTTGCTCCATCTCATCGTGCTCCGCCTGCAATGCATCCTCTTTAATTGTGAGCAGAGAGCATTTCAGAAGACAGAGAAGTGGGATGGTGATGCTAATTATGGCGTCATCGCCGCTCACCATCTTGGTGGAGTCCTCAAAATTTTGGAGGATGGTACATATGTCTGACATCCATGTCCACTCCTGAGGTCTTATGTGTGGAGTCTGAACTGAATAACGACGGCCTTGTTGATACTGGTACTCAACAAATGCCCTCTTCTGCTCACAAATTCTTCCCAACATCTGCAGTGTAGAGTTCCAGCACGTGGGGACATCACACACCAGTCTGTGAGCCGGAAGCTGCTAACGCTGCTGAAACACAGCAAGGGGGGCGGAAGCTGTAGGTGACTTTCTACTATGGGCTCACAGGCGGCGTACTTTAACAAGCAGATCCGGCAGCTCAGGGTAGGATTTGAGAAACCGCTGAAGCACGAGGTTAAGCACATGGGCCAGGCATGGTACGTATGTGAGCTCGCCTCAGAGCCACCACCAGGTTCCAGCCATTGTCACACACGACCATGCCTGGCTGTAAGTTTAGCGATGTGAGCCATAGATCTGCCTGCTCTTTTAGAGCTGTCCACAACTCTTCAGCATTGTGCGGTTTGTCACCTAAGCATATTAGCTTCAGCACAGTCTGTTGCTGCTTGGCCGAGGCAGTGCTGCAGTGCTTCCAGCTTGTGACTGATGTGGTCACTTCAGAGATGGAGGCTGAAGAGGAGGAGGAGGCTGTGGAGGATGAGGTGCAGGAGCTGTAGACTGGGGGGGCAACCCTGATTGACCTAGGACCCGCAATTCTTGGCATTGGGAGGATGTGTTCCATCCCAAGGTCCGACTGGATCCCGGATTCCACTATGTTAACCGAGTGTGCCATCAGCGAGATGTACCGTCCTTGCCCATAAGCACTTGTCCACGTGTCCGTGGTTAGGTGGACTTTCCCAGTAACTGCGATGTGGAGGGCATGGCTAATGTTTAGGGACACGTGCTTGTGTAATGCGGGGACGGCACACCGGGAGAAATAGTGGCGGCTGGGGACCGAGTGCCGAGGAACGGCCGCCGCTATCAGGTTGTGGAATGCTTCCGTCTCTACGAGCCTAAAAGGCAACATTTCGAGCGCAAGCAGTCGTGAAATGTGGGAATTTTGTAGTGTGGCCTGTGGGGCGTTGGCTGCGTATTTGCGCTTGCGTTCCAAGGACTGGGGTATGGACAACTGAACGCTGCGCTGGGAAAAAGGACAAGGACGTGCTTCCTGATGCTGCGACTTGAGAGTGTGCAACGACAGGTGCAGGGCAGTAGGCATCTTCGCATGCACTATGGACATGGGATTGGTTTGCATGTACAACAGTGGAAGAAGCAGTTGTGCTACCCGCAGACACTGTTCCTGGACCCTGGGGTTCGACCAACAAATTTGGGTGCTTTGCTGCCATGTGCCTGATCATGCTGGTGGTGGTCAGGCTGCTAGTTTTGCCACCCCTGCTGATGATGGCCTGGGAGGTGGTGCAAATGGCCTTTTTGGAGTTATTAGCAGAGTCTTAAAAAGCAACCAGACTCGGGAAGACCTAACAGTTGTACTGGCAACTTCCTTTGTGTTGGTGTTACGGGGAACGGTTGCCTGCCTTCTGTCTGCGGCCACCACACTGCTTCTTCCTGCCTGTTGGGGTGCCTGCCTCCGTCCCCCTGTGTGCTGCTGTCCTCGCTCTGCATGTCCTCCTGCCAGGTTGAGTCAGTTACTATATCATCCTCCACCTCGTCTTCCACTTCCTCGCCCTGGTCCTCCTACTGACTTTCTGGATCAGGGAGAAATATAGCAATATCAGGATCAGGGTTAGGAATATGCAGTCCAGACTCATGGCTACTGAAACTTGACCGTGTGGAAGACAGGGTGGTGTTGGTGGTGGTGGCAAAGCGACTGGAAGCATTATCCGCTATCCATCCAACAACCTTTTGACACTGCTCTGGGTTCAATAGGGGTGTGCTGCGGTCTCCTAGGAATTGGGACAGGAAGGTCGAGCGAGAAAATGTTGGTGTTTGTTGGCACAATTTCAGCTTGCCCACGGCCTCGGCCTCTGCATGCACCATCACGTCCAGTTCCCCATCCCTTGCCACGTGCCTTGCCTAATTTAAATGGAGGACATTATCTTCCACGCTCACTACTAGTGTTGAGCGATACCTTCCGATATCTAGAAATATCGGATCGGATTGGATCGGACCGATACCGAAAAAGTATCGGATATCGCCGATTCCGATACCGGAAACCAATGCAAGTCAATGGGACAGAAATATCGGAATGAAAATAAACCCTTTCTTTCCTTGTAGGTTAATTCTACATGAAGGAAAACAACTAAGAATAATGTAGAATGTATTGGGGGAGGTGGGGGAGACAATAAAGGCATAGAGGTTTAGCCCAATCAAATGGAATAGCAGGAATTAATATTATTTTTAAGACGTTCTGAGTTACGGAAATATTGACTATGTTAAGTATTTTTATATTTTGTCAGATATTTATGTTTCACTACTTCCATGCTCTTCACCTTCTTTTTTACTTCTCCCACACTTTCTCCTTCATCATCTTCAGCATCTTTTTCATCCACTTCTTCTTCACCTTCTTCATCTTCTTCTTCTTCACCTTCTTCGTATTATTCTTTTTTTTTACATTCTTCATATTCTACTTCTTCATCTTCTTCATCTTCTTCTTCTTCATCATATTCTTATTTGTGGCAGGCATTCCTGTAGTTGTTATCTATAAAAGGTTGGACATTACACCTTTCGTTCTGCCCGTCACAAAAGATTTACAACAGGATTTGTCCGCGTTCAGTTTGGCCTGCAGCAGCAGGTCTTTTCCAGGGGCACCACGAGGAGGAATGGACTCACCCCCATACACTGCTTAGTCATCTTCTGCTTATAATTTAGATATTATCTTTTGCTCTGATTTTTAGTCTTATGCTTAATGTTCTTCCGCTTTTTGTTCTGCAGCTTCTTGTATTTCTGCTTCTTGGTTTTCTGTCTCTTGTTCTTCTGTATCTTGGTGCTTGTCTTCTCTTCTTTGTCCTCTTGGTCAACTTCTACAGGGTCATCTTCTTGGTCTTCTTCGGGGTGGTCTTCAGGGTCATCGTCTTCGGGTGTCCTCTTCTTCGGGTTGGTCTTCTGGGTCCTCGTCTTCGGGGTCCTCGTCTTCTTCGGGGTGGTCTTCAGGGTCCTCGTCTTCTTCGGGGTGGTCTTCAGGGTCCTCGTCTTCTTCGGGGTGGTCTTCAGGGTCCTCGTCTTCTTCGGGGTGGTCTTCAGGGTCCTCGTCTTCAGGGTCGTCGTCTTCGGGGTCCTCGTCTTCTTAGGGTTGGTCTTCAGGGTCCTCGTCTTCAGGGTCCTCGTCAGGGAGATCTAGAGTGATTACCAAGAACCATTTCAAAAAGCTTGAACTTGGAAATGTAGCAGAAGGTACAAGAAAGCTGAGGAACTACCGAGGACCAGCTGACGGTGCTGGAACCCGGATGGGTAGCAGAAGGTACAAGAGCCAATGGAACTGCCGAAGACCAGCTGACGGTACTGGAACTCGGTTACTAAGCAGGAGGTACCTGTGCCAGAAAGCACTACCAAGGACCAGCAGACATTGGTGGAACTTGGATACCGAGAAGGAGGCACCTAATCCAAAGGCACTGCCGAGAACCAGTTGACGGTACTGGAACCCGGATGGGTAGCAGAAGGTACCCATGTAAAAAAAAGTTCAAGGCCGCGAGCCGGCCGCAGTTACCAAATCCCACAGTCCTACAGGGGGTGCTTGTCCTATTGGCACTATGGAACCAGCCTTCATTGCCAGATCCCGCAGCCCACATAGGAGTCACCTAAACTGCAGGCACCATAGAGTCGGCTAACCCGACCGCAACACGACAGGACAACGCATTGGAGGCAAAGTGACGTTGACACTACCCGGAAACAGCTGGCGTGCTGGAACCAGGCTGGGCAGGAGGGAGTACCCGTGCCAAATTCACTGCCGAGAACCAGCTGACGGTAATGGAACCCGGATGGGTAGTGGAAGGTACAAGAGCAAATGGAACTACCGAGAACCAACTGGCGGCGCTGGAACCCAGGGTAAATACTAAAAACAGAGTGGAGCCAGAGGTGTAATTGGAGCAAGTTTTTAATCAGTAGTACAGTGGATGTGGACAAAGCAGGAGAATTTGCCGGACACACAGCAGGGGAACAGCTGACGTTACTGAACCCCAATAACACGGCAGCAAGTGTTGACTGTGCAGACGGCACTTCCGAGCGCCAACTGGCGGTGTTGGAGCTTAGGGATAACACTGAAAACAGAGGAGCCAGAGGTGTAATTGGAGCAACTTTAAAATCTGTAGTAGTGAGAATGTGGACAGAGCAGGAGAAATTGCCGTCCGCACAGCAGGGGAACAGCTGACAATACTGAACCCCAATAACACGGCAGAAAGTGTTGACTGTGCAGACGGCACTTCCGAGCGCCAACTGGCGGTGTTGGAGCTTAGGGATAATACTGAAAACAGAGGAGCCAGAGGTGTAATTGGAGCAACTTTAAAATCTGTAGTAGTGAGAATGTGGACAGAGCAGGAGAAATTGCCGTCCGCACAGCAGGGGAACAGCTGACGATATTGAACCCCAATAACACGGCAGCAAGTGTTGACTGTGCAGACGGCACTTCCGAGCGCCAACTGGCGGTGTTGGAGCTTAGGGATAATACTGAAAACAGAGGAGCCAGAGGTGTAATTGGAGCAACTTTAAAATCTGTAGTAGTGAGAATGTGGACAGAGCAGGAGAAATTGCCATCCGCACAGCAGGGGAACAGCTGACGTTACTGAACCCCAATAACACGGCAGCAAGTGATGACTGTGCAGACGGCACTTCCGAGCGCCAACTGGCGGTGTTGGAGCTCAGGGATAATACTGAAAACAGAGGAGCCAGAGGTGTAATTGGAGCAACTTTAAAATCTGTAGTAGTGAGAATGTGGACAGAGCAGGAGAAATTGCCGTCCGCACAGCAGGGGAACAGCTGACGTTACTGAACCCCAATAACACGGCAGCAAGTGTTGACTGTGCAGACGGCACTTCCGAGCGCCAACTGGCGGTGTTGGAGCTTAGGGATAATATTGAAAACAGAGGAGCCACAGGTGTAATTGGAGCAACTTTAAAATCTGTAGTAGTGAGAATGTGGACAGAGCAGAAGAAATTGCCGTCCGCACAGCAGGGGAACAGCTGACGTTACTGAACCCCAATAACACGGCAGCAAGTGTTGAATGTGCAGACGGCACTTCCGAGCGCCAACTGGCGGTGTTGGAGCTTAGGGATAATACTGAAAACAGAGGAGCCAGAGGTGTAATTGGAGCAACTTTAAAATCTGTAGTAGTGAGAATGTGGACAGCGCAGGAGAAATTGCCGTCCGCACAGCAGGGGAACAGCTGACGTTACTGAACCCCAATAACACGGCAGCAAGTGTTGACTGTGCAGACGGCACTTCCGAGCGCCAACTGGCGGTGTTGGAGCTCAGGGATAATACTGAAAACAGAGGAGCCAGAGGTGTAATTGGAGCAACTTTAAAATCTGTAGTAGTGAGAATGTGGACAGAGCAGGAGAAATTGCCGTCCGCACAGCAGGGGAACAGCTGACAATACTGAACCCCATTAACACGGCAGAAAGTGTTGACTGTGCAGACGGCACTTCCGAGCGCCAACTGGCGGTGTTGGAGCTTAGGGATAACACTGAAAACAGAGGAGCCAGAGGTGTAATTGGAGCAACTTTAAAATCTGTAGTAGTGAGAATGTGGACAGAGCAGGAGAAATTGCCGTCCGCACAGCAGGGGAACAGCTGACAATACTGAACCCCAATAACACGGCAGAAAGTGTTGACTGTGCAGACGGCACTTCCGAGCGCCAACTGGCGGTGTTGGAGCTCAGGGATAATACTGAAAACAGAGGAGCCAGAGGTGTAATTGGAGCAACTTTAAAATCTGTAGTAGTGAGAATGTGGACAGAGCAGGAGAAATTGCCGTCCGCACAGCAGGGGAACAGCTGACGATACTGAACCCCAATAACACGGCAGCAAGTGTTGACTGTGCAGACGGCACTTCCGAGCGCCAACTGGCGGTGTTGGAGCTTAGGGATAATACTGAAAACAGAGGAGCCAGAGGTGTAATTGGAGCAACTTTAAAATCTGTAGTAGTGAGAATGTGGACAGAGCAGGAGAAATTGCCGTCCGCACAGCAGGGGAACAGCTGACGATACTGAACCCCAATAACACGGCAGAAAGTGTTGACTGTGCAGACGGCACTTCCGAGCGCCAACTGGCAGTGTTGGAGCTCAGGGATAATACTGAAAACAAAGGAGCCAGAGGTGTAATTGGAGCAACTTTAAAATCTGTAGTAGTGAGAATGTGGACAGCGCAGGAGAAATTGCCGTCCGCACAGCAGGGGAACAGCTGACGTTACTGAACCCCAATAACACGGCAGCAAGTGTTGACTGTGCAGACGGCACTTCCGAGCGCCAACTGGCGGTGTTGGAGCTCAGGGATAATACTGAAAACAGAGGAGCCAGAGGTGTAATTGGAGCAACTTTAAAATCTGTAGTAGTGAGAATGTGGACAGAGCAGGAGAAATTGCCGTCCGCACAGCAGGGGAACAGCTGACGTTACTGAACCCCAATAACACGGCAGCAAGTGTTGACTGTGCAGACGGCACTTCCGAGCGCCAACTGGCGGTGTTGGAGCTCAGGGATTACAGTCCAGGTGGTAGAAACATGAACAGAACAGGAGACCTGGATACTGTTGCCAACCAATTATTTATTCTGGAAGAGGACTGGCAAATTCATGAGAGATCCAGGCCTTGTTCATTTTGAGAAAAGTATGCCGGTCAACGTTATCGGAGGATAGTCGCATGCGACGGTCTGTTAGTACACCACCTGCGGCACTAAAGACGCATAATACACCGATAATACACTAGCAGCAGGGCAAGCTAGCACCTCCAATGCACACTGACTAAGCTCTGGCCATGTATCCAGCTTACAGACCCAAAACTTGAAGGGAGAAGAGCCGTCTGGGAGTACACTAAGAGGGCAAGACATGTAGTCTGTCACCATCTGATGGAAACGTTGCCTCCTGCTGACTGGAGCCGTCTGTGATGGTGTAGACATTTGTGGCGGCAGGGACACAAAACTTTGCCACATTTCGGCCAGACTGGTCTTGCCTTGTGCTGAGGCGCTGCTTCTGCTCCCTCTTTGTGCAGAGCTTCCTCCACTGCCTCGACGCACTGAGCTGCTTGGTAAAGCACTAGCAGCACTGCTCTCGGTTGGAATGGAGAACATGATGGAATGCACCAGTGCGTCTTGGTACTCCCGCATTTTACGCTCCCGGTTCAACGGTGTCATGAGGCTTTGTAAGTTGTCCCGGTAGCGAGGATCTAGGAGGGTGGACACCCAATAATCAGCCGTGTTGAGAATGTGGGCGATGCGGCGGTCGTTTCTCAGGCACTGCAGCATGAAATCAACCATGTGCTGCAGACTGCCAACTGGCCAAGAAACGCTGTCCCCTGCTTGAGGCATGATCTCTGCTAGTGTTGAGCCACCCCCGTAGTGTTCGAGTTCGGTTCGGTTCGTCGAACACCCGTGTGTTCGCCGAACTGTTCGTCGAACTGTTCGTTGAACACCTTCGAACACCGTTAAAACCAATGGCAGGCAAACAAAAACACATAGAAACAAATAGAAAACACCTTCAAAGGTGTCCAAAAGCTGACAAACTGCTCAGAAGACACAACTAACACATGGAAAAGTGACAAGTACATATAGTCATGCGAAAAGAAAAGAGGTGGAGGAGTAAAAGGAGGGGGAGACACAGATATAGGCATGTCATGCCCTTCTAAAATCCAAAAAGTGAGAAGCCGACACGTACAGTCCGCTCCTGCCCGTGCCACCTCCGTGTCGCCGGGTTTGTGCCAGAACCGCGGTGAACCCTGACGGCCAGCCCCCCTCTCCCAATACTCTTGCCTGTACGCTGGTGGGTCGAGCGAGCCCCCCTGTGGTGGAGGCAGCTCTAAGCTTTTTAATTTAAATTGTCTCTCTAATTTGAATGAATACACTTTAAATCCATTTACAACGATCTATTGGAGGGCAAGTCTCATGCCAGCAGCCGCGTAATTTCAGCTCCAGTAGCGTCCACTAAAGCTGCTGCAGTTAAAAAGCTTTTATAAGTATCGAGCTCGGCTGTCCACCGCAAGGCATCCTACTGCCAGTCCCAGCCCCTATGCCTTGGGGTGCCTCCTGATGCTCTTCACTGAGTATCCCATGGTCCCGAAGCATTTCCTTTGAAAAAATTAAGTGTCCAAACTACAGGTGGTGTAGCTTGCTTAACAGCCGGGATAATCCGCTGACTAGCAGACACTGCTACTAGGCACAAAGTATTTCCTGGGCTAGATGCAGTTAAAAATTTGTAATTAGATACTCTCATTGGATGCTGAGAAAGCATTCCATAGAGTCTCCTGGCACGCCATATATGATTCTCTTAAAAAGCTTGGGGTAGGGGTCTAGGGGACCCTTTTATAGCCAAAATCACGGCCCTGTATCACAATACGTCACCTAGGCTGAAGATAAATGGAACTGTAGCACCCTGAGGGCTCGGTTGCTACAGAGGTATTGCACCTCACCCAGAGGTGTGATATCACACTCTCAGGTAAGGATGGAGTGTGGATCAGGACCCGACACCTGCATGCATTACACCACATTGCCATGGGGCAAGGCGACCAATATGCCTCTGAGATGGGCACGACAGTCCCTGTCCCTGGCTGGAGTGGGGGGAGGGAACACTGAGGAAGGGGAACCCTGTAGTGCAGGAGCAGGGAGGAAGCAGTTCCTGGGTGCATTGAGAAGGGAGTATAAAAGGTGGGCACCATCTTAGTTCAGTGCAGAGAAGTCTGAGCAGAAGTGGCAGGGAGCAGGGGCTCTGCATGAGCTCTGCTCCGGAGGCCGGCCGAGTAACAGAGGCCCAGGCCTGGAAGAGGGAGAAGGAAGGAAGAGGAGCAGAGAAGGCTCCAGGAACGAGGAATGAAGGGATCCCAGGGGTGCGGACGGGCGAGTCGCCACCGCACGCCCGAATCCACCTGCGTGGAGGGGTCAGGCCAAAGGGGGAGACCGGTCCCCGAAACTAGTGGAGGCAGGAAACGACCCTCAGCTAGAAACCGGAGGCTGTGACATTTTATGTGGCGCAGCCCCTTGCTACACCCACTAGGAAGGCACCACATAGGGTCAGGGAAACTGGCGCCAAGTTTACCAAGAGGAGGCCCGAGGCAGCCGGACAGAAGGGTTGGTAAGAAAGGCCAAACAAAGGACACACAAAAGGGGTCCTGTGAAGCGCTGCAAAGTTATCTGGGAGTTGTCTGAGCCCCTCACCTGGTGAGCACAGTACGACGTGGGCAGCCGTTACCTGCAGACGTGGTCTGGATAATAAGAACTGTGAGTAAAGGCCCTGGACTGCATCACTGACTCCGTGTCGTTACTGCTGCTGCCCTGCACCATCACCCACATCCTTCGCATACACTGCCCTGAGGCTATACTCCTCCCGTGGGGAGTTATGCTATGCTCTGCTGCACCCACAACACCAGCCTCAGCGGTCTGCCCTGCAGCGGCGGTTCACTCTGACCGCAATCCACGGGTGGCGTAGTCGGACATTTAAACATCAAAACCACATAAATAGTTCCGCCACTGGTTTGACCACCCTGAGCCACGGAACCGGGTCGCCGCCACGAAGACTACAACCACCAGCATCCACCAAAAAGGGTCCGGCTCCGGGTGTCCCAAGGCCCAGGGGGTGCATCAGAACATTTTCATCACCTTTCACAATCACCAATGGGACAAGGCAGGGATGTCCTCTGTCCCCTCTCTTATACATCCTAGTGACGGAGCACCTGCTCTCATAAATTCGCCATAACCCCAATATTAGGTGGATTGAGGTGGGAGGCACCGAGTACAAGTGCTCTCTATTTGCTGATGATGTCCTAGTATATATCACTCAATCACATATATCCATCCATGCTGTTATGGCTGAAATAGATCACTTTGTTACATGGTCAAATTTTAAAATCAATGCAGCGAAGTCTGAGGCCCTCGATGTCTCCCTCCCCAAATCCATATAGGATTCCATCTAGTCCAACTTTCCCTTTGCCTGGCCCTCACAGGGTATCAAATACTTAGGAATTCCTATTCATAGAGACCTCTCCCATCTATGTTATCTTAATTTTGGGCCCTTTATTGAACAACTCCATACAGACCACGGTTGGCAAATTAGAACTGTAAGATTCACTACGTGAACCACTGGTGTTTTGTGGAAAAGCACATGTACACTGTGTTCCAAATTATTATGCAAAAAGTGTTTAGGAATGATAAGGGAAGAATTTGTTTGTTTGTCAGTTAAACTCATTGATGGTGATGTGTGTCAGGGCTCTTTATGTCACTGTAAGCAATTGCAGACACCTGTGCTAATTTGTTTGGCAGGTGTGTCCAATGAAAGGCAAGACTACTTAAGAAGGCTGTCTCACATTATTAAGCAGCCTACATTTTCTGCCAAAATGGGAAAGAAAAAGGATGTGTCGGCTGCTGAGTAGCAACAAATTGTGGAGTGTTTAGGTCAAGGCATGACTACAATCAACATTGTGCGATGATCAGGATGAAGTGTCTTGGCAATCAAGAAGTATGTAGCTGATTCACAGTACACACGTGTGCGTGCTGATAAGGGCAAATTGACGACTCTTTCCTACAGGCAATTACGTCAGGTTAAAAGAGCAGCGGCACAAAAAGCCTTGTCATAGCAGCAGACAAGTTTTTGAAGCTGCTGGTGCCTCCAACGTCCCCCGAACAACAAGATGCAGGGTCCTTCAGAGGTTTGCAGCTGTGCATACGCCATCCTGTCGACCTCCTCTATCCACTTCACACAAGCAGAAACGGCTCCAGTGGGCTAAACATTACATGAAGACTGATTTCAAAACTGTTTTGTTCACGGATGAGTGCCGTGCAGCGCTCGATGGTCCAGATGGATGGAGTGGAGGATGGCTGGTTGATGGACACCCCACGCAAACACGGCTACAGCGCCAACAAGGAGGAGGTGGAGTAATGTTTTGGGCTGGAATCATGGGGAGAGAGATTGTCGGCCCCTTTAGGATCCCTGAAGGCGCTAAAGATGAACTCCATAATGTATGTGGATTTTCTCAAACAGCACTTCCTGCCATGGTTCAAGAAGAAGAACCGTGTATTTCACAGCAAGATCATTTTTTTGCATGATAATGCACCATCTCATGCTGCACATAAAACATCTGCATCTCTGGCTGATATGGGCATAAAAGGGGACAAACTTATGGTGTGACCCCCATGCTCCCCTGACCACTACCCCATTCAGAACCTCTGGAGCATCATCAAAAGGAGTGTCTATGATGGCGGGAGGCAGTTCACATCTAAGCAACAGCTCTGGGAGGGTATTCTGTCCTCATGCAAAACAATTGAAGCAGAAACCATCCAAAACCTGACAAATTCAATGGACGAGAGAGTTCAGAAGCTCCTTTCGAACAAGGGGTCCTATGTGAAAATGTAACATCACCTAGAATAAAGTTTTGAGTTGAAAACTGTTTGATTTCAGTTTCTAATAACCTGCTAATGCTTATAATTTCAAAAATGACAATTTTTTTGGTCTTTATTAAAATGAAAAGGTTGATCGAAAAGTTTGGGGGATCTAAGAGTGTGGCAACCCAGTAGTCATGATCACTTCGAATTCTGACAATATGAGAGTCATGTTGCAGGTAGTGCAGCAAGAAGGCACTTATGTGTCTTGCGCATCTCAGAGCCCCAAAATTATTTTCCGGGCTAGATGCAGCTAAAAATTATTATTAATTTTAAATCTGGTGGAGCTTAGTATAGATGGCCTAATAGGATCAGTGCTGCACACTGCTACAAAGCCCAAATTATTTTCCAGCCAAGATACAGATAAACATGATTAGTAATTTTAAATCTGATGGAGCTTATTATAGATGGCCTAATAGAATCAGTGCTGCACACTGCTACAAAGCCCAAATTATTTTCCAGCCAAGATACAGATAAACATGATTAGTAATTTGAAAGCTTAAAACGGTTGGTAGGGTGATTTTAACCAATCATCAAGCTTTTACTCTCCCCAGGATGACACAGGGGTAGAAAAGTCGTTTCGGATCCATGATTTGTTCATCTTTATGAACGTGAGTCTGTCTACATTATCAGTGGAGAGCCGCGTGAGCTTATCTGTCAGCACACCACCAGCAGCGCTGAACGCACGTTCAGACAGAACGCTGGCTGCGGGGCATGACAAGATCTCCAAGGCGTAAGTGGCTAACTCCGGCCATTTATCCAGATTGGAAGCCCAAAAAGAGCAAGGGTCCAGGGACACAGTCATGGCTTCAATGTTTAATTGGAGATACTCCTGTACCATCGTCTCTAGGCGTTGACTATGTGTCAGACTTCTTGTCTCCTGTGGCCTTGCAAAGGATGGGCTAAAAAAGTGGTGAAATGATTCCGCAAAATTGATGTTACCAGCAGATACTGTGGTTCTGTTACGGTTTGAGTGCTGAACACTTGACGGTCCCACGGTTGGCAAGTTGGAACTGTGAGATTCACTACGTGCACCACTGGTGTTTTGTGGAAAAGCACATGTAAGATTCTGCAACAGTCTCTGCTGATACTCCTGCATGCGTGCATCCCTTTCTATGGCAGGAATAATTTTGGCAAATTTACTTTTGTACCGGGGATCTAACAGTGTGGCAACCCAGTAGTCAGGATTATTTCTAATTCTCACAATTCGAGGGTCATGTTGCAGGTAGTGCAGCAAGAAGGCACTCATGTGTGTTGCGCATCCAGGAGCACCAAGTCCCTGTTGTGTTGGTGGCGAGGTAACAATCATGCTTCCTTCCTCTGTCCTCTCCCCCCAACCTCGCAAAACAGAAATGTGATCAAGGTCTCCCTCATCTGATGAGTCTTCCATCAGTTCGTCCTCCACTTCTTCCTGGGCTCCTGCACCTTCCTCACTAGTTTGGCTGCTACCATGCACCCTGGTAAAACCATCTCCCCCACCCTCACATGCCTGCCGCCTTGGTGCTGCCGACCGTCTGGACCTTGCAGATGTTAGCCCTTCCGCATACAACTTCTTCTCCTCTACTTCCTCCACCTCCTCTTGTGCCACCACCTGACTCTGAATTCTGTTTAACATGTGCTCCAGCATGTAAATCACCGGAATAGTCATGCTGATAATGGCATCGTCAGCACTAAACATCTTCGTCGCCATTTCAAAACTGTGCAGAAGGGTGCATAGGTCCCTGATCTGAGACCACTCCTCCAGCGTGATTTGCCCCACCTCTGGATCTCGTTGGCCCAGGTTATACGTCAGAACGTATTGCACCAGGGCTTGTCGGTGCTGCCACAGTCGCTGCAACATGTGCAGAGTTTAATTCCACCGGGTAGGCACATCGCATTTTAGCCGGTGAAGTGGCAGGCCCAACGACTTCTGTAGAGATGGAAGTCGCTGAGCTGCGGGATGCGAACGGCGGAAGTGAGCACACAGCGACCGTGCCCTCTGCAGAAGGCCATCTAGTCTGGGATAGTGGGCTAAAAATTGCTGGACAACCAGGTTCAACACGTGAGCCATACAAGGCACGTGTGTGACATTGCCCCGGCGAAGGGCTGCACCCAGGTTTGCAGCATTGTCGCACACGGCCTTCCCTGGTTTCAGGTCCAGTGGAGACAACCATTCATGAAATTGGTTCTCCAGAGCTGACCACAACTCCTCAGCTGTGTGACTCACATTTCCCAGACATTTCAAAGTAAAAACCGCCTGATGACGTTGAGCCCTACTGCCAGCATAGTAAGGAGGCGTGCAGGATCCCTTCTGCGCAGTTAGAAAGCTTGTGGCATGACCAGACAGGCTTTGGGTGCAGGTGGAAGACCGAGAGGAGGTTGAAGAGGCAGAAGCAGGGGAGGAACTTTGACATAAAGAGGATTGACGCACAACTCGTGGGGACGGCAAGACTTGGACAGCAGCCCCTTGTCCTGCTGTCACCATAGTTACCCAGTGCCCAGTCAGCGACATGCAACGCCCCTGTCCATGCCTACTCGTCCAAGTGTCTGTGGTGAAATGCACCCTGCCACACACAGAGTTTCTAAAAAAAAGCGGTGATGTTGTGTGCGACATGCTGGTGGAGCGCAGGCACACCTTTCTTTGAGAAGTAGTGCCGACTGGGCATCTGGTACTGGGGCACTGCGACGGACATAAGGTCTCGAAAATCCTCTGTGTCCACCAGGCAGAAAGGCAGCATTTCTGTAGCCAAGAGCTTGCAGTTGGTGAAATTCAACCTCTTAGCTTTCTCATGGCTAGGAGGAAATGGTCTTTTACTTGTCCACATCTGAGGGACCGAGGGCTGGCTATTTTGCTTAGACGGGGTTGATAAGGGTGTCCCCGGCAAACTGCCGGTCTGTGAGGAAGATGCAGGCGGACATGTTAGGTTGCCTTGATCCAAAGGTGGTGCTATCGATGTCGGACAGCGCTCAACACCAGCTGATGTTACCACCTCCAAAGAAAATGATGACCTGCCAATCACGCTGGCTGTTGCTGGTAAAGAGGTGGCAGGTCTGCGCCCCAAAACAGGTGTGACTGCTGTCCCCCCAGTCACAGAGGATGAAGAGGCCGCGGATGCACAAGATATGGCAGACGGTGGTTGGCCCGGCCGGCTAGGCCGCATTGTAGCACACTGAGCTTCCCACTGCAACTTATGCTTCATGTCCATGTGCCGGTTCATGCATGAAGTACTCAAACTATGTATTTTTTGGCCTCTACTTAGCTTTTGCTGACAAATGTTACAGATAACACGAGTTGGGTCATCTTTATCGATCTGAAAAAATGCCCAGGCTATGCAAGGCTTAGCACCCATGCGACCTGAAGAGCCACCACGACTTGTGGTGAGAGGCAGAGTTGTGTTTGAGGATGCAGTTGTTGACGTGCTTCCAGTACTACGTCTCTGTCCAGGAAGGTGCAACCTGACCTCGTCGTCACTAGCATCTTCCTCCACCTCCTCTGCTGACCTCATCTCTTGGCTGACTGTGGGTTGACAGTAAGTGGGATCTCCAACCTCATCATCATCACCCTGTGCGTTATCACACCCGTCGTCCTCAGAGCCAACCTGTTCCTGCCCTGACAAAAAACTAAAGTTGTCGCTCCAATCAGGTATTTGAGCCTCATCATCGTCTTCTTCATTGTCTCCACCAACAGGAGTTACAGTTTGGGAATGAGGGTCTACATTATGGTCAGAACCTTCTGCGTCTGGTCCTGTATCCGACTCATAAAGATTCTGGGCATCAGTGCAGATCATTTCCTCGTCTGGATTCACAGAAGCGCTGGAGTCGACCTCTGATTCCCAGGCTATAGTATGAGTAAACAGCTCTGCAGACTCAACCATCTGTTCTACCTCATACTCAGACGGGCAGCTGGAGATTTGGGAGCTGTGAGGAAGCAACTGCGATTGGGGTGACACCTTTGAGGACTGGCGTATTTGTGATGTTGAAGTTGATGTGGAGGAGAGC
This sequence comes from Phyllobates terribilis, assembly GCF_046119375.1. Lineage (NCBI taxonomy): Eukaryota > Metazoa > Chordata > Amphibia > Anura > Dendrobatidae > Phyllobates > Phyllobates terribilis. The sequence continues at coordinate 1,185,434,638 of NW_027362761.1, read as the reverse complement.
CCACTTAAAGGAGCACTTGATATCCGTTGAAGCACCTGCTGTTTTTGTGCCTCATCTGGAATTTGTAGCGATTGGCGTGGCCGTAAGAAAGGGATCTTATCACATTGTCCGCTAAAAGAAGTAGACATTTTAGTTTGGCTGGAAGATGGTCTTTCTTCTGCAGATGTTACTGTTGCTTTAACACCGACCCCACGGACACAACCTTTTTTCCCCTTCCCAACACGCCTATTCCCCTTTCCACCAGCAGCAGGCCTTTTTCCACTCATTTTGGTGGTTAACTAATTCACAACTCTGGAGTTGTTTGCACAAAAAAACAATGGATGGGAACCGAGCAGAGCTGAGTGGCCAAACTGTGGTATTAGGCCAAAACTATTGGCTGGGTTAGATGCAGAAAAAAATTATATTCGATTTGCAACCTGATGGAGGTCAGTATAGATGGACTAATAGAACAAGTCCCACACACAGCTAGAAGCCCAAATATTTTTTCAGAGGTAGATGCAGAAAAAAAATATATTCAGTTTGCAACCTGATGGAGGTCAGTATAGATGGACTAATAGAGAAAGTCCCACACACTGCTAGAAGGCCAAATATTTTTTCAGAGCTAGATGCAGACAAAAAATTATTTTGAATTTGCAACCTGATGGAGGTCAGTATAGGTGGACTAGTAGAACAAGTCCCACACACTGCTAGAAGGCCAAATATTTTTTCAGAGCTAGAAGCAGAAAAAAATTATATTCAGTTTGCAACCTGATGGAGGTCTGTATAGATGGATAAATAGAACAAGTCCCACACACAGCTAGAAGCCCAATATTTTTTCAGAGGTAGATGCAGAAAAAAATTTATTTTTAATTTGCAACCTGATGGAGGTCAGTATAGATGGACTAATAGAGAAAGTCCCACACACTGCTAGAAGGCCAAATATTTTTTCAGAGCTAGATGCAGAAAAAAATTATATTCAGTTTGCAACCTGATGGAGGTCAGTATAGATGGACTAATAGAACAAGTCCCACACACAGCTAGAAGCCCAAATATTTTTTCAGAGGTAGATGCAGATAAAAATTATTTTTAATTTGCAACCTGATGGAGGTCAGTATAGATGGACTAATAGAGAAAGTCCCACACACTGCTAGAAGGCCAAATATTTTTTCAGAGCTAGATGCAGAAAAAAATTATATTCAGTTTGCAACCTGATGGAGGTCTGTATAGATGGATTAATGGAACAAGTCCCACACACAGCTAGAAGCCCAATATTTTTTCAGAGGTAGATGCAGAAAAAAAAATATTTTTAATTTGCAACCTGATGGAGGTCAGTATAGATGGACTAATAGAGAAAGTCCCACACACTGCTAGAAGGCCAAATATTTTTTAAGAGCTAGATGCAGAAAAAAATTATATTCAGTTTGCAACCTGATGGAGGTCAGTATAGATGGACTAATAGAACAAGTCCCACACACAGCTAGAAGCCCAAATATTTTTTCAGAGGTAGATGCAGATAAAAATGATTTTTAATTTGCAACCTGATGGAGGTCAGTATAGATGGACTAATAGAGAAAGTCCCACACACTGCTAGAAGGCCAAATATTTTTTCAGAGCTAGATGCAGGTAAAAATTATTTTTAATTTGCAACGTGATGGAGGTCAGTATAGATGGACTAATAGAGAAAGTCCCACACACTGCTAGAAGGCCAAATATTTTTTCAGAGCTAGATGCAGAAAAAAATTATATTCAGTTTGCAACCTGATGGAGGTCAGTATAGATGGACTAATAGAACAAGTCCCACACACAGCTAGAAGCCCAAATATTTTTTCAGAGGTAGATGCAGATAAAAATTATTTTTAATTTGCAACCTGATGGAGGTCAGTATAGATGGACTAATAGAGAAAGTCCCACACACTGCTAGAAGGCCAAATATTTTTTCAGAGCTAGATGCAGAAAAAAAATATATTCAGCTTGCAACCTGATGGAGGTCTGTATAGATGGATTAATAGAGCAAGTCCCACACACAGCTAGAAGCCCAATATTTTTTCAGAGGTAGATGCAGAAAAAAAATTATTTTTAATTTGCAACCTGATGGAGGTCAGTATAGATGGACTAATAGAGAAAGTCCCACACACTGCTAGAAGGCCAAATATTTTTTAAGAGCTAGATGCAGAAAAAAATTATTTTTAATTTGCAACCTGATGGAGGTCAGTATAGATGGACTAATAGAGAAAGTCCCACACACTGCTAGAAGGCCAAATATTTTTTCAGAGCTAGATGCAGAAAAAAATTATATTCAGTTTGCAACCTGATGGAGGTCAGTATAGATGGACTAATAGAACAAGTCCCACACACAGCTAGAAGCCCAAATATTTTTTCAGAGGTAGATGCAGATAAAAATTATTTTTAATTTGCAACCTGATGGAGGTCAGTATAGATGGACTAATAGAGAAAGTCCCACACACTGCTAGAGGGCCAAATATTTTTTCAGAGCTAGATGCAGAAAAAAATTATATTCAGTTTGCAACCTGATGGAGGTCAGTATAGATGGACTAATAGACCAAGTCCCACACACTGCTAGAAGCCCAAATATTTTTTCAGAGCTAGATGCAGAAAAAAATTATATTCAATTTGCAACCTGATGGAGGTCAGTATAGATGGACTAATAGAATGATGCTATGCCCAAAAGATTTTACTTCACCAGGTGCAGTAAAAAAATTGGTATTCTATACACAGGTGGTATATCTTGCAACACAGATAGGCTACTCCACTGACTAACACACTCTGCAATAGACCAAAAAGGATTAGCTTTGCTAGATTCAGCCAAATGCTGTGAAAAAAACTTGCACAGCACTGGCACAGACCTGCCTGGCAAAAACTGATAGGAACTGATGTAACCTAGTCCTGAAAAGGACTGCAATTACAATTAGTCTTTACTCCCACAATCTATCTATTTAAGAGCACAGACCTGCCTGATAAAAGTCGTAGGAAATGCTGTAACCTAGTCCTTAAAAGGACTGCAATCACAACTATTCCCTACTCCCAAGCTATCTGTAGATTTGTGCGAAAATTGGCTTGAAATTAACAAGGTATAGCGCACACAGCAACAGCGGTGCCGTCTAACACGCAGCTGCAGCAATGAGAAAATGGTGGCGACGGGGAAAATGGCTTGGTCTTATAGGGCAAGGACATGTGACATACACTGCCAATGACACATGCCCTTGCTTGTGTGAAAAACAGCAGTTCTCTCCGTGTGTGCGCTGCTGATAGGCTGACAGACTGCACCTCCCCACTGCAAATGCGGGAAAGAGAAAAAAAAATGGAGATCTTCATTATTCCTGCAGAGATCCATCCCCTGCCCCTCCCCCCATCCCGCTGTACACTCAAACTGCGTATTAACATTAATTTTCATCATTACTGAGAAAAAATCCAGTTATGATTTTGGTGCACGAACAGTTATCGAACATAACCTCGAACAGCCGAATTTTTCTCAAATCGTTCGTGTTCGCCGAACGGCTCGAACACCGCCCAAAACAGCTCGAATTTGAGATTGGCGAACAGTTCGAGTAGAACAACGCTCATCTCTAATCTCTGCCTGCTCTGCATCACCCCACCCTCGCTCTAGATACTGACTACTAGAGCATTGTTTACCTCCCTCCTCTGGACAGATGTCTTCCTCATCCATTGACTCCTCCTCACAAAGTGTCCCCTGCCTAGGCCTTTGTGAGGAACCACGTTGCGCAGACTGTAGAGAAGCAGATGGCATTTGTGACTCCTCATCCTCCACCTCTTCCAAAACCTCGTCCCTTAGTGCTTGCAGTGTTTTTTCAAGCAGGCAGATAAGGGGGATAGTCATGCTGACTAGTGCATCATCTGCACTCGCCATCCGCGTGGAATAATCGAAGGCACGCAAAGCGTGGCAAATGTCCTTCATAGAGGCCCACTCAGTGGTGGTGAAGTGTGAACGGCGCGCACTGCGACTTGTTTGCGCCTGCTGCAGCTGGTACTCCATTACTGCTGCCTGCTGCTCACACAACCTCTCCAACATATGTAACGTTGAATTCCACCTGGTGGGTAGGTCACATATGATGCGATGTTCCGGAAGATGTAATCGGCGCTGCAGAGCTGCAATGCGTGATCTTGCATTGCTGGAACGCCGCAAGTGAGTGCACTCTATGCGGACCTTGTAAAGCAGTGCATCAAGATCCGGATAGTCCCTCAAAAAACTCTGCACGACCAAGTTGAGCACATGTGCCAGACATGGGATGTGAGTGAGGTTGCCTAGGCCCAGAGCTGCCACCAGATTTCGGCCATTGTCACACACTACCATGCCTGGCTGGAGATTCGCTGGCACAAACCACACGTCGCTCTGCTGCTTGATGGCATTCCAGAGCTCCTGCGCTGTGTGTCTTCGATTCCCCAAAGAAATTAATTTTAATACGGCCTGTTGACGTTTGGCCACGGCTGTGCTCATATTGGTCACCATAACAGGTAACCGCTCACGGGTCGATGTGGAGGTAGACCGTGACGGCTCCTGCAGCGCTGATTCAGAGGAACTGGAGTATGAGGAGGAGTCAATGTGTACAGACTGGATTCCTGCAATCCTTGGAGTTGGCAGAACACGTACAGCGCCACTCTCAAGATTTGTACCCGGCTCCACAACATTTACCCAATGGGCAGTGAGGGAAAGGTATCGTCCCTGTCCATGCTTACTGGTCCACGCATCGGTGGTCAGGTGGACCTTGCTACTGACGGCGTTTTGTAGCGCAAGTTTAATTTTTCCCTCCACATGATGTTGCAGGGCAGGGACGGCTTGCCTGCTGAAATAAAAGCGGCTGGGCACGTTGTATTGTGGGACTGCCAATGCCATAAAGTTATGGAATGTGTCAGTCTCCACCAGCCTGAATGATAGCATTTCAAGGGCCAGTAGTTTAGCAATGCCAGCATTCAGAGCCTGTGCTCGGGGGTGGTTTGCCGAGTATGGGCGCCTTTTCTCCCATGCCTGTGCTAACGATGGCTGTAGACTGGCCTGGGAGTGTGAGGATGACTGGGAAAGTGGTGCTGTGGGTGGAATTACACTGTGTCTCTGTACAACAGTGCCAGAAATTCTTCCATGGCGATCCTGTGAGGAAGCCGAACCAGCTGTGTGTGAGCTGGAGGAAGAGGCTACAACACGAGCTGAAGAGGTGGTAGGTTGGCCTAGGTCTTCAGTGTGCTTTTGTAACTCCACCACGTGCTTGGTCCGCACATGTTTCCACATATTTGTGGTATTGAGGTTGCTGACACTTTTCCCTCTTTTCACCTTCTGATTACACAGCTTGCATTTGACAAAGCAAATGTCATCTGCAACTGTATCAAACCTCTTCTTCAAATTCTCGAATTCTGCTTGGCTGGCCCCCTCTTTCCAAGCCAAGAGATTCAGAGAACAGAAGTAGAGATGGCTCCTGTCCAGGGCTCTCTGACTGCCTGGGCAATTTGGCAGGTGGTGAAGAGACAGATGGGTGCTCTTCAGTGCTCAGGACCTGAGAGGATCTGGAACTAATTGAAGTCGATGCGTTAGCTGCCATCCATCCGACAACGGCTTCAATTTGGTCCTCGCGCAGCAGTGGGGTACGGCTAGCTCCTACAAAGCTGCGCATAAAGGACTGTTCCCTGGTAAAACTGGGGGATGCTGAGTCACTGATGCCCGCAGCAGGCACAGAATCCCCACGTCCTCTCCCTGCAGGCACAGAATCCTCACGTCCTCTCCCTGCAGAAACTCCACGCCCACGCCCACGACCACATGCCTTACTCCCTGCCTTCTTCATCTTGGTAGACTGATAAAGATAGGCAGAAAAGTACTAAGGGCTTAGTGTGCTTATTCCTGAACAGCTGCTAACAGGTATAAGAAACACTAATTTTATAAAGTGTGGACTAGACTTTAATATGAGCTAATGTGGCCTACACAACTGTAAAGTGGAGTGTTTGGTGAACTTTATTTAGGTTTTTTTTGTCACAAAAAGACACTGGATGTGCCTAAAGATGTAATAACGATAGTATCACAAACTTTTTGTAGCTATTACAATGCAGGAAGGTAACCTACAATGCAATAGATGAGGCTGCAAAAAATAGGCTAATACTAATCTGGCTGGGGCTGCAGGGCCCAATGCTGCAGAAAGGCTCCTCTAACTACTCCTATATAGTGTGTTTGGAACCAATTTAGCTGAATACGGATGGAACCACCACACTAATAGGAGAAATCAGGAAAAATTATGAATTGGCAAAAAAGGACAATGTATGAGGCAGTGACACACACTGAGTGCACTACAACCAGACGTGGTTGAAGCACACACTACAGGGTGAGCTGCACTCACACACCAGACCTTGCAGACAGCGGTGAACAGTACAGATGCAGAGCACTGTGCACTAGCGCTGCAAGACCAAAAAAATTTCTCTATCTACTCCTATATAGTGTGTTTGGAACCAATTTAGCTTAATACGGATGGAACCACCACACTAATAGGAGATATCAGGAAAAATTATGAATTGGCAAAAAAGGACAATGTATGAGGCAGTGACACACACTGAGTGCACTACAACCAGACGTGGTTGAAGTACACACTGCAGGGTGAGCTGCACTCACACACCAGACCTTGCAGACAGCGGTGAACAGTACAGATGCAGAGCACTGTGCACTAGCGCTGCAAGACCAAAAAAAATTCTCTGTCTACTCCTATATAGTGTGTTTGGAACCAATTTAGCTTAATACGGATGGAACCACCACACTAATAGGAGATATCAGGAAAAATTATGAATTGGCAAAAAAGGACAATGTATGAGGCAGTGACACACACTGAGTGCACTACAACCAGACGTGGTTGAAGCACACACTACAGGGTGAGCTGCACTCACACACAGAGACCTTGCAGAAAGCGGTGAACAGCAGAGAACTGTGCACTAGCACTGCAAGGCACAGCGATTTATAAAGTAGCTTGGGTAAAGCAGAATAGACCAAATAGGTAGCTAAAACTTTCCCTCAGAACAACAGCGTCCTAGCCCTAACTGAATTCACAGCAGAGTGAGCTCAAAATGGCGGCGGCGGCTTTTATAGTGCATCATGACATCATTTCAGCAGCCAATCACAGCCATGCCACTAGTTAAGATGCCTACATGCCTAACAGGAAGTGCCCACACTTCTTAGGATCCTCATTGGCTGAATAAAATGAAAATGGTTCATTGCATTATGGGAACTTCCGATTCCGGTATACGATATTGCAAAAGTATCGGAATTAAGTATCGGAATTCCGATACCGCGAATATCGGCCGATACCCGATATTTCAGTATCGGAATGCTCAACACTACTCACTACAAATGGCTGAATTTGGAGCAAAGTTATATGTAATCCATGTGACGGAGAGACCACAGTTTTAAATACTCGGCCTGTAGGTAACTATTTTGAACAGCAAACCGGTGTCAAAAACTTTGCTAACACACTGAAAAAAAAATTTAATGGAGGCCAGAAATGGCTGTATTTTCTGAAAACGTTTATGTGATCCGTGTGACAGAGAAAACACAATTTTAAATACCTGGCCTGTAGGTAATTATTTTGAACCGCAAACTGGTGTCCATTGCTTCACGAACCCACTGAAACAAATTTTTAATGGAGGCCAGAAATGACAGTATTTTCTGAAAACGTATATGTGATCCGTGTGACAGAGAAACCACAGTTTTTAATACCTGGCCTGTAGTTAACTATTTTTAACAGCAATCTGATGTCAATTGCTTCACTGACACACTGAAAAATTTTTTAATGGATACCAGAAATGGCAGTATTTTCTACAATTATATGTGATTCATGTGACGGACAAACCACAGTTTTAAATTGCTGGATTTTTAGCGCTGTAATATGGAAAGGACCAGGCTGTATTCTGCAGTGGCAACAAGCAAATGGCGCAGAACAACGGTGTTCTCTGGATTGCTTTTTAAGCAAATAATGAGGATTAAGATACAAAAAAAATTATTCCTGGCCCCTGAGACCTGGGCCTATTTCTAGGAATATCTAACAGCAGCAGCAGACAAAACTGGAATGGAGCCTCTTGTGCTATATGCACTGCAGTCTGCTATATACCCTGCCTGCCTGCCTATATACACTGCCTGCCTGATATCTCTGCAGATGGATTAGTCCTCAGAAGGACTGTTTGTTAAGATGAATATGTGTAATGTATGGTTTTTCTCCCTACACTACCTAATACACGATAAAATCCCTCCCTGACATAGCAGCAGCTCTCCCTACACTGTCTGATCCGGAGTGACTGTGACGAGCATGGCGGCGCCAGGTCTTATACAGACCTGATGACGCTGTGCGGCCAGCCAATCACTGTAATGCCCACAACCAACATGGCTACGGCATTACAGTGAGTGGCAAGCAATCCCTGCATGTTCATTGGCTCTGTAAAGAGCGCCAAACATGCAGGGAGGAGACCCGAGCTCCCGCCGAGCAACCCCGGAAATACTCGGCGAGCACCGAGCATCTCGAGCATCTCACTAGTAACCACGTTAGTCATTATAGGCCTCTGGCTAAAAGTACTGCAGCAACAAATCTGAGAATTCAATCACAAAATATAACTTTTGAAAAATAATTTCATTAAAAAAGGAGCCAGAAAAGTCAGTACCTGTTTGTACCATATAAACAACAAAATCACTCACTAAATACACTATATATAATTGACAAAGTCTAAAAGTTCTTTAAAGAAGAAGAAGGGTGAGAAACCAAGGCAGGTCATGCCACAATCATATATTTTCCATACTTTTGACAATAATATTGGGAAATGCTCATCTTTCCCAAAATAAAGCACTTTCCATTAATCAAGTAGAAAGTAAATTGTCTCACCAATCTCTCCAATGGAGCTGATAATCAGAGTTCTTCCATGCTTAAAGGGGACTTCTTTCTAGACAGCAGAGGGCATCAGGTATGAAAATGTCCTATTATGTCCTATGGGAGCTATTTAGTCCCTGGTAAGTCCTGGAAAGAGCCAAACTTCATCCCTCTACCAATATACCAAAAAGTGGAGGTTTAGTAGCCCAAATGGCAGTCTCCAAGCACAACCCCTGATGAAGCCTGTGTAGAAGAAACAAATTGGGAGGCTATTAGGGAAAGCTAGGGCAACACTTGAAGGGAAAGTTCCCCTTGTTAGTGCAAGAGGAATTTAAGTTCTACAGGGCATAATAGGGCATTCCATATCCCCATAGTTTCCTGCTGTCTGACAAAAAGCCTCTATAAACATGGAGGAACTTACCAGCTTCATTGGATGGAGAGAGTAATGAAACTATTTATTTTCTATTTGACTAATGAAAAGTGCTTTTTTTGGGGGAATGGCTAGTATTTCCTAATAATTTAGTTATTATTAATATTGAAGGTATAGTATATGATAGTGGCATGACATTCCTTCGTTTTGCACCCTTCTTGTGCCTTACACAGCTCTTTATCAATTGTATATAGTGTATTTAGTGAGTGTTTTTTGTTTATATGTTTTAAAAACAGGTGGCGATTTTTATGGCTCCTTATTAAAATAATTATTTATGAAAAAATTATATTTTATGATTTAGCTCTCGCAATTGTTGCTACATTATCATTAATACTGTGGAGTAAGAAAACTGTATTTAGACTGGTCGTTGGATACGACTCCTTCTTCTACCTCTTGCTAAAATTGCAAATCCAGTGTATATCTGATAGTGTATTAAAGACGCACTTCCATCAAAATTTGTATTCTCTATATATATTGCAGCCATCATATTATATAGCACTGAGTACTTACAATTGCTTATTTTGCCCTTCTTCACAGCTAATTCTTCTCTTTTCTATTAGGTTTATGACATCACGTGATTAATAACAGACTAACTGAATCCTTCTAAGCTCTATGTCAAAACAGGAAGTCCATTTTACCTGTAAGAGTCATGAGTCACTGCAAAAGTACCAGGAAGGGGGGGGAAGCTGGGTCAGGAGCTGAAGAGGGGGATGTTAAATGCATATGATTGTAAGTATTGTAGCATAGTTGGTAGGGAAAGGGTTACACCACAGCTCTGCAGTTCTTGATGAGATGAACCTGCAGTGTTTCTCTAAGAACGAGGAAGTAGCTTCATGGAGGGGCTGTCTCCTGAGAAGCTGTAGCTGAGGGAGAGAGGTGCCGGGTCTCTCTCTGAGACTGTACTAAGCAGTCTGTTTGTGAGAGCTGCAGAGAACCATGTGGAAGCTGCAGCTTGTTCAATGTGAACTCTGCCCAGAGTTGAACACTTCTGTTTGGCTCTGGAAATTGCTGGTGCTCAGGCTGAAGGGGATGCAGAGACTTGTGAGATAGTGTCTCTTCTATGTATGAAGTCTGCCCCGGGAGAAAGGACTGTAATTTGTTTCTGTGAGCCTGCACTAACATATGTGATCATGATTAAATGCAAAGGCCATGTGCAGAGAACCACTAGTATCACTGGTTGCTATGGACAATAGCTGGTTTGTTTGACCGAGCTGGAGCTAGCTCAGCCGTGTATGAGAAGCCAGGGTCTGTTCTGTTTAGTTAGTGCCTGGACAAGGCTAAGGTTTATGATTCCGTTTTGGTCCTGTGCAACCTGTGGAAAATAATAAAAACTGCATGGGTTTGGACCAAAACTGCATTGCCTGTGAGAATGTTACCTAAGGCCTAATGCCTACCAGAGAGACTGAATCCCTACAATTGGTGGATGAAATGTGGGTGTGAAATCCCTGAAGGCATAGGCGACTGGAATTTAAAGATTGAAGGTCCTGCTTAAAGGCAGCTACAGCATTGCTGACACCGTCTGAAAGCAAGGAAAAGCTGTCTTGTCGGAAGGTGACATTGCTGTGGTGTCATGGCATCGCTGGTGCAGCTCGGGAGAGCTGGGAGCCATTTCTTTATTTGGAGATATGCAGTGGAGAACCGGGGTCCACAATGCGGCTGGTGGACTGAAACATTGGTTGACGCAATGCCTACTCCGCCAACCCTGCCTACAGTGCTGTACTTCATCCTGGGGAGGGGACCTCAGAAGTGCCAGGTGACTGTAAAACTATGTCCAAGTGAATGGACTGAGGGAGTATAGTGACCATGGAAAGGGCCACACTACAACATTTGCTAGTTTCTGGGATGGGGGTAAAGTGTATAGATGGCTAGATGGCAACACCTAGAAGTATCCCATGGCCCAGGTCGATATTCGCAAAGATTGTGATTCCATGTCCCATGAAGTAAGAGTGGTTAAGGACTTGTTGTATGCTATGGGACTTGTTGGCTGTAGTGGTAGCACCCGGTAGGCTGGTATGACACCAGAAATCGGCTGTGGTGACAAAGTCACATGATGTGCGGTGATGTACACATGACGTATGGTGACAGGGTCACATGATGTGAAGAATGAATTTTCTCTTGCAATACTGGATAGAGAGGAGGATGTAGTGTACTGAGCTCAGAGCAGCGACAGTGCAGTGTGTAGGACTGTGTGCAGTGTATAGGACTGTGTGCAGTTAGTTTGCAGCCTTATGATATTTCGGCATTGGTAGTGCAGTGTGCACTTTGTGTGAGGCTGTGCATAGCAGTATGTTGATGTGCAGGTGGCAAAGCCTGTACTCGTGATGTAGTCTGTAGGTGTCAGAGTATTGTGTGTAGTCTGTAGGTGGAAGAGCTCTGTGTGTAAGCTGTAGAAAGCAGAAATGTGTGAATGGTGTTCTCCAAGAGCTGGGAACCAATAAACAGCTTTGCTAGAATGAACCCTTTTGGCACTGTAGGTTAGCAGATGGTGCCCAGCCCTTGGCTTTGGGCAGAGGTGAGGGGGGGGGTATGTAGCATAGCTTGGAGAGAAAGGGTTTAATCCTAGCTCTGCAGTTATTGATTAGATGCATCTGCAGTGTTTCTCTAAGAACTACAAAGTAGCTTCACAGAGTGGAATTCTCATGAGAAAGTGTCAGTTTGCTGGATGAAGCAGAGTTTAATGTGCTATTGATGAGTGATCAACAAAAATGTGAACTTTAGCTCAAAATTGCTGGAGCTCAGGCTGGAGGGGATACTGCAACTGGTGGGATCTTGCCTCTTCTGTGTATGACATCTGCTCGAGAAGAAAGGACTGTAATCTGTTCAGGTGAGCCTGCACTGACATATATGATCATGATAAATTGCACAGGTCGTGTGCAGAAAACCTCAAGTATCACTGGTTGCTATGGACAATAACTGTTTTGTTTGACCGATCTGGGGCTAGCTCAGCCGTGTATGAGTAGTTAGGGTCTATTCTGTTTAGTTAGCGCCTGGATGAAGCTAGGGTTTACGTTCATGATTTTGCTTTGGTCCTGTGCAATCTGTGGAAAGCAATAAAAACTGCACGTTTGGACCAAAACTGCATTGCCTGTGTGAACGCTACCTAAGGCCTAAAGCCGAATGCCTACCAGAGAGAGTGAATCCCTACAGTACACAGTACTATATAATATGATGACTGCAATATATTAAGATGATAAAAACTTTGATAGGAGTGCCTCTTTATGGAATAACTAAGAAACATTCTTTACGCATACTCTCCCAAAATCTTTGTTAGTCTCCCATAAAAAAAGGGAAGATCTCCTGTACTCTTGGAAGAGTTGGCAAATCCAAGAACATCCCAGAAAGCAGTGATTCCTCAGCACTTTCTTTACCATTACACCAGGGATGTCAAACTCAAACACACAGAGGGCCAAAAAGAAAAACTTGGACAAAGTCGTGGGCCAACCAGCATACAGAAAAATGGGTTCCCCATAGTCCTCCATACAAAATAATGAGCCCCACATAGTTCTCCATACAGAATAGTGGCCTCAGAAATATAACCACCCTGTGGGTTAGATTTTGCCTGCGGGCCAGAGTTTGACATGTATATATTACTCTTACATACTTTGCACTGACGAGGGCCAACAGCCTGAAACACCGAGTCTGCAAATTGAGATCATGTATATATTACACCAACTACCTGCACCAATAGGCCATTCATTGGGTGTTTTTTAATTGCTTTATTTTTATACTTGTTTTCCTTATGTTGCTCATATGTTATCCAGCATGCAGTCAAATCCTAATGTCAAGGGTCAAATAGTCAACTTATACATCCTATGGAAAAGAGGAAGGGCACATATATCCACTCTGTTGCAGTCAATTACGTGCTCATGTTGTCGATAATTCTCTATTCTTTGCCTCCTGCCCACTTACGTCCCATGTCGCAAAATGAACTACATCCTTTCCCTATTATAGTCTCTCCCATCGTCTAAAGCCCTCGTATTATTGTTTTCAAGTAATCATGGCCAGAATGGATAAGAGTGTCTCTTAAAATAAAGAGACCACAGATGGGAAACAATACGGAGCTCATCTAATTTACTCAAAATAATAGAAATAAGAGTCCATTTTCAGTGCTCTCAATTCTTCCTTCACCTTGGTAACGAAGCAAAATTGAGGTTAAACAAAGGAATTGTTGTCGCCCTTGTCTTTTTTGCTGCCCTTGTAAATTATTAAAAAATACATTACCTCTTACAAGTCCTCTAAGTAACACAATTTCCATTGATGGTGAAATGTAACGGTGCGAGCCGGTGACATTTACTTGTAATGAATCATTGAAGAATTGCTAATGAAACTGCGCTGAATTCTCGCATGGTTTTTGCTTGTTTGTTAATGCCTAACTATGGTTCTCATTCCAAAAAAAAATACAAAATAGCTTCAAAGCTGGAGAATGGCCAATGGCTAATCTTCAGGTGTAAATTAGACCTTATCACCATAATGAAATTCAATGCAGTCTGTTAAAATATCGGTGATCCTGGGGAGTCTTTTTAGCCACCAGGAAAATATGTTTACGGAAGCATAACCATCCCAGATATATGGTACAATACATTAAATGGCAAGACACTAAGAATTTGTGACCATTTCCTGGATCATCCAGACCAACAACATGGATTCTGTTCGAAAAATTGGTATAACTGGTGCATGTGGCTCATGGAGGGTATATCCCTTTTGCTGGACCTTCACAAGCCGAGCCATGTTGGCCATGTTATTTAGATAAAAGGCTAGTACGGCAAAATACATTTTTACCTTAGAAGCTGAAAGCCTCATTCAGATGTCCGATTTTTGAGTACAAGTGCTATCTGTGATATGGGGTCATTCATATGTCCTGTCTTTCCTCGGACCAAGGGGTCAGGAGAAAACGTTAGAGACATTGGTCAAAATCGGCTTTGCAAGTTTGGGTCTGGTAAAGTATAAGACCACACTAGAATAATATCCGAGTGTGGTCCGATTTTCATGAACTCTCAGAATGGCGAAGGTATTTTCTACGTACGAGAAAATCAGATGTCACTCATACCACACTCTGACTCTGATCAAACTCAACTCTAATCAAGTTCAGATCAGAGTCTGTCCCGAACAATCGGTCTGATTCTCTCGTACACAAAAAAATCAGAATGAGCTCTTACTATGACTTGTCATAAAGAAAATATTGGAGAAGTGGGCCTAATTGGCAAACTTCACAATAACTCAAGATTCCCCAACTTGCGGCTCAGAACCCCACATGCTCGCAGACCCATGATGTGTGGCTCAAGGCTGTCTGCCAGCTTGGTGCATTAGCACCAAGTCTAGTAAAAAGCTGTGAAGATCAAGTCTTCAAATCTTAACTTTTTGTGTTGAGATAGGATGGTACTTAAGTCAGAAGAGGTGCTTTAAGCTTGAAGTAATGCTTAGTGATGATCAAGCACTACAATCCTCGAGTGTTCGGTACTCAAATCGAGCAGGTCGGACTCTCGGACGGGCTCGACTCAAAAACCAAGTATAATGGAAGTCTATTGGAAATTCGAGCATTTTTACGGAAATCCTGACAGGAGGGCTGGGGAGGCAGGAAAATTGCTGGAATGGATGGAAACAGCGCTGAAATAAAATGGAACCGCATGTGTAAGACGCCTGGACGCATCTCTGACTTACAGGTCTCTGCTGGGAACAATGTTGTCAGACTATTATGCCACTGAATAAAACTAAAGATGAAATGGATTTTACAGGAAAAAAATGTTAGGAACATAAGGGTAAAATTAAAAACAGAAAAAAATGCCTCCTCCACCCCTTAGGCTGCGTGCCCACGATCAGTAATACCAGCATTATGGACGCAGCGTATTTTCGTTGTGTCCAAAATGCTGCTTTGCACAGTACAAGCACAATGGATGGGATTAAGAAAAAAGTTGTAGGAATGGAATCATAAAGGCATCTATTACCTACTTTGTGTCAATGTTCTCCATGTGTTTTTACAACTTAAGATAATGGAAAGCAAAGTCCTTATTGGGGCCTTTCTGATATTTAAATAAACATAATAGGAGACCTGACAAATGGTTAATCTTTACATAAGCTAAATTCCCTCCATGAATACCTACTACCATTAGCTCCCATATCTTACTTTCTCATTGTTCTTTCTCTACTCTTTTTTTTCTCACATTTAATGAGCTGAAGGCACGAACAGCTTTGTCTCTGCTCATTTCTAATAATTACGACATAAACGTTCAAATACTAACATTCAAATATAATCTAGTTTGACACCAATTAAAAATACTGCAATATGACAGTCTACATACTAAAGTTGGATTATTTATGGGGATCACAGTCTCCTGGGGTAAATAGGTAAAAAGATAGGCAAACTGACAACTTTATTGATGCTTATGATAACTTTGAGTCACGTAGAAAAAGAGTTGTCTCATCAATTTCTCCTATGGAGCTGATAATCGACTTCAGGAGGTCATCGGGATATGCAAACTGTCCTATAAAGTATGTAGTGGCTATTAAGTCCTGTATAAGTTCTTGATAGAGTCAGACTCACTCCCTCTACCAGTATACCAGAAAGTAGGGATTTAGTAGCCCAATACAATTGTTGTCTTCTGGCAAAAAAAATAAGACTCTCCAGCCTCTAACTAAACATTGATGCACCTGACTAAAAGGACATCAGTCTAAGAACTGAATATCCAGGAAAACACATCAAAGTCAATTACAAAACCTTTGGTTCATGTAACTGCACAGTTCTTCAGAGATCTGTGGGAGTGAGTTTTCAAGGAAATAAGGATATCACATCTGACATGTAAGTAGTCCTAATAGATGCTGTCTGGGTGGAGTAGGTTTGTGTTGGACCTATAGTCTACAGGGAATCTTCATCATGTAAAAGAAAAAACAAATATAAAACTTCTCTTTAATATCCATTTATTGAATATTGTAAGGTGCGGTGTTCACACTGTGCAGTAACTGAGGCAGTGACCCAAGCAAGTCCAACATAAACATCTTTATTCAGCAACTCACGGGTAACAGAAAAGTCCTCCTGTTCGCAGCCGGGTTAACACGAGTCCTTAAACAACGGTTGCCGGGGGCAACGGCCGCGCCGAGCTGCTCAGAGCCTGACAGGTGCAGAGCCTTCCCAGGCATGGGTTCAGCTACTTACAGATCCGCCGAGCTCTCCTGCTATGCTCCTAGCAGGTTCCAAAATAGAACAACACTAATCCTTAGTGCAGGGTTTTTAAAGGACCTGTGGCAAAAGCCACTGGAAAACCCGGGTTGGAGGGAGGAGGCCACCCCACTGCCTTCCTTTAACCTCCCCCAAGAAATGAATGCCCTGCCGGGTTTTACTTAATCTGCCTTAGCCAGATAGCCTGACCAGGTCAATGCTCACCTTCATTCCTGCATTGCAGCCGCAGGTGAGTTTGTGACTGCAATGTACTCCAATGGATTTAATAGGTCTCTGTACACATTCTGGGGAATATATAACGTCCCTTGTATACTATCCCGGTCACTGCCTCACATATCCCCCCCCTCTGTTCAAACTTGTGGGGTTGAACATTTGACACCATACAGGGTGCCCAGGACAGGGCATCCGCATTTGCCTGCGAATTCTCAGGGCGATTGTTATGTTCTGCTACCAAAGCTAAGGAAAGAGAGGAGATCTGTCCCTACTATAAGACTCAGCTGAATCCCTACGATGTAACAGGGAACCTGATCCTGCGATCAGACCTGCTAAAGTCCTAATCTAGTCTGTACGGAGACCTATAGATTTGGGGAGGGAATCCCTACAAGTACTAAGGACTGGGAGGAATATGGGACACCTCCTAACAGAAATAGCAGCAGACAGACGAACAAACAAAATAGATAGAACCTAGAGGTCCGTAGACCAAGCAAACTAACAGAGTTAGATACAGAGCACAGGCTAGCTAGAAAGTAGATATACAATGAAGTCCAGCAAAGCCAGAAGGGCGGAGCAGGATTAAATAGGCCAACAAGGTCATGTGACCAGCAAAGGAAAAAAAACCTAACAGCAAGGTTCTAACAGTACCCCCCCTTCTAAGAGGATCCTCCGGATCCCCTAGGACCAGGCTTATCAGGAAATCTCCTGTGAAACGCTCTGATAAGTCTGGACGCGGAAACATCATCTGACCTCACCCAAGAGTTATCCTCGGGTCCGAAACCTTTCCAGGCCACAAGATACTGCAAACTACCTCTATACCGTCTAGAGTCAAGGATGCGAGAAATTTCATATTCCCCGTCCTCCACCACCGGAGGAACAGAGGCAGAGGCGTCACCATCCGACACAACAGCTTTTTTTAACAGAGAGACATGAAAGACCGGATTAATTCTCCAGGAGGTAGGAACCTCCAACCTAACAGCAGATTGGTTGACAACCTGAAGCACCTTAAAGGGCCCTACAAACTTGGGACCCAATTTCTTAGAAGGAATCCTCAACCGCAGATTCCTAGAGGACAACCAAACCATGTCACCAACAGCGAACAAAACCTCCTGTCGTTTCCTATCAAAGTAGTCTTTAGATTTTCTGTTGGCCTCCTGAAGATTACCACGCACATCCGTCCAAACTCTTTCCAAATCACCGGAAAAATTCTCCTCCTCAGGCACGGCAGATCCCAACTTGGAGAACGACCCAAACGACGGATGTCTCCCAGAACAACAAAAAAAAGGCGAACAACCAGCAGAAGAAGATGTATGATTGTTCAGAGCAAATTCGGCAAGTGGCAGAAACTCAGACCACCCCTCTTGATTGTCTGCCACAAAACAACGCAAGAACTGCTCAACATCCTGGTTTTTCCTTTCTGTCTGGCCATTAGATTCAGGATGATATCCGGACGAAAACGACAAATGAATTCCCAACCTGTCACAAAAGGCACGCCAAAAACGAGCCACGAACTGAGGACCCCTATCAGAAACAATGTCAGTAGGAACGCCATGAAGTCTGACAATTTCCTTGACAAAGGCCTTAGCGAGAGTTTTAGCGCAGGGCAGTTTGACGAAGGGAACCAAGTGACACATCTTGCTAAAACGGTCCACGACCACCCAGATGACAGTAAAACCCTCAGAGGGGGGAAGGTCAGTTATAAAGTCCATAGCCAAATGTGTCCAAGGAGCACTGGGGACCTCCAAAGGACAAAGCAACCCCGCAGCAGGAGTATGTGAGGACTTAGATCTAGCACATATAGTACATTGGCGCACCCACTTAATGACTTCCTTCTGCCATCCAGGCCACCAAAAACTGCGACCCACCAGTCTCTTGGTCTCAGAGATTCCGGGATGACCTGCCAACCGAGATTCGTGACACTCAACAAACAAATCTCTCCTAAAGGTCCCAGGCACAAACAACCTCCCATGAGGAGTGTTAGATGGGGCATTCTCCTGAGCTTTAAGAATCTCATCTTCCAAAACGGAGTCTAAAGCAGCTATCACAACACCTTCTTGTAAAATGTTTTCCTCTTTCTCAGCACCGACTATGGGAGAAAAACTGCGAGACAAGGCATCCGCCTTAACATTCTTAGTACCAGGGATGTAAGTAACGGAGAAATTAAACCGCGAGAAAAACAGTGCCCACCTAGCCTGACGGGCATTCAGGCGCTTGGCAGCGTCAAGATATATCAGATTTTTATGATCCGTAAGAACCTGAACGGGAAATTCCGCACCTTCCAAGAAGTGGCGCCAGTGTTCAAATGCGAGTTTAATAGCCAATAATTCCCGATTACCAATATCGTAATTCAATTCAGTCTCCGAAAATTTTTTTGAAAAAAATGCACAGGGATGTAATCCATCCCCGTTATCCTGAGACAATACTGCGCCAACCCCCACAGAGGAAGCATCAACCTCAACCAAAAACGGCCTAGTAACATCAGGCTGCATAAGGATGGGAGCAGAGGTGAACCTCTCCTTGAGATACACAAAAGCTTCAATGGCCTCAGAAGACCACTGAACCGCATCAGCACCTTTCCTGGTGAGATCAGTCAGAGGTTTGACAATACTAGAAAAATTTTTTATGAATTTTCTATAGTAATTGGCAAAACCCAAAAACCTCTGTATTGATTTCAAACCAATAGGCCTAGGCCATTCCTGCACAGCCTGAATCTTAACCGGATCCATCTCAAAACCTTTGCTGGAGATAATGTAGCCCAAAAAACTAATTCTCTGTACAGCGAACTCACATTTCTCCAGCTTAGCAAAAAGCGAATTGTCCATTAATAACTGTAATACCTCACGCACGCTCCGCCAATGAGACTCCAGATCTGGCGAATAAATCAAAATGTCATCCAAATACACAACCACATTTTTACCGATCAAAGGTCTAAGGATGTCATTAATCAGATTCTGAAAAAATGCAGGAGCATTAGTAAGACCAAAAGGCATAACCAGATTCTCAAAATGACCCACAGGAGTGTTAAAAGCAGTCTTCCATTCATCACCCTCCTTCATGCGCAACAGATTGTATGCCCCCTTAAGGTCAATTTTAGAGAACCACTTGGCCCCCAATAACTGGTTAAACAGATCAGGAATCAATGGCAGTGGGTAAGGATTGCGTACCGTAATTTTGTTAATCTCACGAAAATCCAGACAAGGACGTAAACCGCCGTCCTTTTTTTTTACAAAAAAAAATCCAACCGCCACAGGAGACTTAGAGGGCCTAATGTGACCGGCGGCCAAACTTGTCTGTATGTATTCCTCCAAAGCCTTCCTCTCAGGAATAGTAAGGTTAAATAAACGACTTTTAGGAAGAGTCGCTCCAGGGACAAATTCAATAGAACAATCATAGTCTCTATGGGGAGGCAAAACCTGCGATTCTTTCTCAGAAAAAACTCTCCAAAAATCCTGAATAGGAACAGGCAATTCTCCCCTATCCAAAGCTGCAATACGCCCGTTACAACACTTGTCATAACATTTATGGCTCCAGGATTTAATTTCACTGGTAGACCAATCCAGTACAGGATTGTGAAATTTTAACCAGGGCAAACCCAATATTACTGGAGAAGGCAAGTTATTCAACACTACCAAATCCAATTTCTCATGGTGAACACCATTAATAGTGAGAGGAAATTCACTGACCTTGAGAGTAATATTCTTCAAAGGGGAGCCATCCACAGAAACCACAGCAATGGGGAATGATAAAGGTTCAGGTTTTAAATTGAGTTTTTCCACGAATCCCCCATCAATAACATTCAGTGTAGACCCGCAATCAACAAACACCCGAAATTCCATTAATTTTTCCTGAGCAATCGTGGAAGCAGCTAAAAATATACCCTTGGAATTTAAACAGGCAATACGGGCGTGACTGACCATTTTTTTTTCTTTCTTCATACGAAGCTCACAGCCTTTAATCAAATGACCAGATTTTCCACAATAGAAACACAAGCCTTCTGAAAAACGACGGTGTTTTTCTTGAGAGCGAGGTGCCACCGATCCAATCTCCATCGGTTCACCACTGTTAGTACACACATTATCATAACCAGAAACTGACATAGCAGAGGATTTGCTCTCATTAACCCTAGCACGCAGTCTTCTGTCCACCCGTATAGCTAATTGCATAGCCTGTTGCAAATCCTCAGGTGTAGGATAAGCAATTAGCAGGTCTTTAACCTTTTCACTGAGCCCAGCAAGAAATAGACTTTTCAGAGCAGAATCGTTCCACCCTGTTTGAGTGGACCAACGACGAAAATGTGTACAATATTTTTCCATATTACCTGATCCTTGTTTTAAACGTCTCAACTCAGTCTCAGCTGATGCCACACGGTCAGGATCATCATATAATAGTCCTAAAGCAGAAAAAAAACTATCCACTGATCTGAAGCATGTATCACTAGGTTGCAAAGAAAAGGCCCACTCCTGAGGCTCTTTGCGCAAAAGTGACATTATGAACCCTACGCGCTGGGATTCATCCCCAGAGGACTTGGGTCTCAAACGAAAATACAATAAGCAAGCATTTTTAAATGAAAAAAATTCTCGATGTTCACCAAAAAATAAATCCGGCAAACATACCTTAGGCTCCAAGAAATATGCTCCAGGACAGTTACTCACGTGCTGACGGAGCTCGGCCACTTCCAGAGAGAGTCCCTGCAGGTGTTTAGCCAAATCCTGAACCGACACCATGATGGAACAAAAAAAAATCTTTCCTTAGAGAATTTACAGGCTGGACTTACTGTTATGTTCTGCTACCAAAGCTAAGGAAAGAGAGGAGATCTGTCCCTACTATAAGACTCAGCTGAATCCCTACGATGTAACAGGGAACCTGATCCTGCGATCAGACCTGCTAAAGTCCTAATCTAGTCTGTACGGAGACCTATAGATTTGGGGAGGGAATCCCTACAAGTACTAAGGACTGGGAGGAATATGGGACACCTCCTAACAGAAATAGCAGCAGACAGACGAACAAACAAAATAGATAGAACCTAGAGGTCCGTAGACCAAGC
Organism: Phyllobates terribilis; assembly: GCF_046119375.1. Classification (NCBI taxonomy): domain Eukaryota; kingdom Metazoa; phylum Chordata; class Amphibia; order Anura; family Dendrobatidae; genus Phyllobates; species Phyllobates terribilis. The sequence continues at coordinate 1,185,412,946 of NW_027362761.1, read as the reverse complement.
AAACTAACAGAGTTAGATACAGAGCACAGGCTAGCTAGAAAGTAGATATACAATGAAGTCCAGCAAAGCCAGAAGGGCGGAGCAGGATTAAATAGGCCAACAAGGTCATGTGACCAGCAAAGGAAAAAAAACCTAACAGCAAGGTTCTAACAGCGATGTTCTACAGAGAAACTGAAATTTTGCAGTGACAGGAACCACATGGTGACTCGCGCATTCCTCTCCTTGGCATTTCTCATCCATACCAAGGGTGAGTGGTCCGTCACCAAGCGGAACTGACGCCCCAGTAAATAATAACGTACTGATTCCAAGGCCCACTTAATAGCCAAATACTCTTTCTCTACCACGCTATAGTTTTTCTCTGCCGGGACAAGTTTTCTGCTCAAGTAGGTGACCGGGTGCTCTTCACCATTAACTTTTTGTGAAATATCACCCCTAAGCCTACCTCCGAGGCATCTGTCTGTACAATGAAGGTTACCTTGAAGTTGGGGCTGATGAGGACCGGCTGTCCACCCAGGACCAACTTCATGGACTGAAAGGCTTCTTCTGCCTGAGGGTTCCACCGAACGATTACTGTTTTTTTTCCCTTTCAAAAGATCGGTCAGGGCTGCTGTTCTCCCAGCAAACTTAGGTATAAACTGGTGGTAATACCCAAGGATGCCAAGGAACGCCCTCATTTGCTTTGTACTTGAAGGTTTTAGCCAATTTTTTATGGCCTCAACTTTATTAATTTGGGGCTTGATAACTCCTTGGCCAATCACATACCCCAAATATCGGGCTTCCTCTAGCCCTATCGCACATTTTTTGGGGTTTGCCGTTAACCCCACGGCTCTGAGAGAATCCAGCACTGCTTGTACCTGGGATAGATACGTATGCTAGTCGGTGCTAAAGATGATAATATCATCTAGATACGTGGATGCATACTCCTGATGAGGCTTGAGCACTATATCTATCAACCTCTGGAATGTAGCCGGGGCCCCATGTAACCCAAAAGGTAAGACCACATAATGATATAGACCCTCCGGAGTTATAGACCCTTCCTTTGTCGATTTCGTGAGAGGTACCTGCCAGTAACCCTTGGTGAGATTGAGTGTGGTAAAGTACTGGGCCTGCCCCAGTCTCTGTTAGAACCCTCCTGTTAGTTTTTTCTATTTTGCTGGTCACATGGCTTTTTGCCTATAAAATCCAGCTCCGCCCTCCTGGCCTTGCTGGACTTCAGTGTTACTTTTACTCTTAAGCTAGCCAGATGCTTTGTACCTTTCTCTGTAGTTTGCTTGGTCTTTGACCACTTGTACTTTTGTTTGTTTGTTTGTCTTTTCTCTGCTACAATTTCTGCTAGGAGGTGTCCAACTATATCCCAGTCCTTAGTTCTTGTAGGGACCCCTCCCTTATATTTATAGGTCTGCGTTCAGACTAGCCGAGGACTTAGGCGGGTCTGTTCACAAGGAACAGGTCCCCCGCTGCATCGTAGGGAATCAGCTTAGTCCTATTGTATGGACAGTTTTCCAATCTTTCCTTAGTGTTTGTAGCAGTTCATAACAGTAAGTCCAGCCCAAAAATAAAACACTCTAAGGAAATAAATCCTGATTTCAGCATGGTGTCGGTTCAGGAGTTGGCTCAACGCCTGCAGGGACTGTCTTTGGAGGTGGCCGAGCTCCAGCAACATGTGAGTAGCTGTCCTGGAGCGCATTTTGTCGAACCGAAGGTAGGACTTCCATATTTTTTTAATGGTAAACGGCAAGATTTTTTTTCCTTTAAAAACGCTTGTTTATTATATTTTCGTTTAAGACCCAGATCCTCGGGGAATGAATCACAGCGCATTGGGTTTATAATGTCACTTTTGCGCAATGAACCACAGGGATGGGCCTTTTCTCTACAACCTAATGATCCGTGTTTTAGATCTGTGGAAGATTTTTTTTCTGCTATGGGGTTGTTGTATGATGATCCTGATCGAGTCTCATCTGCTGAAACTGAATTAAGACGTTTGAAGCAGGGATCAGGTGATGTAGAAAATTATTGTACATACTTAAGAAGATGGTCGGCTGAAGTGGAATGGAATGACTCAGCATTAAAATGTTTGTTTCTTGCTGGTCTAGGTGAAAGGGTTAAGGATCTGCTGATTGCCTTCCCAAAACCTGGAACCTTGCAGGAGGCAATGCAATTAGCCATACGTGTGGACAGGAGACTCCGTGCTAGGAGTAATGAAGAGAAATCTACTGCTATGGCAGCTCCTAGTTTTCAGAGGGTCTGCTCGGAGGGTGGAGAACCGATGGAGATTGGGGCGATGTCACCCCACTCTCAGGAAAAAGACCGCAGGTTTGCTAAAGGATTGTGTTTTTATTGCAGTAAATCTGACCACTTTATTAAGAACTGTGTGCTTCGTTTGAACAAAGAAAAAAAAAAAGAGGTCAGTTACGCCCGCATAGCGTGTTTGAACTCAAAAGGAGTATTTCTTTCTGGAAGCACCTCATTCCAGGAGGAGTTGATTGAATTTCGGGTATTTGTGGATTGTGGTTCTACACTCAATGTGATTGATGAGGGTTTTTTTGAAAAATGTAAATTAGAATCCAAACTTTTGTCATCTCCTATTTCTGTGGTTGCTGTTGATGGCTCTCCCTTGAAAGGTATTACTCACAAGGTTTTTGAATTTCCCCTCACCATTAATGGTATCCACCAAGAGAATTCTGATTTGGCGGTATTAAATAATTTGCCTGCTCCAGTGGTTTTGGGGTTACCTTGGTAAAAATTGCACAATCCTGTACTGGACTGGTCTACCAATGAAATTAAGTCTTGGAGTCCTAAGTGTTATGATAGATGTTGTAACGGTCGCATTGCTGCTGTGGAAAGAGGGGAATTACCAGTACCTATTCAGGATTTTTGGAAGGTTTTTTCTGAGGAAGAGTCGCAAGTTTTGCCTCCTCATAGGGACTATGATTGTACTATTGAGTTTGTCCCTGGAGCAACTCTTCCCAAGAGTCACTTATTTAATCTGACTATCCCTGAGAGAAAGGCCTTGGAGGAATACATACAGACAAGCTTGGCCGCCAGTCACATTAGACCTTCTAAGTCACCTCTGGCTGTTGGATTTTTTTTTGTAAAAAAAAAGGACGGCGGTTTACGTCCATGTCTGGACTTTCGCGAAATTAATAAAATTACAGTACGCAATTCCGACCCACTGCCATTAATTCCTGACTTGTTCAACCAGTTAGTGGGGGCCAAGTGGTTCTCTAAGATTGATCTCCGGAGGGCATACAATTTTAACACTCCAGTGGGTCATTTTGAGAATCTGGTTATGCCCTTTGGTCTTACCAATGCACCAGTGTTTTTTCAGAACCTTATTAATGACATCCTAAGACTGTTGATCGGTAAGAATGTGGTGGTGTATTTGGATGACATTTTGATTTTTGCGCCGGATCTGGAGTCTCATTGGCAGAGCGTACGTGAGGTATTGCAGTTGTTAAGCGACAATTCACTTTTGCTAAGCTGGAGAAATGTGAGTTCGCTGTGCAGAGAATTAGTTTTTTGGGCTACATTATCTCCAGCGAGGGCTTTGAGATGGACCCGGTGAAGGTTCAGGCGGTGCAGGAATGGCCTAGGCCTATTGGTTTGAAACCAACACAGAGATTTTTGGGCTTCGCCAATTATTACAGAAAATTCATTAAGAATTTTTCTATAATTGTTAAGCTGCTGACCGATCTCACCAGGAAAGGTGCGAATACGGTTCAGTGGACTACTGAGGCCATTGAAGCTATTGTGTATCTCAAGGAGAGGTTCAGTTCTGCCCCCATCCTTATGCAGCCTGATGAGACCAAGCCTTTTTTGGTCGAGGTTGATGCTTCTTCGGTGGGGGTCGGTGCTGTTTTGTCTCAGGAAAACAAGGATGGAATACATCCCAGTGCTTTTTTTTCAAAAAAATTTTCTGAGACTGAACTTAATTACGATGTCGGTAATCGGGAATTCCTGGCGATTAAACTTGCATTTGAACATTGGCGTCATCTCTTGGAAGGTGCTAAATTTCCCATTCAGGTTTTTACTGATCATAAGAATCTGATCTATCTTGATGCTGCCAAGCGCTTGAATGCCCGTCAAGCTAGATGAGCACTTTTTTTTCCGCGGTTTAATTTTTCTGTTACTTACGTCCCGGGTACCAAGAATGTAAAAGCTGATGCTTTATCTCGCAGTTTTTTTCCCATGGTTGGTACCAAGGAGGAGGAGAGCATTATACAGGAAGGTGTTGTGATAGCAGAATTGGACTCCGTTTTGGAAGATGGGATTCTGAAAGCCCAGGAGGATGCCCCGTCTAACACTCCCCATGGGAGGTTGTTTGTGCCTAGGAACTTTAGGAGAGATTTGTTTGTGGATTGCCATGAGTCTCGGTTGGCAAGTCTTCCAGGAATTTCGGAGACTAAGAGACTTGAAGGTGGCAGTTTTTGGTGGCCTGGGTGGCAGAAGGAAGTCATTAAGTGTTTGCGTCAATGTACTGTGTGTGCTAGATCTAAGTCTTCACATGCTCCTGCTGCGGGGTTGCTTTGCCCTCTTGAGGTTCCTAGTGCTCCTTGGACGCATCTTGCTATGGATTTTATTACTGACCTTCCTGCCTCTGAGGGTTTCACTGTTATCTGGGTGGTCATGGACCGTATTAGCAAGATGTGTCACTTGGTTCCCTTCATCAAACTGCCCTGCGCCAAGACACTCGCTAAGGCTTTTGTTAAAGAAATTGTCAGGCTCCATGGCGTTCCTACCGACATTGTTTCCGATAGGGGACCTCAGTTCGTGGCTCGTTTTTGGCTTGCCTTTTGTGACAGGTTGGGAGTTCATTTGTCATTTTCGTCTGGTTTTCATCCTGAGTCTAATGGACAGACAGAAAGAAAGAGCCAGGATGTTGAGCAGTTTTTGCGTTGTTTTGTGGCTGACAATCCAGAGGGGTGGTCTGAGTTTCTGCCACTGGCTGAATTTGCTCTTAACAACCATACATCCTCTTCTGCTGGGTGTTCTCCTTTTTTTGTTGTACTGGGAGACATCCGTCGTTTGGGTCATTCTCCAAATTGGTATCGGCTGTGCTGGAGGAGGAGAATTTTTCCGGTGATTTGGAGAGAGTTTGGACTGATGTACGTCGTAACCTTCAAGAGGCTATCAAAAAATCCAAGAGGTACTTTGACAGGAAACGTCAAAAGGTTTTGTTTACTGTTGGTGACATGGTTTGGTTGTCCTCTAGGAATCTGCGGTTGAGGATTCCTTCTAAGAAATTGGGCCCGAAGTTTGTAGGTCCGTTTAAGGTGCTTCAGGTAATTAACCAATCTGCTGTTAGGTTGGAGGTTCCTACCTCCTGGAAGATTAATCCGGTGTTTCATGTTTCCTTATTGAAAAAAGCTGATGTTTCTGATAGGGACGCCACTGTCTCTGTTCCTCCGGTGGAGGAAGACGGTGAATATGAAATTTCTCGCATTCTTAATTCTAGATAGCATAGAGGGAGATTGCAGTATCTCGTCGCTTGGAAAGGTTTCGGTCCCGAGGATAACTCCTGGGTAAGGGCGGATGATGTCTCTGCTCCTAGACTTGTCGGAGCGTTTCACAGGAGGTTTCCTGATAGACCTGGGCCGGGAGGATCCGGAGGATCCTCATAGAAGAGGGGGTACTGTTGGAACCCACCTGTTGTTTTTTTCTATTTTGCTGGTCACATGACTTTTTGCCTACATAATCCAGCTCCGCCCTCCTGGCCTTGCTGGACTTCAGTGTTATTTTTACTCTTAAGCTAGCCAGGTGCTTTGTACATTTCTCTGTAGTTTGCTTGGTCTTTGACCACTTGTACTTTTGTTTGTTTGTTTGTCTTTTCTCTGCTACAATTTCTGCTAGGAGGTGTCCAACTATATCCCAGTCCTTAGTTCTTGTAGGGACCCCTCCCTTATATCTATAGGTCTGCGTTCAGACTAGCCGAGGACTTAGGCGGGTCTGTTCACAAGGAAAAGTTCCCCCACTGCTTCGTAGGGAATCAGCTTAGTCCTATTGTAGGGACAGTTTTCCAATCTTTACTTAGTGTTTGTAGCAGTTCATAACAGTCTCTCAATCAGCTCATCCAGCCTGGGCATTGGATAAAGGTATACACTTCATTTAGATTTTGGAAATCGTTACAGAAACGTAACGATCCGTCTGGTTTCGAAATCAGTACGATGGGTCTAGCCCACTCGCTCCGTGATTCCTCGATGACGCTTAACTGGAGCATCAGTTTTACCTCAGCCATGATGGCTGGCCTCCGGGCTTTGGGTACCCGGTGCGGTCTCATTCGCAACCTTACCCCAGGTTCGGTGACAATGTCATGTTGGAGAACTGTAGTCCTACCCGGTAGCTCTGAGAATACGTTGGTATTCTGCTGCACCAGTGAGCGAGCCTCCCGTCACTGCTGTTTAGTGAGAGCATCACTTATCCTGACCTCTCCCCCGGACGCATCCCTGGCTGAAGGTAGAGAACTCTCTGACGGCATGCCCAAAGAGACGTCTGTAACTAAACAGTCTTGATCTTTCCAAGGTTTTAGCAGGTTTACATGATAAGCTGCTCAGGTTTCCTCCTTCCGGGCTGATACACCCGGTAATTTACGTCCCCCACCTTTTCTCGAACCTCATATGGCCCTTGCCACTTGGCCATGAGCTTACTCTCGGCTGTGGGTACCAGTACTAACACACGATCGTCCTTGTTAAAAGACCTGACTCTGGCTCCTTTATTATATGTGTGCCTCTGGGCTGCCTGGGCATCTATCAGATGTTCTTTCACGATGGGCATGACCGCCGCAATCCGGTCCTGCATACTAGCCCACATGTTCAATTATACTCCTATGTGGAGTCGGCTCTTGTTCCCACGTCTCTTTGGCTACGTCCAAAAGACCCATAGGGTGTCTGCCATGCAATAACCCAAAGGAAGAGAACCCTGTGGAAGCCTGGGGTACCTCACGAACGGCGAACATCAAATAGGGTAGCAACATGTCCCAATCCCTTTCGTCCTTAGAAACCACCTTTTGTAACATGGACTTGAGGGTTTTATTGAACCGTTCTACTAGACCGTCGGTTTGAGGGTGGTACACCGAGGTGCGCAATTATTTAATTTTTAGCAGTTTGCAGAGTTCCCTTGTCACTTTGGACATAAAAGGGGCCCCTTGATCCATCAGGATCTCCTTAGGTAGTCCAAGGCGACAGAACATGGCAAACAGCTCCCGTGCAATCAGTTTTGCCGAGGTGTGGTGTAGCAGTATAGCCTCCGGGTACCGGGTGGCATAGTCGACGACCACCAGTATATGTTGGTGGCCACGAGCGGATTTTACAATGGGCCCTACCAAGTCCATTACAATCCGTTCAAAAGATAGCTCTATCACTGGCAGGGGTACCAATGGGCTACGTAAACTTGCGGTGGGTGTGGTCAACTGACATTCGGGGCAGGATTTGCAGTACTTTTGAACCTCCACGTAAATCCCCGGCCAAAAGAACCGCTGCAAGATACGCTCTTGCGTCTTTTTAACCCCTAAATGTCCACCCAGCAGGTGTGTGTGCCAACTCCAGAACCGCCCGACGGTATGACTGAGGACCACTAACTGTTCCATGACCTCGTCCCTGATTTTGTCTACCCTCACCGTTGACTACCATGCGTGGAAATACAGTATCTGCACCGGGCTGTTGAGCTACGCCATTTACCTCTAACACCCTTTCCCGCGCCCGTGTCAGAGTGGGATCCTGTAGCTGAGCTATCCCAAACGTGCCCCGGGACACTTCCAGCTCAGGGATCGATGGGGTCTCCTCGACCTCTCCTGCCAGCACCTCTAGGGGAAACTTATCAGGGTCACACTCTATCCCTAGGTTGGACACCCCTACGGCAGGTACCCCTGACTCGGGTTCATCGGGTACAGCACCTGTAATACATTTTACCAGGTGAGAGTGGATTTTGTTTTTCCACAGAGTCCAGAACAGTGGCAAGTCTCTTCACAACACAGTCCCATAGAGAAGAGTTTTTAACCACCCCCACCACATGTATTATGCCTCCACATGGCGTGGACAAGACTATCTCCGCGGTTGGGTACTCTCGGAGGTCCCCATGGATACACACAACCCCGACTGTCCGTCCACTGGGGTTGTCTTCTGCCACCAGCGACCCATGTACCAAAGTCACTAGGCTCCCCGAATCTAGGAGGGCCTCCGTGGGGTACTTATTAACCAGTACCTGGCACAGTTGGGGTTCACTGTCCGGGCGCTCGCAGTGCAGACAGTCTGGGCGTACATTGAGACCCGGGGATAAACCCACAGTCCATGGGTTTCGTAGTCAGGAGGCAGTTAGCAACCACATGTCCCAGCCCCTGACACCGCCAGCACCTAATGGTGGAGGTACTGTTAGGTCTTATGACTGTTTGGGAGGGAACTGGTCTCCTGCTACTCTCATTCCGGGATACCCCTTCAGCACGGGCATGGTGCTGACTGTCCTCAGCAGAGGGATGCGACCCCTTTCCCGGTTCCTTGGTTGGCAGGGATCGGTGTGACAGACGCGAGGGGGCAGAGTCCCTGATAAAGTCCATAGTGGCCGAGTAGCGCTCGATCAAGCTGACCACCTGGGCGAGTATGCCGGGGTCCCCTTGCCCCACCCAATGTTAGACAGCGGCTTCAGAGTCCTCACCAGCCGGTCAACCACCACCCTCTTCACCATCTGGGCTGGAGACAAAGTCTCAGGCTGGAGCCACCTCTTTACCAACTGCAGGAGGTCATAAGCCTGAGACTGGGCGAGTCGGGCCTCCACATAGGCCCATGAAAATACACGCTGAGCCCTCACATATGTATTGACCCCCAGTCGGGCAAGGATCTCACCTTTGAGCCTCTGGTAGTCCTGGGCGTCCTCCCGACTGAGGTCGAAGTAGGCCTTTTGGGCATCGCCGACCAGGAACGGAGTCACCACTTCTGCCCACTGGCCGGCCGGTAGGTTTTCCCACTCTGCTGTGCACTCATAAATGGTCAGGAAGACTTCCACATCGTCCTCCGGTCCCATCTTCCTTAACTCTGAGCGAACCTTGTCCAAGGCCTTGCGACGTTCCGGGGCTGGTGCTGTCGGCGTCTCCTGCAGGGAAGCAATCTGTTGCAGCAACAGTTCATTTGTTTTTTGCTGCTGCTGGTGCAGTAGCTGCTGCTGCTGATTATGCTCCTGTTCCTGCTCCTGCTGTTGCCATTGAGACTGCAGCTGCTGCTGCTGGGTAAGTACCAGCTGCTTTAACAGCTCGTCCATTTTGTCCACGGTGTGGGGCTGAAAGGTGGCCGGCCGGATTGTGGTCATGCAGCTGCCGGTGGGAGTATGCCTCAGTCACAATGCCCGCATTCTCCAACAAGCTGTAAGGTGGCGGTGTTCACACAGTGCAGTAACTATGGCAGTGACCCAAGAAAGTCCAACATAAACAGCTTTATTCAGCAACTCACGTGTAACAGAAAAGTCCTCCGGTTCGCAGCCGGGTTAACACGAGTCCTTAAACAACGGTTGCCCGGGGCAAAGGCTGCGCCGGGTCGCTCAGAGCCTGACAGGTGCAGAGCCTTCCCAGGCGTGGGTTCAGCCACGCTCAATCCTGCTGAGCTTCCCTGCTATCCTCCTAGCAGGTTCCAACATAGAACAACACTAATCCTTAGTGCAGGGAAAACCCAGGTTGGAGGGAGGAGGCTGCCCCACTGCCTTCCTGTAGCCTCCCCCAAGAAATGAAGGCCCTGCCAGGTTTTACTTAATCTGCCTTAGCCAGATAGCCTGACCAGGTCAATGCTCACCTTCATGCCTGCATTGCTGCCGCAGGTGATTTTGTGACTTCAATGTACTCCAATGGATTTAATAGGTCTCTGTACACATTCTGGGGGATATACAGTATAACGTCCCTCGATCCCGGTCACTGCCTCACAATATATACAGTATGTATGATAAATATGTATATATATTTAGTCAAAATTATTACTATATATATAGTCAAAATTGGAACAGCACCATATCTTCAAAATATTGGGTGCAAGGCCCTCAAACAGATATCCGTAAGTATAAACAGTATAGTAAAAAAAAAACAGGCAGCACTCCAAAAGCTTTTTGAAAAAATGTGGACCCGGTGTGGCGACGTTTCGGTTGCGGACAGCCTTCATTAAACAACACCGAGCTAATAATGATTGTGTAGTGAGTCTTTCAGGTGAACCATTTAAAAGCCGCTGTGTCCTCTTCCTTAATCTCCATATGTAATACACAGTGACATAATAACAAATGGCTGATAATAATATCTGCACTGTATGTAGTAAAGACTATTGATGCGACTTAAGAAAAATGCTCACCAGGTTTCCTTGATTTTTTGCCCTCTGGAATGCTTTTTTTATTTTATTATTTTGCTACATTTTTACTTTATTTATGGTGAAATTATAAAAAAATAGATACATTAAATGTAAAATTAAAAATTAATTTTTAATTGCTCTCTATGGACCAGCAACTTGACAAAATAAGTTAATTTGTTCATCCTAGATCAGGCCTGCATGCGGGTCGCCAAAGTATGTTGCATGGCACGAGGAGCTGCCTGGGAGATGCCTCTCCCTCCTTCCTAAATTCAAATGTCTTCTCGTTTTTTAGACGTGAATCCATTTGCAAACTGTGTGTCCGGGACTGGGGCAGAACAAGGCGCTGGGTGCTGCTGACATCATCACACTACTGCTGGCACTCCAGGATCCAAAGATGAAATGTTTGTTTTGTGCTTGGTGTTACTTTCCAGGGGCCATTATGGAGCAAGAAGAAGTATTATGGGGCAACGGGGAACACTATGGAGGCCATTATGGGGGACATTATGAGGCTATGGGGGACAATATGAGGCTATGGGGAACACTGTGGGGCAATGGGGGACATTATGGAGCAATGGGGGACACTATGGATTCTATTGTTGGGGACATTATGAGGCAACGAGGAACATTATGGATAAATAAGGGCCATTATTAAGCAATGGGGGACATTATTGAGGCCATTATAGGGGACATTGTGAGATAATTGGGAACTTTATGGAGCAATTGAGGACACTAAGGACACTAGGGGGCCATTATGGGGCAATGGGGGCCATTATGGGGCAATGGGTGACATACTGGAACACACTATGGGGCCATCATGGAGCATTGGTGGACATTATGGGGTACTAGGAAACATTATGGGACAATGGGGTACACTGTGGGGGACTTTATGGGGCAATAGGGACATTATGGGGAAATGGAGAACATTATGGGGCAATTAGAGGGATTGTGAATGTGGTCATTATGCAGAGAGGCAGTGTGAAGGAGATATTATGGAAAGATGCAATTTGGGGGAACATTATGGAGAGGGGTAGTATAGGGGGATACTATGGAGGAGAGCAGTGTGAGGGGGATATTTTTTACTGGAAGCACAGTGAGGGGATATCATTTATTCAGGGGTGCATCATGGAAGATATTTATATTAAAGGGCAATATAATAATAATTTTATTTGTAAGGACACCATGACAGGATCTGATGCTGAAGACTGAGAAGAGAAAAGTCTGCAGAGACATGCTCTGGGTGTAAAATCTCATCATGGCATCTGTACTACACAGAGACAAAAGGGATGGGAACAACTTGAATCAGAGAAGATGTCACCTATAAGGTACCTGGAAGCAAACATTTATTTGTGATACTAACTATGTCTCTTTACTGCTGTGGTTCCTGAATGGTCGTAAGTCTGATGATATTCTTACCAATGAATATACTGTGAGTTTTACCAGCCATCATCAGACAAGGATAAGGACATACTGGGAATTGAAGGTTTAATGCAATTATAAATGGGGCTGACCTGACATTACAATTGATTGCTGTTCTAAGCTTGGAGCTGTATATATTTACTGACAGTGGTTCTGACACTGAATTCATGTACTGACTTTGTTTCTGGCTCTGCATTCATGTACTGATGCTGTATTCATGTACTGATGATGTTACTGGCACTGCATGCATGTTTTGACAGTGTTTTGGATCTTGTACACGTAGCTATCCATTTTGTGTTTCACGACTACATTAAAATTGAAAAAGCCTCAAAACTTAGAGATTTGAGATGATGAAGAAGATTTAGTGAGTTTCTGCTGCAAAAACTCAATTTAAGTTGGTGTGTATTCATATTTTTTTTTTTGGTGCAGAAACTCACCAAATTCTACTCAAATACTGAAAACTTGGTTCTGGTGATGTATTAATGAACTGATGTTGATTCTAATAATATATTTATCTAAGTATCCCTTTAAATATTTTTGCGGTCCTTGGAATTGGTTCAGTATATCATTGTGAACCTTGGACCAAAAAATGTTGCGCTCCCCTGCCCTAGATCCTTGTATTTATTTACTTATTTATTTAATTTATTTAATTTTTCTTTTTGTATTCCACTTGTTCAACTTCTACTGAGGCGTATCAAATGATCAGTAATTAGTAAAACAGGAAGACTAACGATTACAATATAATTGGATAGGTATACTGTCAAGGAAGGAAAAAAAAACTTGAAAGGGGAAAAGTTTCTAGCTTGTGTCACCTTAGTCTAAGACATTAAAACAAACTCAAGTAAACAGAATTGGATCTTCTGGGCTCCTACGCACATTTATTTGCTGGAAGGGATAAGAGCTTAGCCAGCAAAAATATATACAGTTTCAGCACTCGGTGACATTTTTCTGCAATGTTGCTTTGTACAGTAATGGTCTGCTCATAACAGTTCTCATGGATTTCTTCATGTCCTTTGTCCTTTAACTCTTTCTATAGACCATCATGTGGTTATAGGTTTTATAGTGTGAAAGATCATGTTGTCTCTTCAGAGAGGAAGAGGACTAGAACTCTAGTGCCACCTACAGGAAGTAGCAATCCTCAAAGTCAATAGTGACCCTTTAATTAGCCTTATTACATGTTCTGGTCCTCTTCCTCTCTGAAGAGATAATTTGCATATTTCCCAGAGGAGCATTGCGGCTTTAAAAGTCTCCTCACCGTGACGTGCTTAACATGTCACTTTCTGCAAGGAGAAATGTTACCCCTTAGATACTGTCTGGAACCTCTCACCCAGCCAAACCAGAAATCACAGTTTGCGCTGATGAGGGGCAGTACCCCAAAACACAATGTCTGCAAATTGAGATTCTGGTTCTGACTTATATCCTAAGTCATGTGATAAGGCTCGTTAAAGGGTCACTACTGACTTTTAGGATTGCTACTTTCTGTAGGTGGCACTAGAGTTCTGGTCCTCTTCCTCTCTGAAGAGACAATTTGCATATTTCCCAGAGGAGCATTGCGGCATTAAAAGTCTCCTCACCTTGACATGCTTAATATGTCGCTCTCCGCAAGGAGAAATGTTACCCCTTAGATAAAGATCATGTTGAAATTTGAGCTAGAAAGATTTGATTTAATAGACTGGGATTACAAACACAGGCGAACACATAAGAGTTGGTAAACTTCACTTTAGGGAAACTTAACACGGGACCTTTGACTTCATTTCATGTGAGGTTGGCTTCAGTAATTCTTGATGTTCAGCAGACCTTAGATCATATGATTTCTGTAGATCGAGCAGTACATTAGTTTGGGCAATCTAACAAATACTGGACCATATCTTTTGAAGGTTGGTTTCAGAAGGCCTTGGAATTCATATTAGCCGAACATTGACCATATGTCTTAGGGTTATGGTTTCAGTAGGATTTGCTGTAAACTTGGGGGCATTGTCAGCAGATCTTGGATGATATTTCTGAGGGACAATTTCAGTAGACCTCATAATAATACATCACCTTTGGTAATGTCAGCTTGGTGCATGTGACTAAGGAAACAGTGACAACAGACGTTGGTCTCCTCTCTTAAGATACTATAAAAGAATTTACTTTAGTGAGTAGGATACTAAAGGCAAGTTGCCCCTTTGTAACTTGTTCACTGTCAAAGTTAACGTTGACCTGTCATTTGTCAAAAATATATCATTTTTACCTAGTATAAATTCTAGTGTTCTATTTAATCTGGGTTTTTTTTTTGCTCCCTTTCCTCTCCAATTTTGAGATATAACCCACCTCTTTGTTGTATTCAAACATTTTTTTTTAGCCAACCAAGGAAAAGTTGAGAACCATGCCCATATGGAAATTTGGCTACATCTAAACGCAGGGAGGAGTGAGCTATATCTTAAGAATGGAGAGGCACAGGAACAAAATAAAAAATAGCAAATTGAGGAGAGTAGTATCATGTACATCAAGTTAAACCAAAAAAAAAAAAAAATATTCACATATTTTGTGACAGGTCCTCTTTAAGGCCTTTTGTGTAGCGTTGCAATTTACCTGACAGTATTTTATTCACTTATTGTTAAACTAAACTTTGTATCTTTTCACTTGCGGAATATCATCTGTATGTCATTGTTTTATCATTCGTGCCTACTGAGTAAGTTCAAATTCTTAGAGAAAATGCAAGTAAAAAGCTCTCAAGAGACAATTCACCACATTCTTTCCTGACTTATTCTTTATTAGCTTTGTATGAAACTCAAAATAAAATTGAAAAAAAAAAAAAACATTAATGTTTCTCAGCCAACCATGGATTTTAGAATTTATTAGGATTGTTGAAATTTTCAGAATATGTGAAAAAATACCATAGATTTTTTTTAATATATTCTCAAGCAATACCAGAGTAGATCTAAAATATAATGCACATTTGTAGTTTTAATTCATTTTTCTAACATTTTGTCTATTATACTTTTGTTACTCACCTTACCCATATACATCGGCCCGTCTCTCAGAGGACCATGTCTCCCAGTCCTGTCCGTGTCTGGACATCTCTTATTTTGCTCCTGCTGTCAGCCATGATCCTGTGCAATCCAATCACAGTACTCTTCCCTTTTTCTTTGCTCTCTTTTTAATCTATGGGCTGGCAGGACAAGTGACGCCTACAAATGGCACCTACTTAAAAAGAAATCGACCTGCTGGCCCTCATCTGCAAATTAAAGTATGTTATTTTGTGGCTTTTGTTCGTAATGGTTAATTCAACATTGATATTGACCTTCAGTTTAGCCTTGCTTCCGGATTATGCTATAACTGTATCCTTCTAATTGTCATCTGCTTCCACTAATGATATCTAGTAGAACCGCTAGAGCCTATTCCAGAGGTCCTCAACCTTTCTGACCTTGAGAGCCACATTCAGCTATGAAAGAGAGTTGTGAGCAAGATTTAGCTCTAAGAGAGGGTCGCGAGCCACCTCCAGCTCCTTCCCCACTCAAAGTAGTGACACCCAGAGCTCTCATTACCGGGAGCCAAAGCTTTTCTACTGAAATCACACCAAAGCAGTATGCCAAGCTCCTGGGGTTCGTATCTTACCCTCATTCAGGTCTTCTCTTCTCCGCAAGGCTGCACAAGTCACCATCTAGAGATCTACACTTAATAGTTGTTTGCTACACCTTGCTCTAATGCACAAAGCTGGCAGATAGCAACAAGCTACACATCACGGGCCTACGAGCCACATGTGGCTTTCGAGCCACATATTGGGGAACCCTGGCCTAGTCTGTCTACAGACTTTGGTCTTATCTCATCCATAGTTTGTACTATACTTTTGTTATTCACCATTGCCTTTAGCTACATTCCTGACATTGCTACAACCCACTGACCAGTAATCAGTGACTATTTTAAGGACCACAATGTAGAAATCCTGCCAGAAGAATACAAGCCTCTTTACAGAGGTTACGAGTAAAGACAATGAAGACTTCTTACTCCGATGTCTAACAGGTACTAAATAAATAGATGCAAAAAGTATCCACCCCTAGTGAGAAGCTCAACAACTTTCTTTACTAAAACTCATATCTGCATAATTCTAATTACATCTTTTAAACATTTAAAGAATACATTAACCAGGGTGAAACCATTTTACACTATACATGTACAAAAGAATTGTGTGCTTTTGTAAATATATGTTACTAAAGATGAAAGAATAAATTCGAGAGGAATTGAACTCTACGCGAATACTGCAGAAATCTGCATTCGCCAAATTTCTTTTCCATCGTGATTCAGAGAGTATTTCTGATCCATTAAATGCCATAAAAATGTTAAAAAAATACCTCTCCAGCCCATCCGCATCAACCATCCAGTCCTAGCCACATTTTCAGATCACCTCTGCTTGCGCTGACATCTCCGGGCTTCTCGCACTAGACCAGGACTTCTGGCTTTGATAAATGCACAGGAGGGTTCCTCACAAGCATGCAGAAGGTCATGGCATCATGTCTTCACATCATGCACCATGACCTTGTGTACGCATGTTTCTGTACTCTTTTGGGCTCCATCAAAGCCGGAAGTCCTGGCTCAGGATGAGAGGCCCGGAGATTTCAATGTGAGCATTGACGATCTAAAGATGCATCGAGGACTGGACAATTTTCTTTTTATTCTTTAAATATTATGTTTATTATGGAAATAATGGGATCTGGAACGTATAATAAGAACATTACATTTGCAAAGAAGAATTTCTACACGTATCAAATTTCCAGAAAAAAAATAAAAATTTGAAAGTGTGAATTTGAATATTCACTTCCACTCATCTCTATTTGTTACTTCTCCTGTACTGACCGGACTTATATTCTGTATTATTTTCTAAAGTTGAATTTACAATGTAACATGCTTCAGAAGTGGAATTTCACCTCCAGTTGGCTTACGGTCTTCAGTAAGTTTTCTCTTCAAATTTGCAATCCAATATGTCTAACATGAGACTTTGGATATTTTCAGGAATACCCAGCAGAACTGTGAGTGCAGCTCTGGAGCATAATATTGGCCGTAACCCAGAATCAGTATAATATAAGTAAATCAATTTACTTACAAAATTGCTCAAATGTATATGTAGATTGTCTCTATGAACAATAACATTTTAGTCAAATCTTGTAGTGCTGGAAATGGTCACAATTGAATTGTAAAGTCACATCTAGATAATGTGACATTTTTATGATGGAATGAAATGCCTGGACTGTCAGAGTTGCTTTGGGAGAAATGAATGACATGTTTTAATAAAGACAGGATAAAATCTTCTTTTCAAAGGCCAAAAAAGTCTACAAGATAATCAAATTTATTCTTTCAGACATGGAGGTTGGCGGACTGTAGAGAACCAGACAGTCCTGATCAAGTCTCCAAGCTAGAGAAGAAGCAGAACTAGATCCACTAAATGCAGTAAATTTCACTGGCTGAACTGTATCTTCAGGTTGTAATTTTTTTTCATTTTGTGCTCTACACATTGTTATAGAAACATGTCAAAATAATACCCTACATATTTACATAGGTTGGATAAAGACCTACAGTTGAATCCAGAAGTTTACATACACTATATAAAAAGACACATATGCATGTTTTTCTCAATATCGGACATGAAATCAGAATAAACCTTTCCCTTTTTAGGTCAGTTAATATTACCATAATTATTAATATTTGCCAAATGGCAGAATAATGAGAGAGAGGGAATGTTTTAAGGCATTTGTATTACTTACTGCAAAGTCAAAAGTTTACATACATTTCATGAGTATTTGGTACCATTGCCCTTAAACTGAATGACTTGGGTCAAACTTTTGGGATCTCCTTCCACAAGCTTCTCACAATAGTTGGTTGGAATTGCCCCATTCCTCCTGACAAAACTGGTGTAACTGATCCAGGTTTTTAGGTCGCCTTGCCAGCAGCCTTTTCCGCTTTGCCCATAAATTTTCAATAGGATTGAGATCAGGGCTTTGTGATGGCCACTCCAAAAGATTGACTTTGTTATCCTTAAGACACTTTGTTACCATTTTTGCAGTATGCTTCGGGTCATTGTTCATTTGGAAGACCCATTTCCGCCCAAGCTTTAACTTCCTGGCTGATGTCTTGAGATGTTGCTTCAGTATTGCCACATAATCTTCTTTTCGCATGAGGCCATCTATTTTGTGAAGTGCACCAGTCCCTCCTGCAGCAAAACAACCCTACAACAGGATGCTGTCACCCCCGTGTTTCACAGATGGGATGGTGTTCTAACCTAGGCTTCCAAACTTCTCCCTTTTTCCTCCAAATGTAATGATGGTCATTATGCCGAAAAAGTAAAATTTTAGTTTCATCAGACCACAGGACATGTCTCCAAAAATTAAGGTCTGTGTTCCTGTGTGCATTTGCAAACATTAATCTTGCTTTTTTATGCTTCTTCTGGAGTAATGGCTTCTTCCTGGCAGAGTGGCCTTTCAGCTCATGTTGATACAGTACTCGTTTCACTGTGGATATTGACACAATCTTACCAGCTTCCGTCATCATCTTCAGAAGGTATTTTGCTTTTGTCCTTGGGTTGATATGCACGTGTCGGACCAAAGCATGTTCATCTCTGGGACTCAGAACCCGTCTCCTTCCTGATGACTGGACATTCACATCTTATTTGCACTTGCATATAATTGTTTGTACAGATGAAAGGGACACCTTCAGGTATCTTGAAATTGTACCCAAGGATGAGCCAGACTTGTGCAAGTTCACAATTATCTTCCTGATATCTTGGCTGATTTCCTTTAACTTTCCCATGATGCTACACAAAGAAGCAGTGTGTTTCAGGTGTGCATTAAAATACATCCACTGGTGTGTCTGTAATAACTCATATGTTGCCAAAAAAACTATCAGAAGCTTCCAATCCATGACATCATCAAATGGGCAGTCCAGAATTGTTTAAAGGCATAGTAATCTCAGTGTATGTAAACTTTTGACTTTGCAGTAAGTAATAAAAATGCCTTAAAATGTTCTCTCTCTCTCATTATTCTAGCATTTGGCAAATATTAAGAATTATGGTAATCCTAATTGACCTAAAACGGGAAAGGTTTATTCTGATTTAATTTCAGATATTGAGAAAAACATGCATATGTGTCTTTTATATAGTGTATGGAAACTTCTGGTTTCAACTGTAGGTCCATCAAGTTTAACCTTCCTCCCCCAATTATACATTTTGTCACTAATTTAACTGTAACCCACAATGGTTTGTGTATCAAAATCATCTAGCCCTTGTTTAAAAGCTGTTATAGTGTCGGCCATCACTACCTCTTGTGGTCGGCATTCCACAGTCCGACTACTCTGGCTTTAAAGAACCCTTTCCTGTTTATCTGCCGGAATCGTCTTTCTTCCCCCTGTAAGGAGTGCCCCCTGGTCCTTAGTATGGTCTTTGGAAGGAATAAGTCATGTGCTAGTCCTTTGTAGTGACCACACATATATTTATACATGTAAATGAGACCTCCTCTGAGATGCCTTTTTTCTAAGCTAAACAAGCACAACTTTTCCAACCTCTCATCATATGAGAGGCCTTCCATCCCTTGTAATAATCTAGTTGCCCACCTTTGAACTGATTAACTTCTGAATATCCTTTTTAAAATGTGGAGCCCAAAATTGGATCCCATAATCCAGATGTTACCTCACCAGTGATTTATAAAGGAGCAGATCACTGGATTTTATTTCTCTTTTTATACATCCTAAAATCTTGTTTGCTTTTGCAGCTGCTGCTTGACATTGAGTGCTGCTGCTCAGCTTACTTGTAACTAGAATACCCAAGTCCATAAATCTGAATTTTTGAAGAGGGTTAGTTATAGGGAAGTTTAGTCACTTGAAGTAGGTGGATATGCAATTTTATTAGCATCAGAGTAGGTGATCAGCATCAAAAGTGTTCCTCATTTCATCATGGCTCCCTCTCGATTGCTTGGATGTACTATAACAGCTCTATTATAGTGCATAACAGGTTCAGAACACTATTACCTGCAGATTAACCCGATATCTACAGGTTAATAGTGTTTTTTCACGTTCCATTTACCAGTACTACGATATACGTGCATTATAACAACATTATGAATCTGTACAGTGTCGGACTGGGGTGCCAAAGGTCCACCAGTAACCAACTCCAGAGCCCTACTTCTTAGATTCATGCAGATGGGACATTATCATCAATCATAAATTTATATAACAATGAACTGGGTAGATTGTTAAATGAATAAGATGCTGCCTTTATCTGTTCTTAGTGATTCAAGTATATAGTGCCAAGTACTGCTCATATAAGAGGGTGATGGCCCACTGGAAGATTTTCCTGTGCTCCTGCGTGCCAGTCCGAGCCTGAATCTGTATGATATGGAGGTTTTGCCACACTGAGTCTTTGCCCTGTTTGAAGAAATGCCTTTCTACAAATTTTCCTTCTTCTGTAGGTGGGAAGAAGGAAATTAATATGATGAAAGTTAAGGAAATGTTATTGTCTATAGAAACTTCCTTCGGATCTTTAACTAAGCATATTTGCCGAGAGGTCGTTTTAATCAACGTTATATTCAACCTCGACTCAATGTTGAAGATTTTGTGATTATTCATAGTCTAAACCTTCTCAAATCAAAAGCCTTGTGCCATTGAAATTAAAATGGGAATGGGATTAAATAACACATTAAATAATAATAATAATAAAAAAAAGAATGATAAAAAGTAGGAATAGGCAGACACTCGTAGTTACAAGAAGATTGCATTATAATGGATCTTGATCAAAAAAATGAACAATCACATTAATATACTGTACAAGCACAATTAAGTTGATTGCTACACAGTTAGAATAACTTACTTAATCATAAATTCTTTATCAAATTCCAGTGTGCTTCCTGCCAGAGAAAAGAGCTTAGGTAATAAGTCCTGATTGAAACTTTATACATGTATATATTTAATTTATAAAAATCAGAGAAGAATTTTCTCTTTTTAGATTGAATTTGTATTTATTATGCAGTGACTTTACTTTGGGTATTTTTTTTTTATTAATTTCATCATGTGAACGATCATTTAGGTAATATGTTTTTATCCAAACGTATCA
This sequence comes from Phyllobates terribilis, assembly GCF_046119375.1. Taxonomy (NCBI): domain Eukaryota; kingdom Metazoa; phylum Chordata; class Amphibia; order Anura; family Dendrobatidae; genus Phyllobates; species Phyllobates terribilis. Next base: position 1,185,392,150 of record NW_027362761.1, on the reverse strand, counting down.
CTAAACCATGGATCCGTGAGGCAGGGAAACAAATCGGAAGCTTTTGATTTGCATTCGTTTTTCACACATCCCCATTGACTTGTGTGGCCAAATCTGATCAGAATAAGACCTGCTCTGACTCTCATGGGTCTCACACTTGGACACATGATTTTCATGGATGTGTGAATAGATCCATTCAATTATACGGGTCCAAGGGCTGTCCAATAAAAATCCGGACAGCACACAGGCATCTCCCATGCCTTATACTTGGTTCAGACAAGCATAGGAAAAATTGTCTATTTTCCCTCCAGAAAAATGGATGTTTTTCATTTGCATCATCATCCAGATATTTTATATCCATATGATATCCATTTTTATACATCTGCAGTAAATAGAATTTACAAGACCAATTGCAATGTCCTATGTTAATAATTGCAATGTATTTAGAAATATTGAATGCATTGTGGATGATCCATATGGGATACAGTTTTATTTTGCAAACTTATGGACTTGAATGGGCTAGTCTCATCTGAAATATGGATGACATCAAGGCATGCTGCAAATTTTTTCACATGGACAGAAAAATTAATGTCTACTACTGGCCATCATCTGAGATAAAGCAGTGGATTTTTATGGATGATCCAAATGGGATCTAATTTTATTTTGCAAACTTATAAACTTGAATGGGCTAGTCTCATCTGAAACATGGAAGACATGAAGGCATGCTGCAATTTTTTTCACATGTACAAAAAAAATTATAGCATGCACGAATGTCTAGTACTGGCCATTATCTGAAATAAAGCAGTGGATTTTTATGGATGATCCATATGGGATCTAGTTTTAATTTGCAAACTTATAAACTTGAATGGGCTAGTCTCATCTGAAACATGGAAGACATGAAAGCATGCTGCAAATTTTTTCACATGGACAAAAAAAATCATAGCATGCACGAATGTCTAGTACTGGCCATTATCTGAGATAAAGCAGTGGATTTTTATGGATGATCCATATGGGATCCAATTTTATTTTGCAAACTTGTAGACATGAATGGGCTAGTCTTGTCTGAAACATGGAAGACACCAAAGCATGCAAATTTTTTCACGTGGACAAAAAAAATTGTAGCATGCACTAATGTTTAGTATTGGCCATTATCTGAGATAAAGCAGTGGATTTTTAATGCCTCCACATTGGTATTTTGCAGTTATTATACATTCTTGGTTTTATGGTACATGTTAGTATTTTTGTCTGGGGCAAGTCAGAAAATTTGGCCACAACACTGATGATATGGCAAAAGATTGCTATGTGCGGCTGATATATCACAGCGCAATGCAGGAGAATGGGGTCGTTACAAGGCAAGTCACAAAAAATCCAATAAATATTTTTCTACTTGTTTGTAGCTGATGCGGTACCTTAGAGGTCACAGTGTGACCCAATTCATCTGTATTACTCTGTATTGTGGCATCTGTACAGCCGGTGTTGCAGCCAAGATCACCCCCTAGCTCTCTCGTCAGTTACAGTTTTCCTGCAGCACCTCCACAGGGCAAATGAAGTACTTCACCAATATTATTTTAAATCAATAAATTACCTGGGAAATGAAGAATAGGAGCGATAACAATTTTACATTTAGCACACAAACTTGTCTTTAAGTTTCTAAGAAGAAATGCACTTGGGTTGTTACCATGCCTTAGAATTTTGAGAAATCCCCAGGTGATTTTGCCTTATCCTAATTTGTAGGATTTTCCTGGTCTCTTCATTCAGTCCACTGCATAATGATTACGCTCAGTTTCTCATTGCACGCATGTACCGCATTGCAAAACGCCCAAGGTCAATCCCGTGAAGCAATAATTCTGACGTTAAATTGATAACAGTGTAACCGGCGGCATTCCCTGGAGTTCTAAAAAGTGGAATGCGCTTTTAAACCATCACTGTATCCCCATATTTACCATGCTAATCCTACATGCTTGATCTAGTATATCTTCAGTTATTACAAACAGTGAAACACTGCTATGTAATTTATCCAACAAGCCTCAGACGTTTCAGTCTAAGAAGGATTTTCTATTGACCAGTAAAGATTTGGAAGCTAAGTAGACCATTCATCATTTAAAGATTCTGTCAACTTTAGAAACGGGAAAAAAGCCATTGCTGTAGTTTTCATCTAATAGACAAAGAAAGAGTTGGAGGATGGTGCTTAAAGGCTCGGGTAAGGAAAATAATCACATGGTTTATTAAAGTTAACACTCCTCAAATAGCCAGAAAAGTGCTTATATATAATGGGATAGACGGAGAACCAATAGTCTTCAGCTCTACATTCTGTAGAGAGATGGGTTTACCAGATCCACTTATGGATCGTAGAACCACGGAGAGTTCACGTTTTTGAATCCTTTGACTACATATTTAGACCATTTTATGTTTGTCATCCTGACCCCTATTTTTGATTAGCCCCATCCACCTTTTAGAAATGTGATAACCAATAAATGCATACATTTGCACAATTAATACTTGTAAAATATTTAAGAACTTTTTGACATCAGAAAAAAGGAATGATAATTCTCCCCCACAATTGACTTCAAATAATTTACAGTGGTTTTGGACTTTTAAGCCCTCATCATCGCAAAATTTAGAAATCGGGGCTCTTAGGACAAGAACTTGGGGTGAATATAGGACTATAAGCATCTTAAGGGTGTTGTCTATTGATGACCCATTTAGGCAAGGGAATGGTTGGCTTCAGAAACTCCTGGGAATCAGCTGATATGACTAAGGAAGTTGTTTCATTTGCTTAACGATAATACATCCCATAGAATTGTTTTACCACTTTAAATTGGGCGCCAAAGTATATTCTATTTTTCTAAACTGTTTATATTTTTTATGGGAGATTTTTCGCTTTTTTTGTACATGATTAAGGGGGCGGATATCATCCCTGAACTTCTGCTCTGCTCTGTTAAAAGCATTTATAGATATGCCTTACAACAAACACATGGACCGTAGGAAACTTTAGATGTTGATTTATTTCTATGGGAGAGTGCAGCTTTGACCATCACCGATTCTGAATAAAGGAAGCCAATCATAGAGGAGGTTGTATTATTTTTTAAAGAGTAACTAAACTATTTTTTAATTATTTAATTATCCCCAATCAATTGCAAAGTTACTGCATTTTTTGGTTTATAAGATGCACTTTTTCCCCCCAAATTTGGGAGGAAAATGTAGGTGCAACTTATAATCCAAACGTAGCTTAACGGGGGAGAGACGGCTGCGCTGGAGAGGGGTCGGTCACAGGATGCAGGGACGCTGCTGCTGGAGTCTGGCAGTGGCAGGTATAGGGCAATGCTACAGGCCCCGGGCTGGAAGGAAGGGGTGCCCCGGCGTTGCGAGGCTGCGGGCCCTGGTCTGTCAGAAAATGTCAGTGTTGAGCAAAGTCCCCACACTTTCCCATTGATTTTCCTATTGTGGGAAAATGGCCACCAGAGGCGGGCATTGAATTCTCGCTGCCAGCTTCCTGAAACAGCGACCCTGCCTCCTTTGTGAGCCCTCTGCACTGCAGCTGCCCCCCTCGGTGAGCTATCGTAAAATTGGACAATAAGACACTTCTCAATTTGGGGTCTGGTGCGTCTTATAGTCCGCAAAATATGGTATTAATTTTTGCATGATACATCTTTACCTTATTTTGATTCTTTCTCTCCAAACCACTAAGCTGCATTGCTTTTTCAATCCCCATTTCCTGAAATTTTAGAAGCTGCTTTCAACTACTACTCAGCAAAACTCCTTACACTATATTCAAGCAAAAAGAGTATGGGAAATCCTCTGTCTGAGGGGTGGAGGAGCAGAAAGCCTCAAACAAGGAATGTCCCATAAATAGATTGTTTGGATTCTTTGAATATATTATGCAGATCTTTGCCGAGCAGCAGTTGAAAGGATCTTCTAAAGAAGCATAAACTGGGCATGTAAACTACCAAAGCAGCATAGTGGGTGGGAGAAAAGGAGGCAAAATAAGGTAATTAAATACATTACGAGAATTCATAACTTTATAATGCCTGGAGGATCAAATTCTGCTACTACTACTACTACTATTAATACTACTACTACTAATAATAAATTAGTTACTCTTAAAAAAGTTGTCCGGGACTTTAACACTGATGGCCTATCCTTACGATAGGTCATCATGGAGCTGCACAGCTCCTTTAACAGTATAGTGGCCGCAGATGGGTACTGCACATCTGCCTCTAATACAAATCAATAAGCGGTTGATATGCAGTACCTGGCCACGGCCACTATTCTGCGACAGCGCTGGGCACCTTAGCAGTTCCAGCCTCTGCCAACACCTGAGCGTCTCATGGCAAGGGTTCTCAGTATTGCACCTCCACCGATCAGACATTGATGACCTATTCTACGGATAGCCCATCAATGTTAGAGTCTTGGACATCCCCTTCGCATATGTTACATTTTATAAATATTATTCTATTCTTTTTTTTCTTTTTGATTTTTCTAGATATATATGTATATCTATATATATTGAGTCACTATTGTCGTATGTGAGGGGAGGTATTTATCAATACGACTGTTAGCCTGTGTGAACTGATCCTAGAACTTTTTCCCTAGCATGTTATGTGTTGGGTGTGTAATCACCATTTTGAATGGTGTGATTTTGTGTGAATGATATAGAGATTGGATGGTAAGTCATTCACCCTACCTCCCCTCAGGGGGTGGATTAGCAAACTTAAATGCACAGTCACTATTTTTTTTTGTTATTGTTGTGTTTGGAGAGTCAAGATCCAAACTGGGGAAGCCATAGCTCAAGAAGGAGCTGAAGGCTGGGCTACAACCTGTGTGGGCAAGCCCCACACCCCTATGGACTGTGCTATCATTTTTCTTCTGTTTTGTCGTTTTCCAGGGAAATCCCGGTTCCTGAGTCTACTTCAGAAAGCGGCCGAGTGAGTCGTCTTACCTCATGATATATATATATACAGTACAGACCAAAAGTTTGGACACACCTTCTCATTTAAAGATTTTTCTGTATTTTCATGACTATGAAAATTGTACATTCACACTGAAGTCATCAAAACTATGAATTAACACATGTGGAATTATATACTTAACAAAAAAGTGTGAAACAACTGAAAATATGTCTTATATTCTAGGTTCTTCAAAGTAGCCACCTTTTGCTTTGATGACTGCTTTGCACACTCTTGGCATTCTCTTGATGAGCTTCAAGAGGTAGTCACCGGAAATGGTCTTCCAACAATCTTGAAGGAGTTCCCAGAGATGCTTAGCACTTGTTGCCCCTTTTGCCTTCACTCTGCTTTCCAGCTCACCTCAAACCGTCTCGATTGGGTTCAGGTCTGGTGATTGTGGAGGTCAGGTCATCTGGCGTAGCACCCCATCACTCTCCTTCTTGGTCAAATAGCCCTTACACAGCCTGGAGGTGTGTTTGGGGTCATTGTCCTGTTGAAAACTAAATGATGGTCCAAATAAACGCAAACCGGATGGAATAGCATGCCGCTGCAAGATGCTGTGGTAGCCATGCTGGTTCAGTATGCCTTCAATTTTGAATAAATCCCCAATAGTGTCACCAGCAAAGCACCCCCACACCATCACAACTCCTCCTCCATGCTTCACGGTGGGAACCAGGCATGCAGAGTCCATCCGTTCACCTTTTCTGCGTCGCACAAAGACATGGTGGTTGGAACCAAAGATCTCAAATTTGGACTCATCAGACCAAAGCACAGATTTCCACTTGTCTAATGTCCATTCCTTGTGTTCTTTAGCCCAAACAAGTCTCTTCTGCTTGTTTCCTGTCCTTAGCAGTGGTTTCCTAGCAGCTATTTTACCACAAAGTCTCCTCTTAACAGCTGTTGTAGAGATGTGTCTGCTGCTAGAACTCTGTGTGGCATTGACCTGGTCTCTAATCTGAGCTGCTGTTAACCTGCGATTTCTGAGGCTGGCGACTCAGATAAACTTATCCTCAGAAGCAGAGGTGACTCTTGGTCTTCCTTTCCTGGGGAGGTCCTCATGTGAGCCAGTTTCTTTGTAGCGCTTGATGGTTTTTGCAACTGCACTTGGGGACACTTTCAAAGTCTTCCCAATTTTTCGCACTGACTGACCTTCATTTCTTAAAGTAATGATGGCCACTCGTTTTTCTTTACTTAGCTGCTTTTTTCCTGCTATAATACAAATTCTAACAGTCTATTCAGTAGGACTATCAGCTGTGTATCCACCAGACTTCTGCACAACACAACTGATGGCCCAACCCCATTTATAAGGCAAGAAATCCCAATTAATAAACCTGACAGGGCATACCTGTGAAATGAAAACCATTTCCAGTGACTACCTCTTGAAGCTCATCGAGAGAATGCCAAGAGTGTGCAAAGCAGTCATCAAAGCAAAAGGTGGCTACTTTGAAGAACCTAGAATATAAGACATATTTTCAGTCGTTTCACACTTTTTTGTTAAGTATATAATTCCACATGTGTTAATTCATAGTTTTGATGCCTTCAGTGTGAATGTACAATTTTCATGAAAATACAGAAAAATCTTTAAATGAGAAGGTGTGTCCAAACTTTTGGTCTGTACTGTATAAACATATGAAAGTATGCATCAGAGAAAATGAAAAAAATATATGTATATTTCTGTGTAGTCTTTCTTCAGATTTATTGTCTGCTCCACCTCCACCACCTCTTGTATGTCTTTCCGATGTTCATAATTTCCTGTTTGCATAACAAACACTTTTCGGTTCTCTTCCGTACAATGATATGGAAAATTAATTGGAGTTCTAGTTAATAGCAATTGTGCTTTGCTGTAGCTGTCAACCCCTAGCGGCGTTATTAGCTGTCAACCACAGTCAATGGATTACAGAGAGTCAGGAGCTGCTGTCAGACTCGATTAGTGACACCTGTAGGCAATTATGTAATCACCTCGCCCGTTACTGTTCGCTAGGCTATTGATTCTGTCCCATTGGCCGGCTTTGCTCTCATTATTTACCTATTTATGACCTTCACTTTATTCCTTCTGACTAATTCTGTAACAACTACCTGCCCGTTGATTGCTTACTAATGTCTGAGGTGGCCTTTGCTTGTTTAATCACTTTCACTGTATATTGGTTCGTTATTATCTATTCATAGGTGATTTAATATTTTATAATGCAACTAGATGGTGGCCCGATTCTAACGCATTGGGTATTCTAGAATATGTATGCGGCCGACCGGGCGCGACTAATCAGCGAAGCAGTGTTTAAATGGGTTGTGCACTACTTTAAATTAACCCCCCAATGTATCCCCCCGGGGCCCTTCCCGACGGCAAGTGTGAAGGGAGGACCGGGGAGCGAGGCCGCCGGTTGGGGTACTTCTGCTGCGAGCAGCCGGGAGATGACCGGCCAGCACCGGTCATCTCCCGGCTGCATCGCTGCATATCTCCCGACGGTGTCCTGCTTGTTTCAAATCCGGCGCCAATTCACGGCCGGGCTGCGCCAGTCGCTGATTGGTCAATCAGAGAAGCGGTGTTTTAAATTTCGCGCCAATATCGCTGATTGGTCGCAGCCGGGCGGCCGCGACCAATCAGCAGAGCGGTGTTTAAATTTGGCGCCAATATCGCTGATTGGTCGCGGCCGGCAGCCGCGACCAATCAGCGAACCGTGTTACTGAGGAATGGGGAGCGGCGCTGCCTGTGCTGGTACTTCCGCTGCTAGCGGTTGCATCGCCGCTGACCTCCATGCGGCTACCGTCGGGAGATCAGCAGCTAGGGCGGCTGATCTCCCGACGGCAAGTGTGAAGGGAGGACTGGGGAGCGGCGCTGCCTAGGCCGCCGGTCGGGTTACTTCTGCTGCGAGCAGCCGGGAGATGACCGGCTAGCCCTGGTCATCTCCCGGCTGCATCGCCGCTGACCTCCATGCGGCAGATGAGCTGCTATCGGCCGCCATCTTGTTCTGAAATCCCGCATCGCTGAATGGCCGCGGCCGGACCAATCAGCGATGCGGGATTTCCTGGACAGACAGACAGACGGGATTATATAGTAGATATTTTTAAAGATGAGGTGATAACGTTGCAGGAATCTGATCCAGTAGATGCGAGCTGTCTCCTATCTGCCGGCATTCCTGGCTCCTTTTTTTATTTGCCAGCCTTTTGCGATGCCGTGTGTATCATGACCGCTGGGGGCTGATATTAGTAGCAGGGGAAGGGGCCATTAGACAACAATATTTCCTGGCTGTTAATATCAGCCCACAGCTGTTTGTTTATCGTTTACTGGCTAGATTACAGAGAGGCCCCAGAAAAAAAATGTCGTTGGGTCCCCCTATAAAATATAACCAGAAAAGTGTTAACAGACAGCTGCAGGCTGATATTAATAGCTATTAATATCACCCCCCAGCAGTCCCAGAAATGGCGCATCCATAAAATGCGCCAAATCTGGTGCTTAGTCTCCGCTCTTCCCACTGCTCTGTAGCAGTGGCAAGTGGGGTAATGGGGTTGGGGTTCACGTCAGCCTTGTATTGGCGGCTGACATGAAGCCAAGGTTAGTAATGGAGGGCATCTATAAAACGGATTTATAATCTATAAGATTGGCTTTAATTTGAACGCAGCAAATCCGTATTTATAAATACTATTCCTGCGGATTTGCTGCGGTTTAATTCAAGTCTATTTGCACAAATTTGCGGCGGAATCGCGCAAAAAATGGCCATGCTGCATTTTTTTCCCAAATGATAATCCTGAGCGGAAATTTCCGCATCATGTGCACAACACATCAGGATTACCATTGCAATAGCTGGAGACCTATTAACAAGCGTTTTCGCAGCGTTTCCGCAGCAGAAAAAATGCCACGGAAACGCATTAAAAATGCTTCATGTGCACATGGCCTTAAGAGAGTAAATAGTGTCTAGATGGAGTGAACTTTCATCATTATTATGTCCTCATCACTCAACTTCCCTTTCAGAATTCGGGAACCCTTAGTAAATAGTCTATCATAATGGATCAGTAACCTGGAAAAAAAACTTCTGCAATCTATATTAATGTATTTTGTGGCCTTCAGGCACTACATAATAAAAAGTATTTAATAATGCACAAACTTGGAAAATATTTGGTAAAATCGATTCAGTTCGTACTACAAAATGATGCCAAAATACAATACATCAGTATATCTGTTTGGCCATCATCATCTTTCCAATACCAAACCTGAAATTAATTGTTACACTTATCACCTAAATCTCTTTGATAAGTGTGGATGAGGCATCTCATCCAGTCAAACAGTACCCTCTCTGTACCGACGAGGGTAGGGAACCCCAAAACGGCAGTCTATGGATGGTGACTGGTTTGACTAATGTAAAAATGGTTTCTTCTTTATGGAGAAGTGTTAATTTGCATACTTTTTTCCCATAAGGCATTGCCTGCAAGTCTCCAAAAACCACCTACTTCTTGTCAATGAGCAGTGGCATACCACCAATGGCGGCAGGCCACGCCACTACCATGGGGCCCGTGAGCTGGAGGGGCCTGTACCAGGCCCGCGCCAGGCCCTGCCTCTGCCCATCAGCTCCCACACTGCCCAGACGCCCGCATAGAATGAAAGGGGTGGAAGCATCTGCTGACACTCCCTCCTCCATCATCATTGCTTATGCTGATGGCCGGAGGGGGGGCCCAGTGCGAGTAATGATGATGGAGGAGGGAACATCAGCAGACACTTTCACGCCCATCATTCTTCCTCGGCGCCTGACGTCATTACAGTGCCCCCGCTGCTCTGAGATGTGCGGCACTTCACACCGCATGCTGAAGAGACTGAAACATCGAATGGAACCAGGAGAGATGAGTACTGTATTTATTTTTTTAAATCAGTGACCAGTGGCTATAATACAGTATGGGGAGTGCATTATATTGTGAGGAGGACCATGAGGTATGCAATATACTCTACTGAGGACCATGGGGGTGCATTATATTGTACTCAGGACCATGAGAGTGCATTATACTGTATGGAGGATCATGAGGGGTGCATTATATTGTATGGAGGACCATGGGGGTGTATTATACTGTATTAAGGATCATGGGGGTGAATTATATAGTATACAGGACCATGGGGGGAGCATTCTATTGTATGGAGGACCATGGTGGTGCATTCTATTATATGGAGGATCATAGGGGTGCATTATATTTTATAGAGGACCATGGGGGTGCATTATATTGTATGGAGGACCATGGGGAGAGCATTTTATTATATGGAGGACCATGAAGAGTGCATTATATTCTATGGAGGACCATGGGGAGGGCACTATATTTTATGGGGGACCATGAGGAGAGCATTATATTCTATGGAAGACCACGGGGAATGCATTATACTATATGGAGGATTATGGGGGGCACATTATACTGTATGGAAGGCTATGTCGGGTCATTATAATATGTGGTAGTCCATTATACTGTATGCAAGCATTATACATTATGAAAGTTTGAGTGGGTTCATCATACTGTGTGGGGGCCCTTATACTGTTTGGAGGGCTAGTGTGGGACATTATACTGTATGTAGTCCCATTATACTGCATGGAAAGCTTTGCGGGGGTCACAGTTGCGGGATCATCCTATGTTGGGGTCACCATACAGTAGGGTCATTATACTGTGCATCTGGAGGAACTCACCATGGGGGTATCATACTGTGTTTGGGGGGCACTTTTATTTGCATAACACTTTATGGGGGCAATGAAAGAGGAATCTAGGACTTCAACAAGAGGAAAATTACTATGTAAAGGCTGGAAAGTTGTGAGATATGCTCTTCTGTGACTCAGATGATTATATATATATTTTTTTGTGGGAAGGGGAAATTAGAACTTCTGCAATGGGGCACCATGATTTCTATGTATGCCCCTGTCAATGAGAACACATTTTCTCCACATGTCCCAACAAGGAGCAGGGTTTGCTTAGTGATGCCTTGACCTGATGGTAATTGCATCCAAAGGGACCTGAAAAGCTGCTTCCAGAAGTGCCAGATGCACCTACAAATGGGCATGCATAGGTAACAGAGATAATGTATACATTTGTAAAGAAAAGGTATCAAGGGGGCAGGGTAGTAAAACATGCTTGCCAGTCAAACCGTGGCAGTCTACCTAAGGCAAAATTCTATCTTTATTGATTTTCAGTGGACATAACTCACCGATGCCATACATGTGCTTTTCACATTTTTTAAGACATATTTTTTAAGACAGAACTTTGTCTCTATAGAGGGCAATATATAGTGACTGTAATATGTGTCTTATTGGATACAACCCAATACATCCAAGGCTCCTGCCTTAGACATTGCGGTAATGAAATTGAGTCGCGTGCCTTCCTCTGTCACTATACAAAGACATTATCTTGGCACATACGATCTACGGAGCACTACATCTACATCTGGACCATTTCGGCTAAGTGTCTCATTTATTGTTTAGCTATTTTAATTTGCATCGAGGCAACATAATTACTGTCTCTGTCCAATTGCTTCTGCTCGGTGCTTGCAGGATGTATTTATGGCTGTTAATACAAGTCTGCTCATGTGTAAAGTGGAAGTCAAAATAATAAATTATTGATAGTAGCATATACCAACAAGATCTTCTCCTGCATCCTGATTAATTGCAGTCTCCATGGCTCTAGCAAGAGGTGCGCTACAATAATGCGTAAGATGTACGGTACACATGGAGGGTTTAGGTGCCTAGCGGTCTGTGACTGCCATACACCAAAAGGAAAAGTGGTGCTTATGGTATTGGTTTCAGCCAATGATGAAACTGTTGCCTGCATGCCAAAGTTGCTGGTTCTTAGTAGGACCTTATCAGTCATGACTCATGGGTGAAACGGTGGTCATGGCACGGTGATACCCCCCAGGACAAGATCTGCAAAAAGTTTCTATGTTCTCCCCATGTTTTTGTGAATTTCCTCTAGGTAGTTTGGTTTCCTCCACACTCCAAAGACATACCGGTAGGTACTTTAGATTGTGAGCCCCTATGGGGACAGTGATGATAATGTCTGTAAAGTGCTGTGGAAACTAATGGCACTATATAAGCGAGTAAAATTATTAATTAAAATAAATGTCACCATGAAGGACCCCCCATTTTACTATTTACTGGTGATCCTATAGATGACCCAAGCATAAGGGACATATTACTGTAGATTATATAAAGCTGAACCATACCTGTAACTCAACCCATATTACCTGTAATTATCTATCTATCGATCTATCGATCTATCTATCTATCTATCTATCTATCTATCCATCTATCTATTATCTATCCATCTATCTATCTATCTATCTATCTATAATCTATCTATCTATCTATCTATCTATCTATCTATCGATCATCAGTATTGTTGCCTTGCATCAATGTAAACAGATTTAATTTGGAGGACACCGTTAGTCAGAATATCACAATTCATGAGTCAATTTATTCAAATTCTCCTCAAATTTTTCACAAATCCATATTATCCAGAATTCTGAATTTTTGCAATTCTCTCTCCATAAATTCAGCAATATGGCGGCCAACTGAGGCCGGCACTCTACTGAAACATACAAAAAGGTTACTGGACCGAGAGGGTAAAAGGTTAAAAAATATATATATATATTTTTTCACCAGGTGTTTACCTCACAGCACACTTGTCCTGCGGCCTCTGTAGCCCACCATAGATGCCAGGTCCTCCACATCTTCTTTTTGCCTTCCTAAGTCACACGTATCTTCTTTACTAGACTTGGGACTTCTGGCTCAAACAGGCCTCTGACATCACTGAGGTTATTGTAGCTTACGTCCTCACCAATGTGCATCCACAGAGGAACGGACTAGATCTCTTTACGATATTCGTTGAGATGGCATGATGTATTGTAATACTAGAGAGGTATACAGCACTCCTGGTAAAAAGCTGAGGAGCTCAAGTAGGGTTCTAACCCATAGTCAAAACAATCTGAGAAGTTGGCACTTGAAAAAAATTTGAAAAAAGTTTTATTGGCAATCCTTATAGTTGTTCTAACGTTTCGGTCCTACATGGACCTTCATCAGAACTGATTGCCATAGAAGAGTATAGGACACAATACTGAAACTATACAGGATACAGTGCATCTGGGAATACCACTAAAGGTATGGCACCTGTAGAGGTCAGCATGTGGTTCTTGTAGCCGAGTAAAGATATATTTCCCGAGTGTTCTCTGGTTTTCTTCTACCCTCCAAAATACTGGTTGAATGTATATCTTCCTATGCAATTGGCCCCAATTTGTAAAAATTTGATTTCGAGTCCAGGGAGAACAAGGACTTCTGTGAATATATTGTCTTAAAATAAAAAATACTAAAACCTTTTTAAACTTTTTGTGCAGGTTTTCTGTAATTTAAACTGTAGAATAAAAATATATGACTAGAAAACTAATACAAGAAAAGTGTTGGGGAAGTTTTTTTTGGATTCCACCACTCTTCTGGTTTAAAAAAAAAAATTGACAATAAAACTTGTAACTTTTCATTACTTTCAGCACAATGCAAAGGTGTCGGCAGAATATTGACTTCATCAGTTTAGCATATTTATGAATATTTATGGAAAAATATGTTATTTGTAGCAGAAGTTGATGCTAAGTTAAATTTTCTGGTGTATGGGCAGCCAAAGGAGGACCTAATTTGATGCACTTTGCTCAAAACAGTTTAAAACTTTCATAAATAAAACGAACTGTATGTCAAGAAAGAGGGAATGCAAAAAAATTTGAGCAATTTAATACATTAAAAAAGTTAGGGATTTAAACCCTCAAGAAGCACAAAATCCATAAAAGGTTTCCAGTCAGTAAGGAGTTAGAAAACCTTCCACAACGAGCTATCTGCCGATAGAACATCATGACATTCTTAAGGGAGCGCGGTTTTAAGAATGACTTATTCAATTAGGCATCAGGACCTGCGTAATTCACCTCAGAGGGACATGGCCGCGGTCACATAAACTACAGATTGAAGAACAAAATGGATTTCTAATGCAATTTCTACCTGTAAGCCAATGTAGCAGATTCCATTAGGGTTCCTCAGCAGGTGAATCCAAAAACAGACGCAGCCCGTGTCCTGTTACTGCAGTCACTCAAAACGCTGATTTTATTAGAATTTTTGTTGTACACTTATATGGACTGTGACCTACAGCAGTGAGGAGACACCATATGTACTGGGGAGATTTTTATTTATTTAAGATTTAACCATTACACAAATGATAGATCTACTCCAAAAATATAAGATTAAAGGAAATGTAAACCTACTATGTATTCATATAATTACATCTACATAAAATGAATGATTGTACATACATTGTGATTGTCCTGTGCTGATATTGAGCTACATAATGTATTATACTCCAGAGCTGCACTCACTATTCTACTGGTGCAGTCACTGTGTACATACATTACATTACTGATCCTGTACTGATCCTGAGTTACATCCTGTATTATACTCCAGAGCTGCACTCACTATTCTGCTGGTGCAGTCCCTGTGTACATACATTACATTACTGATCCTGAGTTACATCCTGTATTATACTCCAGAGCTGCACTCACTATTCTGCTGGTGGAGTCACTGTGTATATACATTACATTACTGATCCTGTACTGATCCTGAGTTACATCCTGTATTATACTCCAGAGCTGCACTCACTATTCTGCTGGTGCAGTCACTGTGTATATACATTACATTACTGATCCTGTACTGATCCTGAGTTACATCCTGTATTATACTCCAGAGCTGCACTCACTATTCTACTGGTGCAGTCACTGTGTACATACAATGCATTACTGATCCTGTACTGATCCTGAGTTACATCCTGTATTATACACCAGAGCTGTACTCACTATTCTGTTGGTGCAGTCACTGTGTACACACATTACAATACTGATCCTGTACTGATCCTGAGTTACATCCTGTATTATACTCCAGAGCTGCACTCACTATTCTGCTGGTGCAGTCACTGTGTACATACATTACATTACTGATCCTGTACTGATCCTGAGTTACATCCTGTATTATACTCCAGAGCTGCACTCACTATTCTGTTGGTGCAGTCACTGTGTACACACATTACAATACTGATCCTGTACTGATCCTGAGTTACATCCTGTATTATACTCCAGAGCTGCACTCACTATTCTGCTGGTGCAGTCACTGTGTACATACATTACATTACTGATCCTGTACTGATCCTGAGTTACATCCTGTATTATACTCCAGAGCTGCACTCACTATTCTGCTGGTGCAATCACTGTGTACATACATTACATTACTGATCCTGTACTGATCCTGAGTTACATCCTGTATTATACCCCAGAGCTGTGCTCACTATTCTGCTGGTGCAGTCACTGTGTACATAATTACATTACTGATCCTGTACTGATCCTGAGTCACATCCTGTATTATACTCCAGAGCTGTACTCACTATTCTGCTGGTGCATTCACTGTGTACATAATTACATTACTGATCCTGTACTGATCCTGAGTTACATCCTGTATTATACTCCAGAGCTGCACTCACTATTCTGTTGGTGCACTGGAGGGTAAGTATGAGTTATACACACTCCCCGACAGTGGGCGTGGCCTCACTCAATACACTTGTATGGAGTGAGACTGCGCCCTGTCAAGTGTATGGAGCGAGGTCACGCCCACTGTCCGGGAGTTTGTATAACCCATACTGACCCTCTGGTCCTGGATCTGAAACTTGTTAATCCCTGCAGCACACAGTGTCTGTGCTGGGGGGAATCATAAGTCTACAGTCGCACAGAGTAACTGCAGACTTATCGTTTTGGACCGGAAAACCCGTTTAAGATTAATTTATTTGAAAAATAGTAGTGGAGTTTATTTTTCAGGTCTTTGAGTATCTACTTTTTGTCAACATTACTTAACCCTTTTAGAATTTTTGTGTGACTGAGATGAAATGCAATTTGGGGTTATGACACAGTAAACAAGTATAGACATATCCATTTAAAAATATGGGCATCGTGAAGGTCTATAATGAACCTGTTATTAATATTTCTTCCTCTTTTGTTTTTGCATAATTACGGCATACCTCTTGGATTTCTATTAAAGGTAAGTCATTTGTTTGTTTTACTTATTAAACAGATACACATGCTGTGAATACATCTGGATTTATTTATATATATATATATATATATATATATATATATATATATAAATATATATACAGTACAGACCAAAAGTTTGGACACACCTCATTTAAAGATTTTTCTGTATTTTCATGACTATGAAAATTGTACATTCACACTGAAGGCATCAAAACTATGAATTACCACATGTGGAATTATATACTTAACAAAAAAGTGTGAAACATCTGAAAATATGTCTTATATTCTAGGTTCTTCAAAGTAGCCACCTTTTGCTTTGATGACTGCTTTGCACACTCTTGGCATTCTCTTGATGAGCTTCAAGAGTTAGTAACCGGAAATGGTCTTCCAACATTCTTGAAGGAGTTCCCAGAGATGCTTAGCACTTGTTGGCCCTTTTGCCTTCACTCTGTGGTCCAGCTCACCCCAAACCATCTCGATTGGGTTCAGGTCTGGTGACTGTGGAGGCCAGGTCATCTGGCGTAGCACCCCATCACTCTCCTTCTTGGTCAAATAGCCCTTGTACAGCCTGAAGGTGTGTTTGGGGTCATTGTCCTGTTGAAAAATAAATGACGGTCCAACTAAACGCAAACCGGATGGAATAGCATGCCGCTGTAAGATGCTGTGGTAGCCATGCTGGTTTAGTATGCCTTCAATTTTGAATAAATACCCAACAGTGTCACCAGCAAAGCACCCCCACACCATCACACCTCCTCCTCCATGCTTCACGGTGGGAACCAGGCATGTAGAGTCCATCCGTTCACCTTTTCTGCGTCGCACAAAGACACGGTGGTTGGAACCAAAGATCTCAAATTTGGACTCATCAAACCAAAGCACAGATTTCCACTGGTCTAATGTCCATTCCTTGTGTTCTTTAGCCCAAACAAGTCTCTTCTGCTTGTTGCCTGTCCTTAGCAGTGGTTTCCTAGCCGCTATTTTACCATAAAGGCCTGCTGCACAAAGTCTTCTCTTAACAGTTGTTGAAGAAATGTGTCTGCTGCTAGAACTCTGTGTGGCATTGACCTGGTCTCTAATCTGAGCTGCTGTTAACCTGCGATTTCTGAGGCTCGGATAAACTTATCCTCAGAAGCAGAGGTGACTCTTGGTCTTCCTTTCCTGGGGTGGTCCTCATGTGAGTCAGTTTCTTTGTAGCGCTTGATGGTTTTTGCAACTGCACTTGGGGACACTTTCAAAGTTTGCCTAATTTTTCAGACTGACTGACCTTCATTTCTTAAAGTAATGATGGCCACTCATTTTTCTTTACTTAGCTGCTTTTTTCTTGCCATAATACAATTTCTAATAGTCTATTCAGTAGGACTATCAGCTGTGTATCCACCAGACTTCTGCACAACACAACTTATGGTCCCAATCCAATTTATAAGGCAAGAAATCCCACTTATTAAATCTGACAGGGCACACCTATGAAGTGAAAACCTTTTCCGGTGACTACCTCTTGAAGCTCATCAAGAGAATGCCAAGAGGGTGCAAAGCAGTCATTAAAGCAAAAGGTGGCTACTTTGAAGAACCTAGAATATAAGACATATTTTCAGTTGTTTCACACTTTTTTGTTAAGTATATAATTCCACATGTGTTAATTCATAGTTTTGTTGCCTTCAGTGTGAATGTACAATTTTCATAGTCATGAAAATACAGAAAAATCTTTAAATGAGAAGGTGTGTCCAAACTTTTGGTCTGTACTGTATATATATATATATGTTTCTATATGTTTATTTAAGGGACGGTAATTGTGTTTTGACTGATTTGGATAACTACTAGAGATGAGCGGATGGAGCAAAATTAAAATTTTTCCTGTTCTTGTGTTTATTCCCTGGAAATTCAATTCGACTCTCTTTCTCCACACATAGAACATAACACTCCACTTGAATTTATTCGCTCATCTTTAATAATTACCCTGTGAAGAATACTATTCTGGAGAGCTTCTTTCAAGAGTTATTCCCAACTGAACAGTATAATTTGCTCTAAATTCGACCACTGAAGCCTCCACAAATCCCAAGAATAGGATTCCGAAAAGCATGCATGTTGCCACACAGTTCATTGCCCATGGGACTTTGCTGGAGGGCCAACTACAAAAGTGCCGTCCTGACGTGGCCATCTCTCCATTCTAATGGGTCATTTCAGAGCCCCATTCTCAGGATTGTTGGGTTTCAAAGGATTTGGGTCTGGAGTGATCAATAAATTATCATTTATCCATGTGGAAAGCTGATAAGTTACCGACTTGGGATTTACCCTTTTGAGGAACAAAGACTGATAATGTTCAAAAGTGACAATTCCATTTTGTGAGATATTATGTCACAAGTTATTTGTGCTAGATTACTGAAAATCGGTTATTCACCCAAAAATTTAGTCTGACCGACATTTTGTTTTTTCCTTGGTTTGGATCAATATTTTGCTGCTTGGTCAACCCTGAGTCACGTTACCTCCATGTGTGACTGGGGGGGGGGGGCAGAACCAGTTGTCTTTTCTTGAAGAAAAAATTGTGCTCTAGACATAGTGTTTTCTTTAATGAAAAAGGAGTTACATGAAGAGTCTGGTTTGTACTTATTTTGTAGTTGATGATTTACTGTAAGTTGTTGTTTACTATATTTATCATCATGTATATTTATATGATTACTAATCCACCTTCTATCCTAAATGATATCACCGCCATGAAGTCTTGTTCCATGATATCACCGCCATGAAGTCTTGTTCCATGATCATGTGACCTCATGGTCTATGGTCTCTGATCCTAGGGTGGATCCAGTCATGAGAACCTATCACATGATTGTATGGATGTAATGTCACTAGAGTAAACACTTTACCTGCAGAAATATCTTAAAGATGTGGACGGAAGTTTTTTTATACCATTGCTTTCTCATTTCTGAAGAAAGCATCATAGAGGTCTCATGAAGTAAGGCAGTTATACTACGCTAACTGTAAAGAACCCTTCCCTATTTTGATGGAGAATAACTTTTCCTTTACATACAAATGCGTCTCTATGTAAGGATATTGGAAATGAGTGAATAAATGAAGTTGAATTCTACTCGATTATAACAAAAATTTACATTCACCAAAATGTGTATTTTTTTTGCAATTTGTTTCCGAGTGAAGAAAGAAAATTTTTTTTTGAGCCAAAACTGGTATTTAAAAGGTTAAAAAAATGCAAAAAATTGTTATACTCTCTGGCCCTTTAACTACTCACTGACACCCTTCCGGTCCTTGCTGCATCTTCTGATCCCTAGTTGTTCATGATGGAACCTTCAGTACGATTGCATTGTGCCAGCTGTCAAGCGTCATGGCACCAGGGAGGGTTCTGCACATTCCCATAGGAGGTCAACAGCATCATGACATTACAATGTACGCCATTGACCTCCTGTGAGCATGCACAGAAGCTTCCAGGGTGCCATGACACCTGGAAGTCCAGAACTCTGCAAGTAGACCGAAGATTCTGATGTGAGCGGCAGAGGATCAGAACAAGTGGCGAGGACCGGATGGATGGCGGTGAGTAGCAGAGGGATTTTTTTGGGGTTTTTTCAAGTTACTACACTTACTTTGTTCTAAGGTCTGGAGAGACCCCAGAGCATAATAAGGGATGTTAAATTCACTGTGAATTTATTTAAATTTTCGGTGAAAAACCATGTGAACAGGCGGATTCCAATTTTGCCTGATTTGCTCATTTCTAATGAATATATACATTTTTTGCCTTGCTTAGAACATGCATAGATGTCTTTAAAGCTGCCCAAGATGATGCAAATTGTACCCCAGTGCAATTTTCCCCCATAGTATTTCTTATGCCACCTTCCAATTTGCTCATGATAATTTTGCTTGCCTGAGATGCTGCACAGGTTTCGCCAACTGTCACTGTAGGGATTTTTCAAGATGACAACATTTTTGAAAGTATACTTTGAGGACGAGCTCTATGTTATTGACAAAAATCTCAACTCAAAAATTATATAAAACTGATGTTTTTGTATATGGCAGAGACTACTGTGGGTCCGTGAGTCACTTGGACCTTGGTGCAACTGCTACGTTTGCATCTCGCAATAGCTAGAGTACTCCTCCGATGGCCGGCATTGAGAAATGTCTTTTTATGGTGAGATGAGTACTGTGGCCTCTTTTTTCTATGGACAGGGATATTTTTTCTCTCATCAGAAGATATTAAAATAAAATAAAAAAACTTATAGCTTATTTTCTGCATAAGTACTTTTGTAATTCTTTCCCCCTCCTTTTTTTGTAATTTCTCTTATTTTTGGCATCGTAAAATGGCATAAATGTGTAGGGCGTATTCATTTACAATTCTTAGGGTAGGTCCAACAATAAATTTGTCCCTTGCTCCATCTGTGTAGTAAATGCATTGCCAGAAGCCGCGGCACGGTCCATTTATTTATAACAGTGATTTGCCGCCATGCATTATTAAAGACGCAATGTGAGAGATATGTCTTCTAGTAAAAGCTGAAATATGAGGAAACCATTGGTGCTGTGGAAATAGGAACAATATTTCATATTTTCGTGTGTGGCTTACATTTGAGGGATTTTTTTATGTGCAAATATTTAATTTACTTATTATTTTTTTTTTTCTAAATTCAAGACAAGATGGACCTATGTGTAGGCAGTATTGGCCATTGAAGAAAAATCCTGCTATTTTAGTGCTTTATAACATAAAGTTTTTTGGAAATCTTTTATAAAGTATATTTGCATACACCTTATAGAGATAGAGAAGACTATGGGGCTTGTGCTTCTTTGGAAAAGAGGGCATCAAACACTATTTACTATAAGGTTCTCAACTAGCATCTTCAATATTCCTTGGACTTTAGGGTTCTGGTCACAGGGATCTTACCAGGAAGACTTGGCACTTTTACCGTAAAAATGGCAACCTACTCATAGACTCTTGGAATGAGGCAGGTAAGCCAGTTAGCAAATTTAAGGCCAAAATATTGAATGCTAAAAAGCTTTACCATTCCTTACATCAACCTTCTTTGAACATTGATGGCAGTAGAAGTTCCCTGGCAACAAACCAATAAATAAGACTAAGGAATCCTTCTCAAGGTGAATTGGAGCTCGGTCAAGATATATCTCATCCACGGTACTGTGTACTTGGGTGATAAATTGTGTTTTTCATGAATTTTTAGCTTTTGATGGTAGTTAAGCTTCATAGTGGTCAATTAGACCATTCTCGATTGTTAGGCAAGTTTATGCTGAAAACTTCTTTGTTCCAGAGAACAAGAATTTGATGTTCACCTTCTTATGTTTTATTAAACCACCACACATTGAACATCCATAAATGACTCAAAGTTTTATTGGCAACCCATCTGTCATCTCCTTTCCAAATTTTTGAAAAAGAGTAAGATGACCATCTGGGCTCCTTTTTCCCATTTTGCATTGACCTAGGAGTAGAGTCCAAGTTCTCACAACACTTTACGGAATGATGGTTGGTCCAAGTTGACTTCTAGCCTTTCTTCTTCATGGACCATACGTAGTAGCAAATATAGACTTGTGCTCCAAGTATATACAATTTAATAACATATATAATATAATTACAGTCTCTTTCCCATGGCCAATCGGTTATTATTACTGAGAAGACGATCTTGAGATGAGTTGGATAAAGTAGATTTTCATTCTAAGCACCTTTTGTAAGTTTCCTTTATCATTTTTGGTATCTGAGTCATTTTCAGCTGCTCTACATGCTTTTTCTTTCCTCTTATACTGCCAGCACTTGGATTGCTTTCTGCCATTATAGTTATTACTGACATGTAATGACCCTTAACAAATGTATGTCTTATGCATATCATTTGTCATTGGGATTCTGTGCTTTAATAAATTCTCAAATGAACTGAAATCTTCATGACAAAATGCTGCCACATTTTTACTTACTGGTTTATTTTATGAAAGATCCAATGGAAAAAAAAACATGTTGGACTGGAAGAATATTTGGAACCAAAATAGACTCCCCAATACAGTTATGGGGTTAGCTAACCAGAAACAAAGTTTATTTCCCCCATCAAACCCAATTTATAATCCTTAGTGAAAGTTCCTTAGGAGTATGGTCTGAACTACAGATTCTTCTTAACCGCTAGTAAAATAGATAAATCAACCAGAAAGTACTATATATTACAAATAAGGAGTCATTAGGGTGGTGTCCAGATTAGGAAGAGTCATGTAGTTTTGGATCCAAGCCCACCCTCCTGGCTTGATTGGTTTCCTCTTGGATTCTATTCATCACCAGAAGCCTACACCAAATCTCACGCATGCACCATGGTCATGTTGTCTTGTTCGACCCATGTATGTGTACTGGTGCTAGGTATATTATGTCTAGCTCCATAACTGTACTGGGAATGCCACTATAGAAGGTAGCACAGCGTTGAAGGCCAAAGGATTCCATAAAGGCCAAACTTTTCCTGATCTGAACCCTGCCTCGATGACTCTTCAGTGGCAGTTTACATATTCACTTTGTGGGCATGGTGACAATTTAGAAGCAAAAAAAGAGATGACAGGTTCCATTTAAAGAGAACCTGACAGTTTATTCAAGCTGCCCGATCAACAGGCAGCATGTATCAGGCATTGGCTGTATGATCTCGGCCAGGTATGTTTGAAAACCATACTTTAAAAGCTGCCCAAAATTGAGCAGCACTGGAGACTAGTTGGACAGGCGGATCCCCAGTGGCTTTCCCCATCCCGCTAACCTCGATTGAGAAGTCTCTGTCTATATACGCCGTAGAACCCCGGCAGCTTTAAAAATGTCTTTTTATGTAATACCACAACATTTCAGAGTCAAACATACCTTGGTGAGACCATACAGCTGGTGCCAGATACATGCTGCCCGTGGATTGGGCAGAATGTATCAGCTCTCAGGTTCACTTTAATGGATTAATTTCACAGTTAAAATCTACTAAAATATCATTTCTGTACAAAATTTGAATTTTGTCTTATTCAAATTTATGTTTAACTCTGAATCCAGAATTTTGCAGCTACCAGAGTTTAGCGCTTGGTGAGACCTCAAACTTTCAGTTCTAAGGAGGTGTCACATTATCAGAATTTCTTGCCAGATTAAAAGAATTACACTGTATTGAAAACTTTAAATTAAATTTATTGTGTGACATGTTCAAAGTTTTAGCCTCTATATTCTTTTTTTTTTCGGAATCTGGCATCCATCCCGAATTATGTCACCGTGAATGCTAAAAGAAATTTTGAAAACAGTATCCGTTCACCACCACCCACATGAAGCGTATGAAATGCTGATTGATTACATGGAGAGTGTCACTTGGGTTTTCTTATGAAGTCTGGATGATTTGGCATTTGTATCACTATGCTCTGTAGTTCCTTGGTTACCGGGATAGAAGTACGTTTGTCTAATGTTACGTCTATTGTAAAGGCTTCAAAATTGCATCTTCCCAAGATCTTACCCGTTGCGTGTAGTTTATTTTCCATTTCTAGAACTGACTGGAAAATGTAAGAATATTTGTCATCCAGTGCATAAAACTTTTGTGTGGACCTTGTTCTACTGTCTACATCTGTTTTGGTAGAATTTCGCATTGACATCTCTTTTAAAGGGAAACCCAAAAAATATATATATATCGCAACAGGTAAATCAATTTTGATGGTTGCGAAACAAAAGGTTGAGGCCAAAGGAAGACAATTATTTTGGTAAATATAAAGGTAATGGGGTAAATTTAAGAAAAAATAATAATTGGCCTGGTTGAAAGACCAAGAGTTGTATGTTGGGCAACTTCACGGTACATATGTGTTCTAACAAATCCTGTCTTGGGAAGAGTACTTGGCTGAGAAAAAGAGGTATAAATCTGCCAAGATCGATTAAGTAATTAAAGAAGCACTTCCATCAAAGTTTTTATCCTCTTAATATACTACAATCATTATATTATATAGCACTGTGTACTTACAATTGCTCATTTTGGTTTCCTACACAGTTATTTCTTCTCTTTTCTCTGCTCTATGTAGAAACAGGAAGTCTCTTTTCCCTGCTTGAGTCATCCCTCTCTTCAACTCCTGACCCAGCTAATCTGCTCCACCACCCATCCAGGGACTTTTGCAGAGATGACTCATGGAGGGAAAAGAGACTTCTGTTTTCTACATAGAGCTTAGAAGGATTCAGCTAGTGCCACAGGTGTGTCAGAAGTGACAGACAGTCGCCCTACAGTTGGTTACAGGAGATCTCTACGTTTGACATTACAGACACCTTCTTAGAGGCTGTCTCTCTAGGACCCAGTGGCTACCGTCCTCTTTCTAATTAACACCCTGGCCTGGGTGTGTAAGTACCTGCTGTCTGCGAGAGGGAGGTGCTTGAGGTACATTACCCTTTGTGAAGGCTCGGAGGAAGTGCATTGCTTCATCCTCTCTGGAGCTATGAGGATGGATGTTCATCTCTCTGAAGTCGACTAAGAGCTAAGCTATCTTCCCTTGTTTATTCCCCCTTGTTGTCTTTAGTGGTCAGTGGGGATCGACTTACGCTCTCCCCCTCCCTTCCCTAGCCAGGGCCGAACGCCAGGGAAAGACAGGGCGAGGTTCTCGTTTGGCGATTGGTGAAGAGCCAAAATAGGGATGTTAGTGGAGACAGGGTGACATTAGATCAGCCTAGGAGGTCTCCACTCCCCCCTTTCCCTAAAGTCTGGGCTCCCTTTCCCTCTTCCCTTTGTGTTGCACTAAGTCTTTCCCTCACCTTGCGTGACAGCTAGTCTGTTTTTAATCACGTGATGATATGGACCTAATGAAAAAGAGAAGAATTAAATGGATAAAAAGGCAAAATGAGCAATTGTAAACACACAGTGCTCTATATTATGATGACTGCAATGTATTAAGAGGATACAAATTTTGATATGAGTGCTTCTTTAATTGTGACCCATCTGCATTTTGACTGGATTGCTGACTTTTCAAGTTTAGTAACCTTAGCAAGATTAGACCTTATTGCTTGTCTATTAACCCTTCTTACTGCTTTTATTTGCTTCGCTTCTAATCCAAGGTCAATCCTGATCATGTATTTTCCTCAAGCTTGAGACTTTTGTAACGCTAGAAGGCCAGCTCACCATGAATGTCCAAATCCTTAAAGTGCACGGAATTCCGTCCTGATTGTATAACAATTTGGAAAAAGGAAAAGAGGTTTGTTCCAACTCCTTCAATAAAATTCCAGACTCTATTCACTTATGATTAAAATTCCATTTCTTTCATAGGAGAGAATTCAAAGAAATAAGTGACGTGTTTTGATCACAATCCAGCTATCTTTATCCTAGGGTTGAGTGTTTCACTTATTTCCTTGAATTCTCTCCTATTTGTGAAATTGAATTCTAATCATGATTGAATAAAGTCTGGAATTTTATTGAAGGTGTTGGTATGAACCATTTTTACTTTTTACACATTTCCCTCAAGCATCAGTACCATCTCTGACTTTTTTTGCCTTGATTTGGTTAGTTAACTTTAAAAGCCTCGTTCCTGCTTACATCCATCCACTTTCTCTTTTATATTATTTCTACTATAATTTCTTCTAAGACAGGGTCCACATTACGCTTGGTCCACACATTAGTGGTTCATTCGGGGCTTCTGTATAACACCCTAAAACAGTATTTGGGTGAAACCAGTGTTGGAACCATTCCCGCTAATGAGGCAGTTGGAGTCAGTTTGTGCTCGTTCTTGCCTCTTTTTTAGGCAACGTCCATATTTTTGAAATGGGCATAAAAATTTAGAGGAAAAAATTGTTAAAAAGGTGGGCACTGATGAAACAGAGGCCAAAAAGAGCATAAAGTTACTCAATTAGCCTCATTAAAATGAATTGCCTTGTTGGGGCTACAGCCTAAAATCTATTTTTTAGGGTTTCTGACTGAACCACTGACCTTGACTTAAATGCAATGTGAACATACTCTAAAAGTGACCATACATAAAAAATAAAAGTAGTTTGATAGTTGAACAACCATTAGGCAAATGATCTTCGACATAATGATTATTACAATGATGCAGTCCTGAATATTGTGGTCCATATTGGTCACCACATTCGTTCAAACTTACCGATACATTTTCAATGACACTGGATGATGCATGAACAATATTTCTGGGAATAGTCTTTCAAAGAAAATTTAATTGAATGAAAGATCTTTTGCACAATATTTTTTTTTACCAGGATAAAAAATTAAACACAACCAACATTCTTTCAGACAATGAAGATCAACTAAAAATATCGTTCATCAGTTAACTTTCACCCAGATTAATTAGGTTTAATTCATTCACTTCCATCAACTAATGCCTAATTTCTCTGCCCAACTTAAGAAACTAGTGTCAAAAACCCAGGTCCTGGGGACAACAGAGTACTTGGACCCTAACTTGAAGGAATGGGGGGTCAAATAGATGAAATAAAGAGATTTCATCCATTTTGGATGCACATTGGAAGAAGGTTCTAGTATCTATTCAGCACAGTTTGTGAATATGATTTGCCAATACTGTTTGTATGTTTCTATCTTGAAGTAAAGTTTCTCCTAATAAAGCATCTGATAGAGTAAGTCAGCTTTTTTACTGGATTTCTAGAGAGAAATTGGAGGTATTAAGAAGTTCAATCGAGAAATTCAGCACTTTTAAGTTATCTATTTTGTCTTTTTATGACTTTGTAAAAGTTCCCAGCTGTTTGGAGCTGTATTATGGGGTCAGTCTCAGACTGGGGGGACAAAGACCCACCAGTAACATTGACTTTGAGGGCTCACTTTTTCTTCTCTTTTTGACAGCCTTTGGCTTGATCTCGAGCTGGGGTGCTTTGATGGATGAACAATCTGTAGAAAGATCGATCTTGTGCAAGCCTAGATAGGTCCACCCGGGTCTTTTCCATTGTTATCTTGATAATATCACTTCATCGGGTTGCTGGTCTTCCTCTTCACCTTGTTCCTTCTATTCTTATCATGATGTCCTTCTCTAGTGATTGCTCTCTTCGTGTCATGTGTCCAAAGTAGGCCAGTCGTAGCTTGATGATCCTTGCTTTGGGTGACATGTCTGGCTCGATTTGCTGCAAGATTGATTTGTTTGTTCTTCTTGCCATCCATGGTATTGATAACTTTCTTCTCCAGCACCAATTTCGAAGGCGTCAATTCTTCTTCTGTCTTGTTTCTTTGTCATCCAAGTTTCGTATCTGTATGGCCGATTGTTTAGCTACATGCAAAAATCATGTTGCCCTCATTCACAAAATTTACATTCTATTTTATATAATTTAAAACCGGACAGTTTATTAAATTAATTATGAGATGCTGGCTTGGTCTATACATAGTGAATCAAGTGTATTCTGCCTTCTACTGCCTGGACTGGGAGGTGGTGGGCCTATGCCTGTACAAGGGCCCACCAGGGAAACCACCTGTTGTGCTGTAAGCCAGTCCAAGCCTGTATGGTAATTAGACATCATATGATCTATTGTAGTCTGTGAGTGATTCTTGCAGCAAGTGTTTCATTTTCTTATAGCACCACCTCAGGAGAAATGAAGTATTACATGTAATCAGTGAGCAAGTGGCACTTTTTGTCAGTAAGATGAGGTTTCTGAGTAGAAGACCTCCATCTGGTTACTCACAATTCATTAGTTAGATATGTAAGAAATAATTTGCTAAACCAGAAAGTCCCTTTAAATACCCAGGCTTGTGCATAAAAAGAGGTATAGAACCAATCTCTATGTTATATGAAATTCTAAAAATGATTTTACAACAAAAATGGCATTTATTTACTTGTTTTTTTATTCCACTTGATTTATGATGACCTTGAGTTGTTGTTGGAAGGTCAAACTGTACCTATTCTCGCTCAACAGGAGACGGCCGTAGAAGACAACATAGACGTGCTTCCATTAACAGGAATGTAGGATATAATGCTGCCTCAAATTATAAGGTGGCATGGTGGGAATCATCGAGATAGATCCTGCTATGTTTCTTTCCAACCTTTTATCTCTCAGTATTGATAATTCAGACCCCATTGAATCTATAGTTATACATTCAATCAAAAAGGTGGCAAAGAATCCAACAGGGAGACGAGGAGGGGGGCATGAATTGTCGGCTGAGAAATACATTTAGGTTCGGTGGTGCGGAAAATGAGGGTCCTACCTTGTTCTGAGATTAACACAAAGTAATAAAAGGCACAAATCGGTCTCCCATATCATGAATGACATTTGGCATTGAAGGGAGTGACATCACACACATATGTCAATAATAAAGGTATTATATATTATAGACTCGGATGTATGTGGATGATACTAGATAATGTCAGCCAGCATAGATTCTAAAGGGGGATTTTCAGGATTATTCAGATACCGGGTTTTAGGAGAAGGGATTTAAGATCGGATATAAGTGCGGGGGTTGCTACTTTAACACCATATTTTCTATTTTATTGTCCAACATGTTAGATGAATTTACCTTTTGACAACATTTATTATACCATAGAGCTCCGGCTAATTCCTCCAAACACAAATCCTCCAGGATATTACTTATAGAAAGGAAGCAGAGCAGAATTTAGTGCAGCAGTGAGAAACAAAAATAATTACAAATGGATGGATTATCAAACTTTAGCCAATATGGAGTTCTTTTGGCCCGTAGCTATGAGACAACCACTATTATTTTAGTGGGAAATTGACAATCAGAGGTGGAATATGATGCTGGCTTAAATTATAAAATAGCAGGGTGGAAATCAACTAGGAAGAACCTGCTATGTTTCTTTTCAAAAGTTTCATCGATAATTTTAATCTATAGTGTCCATTCAATCAAAAAGGTGGCGGAGGATTCTTTACTGTAAGAGCATTATGATTTTACAGATCTCTGCCACAAAAATGTTAGGAATGAATATGTAAAGGGCCTGGAGGTCATTGCGGTATGGTGTCATGTAATAAGATATGCATACTAAAGTGATAGTGAGAGGTCAAAAACTGCCAAATAAACAATACAAAAGCAAAATGAAAAAAATAAGCTGGAACAGACAGAAACGAGAATAAAAAATATGAGAAAATACCCTATAGTAAGTAAATAAATAATAACAGTACATGTAAATAA
This sequence comes from Phyllobates terribilis, assembly GCF_046119375.1. Taxonomy (NCBI): domain Eukaryota; kingdom Metazoa; phylum Chordata; class Amphibia; order Anura; family Dendrobatidae; genus Phyllobates; species Phyllobates terribilis. Next base: position 1,185,363,129 of record NW_027362761.1, on the reverse strand, counting down.
CAAGGGTACTTAGTTGACACTATTTCGATAAGAAGAGTGTCAACACCACGACAAGGTGTACCCAACCAAGATAGTCTCTAACTCTTGTAGTTGCGCTGGCTAAATGAAAGGAGGCCTCAAAATAGATGGGGGCAGAGTAGGACCCAAACCTGACTGTTTTAACTGAAAAAGTGTTCATGAATCCGGCACATCTATCCGGAGGTAATAAAATAAGTTGATCTTCATTCAAAGTCCATCTAAAACACGAACCAGTTCTGATGAAATATTAAAATATGATGCGTTTCTGGCAATCGCCCTCAGTCACAGAAGCTAAAACGCATCAGATTTTAATGTTTCACCAGAACTGGCTCGTGTTTTAAATAGACTCTAAATAAAGATCAACTTGTTTTATTACCTCCAGATGGATTTGCCGAATTCTTGAACACTTTTCCCATGAACTTACTGTGCCACACCAGCAGAATTCAAGTCACTCACGGTTATTTATGCTAAATCCAGCCACAATATCAGCGAGGGTGGTGAGCTCTTTTGTTTCTTTTTACTCTGACTGTTCAACACTTGCCCATAGAAATCTATATAGACAAAATACACAGCCCAGAAAGGGGGGATTTACACCCCTATATGTTCAAAGTACAAAAAACTTAGGCAAAACCAAAGAAATGAAACGCATGTTAATATAAATGCAATGTGTAGGTACACATTCACACTGTGGCCATTACAGACAGAAACTAGAATGAAAACAAAATGAGTAAGTGAGTAGTAATAGTACACGTAAATAACATAGGGTACTTAGTTGACACTATTTTTATCTAAAAAGCGTAAAAGTCATCCCACCACGACATGGTGTACCCAATCGGGATGATCCCCAATTCTTGTAGCTCACCTAGCAACTTCCCAACAGACCTAAGGAACTATCTCCCTAGTGTCACCTATATGGAACTCATCTGATTTCTTTGCTCATAAACGAGCTTTTAAACTTGACTATGAGTTTTAGTCAAGCTAAAGTCTTCTCCAAAAAGTAAAGACAAAGTAACATTCCATTCATCAGTATATCTTAAGTTACTGGATTGCTGGGTGACAGTCAAACAATGACATTGGCTTAGATGGTAGCTGCCTACCAACCAATCAGTTTCCCGTGTTATAAAGACAAGAACCCTGAAACAGCTGTCTGCAGATGACATTTTTATCTTTTGGAGAACCATCTAATTTGGCTGAAATTTCTAGTAATGTTTTAGGCCTTTTTGCCTTTAGTTAATGCTTGTTGAAAGTCCCACCCCTTAAACACTTGAGATAAGGACAATATTAAGTTTTAAGTTCAGTTATTATATTTGTCTCTTTCCACATAGTTTTTTTTAATGACAAAGTTATTTGACGGTCAAATGGTTTAGCAGATCCTTACCATAATCTTAAGAAGATGTCTTAAATCTGATAAGGCTGGTGTACTTACTTTGAAAATCTGTGTTAAAATGGCTGTGAAATGTCTTATGAAAATTTTCCTATCTGATAACATACACAAGATAAAATTCACATTTCAGCTGGAATTTACAGCAATTCTAACGTGGGTTTTCATAGTAAGTACACCAGATTCATCAGGTTTACGATATCTATTTAATGGTGTGTAGAGCTTGTAGGGATGAGCGAATGGTTTCAAACTAGAATTTGCCAACATCACAGAATTTTGACAGTAAATTTGATTTGCCGTGAATCGAAAGTACTCTAAAGCCTTCAGTTACGTAAAACACTAATCTCTTTTCCTCACAGTCATTTTCTTCTTGTCACACACTATCTATCAGTACATTTGTTTCAGTGTTTTATGGCTTTCTATCCATATCCCTAAGCTGTGAGATTTGTCATTCTCTCACTATCCAGATTCGCCGTAATTGGCTGCTGCATTCCCTGCCTCAGCTTTCATACAGGCTATAATGATGCCTCCTGGTTGGTTCTGCCACAACATGTGATATGATATCTTCAGTGCATTATTTGAAAGCCCTCCTGATCTCTTTGCAGTTTGGTTTATAAAATCTGGTTGAAGTCATCCTTATGAATGGATATCTGCAAAGTCGAGTAGTGTAATGTCTTGAACACAGCGACAAGATTCTTATTATTTTACATGACCACGTCTGAAAACCCACCACCATATATCCCTCTCATGATCAATACAATCTTACAGATTCCGATAGATCAGTTAGTTAGTTGGTAAATAATGAGAATATTAGCCATAAAATCAATGTATTCCTACTCTCTGAGAAATCCAGTACTTAGTACAACTCTATGATGCAGCCGGCTTATCCCACAGACTGAACTGAAGCTTAAAAAGCAGAATTTTTTATTGCTTGGTGTTGACTGAAAGTCGCATATCTCTAATCCTATTTCCATAATTATACCTCAGTCCTGTAGACACAAAGTAATCCTTTGTCTCAGCCAATATATTTCATTTTTATGACTCTAGTCATTTTTTTTTTCATGTCGGTTGCTTAAGGGGAATAAAAAATCACGGCCTCAGACAAGCAAAGTCTTAACAATCTTCTCCAAAAAAATATATATATATAGCAGCAGTGATAATAACACTACAGATTATACGTAGAAGTGTATTACAGGCTTGCTGGAAGGTAGGAGTCTTCTTTTTTGAAGAGCTTACCAAGCTAATCACATTTGGATAGGTAATTTAATACGGAGCCCAGAGGGTCCTGACCTTGAAGTCGGGTGATTTTGTTTGATAACTTTTAAGAAAATCAAGATTTGTACTATCGTGACCCTTATGGGTTGTGCCACTTTGTGTCTAGAATTAAGAAGAACCACTAAATATTGTGTAGGTGGTTCTAGTCTCGTTCATCTGGAGAACCATAGAATCTTCTGATTGACCCATGCTATGCATGCTTTAAAGACCACCTAATACAACAGGGTCCCTAAACTCAAACAGTTGCCATTTGGGCTATTCATTATGAGTAAACTATTAGAGCTCATTGGTAATATATCACATCAGCACAATGATAATACAATAATTACATTGCATTTATATGGGAACTCTTCATTTGCTAAACTTTGCTCAGAGAAATTGGCTGTGTTCTCCACTTTTGAGCCACGTCTTTCCCTTACACCTGCCACCTGAACTTACCATCCATTCAATTATCTCTTGCATAGACAAGATAGACTGCCAACACATCACTGCAAAGTCCTTGACAGCCCTGCTCCACCCCTTCTTCAACTTCTAACCAATAAGCTTTCTCCGCCCCTAATCAGGGACTTCGCAGTGAAGTAGAATTGTAGTTCTAATAATGACTCATGCAGGGAAAAGAGACTTCCTGTTTCTACATAGAGCTTAGAAGGATTTAGCCAGTCTGTTTTTAATCACGTGATGTCATAGACCTAATGGAAAAGAGAAGAATTAGCTGGGTAGAAAGGCAAAATTAGAAATTGTAAGTACACAGGGCTATATAATATGATGAACGTAATATATTGAGAGGATAAAAATTTGAGGTGGGTGCTTCTTTAAGCCATGATTTGTCTGCAGAGTTTACAACAAAACACAAACATTTCACTTTTCACATTTCCAGCACTGTCTCCACCGAATCCCAACCTACACAAACTCCTCTACCTGCCGATATCCCAATGCTGAGTCGCTGTTGTTGTATTTGTCCATTTTACTGCACCTGCTGTATGGCTCAGAGACTGTAACCGTGCCTCTCTTAGTGCCTGACAGTAATAATGTCACTACTGTCACCCTACAAAACAATGATGCCCCTTTGTGCCTTCCAGATTATATAATTGCCCCCCTAAAAATATTAAAGGGGTTGCGACTGCAGACTTATGAATTCCCCTAGAGCCTGCACTGTGCGCTGCAGGGATTTGCTGGTTTCAGATCTGGGACCGGAGGATATGTATGAGTTATATATACTTCCGGCCACTGGGAGCAGCCTCACTCCATACACTTGTAATGAGAGAGGCTGTGCCTTTTAGTAGGACACGCCCACTGGCCGTCTGCATCACTAGACGGGGCGTGGCCTTGCTCCATACAAGTGTAAGGAGCGAGGCGGCGCCGACTAGTCAGGAGTATGTATAACTTATACATACCCTCCGGTCTGAAACCGGCGAATCCCCGCAGCACACAGTGCATGATCAGGGGGGGATTTGACGTGCCCCCTAGGCCATGGGGTACTCGGCAGCCGGGCCGTCGATGCTGGATGCGGGATGTCACAGTGGCAGTGATCTGGTCCGTGACCCAGGGCAGTCAATAAAAGGGGAAAAGTAAAATGGGAATGAAGTTTTTATAGAAATAATGTTCGTGACGCCACCTGTGGTATGCGGCTATATGGAACCTCCGCTGCGGTGCAGATCCTCTGGATCTGATGGTGACGCAGCTGAGTTGGTACAGCTCTCCACAGGCAGAGCTAAGCCCCAGGGAAGGATAGTGATGATATGAGGTAAATGTTGCTGGTGCTGTGTAGTGCAAGGCTGGTGATGGCGCAGCAATAATTCTAGGACACAGTGGGGCGCAGTCTTCAAGGTTTACACACAGTTATCATGCTGCTCCTGGTTACAACTGCCAGCTTATAACCACCCATGTCATCCTGCGCTTTCCAAAGAAGGCATTCAGCAGCTCTCAGGTATTTCAGGAGTACTTAAACGGGACCCCGTTCTATGTTCCTTCCTCAGTCGTCTTCCTGCACTGTATCTCACCCTCCTGTGCTGTATCTCACCCTCCTGCCCTGCGCCTCACAATCAGTGTCCCAAGCCGGTAGCCTCGGATCTTGTCGGGCGACCTGCAGTCCCCTGGATCCTATGCGGCCACCTTTTTGGTGATATAATTGTGGTAGTGGGCAGCTGCACCTTGAAAGTACAGTAGCCTCCGTTTATCTAGCTGAGCCTGATTCTTCTCCACTAGTTTAGGGGCCGGTCCCCTCTGTGGCCTGATCCTTCCACGTCCGTGTAGATTCGGGCGCATGGGTGGCTTTCTGCACTCACCGTGCCCCTTGGATCCCCTCTGTCTCTGCAGCCTTCCCTCTGCTCCTATCCTCTCTCACTCTCTCTGCTGAGCGGAGCTCTTTCTGAGCTCCTACTCCAGCTCTCTCTCCTCACACTGCACTCCTGCTACCTGCACTGGAGCAGTAGACTGGCCTGTTCTAGAACCTTCTACCTTCTTTTTATACTCCTTCCTGATGGTGCTCCCCTGTACTACTTCCTCTACCCACACCCACTACATGGTTCCCCCTCTCTTGGTTCCCCCCCTTCCAACCAGGGACAGGGCTCAGCACTGTGCACATGCATCTTGCCCCGCCTGCTGGTCTGGAATGGTATAGTGTTGGATGCAGTTGGGTGGGTCCCGGGTAGTACTCCCTCCTTACCTGAGAGTGGGGTACCACAGCTCTGGGTGAGATGCAGTACCTCTGTGGCGACTGAATCCACAGGGGCGCCACAGATTCATAAGTCTGCAGTCACACAGAGTGACTGCAGACCTATCCCTTTTGACCGAACAACCCCTTTAATGTCCTTAGTGAGCAACCTAGAAAGTAATAGCGTCCTCATACTGTCCCTTACAATGTGATAATTCTCCCTTAGATGGTTAGGCTATGTGCCCACAATGCAGAAATGCTCAGGATATTTTCCTGAGCGTTTCTGCATCTCCCTGGCAGAAAAAACGCATACGGATTGTACATGCGGATTGTACATGCGTTTTTCCTGCCAGGGACATGCGGATGTGAAGCGTTCTTCACATGCATTTCCACATGCGGGTTGATAAGCGCTTTCCAAGTGATTTTAGCATCACTTGGAAAGTGCCTGTGACAAATTGGTCACACTATATAAATCCATGCAAACGGACCTGCCGTCACATGATTTAATGACGTCAACGCAGGTCCTTCAGTCCACCGCGATCTGCCGGCAAGCAAAGACAAGGAGACCGGGGGCCATCAGAAGGTAAATATAATATTTGTTTCTTATTTTATTCTTTTCTTTACAGGTTCTATGGTACTCGGGTCCGGAGGAGAGTCTCCTCTCCTCCAAACCTGGGTACCATCCGCACATTGAAACGAATGGATTCTGCATGTACAGATGCAGTGATGCGGATTCCATGCGTTCCAATGAAAGTCAATGGCGGCGAAAACGCAGCGCTTCTGCAAAATAATTGGTAGTGCTGCGTTTTTTCCGCAATGATAATCCGCAGCGTAAATTTCCGCAGAATGTGCATAGCACATGCGGATTATCATTGGGGAACATGGCAGGCCTTCTACCATGCGTTTTTTAAGCGTTTCTGCAACGTTTTTGCCGCTGTGGAAACTCTTAAAAAGCGCATTGTGGGCACACAGCCTTATATTACCTTTAGTGCCTATAATTTTTTTAATGCCCCTTAAGTGCCTTCTTAACAATTATTATTGTCATGAGGGCATCTAAAAAGTAATAATGCCCCCTGAATATTCTCTTAATTATTAATGACACAAGTGGTCCAAACAGTTATAATGTTCCCTCAGTAACCAACATAATAATAATGCCCCCTGGACTCACCTAACCCGTGGCTATTGATGAGTCTGCCAACACAGTCACAGTGCCTCTTGATAAAGATAAGCGAAACGCCCGTCGGGGCGCGTTTGTCACTGACAGCACTTTCTGGGGCTCCCCTGGCATCCTGCGGGCTCTCCCTCACCTTGGTCTATGTAGGCTGGGTGAGTTACGCAAACCATACTTTGGATACCTGTTGTACTTTGCAACTTAGAACAATATGGTGTTAGATATGTGTATATTTTATTTTCTGATTTGATTTTCATCTCTGTCACTGTCCATTATACCGTGACCTATACACATTATTTATTACTACACTGACTGAGATGACTTTTTGTCCCATAATGGGGTAACATTTTTACTAATGGATTGTCCATATCCTTGATCAATTTACCAATATACCCATGTCTTGCTCCTTTGCTTTTACATCTGCATGTACCCCTCTGGGTTGGATTGCCCAGCATGTGATTCTCAGGACATGCCTTGTCTCTGGCACCTTTTCTCCCTATCCCCTTGCCTTGTTATCCCTATATAACTTTTATCACTTTGGTATTGTATTTTGGATAAAGATTTTGTCCTTTTGCCAAATTACTCTTTTTTCCACCTTTTTCCTCTGTATGTTACTAATGAGTAGGCAATACGAACCTGGTGCCTGACAACTTGTCTTAGCTCCATGAATCGTTTTATAGCATGTATTTGGCCAGTTTTTCTTCAACACAGTCATTGTCCCGGCACAGGCAAAGTGACGTGGTGACATCATCACACAACCTGCCAGAATACTGATGTCCTTCACAGGGTATAACTGTATCAGCGTTCTATGCCCATTAATGTGAGACCTGAGCGACAACCATCCTTGTCTCCTCCAGTCCAGTGGCTATTCTATTATTGGTACCCCATTGGCCAATGTGATCCTGGATGTATTTTTGTAATTTTTCTGAAAATATCATATTTATATATTATGATCAGAAATCATGCGGTTCTCGGATTGCGACAAAAATTGCGTTTTCTCTTTCTCTCTTCCAGGAGATGTCCGTGTTCGGAGTTCGAAGCATGTCACAAATCCAGTCCATCGTCACCCCTGTCTCGTGATCGAGGGGCATCGATGGGATGTCATGACAGCCAGGAGTCTGCAGATGACTCCCATGCCTCTGTGTCACTGTGAATCTCCTGTAAACGTCGGCTTGTGGCCGGCATTCATAGGAGATCGTGATTTTTGCTACACATAGCAATACTGATAATCTGCTATGTATAGCACAGGCGATCAGAAAATCACAACTTCAAGTCTCCTAAAGGGGAGTTTGAAGTCAGTAAAAAAAAAAGTTTTTAAAAATATTAAAAGAATTTAAAAAACACAAATGTTCAAATCACGCCCATTTTGCACCATTGAAAATAAAACAATATATAAATATAAATATTCATATATTTGGTATTGCGGCATTCAGAAATGTCTGATCTATCAAAATATAAAGTAAACTAATTTGATTGGTAAACGGCCTAATGAGAAAAAAATTAAAACGCCAGAATTACATTTTTTTTGCCACCGCAACAATGCAATAATATGCAATAACAGGCGATCAAAACATCGGATCTACCCCAAAATGGTATCAATAAAAACGTCAGTTCAGGGCGCAAAAAATAAGCCCCAGATCCCGAAAAATAGAGGTGCTACAGGTCTTGGAAAACTGCAACCAACGCAAAAGCAATTTTTCATACAAATTTCAGATTTTTTTTTCACCACTTAAATATTAAATAAACTATACATGTTTGGTATCTACGTACTCGTACAGACCTTTTACCGTAAAGTGAACAAGGTAATTAAAAAAAACAGCAACTGTTGAATTGCATTTTTTTGCCTCACTTCCCATTTTTCATTACCCTATATGGTAGATTCAGTGCTGTCATTCAAAAGTAAAACTCGTCCTGCAAAAAAAGAAACCCTCGTATGGCCATATTGATGGAAAAATATAACAACTATGGCTCTTGGAAGAAGGGGAGATAAAAAATAAAGGTGAAAAAATGGAAAATGGAAGGGATTAATAGAACAGCGACCTATATTCAAAATTGAATATAAAATACAATGTAAAATAGACAAAAAAAAATGGACACTTCTGTGCATGGATGTCACATCAGGTCCTTATTTTTTTTTTTTTTTATTCTTTATGTCTGTACATTTTTTTTTCTTTGGGGTTGATGCTTCGCTATTAAATTCTACCAGGATCATCTGATGTGTTTTGAATTGCAGGCTGCCTAAGGGCAGAATTATAACAAGGCCAAGATTTCACAGGGAACAAGATCAATATTTAAAGCCTTTGCATTTGGAAAAGCTGTTGCAGCTTCTGAAGAGACATTCCGAGGAATCGGTTGATGCTACCTAATGGGTCCTCGGCCCTCAAATCACAATGAAAATCAGACATTGCACAAATTGCAGCCACAGGCTCAACCGTATCACCAGAATTTAAAACGGCCCAATTAATTTTAGGTAAAATAGCTATTTATTTTTTATGATTTTTTTTTTGTAATCTTTACGTTATACACTGCTTTATGGATATTATTATAATTATTATTATTAGACATTATTTTACTTTTAATTAGAATATTTGTTATTTTTTTATTCATATTTATTTTTTTGTTAAATATTTTATCATATTATCATAAACAATTTTTTACAGATATTATTTTCTATGTACGGAATCGTCATTATAATATATGGTGTGAATTCTGAATATATACAAAATAAAAAAAAAAAGTTTGAGATGGGCGCCATTATTAAAGGGAATCTGTCACCAGCTTTTTTTTTGCTATCCCATCTAAGCTCGGCATGATGTAGGGACAGAAACTCTGATTCCATAGATGTATCACTTACTGGGCTGCTTGTTGTAGTTTGGATAAAATCGTTGTTTTCTCTGTTGCAGATATAGCAGCTCTCTGAATGCTGAGCTCTCTATAACCCCGCCCACACCACTGATTGGCTGCTTGTTGTAGTTTGGATAAAATCGTTGTTTTCTCTGTTGCAGATCTAGCAGATCTCTGAATGCTGAGCTCTCTATAACCCCGCCCACACCACTGATTGGCTGCTTTCTGTGTATGTCATGGGGGCGGGGTCGAACTACATGGCAGCAGGTTTACTAGTCTTCTAGTGATAATCTCTTGCGAATTAATCGGTGATTCTATCAAAACTACAGCAAGCAGCTCATTAAGTGACACATCACTGGAATCAGGGCCTCTGTACCTATATCATGCAGCTCTCAGATTAGCTGGTAAAAACTTTGATGACTGATTTCCTGTAAAATAGACCAGCTGTGCAGAACTTTGTAAATGCAAATTAGATTTTATATGCAAGAAAAAAAATCACATAAAAAAACTTGCTTATACCCACAAATATAATAAAAAAATATATATAGCAATTTTTTTTCTGAAAAAAAAAATACAAAATAAGATACACAGATTAAAAACACTTAAAAACACACAGAAAAAAAACCTCCCATATGGTTAAAGGGGTAACACATATAACTTACCCATAAAACATGGGGTAAGACTTTGAATTAAAACACCTCCTATGCCATGTTAATAAAAGTAGAAGTTGGTCTAATAATGAAGCAGGCACAAAAAGAAAAATAAAAAATCATTATTACATAAATATTAAATATAGCTCAATAAATAGATATCAAAAACTAACAATGCATGTATCTAAATACGAAAATAATCAATAAAGAATCATTAACTTATGCTGCCAAGAAGCTAAGGAAAGTCAGCAAACGCAGGGATGGAGACGACGCGCGTCACGATGCTCCCAACTGCAGCTTCATGAGGAGGGAGGGGATTTTTTTTATATATATTTTATCAAATCACCATAAACTTTTTGTTGGATTAATATTTTTCTGTGTACAGTAAAGTCATTAGAATGTATGGTGTGAATCCTGAATACATACACTCTGCCATATATAATCACCAATTATTGATTAATTTAACAAGATTATATTTTTTTACATTTTCATTTAACTTTTTGGATTTTTTTTTAATTCCTACTGTTCAGATTTATGTTAGAATTTTTTTTTTTGAAAATTCTATAATATTTGAAAGGAAAACTAACTCTACAAGAAGCCAGTTGTATCCTTTGTATGATGGATCCATCACTGCCTCGTGGTGTAGGATATAAATCGACTCCATAATATAGATATGAAGTATCAAACTTCCTCATCAGTTCACTGTGGGTTATCCTGATGAAGAAGTTTGGTACTTCGAAACACGTTGACCTGTTAAATTGCAACATTGGATTCCTGTCTCCTCATCATTGTTTCGGTGGCAGCGCAGTTTTAGCCCAGTCCTTTATGTTTCCATAGGATGATTTTGCACATCAGTGCAACTTTCCTTAACATCAAAAGTAATGATGCATATAGAAACAAAGCTTTCTCCAAATACTTGTCATGTAGACTCTAATAGCCATATAAAACATATGTCGTAGTAGTGTTCTCTTATAATAATAATTCCAGGTATTATAGTGATTGGGTTATTAGTGGATTAACCTTACATGGTTTTTTGGATTTTTGGGAATATAAATATGCATGGGTATTGTGAGTGAAACTATACATCACACATTGCGGGTTTAAATATAGAAGTGCTATACACGAGAGAACTAAAACTGTTCATGAGTTTTTCAAGTTATAACTATACTTGGGTCATTAAAGAGAACCTGTCTGCGGGGTTTTGTAAAGCAAACTACAGGCATTGTCATGTTGGTGCTGTTACACTGACTAAAATGATTCTTGCAGTACTCAGTGGGCGGCACATTCGCAGATTGAGAGCATTGCTTGTCAATAGAGGCTACCGCGCATGCACTGTCACCCGCGCCATTTTATTGGAAATTAATTTTTTTTTTAAAGACCACTAAACTTACTGCTATTTCTCAAGCGCCGCCCTTTTGTTTGAGATCATTTATTTTTTATTTTTAAGACTACGTAGGTGCAATATTTAAAATTGGAGGCTTGTCACTGACGGTTCATTGACCTATTATTTAAGCATAGAATGATGGCTAAGAGGCCAGAGCACCAAGATAAAACAAGCCCACAGGCCCACCCAGAAGCATAAGCCTATCATTAAATGAAAACTTCAAAGTGGATTTTTTCACCATAGGAATCTTTTTAATCAGTGTAACAGCACCAACAATACCATACTTGTAGTTTACTTATCAAAATCTTGCTGATATTTTCTCTTTAAGGGTATAACTATGAAATTAATAAATGGATGTGTATAGCGGTATAGAACACTGGCACTGCTCACATGTCCTTACAACTTTCAATAAGAAATGTCACTTTAAATCTGTTGAACGATCGGGAAAGAAAACAGTCTACATTGGTGCTCAGCTACTAAATGGCATTGTATGTTTGGACAGATAAGCTTGATAAATGGTGACACTCACCACTGGTTACTTTCTGACAGCATCTTTATTGGGGTAACATGTGCAAGACGTAGACCTGAAGGAACAGAAATGTACAGATGTTTCGCCTGAAACGCGCTTCTTCCGGCTCATACATGAGCCGGAGAAGGAGTGTTTTATGAGAAACAATTATCAAAAAAAAATTATTTTACATATAATTGCATCAGCCAGAGAAGGCACACACGACTTCAAGCTCAGCCATAATGCCTTGCAGTTATCAGAATCACATGATATAGCACAACCAATCAGGAGGGAATATCATAGCCTGTATTAAAGCCGAGGCAGAGAATGCAGCAGCTGTTTTGTAGTGAATCTAGTTTGTGAGAAGATGTCACAGGACATTTCTTAGCGATGGGAGTGAAAGCCTTAAAACACTGAACAAACCTTACAGATAGTGTGTGACAGCACAGTCGTGAAGAACATCTACCGTTTGTTCACCCATAGATATATATATATATATATATATATATATATATATATATATATATAGTGAGGTGAGTATGACATTACTATGGCTGTGTTTGCAAAAAAAGAGCTAGAAAGAGGTTCACTACAGTCGTAGGAGACCCACACGCATTTTTTTTAACAATAGTAGGCTTTGCAGTATTTGCAATTCATGGTGAATCAATTTGCTGTGAATCAAATTTTGAAAAAAATGTAAATATTAAATGATTATTACAGCTCTAGTTACAAGGATATAACTATATATAGGTTAATGGGGAGTATAACATCATCTACTTAAGAATTGTACTGGTTTACATATTATTATTTATAAATGCTGTAAATGAATCATTAATCTGGACTGATACAATGCAGAAAAAAATAATTAACTGCCAGGAAGCAAGAAGGACTATAGACGATGACCTTGCAGTCACACCGAGGATACATGTGCCGTCCTGTAATGCATTTCTACATCTTTTCTGATTCATTCACATTCCATATGCTGGCTATTTTACAATGCTTATAGCACTGAATAGAGGACAGAATGTGGAAGATAATTGAATCTTCACAAAGTCTGAGGTTCTGAAGCGCGCCTGTCACAAGATGTCATTTTTTAAATTTCTTTACAACAGTGAGATACATAGACGATGTAAGACATGGGTGAATCTCAGCACATTGACAATGAAGCTTTCATCACAGTTATATAAGGAGAAATCAGACCTACTGATACCTTTCACAAGAAGACTGTTTACCTGGCTTTGATATTTCTCTTTAACTCTTGTGTTTTTGAGGACAATTTTTACACTGTGATGTAAAATGTAGCTCTAGAAGTACAAGACAACCTTTACACACTCCTGAACATTGAAATTGCAACACTAGAAAGTAAAAGTCATGGAACTATGGAAATGACATGATGGATAAACATGTTGGTGATATGCAAATGATACAAAAATAACACCAACATTTTCAAAACATCTCGTTTTATTCAGTATAGAGGATAAACGTCACGTGCAGAAATCCCAGCACTTACATCTTTGGTTGATATGAAAGAGGTTGTACTTGGGCAACTCATCAAGATCCACTAATGGCAGCCCCTGTGTAATTGCCAACCAAGGATGTCCCATATGTGCACAACGGGAGAAAAGGAGGATGCTCACAGTAGCATGAGCAACATGAGGCCAAAAATTACCACTGGTTCCATGAATAATTTATTCTGTATTGCAAGTGAGATTGGAAATCACATACAGGTACCAATCTTGAGGCATCAAACAGTGTCTACACAAACCATTAGATGGCTTTTGCACGACATTAGGTTACAATCTTGACATGCTACCATGGTCTGTAGTATCTCTGGTCTTGTCTGCCATCAAACACATCAGGGAAATCATTAGTTGGTAATTGCAAAGGAAGTTGCCAGCATTGGATTTTGATGATTTGCGTTTTCAACTTCATTGAGTGCCTCTGAACATTCCTCAGTCAATCACTAATCAACTCATTGATAGCAGCCACGGCTGTAAGTGCAAGGAGTTTTCAGTTTTTGAGAAAGATTTGAAGAGTTTCTGCTCAGCTTCTACTCCAAAACCTCCAAAAAAAATTGTGTGCACATGCCTGTCATAAAAAATATTGAGGAAATATTAACAATTTCTCCCAAACCTCTCTTCCCTCCTCCCCTATACCATTTGTCACAAGAGAAGAGTTGACAATCTAAAGATCGATCTCTCTGAAAATTAGCCCACAGAGTCAAGGTGGCTACTAGGCAGATGGCAGTACCAAGAGAGGTGGCAAACCCAATTAACACACGAGTGTGTTTTCCACTGGCACAGGCTTGCAACAAATTTACACATAGATGAGAAAGATTTAGTCATCAGCTTCAAAGGAACTCTGTCACACTACTCACAATAGCCAGCTGCGAATGACAGACATTTAGACACCGACACAGAATATTGAATATTGGAACTTCCATAATTCTGATAGTAATGGGACCCATATTTTTAGTGGCAGGGTCAGCCAAGGAACAATATGCATCTTCTTCCACAGCGGTATTCCTCTCCGTGGAGCGGTGACGTAAAAGTACCAAATAACAAAATAACAGACCGGAGCTATATCGTGTGTGATCTATGGAGAAAGGTAAATTCATAATAGAAAATATGCTACCACTTTCAGGCTTCTTTCCAGCTATTTTAATAAAAATGTGAAGGTTAGAGCCCAGCCCACGTGATGACATTACAGGAGGGTGAGGGTAGGCCTCTCCCTTCAGAATAAAAGACACAGCAGAAGGGGGAGACGGTATTCATTGCCAGGAGTATATATTTATTATAAGCAATGGAACCCGTTCGGTAACGGTCAAATCTAGAGTGCCTCCCCTCCACCTATATTGAATAGTCTCTTCGATCATATAGTAAGTTTCTTCTTTAATCCTTATTATTTTGTGCAACTGCATATGTATTGTATTGTCCCCTCTTGTAAAATCTTTGTAGATTTTTCCTAAACACTGCCTCCCTTTTGGATTAAATATAAAATTTAATAGTCCTGTTTCTTTTGCTCTGTAATCGTTCCCTCCCCCGAAGCCATACACGCTACCAGAACGCAGGTGTCTGACCAGGCCTGTACTATATTTCAAACTGGCCGGTGGTGGCAGCGAATAATAATAATTGGGCCATCGTAAAGCTGGCAGTAACCATACTAGGGCATATACACATATTCCATGCATTGGAATCCAGAGGTGTGACGCCATATGCTTGCTGCTCACTTGCAGATAGCTACATAGTGAGTAATCGGGATTGTGTGCTTTTGAATCCCTGCTCAATTCTGTGAATTCTTGACAGAGTGACGGCAGCGGTGGGATATTATGTGATCTTCCTGGTGTCATCCCTGATGTCCCTGACAAAGTGACGACAGCGGTGGGATATCGGGTGATCTCCTCGGTGTCATCGCTGACATTCCTGACAATACCCTTGGGGTATTTTTTCTTGACTTTTTTCCTTTACTGCCAGTTTTTAGATAGTTTTATGGTAGCTCAACTGCTGATGTCTTTCTTTTGTAAATTAAACTTTAAAAAGCAAGCAACTGCCGAGTGGACGCTGCAAGCAAATGTTCTCCTTGCTTCTCCATCTTCTTACAATTGTAGTTCTGGGCTCCACTAGGTTACCTTGACATGTGTCACCATTCCTCCCCAACAGCTGCCATGAAATTTCTTAAAGTACATGCCAACCAGCTTCACAGGTCAGGTATTGGTTATATAACATGCTATTTGGGGCATCAAAGGCTGAGAGTCTGTATGAGGGCATCTAAGCCACTTATGGGTCATCTGTAGCTTTACTGGCATCTGGCAAGCACTGTTAAAAACAATGAAAATGAAAAATTTCTGCTGTTATGTGTGACATGACTATTTTCCATATGTTGTTGGGGGTTTCTTTTTTTTCATAATTAACCTCATGTTACAGGAATATTGTAAAATATTGAACACTTTATGGGTTTTGACCAAAGACCAAGACTTCTGTATTGTTTTCACAATTCAGATTTATTAGTACAACCCCTCTTTCTCAAGATCAGTGGGGTCTCAGAGGATGGACCACCATCAATCATAAAATGATGGCATTACTAGTGATTAGTGTTGAGCCACCCCCGTAGTGTTCGGGTTCGGTTCGGTTCGTCGAACACCGGGATGTTCGAGGAACTGTTCGTCGAACTGTTCGTCGAACACCTTAGAACACCGTCGAACACCGTTAAAACCAATGGCAGGCAAACAAAAACACATAGGAACACATAGAAAACACCTTCAAGGTGTCCAAAAGCTGACAAACTGCTCAGAAGACGCTTTCTTTAAAAAAGCCGGCCGGAAATTCAGCAGCGGCATGCACCGGTACCCGACAATTTAGACATGAAGGAATAGAGCATCACACATAGATTAGATAGATAGAAACATGTCAGTCACATATATATGAAGTACAGTGACAGTGTTGCTTACTGTACTTGTCATTTAGTGTAAAGGATTTATTAAAAAATATAATAGTGTTTTCGTGCACCGTCTCTTTAAAAAAGCCGGCCGGCAATTCAGCAGCGGTACCCGACAATTTATAACAGACAGAATAGAGCTTCACACATAGATTAGATAGATAGAAACATGTCAGTCACATATATATGAAGTACTGTGACAGTGTTGCTTACTGTACTTGTCATTTACTGCAAAGAATTTATTTAAAAAAATAATAGTGTTTTCATGCACCGTCTCTTTAAAAAAGCCGGCTGGCAATTCAGCATCTGTACCCGACAATTTAGAATAGAAGGAATAGAGAATCACACATAGATTAGATAGATAGAAACATGTCAGCCACATATATATGAAGTACAGTGACAGTGTTGCTTACTGTACTTGTCATTTAGTGTAAAGGATTTATTAAAAAATGTAATAGTGTTTTGTGCACCGTCTCTTTAAAAAAGCCGGCCGGCAATTCAGCAGCGGTACCCAACAATTTATAACAGACAGAATAGAGCTTCACACATAGATTAGATAGATAGAAATATGTCAGTCACATATATATGAAGTACTGTGACAGTGTTGATTACTGTACTTGTCATTTACTGCAAAGGATTTATTAAAAAAAATAATAGTGTTTTCATGCACCGTCTCTTTAAAAAAGCCGGCCGGCAATTCAGCATCTGTACCCGACAATTTATAACAGACAGAATAGAGCTTCACACATAGATTAGATAGACAGAAACATGTCAGTCACATATATAATAAGTACAGTGACAGTGTTGGTTACTGTACTTGTCATTTAGTATTAAAATAAAGGATTTATTATTAAAAAAAATTGGCGTGGGGTTCCCCGTAATTTTAGTCTCTAGCGGAGGTTAAGCAGACAGCTGGGGCAGATGTTTGAAGCCTGGGAAGGGGGTAATACCCACGGAGCTTCCCAGGCTACTAATATCAGCCCCCAGCTGAATACCTAGCCTTTACTAGCTATTAAAATGGAGGACCCCCCAAAAAAAATGATGTGGGGTCCCCCCTAATTTAATAGCTAGCAAAGGCTAAGCAGACAGCTGGGGGCTGATATTAATAGCCCAGGAAGGGAGCCATGAATATTGGCCCCCTCCCAGGCTAGAAACACCAGCCCTCAGCCGCCCCAGAAATGGCGCATCCATAGGATGCGCCAATTCTGGCACTTAGCCTCGCTCTTCCACGCCGCCCTGGTGCAGTGGCAGGGGGTAATAGGGTTGGGGTTGATGTCAGCTTATAATGCCAGCTGACATCAAGCCCAGGTTAGTAATGGAGAGGCGTCTATAAGACACCCCCATTACTAACCCCATAGTCAAAGTTAAAAAAAAAACACAAACACCCAGAATAAAGTCCTTTAATTGAAATAAAGACACAATTCTTTATTGTTCTAAATTAAACCATACTTACCATCACGCCCATTCCAGCTGAAGCCAACGATCTCCTGCAATAAAAGAAAAATAATAAAGCAACCTCATCCTTACCTTTCCATGGTTCCCAGGACAGCTCCAGCTCTGCTACATCGAGATGACAGGCTGGACCGCAGCAGAACGCTGCCATCCAGCTTGCCATGCCGCACACACTGAGAAGCGCAGGCATGCTTGCGCTCCTCAGTGTCTGACTGTGACGGCATCCAGATGAGCCGACAATGATCTCGGCTCACCTCATGTACGTCACTGACAGCGTGGGAAAATTCTCCTGCACTCAGCGCTTCAGCGTGAGAATTTTCCCACGCTGTCAGTGACGTGCATGAGGTGAGCCGAGTTCATTGGACATGACCTCGGCTCATCTGGATGCCGTCACAACCAGACACTGAGTAGCGCAAGCATGCCTGCGCTTCTCAGTGTCTGCGGGATGACAGGCTGGATGGCAGCATTCTGCTGCGGTCCAGCCTGTCATCTCGATGTAGCAGAGCTGAAGCTGTCGTGGGAGCCATGGAAAGGTAAGGATGATGTTGCTTTATTATTTTACTTTTATTGCAGGAGATCATTGGCTTCAGCTGGAATGGGCGTGGCGGTAAGTATGGTTTAATTTAGAACAATAAAGAATTGTGTGTTTATTTCAATTAAAGGACTTTTTTCTGGGTGTTTGTGTTTTTTTTAAATACTTTACTAGAAATTCATGGTGGTCATGTCTAATATTGGCGTGACCCCATGAATTTCGGGCTTAGGGCCAGCTGATAATGCCAAGCTGGCCTTAACCCCTTTATTACCCAGTGAGCCACCGCACCAGGGCCCTGGATGAGTTGGGTACAGCGCCAGAAGATGGCTCTTCTATGAACGCGCCATTTTCCGGGGCGGCTGCGGACTGCAATTTGCAGCGGGTGGGGCCCAGAAAGCTTGGGCCTCCCTGCGCTGCAGATTCCAGCCCCCAGCTGCCTAGTTGTACCTGGCTGGACACAAAAATAGGGCGAAGCTCCACGTATTTTTTTTTTAAATTCATGAAATTCATGGAATAATTAAGAAAAAAAGGGCTTCCCTATATTGTTGTGTCCGGCTAGGTACAAATAGGCA
Organism: Phyllobates terribilis; assembly: GCF_046119375.1. Lineage (NCBI taxonomy): Eukaryota > Metazoa > Chordata > Amphibia > Anura > Dendrobatidae > Phyllobates > Phyllobates terribilis. Next base: position 1,185,344,255 of record NW_027362761.1, on the reverse strand, counting down.
GCTGGTGGTTGGGAGCAGCCCGTTCCTGCCTGCTGTACCTGACTGGACACAAATATAGGGCGAAGCCCCACATCAATTTTTTTTTCATTATTTCATGAATTTCCTGAAATAATTTAAAAAAAATTGACGTGGGGCTTCGCCCTATATTTGTGTCCAGTCAGGTACAGCAGGCAGGAATGGGCTGCCCCCAACCACCAGCTGCCTATTTGTACCTGGCCAGACACAACAATATAGGGAAGCCCTTTTTTAAAAAAATTATTTCATGAAATAATTAAAAAAAAATTGACGTGGGGCTTCGCACTATATTTGTGTCCAGCCAGGTACAGCAGGCAGGGACGGGCTGCCCCCAACCACCAGCTGCCTATTTGTACCTGGTTGGACACAACAATATAGGGAAGCCCTTTTTTTCTTAATTATTCCATGAATTTCATGAAATAATTTAAAAAAAAAATGCGTGGGGCTTCGCCCTATTTTTGTGCCCAGCCAGGTACAACAAGGCAGCTGGGGGCTGGAATCTGCAGCGCAGGGAGGCCCAAGCTTTCTGGACCCCACCCGCTGCATATTGCAGTCCGCAGCCGCCCCGGAAAATGGCGCGTTCATAGAAGCGCCATCTTCTGGCGCTGTACCCAACTCATCCAGGGCCCTGGTGCGGTGGCTCACTGGGTAATAAAGGGGTTAAGGCCAGCTTGGCATTATCAGCTGGCCCTAAGCCCGAAATTCATGGGGTCACGCCAATATTAGACATGACCACCATGAATTTCTAGTAAAGTATTTAAAAAAACACAACACCCAGAATAAAGTCCTTTAATTGAAATAAACACACAATTCTTTATTGTTCTAAATTAAACCATACTTACCGTCACGCCCATTCCAGCTGAAGCCAATGTCTTCTGCAATAAAAGTAAAATAATAAAGCAACCTCATCCTTACCTTTCCATGGTTCCCACGACAGCTTCAGCTCTGCTACATCGAGATGACAGGCTGGACCGCAGCAGAACGCTGCCATCCAGCCTGTCATCCCGCGGACACTCAGAAGCGCAGGCATGCTTGCGCTCCTCAGTGTCTCGCTGTGACGGCATAAAGATGAGACAAGCTCATGTCCAATGAACTCGGCGCACCTCATGCACGTCACTGACAGCGTGGGAGAATTCTCCTGCACTCAGCACTTCAGCTTGAAAATTCTCCCATGCTGTCAGTGACGTACATGAGGTCAGCTGAGTTCATTGGACATGAATGAGCTCACCTCATGCACGTCACTGACAGCGTGGGAAAATTCTCACGCTGAAGCGCTGAGTGCAGGAGAATTTTCCCACGCTGTCAGTGACGTGCATGAGGTGAGCTCATTCATGTCCAATGATCTCAGCTCACCTCATGCACGTCACTGACAGCGTGGGAAAATTCTCCTGCACTCAGCGCTACAGCGTGAGAATTCTCCCACGCTGTCAGTGACGTGCATGAGGTGAGCTCATTCATGTCCAATGAACTCAGCTGACCTCATGCACGTCACTGACAGCGTGGGAGAATTCTCACGCTGAAGTGCTGAGTGCAGGAGAATTCTCCCACGCTGTCAGTGACGTGCATGAGGTGCGCCGAGTTCATTGGACATGAACTCGTCTCATCTTTATGCCGTCACAGCCAGACACTGCAGAGCGCAAGCATGCCTGCGCTTCTCAGTGTCTGCGGGATGACAGGCTGGATGGCAGCGTTCTGCTGCGGTCCAGCCTGTTATCTCGATGTAGCAGAGCTGAAGCTGTCGTGGGAACCATGGAAAGGTAAGGATGAGGTTGCTTTATTATTTTTCTTTTATTGCAGGAGATCGTTGGCTTCAGCTGGAATGGGCGTGACGGTAAGTATGGTTTAATTTAGAACAATAAAGGAATGTGTCTTTATTTCAATTAAAGGACTTTATTCTGGGTGTTTGTGTTTTCTTTTAACTTTGACTATGGGTTAGTAATGGGGGTGTCTTATAGACGCCTCTCCATTACTAACCTGGGCTTGATGTCAGCTGGCATTATAAGCTGACATCAACCCCAACCCTATTACCCCCTGCCACCGCACCAGGGCAGCGTGGAAGAGCGAGGCTAAGTGCCAGAATTGGCGCATCCTATGGATGCGCCATTTCTGGGGCGGCTGACGGCTGGTGTTTCTAGCCTGGGAGGGGGCCAATATTCATGGTTCCCTTCCTGGGCTATTAATATCAGCCCCCAGCTGTCAGCCTAGCCTTTGCTAGCTATTAAATTAGGGGGGACCCCACGTCATTTTCTTGGGGGGTCCCCCATTTTAATAGCTAGTAAAGGCTAGGTATTCAGCTGGGGGCTGATATTAGTAGTCTGGGAAGCTCCGTGGGTATTACCCCCTTCCCAGGCTTCAAACATCTGCCCCAGCTGTCTGCTTAACCTCCGCTAGAGACTAAAATTACGGGGAACCCCACGCCAATTTTTTTTAATAATAAATCCTTTATTTTAATACTAAATGACAAGTACAGTAACCAACACTGTCACTGTACTTATTATATATGTGACTGACATGTTTCTATCTATCTAATCTATGTGTGAAGCTCTATTCTGTCTGTTATAAATTGTCGGGTACAGATGCTGAATTGCCGGCCGGCTTTTTTAAAGAGACGGTGCATGAAAACACTATTATTTTTTTTAATAAATCCTTTGCAGTAAATGACAAGTACAGTAAGCAACACTGTCACAGTACTTCATATATATGTGACTGACATGTTTCTATCTATCTAATCTATGTGTTAAGCTCTATTCTGTCTGTTATAAATTGTCGGGTACCGCTGCTGAATTGCCGGCCGGCTTTTTTAAAGAGACGGTGTACGAAAACACTATTATATTTTTTAATAAATCCTTTACACTAAATGACAAGTACAGTAAGCAACACTGTCACTGTACTTCGTATATATGTGGCTGACATGTTTCTATCTATCTAATCTATGTGTGATTCTCTATTCCTTCTATTCTAAATTGTCGGGTACAGATGCTGAATTGCCGGCCGGCTTTTTTAAAGAGACGGTGCATGAAAACACTATTATTTTTTTTGATAAATCCTTTACACTAAATGACAAGTACAGTAAGCAACACTGTCACTGTGCTTCTTATATGTGTGACTGACATGTTTCTATCTATCTAATCTATGTGTGATTCTCTATTCTTTCTGTTCTAAATTGTCGGGTACCGGTGTATGCCGCTGCTGAATTGCCGGCTTTTCATGTTTCACTGTGAGCACTGTTCCCATCGATTTGGGCAATCACTGTAATGCCACAACCACCATGGCTGTGGCATTACAGTGAGTGGCAGACAATCCCTGCATGATTGGTGCTCTAAATAGCGCCAGACATGCAGGACACGCTTTTGGTGCACGAACAGTTATCGAACATAACCTCGAACAGCCGAATTTTTTGCAAATCGTTCGGGTTCGTCGAACAACTCGAACACCGCCCAAAACAGCTCGAATTTGAGATTGGCGAACAGTTCTAGTCGAACACCGCTCATCTCTACTAGTGATATACCTTCATGTTATGAGTTAGGAATGTCATTCTAATAAGAAGAGTATGAATATTTTTGGGTAGACGAGAAATCTTTGCATTGGTCTCACTGATTCATTTGAATGGATATGAAATAACTTAGATGCATATATACTCTTTGAAAATCAAAGATGGAGATACTGCATATTAGTCAATGATTGATATAAAGTTCTTCCCTGCTCTTCAACAGGAGATTTTAATGAATCTACGATGTATAGTGTACCGCATAATGTCCTCCCTAAAGCAATTTATCAGGACGGTGAGTCACCTTGGACTTCTGAGATCCCTTGTGCATTTATGTGGCCATGATATTCCTTGATGACGTGAAGCATCTTAACACTTTACTTTGAAGAGTCCATCACCTTATATATACTGTGTGTCTGTACTAGTTTCTCACATTTATACATCAGAAGCGTAATTTAATATAGCATATAGCATTAAAGTTGAGATGACTGACATCCCTCTCGCTAAGAAGCTCCGTACAATTAGCAGGGAGTTCTCCTTGATCTCCATGAGGAGGTTCTTCTCTCTAAGGTCACAGACCCTAATTAGCCCTCCCAACTTTTCTCTGACAAGGCTAATATTGCATTTTATCTTGTGTCTTGTCTAAAGACTGCTCTCAGAAGCCATTTCTTTGATGGACACATTCCCAGAAGTTTAGTTTTACAAGAGTCTCGGATAGATTTGATGGGAATGATGTATATAGCAGGAACTGGTTCATCTTCCAGACTTATGCAGGACAGATGTTGGTCATACATTCGGTACTGTCTGTCTTCACATGATGACCAATGAATATCTCATGAAGAAATGTTTGTTATTATGATATGGCATTAATATAGCTAAGCCCAAATCAACGAGGATGTTTCAATATTCAAGGCATTTAACCATTGATTGGGATTTGGCTTCTACCAAATGGACATCTAAGTGCCATTTTGACTCAAAATGAAGATTCCCTTTTATTCATTTGTTTTAGTTGATTGTGTTGAGATCATAATATTTTTAAGGAAATACACATTGCAATCATTACAAAAATCTGATACTTATAGCTTTACTATAGAATAACTAAAGGGGTTGTCAACTACGAGGACAACCCCTTCTTAATATTTGCCCCCGCTAAAATAAAATAACTTATATTTACCTTTGATGATGATGCCGTGAATTTGTCTATGATCGTATATCATCTTTTGGCCTGACTATACTTGAGGTTCACTTCATTTTAATATTTGGCTAATTGGATACTTTTATAGAGTTTGTTCTTTGACTATATTCCATTGAATATTTTTTTTCATGCACTTAATTTTGGTATATTGAGGTCTTAGTTTTCAGTTTTTGAGAAAGATTTGGAGAGTTTCTGCTCAGCTTCTACTCCAAAACCTCCAAAAAAAATTGTGTGCACATACCTGTCATAAAAAATATTAAGGAAATATTAACAATTTCTCCCAAACCTCTCTTCCCTCCTCCCCTATACCATTTGTCACAAGAGAAGAGTTGACAATTTAAAGAGCGATCTCTCTGAAAATTAGCCCACAGAGTTGAGGTGGCTACTAGGCAGATGGCAGTACCATGAGAGGTGGCAAACCCATTTAACACACGAGTGTGTTTTCCACTGGCACAGGCTTGCAACAAATTTACACGTAGATGAGAAAGATTTAGTCATCAGCTTCAAAGGAACTCTGTCACACTACTCACAAAAGCCAGCTGCGAACTACAGACTGTAACATCCCTGGCGGCGTGCTTGTGACGCACCCCTGGGCCTGTGTCGCGCAGCGTTGCGCACGCGGGAGCTTACCCGGAGCCGGATCTGTTGAGGGTTGTAGTCTCGTGGCGGTGACCCGGTCCGTGCCCAGGGAGTCAGACTAAGTGGCGCTGTATTAGTGGTAGATGTTGTACGACTACGCCACCCGTTGAATGCAGCGAAGGAGCTGCCGCTGCAGGGCAGACCGCTGAGGCCGGTGGTAGGATTGCGCAGCGTGATAGTATCACCCCCAACGGGAGGGGTATGGCCTCAGGGCAGCCGACGTGGATGATGGGGGTAGCAGGAACCACTCGGAGACGGTACGGTGTAGTTCAGGGTCTTTACTGGTGACAAAGATAGACCCTCCCGGAGTACTGGCTAGCGATTGGGGCCTGGTCAGTCCTTGAGCAGATGGGATCTCCCCTGGCCAGGCGGAGTTGTAGGCCTCCCAAACTAACTGTACTCTTCTGGCTACCTTGCTAGAGGCGGGTATAAGTAGCCCACGTCCCTGAGTGTACCGTGTGGTGCTCACCCGTATGGCCGGTGACTCGAGGCCTTCTAGTAGCTTCCGCTCCACGACGGCGGTGCTGGTCCCACGCGTGTGACCGTGCCTTCGGGTTTCTTGGCCAGAGGACCTGAAATCCCCTGCCGGTCGGTTTCTGCTGCTGGATAGGAGTTAGTCCCCACAGCCTCGGACTCCGGGTCCGGTGATAGCTTCTCAGTCAGGGCGAGCTCTGCAGCTGCCAGCCCCTGACTCTTTGTAGTACTGCTCCCACAGAGCTCCTGTTGTTTCCTCCTATGCTGCTTCTCTTCTCTGTCTCTACTTCTTCTCTACTCACTAACCCTGCCTCAGCCCTAGGTTTATATAGGGGAAGTTCTTCCCCTCCCAGGACTGGGCAGGAGGTGTGGCATGCACAGGATCCCTGACCAAGAGACCTCCCACCTGCTCTCAGACATAACATTGCCGTTACTGTGGAAACCAGACCCCTGGGGTGCCACATTCCCCCCTAGTGAAATTTAGTACTCCGGGACTAAACATATTTTAGAAAAACATAACAAGGTATAAACAATAATAATACAATAAGAAAAACACATAAAGATGGTTACGGCGTGTCCGCAACCGGGTGCAGTCTTTGAAGAAAAGCAAGGTGTCCATTTCACCAAAACAGGGAGACGTAACCAGGTAGGGGTCTTTCCTGCCCCGAGTCCTTAACAGTCTTTAGTCCGTCCTGGGTTACGCTCCAACTATACACAAGGATTCCCGGTAAATCCACCAAGGACTCCTATAAACAACTAGAAACACATAATTATACACAAGCAACAAGAAAAACAGGTAACCACAAATAAAACAATTTATACACTTCAAATCCTCCAACGTGCGGGTAACTGGCCTTTAGTGGCCCTAGTGGACCTACGGAGCTGACTGTCTGGCCCTGAACTACAGGGTGTAGGAGCTGTCAAGGGTAAACTGGGCAGCTGTCTACAGGCTCTTTGGCTCACTAGGGGTACGGCAGGCTCACTATAAGCAGAGGGTTGATCCTCCTGTTCTGCTTGTGTGGAGTCTTCTGCCTCCTGGACCGGCTGCTCTTCCAGCTCTACCTGTTGCTCCGTAGGCACTTGGGATGCTGGTTGGAGGAACGTGAGGACGGGTACCACAACTGCACCATTGACTTGAGTCCAGGACCGAGGGAAGTCTCCGAGCACAGTACTAACCATATCCTCCCTTTCCTCTACGGGTCGATGGTCTTCTTGTTCCTCTTCAGGGTTCCGTAGCTGTTTAGGACACTTCTTCAGGTGATCCCGGGATACAATGGCTATGGTCTCCCCTCCGTCTTTACTGATGGTACAGACTTTCGGGTTCTCGTGGCTTGAGGGCAGTACGGTGTACGGGTCCTTCTCCCACTGGTCGTCCAACTTGTGGAGCCGTGTTTTCCTCTTCAAGACCTGCTCTCCGGGTACCAGGGGAACAGCGGGAGCATACTGGTTGTAAGTTTTCTCTTGTCTTTCCCTAGCCTGACAGAGACTTCGCTCCACGCTCTCCTGTACTTTCCGGTACTGCTGCTGCCTCTCTGTGTCCCAGTCTGCTTCTGGGGAAGTGTCCTCGGGTGTCAGGACTCCCATTTCCAGGTCAACAGGTAAATTACCAGGTCTCGCCCTCATTAGGTAAGCCGGGGTACAGTTGGTGGAACCTACCAGGATGTGGTTGTATAGGTCCACCAGATCGGGCAGCTTCTCAGGCCACAGACTGCGTTCTTCCAGGGGCAACGTTTTCAGGAGATCCATTACCACCTGGTTCATTTTCTCACAAAGTCCATTAGTTTGCGGATGATAGGGTGTCGTCCTTATCTTCCGGCAGCCATACAGATTGCAGAATTCCTGGAAGACCTCCGCTTCAAAGGCAGGTCCCTGGTCCGTCAGCACTTGGTCCGGGTACCCGTGTTGACGGCAGAAGTGCTGCTGGAAGGCTCTAGCTGCTGTTTGAGCCGTTAAGTCCTTAACGGGGACGACAACCAAGAACCGGGAGTAATGATCCACAATGGTTAACGCGTAGACGTAGCCACTTCTGCTTGGGGTCAGTTTTACATGATCCAAGGCTACCAGTTCTAACGGCTGCCGGGTCACGATGGACTGCAGGGGAGTCTTCTGGCTGGCACGGTCCTTCCTTCTTAGGTTGCACGGGCCACAGTCTCTGCACCACCTCTCGATGGTTCCCCTCATGCCTACCCAGTGGAACTGCCCACGCAGCAGGAACTCCAGCTTCTTCCATCCGAAGTGTCCAGCCCCGTCGTGGTATGCCTCCATCACCATGGCTGCGTCTCTAAATGGCACCACTACTTGCCAGATTAGTTCATGCGTCCGGGAGTTAACCATTCTGCGGCACAACTTCCCCTTGTAAAGGAACAGTCGACTCTTCTCAGCCCACAGTTGCATGGCTTCCTCCGGAGCGTCTGGGTCAAGGCGAGCCTCTGGCCGAGTCAGCATCTCCTTTACCAGCCGGACGGCAGGGTCACTGTCTTGCGTTTCCTCCCAGTTGTAGTGAGGCAAGGGGTTAAACGTAGCGGCTTGCTTACTCCTTACCCGATGGGAATACTGGATAGTCCCATGACGGTGGAACGCGGGGAGTTCGACTTCTTCCAGTCCCTCTGGATCTTCTCCTTCGTCCGGTAGGTTTGGCATCCTGGACAGGGCGTCCGCGTTGGTATTGGAGCGTCCTGCCCGGTATTTGATTGTGAACTCGTAGTTGGACAGACGGGCCATCCATCTCTGCTCTAGGGCACCGAGTCTTGCCGTGTCCAGGTGTGTCAACGGGTTGTTATCCGTGTACACGGTGAACCGGGAAGAAGCGAGGTAGTGCTTAAAGCGTTCGGTGACTGCCCACACCACTGCCAGGAACTCTAGCTTAAATGAGCTGTAATTCTCAGGGTTTCTTTAGGTGGGTCGCAGTTTTCGGCTAGCATAAGCGATTACTCGTTCTTTCCCCTGCTGGATCTGGGACAGTACGGCTCCTAGCCCGATGTTACTTGCGTCGGTGTAGAGGATAAAGTGCTGGCTGTAATCAGGGTACGCCAGGATTTCATCCCCCGTGAGGGCCATCTTCAGCTGGCGGAAGGACTCTTCTTCTAACTTCTCCCATTTGAAGGGCGGCTTCTGGTTCTTGGCCTTCCGGGACTGGCCTATCAGGAGGTCCTGCATAGGAGCTGCCTTTTTGGTGAAACCGGGGATGAATCTGCGGTAATAGCCTACCAACCCGAGGAACTGCCGCACTTCCTTTACACTGGAGGGACTTGGCCATTCCTTAATTGCGGTGATCTTATCAGGGTTGGGAGCCACTCCGTCAGCGCTCACCACGTGTCCCAGGTACTGCACCTTTGGTTTCAAGAGGTGACACTTGGAGGGTTTTACCTTTAAGCCGTAGCTTGCCAGAGCTTCGAACACTTCCGCCAGGTGTTTCAGGTGGTCCTCATAAGTCTTGGAATATACGATGACATCGTCCAGGTACAACAGGACCGTCTCGAAGTTTCTGTGGCCCAGACAGCACTCCATTAATCGTTGGAAGGTTCCCGGTGCGTTGCAGAGTCCGAACGGCATACAGGTAAACTCGCTAAGTCCCATCGGGGTGGTGAATGCGGTCTTCTCCCGGTCCGCCTCTGCTACAGGAACCTGCCAGTACCCGCTAGTGAGATCCAAGGTAGAGAAGAAGTTAGCAGATCTTAAAGCAGCCAAAGACTCCTCTATCCTTGGTAAGGGGTACGCATCCTTGTGTGTGATACGGTTAATTTTCCGGTAATCTACACACATCCTCATGGTGTTGTCTTTCTTTTTGACTAAGACTAGTGGAGCTGCCCAGGGGCTACAGCTATCCCTGATCACCCCAGCCTCCTTCATGTCCCTAAGCATCCCCTTGGTGTGTTGGTAGTGTGCAGGGGGTACGGGTCGATACCTCTCTTTTATGGGAAGATGGTCTCCCGTGGGGATGTGGTGTTCTACCCCCTTGACTCGCCCGAAGTCTAACGGGTGTTTACTAAACACTCTCTCGTACTCTTGAACCACCCGATAGACTCCCTGTTTCTGGTGTGAGGGAGTGGAGTCAGTACCCAAATGTAGTTGCTGACACCAGTCCTCCATTGTTTCTTTAGAGCCGTTACCTTCCTCCGGGGAAGATGGAGGCAAGGGTTCTACGGACTGTATGGAATTTTGATTGATGGTATACAATTTGGCTAGCGTGGCATACCGGGGCAGGTACACTTCCCTCTTCCCGATATTTATTATGCGAACGGGCACCCTCCCATGGCGTACATTGACCACCCCCCGTGCTGTCAAAATGGTGGGCCTACTGTCTGAGTAAACTGGTTCTACCATTGCCTGGTAATCTCTACCTCTCAGACCAATAGCTGCCCGGCACCAAATCATCATTTCACTTTTTCGGGGCATGGCAATAGGGAAAGGGTCACACATTCTTACGCTACCAATCTCACCACCGGAGAGTTCTATCTGTTGCCGTCGCATCAGTGCCCGGATCTCTTTCTGGAGCACTCGCTGCTGGCCGGAGCTGGCGTTCTTGGCAACCTGTTGTAAAAGGAAAATCACCTCTGCAAGACAATTTTCAATTACATTAGTTCCTAGAGTTATCTTTGGGTGACTCTCGTGTTTGTCAATGTCTACAATGATCAGTCCCTGTGCTGCCAGTTCGACTCTACCGATTTTAATGGTCACCTCTTTAAATCCAATCTGTGGCACTGGCTGACCATTGCTGGCGATGATACTCAAGTCGTCGTCAGGGTAGCGGGTGATATCCGAGTCATTCCAATACTGCTTGAAGAGCACGTACGGGATAGTGGTGACCTGTGACCCGGTGTCCAATAGGGCACTCATAGGGATGCCATCCAGTACCACAGGCAAGACTGGACGTCCTCCCACATATCTGTCGCGCCAGTTCGATGGGCCTGATGATCTTTTTCCTGGGGTTTGGCCCACTACCCCAGGTTGTGCCAGTTTAAAGGACAGTACCTTGCCATATGTCCGGGTTGATTGCAGCGGCGGCAGATGGGTTGTCCGTCCTCGTTGTATCGGTCGCTGGGTCTTCCTCTGGCCGGTGGGGTCCTCCTTGGTCGACGCCACGGGATGTCCTCCGGTCCGGATGCCAGCTGGATCTTCCCTGGAGTGGAAACCTGTAAAGACTGCACAGTTCGGGTTAGCGCGGCAACGCTTTTAGCTAGCTCTTGGACCTGATGGTGCAGGTCTGGAGCCGGGTCATTGTTCAAAGCCTGCGCATCAGCTCCCACAGGCCCTGCCGACAAGGGTGCCGTCTCCTGGTGGTAAGTGATAGTGGGGCGTCTGTGGGTCACAACGCCACCTGGTGCCGGTTCTCGGAGCACCCGGATGGCTCTGTCCTTGAACTGTGCAAATCCCAGATGAGGGTCCTGTAAGGCCATTGCCCGCAACTGGGTTCGGTGGGCATTGCAATATAAACCCTCTATAAATTGTTCAGTCAACAGCCTGTCCTCGTCTCCCACGCCGTCAGGGTCGGTCTGCTTAATGGCTCTCAGGGCCTCTTGTAGGTTCAGGGCATAGTCCCTTATACTCTCATGTGCCCGCTGTTTGCACCCGTAGAATCTAAGCTTGATCTCGGCTGAGGTGCGGGTATCAAAGGTGTCCCTCAGCCGGGTTAGTATCTCTGCGACAGTCCTCCTCCCAGGTGGCCAGGACTTTACCTCCCTTTGGGCTGCCCCGGTTAATTGGGCCACCAGGATGCTCACTTTTTGCTCCTCTGTGAGGGGATACACCTGGAAGAGGCTATCCAGCTTTTCTCTAAAGTCATGCAGGGTATGTGACTCCCCTGAGTACTGGGGTAGCCAGGCTGCCCCCGGGATATAGGGCATGGTGAAAGGCATGACCGCAACGGCAGTGGCGCTGGCGGGGGTTGAAGCGGTGAAGCTCTCCTCCGTATACGACATCCTTCTCCCCCCTAGTGGACCGTGGCCTACCTTGCGATGATCCTCTTCCGTAGGCCGCGGCTCCGCAGTGGATCGTCAGGGTTGAGGACCTTCCGTCGCGCTCCTGTGACGTCAGCGTCTGCTGGGCTTCTTCCAGGACCTTACGTGATGTCTGGACGTGAGGCGGGGCTTCAGTTCTCGCGCGCTTTTGGAGTCCACGCCCCTCTTCTTCCCACGCGGCGTCTTCAAGATGGCGTCCAACGGCGGGAAAACTCCACGGAAGGCGGGAAGAAGGCTGAAAATGGCGCCGGATGGCGGGAATCTTCACCACTAGTAAGTTTGAACAGTCTTTTTCAGGCACGCAGTACCCGGTGGTTGCGGGCACGAAATCCTGCCGACTACGCCAAAAGTTGACGCACCCCTGGGCCTGTGTCGCGCAGCGTTGCGCACGCGGGAGCTTACCCGGAGCCGGATCTGTTGAGGGTTGTAGTCTCGTGGCAGTGACCCGGTCCGTGCCCAGGGAGTCAGACTAAGTGGCGCTGTATTAGTGGTAGATGTTGTACGACTACGCCACCCGTTGAATGCAGTGAAGGAGCTGCCGCTGCAGGGCAGACCGCTGAGGCCGGTGGTAGGATTGCGCAGCGTGATAGTATCACCCCCAACGGGAGGGGTATGGCCTCAGGGCAGCCGACGTGGATGATGGGGGTAGCAGGAACCACTCGGAGACGGTACGGTGTAGTTCAGGGTCTTTACTGGTGACAAAGATAGACCCTCCCGGAGTACTGGCTAGCGATTGGGGCCTGGTCAGTCCTTGAGCAGATGGGATCTCCCCTGGCCAGGCGGAGTTGTAGGCCTCCCAGACTAACTGTACTCTTCTGGCTACCTTGCTAGAGGCGGGTATAAGTAGCCCACGTCCCTGAGTGTACCGTGTGGTGCTCACCCGTATGGCCGGTGACTCGGGGCCTTCTAGTAGCTTCCGCTCCACGACGGCGGTGCTGGTCCCACGCGTGTGACCGTGCCTTCGGGTTTCTTGGCCAGAGGACCTGAAATCCCCTGCCGGTCGGTTTCTGCTGCTGGATAGGAGTTAGTCCCCACAGCCTCGGACTCCGGGTCCGGTGATAGCTTCTCAGTCAGGGCGAGCTCTGCAGCTGCCAGCCCCTGACTCTTTGTAGTACTGCTCCCACAGAGCTCCTGTTGTTTCCTCCTATGCTGCTTCTCTTCTCTGTCTCTACTTCTTCTCTACTCACTAACCCTGCCTCAGCCCTAGGTTTATATAGGGGAAGTTCTTCCCCTCCCAGGACTGGGCAGGAGGTGTGGCATGCACAGGATCCCTGACCAAGAGACCTCCCACCTGCTCTCAGACATAACATTGCCGTTACTGTGGAAACCAGACCCCTGGGGTGCCACACTTGCATAGTGCACCACCTCCCACTATGCAAGACCGCAATCTTACCTGTCAGTCCAGGCTGCACTCTTTGCTCCAGTACCTACTCTGTCCATGTCTCTTGTCTGATTGCTTAGGGCTTTGGCGCGACTTTCTCCTTGTTTCTTATAGCTACTGTGTGCACAGTCCTAATGTGTCCCCAGCCTATTGCTGTGAGTCACTGGATACTTAAACCCCCTCCACCCAGTGTGAGGTGCATGAGCAACACTTTCTTACAGTCTGTGTTCTGTGCAACTGTTACTTGCCAGGTCCTGTCCTGACTGTTTCTGCCACCCTGGGGGCCGGGTACCTAGGGCCACTACCTGTATCTCTAACTTCTAGTCTGTTTCCGCCATCCTGGGGGCTGAGTTCCCAGGCTCGTTCCTGTATATTATTCCCGGTTCAGTTCCTGTCTGAACAGTGTCCTAGCCCATTACTGGTTTGTCTCTATGTCCGATTCTTCTCTTTTCCTGCAGTGTCTGAACCTGCACCTAACTCCAACTCGTTGTCTCTGTACTCTTTTGTGAGTTTTGTGTCCACTCGCTACTTCTTTGTAAGTACCTTGTGTGTATCTGGTTCTGCTTGTCCCCTTTCCCTTCCTCCGTATCTACCTCCTGTGTTCTAACCATCTTCCTGTATTTTCCAGTCTGTTCCATGTGAACAGAGCTCTGTCCTGTCTGCTTTCACTTTCTGCTCTGTTCTGCTCTGCTTGTTCACCGCTCCGGCGGTTCAGCTCTGCTCCGTTTGGTTACCGCACCGGCGGTTCTATTCTGCTCTGCTTGTTCACCGCTCCGGCGGTTCCGCTCTGCTCCGCTTATTTACCACACCTGCGGTTCTGCTCCGCTCTGCTTGGTCACCGTGCCTGTGGTTTTGCTCCGCTCTGCTTGTTCACCGTGTTTGCACTTTTGCTCCGTTCTGCTTGTTCTCCGCACCTGCGGTTTTGCTCTGCTCTGCTTGTCTACCACGTCTGCGGGTTTTGCTCTGCTCAACTTGTCTACCGCATCTGCGGGTTTTGCTCTACTCAGCTTGTCTACCACATCTGCGGGTTTTGCTCTGCTCAGCTTGTCTACCGCATCTGCGGGTTTTGCTCTGCTCAGCTTGTCTACCGCATCTGCGGGTTTTGCTCTGCTCAGCTTGTCTACCGCACCTCCGGCACCATTTTTGTTTCCCAGTCTGTACAGGTCCCTATCCTGCCTGTGTTTCTACCTGCCCGTACCCACCTCTCTGCATGTCAGTCATGCCTTCCTGTGCCCACCTGTCTGCACGCCAGCCGTGCCTGCCAGTGCCCACCTGTCTGCATACCAGCTGTGCCTGTCAATATCCATCTGTCTGCATACCTGCCATGTTTGCCAGTACCCACCTGTCTACATGCCAGTCTGACCTGCCTGTTCCTGCATTCCCCAGTGTGAGTCAACAGCTGTGACCGGGGTCTGACCTGGAGTAGCACCTGGTCCCTCTGCTCGGTTCCTCCTTGGTTCACAGAGTCGACTGAGCCGCCGTGCGACTTGGTCGGATCGGGTTGATACTTAGTTACGCCCCTCCAGGCACTCCTCAGTTCATGGTACAGTGGGATCACTAATCACGCTCATGCCAGTCAATCCGGGCACGAGCGTAACAGTTTGCTCTTCGCTCTTAGAGACATTTTGAATCCTTGTCTGGTGAATACGTGCACCAAAAAACCCTTTTGTTTTCCTCAAGCTGTGGCCCAGGTGATTTACGCACCAGCCCAAATGGATCTATCAGCACTCATTCCTGCGGATCCACCACAGTACTATGGGGATACAAAACGAAGCCATGCATTTCTGGAGCAATGCTTTCTGCATTTCAAATTCTATGCTCACTATTTTCCTAATGATCGGGTTTAAGTAGGATTCATGGTGGCCTACCTAGCGGGTGATGCCTAGATATGGATCACCCCCCTATGGGAAGCATGGGATCCTATTGTCTCTGACCTGCAGACCTTCCTGGTGACCTTTCTAATGGTCTTCGATGACCCTAACCCTGAGGCTTCTGCTAAAGCTTCCCTTCCCAGCATCCCGTAGCAGCCCCGATGGGTAATGTGTGTAGGTAGCCTACCAGTTCTCCAGCCTGAAGAGACTGCTGCCCACACAGAACCCACACAGGATGACAATGCTCCACAGAATACTTTCCTTCCAAGCCTCAAGAGGCAGTCCATACATGCAAGGCGTAGAGGTAAACCGTCACGCCAGGTTCTGTCCTCCCAAAGACCTCCTGTTCCCCAGCCTGTAGAGGCAGCTCTCCGCACAGAATCCATGAAGGAAGACTATGTTCATCAGGCAAAGCAGAGGCCAGAACTCAGTCACAAAATCGGGTGCCAGCGTAACACAGACGTTTAGACACCGACACAGAATATTGAATATTGGAACTTCCATAATTCTGATAATAATGGGACCCATATTTTTAGTGGCAGGGTCAGCAAAGGAACAATATGCATCTTCTTCCACAGCGGTATGCCCCTCCGTAGAGCGGTGACGCAAAAGTACCAAATAACAAAATAACAAACCGCAGCTATATCGTGTGTGATCTATGGAGAAAGATAAATTCATAATAGAAAATATGCTACCACTTTCTGGCTTCTGCGGGCAACCTGCGATAAGTTGTCATAGAAACCAGCTATTTTAATAAAAATGTGAAGGTTAGAGCCCAGCCCACATGATGACTTTACAGGGGTGGGTGGGTATGCCTCTCCCTTCGGAATAAAAGACACAGCAGAAGGGGGAGACGGTAATCATTGCCGGGAGTATATATTTATTATAAGCAACGGATTCCGTTCGGTAACGGTCAAATCTAGAGTGCCTCCCCTCCACCTATATTGAATCGTCTCTTCGATCGTATAGTAAGTTTCCTCATTAATCCTTATTATTTTGTGTAAGTGCATATGTATTGTATTGTCCCCTCTTGTAAAATCTTTGTAGATTTTTCTTAAACACTGCCTCCCTTTTGGATTAAATATAAAATTTAATAGTCCTGTTTCTTTTGCTCTGTAATCCTTCCCTCCCCCGAAGCCATATACGCTACCAGAACGCAGGTGTCTGACCAGGCCTGTATTACATTTCAAACTGGCCGGTGGTGGCAGCGAATAATAATAATTGGGCTATCGTAAAGCTGGCAGTAACCATACTGGGGCATATACACATATTCCATGCGTTGGAATCCAGAGGTGTGACGCAATACGCTTCCTGCTCACTTGCAGATAGCTACATAGTGAGTAATCGGGATTGTGTGCTTGCGAATCCCTGCTCAATCCTGTGAATTCTTGACAGAGTGACGGCAGCGGTGGGATATTATGTCATCTCCCCGGTGTCAACCCTGATGTCCCCGACAAAGTGACGACAGAGGCGGGATATCGGGTGTTCTCCCCGGTGTCATCGCTGACATCCCTGAGAATACCCTTGGGGTATTTTCTCTTGGTGTTTTTCCTTTACTGCCAGTTTTTAGATAGTTTTATGGTAGCTCATCTGCTGATGTCTTTCTTTTGTAATTTAAACTTTAAAAAGCAAGCAACTGCCGAGTGGACGCTGCCAAAAGAATGAACATGCTACAACTTTTAACCGCTTCCCTGCTTTCGAAACCAGAAGTGGTTAAAAATAGTGACAAAAGAAGGAACATATCAACAGAAAGAAATTTTTCAATTGTTGTGTGTTTTCTTCTTTCTTTTAGCATTTTTTTAACCATCATGTGTACTTACCCCAACTCTCCAATGAAAACTTTTTTTATCTCCTCTTGGGTTTTGGAGAGCTTCTGCTCCAAAATCTCAGTAAAAACATTCAATGTGAACACACTCTTACATGAGTCATCACAGAGCTTCAACATTTTCATTGCGGTCTTTGATGTAGAAGTAGGATCTTTTTGTGTTTAACATGAACACCCTTCATACTGTAAAAATATTTTTGCAGCTGGTTTGTAGTACATTTGTTTGCCAGTTTCCAATATTTTACATCCCAAGACTGTTGTATCAGTGATAATCCTCTACAGAATGACTCGTTCAAGTCTCTTTACCAATCAGTTTACTATTAGGCAAATGTTCTCCTTGCTTCTCCATCTTCTTACAATTATAGTTCTGGGCTCCACTAGGTTACCTTGACTTGTGTCACCATTCCTCCCCAACAGCTGCCATGTAATTTCTTAAAGTCCATGCCAACCAGCTTCACAGGTCAGGTATTGGTTATATAACATGCTATTTGGGGCATCAAAGGCTGTGAGTCTGTATGAGGGCATCTAAGCCACTTATGGGTCATCTGTAGCTTTACTGGCATCTGGCAAACACTGTTAAAAACAATGAAAATGAAAAATTTCTGCTGTTATGTGTGACATGACTATTTTCTATATGTGGTTGGGGGTTTCTTTTTTTTTCATAATTAACCTCATGTTACAGGAATATTGTAAAATATTGAACACTTTATGGGTTTTGACCAAAGACCAAGACTTCTGTATTGTTTTCACAATTCAGATTTATTAGTGCAACCCCTCTTTCTCAAGATCAGTGGGGGTCTCAGAGGATGGACCACCATCAATCATAAAATGATGGCATTACTAGTGATATACCTTCATGTTACGAGTTAGGAATGTCATTCTAATAAGAAGAGTATGAATATTTTTGGGTAGACGAGAAATCTTTGCATTTGTCTCACTGATTCATTTGAATGGATATGAAATAACTTAGATGCATATATACTCTTTGAAAATCAAAGATGGAGATACTGCATATTAGTCAATGATTGATATAAAGCTCTTCCCTGCTCTTCAACAGGAGATTTTAATGAATCTACGATATATAGTGTACCGCATAATGTCCTCCCTAAAGCAATTTATCCGGACGATGAGTCACCTTGGACTTCTTAGATCCCTTGTGTATTTATGTGGCCATGATATTCCTTGATGACGTGAAGCATCTTAACACTTTACTTTGAAGAGTCCATCACCTTATATATACTGTGTGTCTGTACTAGTTTCTCACATTTATACCTCAGAAGCGTAATTTAATATAGCATATAGCATTAAAGTTGAGATGACTGACATCCCTCTCGCTAAGAAGCTCCGTACAATTAGCAGGGATTTCTCCTTGATCTCCATGAGGAGGTTTTTTTCTCTAAGGTCACAGACCCTAATTAGCCCTCCCAACTTTTCTCTGACAAGGCTAATATTGCATTTTATCTTGTGTCTTGTCTAAAGACTGCACTCAGAAGCCATTTCTTTGACGGACACATTCCCAGAAGTTTAGTTTTTCAAGAGTCTCGGATAGATTTGATGGGAATGATGTATATAGCAGGAACTGGTTCATCTTCCAGTCTTATGCAGGACAGATGTTGGTCATACATTCGGTACTGTCTGTCTTCACATGAGGATCAATGAATATTTCATGAAGAAATGTTTGTTATTATGATATGGCATTAATATAGCTAAGCCCAAATCAACGAGGATGTTTCAATATTCTGTGCATTTAACCATTGATTGGGATTTGGCTTCTACCAAATGGACATCTAAGTGCCGTTTTGACTCAAAATGAAGATTCCCTTTTATTCGTTTGTTATAGTTGATTGTGCTGAGATCATAATATTTTTAAGTAAATACACATTGCAATCATTACAAAAATCTGATACTTATAGCTTTACTATAGAATAACTAAAGGGGTTGTCAACTATGAGGACAACCCCTTCTCAATATTTGCCCCCGGTAAAATAAAATAACTTATATTTACCTTTGATGATGATGCCGTGAATTTGTCTATGATCGTATATCATCTTTTGGCCTGACTATACTTGAGGTTCACTTCATTTTAATATTTGGCTAATTGGATACTTTTAAAGAGGTTGTTCTTTGACTATATTCCTTTGAATATTTTTTTTCATGCACTTAATTTGATATATTGAGGTCTTAGTGAGAAGCACGCAATGAAAGATACTTACACCCTCTAAATAAATTAGGCGCATTGCATGGGGCAATCAGCATGCAATCGATATATAGTGCAAAAATACAAATTTACAGAATC
Organism: Phyllobates terribilis; assembly: GCF_046119375.1. Taxonomy (NCBI): domain Eukaryota; kingdom Metazoa; phylum Chordata; class Amphibia; order Anura; family Dendrobatidae; genus Phyllobates; species Phyllobates terribilis. Next base: position 1,185,325,115 of record NW_027362761.1, on the reverse strand, counting down.
CATTGGCCTGCATAGATTTACACACTTTTTACAACACTTTATGGCTTAAACTAAAGTGAATTTGTCAGGTAATGCACAGCTCCACCACCTTCCAATAAAAATAACTTGTCAACTGCCCTTGCTCCCCAAAACCACCACCACACCTCTATTCCCTCCTATTTCTGTAGTAACTACCTTCTTGACCTTTTAAGATATCTATACAATTTTATAGTTAGGTTTCATTCTGTGCATACGTTATATACGTGACTCACGACTAGTTGTGCGAGGAGTTGATTCCACCAGACTAGTCCTGCCAACCATCTTGAAAGCACGTCCCATATGACATGATTTTTAAAAGATATGTCGTTGTTGGCTCTTTGCAAATCTGATGCATGTATGCAATATTCTTCCTTAATGGTAATGCAAAATGAGACCGTATGTACCCTCACTGTCACATTGCGTATGTCCTGGAAGGCCGAAAGCGTGCACAAGATTTGCAAGAAGCCAACGATGATGTCGCTCTTGTAAACCATGTCAATTGAGCACAGAGGGATATGCTTATAAGATGGGAGGCAATACTAGACCGGGAGAATCATAGTCCCTCAACACTTTATCCTGATTTACACAACACAAAAGCAGTGTAAAACTTAATTTTAAAAGTGTCTAGATATTACAAAGACACAAGAAGGAAGTCATTGGAATGCAAATCTACTTTTCAGCTCAGAGGTTACAGGAGTTATCGGTTTTTGGGTGAATTATGATTGAACAATATTTGCATCATTAAACCTTTTGTACTTTTTAAATGTTTTTAACTTTTTCACTGTGTGCATAGGATCTAATAAATTTATCATTTCGACTTGAGAATCCCCACTTTTTTGTACACATTCTTTTGACTTGAGTAGGCATATTTGCTATTAGAAGGAAGAATACCGCACATGCCTGGGCACAGAGTTTATTCAGAGCAGGGAATAATGCAGAAGATTTATGATAGAAACTAAGGATGAGCAAATTTATTCTAAATGAATGAAATCTTTTTGAATTTCTCAAAATTAGTGGATTCTAGCAGAGCCAAGCTTTTGAAGTTCAACTTGCAAGAATCCAGCTGGACTCAGTTTTGCTGGATTCATATGGTAGGGGAAGAGGTAAAAAAAAATAAAATATTAAATTCACCTAGCTCCTCACCTGTTCCTGCTGCTGCAGCACCTCACTGCTCCTCTGCTGTCCTCCTAAGGATCAAAACTTCAGTCTCCTCTTTGCGGACACTTCTGGGCATCTTCGCGGTCATGTTCTTATGGTCACATGGAGAGGCAGACATCATGAGGTCTGTCAAGGCTAAACCATCATGGAAGCGTCATTGAAGAGTAAAGAGGAGATCAGAGCCAGAGTGGGTTTCTTAGGAAACGAGCGGTTGAACTGTGGGTAACCGCAGTGGTAGAGACCTTGGTGAGGGATGATGTGAGAATAATACGTTGTTGGATTGTGGTCGAGACTAGTCAGAGAATAATAAATGTCTTTTTTTATAAATATTCTTTATTTAATTTTTATTATACAGAATACAAAAGATAATAAAAGTAACACAAAGAGTAAATAAGGATTGAAGAGAAATAATTTAGAGTGGGATAATAAAAATAAACAGTTATTGTTAACGACATTGGGGCTCATTTAATTTGCGTAGGATAAATTTGATGCAAATTTAATTTCTAATCCAAATTCTAAATTTTGGCAGATTTTCTAATCTCTAATGGAAAATACAATGCAGAAAAGCCTAAAAGATCTGAAACATGAGTTACCGAGAAAGTCATAAAACTTATAAATCTACATTTTCTGTTATGTTTTTTTTTTTAGCAAAAAAAAACAGTACAACTAAAAAGTAATCAATAGTAATATGAAACTTCTAAAGATTAAAAAAATAATCCGAATTGATGTGTACAAAATAATACGATTTGTATTTAGAATTGGACAATATATAATGTTATCTATGAGATAAAATAATTCAATAAAAAAAGAAACCTGTATCTAGTCCACCGATTTCGTAGCTCATATCACAACAAAGTGCCGCTATGCTTCAAACCTGGCTGTTGTCAGTGGTGCGAGAGTTATTTTATCCAGTCATGCAGCCCGTAGCTTCATGAAATGACAATATCTGAAAATTAAAATACAGCAGCTTCCTCCGCCAGCTCCCGGTGTTAAAAGATGCGTAAATCTCTTCCAATGAAACTTTATTCCTTGCGATTGAATTAGATTTAATTAAAACACTTGTTTACATTATTCTCAGACACCAGCCACATAAATGACATCCCGTATAGGTAAAATATGTTGATCCGTTAGAGAACAGGACAGATTTTTATGTAGTTGTCGGCTTTCTTGTAGACGCCATTAATATTTATTTGTTTTGGGGAGGTGAGTAAATGACTCTCTTTGCATGCTAAAACATAGAGAGAGGCAAAGTGATACTCAAGAAACAAATCATATTTCAATAGATGGCAAAGACAGACTTAAAGCAATGTGTCCTATATCAGACCAGGATACAGAATATATACAGTAAAGGACGGCTCCTCGGACCTGTAGCATACTCCATACTGCACCTTACAAACAATGATGTCATATGATGACACGTGACGTGGGAGTATGTGTGTATATTTATGTGCACCATGAGAGCATATAGCAATAAATGATCGTGCATGATTTCAAATACCATACATACTGTATAAAAGATGTATATATAGAAGTATACACTCACCAAATACATCTATGCACATTAAGTATGTATTGTGTATATTAATGCATTGGTACAGGTAAATGTTAAGTGACCATAGGTGGTAGCCATGGTCGAGCTGTTGCTCCATAGTGCCCTTGCACTTTACAAGGAAACTGTGTCCCAGTCCCAGGGTGCTGTCATGTGTGGAATGCATTACACTCACTTGCAAGTCATAGGCCTCCGCTGTCTACAGGCTTCCAACTTAAGGAGCCGCCGGACATAACTCAGGGGAGACCAAGTTCATTTCAACAAGCAAAAGATCATTAGATTCTAACACGTGGGATATGGCACAACACTTCTTGTTCCTTAATTCCTTTCCACAACAGATTTTCAGCCCTACCATCCGTTTCTCCTGGACTATCCCTATGCCCGCTGGCTCCGTCAGCCCCAGGGATTTTCTGTCCAGTTCTGTAGTGCACCCAGGATCCATCAACTTCCCTTCACATAGTTCCACATCCCTCTTCCCTTATGCGCCAGAGGACGCAAAGCACTCTTTAGAACCTATATCGCATCCTGAGCTCCTGACATTGCAGGAATGTCCACATGGGATTCTAGTATGGCCTCCTACTGCCTTGAACGATAGGTACAGGCTGGCCCTAGCAGTCCACTGCACTTGAACTTGTCCTTTTTACTATACTTCCCCATCTGAGTCACTGCCAGGAAGTGCCTGCTTTTCACTAGCACTAACACCCTCCCAATGTGGGCATGCCCTCAAACCTCAATTGTATCTTATCCTATACCTTCAGCTAACTACAGTTTCTATCCTATAACATGATACATTAGCAAGATGTCCTATAACATTACCATACACTATGCATATTAAACTTCACATTACTATATTAACAGTATTTATACTACAACATATCACATTACACACTAGATGCATAGAAACGCATGACGCTATTCACATTTCACAATATTGATGTGATTGGTGTCTTCAGGGGTAGGAACTCAGGAGCACAATCCTCCCACTATTATATAATAATGACAGGTTATAAGGTTTTGAAATTCAATATATTCCAAAGCATTAGGTGATTGCTGATTCAGGTTTCTAAAAGGGGGTATCAAATATAATTGAATGAAGTTTAAGAAAAAGTTTAATAAGTTAGTAATTTTTAGTAGTTTTTTTCAGCAATAAGAAAACAATCACATGCACAATCATAACGACTAGAGAAGAGCGGATATATTCAAGTGAAGTTGAATTGTATCTGAATTTTTAAAAAATCCACAGACAAAAAAATTTTTTTTTTTTTAATTCGCTACTGCGCAGGGTTAGAAAAATGGTGTCTGCTGGCCTTAAAAGACTATCAAAAAGTTAAAAAAGAGAAAAAAATCCTTATACTCACTTCACCACTTACCTCTCCAGCCCTTCCTGCCCTCACTGTCAACTGTCCAGACTGTGATACCGTTCTAACTTTCTCCAGTGATGTCCCAACTTTTTCGTTCTTGGCATCCATGTAGGTGACTGATGGCTTGTTTTTTCCAGCATGCGTTGTCATTTTTAATTATATCGTTTTTGAGGAATGTAAAAATAACTGATAAACTTTAGTAAGTTTCATGTTACCTTTTTTGTATGGGTCATTACTTGAGATGTGCGGATCAGGCAAAATTTGAATCTGCCTGTTTGCCTTGCTTTTCATGGGCAAATTCGATTCGCAGAGTAATTAATCTCTGTAATTGTAATGTAACTTATAAACGTATTTTAACATAATAAATGTAAGATTTAAAAATAAAAAATTAAAATCCTTATACTTATCTCACCGCTGCATCAATGCAAGGTCCCTGGCAGGGGAAGGAGCGGAGCAGCGGGGTTAGGAGTTAAAGAGGAGGTGGAACTGGGCTGCCAGGGATTTTTATTGACTTAGTATTGTAGTTCTAATGATGAGTCATGCAGGAAAAAAAGACACTTCCTGTTACTTCATAAAGCTTTGAAGGATTCAGCTTGTCAGTTTTTAATCATGTGATGTTATAGACCTAATGGAGTAAAGAAGAATTAGCTGGGTGAAAAGGCAAAGTGAGCAATTGTAAGAACACAGTGCTATATAATATGGTGATTGCAATATATTACGAGGTGTGGTAAAGCAGCTTGCTCGGCTGTACACGGAGGTAAATACGCAACACTGTCTCTTTAATTTGCAGGTTGGTTATTAAAAACGTCATAAACCAACCTAGAGTTCATAAAGTAAACACAGCCCATTTGGCATAATGGCAAAGCAAAATTAAAAGATACAGCACAGTCTGTATATCAACTGGGGTCCGGCCACTCTTGGTTAACCACACATGGTTCAGCACAACACATGCAAGCTCACTCTGAAGCCAGCCTCTCCATGTACTGAACAACTAATGACTCAGCAGGCCGTGTATTTAAATCTCAGACCATATCCTGAGGTGGAGATACGGAGAACAACCTCCCGCCCGCTCTATGGTTGTTTTCATAAAAACACGCCCTTTTAATAACACACTGAAGCTAATAGCCTCAGGGAAGCATATCTCCTCTCCAGCACTTTACCAGTGACTTTGTCACAGAGGATAAAAACTTTGATGGGAGGAGTGCTTCTTTAAGGTAACTAATTAAAGAGGGATACAGAATTATGCCCACACATTGGGAAATAAATTGCCCAAATAATGCTTAAATACAAAACTAGTAAAAAAAGCAATATATTGTATAATGCCTAAGTAGTTTTGCTACTCAATACCTAAGTGAAAACAACCATACAGTGCCGTAATATCCACATACAATGTCTAAAAGACACTTAGATGAAGTAATTGATAAGATTCAGTGCTAATTAGGCATCATGGTTGTCCAAAGCCTCAAGTGTCAATTCATCTCTCGCACCAGCATCATTAGAAATGGCTGATGTCCATTATTCAACCTCATTGACCATATGCCCGTAAGGCTAGTTCTTATCAGTAAGTGAAAAAAGAACAAGTGAAAAAAAGTAAAAGATAGATGAAGATACACTTGAGAGTGGGTCTTACTTAATGTGTAGCATGGACATAACTACCTAGGTAAGTAGACCACTAAGATGAAGGGTAGTATTGAATAATGGTGGATTCTAGAAGGCTGAAAGATATAGACGGAACAAGAGAAAAAAATTGGCACAGTAAATAATGTAATCAATAACGCTAGGCGGACAGACAAAGGATGAAAATAACTAAAGGCAAAGTGAAGAACCCACTTGGTGATGTTGGCCATCAATAGGAGGAACATTGTATTTTTCGTGAGTCCTCATGAGAAATCAGTTCACTTCTGATGTATAGAGGGGTCGGATGTAACAAAGACATCCATAAAAAGATGCACGAAGAAGGATTTGAGTAATGGATTTGCAAGAGGAGCTACTCTTCCTCACAAGTAATTTTTTTATTCCCACCACATTTCTACTTGGTGATGCCATTTTATCAATAAGTAATAACAATCACCATGAAGTATGGCTTTAAAATTTAATAATCACTGCACAGGAATCACCTGAAGGGATAAAAAACATGTGTTTCAGAGATATAAAACATGGATGTGTGAGTCTGGGACTTAACGTCAAACACTAAACAGCAAAGCAACCGCTTCAAAGATCTCTGTAGTCCCCGTAGGGGTCTACACATCAATTTCCTGCTCTTTTTATTCGATATTTTTACATGTACGTCAGATTCAAGGAACCTGCAGAGTAGGCCTGCCTCATTTCATGTCTCTCCTGTAAAGGCTACATCTAATACAGCTTTATTGAGGTCTTCTTCAATGGCATTTCAGATACTTGATTTCCAGTGTAGGCCGGTGGACAATGTTGGATTTATACTAATACAATGGAAATATTATGATGGATGTTAAAAGTACCAGTAATTATTGCTGTAAGAAAAAAATAAAATGCATTTGTAAGTTATTATTGATAATTAAATGAACAAAAAGAATTAAAAGATTTAGCATCAGTTCTACCTGATGCCTAAGGCGGAGGTTTTAGACTGTATTCTCCAACTACCACCATTGATTTCTAAAGTTCCGCATAAATTCTGTTGAACAGATGATATTCATATTATATCCCCCACATTACACTTTATCCCAAAGCGTCCACGTATGCATATTTCACAAGGAAGAACCAAAGTACAACATATTTGTACTAGAATTAACAAACTCCTGCAGTTTCTCTCCCAGCTGTATCCTGGCTCTATTCTGTATGACAAACATAATTAGTGTTACAAAAGGAAAAAGTTGGTATGTCAAGAGTTTACTCCTTTACATATTTTTACTTACTGTACTCTATATATAGACAATGCTATTGCTGCCATATTACACCATTCAATAGAGAGGAATATAAACACTGTCATACCGCTCCTAGATGCAATAAGATATCTCTTGTAATTCTGTCCCCTATGCAAAAGAATATAACTACTATAATACTGCTAGAATGTACAAGAATATAACTACTATAATACTGCTCCTATGTACAAGAATATAACTACTATAATACTGCTCCTATGTACAAGAATATAACTACTATAATACTGCTCCTATGTATAAGAATATATCTACTATAATACTGCTCCTATGTACAAGAATATAACTACTATAATACTGCCCCTATGTACAAGAATATAACTACTATAATACTGCTCCCTATGTACAAGAATATAACTACTATAATACTGCCATCTATGTAAAAAAATATAACTGCTATAATACTGCTCACCATGTAAAAGAATATAACTACTATAATACTGCTCCTATGTACAAGAAAATAACTACTATAATACTGCCCCTAGGTACAAGAATATAACTACTATAATACTGCACCCTTGTACAAGATTATAACTACTATAATACTGCCCCCTATGTACAAGAAAATAGCTACTATAATACTGTCCTCTGTATAAGAATATAACTACTATACTACTGCCCCCTATGTACAAGAATATAAATATTATAATACTGCTCCTAGGTTCAAGAATATAACTACAATAATACTGCCCCCTATGTACAAGAATATAACTACTATAATACTGCTCCTATGTACAATAATACAACTACTATAATACTGTCCCTATGTACAAGAATATAGCTACTACAATACTGCCTCCTATGAACAAGAATATAACTACTATAATACTGGCCCCCATGTAAAGGAATATGACTACTATAATTCTGCTCTTATGTACAAGAATTTAGCTACTATAATACTGCCCCTATGTACAAGGATATAACAATTATAATACTGCTCCTAGTTACAATAACATATCTCTTATAATTATTTCCCCTATGCGCAAGAATATAGCTACTATATTACTGCTCCTATGTACAAGAATATAACTACTATAATACTGCTCCTATGTAGCATATAACTACTATAATACTGCCTTCTATGAACAAGAATATAACTACTATAATACTGATCTCAATGTACAAGAATATAAATACTATAATACTGCTCCTATGTGCAAGAATATAATTACTATAATACTGCCCCTATGTACAAGAATATAACTACTATAATTCTGCTCCTATGTACAAGAATATAACTACTATAATACTGCACACTATGTGCAAGAATATAACTACTATAATACTGCCCCTATGTACAAGAATATAACTAATAAAATACTGCTCCTATATACAAGAATATAACTACTATAATACTGCCCCTATGTACAAGAATATAACTACTATAATACTGTCCCTATGTACAAGAATATAACCACTATAACACTGATCTCAATGTGCAAGAAAATAAATACTATAATACTGCTCCTATGTCCAAGAATATAACTACTATAATACTGCTCCTATGTACTAGAATATAACTTCTATAATACTGCCCCTATGTACTGGAATATAACTACTATAATACTTCTCCTATGTACAAGAATATAAATACTATAATACTGCTCCCTATGTACAAGAATATAACTACTATAATACCTCTCCTATTTACAAGAATATAACTACTATAATACTGCTCCTATGTACAAGAATATAGCTACTATAATACTGCCCCTATGTACAAGAATATTACTACTATAATACTGCCCCTATGTACAAGAATATATCTACTGTAATACTTGCCCCTATGTACAAGAATATAACTACTATAATACCTCTCCTATGTACAAGAATATAATTACTATAATGCTGCTCTTATGTACAAGAATATAACTACTATAATACTGCTCCTATGTACAAGAATACAACTACAATAATACTGCTCCTATGTACAAGAATATAACTACTATAATACTGCTCCTAGGTACAAGAATATAACTACTATAATGCTGCTCCTATGTACAAGAATATAACTACTATAATACTGCTCCTATGTACAAGAATATAACTACTATAATACTGCTCCTATGTACAAGAATATAACTACTTTAGCACTGCTCCTATGTACAAGAATATAATTACTATAATACTGCCCCCTATGTACAAGAATATAACTACTATAATACTGCTCCTATGTACAAGAATATAACTACTCTAGCACTCCTCCTATGTACAAGAATATAATTACTATAATACTGCCCCCTATGTACAAGAATATAACTACTATAATACTGCTCCTATGTACAAGAATATAACTACTCTAGCACTGCTCCTATGTACAAGAATATAACTACTATAATAGTCCCCCAGTGAAATGAACTTTGGCTACTTAATTGTGCCACGTTTATGATGCAATGTATTGTGTAATATTGATATACTTAACCAATAATGCAAATGTAAATGTTTAATACTCCTTATCTAAATAGATTTAATCGTTAAACTACTTTTTTTTTCATTTTTAACGATATTGGAGTTTTTGTTTGTCCCATCTCACACAGAGCTTTTTCCAGTCTTTTGAGGAAGGTGTCTTCACTGTAATAATGGAACTGTCATCCTCCAATGTTGTTGACAACTGACGAGACAATAAATTGTGATATCGGTGACAGCAATTTACTTTTTACTTCCTATTAATCATCTTTTTGTCTGATGTTGAATTTATGGTCCATTATCTGTTAATTAGACATCGAGAAACACCAAGACAGTGTACAATTAGTAGAGATGTGTTATAATAGCTTAATAACATGCAAACACCAAGTGTATTAGAAGTAAATGGCATGAGTTGTGTTAGGATTATAACAGCAAAAAGGTCTGTTCATTAGAAACTGAATTCAAATGCATCTTCTAATTCTAATTCTATATTCGAAGGTGGAAACTCTAAGGCCACGGCCCCACTATCAGTATTTGGTCAGTATTCGTTCAGTATTTTTTCTAAGGAGTGGTAGCCAAAACCAAGAGTGAGTGATAAATGCCGAGCTTCAAGAGGTAGTCACCAGAAATGGTCTTCCAACAATCTTGAAGGAGTTCCCAGAGATGCTTAGCACTTGTTGGCCCTTTTGCCTTCTCTCTGCGGTCCAGCTCACCCCAAACCATCTCGATTGGGTTCAGGTCTGGTGACTGTGGAGGCCAGGTCATTGGGCGTAGCACCCCATCACTCTCCTTCGTGGTCAAATAGCCCCTACACAGCCTGGAGGTGTGTTTGGGGTCATTGTCCTGTTGAAACCTAAACGATGGTCCAAATAAACGCAAACCGGATGGAATAGCATGCCGCTGCAAGATGCTGTGGTAGCCATGCTGGTTCATTATGCCTACAATTTTGAATAAATCCCAACAGTGTCACCAGCAAAGCACCCACACACCATTACACCTCCTCCTCCATGCTTCACGGTGGGAACCAGGCATGTAGAGTTTATCCACTCACCATTTCTGCGTTTCACAAAGACACGGTGTTTGGAACCAATTATCTCAAATTTTGACTCATCAGACCAAAGCACAGATTTCCACTGTTCTAATGTCCATTCCTTGTGTTCTTTAGCCCAAACAAGTCTCTTCTGCTTGTTTCCTGTCCTTAGCAGTGGTTTCCTAGAAGCTATTTTACCATGAAGGCCTGCTGCACAAAGTCTCCTATTAACAGTTGTTGAAGAGATGTGTCAGCTGCTAGAACTCTGTGTGGCATTGACCTGGTCTCTAATCTGAGCTACTGTTAACCTGCAATTTCTGAGGCTGGTGACTCAGATAAACTTATCCTCAAAAGCAGAGGTGACTCTTGGTCTTCCTTTCCTGGGGCGGTCCTCATGTGAGCCAGTTTCTTTGCAGAGCTTGATGGTTTTTGCAACTGCACTTGGGGACACTTTCAAAGTTTTCCCAATTTTTCACACTGACTGACCTTCATTTCTTAAAGTAATGATGGCCACTCGTTTATCTTTACTTAGCTGCTTTTTTCTTGCCATAATACAAATTCTAACAGTCTATTCAGTAGGACTATCAGCTGTGTATCCACCAGACTTCTGCACAACACAACTGATGATCCCAATCCCATTTATAAGGCAAGAAATCCCACTTATTAAACCTGACAGGGTACACCTGTGAAGTGAAAACCTTTTCCGGTGACTACCTCTTGAAGCTCATCAAGAGAATGCCAAGAGTGTGCAAAGCAGTCATCAAAGCAAAAGGTGGCTACTTTGAAGAACCTAGAATATAAGACATATTTTCAGTTGTTTCACACTTTTTTGTTAAGTATGTAATTCCACATAGTTTTGATGCCTTCAGTGTGAATGTACAATTTTCATAGTCAAGAAAATATACAAAAATCTTTAAATGAGAAGGTGTGTCCAAACTTTTGGTCTGAACTGTATACAGTATACTAAGTTCATAGTTCTAAGCCTTATCTTAATTTAATAGTTTTGGGCATAGCCAGCAAATGATTTCTCCATACAGTTCACTAGAGCGGTGAATGCTCTTGCTTGTGACATCTTCCATTTAGGCCTACAGGATTTAAAACAGAAGCTACAAAAGCAGAGTTCAGTTATTTTTATTGCGCTTGTAGGCTTCAATGAAGAGGTTGTATGCAAATGCAGCCACTAAAGATGAGAGGATCAGGAAAGGTTCAAATTTGCCTGTTCTCATGGATTTTTGTGGGAAATTCTTCCCAAATTTAATGTCTGTTAGGTGTTGTATCTTTGCTGAAATTGGTTCAGAGTCATCAGTGGATTTGGTGGTCTCCCATTCCAGTCCAGCCAGGGCTGATGCTGCTCAGCATCATGATCAGTCCCAATGTCTAGCTGGTGCATGAGACGTGCATGAGATGTACAAGTTGTGGTTTTGTTCCTAGCAATATGAAGCGTAGGTTGCGGAGGGAAACAAGGCTGCTACAGCCTAAGTCCAGGATTCATTGCACTGAGCTTGCCTGTGACATGGCGGACCGTGATTTGTGGTTTGGGAGTCAGCTGATCCAGTGACCTGGCACCGCCTGATTGGTCGCGGATGACGTCACCAATAGTGTGATGGTGGGTAGGGCTTAATCTTTAAATAGCCCACCGAAAACATGGTGGCGTGCTCTGATCTTTGAGCTATGAAGGTGTTATTGTGAGGACGCTTGGTCGTTTGGGCTCCACGTGTGCTTTAGCTTCTGTCAGGCCAGTTTAGAGGGTGACAGGCAGCCTTAGATAGATGGAGGCAGGTAGCTTCGTCTGACAGTCTGGCTCCGGCAAAGGGGTCGCCATACACCCCGAGCAGTCTGCAGACACCTTATTCCCGGCACCGCCTGTAAGCCATGTGGAGAGATACTCCTCAGTCCGGTAGCACGCCGGCTGGGAACACGTAAACGCCGGCGTGAATCACACGCATCCTAGCGCCTGCTGTGTAGTTCCTGTGCTGTAAACAGGGCTACAGAAACATTATTTATCGCACATCTCTCGTGCAGTTAACGGAGATAGTGCGAATCCCTATTCCCGTTCCAGTGTGCAGTAACATGGAAGGGATTGTTATTTCAGTTGGTTGTTTTACCTTCTTACCTGGAAGGTGTTCGGCCACAGTCCTCTAGGCTGCATCGCGGACCCCAGGTTCGGTTGCTTTCCATTATTAATAAAGTTGTTGGCAACCGTCCCCTAACAATGTCCCTTTTTGTTTTCTGGGGTTCCTCCAGACTCCAAAGTATATTAAACATAATATGTAAAAAAATTCAAAATATCCTTATACTCACCTCTCCGGTTCCTCCACTTCTCATCGCGACCCCTCTGTTCCACATCACATCTTTGGATGCCCATAGGTAAGGCTAAAATTGCAGAGCTTTTCACGCTAGGGTAGAGCTTCTGGGTTTGAGGTTGCATGAATAGAATTCTCCTATCAAACCCAGAGCCTAGCGTGAGAGGCCTAGGGATTTCAGCATGGCCAACGGCAATCTGGACATGTGATGAAGACCAGAAGGGTGGCGCTGAGGAGTGGAGAGCCTGGAGAAGTGCCCGGTGAGATGAGTATAAGATTATTTTTTTATCGCCTCTTAAGGTTCAGAAAAATGGCTGTCAGCAGTCTCCATTTTGCTGAATCCACATGGAAGTTAATTACAAAAAAAATCTGCATTTGGACAAATGCAGATTCCACTTGAATTTCAATTGCATTCAAATTTATTCATTCATCGTTAGCAGCCACTTTTCCATTAGCATGTATTGAGAATGTCCCTGCCAGGGTTCCCAGCTGGTGAATTTTCCAAATAGGTAAAAGTCATCTACAGTATGTATGCTAAAAATGTCTCAGATAGGACTACCTTTATATAGGTCTTTAGTTCCAAACCACTAATAAGGATCAAGGTTCCAAAGTACAATAAATACTTCTGATAGGGCATTATTGGAACCTATCACACATCACACACAGACCGACTTTCAATATGTGACAGAGCTTTGCAACAAATATATGGTAAAGTGCTTAGGCAGTCCCACTTGAATTGGTAGGATGAGCATAAAAATGGTGAGTATGAATGATAACTGACTGTGGTATTGAGAAAGGTATAAAGTATTTCTATTCGTGGTCACCTAGCAACTCTAAATAGGGCTTTGACGAAAAGGCTTTGCAATAGCTACTTCATCTATTAGATCCCAGAAATATTCTGGCTTTCACCCTTTAACACCTTTACAAGGATGTGGTAGGAGCCTTGGGTTGAGTCTACAGTGTAACTGCTGGCTGGTGGAGCAGGCTGGCAGAAATGGTCAGAACCAGAAGGTACAGATGAGGGACAAAATCACCAGGCAAAAGAATAGCCAGAAAATGAGCCGAGATCTGAAATTGGAGTAATCACAGAGAGCGGGGATATGGACCAGGTAAGGCAGAACTTATAACTGGCAATCTGAGACAGAAATTCAGGAGTTTATATAGTGAGCAGTCCCAACCAAGGCTCGCAAGAGGGAGTTAATAATAAACAATATAGCAATGGACTCTCAAGCTTGTTGCCTGGTTGTCGCCATAAGTCTCAGACTGATGCGTTGACACTTTGCACCACCTGTAAAAAAGGTGAGGCATCAGATGGTGACAGAAGTAGAAACAGAGGGGTCAGATACCTAAATAGATGTTAGAGAAAGATCCAATTCAATTCATGCCTATCCCTCTGATCGCTACATATGTTTATGCTTTATGTGTCTATGTCTGGTTACACAGTGGTTGGGACGTGAATTGCAGTCTGTTGAGGGTTCTTATAGCATGTTACAATAGTGCATCAAATATGTATCATGAGACATTAGAGTCCTTAACAAAATTTGAGTAATGATATGCATATATCATGCTAAACCTCATGGACCACATTTGCAGGGTTGAGCATGTTCCGATACTCCTGCCTTGACATCATGAGATCTTTTGCCACTCCTGTGTAGATAGAACATTATAGAGCTCAAATTTATGCATGTTTTACTATTAGAGATGATTCTACAAAACATGAGATGATAACTAAACAACATCCTACAGCAGTACATCTGCTCTGCAAGGTTCTCTGCAGAAGACTTCACTGGTAGTTGCTCTCCAGTTAACCAATGTTCTTAAAATCTCAATGAACATTTGAAGACTCATAGTCAACTTATTTAAAATGTTCCTTTATTTTATAGACTTGTTGTCTAATGTAAGACTGAGGACTTTTTATTTCTAAGGAAACATACAAGTCTTAAAGTTTCTTCCTATGGATCGTCTAACCTATTGTCTCTTGCTGTCTGTCTTTCTGACCTGGAGTTGCCTCTTAAATTTGACTAGTTTGTGGCCAGACAACTTTCTCTATTCTTTATGATTATCAGATAGCTCAATACCTTGTATTTCAAGAAAAATACTTTATTTTTCATTTCCAGACCAGTAATGTGTATTTTGAACAGAGTTCTTGGCTTGTTCTGATTTTCAGAAACTAACAAAATCCATCTCTCTTCTGCATGTTTCCTACGATGTGGCCTGTTTGTCATTACCAATTACAGACCTTCCTTATTTTTAACCTGTTATCTCTGCCACTATATATATAGAATTGTGTGATTATTTCTGGAGCAAGAGCATTCTTGGTGGGTCCCAGCAAATAAACAGATTGTGATTTCCTCTCCAAGCGTGACCTCTTTTTTTGCGTGTATACTCTCTACTGTCTAATGTTCCGATGAACACTGGCATCACAGATCTGCCTCATCTGATCATGAGTTCTGGTCTGAGACTCGATTATGGAGCACAGATTTATTTTAACACTCATTTCTCAGTGTTTAGCTGTTGCTAAATACCCCCTCCAGATATTGTCATGATGGAATCATTTAGGAAAAGCTTTTGAGATGTCTAAGTGCTTCACTGCCTTTAACCCGAGCGTTGGCCGCAGTTGGAATACAGTGCCCTGCGGGAGGTCAGCTCTTGAGAAATCTTTTCTGTGTTGAGTATTCAGTGACCACAAAAACATGAAGTTTAATAAGTGCTGTCAATTAAATCAGGCACTTACACAAATACAGTCAGTGAGCCAGAATAGCAAAGGTGGACTGCGGAGGTAGGAGGTCATCCGGTGTGAGGCTGCCGTTGTCAAGAACATTTGTTTCATATTTCATAAGTACAAGACCTGTTCATGCAGAGAATCGAAAACACAGTTATTGAAAAGCAATTCTATTGTAGATGTAGTCTTAGTATAGCAAATACATTGCCAATTTGAGTCCTGATTCAGAACCATGACACAATATCAAAATACCAGATTCAAACATCTTCAGACTTGCTTGCTACCCTCATCCGGGATAGGATGTTCACTTCCACTTCATTACAGTGTCAAGAAAGAGAAGTAGTGATTATCCTACGTGATAAAAATAAATAAGAGATGCTTCCTCTACTCCAGGACGGAATCGTTCATGTCATCAGATAGATCCTCATACATTGGTACCTGCTCAGCCACAATACAGAATGTTTTTGGGTACCCATAATAGAGCAAGTTTGTCATCTCCACACCTTTCCTGCATGTGATGTGGGTAAAAATTTAACAAGTATAGTATATATCACTCCGTAAGCGAATTGGTGCTCGATCACTATTCCAATCCATAAGTATAATTATGTGAAAAAACTCAGCACTTAGGGATATGCGATGAAGTGGATAAAAAATGTATTTAAGCAATCCAAAATGATTCTGAACAATTAGCATTTTGGCCCTGAATCTGGACTTCCATCAAAATGGTGGGGATAGAGAGTGATGATATGGATGCAGCGCAATGGTAAATGTGACAGCACCACGCCACTATGTGACAAATGTGACAGCACCACGCCACTATGGCAGTCACATTTGCCATAGTGTGCACGCAAATCACCACTCTCTATCCCCACAGCAATCCGCACCATTCCGATGAAGGTCTGGATTCAGGGAATAATTTTGGGTTGCATAAGTAAGTTGTTTCTCCACTTCACTGCATACCCCTGTGTCGAGTTTTTTTTTATATAATTGGGGAAAAAAATTAAGGCTTTGTTCAAACAGGTTTTTGTAGAAGGATTTTGGAGTGGATTCGCTTCGAAATCCAGATCAAAAATTGCTTCATAAACTCTTTCATGTGGATTTTGAAGAAAATCTGCTTCAAAACCCTCCTAAAAAATTCAGCGTGAACATGCCCTAAGGGGTTATTCTATTTCCACTCACACAATCTTGCACTCATCATACCATAAAGCAGTACACACAGCTAGTGCACAACTTTCTGCAACCATCTACCAAAATCTGGATAGAGAGGTACCCAATACACATAATACTAGATAATGGACATGAAGTCTTAGAGCTCACTCACATTAGCGTCTAAAAAATAGATCCGATGTTGCTCCTGGAAAGCTGGACGAGTGGAAGCCGTAAGTTTCAACTTATGTCATGCGATTGTGTGATTTTTTTCCTCATCTAGCTTCCGTATGACATGTGTATGCAATCCGTATGCAATGTGGTTTTAACATCATCTTTTACATACTGTAATCTCTTTAATTTAAAGCTAGTTTTCTAACTAATAAAGCAATCTTATATTCAGATATACAGTGGGGGAAATAAGTATTTGATCCCTTGCTGTTTTTGTTAAGTTTGCCCACTGACAAAGACATGAACAGTCAACTCCCTCCATAAGTTTTCTATGGGATTAAGGTCTGGAGACTGGCTAGGCCACTCCATTACCTTAATGTGCTCCTTTTTGAGCCACTTCTTTGTTGATTTGGCTGTATGATTTGGGTCATTGTCTTGCTGGAAGACCCAGCCATGACCCATCTTCAATGCTCTTACTGAGGGAAGGAGGTTGTTGGCCAAAATCTCGAGATACATGACCCCATCCATCTTCCCTTCAGTACGGTGCAGTCGTCATGTCCCCTTTGCAGAAAAGACCCACAAACTATAATGTTTCCCCCACCATGCTTCACGGTTGGGATGATGTTCTTATGGTTGTACTCATCCTTCTTCTTCTTCCTCCAAACACGGCAGGTTGAGTTAATGCCAAAGAGTTAAATTTTTGTCTCATCTGACCACAGCACCTTCTCCCAATAACTCACATAATAAAATCATCCAGGTGTTCATTGGCAAACTTCAGACGGGCCTGCACATGTGCCTTCTTGAGCAGGGGGACCTTGCAGGCACTGCAGGATTTTAAACGTTTAAGGCGTAATGTGTTACCAATGGTTTTCTTGGTGACTGTGGTCCCTACTGCCTTGAGATCATTAACAAGTTCCCCCGTGTAGTTTTAGGCTGATCTCTCACCTTCCTCATGATCAAGGATACCCCATGAGGTTATATTTTTTATGGTGCCCCAGATCTATGTCAATTGACAGTCATTTTGTATTTCTTCCATTTTCTTGCTATTGCACCAACAGTTGTCTCCTTCTCGCTCAGCGTCTTACTTATGGTTCTGTAGCCCATTCCAGCTTTGTGCATGTCTATGATCTTGTCCCTGACATCCTTAGAAAGCTCTTTGGTCTTGCCCATGTTGTAAAGGTTAGAGTCTGACTGATTAATTGAGTCTGTGGACAAGAATCTTTTATACAGGTGACTATGTAAGACAGCTGTCTTTAATGCAGGTAACGAGTTGATTAGGAGCGTCTAACTGGTCTGTAGGCGTTAGAACTCATAATGGTTTGTAGGGGATCAAATACTTATTTCTCACTGCAAAATGCAAAAAAATTATCTAATTTATACAATGTGATTTTCTTGATTTTTTGGGGGGAATATTCTATCTCTCAATGTTAAAATTAACCTACCCTTAAAATTATAGACTGTTCATGTCTTTGTCAGTGGACAAACTTACAAAAACAGCAAGGGATCAAATACTTATTTCCCCCACTGTAGATAAATCATTAGATAGATATATAGATAGATAGATACAGTAGATAGATAGAAACAGATAGAGAGATAGATAGCCGTCAGATATTTAATAAGCTCTCTGGAGCTTATCCGGCAGCTTTTTAGGAAAAAATGTAAGCAAAATGACGTAGGGTCCCCCATATTTTTAATAACCTAGGGAGAGCAGACAGCTGTTAGCTGGTCTTATCATAGCTGGGAAGGGGTCAATAACCATGGAGCTTCCCAGCCTATTAATATCAGCTCACAGCTGTCTGCTTCACTGGACAAAGAAGATGGGGATCATCGTGGGACCTCCATTTGTATTACGTCGGACCCTGTGTATTATTTTTTTTAAGGAAAATAAATGGGTGAAAGAGGGAAATAGTTGGGGAGTGCTTTTTACAAATAAAGAACTTTTGCCTTTCCATTACTTACCCCTGTGCTTGATGTCAGTGGACATTATACAGCTAACATCAAAACAATTACCCTGATTTCCAATGCAATCAGGAAGAGCCAAGGCTAAGAACCAGAATTGGTGCACCTAATGGATGCACCATTTCTGGGGCGGCTGTGGGCTGGTCTTATTAGGCTGGAAGGGGGCTAATATCCATATAATAATAATAATAATCTTTATATAGTGCCAACATATTCTGTAGCAATTTACAGACATTATCATCACTGTCCCCATTGGGGCTCACAATCTACATTCCCTATCAGTCTTTGGAGTGTGGGAGGAAACTGAAGAACCTGTAAAAAACCCACGCAAACATGGGGAGAGCATACAAACTCCTTGCAGATGTTGTCTTTGGTGGGATTTGAACCCAGGACCCCACTGCTGCAAGGCTGCAGTGCTAACCACTGAGCCACCGTGCTGCCCACATACCTTCTTGGACTATTAATATCAGCCCACAGCTGTCTGCTTAGCCTTTGCTGGGCAGTAAAAATAGGGGCACCCTACATCTTTTTTTTTAGGGTCCCCACTTTTTAATAACTGTTAAGGCTAAGCAGACAGCTGTGAGCTGATGTTAATAGCCAGGGAAGCTCCATGGTTTTTGGCCCCTTTCCAGGCTAATAAGATGAGCTCGCAGCTGTCTGCTTTCCATTAGCTGGATATTAAAAATGGGGGGGGACCCCACGACATTTTCTTTTGTTGATTTATTAGTTAAATACAAGTACAGAAAACTACACATGCAAAGCACTGATTATATATCTCACTGACATATACCTATCTATCAATTGTCACGATGTGACTGTGTGTTAGCTTATGTGCTCCTATACTGAACCTCAGGCTAGGAGTCCTGAATGTGGGGATGCCTGGGCCTCGTTCCTTACTATGCTCCTAGGTAGCGCTAGTCTGTGGAGTGTATGGGGAAATACAAACAAGACAGACAGGGCGAAACAAAAACACAAACATACAGCACTCTCTCAGGAAAATACACTAAGAAATGAAACTGTAATACCTGAGTGGCAACAAAATAATATAAAAATGCCTAATGAAAAAGGAAAGGGTTAACCAAACACCGCACGCAACAACTTAGGAAATAACCACTAGTAATCAGGACGTGTCCACCTCTCCAGACCAGGATAGAGAAACTATTGCTGACATTACCTGTAGAGCCAGCATAAATAGAGAAAGAGCAGACATGACTGGTTCTCCAGCAGCATGTGACTAAAGACAATCAACAACTACAGCTCATCAAAGATAGGGTAGACAGGGTAGCTCTTGCTACCCTGCCTGAAAACTGCAGCTCTAAGAGTTGATGCCCAAGTCACCCTGCACTGATCATAGCTATCAATGGAGTTACAAGGAAGAGTGTAAGAATTTGTGGAATCCAAAGACCCGGACACCGCCATGACAGTTGGTGATGATTGAGAAAACCTCCTTGTGACATCTATCTATACTGTAGATCTATTCTATTCTGATGGTTTAGACTATGAATTTACTGTACTTGGCTGATTAAATGTCAGATTTCCTTTGAGATGTGTGAGTAAAAATCAGATGGCACATGCATGGTCAGCGTACCTTGCGATTTTATTCCCGCACCCATTGACTTGCATTGGCGAGTGTAATCTGATTCTCGCAGACAGTTGCGATTTTTTTTCTTAGTCCAATCCGAGGTGGGAAAAAAAATCGCAGATAAGCACTTTACTAACATTGATCAGAGTGCAATGCAATGTGTTCTCACCTCCATATTATAGGCAAATGTGAGCGAGCCTTTAAAGACAGCCTCCACCTCAAACTCAAAGTTTGATACACAATGGTTTAGAGATCTTACCAGATGCCCTCCCTTTGAGCCCCATTGCTAAATTTTGAGACCTCTTTCTCTGAATCAAAAATGGCAAAAAATTCCCAGCGAAAAGTCTGAACTATAACTCAGAAGCCCCTCCACCGTGTCTGTCCCTGCTGTGGACATCCAGTGGAATAACAGCTGCCGAGGGGCAAAGGAAGGCTTGAGTCAAGTCCGATTTTTCACTTAATTTTCCATGCCCCTTTGAAAAGAAGACAGAGAAAGCAACTTCATATATTGGGAATAATGTCAGCCAGAATTAAAAATGAGGCTTCAGGTATGGTCTCTATACATTAGTAATATATAAGCAAATGTTGTGTCTTGGGTGGGGGGGTCTCTTTAAGTTTTAGTATAAAAGGTAGACTGCTTATAGAAATACAAAAAAGATAACACAAAAATATACAAAACAACATAAACAGCTAAACATCTAAAATCCTTTTTAAAGGAGAACAGAGATTAAAGAAGTTGTATACTACTTTATATTACCCCCCCAATATATCCCACCGAGGCCCCTAAGACTTTTTGTAAATACCTTACCTTGCTGTTTCTGCCTGTGAGCGGCGCTATCTTTGGCCAAATCAGATTTACCCTAAGTCATATTTCAAGACTCGTTAAAGGGTTGATTGTGACTTGTAGGATCGCTGCTTCCAACAGGTGGCACTATAGCATTCAAGTCCTCTTCCTCTTTGAAGAGGCAATGTGCATTTTAAATTTCCCAGATGGGCATTGCCATGGCCAATAAGCCTCCTTACCCTGACATGCCAGTGCCGGTATGTTACTCCCCAAAAGGAGAAACGTTACCCCTTAGACAACTTTTCAAAGAAATTTTTGACAAAATTCTGACAAAATTGGTTTGATGAATCGGGGCGTACATTTTACAGGTCATCTTTAAATTTTTAATCAACTCGTGAAGTTTTTTCATCATATCTATTGTCCGTTTTCTGGCATGATGTAAACTTGAAGAAGTGTTGGTGATTATTGGTGATTATTTGAAAAAAAGTTTTTATTTGAGCCAAGATTTTGGCTAAGGGTAACACAAGAAACCAGAGCTTTGCCCAGAAGGACAGATGGTTGAGTACTGATGTACCGGGCTAGATGCGAAATACTGAAAGGATAAGGTCTCAGAGGAATGTTGAGTTTTTGAATCTTTTCCTGAGATTTCACTAACCTTAAAATCTCCGATAACCTACTGTTTGCTTTAAAATCAATTGTCTTAGCCAGAAATAAGAATGTTATGTTATGGCAGTGAGGAAGGACTGTGCAGACACCGGCTCTGTTTGCATTGTGACTTCATCAGCAATGCTATCAGTATGAGTTAGGAACACATACCGGTATGAACTGTCAAGTTTACATTGATCCGTAAAACATTAAAGAGCATGTAGAGACATATCCCTACCATGTATTATTATTGCATATGAGATGAAAACTTTCAATAAATCAATGTGTACTTTTTTCCTGCAGGGTATCATGGGAAATAAACTTTTATGTTTGCAGAATAAGGTCTCTGTGTATTAAGTGTCGCTTAAATTATTTTCTAAGCTAGTGCTGAGAGAAATGGACTTTGTAGTCTGTATATATACAATTGCCGGTTTAAATATCTTATATCTGACTGGTAAAACAGGCAATTTTTTACAAAAAAAACATTTTGTTTTACGTAACGAAGATATTGGAATAGATTCCTAATTGTAGGTTCCTAATTCTGTTTTGATGGGGTTTTTTTTGTAGTTTTGTTTGTTATTTTACTTTTATTTCTACATAAAAAAATGTCCTTTGGAAGAATTAAGAAAAAAAAGGATGTTTTTGTGCTTTCATTTTATTCTATTTTTTTAAAGACTTTTTTTTTTTTAAATGGAATTGGAAAAACATTTCTTGTTTGATTTCAATGACATTGTGAGATGTTCCCAAATTGCTTTGTAAAGAAAGATGCCTAACAATTGCTCTTTTTTGTTGTTTTTTTTGTTTTTTTTGCAAAAAACTGATAAAACGTTGATGGAAATCTTATCTAAAACACTAATGGAATTCGGAACTTTTTATTTTCGCTTATGTGAAAAAATAGATGTCGCAATGAGGCTTTACATTGACTGCAGATGTTACAACTCGTAGACCCCACGACAAGTCTGCAGCCAATAACTGCCCTCACTGGTCTCAGGATCTAATCCTGCAAAATGAGTTGTTCGGGGAACACAAGTTATCACCTATCCACTGGATGGGTGATAATTTACTGATCAGTAGTAGTGATGAGCGAGCATGCTCGTTACTTGAGATTTACGAGCATGCTCAGGTGTTTTCCGAGTATCTTCGGCGTGCTCGAATGTTATGTTTGAGTCACTGTGTGTCCATGATTTGCGACTGTTTGACAGCTTTAATACAAGTGAGGAATGTCTGTTTGTTAGACATTCCTCACATGTATTAAAGCTGTCAAACAGTCGCAAATCATGCACACACAGTGACTCAAACATAACATTCGAGCATGCTGAAGACACTCGGCGAGCACCCGAGCATGCTCGCCATAATGGTCAACAGAACATGCTCACTCATCACTAATCATTAGTGGTCAGGCCACTTGGAGATGCCCTGAAGACAGTCATGTTTTTCTAATCTTGGAAAACCGCTTTGGTTAGAATAACTAATGTGTAATATTATATTTTTCCTTCAGTGGTGGCAAAAGGATGTAGCTAAATGAAGTTCCTCACCAATAAATTGTGATCCGTACCATTGCCTGTTGCAATAAATTCAATAGTTGGAATGACATTGTCATATTTTTGATAAAACCTTTATACATGATGACTAGAAAACAAAACAGGTCAGATCTCCAGGGTGCTCCTTCATCAGGTCGCTGGGTTCTTATACATTTTTGGCATGACTGTATTTCGTAATGGTCATATTGGTTATATCATCATCATCTATTATATCAGCCTCAAACACCAAAAAGTAGCAAACAATAAATTCAGGTAGTTCTGTTATTTCATTCTTTATGCAAGTAAGTATTGTCAAATTTCAGTAAGATTGGAGACATTTATTTAGAATAATGTGGAATTTTTAATTCATTGTATGTAACGATTTTAGTGCTAGAAGATGGTGTCATTTCTAGTTTTTTTTTTGTTTTTATGTCATTTGATCATAGAAGGCTTACTTTGTGAGGATGGTCAAAGTCTCAAAATTCTTTATTTTTTTTTCTTAAATTATACTTACTTTGAATTATTCTTTGAGACAAAAATGTTTTTACTAGAATTTATACGGTATGGAGAATTGACACCAGGGTTTTCTGTGACAATTTCTGCATTTGGTGTTCAATTTGGATGACAATATTCTGCTGCAGGGGGCATAAGTAATATTTTTTTTTTAATAATTTCTTTATGAGGTTTTCATAAGAAAAGAAAACAGGGATGCAAAATTAAGGGCAGAAAGACCTAGAGAAATGTAATAATGGGACATTTAAAGCACAATGTAGACATGTAATAGTGCATGGAAGGAACATGACTGTGGCATCAGGATCCCAGACCGTGGTCTATATGGGTGTACGCCACTATATATACTATATATACTATGTATACATTATATGGTAACCTTCAATTCATGTCTACTTTTCTCCTCTTCCAACTGGACATGTGCTTTTACATGTTTGCTCCTGACCCATACCCCCATTAACATATGCATATTACCAAGCAAACAGATGTTACAATTGCACATAAAAATGTGCAAATACACTATAATCAAAGTATTGTACCTAAACGTTAACTGGCTAGACTAAACAATACAACAGAATACTAAAAACATTTTTTAAAAAGCTATTGTATCACCTAGTGCAACCAATTAGTAGGGGCTGTTATAGTCTGTATAAAAGCCAGGGCAAGGAATACTGCAGTCAATTTGAGGTAAATCTGAATAGTGACAGGTCACACGTTAGCGATAGATATAAGGAGAGAGAATTATAAAACATTTAGCAAACCGTACTGGTAATGTGTGAAAGCATAGCAGAAAAGATGATTAGTGTGTGAAGAAAAGAGAATTATACAGATTTAACTAGTTAGGAGAGAGATAGATAGGAAAATCACTGTGTTACTGGTTACCATTCATGTAATAGTGGCTCTGTCTGTGATCACCTGGCAACTCTAAATAGGGTCTCCATGGATATGCTTTGCACTAGTTATTTTGATTATCAGGTTCAAGGGGAACACTGGCCTTCACCTTTTAACTTTTCCATAGAGATGAAGATTTACAAAGGGACCCTAGGTTGAGTCCTCAGAGTAGCTGCTGACCGATGGAGGGAGCTGGCCGGAAAGTCAGGTAACTGATTCAGAACCAGGAAGGTAGTAAACAGACAAAATTATCAGACAGTAGAATAAATGCAGAATTAGTGACTTGTTTATTTTATACCTTTTCACTCATTGTTCCTCACCTGGTTTAGGTTCCCACTCCTGAGAAAAAATATTGACCTAATGCTGACCATATACTGATAGTGGGGCTGGGGCCAAAGAGTGATTATAACTGGCAGTGGGAGTTAGAGGACCAGGTGTTTAAATAAAGGGCAGTCCCTGTGCAGGTCTCACTGGAGGGAATAATACTAAATAAGCCAGGAATTAACTCCAAAGTTTCCTGGTTGGGCTGAACCACCCAGGAATTAAACAGGACTACTAATTGTTGCACTTTGTTACTTCAGCAAAAGTGTGGCGCTTCTAGGTGACAAAAGTGGAAATAGAGAAGATAGGTACCACCATGGACATTACTACACTACAGCCTTATATGTTGAGGACACGTTGACATTTCTAAGGCTGTGTTTGCATTAATGAACTTGGGATGGGTTGGATCCAATCCTAGGTGATCTCACAGTGTCATTTCAGGATACTGAGAGGCTTCGCAGTACTTTTGAATGAAATTGGTGAAACAGGGGAATTTGAATTAAAAAAAATTGCTTAACTCTACCCACTACTGGTGACCAGACATGGTCCCGTTTTTGGAAGAACGAAACCATGTTTTTCGAATCCTTTACAACATCTTTAATGGGTTTCTGAAGCTACCAAAAGCCAACATTACACAGTATGTGCAACAAGCTGCATATTTATCCTAACTCGTCATGACATTGGTGGAAAGTACCAGCAGAGAACTGTCAGATCAGTTAGTCTCCTCTCTATGAAGACAAAACCAGTAGCTAGAACTCCCTATGTTAACATCTGGTGGTATAAGCTTTTCTAAACGCCTCCATGATCCTCAGTACAGATGAGATACGTCTGGTTGTCCATATGGCCCACTAGGGAGTTAATAGCTGAGGGTGTTAAGACTATTAGGGTGTTTAAACCTCAGTGGGTTCCTGCTATTTATAGAGTCACATCAGAGATTAATTTTCGATCTTCGACCAGAGACTCAATATAATTGCAGATTTTTACATCATTATGAGGAGAGAATGGAGCGAGCATCTTTGTCGTGATATTTGTGCACTGTAAAGTGAGTTAAGAGACATTTAAATAAAAAAAAAATATATCAAATTTTGAAATGTACATGTTACTGATTTGAGTAATTTGAGTAATTTATTATATTTACAATTTAAGATTAAAATATAATCCCATGGGATCTGAAAGGTGTCAAATTAAGAATTACTGATTATTAGATGTAAATAGGAAACACAGAACACATTAGTGTATGTTCACACGCGGTTTCAAGTTTGTTTCAAAATCAACGTTAAAAACACTTAAAGGCTCGGACTGGCCCACAGGAGGAAAGGTAAATTCCCTGGTAGGCCACTGTGAAGAACTAAACCTTTTACCGTCCAACATTGACATTAGTTGGTCCATTACATTTGATTCACTATGTACAGACAAAATCTGCATCTCATCTTTAATAATAATAATAATAATAATAATCTTTATTTGTATTATTATCTTTCATCTAACAAACTGCCTAGTTTATTAATATATAGAAGCAGAGGTTAATTTGTAAACGTGGGTAATGTCAACTTTGCATGTAACTGAATAGTGGACCCCAAAGTCAATGTTACCTCTTTGCCCATGCTAACCCAGTCTGACGCTGGCTTTAAATAATTTTTTACTATTCTTTGATGTGGATTTTTAAGTGGATCTGCTTCAAAATTGAACATACCATTAGGATGAGAATTTTTCAGTATGAAAAAAATCTAACTTTCTAACTTTTTTGACCACTGGGACATTAATCTGATTAAGATGATTCAGTATTCAAATCTGGAGTATTTATTATGCAGAAATGCTTCAAGAATTATTTTTAAAAGGGCCAAAGAAATAAAAATACATGTAAAAGAACAGCACCATGCATGCACTATAGAGGAGTTTTTCCATTAATTGGTTTTTGACAAGTAAAGGGTTTGTATGAATGATTGTAAAACTATATAATTTTTATTTCCAGAAACAAAGCCTCTTTTGTTCATCAACTCAGTCTGGTATTGTAGCATTCAAGTAAAATTAGCTAAACTGCAATACCACATACTGACCACTGAGAAAATTGGCGCTGTAATATTGAGGAAAAAAATAAGCGTTCAAAAAATAAAAATTTCCAAGTAAAATATTCTGATGAAAGTATTATTTTAATCAGGAAAATATTTTTCTTTCTTATGTTTGCTCAGTGCTAGATGATCAGTTGATTCAGGACTAGAATGAGGATACCACGATGTTAGTTCTGACTTTTTACTATAGATATATTTAACTTCTTTATATTTTAACTGCATGTTAGATTTATTTTTCTTTTCCCAATGCTCCATTCCTTAAGAATCCAGGCAATAGCACAAGCCAGAAAAGATCTCAACGTGGCAGCTGGGGATTATATCTATGTTCTAATTAGAGACTACTTTTTCTGGTTAAGTCATTTATGATTTCAACTTTTTTTGCCCTCGGCATGGCCATCCATCAAAGAAAATCTTGAAGAGGCACCGAGACATTTCATTTTAACTCTAATAAACACGTATTGCCTGAATCCAAAATACAAAGTTGGGGTAACTGTTGTTTGAAGGCTTATTTTCTGTAATAAACAACCATCTGGGATAGTACAGGGGCTTGCCAACTACAATTGCACTCCTTCCTTGAGTGTCGTCTTCGAAGGATGGGTCTTCAGAGCAATGTAAATAGCTGGGTATAACGGAATTATTTCAAGGAGGTGACTGCTTTGGAATATGTTCCTCATTCCTTCTCTGACTTCTCGTCTGTACTAATCTGATTTCCTCTGATCTTCCAGTTATCTAATAGCGTTTGGTGAGCATTAATCTCATCATTTTCTACTCGGAATCACATCTTTGCTACTTTTTACGAAGGTGGCTCAAATTCTCTATGAGACAAAAAGTGCAATATCCATTAAGAGACATAAACAATGACAAGGCGAGGTTACCGTGCTGGGATTATCTGCCAGATCAAGCATTAGACATTTACCATACTACCATGATAAGAACCAGTCTTATCAACTATGTGAAAAGTAAGTGCTCCCTTAAAGGGCTTGTCTCATTTTGGACATTTATGGCTTATCCATTGAATATGTCAAAAATGTTTCAACGTTGGGTCCATGCATTTAATTTAAGAATGGGGCCCAGTTGTATTCTGTCCAGAATGGATGTGGGACCATGTATGGATAGTTCTCTCTATTTATCTAAAAAAAAAAATTCAAACTTTTTCAAGCAAGTGTGCTGCTTGGTAATTTTCAGAACTGTCATACAAATGAATGAAGAGAACAGTGAGTGCTACCTCTCCATTGACATTGTTGCATGACAGATCCCTGTTATCAAGATAGATTAAGATCTCAGACACGTATCGCATATCCTGTTGTTTTCTCATACATTTTCAAAATGAGAATAACCCTTTAATAAGTGATAGCATACCCTTGACCAGTAGCTGAATAGAATGATGAGTCTAAGTGTAAGTGTAAGCTCTGTGACAAAGTCACTGACAAAATAATGGCGGGGAGATATGTTTCACTGAGACAGTTGGCTTCAGTAATGTGAAACATGGAAGTTTCTCCTGCACATTAGGTGCAGAGAGGGTTAATAGCTAGGTTTACAAAGGCATGCTTTAAAGGTGGATGGCTAAGTGCTGGGAGGGACGCCATCCAACCTATCTCCACTCCAGGGCATGGTTTGGGGCTATAAAGAACCAGCCTTTTGACTCAGAAGGTGGTCAGTGTCTGGAGAAAACCTGCTTCAGAGAGGAGCTTGCAGGTGTTGTGCTGAGCCACGTGTGATTTACCCTGGGTGGCCGGACCCTGGCCGATATTCGGACTGTGCTGCATACTTATATTTTTGTTTTGCCTTTATGCCGAATGGGCTGTGTTTACTTTATGGACTCCAGGTTAGTTTATGATGCTTAATAAACTAACCCGAAAATTTAGAGAGACAGTGTTCTGTGTCTACCTTCGTGTACAACCATGCAAGCCACTTTACCATAGCTCTTAGTGTCCATGTCAAATATACCCAACCCCTTGTCCAACCATGGTTATCTTTCAGTTGCCCTTAGTTGCAGTGAAAGAGGTCTAAATGCATTAGCACAAGACATTGTGGACAATTGTAGCTTCCAACTTTGTGGGAACATTTTGATAGATTCTTTTCTGTTCTCCATAATTGTGCCTAATGCACAAAGTCTATAAAGATTTGGTTTAGTGAATTTGATGAATTAACTTGACCGGCCGCACAGACCTCCATCGCATGAAACACTTTTGAAATGTACCAGAACAGAGATTATGAGCCCGGACCTCTCATCAGGGTCTGATTTCACAAATGTTCTTATGGAAAAATGGGCAAATACAGCAGCTTGCAAAAGTATTCACCCCCTTGGCATTTTTTTGTGGTTTCCTACCTCACAATTTGGAATTTCACTGTTTTTTGAGGGTTTGCATCAGTTCATGTAAAAACATGCCTACAAATTGTGAACATTTGGCTATTTTTTATTGTGAAGCAAGCAACAAATAGGTCAAAATAACTGAAGACATCAGTGTGCATAACTATTCACACCATCCATTTTCCCCTCGACTCGGACCTTATCCCTGTCCCTGCTGCCGAAAAACATCACCATAGCCTGATGCTGCCACCACCATATTTCACTGTGGGGATGCTGTTCTTTGAGTTTTGAGCTGTGCTAGTTTGGCACCAAACATAGCGTTTACCTTGGTGTTAAAAGAGTTCAATTTTGGTCTCATGTGACCACAGCATCTTCCTCCATACATTTGGGGAGTCTCCCACATATCTTTTGGCAAACTCAAAACAAGCTTATCAATTTGTGTGTATAAGTAAAGGCTTTATCCTGCCCACTCTTCCATAAAAGCCACCTCTATTCGGCTGATTGTGGTCGTATGGACAAAAACTCCAGTCTCTGCTTGGGAACTCTGCAGCTCTTTCAGGGTTACATTGGGTCTCTGTTCTTCCTCTCTGATTAATGCCCCCCTTGTGAGGGCTGAGAGTTTTGGTGAGCGGACCTTTCTTGACAGGTTTGTTGTGGTACCATGTTCTTTCCATTTGATGATAATGGATTTGATGGTGCTCTGGGGGATCATCAGAGATGGGGATATTTAAAAAAAACAACAACCCTGACTTGTACTTCTAAACAACTTTGTCCCTGACTTGTTTCGAGATCTCCTTGGTCTTCACAGTGTTTGGTTAGTGGTGCCTCTTGCTTAATGGTGTCGCAGCCTCTGTGGCCTTTCAGAAAAGGTGTGTATATACTAACAGACCATGTGACACTTAGATTGCACACAGGTGGACGTCCTTTCACTAAGACTGACAAAAATCAGATTACATAAATATTTAAACACAGGTTGTAATGTAACAAAATAGGTAAAAAGCCAAGACTTAGCCAGTGTTCAAGAGTTTTTCACTCGAAACGTGTATGGTATATTTCATACACACCGCCCCATATATGGTTTGTAGTCTGAGATGTCCATTTTTTGTCTTTTCTACAAGTTTTTAAAAGGATTTGCCAATAAAAATTGTTGAATTTTAATTAATTTCCCTGTGTGTTGAGCTGGGTCCATCTTCACTTCCGCACATACTTTTAACCATTTTGTGTGGACAAGTGCTCATCAAATCCCATATAAATATTAGGTGCTCAAGCAGAGTATCCATTTTGGTCGAAAATGGCCAAGCTTTTATACTTTGTATGTATACATTGCACCCACCTAATGGCTTCTCCAGTGGTTATCCTGTCTACTTGAATTTTTGGTATTTGAACTGTTTTTCTGTCTTAAGTATTTATCCAAGAACTGCATATTTCAGGACATATCGTAACAAGACTAATGCATTTACATTAAGATTTGGACTTAAACAAATTAAAATGGTAATTTTAATTCTTCAGAGACACTCGTAAAGTTATCATGACATTTAGTAAGTACAAATTCTCTGAAAAGACCCTATTGTACTTGTTTATATTTATCCAAAAGTAGCCGCAGTATGAACGCTCAGCTGCTGGTCCCTGTGCATCCATCTAGTCTCCATTTGTTCTCTCTATAACTAATTTGTCCAACTTTGATGGTTATTTTAGAGGCTGACTTGGAAAGGGATTATCTTGTCTAATCAACATCTGTGCATATGCTCTATAACAAGGGCATACATATATTGTAGAAGAGAGTCGTCAGGAACTTTTTTTTGAGTAAGGCAGGACATCTATCTGATACCCGCCATATACATCAGATGGCTGTCGTTCAGCCGATCGTTTGGCCAATAGCCATCTCAGTTGGCTCCAACATACGCAGGATCGCTTATTTGGCCATGAGCTCTGAAAGAGTGTCTGCTAGACATGTATTGTGGTGGTGAATAAAGGGACAAGCAGTCCAAAATCAGGGACGCTAGATCTTTAATTTTCTCGACAATCAGTTGTCCAATGCCACCTTAGACATAAGATAGTCAACTGAACCTATATTGGTGAATTTAGCTGATATTTGTCTAATGTTTATGGGGGGCTAAAGTTTTCCTTCAGACTTGGCTTGTCCATGTTTTACATGGTGGATATTAATTGGAATGATTGACAGGTGATACTACTTTTGTTTGCCTTTATGAGACAATGTTTTAAGTGGTTTTCCTTGAAGGATCACCTTATATTCTATTCATATGTTCAAATGTTGCATACGGAAAAACGTTACCTTGATGGGTCAACCCAATGGGACACTTTTAGTATTGACAATGAATCAACCTCCCATTGGTAAAGCAAGCAATTTTGACATTTCCTCATGAAGAGACATGTCAGACATTTGTCATCACTGGTTAAAAAAAAAAAAAAAAGATGTAGAATTTTCAACCAAATAAAGAATTTCTGTTCCAAAACATGTTCAAAAGTTTATTCTTTTAATCCAAAATTAAATTAAAAATGTAATAAAACATTTTTTTTTCAGGACCTGAACATTCATCAGGAGTTTTGGTGATTTGTCATGTCTAGGTGATATATTTTGCAGCTTATAAAAATCCAGGTCCTGGACAGAAGATTCCTTTCTTTTAAAACACTTTTAATGTAACCCTGAAGTAGAAGAAGAAACTTTTGCACAATATTTTTGAAACCTAAGTACCATAATTGTCGGACTATAAAACGCACTTTTTGCCTCCCAATTTGGGAGGAAAATGGGTATGCGTCTTATCAGGGCCGGCTCCAGGTTTTTCTGGGCCCTGGGCGAAAGAGTCTCAGTGGCCCCTTTAACACATACCATGATTCTTGATGCACAGATACCGCAGAGAAATATATATATATCGTACAAGGCCAAATATTTCACTTCTTACATTACATGAGATATATCTATTGTAAATTCTACAATAGCTCAGAAACCGGAAAATCCTCACAGTGCACAGTGCAGACCGGACAGTATAGTCCTCCATACAGTATTATGGGCACCACATAGTCCTCCATACAGTATTATGGGCCCCATATAATGCTTCATACAGAATAATGACCCCACATAGTCCTCCGTACAGTATTATGGTCACCACATAGTCCTCCATACAATATTATGGGCCCCATATAACTCTCCATACAGAATACTGGTCCCCATATAAAGCTCCATACAGGATACTGGTCCCCATATAATGCTCTATGCAAAATACTGGTCCCCATATAACGCTCCATACAGGATACTGATCCCCATATAATGCTCCATACAGGATACTGGTCCCCATATAATGCCCCGTGCAGGATGTCACTCCCCCCCATATAATGCCCCATGCAGGATGTCACCTCTCCCTACATATAATGCCTCATGCAGGATGTCACCTCTGCCGCCCCATGTAATGCCCCATGCAGGATGTCACTTTCCCCCCATATAGTTCCTCATGCAGGATGTCACTTCCCCCCCATATAATGCACCATGCAAGATGTCACCTCTCCCCCCCATATAATGCCCCATGCAGGATGTCACCTCCCCCCATATAATGGCCCATGCAGGATGTCACCTCTCCCCCCCATATAATGGCCCATGCAGGATGTCACCTCTCCCCCCATATAATGCCCCATGCAGGATGTCACTTCACTCCATATAATGCCCCATGCAGGATGCTACCCCCCTATAAAGGCCCCATGCAGGATGTCACCTCTCCCCCCATATAATGCCCCATGCAGGATATCACCTCTCCCCCCACCATATAATGCCCCATGCAGGATATCAACCCCCCCATATAATGCCCCATGCACAATGTCACCTCTCTCCCCACCGTATAATGCCCCATTCAGGATGTTACCTCTCCCCCCATATAATGCCCTATGCAGGATGTCACCTCTTCCCTCCCATATAATGCCCTATGCAGGGTGTCACCTCTTCCACCCCCATATAATGCCCCATGCAGGTTGTCAGCTCTCCCCTCATATAATGCCATATGCAGGATGTCACTTGTCCCCCCCTATATAATGCCCCATGCAGGATGTCACTTCCCCCCCCATATAATGCCCCATGCAGGATGTCACCTCTCCCCCCCATATAATGCCCCATGCAGGATGTCACCTCTCCCCTCTTATAATGCCCCATGCAGGATGTGACCCCCCTTATAATGCCCCATGCCTCCATACATATAAAAAAAAATCAAATACTCACCTCACTTCTTACCTGCTGCTGCTGCTCCAGACTCCTCAGCTGCATCGACGGCGTCTTCCCACTCTGCACTGTGACGGCTCAGGATATAGCGCGGTGTAAAGACAACGGGGAGAGGTAAGTATTGTGCCGGCAGCCGAGGACCTGAGCAAGCGGGGGGAGGGGGTGGCGGGTGCTGGCACCACACAGGTCACGGGTCCCATAGCGCGCAGGGGTGTCCGACGGTGAGTGGCCCCCCCGCCCGCTCAGGGCCCCGGCACTTGCTCGGGTGCGCTGGGTGCTGACTCCGTGCCTGCATCTTACAGTATGAATGCAGTTTACCAGAGGGGACAGAGGCGGCGGGAGAGCAGGGTCACAGGAGGCAGGAGCAGAGTCGCCGCTGCAGGAAGCTGGTGGTGGCAGGAGTGAGACAATGCTGCGGGCTCTGGGATGGGAGGAGGGGGTGCGAGGCAGGAGTGGAGTCCCCACTGCGCATATTAACCTCGCGGTGAGCTTCAAGAAAATGGTGCCGGTGTTGGTAAGCCGAGCTGAGATCTCAATCTTCCCCTCCGGCGCCATTTTACTGAAGACCTCCGGGAGATAAATGTGCACAGTGAAGACTCTTCTCCAGCCTTACACCATCGAGACAACCCCTCCTCGCAGCTAAGGGCCCCACTCTGCCACCGCCAGCTTCCTGCAGTGATGACCCTGCTCCTGCCTCCAGTGACCCCTGACATGCCTGATCCTGATGACAGATTACATTTTTTTTTTTTCCTCCTCTAAACCTGGGGTGATGGTCCAGTGCATCTTATAGTGCGAAAAATATGGTAATTTATTTGGTGGAATGCACTATACACTGTGTTCTGAATTATTAGGCAAGTTGTATTTTAGAGGATTATTTTTATTATTGATCAACAACTATGTTCTCAATCAACCCAAAAGACTCATAAATATCCAAGCTTAATATTTTTAGAAGTTGGAGTGGGTTTTTTTTAGATTTGGCTATCTTAGGAGGATATCTGTTTGTGCAGGTAACTATTACTGTGCTGAATTATTAGGCAACTTAATAAAAAACAAATATAATCCCATCTCACTTGTTTATTTTCACCAGGTAAACCAATATCAGTGCACAAAATTTAGAAATAAACATTTCTGACATGCAAAAACAAAAACCAAAAAAATTAGTGATCAATATAGCCACCTTTCTTTATGATGACACTCAGCAGCCTCCATCCATAGATTCTGTCAGTTGCTTGATCTGTTTTCGATCAACATTGCGTGCAGCAGCCACCACAGCCTCCCAGACACTGCTCCCAGAGGTGTACTGTTTTCCCTCCCTGTAGATCTCACCACAGCCTCCCAGACACTATTCCGAGAGGTGTACTGTTTTCCCTCCCTGTAGATCTCACATTTTATGATGGACCACAGGTTCTCTATGGGGTTCAGATCAGGTAAACAAGGGGGCCATGTCATTATTTTTTCTTCTTTTAGACCTTTACTGGCCTGCCACGCTCTGGAGTAGTTGGATGCATGTGATGGAGCGTTGTCCTGCATGAAAATCATGTTTTTCTTGAACGATACCAACTTCTTCCTGTAACACTGCTTGAAGAAGTTGTCTTCCAGAAACTGGCAGTAGGTCTTGGAGTTGAGTTACACTCCATCCTCAACCCAAAAAGGTCCCACAAGTTCATCTCTGATGATACCAGCCCATACCAGTACCCCACCTCCACCTTACTGGCGTCTGAGTCGGAGTGGAGCTCTCTACCCTTTACTGATCCAGTCTCTGGCCCATCCATCCGGCCCATCAAGAATCACTCTCATTTTATCAGTCCATAAAACCTTTGAAAAATCAGTCTTAAGATATTTTTTGGCCCATTCTTGACGTTTTATCTTATGTTTCTTGTTCAAAGGTGGTCATTTTTCAGCCTTCCTTACCTTGGCCATGTCCCTGAGTATCGCACACCTTGTGGTTTTTGATACTCCAGTAACGTTGCAGCTCTGAAATATGGCAAAACTGGTGGCGAATGGCATCTTGGCAGCTTCATGCTGGATTTTCCTCAATTCATGGGCAGTTATTTTGCGCCTTTTTTTGCCAACACGCTTCTTGCGACCCTGTTGGCTATTTGCCATGAAACGCTTGATTGTTCGGTGATCACGCTTCAAAAGTTTGGAATTTTCAAGACTGCTGCATCCCTCTGCAAGACATCTCACAATTTTGGACTTTTCAGAGCCCATCAAATCTCTCTTCTGACCCATTTTGCCAAAGGAAAGAAAGTTGCCTAATAATTAAGCACCTTATATAGGGTGTTCATGTCATTAGTCAACACCCCTCCTCATTACAGAGATGCACATCCCCAGATTTACTTAATTGGTAGTTGGCTCTCAAGCCTATGCAGCTTGGAGTAGGACAACATGTATAAAAAGTATCATGTGATCAAAATACTCATTTGCCTAATAATTCGGCACACAGTGTAGTATCGTTTTGTTAACAACTTTTTATTAACAACTGTTTACTTTTTAGCTTCTACAGCCTCTGTGCATAATAGTACATAGCAGGTTGTAGGATTAAATTTCAAAGAATCTGTTAGTGAACTCATTCTGATGACAGGGTCTATAACTATTGTCTCTCTTCTCCTGAACTCTTTTAAGCTGACTTATGACCCCAACAAAGTTAAATTGTCCTGTCATAAATTTGTTCAGAAGAAAGTTAAAGGGAAAATATCAGTAGGTTTTTGTTATGCAATCTGAAAGCAACAGTAGATAGAGCCTGAAATTCAGATTGCAATGATGTGTCACTTATCAGGCTGTGTGCTGTTGTTTACATACAATAAAGGTTTTATCACCTGGTGATTATCATTGTCCAGACTACATAGCACCTGACTGTTAGACCGACCACACCCTCTCCTGTGCTAAGCAGCTCACTCTCAATAGACAATGTACGTAGAGAGCCCAGTGTGGGTGGAGTTAGCTTTCTCAGCTCTGCTTCATGCCAAATCTGAAAACTCTAATTGTGAGACAACTGTTGCACCCAGTAAACTAAGTGACACCCTGTTGGAATTGAGTCTCTTTTTCTACATTATGCTGTTCTCAGATGAGGTAACAAAAACCTGGTGACAGATTCTCTTTAAGAAGAAGGAAGATTAGAGCTACAAACTTATTCTGCAGCCAGCTATGTACAGTTGTGCATAAAGGCTGCAGAAGCTAAATGGTTAAAAAAAAATTTAATAATTGCCTATTAGAAAAATAATTAGATACATATATTTGCTTTAATTAAAAATATTACTGCCCATGGGTGTGTCCATAACTTTTAAACGGTTGACTAAGTGATTGCATTAAAGTTTTAGAGGTTTTTTTTATTCTTTGTACTTTAAAAAAACAAAAACATAAGTTTACAAAAATGCTCCAAAATAAGATTTGTGATCAGACAGTCTTTTAGAAAGAATTAGAACAATTTTTAAGTTTTAACCAACTCCTTGATTGTAATGTGCCTGCATAATATGTCCATTATGAATGCTGGATTAAGTTTCACAATGGCTCAAAAAGTGATGCATTTTTCATATACAAAGACCTTTTTTTGGGTATAGCTATATATTAAGGACTAATTTACTATGATTTATCACAAAGCTGGTGACCCAGACATGCGGAGAAGAAATTTGGAGGAAAGTCGCATGCCTTCACCTACTGTGGAGTTTTTGAATTGTAGGAGCTAATGAGGGTGGCTTGGGACTGGAGCAGATCCGAGACTATCATGGCAGTGGCCATCTATTATTAATTGAAGTTCAATAAATGTTAATAAATTATGTATTTTTTCAACGAAAATGTATTCTACATGGGTCATCAAGTCTATAAGCTCTGTACTCTTTGAGGCTTGGTCTTACGTGCAGTCTGTAAGCTTGCCAGTTACAATTACCAAGATAACAATGGTTTGGTAACTGGCCTGTCATATATTAAATATATATGAAGATCCACAGAACACAGTTCATACTGTGCAAATAAATTCAAAGATTATGCTCAATGTTCTTAAAGTGGTTAGACATTTACCATCCATCCACAAGATAGCGGGATAAACTACATGTATGATCGCTTGGGGTGCCACCGCTGAGACCAGACTGACCACGATAACATGGGTGCCGTGTCCTGTTTGTATAAATAAAGCAGTAGTCACGTTGTCACTTTTGGGACTGATATACATATTCAAGTGATGTATTAGATATATCTGTCCGTCCTTTAGACATTAAGTGGAGTAAGTGTGTACATGTGCAACCATTACGTTATAAAAGTTGGGTACATGGGCCATTACTTCTCTCGTAGAGGTCCCACCTGCAGGATCCTCCATGATCTGAAATGTATCTATTCTTTTCTGAGAATGGGTGATAATTATTTTTGATAGTCCATCCGCTTTAAAAAAGGTTGAAGGGGTTATCTGGGACTTTGCTTATTTTTTCTTATGGGGCTACAAAATGCTAGCGATTCTGATACTTCTGGTGATGTCACATCGACAGAGCAGATTCTTCTCTTCCATTTTGCCCTGTTGATGGGCCATCACTCCTGATGTCATGCTAATTGACACATGGCCCCCCACTGCCTAGCTATGGTGAGCCGGCTGTCAAACAGCATGACGTGAGCAATGACAGCCCATCAACAGAGCAATCTTGAAAAGATAGAGCTGCTCTGTTGTAGTGAGGTCAAAGGATGCAGGAGAGTCACCATTTGAGCCAGTAGAGATCGTCACCTGGAAGGGAAGTTCTTGGCCCCATACAAAAAATAACCAAAATCACGCATAACTTATTTAAATAAGGGTGTTTTTGTTGTGTTTACCAAGAAACTGAATAGGCGTACACTGTGAAAATAATATCAAAGTACAAATTGCAAAGTTCCAGAAGGGGACAACTTCATAAATGTCAAAAAATGCCAAATTCTAAGCATATACAAATTGTAATTGTCAAAGTTGGGCCACCTGATTTTCCATTAATGACTTTTCTTTAGCTTTTATAGCCCCAACATATTCTACCTCAATCAAGTCAATCACCTTATCAGTTTCTGGCCCCCATAGGGTGCCCTTATCATTTTTGAATCAGAAAATTATTTCATCCTCTCCTATAAATCACTTAAAAATTCACTCTGTAGCCATCATCCTTGCTTGACATCTCCATACCCAACCAAACTTCACACATCACTGACATTTTTTCTCCTAGGCTGGGCTCATATCTACATTTTAATTTCAATTTTTCTGTTCTATGATAGGAACCATTACATGACAGCATGACAGACGTAAATGACACCCAATAGACCCTACTGATTGTTGACCCCGTTGAGTTTCCGACACGTTGCCTGACGTTTTATTAGAATAGCGTCATACTATTTTTCTGTGAGGAAGTCTTCGAATGGAGGCTTGATACACAGATGGACCTAGTCTTTATGGAAAACTCTTCTTCTCTTGTAATTTTATTTAATTTATCTACTTATTCCGTTAGGCTTGTGGCAAACTACTTCTCTTAACCTTAAGGGTAAAAAAAGAGATGGTGACACACTCTTATATGGGTCTAAAGTTCTAATTTAGGGGAAATTCAGAGAGAAGACAATAGGTCCACTGTTTTATCCATGGCCTTCTGGTATTCTCACATAGTCCTGAATAGAGAAAGGGCTTCAGTTCACAGGCTGTACATCAATACTTCACATTCATGGGTAAAATGGGAATTGAACTATCCACACTAGTTTATTACTTGCACCCAAGTCGTTGTATGTTTGACAAGTCATTGTGGTTTCCCATCAAATACATATAAAAGAAATTGACTCATTCATTAACGATAAGGTTTAAAATTTGTACTATAGTTCCCACCAGGGACCATCATGTCAGACTCACACATACACATATATATATTAAGGGTACTGCACCAAACAATATGATTAATGGGAATAATTATCTGGTGGAAATAATACAAAAGTTTTACAGATGTTTGGATTTTTTCTTTTTTTTTACGCTATGTATATAGTATATCTTCCTACTAGACTATATATCACATTGTTTCATTCTGATATTTTAAATTATTTTCCCCAAAATGTTTTGAAATATTTAAAATACAAAAACCTGCGAAATCAAATAAAATTAAGTAAAATAAATAGGTAAAAATACATTTTAAAAATGTATCATTAATTAAATAAATTTAAAAAAAAAGAGAATGACTTTTTTAATTAGTAAATGAAATGATACTTTTAGCAGTTTATCCTTTGTTTTACTTTATTAATACCACAATACCATGGAATAAAACATCATTATTAAAAAAAAATGTTAAAGATTAAATTAAAATGAAATTGCATAAAATATTTTTTTTTTATTTAAAAAATATATAAATTAATAATATTGAACATTTAAAAGATAATTATTATTATTATAATATAATTTTATCTTTTTAGTTTGTTAACAAATTAAGTGAACTGAATGACTTAATAATTATAATTTTTGATAACCTTTGATTAAATGTGAGCTCTTTCTTATGATATGATAGTATTTTTAATTATTTCTCTTCTGATAAGTAAGTTAATACTCGTTGCATCATAGCTTGCCAGTTGAATTGTAGACAATATAAAATCTTAATTTGAGAACAAGGCAAAAAAAATGTTCCAAGTATCCTGAATAACTTCACAAAATGAAGAGCTGTAAACGAATTCATCCCAGAGCACGATCTTGGGTGCCCTGTGCCCTATGATTTTTAGCTTGGATGACATTTTGTATTGTATTATTATACAGTTTGCTTTCCTTTTGAGACTATTTCTTCTTTCATTATTGTTAAATATGCTCAAAAGGGGTTGGCCTGTCACCTAATTAAAAAAAAAAAATCAAAATGATGTAAAATAATGAAATAAATAATTTCCAATTCTAGAAATTTGGGATCCCATATAAAGTAGAGATAGGCAAATTTATTAGAATAGAATTGAAACTTACTGAAATTAAAAAAAAAAACTGCATTATGGAACATTCAGTAAAATGGCGTCCAGCTGCAATCGTCATCTTGATGAACAGTAGACCACCAGCGAAAAGAATCAAAATGCTCATCTGACTGCTCAACTCTCTGCATCCTTCCCTGGTCCTTGCTTGCTGTCCGGTCCTCTGCGCCACCATCACATTGCGTCTCCAGCTCGGTGTTCAATCTAGGCTTGGGCTTCCTGCCACGAGCAGACCTCAAATGTCACCTCCCATGTGGGCCATGACTTTCAACCGAAGGCCGTGGAGGTCACTGCTCATGTGTAGTAAACTCAGGGGTCGTTCAGAGACCAAAGCCCCAGCCTAGAGTGATCATCGGTCTGGAGATGCGACACGTTGGAGACACATATTGGGCAGGGAGAAGCAGGAGCGACAGGAGAGGTGAGTGGTTAGGAGAATATAAGTATATTTTTTCTATATATAGGAATATTTTTTTATATTTATCTTATACTTATTTTGCTCTGGGTGTGGAAAGCCCTCAGAACATAATAACAGACATTGATAATTACTTCTCTCCAAATTGAATTTCCTAGTAAAATCTGCACGAATAGGTGAATTTAAATTTAGCTTGATCCGCTCATCTCTACTGTAGAGAAAACCAGAATGCAATGATTTGGAAATATCTTATTTCCATATATTATTCACAACAGAACATAGTAGAGATCATAAGTTGAACCTTGGACATTTTTACATTTCATTTAAAAAAATTAACTCACTTAGAAATTGATGGCAGCGACACATCTCAAAAAAAGTTGAGTCCAGGCCATTTCCACCATTGTGTAGAGTCTTCTCTTCTCTTTATAACTATCTGTAAACATGTAGATGTCATCTGCGTGACAGCGTGGCAAATCAGGGATGTTCATGGGCGGAGACGATTTTTTTGGCGCGAACAAGTCGGAACCCCGAACACGAACACGAATTTGAAATGCCAAACAAATTCGCTCAACACTAGTCACCAGAGCCCGCGCAAACTCTTTAGCTTAAATGTTCTTAACACAAACATTTTTTTAAGATTTTCAAAATGACTTGTTCTATAATGGATTGTCATTCACTTTTAAAAAAGGAATCTTGTGGCTACTTGCCTCACCCTACACAGAATTGATGTAGCCCTAGCAGAAGACAATGACAATGACATGATGTCCATCCAGATATCATGAAAAAGATTTTGGCTTCGGATTCATCAAAGCTTTTACTCCAGAAAACTGGTCTAAAAAACGTTGAAAAGTTGTCAATTTTTGTACAACTCAAAGTTGTGTAAAAATGTAGCTACCTTTATCATTTTCATGCCAATTTTGCCAAGCTCAACGAAAGTGGTCTGAGACTGGGCCAGATGGTGGTGTGATAGGGGCATGATGCCACAACTCATCTAATTCATTATGAGCTGTGGCATTCTTTATGCCACAAATCTCACTCTGGCTCTGACTGGAGCAAGAATTGTGGTGTAGCAGACGTTGGCGCAATCCACCTGTTTCCCCAACATCTCCTCATCAAGACCAGTGTGAACTTTGCCTATATTGATAAATTGGGTCCATATGTTTATCTACAGTTTAATTAGGATACTAGTCTATATTTGGAGTCCTCTGCCATTCTCGAATCTGCCAGGTCCTGGTTTAAATTTGCAGCTCCTTTGGACTAATGAAATCTTTTACAATGTAGAAAAGTTAAAAAAAAATGCATAATCACAAGTCCCCACAGCTCTGCCGGTTTGATTCAACATAAATTGTGGGGGTAGAGGTGCTACCTACCAGTTTTCCCCTTTCACAAGCCATCTGCAGAATTTAATCCTTCTTCTTGTTTTCTGAACCTGAAAGCAGCAGTCAGACCGATGTAATTAGTCTAAAACTCAAGTAGAAAACACGCTGTAATATCCATGGAGTATTCAAGCTGCAGATGCATTTTCTCGTAACACATATTGGATTCATCGCCCTTCTCTCTGCATCAAAAACCCTGTTAGGACTCAAGTGGCTTAAGCCTTCCAGACTATAGCTTTCTGAGATGTACCTTGTTTAACAATGCTCTCGTCTCTCGTACAGCCAAAGGCATGTGTATTTTTGATTGCAGACTAAAAGGAAGACATGGATTCATACAGTAGAAATTAGACTTTTCAGTTGAATGGCCTCCTCCATTTCCATGTAGAATGGAAAAAACAATGACTTTTCGGGCATAGACGAACTACAGAGGTACTTTGTTTAACATGTTTAAATATCTAATTTAATATTATATTAAGTATGCCTAAGACAAATTTACACTTATATAAGGAATATAAGGAATTTCAAAATTTAGAAACCAGAATTCCTCCTAATATACTCCCTCGCTGGTCCGATGTGGGCTTGCATGGTCATGTAGTCATTAAACTCAGGCTACCAATCCAGAATATGGACCCCTTTCTATCAGCATATCCTTAAATTACATCCATTTGTAAATAAAACAAATAATGGTTATAAAAAATAATTTTAGAGAAAAATTGGTCAAGCTCACCATGGGGACTAGCTAACTATTATATTGTATGTATATGGTGGTCTCTTGACTTCGCGCAAAAAAATATATCTAAGAAATAAGGATCAGGCATGGACAATGCATAATGCTTTCGTAC
This sequence comes from Phyllobates terribilis, assembly GCF_046119375.1. Classification (NCBI taxonomy): domain Eukaryota; kingdom Metazoa; phylum Chordata; class Amphibia; order Anura; family Dendrobatidae; genus Phyllobates; species Phyllobates terribilis. The sequence goes on along the minus strand of NW_027362761.1, from coordinate 1,185,281,971 downwards.
TTGGAAATGATAAAATGTATGTTAGATGATGGACTTACCAATGGCACCTGCATCTGTCTTGAGAAGGAGACCATGATGTGCACTTTTATCAATAGATAGGTATTCGGAAATTCCAACTACCCCTCCATTGAAAGCAACTCATGATAGGGCCCCCATTCTTGATGAAATAGAGGGGAGTCCCATTTACAATCCTCTGCATATACCATAAATGCCAGAGCTAGAAATATACCTTTAAGGCAATCAATTAGTTTATGGTTACATCCCGCATCAAGTCTACTTTGCCTGGACCATTCTTTCGCATCTCCATCAGCAGCGTAGACGACCCACTTCTCGCGTTTCCTCATTTCTTTTAACCCGTTGGACTACAGTAGCTTACAAATTTAAGCTTGATCCTTGTTGTGTGATACACATCTTTGCCAGGTGAGCAATTCCCTGTCCCTTATCATCAGATAAGACCCTTTGCGCTTTTTGTTCCTCAGCTTTTCCCTACATATCATTGGACATTGTATCTGCTTTGGGCTTTTTGGTAGACATTATAGAACTGTATTATGTAGAGATTACACGGTGATATTATTTAGGTACTAATATGCACTTATTTTGTATTCTGTTGCTGTGTTAGCTCTCTAAAATGTCAGGATTACCGCTGTAAACAATGAAATTACCATAAAATTAAATTTTAATTTGGTTGTTGTCCATGTATGAGATGAAGGAACCCAAGGGTGCCTCTGCATGAAACAAGTCTGACAACTAATTAGGATGTTTTAGCGAGAAACGCTCTCAGCAAGCAGGGCACTTAGGTAACTGCTATGCCTTTTCAGGTAGTGTTAGTGTCTGGTTCATAGCATATTACAGTAGATGTGCTCTGTAAGCTTCAAATATATCATTCCCATAGAGTCTCTGCTCCATTATGAAAGGTAGCTCTGCTTGAATAATATATTATACACAATATTGGTGTAGAGTCCAAAAAATTCCTCGCGTTTTATTTAAAAAAATTAAATAATCACCATTATTTCAACAAACTTTGCATAAATCAACAGTCCAAGCGAATAGAAGAAACTTTATAATATATTTATTCAGAGAAATATTCTTACTTCTCCATTTATCAGTGACTTCTTCTCTCCCAGGTGATTCTGCACTCATCCTTGACTCTGGAAAATTGGCTAAAAAGTTTTTATGTGAAAACAAGAGGAATGCCAGATCACTTAGGGATCAGATTACAGCTCCATATTGAAGTCTACAGAGAATATAAGAAACATTATAATATATTTATTCTGAGAAATAGTCTTCCTTCTCCATCAGCATGGTGGCTCAGTGGTCCTGAGGTTCTGGGGTCCTGGGCTCAAATCCCACCAAGGACAACATCTGCAAGGAGTTTGTATGTTCTCCCCATGTTTGTGTTGGTTTCCTCCAGGTTCTCCGGTTTCCTACCACACTCCAAAGACATACTGATAGGGAATTTAGATTGTGAGCCACAATGGAGACGGTGCTCATAATGTCTGTAAAGCGCTGTGGAATTAATGGTGCTATATAAGCGAGTAAAATAAATAAATAAAATCAGTGACTTCTGTCCCGGGTGCATCATGCACTCATCCTTGACTCTAGAAAACTGTCTAAAAAGTTTTTATGTGAAAACAAGAGGAATGTCAGATCCCTTAGGGATCAGATTACAGCTTCCTATTGAAGTCTATAGAGAATATAAGAAAGTTTAAAATATATTTATTTTTATTTCAGTGATTCTTATCAGTGACTTCTTCTCTCCCGGATGTGTTCTGAACTCGTCCTTGACTTTAAAAATCTGGCTAAAATGTGTTTTTGTGAAAACAATAAGTATGCCAGATCACTGATAGATCAGATTACTGATTAAATCTATACACAGGGGAGGGGAAGGAGAAGGGAGTAGCATGAGGAATGAAATGGCAGAGACATAAATAGATATTATTGATTCTATGTAATAAGTGTTTATCTCCAGTGCTAAATTCACAGCTACACTGCTCAGTATGGCTGTGTAATGTACTCCTTTATGCTGCTGCTTCTGAACATGTGCTGTATAGAAGAAGGGTCTGTGAGGATTGGGCTCCAGCGCCAATGAGAAAATGTTAAAACATAACTTACTGAGCAATTAAAAACATGATGAAAAAAGGATAGAAAGATTAAGGATCCATAAGCTTACGCATTTCGGGTTAGCAACCCTTATTCATTGCTGTTGTAGGAAGATATGAGGTGAAGATTTTAATAGTAAAAGGACAAGATGGAGTCAAATCAAAAAGTTTGTTGCAACCAATCATCAGCATGAAAAAAAAAAGAAAATAATATTGTGTCCTATCCTGTGTGTAAATTTTAGCACAAAAAACTCAGGACTCTCCTAATATTAGCAAAGTGAATGGGACTCACACAGGAAAAAAATAATAATGAATTTTCCTGTGTGTAACTCAATTATAAAAACTCAGATCTTTCTCAATAGTAGCAAATATTAACGCGTTTCAAAGTTGGACCAACTTCTTCATCAGGAGAATCATATTATTCTATATTGTAGTTCTCTTGATGAACTTGTTGGTCGAACTTTGAAACACATTTAGAATGGAATGCATGGTCAATCCTGTACGTCTTCTGGATTTCTTGAATTACATCAGCTGCGCAGACTACTACTCCTATCCTCACACTACTTGCTCTGTATGGCAGAATCTCCCGACCTGAGGGTACTGCATCAGCTGTCAATCCTTAATTCTTTGGTTGTCGGTTAAGCAACCTCAAAGGTGAGCAGTTTACCTCTCAAGTATACAAATTTGTCGATCGGATGAGACCCTATTGTGCTTGGTGTTCCCTTATTTTTTTTAAGAGAGCAGGAGTCACTCATTTCTGTGTGTGCTGTGCACAGGAGACATCATTGTAGCCAATCTCCACCCAGTAGCTCAGAGAAAACTGAAAATTTTATATAGAGCCTGAAAAGTGGTAAACTAGTGAAAAATGTAGGATATAAGTCAAATATTAGGCAGAAATGGTGTTATTCCACATGTACACCCACAACAGCTTTTTCAGAAAAAGTCCCTTGAAACAACACTCTAAGGTTACTCAAATAATTTCAAGATATTTATCAGTGAAGTCTGAAGAGTCCACTCAAACAATTTAGCTTCAACACTGTCTTAAGACTGACTGCAGAATATTTTTTATAAAATGTCTCACAGTTGATGATAAATAGTTCTAGACTAGTACAAGCTTCACACCAGCTCGGGTTGGTGGTACCTGTGGTCCAATTTTGTAAGACAAAATTTCATTATTTGACATTGATCAATATGTTGGAAGTCACAACCAACAAGCCGCAATACTTGAAAAAACATTTTCAATAGCTTTTATTGTTTTAAAAGTCAAAAATATCTTGACTTGTTTGATATCTAAACGGCAAAATTTACCTTGTACTTTGGGTTTCTGTCTCCAATTTGGCTTTGAAACTCATGAAAGATATAGCTAGTAATGAGCGAGAATGCTTGTTACTCTAGATTTATGAGCATGCTCAGGTGTTTTCCGAGTATCTTCAGCGTGGTCGGGTGTTATGTTTGAGTCACTCCGTGAGCATGATTTGCGACTGTTTGACAGCTTTAATACATATGAGGAATGCCTGTTTCTTAGGCATTCCTCACATATCTTACAGCTGTCAAACAGTCGCAACATAACATCCGAGCACGCTGAAGATACTCGGCGAACACCCGAGCATGCTCGCCGAAAGGTTTAACAGAACATAATCGCTCATCACTAGATATAGCACATGCTAAGATTAACTTTAAAAAAAAAAATGTCTAATTAATACCCCAACAAGAACCCATGTAAACGTAAGAGAAAAATATAAAATTAATTTTGAGTGGTTCTGATTTCATAATTTCAGATCGCAATGTCCCAACTGACCGCGAGTCTCCCGAACTTGCAGCCTTATATGTATTGATGAGACTAGGGAGATCCATGATCAGTCCTGAGATTTTGATTTATATACGGAAAATAAAATATGCTCACACGATTCAAGGCTAATGCAAAGTTGCTTGTTGGCTCCCTTTCCTTAGCACTAATCACCTGGGCTACAAATTCCTCCCACCTCAACCAATATATTACCCATAATATTATGGATCTTTTTAGAAAACATACCAAATTTTTTCACGTTTTGGTTTCTACTTCACGAATTTGCGATTATGCAGATGATTTTCTCTATGTTTAACTAAACTTAGCAGAAGTAGCAATGGACATGAAATTTGTTGGCTTAGGCTGTCTTCCCATTTTTGAAGCTAAAACTGCTTCCGGAAACTATTTTTGAGGAGTTTTTGGAGAGGTTTTTCATTTTCTGTTGCGTTCCTTGAAATTTTTTTTAAAGGATTATGGAACATTTTTTATCCCCTAAAATGTTCACACACACTGTTCGTTACACATACCTTCTACACATGTTACACACACTTTACTGTATGTTAGACAGACAGGCTTCATGCTAGACACACACCTGCAGAGTGTAGAGAACATACTGATTTCATTTGTTTCTTTGACCTTGAGAAAGGCGTTGGTTCAGCTCCGAAATGTGTTGGTACTAATAATATCCTTATCTGAAGATCCAAAGCTCAGCGAGTGTTTCTCTCCATTATGGAAGAAACCATACTAGGCTCTCTGGTTTTTATTCCTCCATATTCTGCGAGATAAGGATCTTTTATCTCGTGACCATGATGCCTCCAAAGGTTCTTCTACAGTTCCAAACATAGAAAATGCACTGATTATGCAGGACCAGCATTATTAGTGTAGTTTCTGGTCTGCAAAGAATTTGGGCTACAGAAGGACCTTGCCACCAAACATACGTCTGAGTAGGGTCTCGCAAGTGCTCCTTTAAGGATGGGGCTCTGGGAAAATAAACAGTTAACCACCCCCCTCCCAATGATGTTCCGGCTTATACAGGTTAATCAATGGAAAAATAAAGAAAAAAGTTAGAGGAGGAGGAAGAAGAGAGAAAAATAAAAAGTCAAAGTTGGACGCAACATTAAGGGGCTAAACAAAGATGTATGTGCCTTTATTTTTCTAAGCGATGTGACTTGGCAAGTGTTAAAATATTAGTCATTCTAGTCTCATTTATCCAGAAATCAGAGCAACTGGCAAAGTCTTGAGTAAACCTACTTTTAATCAAAGTGTGATACAGGGATTTGGAAGGATTATGAATTTCTCTAAAAAAAAGTATTTTGTGATTAATTTTGCAATCAAGTAAATGAACAGGGTTACCGGCGGGGGCACAAAAGATGCCCCACTGACTGCGATTATCCTAATACCTGTATTCAAAATAAGCTCGAGCACAGCGGCACCATCTCAGCACTACTAATGTGCAGCCCGTTCAATGTAAGGTTTACTGCAAGTCAGCTTTAAAGTTGCGGAGTGAAGAGACAAGAAGCTCTGGCCTGAAGTATTTCCCCTAAAGCTGAGGCTTAATAATTAAATCACTCATTATATTGCAGATGGAGTGCTGGAATTCTGGGCTGCAAAAGCATGAAAGTAAATTAAGCAAACACCTTTTACATAATCCTAGATGATGGTGCATATTGAAAACGGATCTGAATGTATAAAGGATGTCAATCTTACTTTGCTTCCAGCCTTGCTGAAAATGTCAGGATAGACTTAAGATGTTACGTTTATAGATAATTAGGAAATATAGGAAAAAAAAATAATAAAAAAATAAAATAATACAGTAAAATATCTATTATAACTAAAAAAAAAACTGGCAACACATTAACTACTATAATACTGCTCTTTGCTAACAAGAGTATAACTACTATAGTACTGCTCCTGTGTACGGGAATATAACTACTATAATACTTCTCTTATGTACAAGAATATAAATACTATAATACTGCCCCCTATGTACAAGATTATAACTACTATAATACTGCTCCTATGTACTAGAATATGACTACTATAATACAGCCCCCTATGTACAGGAATATAAGTGCTATAATACTGCTCCTATGTACAAGAATGTAACTACTATAATACTGCCCCCTATGTACAAGAATATAACTACTATAATACTGCTCCTATGTACAAGAATATAACTACTATAATACTGCCCGCTATATACAAGAATATAGCTACTATAATACTGCTCCTATGTACAAGAATATGACTACTATAATACAGCCCCCTATGTACAGGAATATAAGTGCTATAATACTGCTCCTATGTACAAGAATATAACTATTATAATACTGCTCCTATGTACAAGAATATAACTACTATAATACTGGTCCCTATGTACAAGAATATAACTACTATAATACTGCCACTATATACAAGAATATAACTACTATAATACTGCTCCTATGTACAAGAATATAACTACTATAATACTGCCCCTATGTACAAGAATATAACTACTATAATACTGCTCCTATGTACAAGAATATAACTGCTATAATACTGCTCCTATGTACAAGAATATAACTACTATAATACTGCCCCTATGTACAAGAATATAACTACTATAATACTGCCCCTATGTACAAGAATATAACTACTATAATACTGCCCCCTATGTACAAGAATATAACTACAATACTGATCCTATGTACAAGAATATAACTACGATAATACTGCAACTAACAGAATATAACTACTATAATACTGCCCCTATGTACATGAATATAACTACTATAATACTGCTCCTGTGTACAAGAATATAACTACTATAAAACTGACCCCTATGTACAAGAATATAACTGCTATCATACTGCTCCCTATGTACAAGAATATAACTACTATAATACTGCTCCCTATGTGCAAGAATATAACTACTCTAATACTACAACTAACAGAATATAACTACTATAATACTGCTCCTGTGTACAAGAATATAACTACTATAATACTGCACCTGTGTACAAGAATGTAACTACTATAATACTGCTCCTGTGTACAAGAATATAACTACTATAATACTGCTCCTGTGTACAAGAATATAACTACTATAATACTGCTCCTGTGTACAAGAATATAACTACTATAATACTGCTCCTGTGTACAAGAATATAACTACTTTAATACTGCCCCTATGTACAAGAATATAACTACTATAATACTGCTCCTATGTACAGGAATATAACTACTATAATACTGCTCCTATGTACAGGAATATAACTACTATAATACTGCCCCTATGTACAAGAATATAACTACTATAATACTGCTCCTATGTACAGGAATATAACTTCGATAATGCTGCTCCTGTGTACAGGAATATAACTACTATAATACTGCAACTAACAGAATATAACTACTATAATACTGCCCCTATGTACAAGAATATATCTACTATAATACTGCTCCTGTGTACAAGAATATAACTACTATAATACTGCCCCTATGTACAAGAATATAACTACTATAATACTGCCCCCTATGTGCAAGAATATAACTACAATACTGCTCCTATGTACAAGAATATAACTACAATAATACTGCAACTAACAGAATATAACTACTGTAATACTTCCCCTATGTACAAGAATATAACTACTATAATACTGCTCCTGTTTACAAGAATATAACTAATATAATACTGCACCTGTGTACAAGAATATAACTACTATAAAACTGACCCCTATGCACAAGAATATAACTGCTATAATACTGCTCCCTATGTTCAAGAATATAACTACTATAATACTGCTCCCTATGTACAAGAATATAACTACTATAATAATGCAACTAACAGAATATAACTACTATAATACTGCCCCTGTGTACAAGAATATAACTACTATAATACTGCTCCTGTGTACAAGAATATAACTACTATAATACTGCACCTGTGTACCAGAATATAACTACTATAATACTGCTCTTGTGTACAAGAATATAACTACTATAATACTGCTCCTGTGTACAAGAATATAACTACTATAATACTGCTCCTGTGTACAAGAATATAACTACTATAATACTGCCCCTATGTACAAGAATATATCTACTATAATACTGCTCCTGTGTACAAGAATATAACTACTATAATACTGCCCCTATGTACAAGAATATAACTACTATAATACTGCCCCCTATGTGCAAGTATATAACTACAATACTGCTCCTATGTACAAGAATATATCTAGAATAATACTGCAACTAACAGAATATAACTACTATAATTCTTCCCCTATGTACAAGAATATAACTACTATAATACTGCTCCTGTGTACAAGAATATAACTACGATAATACTGCACCTGTGTACAAGAATATAACTACTATAAAACTGACCCCTATGTACAAGAATATAACTGCTATAATACTGCTCCCTATGTTCAAGAATATAACTACTATAATACTGCTCCCTATGTACAAGAATATAACTACTATAATAATGCAACTAACAGAATATAACTACTATAATACTGCCCCTATGTACAAGAATATAACTACTATAATACTGCTCCTGTGTACAAGAATATAACTACTATAATACTGCACCTGTGTACCAGAATATAACTACTATAATACTGCTCTCGTGTACAAGAATATAACTACTATAATACTGCTCCTGTGTACAAGAATATAACTACTATAATACTGCTCCTGTGTACAAGAATATAACTACTATAATACTGCTCCTGTGTACAAGAATATAACTACTATAATACTGCTCCTGTGTAAAAGAATATAACTACTATAATACTGCCCCTATGTACAAGAATATAACTACTATAATACTGCTCCTATGTACAGGAAAATAACTACTATAATACTGCTCCTATGTACAGGAATATAACTACTATAATACTGCTCCTATGTACAAGAATATAACTACTATAATACTGCTCCTATGTACAGGAATATAACTACGATAATGCTGCTCCTGTGTACAAGAATATAACTACTATAATAATGCTCCTGTGTACAAGAATATAACTACTACAATACTGCTCCTATGTACAGGAATATAACTACTATAATACTGCACCTATGTACAAGAATATAACTAGTATAATACTGCTCCTATGTACAGGAATATAACTACGATAATGCTGCTCCTGTGTACAAGAATATAACTACTATAATACTGCAACTAACAGAATATAACTACTATAATACTGCCCCTATGTACAAGAATATATCTACTATAATACTGCTCCTGTGTACAAGAATATAACTACTATAATACTGCCCCTATGTACAAAAATATAACTACTATAATACTGCTCCTATGTACAAGAATATAACTACTATAATACTGCTCCTATGTACAGGCATATAACTACTATAATACTGCTCCCTATGTACAAAAATATAACTACTATAATACTGCTCCACATGAACAAGAATATAACTACTATAGTATTATAATAAATAGAACAAGTAGAATACTGCCTCCATATGTAAAAGACAATATGTACTATAATACCGAACTTTCATGAACATTAGATTTCTCTTTTATCGAATTGTAGAGATACTTTTTCTATTCTTTCTATTTTCCTTTTCATAAAGTACTAGTCTGTAGACACCTTTGCTCCTGATGTGAGTAGACATAGGCTGTGTGTATTGACGCTATATAAATACTGGAAAATGATAGAAAACATTTTCTTGGCTCCAGCAGGTTTGAGCAATGTGCTTCAATAATCCAGAACATCTTTTTTTTTTTTTTCCACACGTCTGAGTTGAAACCCGCTGAATGTGGAAACTCTGCATTAAGCTTTTACAGTCCATGGTGCCATTAGCTGGGCTAAAAGGTGGTGGACATTTCTGCTTGAGGGAATGCATCTAACTTTCAGCTTTCAAAATATAATTATATATCTGCAAACATCTCTGTCTGCGCTCAATGTTCCATCCACACAAGTCACCGGCCGGAACGCTGCTTTCTGGAGCGGAAACATATTAACCCTTTTTCATGGCGTCAAACAACAATTAATGCAATTGTTGGTTGCTGAGCTTGCATGACTTCATCTTGAAGTAGGATGAATTGATGGGGCCGAGTTTCGACATTGAACGTGTCTACACCATCTTGACTTATACACAATGGTTTTTGTGGTAGAAAACGGTTAAAAATAAGGGAGAAAATTATATATTAAGGATTAGATTTCATTTTCATCCAAAGGTTTTTTAGAGCCCGAGGCATTTTTTATGAAATGTTACAACCTGCTGGAAAAATGGAGCTAAATGAATATTAGATTTTTTTCCTTTCCGATATTGTATTCAATGCAATGCTGTAATTTAAGGCTCCAATGCAAAATCTCCAACTATTTCAGGTTTTTAACAACATTTATCCTTTTATATTTTGTGGCCTTTTGGGCCACAAGATTCAAGGCTCTAAGGCTCAGGTACATCTACAACCACTCCACCCACAGTAATTATGCCCTGATTCAATATACTAGAATGAGAATTTTAGAGAAAAGTGATATCAATTGTAGCGCTAGTAGAACAGTCCATAAATGTAATTGGTCTCACAGTCCAAATTTTGCATCTTATAGCCACTCTTGGGACATTCATAAGAAGCCATTAGCCATGACTGTAGGTAGGAACCCACCCAAGCATGGGAAGAAAATACATATTCCAAGGGGTCACATTCAACACCAACACCCCAGTGATGCTAGAAAATAGTACTAAAAAATTAAGCCAACATGTTGCTACTAGTCATTGTCCACACAAAATCTTTGTAGATAGTTATTGGGGCATGTAAGTACCAAGACACTGATGTTTCACCCTCTGGCATTTAGTGTGTTAAGGTTGGGTTTACTACATAACTTTTTTGTAGTCTAAAATTATTAGTGTAATGCCACTTTTTGGTACTTAGGTTGATTTATCCTACTTCTCTGGTGGTTGTTGGGTTATTGAAAACATCAAGGCCAATCTCCCCAACAGTCTATTTTAGTAAAGAGGGTCGTGATTTAGTAACTACTCTGTGGTCTGATCTAGGTAGGAGACAATATTAAAACATTCACGAGATTTGAGCGGTAAAGAAGATAATGTCAGCATCCTTAGTTTTTTGGGGATAACGTTTACTGAAAAAAATCTAAGACAGTGTAGAAAGAAATACTTCAAACTTATGATCGGGTGGGCTATTTTCAATTTTCTATCTATTTAAATATCTTACTCATTACTATTATTCCATTGCATACTGTGCTGTGAATGGTGTACATATTTTATATATAAACAGTACAGACCAAAAGTTTGGACACACCTTCTCATTTAAAGATTTTTCTGTATTTTCATGACTGTGAAAATTGTACATTCACACTGAAGGCATCAAAACTATGAATTAACACATGTGGAATTACATACTTAACAAAAAAGTGTGAAACAACTGAAAATATGTCTTATATTCTAGGTTCTTCAAAGTAGCCACCATTTGCTTTGATGACTGCTTTGCACACTCTTGGCATTCTCTTGATGAGCTTCAAGAGGAAGTCACCGGAAATGGTCTTCCAACAATCTTGAAGGAGTTCCCAGAGATGCTAAGCACTTGTTGGCCCTTTTGCCTTCACTCTGTGGTCCAGCTCACCCCAAACCATCTCGATTGGGTTCAGGTCTGGTGACTGTGGAGGCCAGGTCATCTGGCGTAGCACCCCATCACTCTCCTTCTTGGTCTAATAGCCCTTACACAGACTGGAGGTGTGTTTGGGGTCATTGTCCTGTTGAAAAATAAATGATGGTCCAACTAAACGCAAACCGGATGGAACAGCATGCCGCTGCAAGATGCTGTGGTAGCCATGCTGGTTCAGTGTGCCTTCAATTTTGAATAAATCCCCAACAGTGTCAAAAGCAAAGCACCCCCCACACCATCACACCTCTTCCTCCATGCTTCACTGTGGGAACCAGGCATGTAGAGTCCATCTGTTCACCTTTTCTGCGTCGCACAAAGACACGGTGGTTGGAACCAAAGATCTCAAATTTGGACTCATCAGACCAAAGCACAGATTTCCACTGGTCTAATGTCCATTCCTTGTGTTCTTTAGCCCAAACAAGTCTCTTTTGCTTGTTGCCTGTCCTTAGCAGTGGTTTCCTAGCAGCTATTTTACCATGAAGGCCTGCTGCACAAAGTCTCCTCTTAACAGTTGTTGAAGAGATGTGTCTGCTGCTAGAACTCTGTGTGGCATTGACCTGGTCTCTAATCTGAGCTGCTGTTAACCTGCGATTTCTGAGGCTGGTGACTTGGATAAACATATCCTCAGAAGCAGAGGTGACTCTTGGTCTTCCTTTCCTGGGGCGGTTCTCATGTGAGCCAGTTTCTTTGTAGTGCTTGATGGTTTTTGCAACTGCACTTGGGGACACTTTCAAAGTTTTCCCAATTTTTTGCTCTGACTGACCTTCATTTCTTAAAGTAATGATGGCCACTCGTTTTTCTTTACTTAGTTGCTTTTTTCTTGCCATAATACAAATTCTAACAGTCTATTCAGTAGGACTATCAGCTGTGTATCTACCAGACTTCTGCACAACACAACTGATGGTCCCAACCCCATTTATAAGGCAAGAAATCCCACTTATTAAACCTGACAGGGCACACCTGTGAAGTGAAAACCATTTCCTGTGACTACCTCTTGAAGCTCATCAAGAGAATGCCAAGAGTGTGCAAAGCAGTCATCAAAGCAAAAGGTGGCTACTTTGAAGAACCTAGAATATAAGACATATCTTCAGTTGTTTCACACTTTTTTGTTAAGTATATAATTCCACATGTGTTAATTCATAGTTTTGATGCCTTCAGTGTGAATGTACAATTTTCATAGTCATGAAAATACAAAAAAATCCTTAATTGAGGAGGTGTGTCCAAACGTTTGGTCTGTACTATATATTTATATATATATATATATATATATATATATATATATATATATATATATATGGAGCATATTATTCTATTTATGTTTTATGCTCATTCACTTTATTTAGAGCACCACTCCAGCTTCATTTTATTGCAGGGCTGGATGGTATCACTAATCTGAGACCCCTAGTCTTATACTTTATCTGTTATCGGCGCTGTTCCGGTTGTCTTCTGCAGGTTGTGACCTGCTGGATTGCTCCAGTGTTTGCTGATTGATCCAGAAGTCACTACTCAATATCAGTCTACGAGAGCCACAACAAGTCCAGAACGAGGCTCTCACAGACTTACACTGAGAGAATGAGACCATTACTTCTGACTTCCAGACAGTCAATAGTTGATCGGGACGGCAGGGGAACCAATACCAAATAAAGACGGCTATGGGTATGTACAATCCTAGGGGCAAATAACTTATATTAGTGGCATCACTCCAGTGGTGAAATAAAAAAAATGTTGGATTGGGGCTTTAATAATGTTACTTCCACTGGCATTATTATTTTTTGTGCCCTGTTCCTGGTGATATTGACTATTTACATTCCCCTTTATTGTTTTATACCAAATGCCCCGGATGAAATTCCTCCTCCTTGTATCCTATTATGCTTTACCCACGACTCATTGCAGTCTGGTCTTCATTGTGACACGTCATCAGGCATCATTCACTCCCCACCCTGCCTTCTGATGTGTCAATGATGGGCATGGACTGGTGACGTTGGACACCACGTCCTTGATTTCCAGTCTGGGGCTGGGACAACCTGAGTGCTGCTCAAAGCCAACGTACAATCTCGTTTAGTACTAACTTGATAAAGACATCTTTACCGCCCTATATTCACACCCCCTGAAAGAATCTAACGCCAAAAGCATATTGAGATCAGTTTATTTCCACCCACATTTTTTCCATATTTATTTTCTACTATTAAAACCACTTTTTGGCTATTATACTTGCTGAGTTGTGTGGCCACTAGACCATTTTCTCATCTGGATTAAACTTTGCACTGGCTGGTGTAGATGTCTATGCTACATTCTCTTTTTTATTGGATGTTTTTGTCATGTTTGGTGATGAATTATAAAATAAAAGTTGCTATTTTATTTGGCTTTTTCTATCCACTCCTTATTTTTTCAAACTTCCTCAAGAATGCTCAGTCCAATCATACAATCCCTCTGATTGGCTGTATGAGAGCAGATTTGCTTCAGTTAGTGGAGCTTTGAAGTTTCCACTCACTGGCTCGTCAGTACCCCTTGGCTCATAATAATCAGTTATGTATTTGGCTCACGGATCAGATTTTTGGATCATTTTGATGTTTATATAAAATAGCTACATTTTCTCACTTAATCTACCAGAAAAAAATACCTAACTAATATTTTTTTGTGTGAAGAAGTTTATTCGACTCGGTGCGTCTTTGGCCGGTCGTAGACATGGATCCGACTCATTAGACTTGCCCATGATTCAGGAGAATTATGCCGCCCGGTATATAGCACAGGCAGTACTTTTGGCATCCAGCCTTTCTGCCTCATCAGCAGAGATAGGATGTCATATCAGATTTATGTTCATAATATCCCGGTGCTGTTGGATATATGTTTTCATTCATCAGCCTTGTCTCTGATGACTTAGCGTTATCGGCAGCAGAATGAGTGATGGCAAATTATGTCACATGTCATCCCATAACATTTCAAATGATGCGTCTTGTCTTTTTCCTATCTCGAAAAACAGTAAAATCAAAAAGTAAAAGTTAGTGTCTCCTTCAATTAGGATATCATTGACTTACCTCTACTATTTTTGGAGGCACTAGGGGTAATGGCTTCTTATTGGGTCTTCTAGAGATAAGGTCATTGAGAAATATGCAGGTTCTTTCTCTTTATGTCGTTTTCTTGGGCTTATATGTAAAGTCTAAATTCAACTGGTTTCCAATGAAAATGTCCTTTGAACTGGGCACCCAACGCATGGATCTCCAGGACCTTACACTTAAAGAGGTTGTCCATTTTGTTAGATATGTTAATATAAGCAGACAAAAAAAACATACTTACCTCCTGAATCCACCCCCAGCCCTGTTGATTTAATGGTCGCCATTAGACTTAAAAATATTACCATTCGAAACCTGGCCATTAAGGTCACTGATTGGCTGCAGGATTGGAGCAAAAGTACTGGAGCTAGGGGCAGATTTGGGTAGTAAGTATGGATTGCTTTTTTCTTTTATGAGGTTTGCTTCCTTATGTTGACTTTCATCTGAGAACAAAAAAAAACTTTAAATAGTTGATGAATGCAAGTCCGACTACTGAGGCATGCACCATTCTTGATAATTGGTTTTCTAAAACACCCTTAAATGCAAATTTTTTAAGGATCATGTAGCGGGAAAATTCAGTTATAGGGTTATTCCCATCTTTTTAAGTTATGGTATATCTGCAGGACTGACACCTGTCTCGAAAATGGGATATTGTAGAGTGTCATTGTAAGTGGAGAGGTGGCGCCGCATGGGTGGATCTTTGTTTACATTTCTATGAGAGCTCCAAAAATTGCAGAGTTAATTGTTGGATCAACTTTAGCAATTACAGAACTAACAGGTCGAACTTGATGGACGCAAGTCTTTATTCGGCTTTACAAACTATGTTGCATCTGCGTCTTATCACGCATTTATGAAATATTTTTGTGTACATGCCAAAATTGTAAAAGTTGGGAATAGCTCTTTATGGGTTATTAGTGGTTAAAAGGAAAGCTTTGGGTAGATGCCACCAAGTGATGCCAGAGCAGAAATTCTTTGTAGGAGAAAATTTGGGTCAATGAATATTAAGAAAGTGCATCATGGTGAGACTGTCTCTACCCTGTAGACTTTATCAACACTTCTGAATCAAGATCGTATGGTTAATAGGATTGGTATTTCCACAGATTAGGGGATGTGCAGCTTGATATTGACTTACAATAGAACAAATACTGTAACTTTAATATTTCCTGGTTCTAACCCTAAGAAGGCAGGTTAGAGAAAACACTCTGTAAATAGAGATCTGTCAATGGTCCCAAGACATGAGTTGTCATACTTGATCATTTTGTACCAAAATTTGCTATTATTAGGATTCGATGCTTACAAAAAGCCTTTCTAAATAACAGTAAACAGGAGAAATTTGCGAAGTAATCCATTTTTTAAATAATTTTTTCCCATAAATATTTGTGAATTTGGTGACAGTTTTTAGGCTTTCCTGTATGTAAGCAAAACTTTTCCAGTAATCCTGAAATATGTAATTATGCAATAACTCATTAGAAGGATGAGAAATGGAGAAGACAGAGTCCTGGCATCCCAAAAATATGAGATCCTTGTCAGAACTCTGCATAAGATTTGACGGATGTTTGCCAAAGAAAACATGGCGTGCTATAGGCAGTGACGGTATGCCTTGGTCGTGATGTTGTGGACAGCAGAGAAGAACACATTGTAGCTGACACTAATATATTAAACCAATATTGATTCTTTTCTGGTAATTTACTTGAAGGGTACCAGGAACTGTATTGGAAAAAAAGTCTTTTACATTTTGTGTTTAAGATGTGGATGCAATTTAATCAAATTTGAGTTCCCGTAAGGAGAAAAGTTCTCAACACTTATATGTTTACTTGAAATTGTCTTGGATGCAGGTCCGTATAAAATAGGTACCAAGGCGCCTTCATAAATACTGTACATAAAACAAATATCAGGAGGTATATGTGACGCCTCTTCTCGGAAAAAGCCCTTTTATTTTACCCTGGGTGACGAGGGACTCGGTGTCGGGTCCTGTGATGAAGAGATGGGGTGCAGCCGTGGCCCGGACCCGACCCATGCTCAGGGCCGTCACATTAAAAAGGATGGTGTGGGCTTGTCCGGGTTGAGTGGCTGATTTACGACTACACCACCTGTGTCAACTGGGGAAGGCCACCAGCGCCGCCGCAGTCCGCTGAGGCATGGTGTTATGGCGGCCAAAGTTAGTACTACTCCCCACAGGCGGAGCAAGGCCTCAGGGCAGAGGGACAGGATGGAGGGGGTAGTAGTAGAGGAGAACGGGCGCCGCGTTGTGCGGTGTAGCGCAGAATAAACAGTCCGGAGGCCATAGGGGTGAACTTCCAAGGCTTTACTCACTTTAGAGATGGCAGAAGGGAGGCAACTCCCTGCTCCTCATGGAGTCCTGCGGTCACCTCCGAGTAAGTCCAGCATTCAGTCGGGACCCTACACCAGAGTGTTCCTGAACTACAGACCGAATCCTTTCCTGTCCGTGTGTGTGCAAATAGGCCGCGTCTCCCTCTGAACTCCTCTCAGAACAAGGGCACGGGTGGCAGCTCCGCTCCGTCCGATACCCGGTGGGATCCTCTGGGCCTACCGGACTTTCCCGACCAGGACATGGAGTAGCAAGGTCAGGTGTCGGGGGCCGGTACCCCTCTTGCAGCCGGACTCCCTCTGAATATATCAGCATGGCGAGGACAGGTGGCGTACACCGCTCCATCTGCATCCTGCCTGGGATCCATTTGCTGTGGAGCCACACTCTTAAGCTCAGGGCCTTCTTGGTCCTGGTCCTTGGCCGGGTTGAGACATTCCTGGTCTACAACCTGCCCCTCGTCCCAAGGCCAGGGTACGAGGGCTGTATTCCCATCCGCTGCAGGCCCACACAGGATCTGCGCTCCGGGAGGGAGGTCACAGTCACACACAGTATTTGACAGCACAGAGAACAGCCGAAAAACTAAGACCAAAGATGGCTTTTTATTAAATATGAAATTTAAAGTGTAACTAACTTGAAAGTCCTCCACCCTCACCCACTAACTGGTTCCCCTCACTCTTGGTTCCCCAGTCTCCCTGTAACCAGGGGAGCAGCACCTAGGGCATACTTGCCCCCTCTGGTGGAGAAGTGTGGTGTTGGATGCAAAGGTTGGGTCATGACTATCACACTGTTCTTACCTCAGAGGAGGAACATTACACTCCATTACAGAAGTGCAGGATCCCTGTCGCTATCGAACCCTCAAGGGAGCCACATATACACAT
Organism: Phyllobates terribilis; assembly: GCF_046119375.1. Classification (NCBI taxonomy): domain Eukaryota; kingdom Metazoa; phylum Chordata; class Amphibia; order Anura; family Dendrobatidae; genus Phyllobates; species Phyllobates terribilis. Next base: position 1,185,264,175 of record NW_027362761.1, on the reverse strand, counting down.
TGATAAAAAAATACTGTCCTTTTAACGCAGTCCTGTCCCATTTACCAAGAAGGAATCTAACAAAGTTGAGGAATTCTTTTTAAGGCTTTTGTATCTTTAGAAGAAATCCAGAACATTGACAGTATCAATGTTGGTCATGCCGCTGGTCTGAACTGTGTGCAAGGGGTGGCAGCTCTGCATTCGTAGCTTCGGAGGAGCAGAGGGCCAGCTTCAGGGCTGCACTTGCAAGCTGCATAGCAAATAAGCTTTCAAGTCTATGCTCTTTGGGACTATTCATCAAGACCAAGGTTGTTTGCGCAAGTCTTAAAAAGAAGGCGTGGTGGAGCCAGACACTCCTGATACATTAAGAGGTGCATGCTCCTTCATGAATCTGGAGCCTCTGATGATTGGTGTACTCCTCCATGTTCTATGCCAGAAATCTTACTCCAGTCAGGTACTGGAATAAGGTGTTTTTTTGCACAGGAAATGCCACAGCCATTCTTAATTAGATAATCTTTGGCATCCTACCCTTGTCGCACCCCTGGCTCACCCCAGCTCAATACTTTTAGGCAAAGCTTGGAGAACTTGTCGTGAAGACAGTAAAAGTCACAAAATTTTGCCTCAACTCTGAGTTGCATCAAAAATTTTATGACTTTTCAAAGCTTTCACCCCAGAATTCTGTCATGACAGTATTGATGAACTAGACCCTTTGTCTCGGAATCCAGCCACTTCCGATAATATTTTGAATAAAAGCAAAATTGTGAAGTTTCTTGATTTAATCTATTGAGACAACTCCTTTTAAACATTTTACAAAATTATGTACTTAATTTTTTTTCAAAAATGGCCTAAATCCTAATCTTTGTAACATTGCTAGTGGTTATGACCACAGAGGGTGCCTATTACTGTCATCTGTCACTTCATACATGATTGTCCCTATGTTGATTTCTACAAGGATTGACTGGTTTAGAAGAATGATTAGTACTAGTCCAACATGCAATTTTTGCTTAAACAACTGGTTATATGCAGTATGGGAATATAGACGGACACATGAGTTGCTGGTCAAATTTTAATCTTGCTATCTGATCTCTTTGTAGTAGAAACCCATTTTGGTGATCAACCAACTGATCGCCACAGGTACTGCTCATCTCGTACCGTTTCCTCCTGCTTGCTTAATTTAAAAATCATTTTTATTTCGGGCAATACCTTTTGGTTGCAATGGTTTCCAATTGCTGAAATCCCCAGGGATAAGTCGTGAGCAGTAATTATACCTGACATCAAGAGTTCAGTTGCTCGTCAGCACTCCAACAGGACAAATGGAGAATGACTCATTGCCGGCTGAAATTCATTGACTTTGCAATATATCCTGTAGGCACATTGGATTATCCAGAGTGAAGAACACTCTTTTGAGTTTGCTTTCCATTCAACTTTTCTAATCGAGTATTTTAACTTTTTTTTTTTCAACTACTTTTACAATAATGTGCTAAATTCTCAATGATGGGAAAAACAATGCTATCATTTTCTCAAGGTTGCTCTATGCAGGTTGAGTAACTCATCTTAATAAGGAAGTAGCCAAAAATAAAACAAAACAACATCAAAAAATGAAAATGTATTACAAACAACATAGACAAAGGCATGATTAAAAATTATGCAGGGGGGACAAGAAGAATCCAATATGTAAAGGTAAAATATTATACAAATTAAGCCGCAGGTAAAAGCACAATCAGGCATAAAGATACAAAAAAATCTAATAAACAATGTGAGACTCTGCCAAACGAGGATAATGAATGTGTAAATATCCAGCTAGGCAACTGTGAATTATAGGAAACTGAATAAGCAAATGCAGACCTGTAGTTATGTTAAGAGACCCAACATGTAAATTGAAGCCCAACAAAAGTGTTAAACTAGCTGCAAATAATGTTGAAAGTTCAGACTGAACATATATGAAATGCATAAACCTAAGTAAGGAAATACAGAGTTGCAGTCATATTGAAAATCTTTTTTTTTTTTTTTTTATTCTCCTGCCATGAATTCTGATGCGTGTTTCGCTTGTCCGCTTCTTCAGGGAGTAACAAAGAAGTGAAAAAGTTCTGTACGTGTTTTCTTTAAAGGGGATGTTTCAAAATGTACACTGTTATGTTATAGAGGGTGGATTATCTTGGCTGCTTCGGTTGCTTTGACTGTGGCTGATTTGATAGAAGCTGATCACTGGGGGGGTCAGAGAAGCTGGACCTGTGGCAATCAGTTGATCAGTGAGCTAGTTTCTTTTTTAAAACAAGATGTATCATCGGACAACCCATTTTGTTGTAAGCCTCACACTCGCTTGGTTTATGAAGCCACAGCTGGTACTTCTGTAGATGCAAACAGGTCCACTATACTTGTCTCAAGCTCTATCCCGTCTAATGCATTTTCTTTTTGCTTTAGTAAGTAGATTCTGTGTTTGTTCTTTTAGCTTATACTGTCAATGACTTGGTCTGATTTGATTAATGTAATCCTGGGTCACTCCTGACGAAGGTCACTAATCAATTATCGATAGGCCACCTTGCTGCTTCCGGAAAATAATGATTTACTGCTACTTTTACACCGCGTTCAGCTAGAGTTACCCTACTAAGTGAGATCTAGTTTAGTATCTTATGAAGTTTCTACTGAGCTGCTAAATGTTCCTACTGTTCTCCGGGCAAAAGGATATCAAAGTCTTCTCTACAAATGAGCATCTTATTTTTATTTATACAAAGGCAGTTTACCCAGGCAGCTTAATGTCTGGCCATTGAAGTTTCCTGCACTCCCAGGTAATTCTTTGATGCTGTCCTGTCTTTTATTGTAAGCACGCTAATTACAGTGTCTGTCGTTAGCTATAATATAAAGCAATAAAAGCTATCTGAGGTCCTGAGGCGCTTTGTACCAGTGTTAAACATAAGCTATTTAATGCCAAATGCTTCTACAATGCATCCTAACAAATTACAGAGATCTTCAGCTTCAGCCGTGCCTATTGTAACCCTTTCTAATAAGCAAGTTAAAGGGGAAAATCATTCTTAATTGGTGTTAACAATGACGGTAAAGAGGAAAATTAGAAAGTAGAATGTACCGCTAGTAAAGTGGACAAATCTTCTTAGACCCTCTTGTATATCACCTTTGTTAAATGGGTTGGCCACTACTTGGACAATTCCCATCTTTGGTCTCGTTAAGATAAAAACACCTATACTCATCTCCTGTGCCGGTGCCATTCCAACGGTGTCGGTGCCAGTCCAACGGTGCCGGTGCCATTCCAGCAGTGTCGGCACTCATGTTCCTGGGGCTCACGTGAGGTTGTTATGTCACTTTATAATAAAGGTATATTCCCGGCACACATATGAAAAGGCAGAAAGTTTGATGCAAATAAAAGTATGTTTATTGATATGACAGATCCTCAAAAAATCCGACGATCGTTTCAATCAGTTTGATTTTCATCAGGGACTGGGATCTCAAATCAAATATATTGAATAGGATGCCAGTGTCGTGGCTCAGTAACCCGCAACCCGGGTCCTAATGGTATATAGAGAAATAGAATCACCCAGTAGTATACATAGAAGGATCTTCTTCCCAAAGGGATGTTTGCACAGGGAGAACCCAATAAGAGGAAGAGGGGAGGAAGATCAATACCACACACATGGGATCCGTAATGCAAGGACTTTGGAATTATAAGTGAAAGGTAAGTGCAGTGCATAGGATGACAACTTAGGTGCCACACCAGGTGATTCTGCCGTCAGATGTGGTGCCGGTGCCATTCCAGCAGTGTCGGCACTCATGTTCCTGGGCTCACGTGAGGTTGTTATGTCACGTTAGGCCTGTGCCCAATCAGTATCAGATTCACTATCTCCGCCTTTGGACATATCAAACATCAAAAGGAAGTCAGAGAACAACCACAGCCCTGACTTCCTGTTGATGTTCAATACGTCCGAAGGTGGGACAATGACGCTGATTGGGCACGGGGCTTGTGTGACATAACAACCTCACGTGAGCCCCGGGAATGATGCTGGCAGGGGAGGTGAGTATGGTTGTTTTTATTTTATTGGGGCTATACATGAGAAATTAGAAGGGGTTGTCCTAGTGGTAGACAACCTCTTCAAGTTTTACCCTTTAAAGTGATTGTCTCATGTCCTTCAATGGGTAGACTTCCACAGTGCTTGCAAAAAAATGGCAACTTTGTAATTTACCTCTTATTAAAAATCTTCTCCTTTCTCAAGAAAGGAGAGATTTTTCATTTTATTGCTTACTTCTTGGTGCCTAGCTTACCAGCCTCCTCTACAGTCTAAGGCTATGGATGCCTTTCTTGAAAAGTATAATATTACAGGTTATATATACTAGATTCCTTGATAGGGCGTTGATCCAGGGAACTAGTCTGATTGTCGTATGGAGTCAGGAAGGAATTTTTTTCCCCAATGTGGAGCTTAGTGTTTGCCACATGGGTTTTTTTTTGCCTTCCTCTGGATCAACATGTTAGGCTATGGGTTGAGCTAGATGGACTTAGTCTTCCTTCAACCTTAAAAACTATGTTACTACGTTACATATCATGTTTTTTCTGCGTCGATTTTCTGCAGCAAAATCTGATCTCATGCCAGGAGGTTGTTCAGGATTTTTGTTGCTGTTTTCTCTTTTTTTCTGCTTTTTTAGGTGCGTTTTTGGTGCATTTTTGGAGCGTTTTTTCAACGTTTTTTTTCACTGTCTTTTTGTCTCTGTTATGCATGTACATAATGTTCAGTGGAAAAAAAAAATCTCATTCTGGTTTAGGCACATAAAGCGCTGAAAACTACTTGACATCAGCGTTTTTGGTTTGTTTTTTCAGCGTTTTTTTTCATCATCCATTACTTCCAATGGGTGAAAAAATCGCTGAAAGAAGTGACATGCTCTATCACAGGGTTCCCCAACTCCAGTCCTCAAGGCCCACCAACAGGTCATGTTTTCAGGATTTCCTTAGTATTGCACAGGTGATGTAACTATTGCCTGTGCTGATGATGGAATTATCACCTGTGCAATACTAAGGAAATCCTGAAAACATGACCTGTTGGTGGGCCTTGAGGACTGGAGTTGGGGAACCCTGCTCTATCATTTCAAAAAATTAATGCAAAGCACAAAATCCTGAACAAAAGAAAACCATGATGTGTGAACTAAGAATTCTGGAATCTCATAGACTTTTGCTGGTACTGAAAAACGCAGCTGAAAATTTGCATAAAAAAAAAAACACATCAAAAAACGCTGAAAAAACCATGGTGTGTGAACATAGCCTAACAGAAGCCTAGGGATGTAGCATTCACTTACAAGGTCTTTGCTTTAAAGCTTGCAAGCTATTTGCAGCTTGTGAGAGCTAACAGTACAAACCAGCAACGCAACTCTGCCACTGGTCCGAACTGTCAGTCTTCGGGAGCGCACCACCCCCTGGTGAGCAGACGAGATCTTCCTGGTAGAGTTTAGGATATCTTCCCTTTCTCCTAATTCACTAACTGATTGTGTGCTATATTACAGATACACTGAAGATGCAGTCGGGTCATTGGTCACTGTCTCTAAAATTTTGCTAGTTTACATTAACCAAGACTCCAACTCCATTCATTCTTATTATTGCAATCCTCATTAATCTGCTTGGATAAGTGCAGAGGCTGCTGTAATTACCTGACCATAGTTAGGAAGTTCCTTGTACAAACTCATAAAAAGTTTGTCCTTCCCTATTTGGATAAATATTCAAGTAACTATAATTTTATTTTTAACTATCTATTTATCTAAAATATATCTATCTCTTTCAGCAGGGAGGAAATAAAAGTCTACGGAATTATTCCCATATCGAAATGTCTGCAAGTGAAAAGTAGCACAGGACACACATTTTTTTTCTAGATCAGAAAAGTAGATTTACATAATTGGGTACACATTCTTAAAGATTTTAAGATCAATTGAGGTAAACTGGTAATTATTACTTTTTTCAATCAATTTGATCTTGATTTTTTTCCCCTTATGTCTCAGAATGAAGCACGGCTATGATAATTACTTTATACTTTGGATGATTCCTTCTACTCTTCTCATTGCTGCCTCTTAACTTACGTACTGCTTGAATAATATCATGTCAAGAAAAGTGGAGGGTTGACAACTTATCGTATCACAATAGTAGCTTGGTAAATTGGTTGTCACTTTATGACCCTATTCATACATTGAACTTCTCTAACTACTCTAGTACTGCTCCATTTGAATCTGAAAAGGTAAAATAACAATAGAAAATTGACTGGAGTTGTTCTTTAATGTGATCCTTTTAACCAACGTAGCGCTGGGTAATCTACTGAAAATCTTGGCAGCTTTTCTTGGCAGATACACTGTAAAGCCAGAGGAAAAAAAAAGTTTGTGTCAGGAGACTATTTTCAACTCAAATCAGCACATATCCAGCAAATGAAGTCAGTCAAACGTTGGAGCGATGTTGCGGTGAATTTTCCCTTCACAGCGGGGACCCCATAAAGAAGCTGAAAAACCCTTTGTATCGGCCTCTATTACCCACCTGCGGAGAGCGAATCAAACAACACCCACCTTTTCTTATTTTTTTTTTTAGGCTTCTTTTTTGGATAAAAGGCCAGTTTGAGCTGAATTTCTCTTCAGAGAGCCTGCTGACACAAACTGTAGACTCACTTAAACCGAGTTGAAAGCTGAGTCTATCACAGACTTCTTCTTCAACCTCTTCACTCTCGGATACAGAATGCAGGGCCTCTTTTCTAGAAATGCAAAATCCCTTTGGTGTGGGTGAAGGGGCTGAGTAGACAAGGTTTGACCATTCCCGGTATAGTAATTACCACCCCAACAAGCTGCTGTAGTATTTATTGGGTTGGTGCATGTCCCTCTGATGCCTGTCAAGACCTTTTCGAAGAGTTTATTTATCTCTATACACTTCTCCTTTTGTGGCTCTTCAGATGGTAATATGGAATTCCACCTTGTGGCTCGTGAAAAATAATACCATAATACAATCATAGAAATAATCAGGCACTACAGATAGAAGGTGGCCAACATTTGTCATCAGGCCATCACTTTTGCAGCCATTAAAACTTTACTGTCCACATATGACCAGATCTAGACAGTGGAAGGAGTTGTTCAAATTTAGAGGTGGCACCACTCTCCATTAGACCTCTGCCCACGTGTTTTATACCCTTGTGGCTCACTCAGGTTCAAGACCTTTTTGAAGGCTCTGTAACACTTTTAGGTTGACATTTCCAGTTCTGAAGGAGGAGATCCCATCTAGCACTATCTTAAATCCCATAATTAATGGTAAACAGTGACGATACATCCAACTACTCTAAGTGGTGGGGTTCATCTTAGCTATGTGACACTTTAAATTCTCATTATAACTCTACATCTGCCATACAGACAAATACATCCTTCTTTTTCTTATTTCTGGGCATTGCATATTCCTAGATAAGTGTCATGAAATGACCAGCTTTGTAGAATAAAAAAAAACATGATTTTGAGATACTCTATGATGCGATGCCTATGTAATATGTGTACATGGTTGTTCATCCAGTGGTTTGCAGTCTGTTGAGGGCTTTTCCAGTATGTTGCTACAGTTTATTGAATTTTTATTGTGTGAAAACTAGCGGAAAGGTTGGACACATCTGAATCAGTTCAGAGTTAGGAAAATCCAGCTTATGTTCCCTTATACGTTTCCCTGACCCTGTTTGGCCAGAAAGTTAAAGTACCAATACTACTTGTTGCAGTAGACACATGGTACTATTGAAAATCCCATTGTTACTGGTCAAAAGTTATGACGCTGTCAACTACTGTAGGTGGTGGGGTCTCATATTTGCTATTAGACCCTAACTATGCCATACAGTTGTTTCCTTATTTTCTTTATCTCTTAGCTCGCTATATCCTAAGATGAGTGGTGTGAGATCATCAGCTTTGGAAAAATAATAAATAAAACATGATGTTACGATACTCTGTCAGGAGATGTCTTTGTTATATGTCACCACATAGTAGATCGTTGAGGGTTTTTCTAGCGTGTTGCAAAAATTTTTTGAAATGAGCTAAAAGGTACAGGTGGACATCAGTTCAGTGCATTCAGCAGGAATGGGAAATATAATGGAAACAATTCTACTATTCCTTCCGGAATTGCAACCTGGTGACAAGTGTGGCACTGTTGTTAGAAAAAAAAGCATGCAGATTTTTCCAATCCTAGGATTATTACAATGTACCTGTGCATCAGACATTAGAATTTCTTTGTGATCAAGAGTATAAGAATGTAAAAATCTATTGCATTATTATCATTATGCTATAAGAGATTCTCCTTTACAGCAGTTCTGTAAAAATTCTCAAGATTTGCCTTCCATCCAGGTCTAGTTGGATTCATACATCAGACCCCGTACAATGACACCAACTGTTTATTCCTTTTCAAAATCAGTATTCTGGACAGTGATGGCAGCAGAAGTTCGATTTTATTTTTCCGCACATAATAGCATAATATTGAGTCCTATACAACAAATCACCCTGTATCAACGTAAATTGCTCCCAAAACACTACCTGGAAAATGATGTGATGTGATATCATCTGTTTTTGCTTTTCGCTCAGACCTTCATATATCCCACTACATGACAACAAACATTCTAATTATTTTGCGGATTTGTCAGTGCTATAAATGTCACTTATAGACTTTTACTAGTTGACAGAAATCTATCTATCTATCTATCTATCTATCTATCTATCTATCTATCTCATAAATAATCCAAAATACAATGTGGGCACAAACCTTTCAGCCCAACAACCACGAGATAGAAACAGTAAAAACAGGCAGCACTTTCAAGTAATCACAGTGAAAAATTGGTGTTTTATTCCATGCCAAAGTAGGCAACATTTTGGCACCAAGACCGAGCCTTTCTCAAGTTGAAAGACTCAGGGGTGTATTGTAACATTTGTGAGAGTTCCGGTTCCCTCTGTTTCCACTTTGGCCGCACCTTTATTTTGGGCAATGCGTGACAATGGCAGTCTTTTTATTCCTGGGACTCTTGGTGGCCCCAAATCAGGGAGCTTTGGGTTTAAATGTTATCATGGTCTTGATTACTCTTTCAATAGAGCCCTAGGCAGAGATGTCTGTTATTTAAACCTTTGAATCTGTTACTCCCATTACCAGTCATTAAATTCTGCTTACCTGGTCTTTAGCCCTGTTCCTGCTTCTACTGTGTGATTCTGATTTATCCTGTTTTTTGACCTTGCTTTCTGATTTTGTCACTGACCTCTTTCCTCTGACTTTGCGTGATGACCTTTCTTGCCTCCAACTTGCTGCACAGATCAGCAGCTGACTTCATGGCTCTAGCCCAGGGGTTGCAGTAGAAGTCTAAATCCCTGTACAGAGGCTAAAGGGTGAAGGCAAAGGCAACCTTTGGGATCTGGTACATGGAGTGGCTTTTGCTAAGCCTGGAAGATTTATTAACAGCTGTCAGGCTTACATGAACAGTGCAACCGTGAAGAACTAGGATGTATATAACTTTTGCTATTTAATTAATTAAACCCATCCTATAAATGCTGTGTGCCTCCACCAGAAATGTACTTCTGAGGTGTGCAAAAATTTTGCAACTTTTCCTATCCCTCAGTCTTGGATCCTATGTTACGCCACTTCAGCCTCAAAAACTGTACGATGTTTTTCATTGGAACGGAAATGTCCAAATTATCCCAGTGGAACAGTTGTGTGTTTCTGTTTGTACATTGGGCTCCACTATCACAATACACCATACTATACACACATGTACAAATCCACTCCATATTGTCATGACTTGGTTTCGGGACTATATCCGGTCACCTCATGCTGTGTGGTCAGATTCCCTCTCAGCTGAGCCACAGTCTACGTGGTCTCTGTCCAACTTGTCTTTGCCTTTCTTTCCTTGGTTTGCTTCTATTAAGTTGTCTCTCACATCCCCATTTTGTTCTGTTCTATCACATCTTGGAAGGGGCTATATATACTCACCTTGCACCTACCTTCTTTGCTGGATATACTTTGTTTGATGGATGTTTGGAGCCCCAGCTCCATAGCTATATAATATCTTGTTTTAGTAATCTCAGTTGCTTTCCTGTGGTTTGTTTGTGAGTTATCCTCCCCAGTACACTTTCCTTTCTTCCACGTTTGGGGGCAGGGAGGTTTTCACTTAGTCTGTTTATTTTATGGTTCTCTGCATTTTCCTCTGTCCATAATGTGTGAACATGTTTAGTTTCTTACCCTGGGTCCTGGTGTGTCCCTGCACGTGCTTCTTTCCTTTGTAGGAGTTATGTGCGGCCTACCCTCTGGTTCCTTAGGAGGTATCAAAAACCTCTCAACGGCCTTTTAGGGAGCCAGGTCTGAGGACTTTTTTTAGTTGTGCGGCTAGGAACTTTTCTAGTCTGTACAGAGAACAGTTGGGTGTAGATGCGGCATCATCCATTATTAGTCCTTTTCTTCCTTCGTTATTTCGTGTGAGCGAACACGCTCATAACACATATAAACCAAAGTGGGGTTATGAGATCTCCATCAGTGCGACATATGATAAACTCAGTTCTGCTCCATCAGTATACAATTTGCTGCACTATATGACATGGCTTGCTTGACTGATCTGAGTGACTATCCTATTTGATGGGTTAATCAGTGCTGTGTTTGCAATAAAATAATTGCCGGATTCCCCAGTCGCTTTGTCTTGATATAATGGGCTGCAGTCCGTCACTACATCATTGCCGACATTGAAATATGCAATTAAATGACCATTGTAATATGATGGAGAACGTGTATAATCAATAGTCGCCATCTGCTGAGTCCTGCACTTTATACACGTACCCTTAATGGATATTGCTAGATACTAAGAGCTTCAATTTAATCTATAGAAAGATGTCAATTTCACAGTCAGATTCACTGGAGGAAATCATCACATACAGTGAGGCTTCTCACCATTGGAACTTGTGCATCCAGTTCTCCTGAACCTCATGAAGGTCCATTGAGTAATTTAGAGTTTGATATGGGTTAGAGATGAACACATTTTTAATGAATTATCTTCAGAATTTATTCGCAAATCAAATTGTCGCGAAAATACATTATTGTGCTGTGTGGGCTACTAGGACCCAAGAGAATGATGAACTGAGATGACAGAAAGAGTTAAAAAGTGATAAAAGATTGTACTCACCTAATTAAGGCCTGACCTTCACTTGTGCTACCATTTCTGGTCCTCCGGTATTCGCTTTGATCCTACGGCCACCGGTCATTGAGTCTTTTGGCGTTGATTAGGCTTTAGGCAGTCATGTGAGTCATGAAGAATGTCAATGATGGAAGACCGGAGACTAGAAGATCTGAAGGTCAGAGATCCGAAGTTAAAACTGGAAAGCCACATGGGGTGCTGACTTAAAGCTGGTAAGTATTTTCTGAAACCCTTTCTTTGCCATTAAAAGAATTTAACAAAATGGCATCTAGCTGAAAATTTGTTGGATTCATGTGAATTGAATTACAAAAAAATGTATTTTTTTATGAAATTAATGAACAGTTCAATTTATTATGAATCAATTTGCTCATCTCCTATTTTAATCCATTGTGTCACTCTTAGGTTTTATATTTGTCCATTCAGTAATTCAGCTTTGTTCAGTACTCCAGAGCTTCATACTTGAGTCTGTTCAGTTAGTGCTCTTTCATTTGACCCAGGTTCATTAAATGCTTTTGGATTGTCTTTCGGCCATTCGGTTCTCTTGATCATCACACTGGTCCATTAGGTGCTCATTGACTTGGCACTGGTCTTGCTCATGGACTGGTCATTGTAGTGACCAATAAATTGTTCTTAGGATTGTAGTTGAATTATTATTGGCTTTTAGTCTTCATGCTTCTCCAGTTAGTGTTCCTTCTCTCTTGACCTAGGTTCATTAAGTGCTTTTGGATTGTCATGGGTCCTTTCAGTTTTTTGGTCATCATGGTTAGTGCTCTTTGGCTTTGAACCAGACCATGAAGTGCTCTGAGACTTAACGTTAGTTTGGCCAATAAATATTATGAGCTTTTAGTCATCATGCTTGACCGTACAGTGGTCTTGAACTTGATGCAGCTCCACTCAGTTCTCTTGCACTTGATGTTGCTTCATTATGTGCTGCAGAGCTTTATACTAGTAAAGTAACTGTTCTTGGGCTCAGAAATGGTTATATCCAGTGCTCTTGACTTGTTCAATCTTCTGGCTTAAATCCAGTTCAGCTATTAATTTTGAACTGATACTGATTCGCCAACAGCTGTAGATGATCACAATGGTCCAGTGAGTGGTCTTTTTCTTGACACTGGTCCACTTGGTCCTCTGGCACGTAATACTGGTCAATCATACAGGTCCATTCTGACATAAACATGTCATCTCTAGAATGGTGTTATTATGGCTTCCCAAGCATGCCCAGTGAAGCTGGGAGTACTCTCACTGGCACCGAGCATGATCAGAAAGACATAGTCACTAGAAATGAGCAGACCGTCTGGTATTCAAATTTGCCAAATTTTCACAAAAAAAGTTTGATTCATGATGAATATAGTTGACACAATTGGAAAGTTCCTTTTTAAGGCTTAATGGGTCTCTCTAAGCCCCAGATAATAATAACTAATAAATTTAAGATGTAAGAAACAAAAAAAATGTAATACCTCACCGGTCACCTCTCCAGGTCTAATGCTCACTGCCTGCATCTGCAGCTTCTTCATTATAGACCTGGGCTTCGGGGTCCAGTCACCTCGAGTTGTAAGATCATGGTACACCTTGTAACATCACAACATCATAACCTTATGACATGATGTGACCCCGGAACCCTGGTCGTGACCACATATCCTGGCCTATAGAAATGAGGGTGGAAATGTGATGCACAACAGCAGAAAGAAGAGGACAGAAAGGCGGGCAGGGATCACTGAAGCAGCCGGAGAAGTGAGTGGTGAGGTATTTGGGGTGTGTTTGCTTATTTTTACCATTTGACTGCCCTATACAGTTCACCAAAACGATTTCTGGCCATTTTATTTTTGCAATCCTAGAAAGTCAAATCGTAATATGTTCAATTTCATGAGGAACCAGAAATTTTAGGAAATGTGACTCACACTTGATTCTCCTCAGATTGATTCGTTCATCTCCAATAGTGACGTTATTTCAGAGACAGTATGGCTCAATTGTGCCCAGAAGGCATGATTAAAAATTTTTAAGACAGAATTTTCCAGACACCCACTTAGTCTAGTTGCTCTAGCTAGTTGTTTTGGCAAACATACATGAAGATATTTTGGGTTCCCTTTAATTCTTCCAGATGACAAAGATTTCTGCAGAGTCTATAACTCCTTGTAGAATCATATTTGTCTACAATGGATTTGCCTACTGATGTGTTGTATCGGTAGCCATCAAGTGTTGCTACATCGTTCTGGGTCCACAAGTGACTTTTTCTTGTCTCTTTCTGTCTTATGCTCTTTACTTGCTGTTAAGATGGATTTAGCTGAAACCAAAATCCTCTCTGTTCCATTTTTTTACCATAATGAAAACAGCAAGTTTTCAGACCTCTCTGCTTGTCTGATCCTGACAAATCCTCTAATCATTTGCTTCTCTACATTGTACGTTTAAACTGCGCAACGTCTGCCTTAAATTAAATGTTACAAGCTTGAATAAAGCGACAGCCTGCTCTAAATTTAGGGAATGAAAAGCGAGTTGCTGTAAGTTCTAAAGGTACAGGAGGTGAAGGAGAATCACATGGGCGAAAGAAGAGATTACAAAGACATGCAAGTGCTATTCAGGAGATGATACATTGTAGTTCCTGGAAAACCATTGTTATCAATAAAACACTAAAACTATTTATAAGGGCAACTCATGGGAATTCTCAAAATTTTTCTGTCAATTCATTACTATTTTATCTTCTCTCAACAGTATTATAATAATTATATTTTTGTACATAGGGGGTAGTATTATAGCAGTTATATTCTTGTACATAGGAGCAGTATTATAGCAGTCATATTCTTGTACATAGAAGCTGTATTATAGTCATAGGCAGATTATAATGAGGTCAATCTGGGCTACCGCCCGGGGCCCGGGTCTGCCATGGGGTCCAGGGCTCCCAGAGCCAGATTGACCTCATTATAATGTGTGACAGGAGGGCCCAGGAGTTGGAAGATGGAATCTGCTCTGTAAAACTGCTGTGTCAGGCGGTGCTGCGAGGATGACTCACCAGCTGCTGACTGTGTAAGTGCAAGAGAGGAGGCTCCGCCCACCTGCTCCGGCCTCCAGCAGAGCACAGAGCCAGCTTACAGCATGGCTGGCCCACTGCTCTCCCTGCCCCCTCCCCTGCTCTGAATGTTACCTCTCCGGTCTCTTCCTCCTGACCTGCAATTACACCAGAGCTCTGCAGTCGGGCCCCAAGAGAAGGGGAGGCTGCCCCACAGAGAAGATGGAAGAACCTGCATCATGTACAGAAAGGGTAAGTCCATGTGCAATGTGTGTGTGTATATACATATATATATATATATATATATACATATATGTGTATGTATGTATATATGTGTGTATGTATCTATGTCTAGGTATTTGTGGACCATCAGAGGGGCTCACTCGCTGTCGTGGCCCGGGCCGCTTCCCCAGCATCTGTGCAGGACCGCCGTCACTTCACCTAACATGGCCGTGAGCTGTGCGGCTGTGTCTGGTATTAATGACACGGCAGGGACGAGGCTGCACCTATAATTGTGCTTGTGTATTGCCCTGCCTCGTTATTACTACCAGACACAACCGCACAGCGCAGAGGTCCTACTCAGATGCTGTAGAAGCAGCCCAGGCCCCAACGGCGAGTGGACCCCTCTGATGGTCCAGGGCCATGTCTGTGACATGCCGGCGGCCCTGCACTGAGACATGCCTGAGGAGCTGCTGGACAGGACAGTTTTATGTGTTTATAGGATATGTACGTATGCATGTGTCTGTGCGCATGTCTGCGTACCGCGTGCGCATGTCTGCGTACCGTGCGTGTGCACGTGTGCTGGCCCGGCCGCATCACAGCTAGAAGACACGGCCCTGTGCGCGGCAGTGTCTGCTAGCGTGACGTCGTGCAGTGCGCCCTGCATTGCTTCTTACCACCAGAGAGGAGCTGGATGACGGGAGCCGATCAGGGGAATGGTGAGTGATGTGTGTGTGTGTGTGGCACAGTGCGTGTCAGTGTGTGCAGATATCATTGTGTGATATGTCTGTTTATATGTATTTTTGTGTTTCAAATGTGTTTATGGCTATGTGCCCACGATGCAGAAATGCTGCATATTTTTTCCGCTTCTCCCTGGCAGGAAAAATACATGCGGATTTTACATGCGTTTTTCTTGCCAGGTAGAAGCGTTTGTCAAGCATTTTTGCATGCGGGTTATCAAGCGCTTTTCCAAACCATTTTAGCATTGCTTGGAAAAGTGCTTGAAAACTTAGTCACACTATCTAAATCCATGCAACTTGAATGGATTTATATAGCGTGACCAAGTAATAGTTAAAAAAAAAGAATAAGAATGGTAAAAAATGCAAAATAAAGATTATACTTACCTTCCGATGGCTCCCGGTCTCCTCAGCGATGCGTACCGTGTGTTGGGCGGCTCACGGTGGTGTGAAAGGACCTTTCATGACGTCATTTAGTCATGTGACAGGTCACGCAACAGCCGACGTCATTGGTCTTGTGACCTGTCACATGACTAAATGACGTCATGGCAGGTCCTTTCACACCATTGCGACCCATACAACACACCGGACGCATCGCTGAGGAGACCGGGGGCCATCAGATGGTAAGTATAATCTTTATTTTTTTAATTTTAAATTCTTTTTTTAACAGGTACTATGGTACCCGAGTCTGGAGGAGAGTATCCTCTTCTCCCAACCCAGGTACCATCTGCACATAGAATAGCATAATATCCACATGTGCACATTTGCTCATACGGATATTATGCGATTCAACGCAAGTCAATGGCGGCAATTACGCTGCGTGTCCGCAAAATTAATGGTCGTGCTGCATATTTTTCCGCAATCATAATCCGCATCAGAAACTTCAGCAGCATGTGCAGAGCACATGCGGATTATCATTGGGGAACATGGGGCACGTATTAGCAAGTGTTTTTGAAGCATTTTCGCTGTGGAAATTCCGCAGCAAAAACACTTAAAAGGCGTATAGTGGGCACGCATGTATTTGTCTTTGTATATGTCTGTATATGTTTGTGTAACATACCTGGCGGCGTCCTTGCATAGTGGTCCATCTCCCACTGTGCAAGAGCGCGCACTTGATCTCCAATCCAGAATGTCTCTCTGGCTTCCCTCCATGCTGTCTGTTTGCTTCTGTTTCTGCTGCTTAAGGGCAGTGCCCGATCACTTCCTGATTTTTGTACCTGCTGCAGGCACACCCCTTGTGCATCCTCAGCCTATTGCTGTCTGTCACCTGGTATTTAAACCAGCTGCTCCAATTAACCGATGCCTGAGCATTGTGTTTCATTCAGTGTGCTCTCTCACTCTGAATGTGCCAGGTCCCTTTCTGTGTTTGCTTGCTTGCCTTTCTTGTAGGCTGTATTTTCAGTCCTGTCTGAACACGCTACTTGCCTGTTCGTTCTGCCTTCTAGGGGCCGCATACCTAGACCCGCTCCTGTATCTTGTCTGTCCTGTCTGAACACGCTCCTAGCCTGTTTCTCCCGCCTTCTAGGGGCCGCATACCTAGACCCGCTCCTGTATCTGGTCTGTCCTGTCTGAACATGCTCCTAGCCTGTTCCTCCCGCCTTCTAGGGGCTGCATACCTAGACCCGCTCCTGTATCTTGCTACTGTGTCTGTTCTTGTCTGTATACTCTTCTAGCCTGTTTCTCTATGTCTGTACCTTTCCTTTTTCTGCAGAGTCTGAACTCGTACCTAACTCCTGCTCGTTGTCACTGTACTTCCGTTTGTGAGTTTGTGGTCCACTCGCTACTTCACTGCAAGTACCCTGTGGGTATCTGGTTCTGCCTTTCCCTTCCTGCCTGTTCCGTGTGTACAGAGCCCTGTCCCCCCTGCTCTGCCTTGCTCACCGCTCCGGCGGTTCTAGTCTGCTCTGCCTTTGCTCACCGCTCCGGCGGTTCTAGCCTGCTCTGCCTTTGCTCACCGCTCCGGCGGTTCTAGCCTGCTCTGCCTTTGCTCACTGCTCCGGCGGTTCTAGCCTGCTCTGCCTTTGCTCACCGCTCCAGCGGTTCTAGCCTGCTCTGCCTTTGCTCACCGCTCTGGCGGTTCTAGCCTGCTCTGCCTTTGCTCACCGCTCCGGTGGTTCTAGCCTGCTCTGCCTTTGCTCACCGCTCCAGCGGTTCTAGCCTGCTCTGCCTTTGCTCATCTCTCCGGCGGTTCTAGCCTGCTCTGCCTTTGCTCACCGCTCCGGCGGTTCTTGCCTGCTCTGCCTTTGCTCACCGCTCCGCCGGTTCTAGCCTGCTCTGCCTTTGCTCACTGCTCCGGCGGTTCTAGCCTGCTCTGCCTTTGCTCACTGCTCCGGCGGTTCTAGCCTGCTCTGCCTTTGCTCACTGCTCCGGCGGTTCTAGCCTGCTCTGCCTTTGCTCACTGCTCCAGCGGATCTAGCCTGCTCTGCCTTTGCTCACTGCTCCGGCAGTCTCGCTCCGCTCTGACCCTTTGCTCTCTGCTCCCGCAGTCTCGCTGTGCTCTGACTCCTTTGCTCACTGCTCCGGCAGTCTCGCTCTGCTCTGACTCCTTTGCTCACTGCTCCGGCAGTCTCGCTCTGCTCTGACTCCTTTGCTCACTGCCCCGGCAGTCTCGCTCTGCTCTGACTCCTTTGCTCACTGCCCCGGCAGTCTCGCTCAGCTCTGACCCTTTGCTCACCGCTCCAGACAGCCTTGTCCTGCTCTACTCTTGCTCACCGCTCCAGGTGGCCTCATCCTGCTCTACTCTTGCTCACTGCTCCAGGCGGCCTCGTCCTGCTCTACTCTCACTCACCGCTCTAGGCGGTCTCACCTTGCCCTGCTCTCGCTCACCTCTCTGGGCGGCCTCACTCTGCTGTGTTTGTCCGCCACATCTGTGGTTCTGTTCCTGAGTCCCAGTGTGTACTGGGTCCTATCCCACCTGTGTTCCTACCTGCTAGTGCCTCCCTGTCTGCACTCTAGCTGTGCTTGCCTGTACCCCCCTGCCTGCGTACCCGCCTGCCTGCATACCAGTCGTGCCTGCCTATACCCATCAGTCTGTGTGCCAGCCTAACCTGTCTGTTCCTGTATTCCCCTGTGTGGGTCAACAGCTGTGTCCGGGGTCTGTCCTGGAGTAGCACCTGGTCCCTCTGCTCGGTTCCTCCTTGGTGCACTGGCGTCGTATGCCGTCGTGCGACCCTGGTCGGATCGGGTGAATACCTACTTACGCCCCTCCAGGCATTCACTCTCCGGCACGGTCCAGTGGAATCACACGCACACGCCGCTCAGCCCGGGCGTGTGCATTACAGCATGCTCAGGCCATGGTTCCCGTTGAGCCCCACGGCCTTCGTTCTCTGAGACGTTTTCCAGCGAATACGTGCATTAAAAATAAATAAAAAATATATATACTTTTTTTCTTTAGCTGAGTTCCAGGCGAATTACGCACCCGTCCTGATTAGTGTTGAGCCACCCCCATAGTGTTCGGGTTCGGTTCGGTTCGTCGAACACCGGGATGTTCGAGGAACTGTTCGTGGAACTGTTCGTCGAACACCTTAGAACACCGTCGAACACCGTTAAAACCAATGGCAGGCAAACAAAAACACATAGAAACACATAGAAAACACCTTCAAAGGTGTCCAAAAGCTGACAAACTGCTCAGAAGACGCTTTCTTTAAAAAAGCCGGCCGGCAATTCAGCAGCGGCATACACCGGTACCCGACAATTTAGACAAGAAGGAATAGAGCCTCACACATAGATTAGATAGATAGAAACATGTCAGTCACATATATATGAAGTACAGTGACAGTGTTGCTTACTGTACTTGTCATTTAGTGTAAAGGATTTATTAAAAAATATAATAGTGTTTTCATGCACCATCTCTTTAAAAAAGCCGGCCGGCAATTCAGCATCTGTACCCGACAATTTATAACAGACAGAATAGAGCTTCACACATAGATTAGATAGATAGAAACATGTCAGTCACATATATATGAAGTACAGTGATAGTGTTGGTTACTGTACTTGTCATTTAGTATTAAAATAAAGGATTTATTATTAAAAAAAATTGGCGTGGGGTTCCCCTTAATTTTAGTCTCTAGCGGAGGTTAAGCAGACAGCTGGGGCAGATGTTTGAAGCCTGGGAAGGGGGTAATACCCACGGAGCTTCCCAGGCTACTAATATGAGCCCCCAGCTGAATACATAGCCTTTACTAGCTATTAAAATGGGGGACCCCCCCAAAAAAATGACGTGGGGTCCCCCCTAATTTAATAGCTAGCAAAGGCTAGGCAGACAGCTGGGGGCTGATATTAATAGCCCAGGAAGGGAGCCATGAATATTGGCCCCCTCCCAGGCTAGAAACACCAGCAGTCAGCCGCCCCAGAAATGGCGCATTCATAGGATGCGCCAATTCTGGCACTTAGCCTCGCTCTTCCACGCTGCCCTGTAGCGGTGGCAGGGGGTAATAGGGCTGGGGTTGATGTCAGCTTATAATGCCAGCTGACATCAAGCCCAGGTTAGTAATGGAGAGGCGTCTATAAGACACCCCCATTACTAACCCCATAGTCAAAGTTAAAAGAAAACACAAACACCCAGAATAAAGTCCTTTAATTGAAATAAAGACACAATCCTTTATTGTTCTAAATTAAACCATACTTACCATCACGCCCATTCCAGCTGAAGCCAACGATCTCCTGCAATAAAAGAAAAATAATAAAGCAACATCATCCTTACCTTTCCATGGTTCCCACGACAGCTTCAGCTCTGCTACATCGAGATGACAGGCTGGACCGCAGCAGAACGCTGCCATCCAGCCTGTCATCCCGCAGACACTGAGAAGCGCAGGCTTGCTTGCGTTCTGCAGTGTCTGGCTGTGACGGCATAAAGATGAGACGAGTTCATGTTCAATGAACTCGGCGCACCTCATGCACGTCACTGACAGCGTGGGAAAATTCTCACGCTGAAGCGCTGAGTGCAGGAGAATTCTCCCACGCTGTCAGTGACGTGCATAAGGTGAGCTCATGTCCAATGAACTCAGCTCACCTCCTGCACGTCACTGACAGCGTGGGAGAATTCTCCTGCACTCAGCGCTTCAGCGTGAGAATTCTCCCACGCTGAAGCGCTGAGTGCATTAGAATTTTCCCACGCTGTCAGTGACGTGCATAAGGTGAGCTCATGTCCAATGAACTCAGCTCACCTCCTGCACGTCACTGACAGCGTGGGAGAATTCTCCTGCACTCAGCGCTTCAGTGTGAGAATTCTCCCACGCTGAAGCGCTGAGTGCAGGAGAATTTTCCCACGCTGTCAGTGACGTGCATGAGGTGAGCCGAGTTCATTGGACATTAACTCGGCTCATCTGGATGCCCTCACAGAGAGACACTGTGGAGCGCAAGCAAGCCTGCGCTTCTCAGTGTCTGCGGGATGACAGGCTGGATGGCAGCGTTCTGCTGCGGTCCAGCCTGTCATCTCGATGTAGCAGAGCTGAAGCTGTCAAGGGAACCATGGAAAGGTAAGGATGATGTTGCTTTATTATTTTTCTTTTATTTCAGGAGATCGTTGGCTTCAGCTGGAATGGGCGTGACGATAAGTATGGTTTAATTTAGAACAATAAAGAATTGTGTGTTTATTTCAATTAAAGGACTTTTTTCTGGGTGTTGTGTTTTTTTTAAATACTTTACTAGAAATTCATGGTGGTCATGTCTAATATTGGCGTGACCCCATGAATTTTGGGCTTAGGGCCAGCTGATAATGCCAAGCTGGCCCTAACCCCTTTATTACCCAGTGAGCCACCGCATCAGGGCCCTGGATGAGTTGGGTACAGCGCCAGAAGATGGCGCTTCTATGAACGCGCCATTTTCCGGGGTGGCTGCGGACTGCAATTTGCAGCGGGGGTGGCCCAGAAAGCTTGGGCCTCCCTGCGCTGCGGATTCCAGCCCCCAGCTGCCTAGTTGTACCTGGCTGGACACCAAAACAGGGCGAAGCCCCACGTCAATTTTCTTTAAATTATTTCATGAAATAATTAAGAAAAAAAGGGCTTCCCTATATTGTTGTGTCCGGCCAGGTACAAATAGGCAGCTGGTGGTTGGGGGCAGCCCGTTCCTACCTGCTGCACCTGACTGGACACAAATATAGTGCGAAGCCCCACGTCAATTTTTTTTTAATTATTTCATGAATTTCCTGAAATAATTTAAAAAAATTGAAGTGGGGCTTCGCACTATATTTGTGTCCAGCCAGGTACAGCAGGCAGGAATGGGCTGCCCCCAACCACCAGCTGCCTATTTGTACCTGGCCGGACACAACAATATAGGGAAGGCCTTTTTTTCTTAATTATTTCATGAATTTCCTGAAATAATTTAAAAAAATTGAAGTGGGGCTTCGCACTATATTTGTGTCCAGCCAGGTACAGCAGGCAGGAACGGGCTGCCCCCAACCACCAGCTGACTATTTGTACCTGGCCGGACACAACAATATAGGGAAGGCCTTTTTTTCTTAATTATTTCATGAATTTCATGAAATAATTAAAAAAAAAATACGTGGGGCTTCGCCCTATTTTTGTGTCCAGCCAGGTACAACTAGGCAGCTGGGGGCTGGAATCTGCAGCGCAGGGAGGCCCAAGCTTTCTGGGCCCCCCCCGCTGCAAATTGCAGTCCGCAGCCACCCCGGAAAATGGCGCGTTCATAGAAGCGCCATCTTCTGGCGCTGTACCCAACTCATCCAGGGCCCTGGTGCGGTGGCTCACTGGGTAATAAAGGGGTTAGGGCCAGCTTGGTATTATCAGCTGGCCCCAAGCCCAAAATTCATGGGGTCACGCCAGTATTAGACATGACCGCCATGAATTTCTAGTAAAGTATTTAAAAAAAACACAACACCAAGAATAAAGCAGAGCTGAAGCTGTCGTGGGAACCATGGAAAGGTAAGGATGAGGTTGCTTTATTATTTTATTTTTATTACAGGAGATCGTTGGCTTCAGCTGGAATGGGCGTGATGGTAAGTATGGTTTAATTTAGAACAATAAAGAATTGTGTCTTTATTTCAATTAAAGGACTTTATTCTGGGTGTTTGTGTTTTTTTTAACTTTGACTATGGGGTTAGTAATGGGGGTGTCTTATAGACGCCTCTCCATTACTAACCTGGGCTTGATGTCAGCTGGCATTATAAGCTGACATCAACCCCAGCCCTATTACCCCCTGCCACCGCACCAGGGCAGCGTGGAAGAGCGAGGCTAATTGCCAGAATTGGCGCATCCTATGAATGCGCCATTTCTGGGGCGGCTGACGGCAGGTGTTTCTAGCCTGGGAGGGGGCCAATATTCATGGCTCCCTTCCTGGGCTATTAATATCAGCCCCCAGCTGTCTGCCTAGCCTTTGCTAGCTATTAAATTAGGGGGGACCCCACGTCATTTTTTGGGGGGGGTCCCCCATTTTAATAGCTAGTAAAGGCTATGTATTCAGCTGGGGGCTGATATTAGTAGCCTGGGAAGCTCCGTGGGTATTACCCCCTTCCCAGGCTTCAAATATCTGCCCCAGCCGTCTGCTTAACCTCCGCTAGAGCCTAAAATTAAGGGGAACCCCACGCCAATTTTTTTAATAATAAATCCTTTATTTTAATACTAAATGACAAGTACAGTAACCAACACTATCACTGTACTTCATATATATGTGACTGACATGTTTCTATCTATCTAATCTATGTGTGAAGCTCTATTCTGTCTGTTATAAATTGTCGGGTACAGATGCTGAATTGCCGGCCGGCTTTCTTAAAGAGACGGTGCATGAAAACACTATTATTTTTTTTAATAAACCCTTTACACTAAATGACAAGTACAGTAAGCAACACTGTCACTGTACTTCATAGATATGTGACTGACATGTTTCTATCTATCTAATCTATGTGTGAAGCTCTATTCTGTCTGTTATAAATTGTCGGGTACAGATGCTGAATTGCCGGCCGGCTTTTTTAAAGAGACGGTGCATGAAAACACTATTATTTTTTTTGATAAATCCTTTACGCTAAATGACAAGTACAGTAAGCAGCACTGTCACTGTACTTCATATATATGTGACTGACATGTTTCTATCTATCTAATCTATGTGTGAAGCTCTATTCTGTCTGTTATAAATTGTCGGGTACAGATGCTGAATTGCCGGCCGGCTTTTTTAAAGAGATGGTGCATGAAAACACTATTATTTTTTTTGATAAATCCTTTACACTAAATGACAAGTACAGTAATCAACACTGTCACTGTACTTCATATATACAGTGCCTACAAGTAGTATTCAACCCCCTGCAGATTTAGCTGGTTTGATAAGATGCAAATAAGTTAGAACCTTCAAACTGCAAACGAGAGTAGGTTTTATGAACAGAAGCATAAATCTTACAAACCAAAAAGTTATGTTGCTCAGTTGAATTTTATTAAATTTTAAACATAAAAGTGTGGGTCAATTATTATTCAACCCCTATGTTTAATATTTTGTGGAATAACCCTTGTTTGCAATTACAGCTAATAATCGTCTTTTATAAGACCTGATCAGGCCGGCACAGGTCTGTGGAGTTATCTTGGCCCACTCCTCCATGCAGATCTTCTCCAAGTTATATAGGTTCTTTGGGTGTCTCATGTGTACATTATTCTTGAGCTCCTTCCACAAGTTTTCAATTGGGTTAAGGTCAGGAGACTGACTAGGCCACTCCAACACCTTGACTTTTTCCCTCTTGAACCAGGCCTTGGTTTTCTTGGCTGTGTGCTTTGGGTCGTTGTCTTGTTGGAAGATTAAATTACGACCCATCTTAAGATCCTTGATGGAGGAGCGGAGGTTCTTGGCCAAAATCTCCAGGTAGGCCGTGCTATCCATCTTCCCATGGATGCGGAGCTGATGGCCAGGCCCCTTGGCAGAGAAACAGCCCCACAGCATGATGCTGCCACCACCATGCCTGACTGTAGGGATGGTACTCTTGGGGTCGTATGCAGTGCCGTCCAGTCTCCAAACGTCACGTGTGT
This sequence comes from Phyllobates terribilis, assembly GCF_046119375.1. Taxonomy (NCBI): domain Eukaryota; kingdom Metazoa; phylum Chordata; class Amphibia; order Anura; family Dendrobatidae; genus Phyllobates; species Phyllobates terribilis. The sequence goes on along the minus strand of NW_027362761.1, from coordinate 1,185,240,132 downwards.
GGTTGGCACCAAAGATCTCGATCTTGGTCTCATCAGACCATAGAACCTTGAACCAGTCTGTCTCAGAGTCCTCCAAGTGATCATGAGCAAACTGTAGACGAGCCTTGACATGACGCTTTGAAAGTAAAGGTACCTTACGGGCTCGTCTGGAACGGAGACCATTGCGGTGGAGTACATTACTTATGGTATTGACTGAAACCAATGTCCCCACTGCCATGAGATCTTCCCGGAGCTCCTTCCTTGTTGTCCTTGGGTTAGCCTTGACTCTTCGGACAAGCCTGGCCTCGGCACGGGAGGACACTTTCAAAGGCTGTCCAGGCCGTGGAAGGCTAACAGTAGTTCCATAAGCCTTCCACTTACGGATGATGCTCCCAACAGTGGAGACAGGTAGGCCCAACTCCTTGGAAAGGGTTTTGTACCCCTTGCCAGCCTTGTGACCCTCCACGATCTTGTCTCTGATGGCCTTGGAATGCTCCTTTGTCTTTCCCATGTTGACCATGTCTGAGTGCTGTTCATAAGTTTGGGGAGGGTCTTAAATAGTCAGAAAAGGCTGGCAAAAGAGATCTTTAATCCACACATGTGAAGCTCATTATTCTTGGTGCCTGAACTACTTCTTAATACTTTAGGGGGACCAAACAGAATTCTTGTGGTTTGAGGGGTTGAATAATAAATGACACTCTGAATTAACTTTTAACGTTTTAAAAAAAAAACAAAAAAAAAAAACAAAAACCATTTTTGCTGCAGTGCATTTCCCACTTCCAGGCTCATCTACAGTACAAATGTCACAATGCCAAGTTAATTCCGCATGTGTCAACCAGCTAAATCTGCAGGGGGTTGAATACTACTTGTAGGCACTGTATGTGACTGACATGTTTCTATCTATCTAATCTATGTGTGATTCTCTATTCCTTCTATTCTAAATTGTCGGGTACCGCTGCTGAATTGCCGGCCGGCTTTTTTAAAGAGACGGTGCATGAAAACACTATTATTTTTTTTGATAAATCCTTTACGCTAAATGACAAGTACAGTAAGCAGCACTTTCACTGTACTTCGTATATATGTGGCTGACATGTTTATATCTATCTAATCTATGTGTGAAGCTCTATTCTTTCGGTTCTAAATTGTCGGGTACTGGTGTATGCCGCTGCTGAATTGCCGGCTTTTCATGTTTCACTGTTGGCACTGTTCCCATCGATTTGGGCAATCACTGTAATGCCACAACCACCATGGCTGTGGTATTACAGTGAGTGGCAGACAATCCCTGCATGATTGGTGCTCTAAATAGCACCAGACATGCAGGACACGCTTTTGGTGCACGAACAGTTATCGAACATAACCTCGAACAGCCGAATTTTTTGCAAATCGTTCGGGTTCGTGGAACAACTCGAACACCGCCCAAAACAGCTCGAATTTGAGATTGGCGAACAGTTCTAGTCGAACACCGCTCATCTCTAGTCCTGATGGATCTTTCTGCACTCGTTCCTGCGGATCCGCCACGGTACTATGGGGATCCAAGACAGAGTCGTACATTTGTGGAGCAATGCATGCTACACTTCAAGTTCTACCCTCTTTGTTTTCCCACCGATCGGGCTAAGGTGGGATTTATTATGTCTAACCTAGCGGGTGATGCCTTGGAATGGATCAACCCCCTCTGGGAAACACAGGATCCTATCCTCCTGGACCTTCAGGCCTTCCTGGTGGCCTTTCTAATGGTCTTCGATGACCCTAACCAGGAGACCCCTGCTGAAGCTTCACTTCCCAAAATCCCGGAGCAGCCCCGATGGGTAATGTGTGTGGGTAGCGCACTAGTCCTCCTGCCAGAAGAGACTACAGCCCATCCAGACTCCACACAGGATGACTACGCTCTCCGGAATACTTCTCCCAACCTCAAGAGGCAGTCCAGACGTGCTAGGCATAGAGGCAAGCCGTCACGCCTGGCTCTGTCCTCCCAAAGACCTCCTGATCCCAACCTTGATGTCCCTGCTGAAGCTTCTTTTCCCTGTATCCCGGAGCAGCCCCTACGGGTTATATGCGTGGGTAGCGCACCTGTTCTCCTGCCCGAAGAGACTTCTGCCCACCTAGAATCCTCCGGGATACCACCTGATGACAAATGGAGAGAGACTTCCCTACACCCGGTACCCGATACTTCGTCCGCTCCGTCCTGTGAGCCTGACAATGGGTACCTCAAAGCGGTAGTTAACCCCGAGTCTCTAAACCCCTCCGACCAGGCGGAGGACCTCCAGTTGTCTCCAGAACCCTTCGGGGTGCTACCTGGTAGCAAATGGACAGAGTCTTCCCTATACTCTGTACCTGATACCTCGCCCGCTTCGTCCAGTGAGTCCGACCTAGTGTACTCCGAAGTAGAGGTTATCCCCGAGTCTCTACACCCCTCCGACCAGGCGGACGACCTCCAGTTGTCTCCTGAACCCTTCGGGGTGCTACCTGATAGCGAATGGACTGAGACTCTCCTATACTCGGTACCTGATACCTCGCCCGCTTCTTCCAGTGAGTCCGACCTAGTGTACTCCGAAGCAGAGGTTACCCACGAGTCTCTGCACTCTTCCGACCCGGCGGAGGACCCCCAGTTGTTTCCTGAATCGTCCGGGGTACCACCTGATAACAATGAGACAGTAACTTTTCTACACCTTGTACCTGATACCTCTCCCATTTCATCCTGTGAGCTTGACAAGTTGTACCCCGAAGCAGAGGTTACCTCCGAGTCTCTGCACCCTTCCAACCCAGCGGAGGGCTTCCAGTTGTCTCCTGAACCCTCTGGGGTGCTACCTGATAATAAGTGGAGAGAGACTTCATTGTGTGCTGTTCCTGGTACTCCACCCATTTCGTCTGTTGCTGAGGATGGCTGGATAGGAGGTAGCAACCTAGCTACCCAGAGGAGACAAGTTTTTCCGGTGGACAGTGGAAGTGATCTCCTTGAAGTGAAGGATTGGCCCTCGAATTCCCTGCGGAACATTCTGGCAGGCCTGAAGAAGAGGGGGCGTAAGGTGGGGGTACTGTAATATACCTGGCGGCGTTCTTGCATAGTGGTCCATCTCTCACTGTGCAAGAGCGCGCACTTGATCTCCAATCCAGAATGTCTCTCTGGCTTCCCTCCATGCTGTCTGTTTGCTTCTGTTTCTGTTTCTGCTTAAGGGCGGTGCCCTATCACTTCCTGCTTTTTGTACCTGCTGTAAGCACACCCCTTGTGCGTCCTCAGCCTATTGCTGTCTGTCACCTGGTATTTAAACCAGCTGCTCCAATTAACCCATGCCTGAGCATTGTGTTTCATTCAGTGTGCTCGCTCACTCTGAATGTGCCAGGTCCCTTTCTGTGTTTGCTGGCTTGCCTTTCTTGTAGGCTGTATTTCCAGTCCTGTCTGAACATGCTCCTTGCCTGTTCGTTCCGCCTTCTAGGGGCCGCATACCTAGACCCGCTCCTGTATCTTGTCTGTCCTGTCTGAACACGCTCCTAACCTGTTCCTCCCACCTTCTAGGGGCCGCATACCTAGACCCACTCCTGTATCTTGTCTTTCCTGTCTGAACACGCTCCTAGCCTGTTCCTCCCGCCTTCTAGGGGCTGCATACCTAGACCCGCTCCTGTATCTTGCTACTGTGTCTGTTCTTGTCTGTATACTCTTCTAGCCTGTTTCTCTATGTCCGTACCTTATCTTTTTCTGCAGAGTCTGAACTCGTACCTAACTCCTGCTCGTTGTCACTGTACTTCCGTTTGTGAGTTTGTGGTCCACTCGCTACTTCACTGCAAGTACCCTGTGGGTATCTGGTTCTGCCTTTCCCTTCCTGCCTGTTCCGTGTGTACAGAGCCCTGTCCCCCCTGCTCTGCCTTGCTCACCGCTCCGGCGGTTCTAGCCTGCTCTGCCTTTGCTCACCGCTCCGGCGGTTCTAACCTGCTCTGCCTTTGCTCACTGCTCCGACAGTTCTAGCCTGCTCTGCCTTTGCTCACCGCTCTGGCAGTTCTAGCCTGCTCTGCCTTTGCTCACCGCTCCGGCGGTTCTAGCCTGCTCTGCCTTTGCTCACCGCTCCGGCGGTTCAAGCCTGCTCTGCCTTTGCTCACTGCTCCGGCGGTTCTAGCCTGCTCTGCCTTCGCTCACTGCTCCGGCAGTCTCGCTCCGCTCTGACCCTTTGGTCTCTGCTCCGGCAGTCTCGCTCTGCTCTGACTCCTTTGCTCACTGCTCCGGCAGTCTCGCTCTGCTCTGACTCCTTTGCTCACTGCTCCGGCAGTCTCGCTGTGCTCTGACTCCTTTGCTCACTGCCCCGGCAGTCTCGCTCTGCTCTGACTCCTTTGCTCAATGCCCCGGCAGTCTCGCTCTGCTCTGACTCCTTTGCTCACTGCTCCGGCAGTCTCGCTCAGCTCTGACCCTTTGCTCACCGCTCCAGGCGGCCTTGTCCTGCTCTACTCTTGCTCACCGCTCAAGTCGGCCTCATCCTGCTCTACTCTTGCTCACTGCTCCAGGCGGCCTCGTCCTGCTCTACTCTCACTCACCGCTCTAAGCGGTCTCGTCTTGCCCTGCTCTCGCTAACCTCTCTGGGCGGCCTCACTCTGCTGTGTTTGTCCGCCACATCCGTGGTTCTGTTCCTGAGTCCCAGTGTGTACTGGGTCCTATCCCGCCTGTGTTCCAACCTGCTAGTGCCTCCCTGTCTGCACTCTAGCCGTGCTTGCCTGTACCCCCCTGCCTGCATACCCGCCTGCCTGCATACCAGTCGTGCCTGCCTATACCCATCAGTCTGTGTGCCAGCCTAACCTGTCTGTTCCTGTATTCCCCTGTGTGGGTCAACAGCTGTGTCCGGCGTCTGTCCTGGTGTAGCACCTGGTCCCTCTGCTCGGTTCCTCCTTGGTGCACTGGCATCGTATGCCGTCGTGTGACCCTGGTCGGATCGGGTGAATACCTAGTTACGCCCCTCCAGGCATTCACTCTCCAGCACGGTCCAGTGGAATCACACGCTCACGCCGCTCAGCCCGGGCGTGTGCATTACAGTTTGTTTGTGTGTGTGCTGCCTCCTGCTGGATCTGGGGGGGGCCGCCGTGCAGCCTCATGCTGTATCTGGATGGGCGCCATGCAGCCTCATGCTGTATCTGGATGGGCGCCGTGCGGCCTCATGCTGTATCTGGATGGGTGCGGTGCGGCCTCCGGCCGTGTCTGGGGGGGAGCCGTGCGGCCTCCGACCGTGTGTGGAAGCGCGCCGTGTGGCCTCCGGCTGTGTCTGGGGGGGCGCCGTGCGGCCTCATGCTGTATCTGGATGGGCGCCGTGCGGCCTCATGCTGTTTCTGGATGGGCGCCGTGCGGCCTCATGCTGTATCTGGATGGGCGCCGTGCAGCCTCATGCTGTATCTGGATGGGCGCCGTGCGGCCTCATGCTGTATCTGGATGGGCGCCGTACGGCCTCCGGCCGTGTCTAGGGGGAAGCCGTGCGGCCTCCGGCCGTGTCTGGGGAGGCGCCGTGCGGCCTCATGCTGTATCTGGTTGGGCGCCGTGCGGCCTCATGCTGTTTCTGGATGGGCGCCGTGCGGCCTCATGCTGTATCTGGATGGTCGCCGTGCAGCCTCCGGCAGTGTCTGGGGGGGCGACCGTGTATAGGAGGATTATGTGAAAGCTCATATTATACAGTATGAGACCCTACATACATAGAGGCATGTCAGCATACTTGATTGTGCTCAATATTAAGTCATACAATTAATATAAAAAAATAATTATAATTAATATATTAATATTGTGCAGAATTAATTTCACATGAACTATCACATGATCTATCAAAGGGGGTCATGTGACAAGTCACGTGATACATCAGGTGTGGGTAAGTGTGTGTGTGTGTGAGTGCGTGTGTGTTTGTGTGTGAGGGGGGCCACGCCTTCTAAACTGCCCGGGGCCCTTGCTACTCTTAATCCACCCCGGATTATAGTAGTTATATTCTTGTACATAGGAGCAGTATTATAGTTGTTATATTCTTGTACATAGGGGCAGTATTATAGTAGTTATATTCTTGTACATAGGAGCAGTATTATAGTAGTTATATTCTTGTACATAGGGAGCAGTATTATATTAGTTATATTCTGGTACATAGGAGCAGTATTATAGTAGTTATATTCTTGTTCACAGGAGCAGTATTATACTAGTTATATTCTTGTACATAGGAGCAGTATTATAGCAGTTATATTCTTGTACATAGGAGCAGTATTATACTAGTTATATTTTTCTACATAGGAGCAGTATTATAGTAGTTATATTCTTGCACATAGGAGCAGTATTATAGCAGTTATATTCTTGTACATAGGGGCAATATTATAGTACTTATATTCTTGTATATAGGGCAGTATTATATTGGTGATATTGTTGTACATAGGGAGCAGTATTATAGTAGTTATATTCTTGTACATAGGAGCAGTATGATAGTAGTGATATTCTTGTACATAGGGGCAGTATTATAGTAGTTATATTCTTGTACATAGGGAGCAGTATTATAGTAGCTATATTCTTGTACAAAGGAGCAGTATTATAGTAGTTATATTCTTGTACACAGGAGCAGTATTATACTAGTTATATTCTTGAAAATAGGAGCAGTATTATAGCAGTTATATTCTTGTACATAAGGGCAGTATTATAGTTGTTATATTCTTGTACATAGGAGCAGTATTATAGTAGTTATATTTTTGTACATAGGAGCAGTATTATAGTACTTATATTCTTGTATATAGGGGCAGTATTATATTGGTAATATTGTTGTACATAGGGAGCAGTATTATAGTAGTTATATTCTTGTACACAAGAGCAGCATTATAGTAGCTATATTCTTGTACATAGGGAGCAGAATTATAGTAGTTATATTCTTGTACATAGGGGGCAGTATTATAGTAGTTATATTCTTGTACATAGGGAGCAGTATTATAGTAGTTATATTCTTGTACATAGGGAGCAGTATTATAGTAGTTATATTCTTGCACATAGGGGACAGTATTATAGTAGTTATATTCTTTTACATAGGAGGCAGTATTAAAGTAGTTATATTCTTGTACATAGGGAGCAGTATTATAGTAGTTATATTCTTGCACATAGGGGGCAGTATTATAGTAGTTATATTCTTGTACATAGGAGGCAGTATTATTGTAGTAATATTCTGGTACATAGGGAGCAGTATTATAGTAGTTATATTCTTGTACATATGGAGCAGTATTATAGTAGTTATATTCTTGTACATAGAGGCAGTATTATAGTAGTTATATTCTTGTACATAGGGGGCAGTATTATTGTAGTTATATTCTTGTACATAGTAGCAGTATTATAATAGTTATATTCTTGTACATAGGGGCCAGTATTAGAGTAGTTATATTCTTGTACATAGGGGTAGTACTATATTAGTTATATTCTTGTACATAGGGGGCAGTATTATGGTAGTTATAATCCGCTCTGACCCTTTGGTCTCTGCTCCGGCAGTCTCGCTCTGCTCTGACTCCTTTGCTCACTGCTCCGGCAGTCTCGCTCTGCTCTGACTCCTTTGCTCACTGCTCCGGCAGTCTCGCTGTGCTCTGACTCCTTTGCTCACTGCCCCGGCAGTCTCGCTCTGCTCTGACTCCTTTGCTCAATGCCCCGGCAGTCTCGCTCTGCTCTGTCTCCTTTGCTCACTGCTCCGGCAGTCTCGCTCAGCTCTGACCCTTTGCTCACCGCTCCAGGCGGCCTTGTCCTGCTCTACTCTTGCTCACCGCTCAAGTCGGCCTCATCCTGCTCTACTCTTGCTCACTGCTCCAGGCGGCCTCGTCCTGCTCTACTCTCACTCACCGCTCTAAGCGGTCTCGTCTTGCCCTGCTCTCGCTCACCTCTCTGGGCGGCCTCACTCTGCTGTGTTTGTCCGCCACATCCGTGGTTCTGTTCCTGAGTCCCAGTGTGTACTGGGTCCTATCCCGCCTGTGTTCCAACCTGCTAGTGCCTCCCTGTCTGCACTCTAGCCGTGCTTGCCTGTACCCCCCTGCCTGCATACCCGCCTGCCTGCATACCAGTCGTGCCTGCCTATACCCATCAGTCTGTGTGCCAGCCTAACCTGTCTGTTCCTGTATTCCCCTGTGTGGGTCAACAGCTGTGTCCGGTGTCTGTCCTGGTGTAGCACCTGGTCCCTCTGCTCGGTTCCTCCTTGGTGCACTGGCATCGTATGCCGTCGTGCGACCCTGGTCGGATCGGGTGAATACCTAGTTACGCCCCTCCAGGCATTCACTCTCCAGCACGGTCCAGTGGAATCACACGCTCACGCCGCTCAGCCCGGGCGTGTGCATTACAGTTTGTTTGTGTGTGTGCTGCCTCCTGCTGGATCTGGGGGGGGCCGCCGTGCAGCCTCATGCTGTATCTGGATGGGCGCCATGCAGCCTCATGCTGTATCTGGATGGGCGCCGTGCGGCCTCATGCTGTATCTGGATGGGTGTGGTGCGGCCTCCGGCCGTGTCTGGGGGGGGGCCGTGCGGCCTCCGACCGTGTGTGGAAGCGCGCCGTGTGGCCTCCGGCTGTGTCTGAGGGGGCGCCGTGCGGCCTCATGCTGTATCTGGATGGGCGCCGTGCGGCCTCATGCTGTTTCTGGATGGGCGCCGTGCGGCCTCATGCTGTATCTGGATGGGCGCCGTGCAGCCTCATGCTGTATCTGGATGGGCGCCGTGCGGCCTCATGCTGTATCTGGATGGGCGCCGTACGGCCTCCGGCCGTGTCTAGGGGGAAGCCGTGCGGCCTCCGGCCGTGTCTGGGGAGGCGCCGTGCGGCCTCATGCTGTATCTGGTTGGGCGCCGTGCGGCCTCATGCTGTTTCTGGATGGGCGCCGTGCGGCCTCATGCTGTATCTGGATGGTCGCCGTGCAGCCTCCGGCAGTGTCTGGGGGGGCGGCCGTGTATAGGAGGATTATGTGAAAGCTCATATTATACAGTATGAGACCCTACATACATAGAGGCATGTCAGCATACTTGATTGTGCTCAATATTAAGTCATACAATTAATATAAAAAAATAATTATAATTAATATATTAATATTGTGCAGAATTAATTTCACATGAACTATCACATGATCTATCAAAGGGGGTCATGTGACAAGTCACGTGATACATCAGGTGTGGGTAAGTGTGTGTGTGTGTGAGTGCGTGTGTGTTTGTGTGTGAGGGGGGCCACGCCTTCTAAACTGCCCGGGGCCCTTGCTACTCTTAATCCACCCCGGATTATAGTAGTTATATTCTTGTACATAGGAGCAGTATTATAGTTGTTATATTCTTGTACATAGGGGCAGTATTATAGTAGTTATATTCTTGTACATAGGAGCAGTATTATAGTAGTTATATTCTTGTACATAGGGAGCAGTATTATAGTAGTTATATTCTGGTACATAGGAGCAGTATTATAGTAGTTATATTCTTGTTCACAGGAGCAGTATTATACTAGTTATATTCTTGTACATAGGAGCAGTATTATAGCAGTTATATTCTTGTACATAGGAGAAGTATTATACTAGTTATATTTTTCTACATAGGAGCAGTATTATAGTAGTTATATTCTTGCACATAGGAGCAGTATTATAGCAGTTATATTCTTGTACATAGGGGCAATATTATAGTACTTATATTCTTGTATATAGGGCAGTATTATATTGGTGATATTGTTGTACATAGGGAGCAGTATTATAGTAGTTATATTCTTGTACATAGGAGCAGTATGATAGTAGTGATATTCTTGTACATAGGGGCAGTATTATAGTAGTTATATTCTTGTACATAGGGAGCAGTATTATAGTAGCTATATTCTTGTACAAAGGAGCAGTATTATAGTAGTTATATTCTTGTACACAGGAGCAGTATTATACTAGTTATATTCTTGTACATAGGAGCAGTATTATAGCAGTTATATTCTTGTACATAAGGGCAGTATTATAGTTGTTATATTCTTGTACATAGGAGCAGTATTATAGTAGTTATATTTTTGTACATAGGAGCAGTATTATAGTAGTTATATTCTTGCACATAGGAGCAGTATTATGGCAGTTATATTCTTGTACATAGGGGCAGTATTATAGTACTTATATTCTTGTATATAGGGGCAGTATTATATTGGTAATATTGTTGTACATAGGGAGCAGTATTATAGTAGTTATATTCTTGTACACAAGAGCAGCATTATAGTAGCTATATTCTTGTACATAGGGAGCAGAATTATAGTAGTTATATTCTTGTACATAGGGGGCAGTATTATAGTAGTTATATTCTTGTACATAGGGAGCAGTATTATAGTAGTTATATTCTTGTACATAGGGAGCAGTATTATAGTAGTTATATTCTTGCACATAGGGGACAGTATTATAGTAGTTATATTCTTTTACATAGGAGGCAGTATTAAAGTAGTTATATTCTTGTACATAGGGAGCAGTATTATAGTAGTTATATTCTTGCACATAACGGGCAGTATTATAGTAGTTATATTCTTGTACATAGGAGGCAGTATTATTGTAGTAATATTCTGGTACATAGGGAGCAGTATTATAGTAGTTATATTCTTGTACATATGGAGCAGTATTATAGTAGATATATTCTTGTACATAGGGGCAGTATTATAGTAGTTATATTCTTGTACATAGGGGGCAGTATTATGGTAGTTATAATCTTGTACATAGAAGCAGTATTATACTAGTTATATTCTTGTACATAGGGGACAGTATTATAGTAGTTATATTCTTGTACATAGGGGCAGTATTATAGTAGTTATATTCTTGTATATAGGGGCAGTATTATAGTAGTTATATTCTTGTACATAGAGGCAGTATTATAATCGTTATGTTATTGTACATAGGGGCAGTAAGATAGTAGTTAAATTCTTGTACATAGAGGCATTATTATAATAGTTATATTCTTGTACATAGGAGCAGTATTATAGTATTTATATTCTTGTACTTTGTAGCAGTATTATAGTAGTTATATTCTTGTACATAGGAGCAGTATTATAGTAGTTATATTCTTGTATATAGGGGCAGTATTATAGTAGGTATATTCTTGTATATAGGAGAAGTATTATAGTAGTTATATTCTTGTACATAGGGGCAGTATTATAGTAGTTATATTCTTGTACATAGGGTCAGTACTATAGTAGTTATATTCTTGTACATAGGGAGCAGTATTATAGTAGTTATATTCTTGTACAGAGGAGCAGTATTTTAGTAGTTATATTCTTGTACATAGGGAACAGTATTATAGTAGTTATATACTTGTACATAGGAGCAGTATTATAGTAGTTATGTTCTTGTACATAGAAGCAGTATTATACTAGTTATATTCTTGTACATAGGGGTCAGTATTATAGTAGTTATATTCTTGTACATAGGGGCAGTATTATAGTAGTTATATTCTTGTATATAGGGGCAGTATTATAGTAGTTATATTCTTGTACATAGAGGCAGTATTATAATCGTTATGTTATTGTACATAGGGGCAGTAAGATAGTAGTTAAATTCTTGTACATAGAGGCAGTATTATAATAGTTATGTTCTTGTACATAGGAGCAGTATTATAGTATTTATATTCTTGTACTTTGTAGCAGTATTATAGTAGTTATATTCTTGTACATAGGAGCAGTATTATAGTAGTTATATTCTTGTATATAGGGGCAGTATTATAGTAGGTATATTCTTGTATATAGGAGAAGTATTATAGTAGTTATATTCTTGTACATAGGGGCAGTATTATAGTAGTTATATTCTTGTACATAGGGTCAGTACTATAGTAGTTATATTCTTGTACATAGGGAGCAGTATTATAGTAGTTATATTCTTGTACAGAGGAGCAGTATTTTAGTAGTTATATTCTTGTACATAGGGAACAGTATTATAGTAGTTATATACTTGTACATAGGAGCAGTATTATAGTAGTTATGTTCTTGTACATAGGGGCAGTATTATTGTAGTTTTATTCCTGTACATAGGAGCAGTATTATAGTAGTTATATTCTTGTACATAGGGGGCAGTATTATAGTAGTTATATTCTTGTATATAGGGGGCAGTATTATAGTAGTTCTATTCTTGTACATAGGAGCAGTATTATAGTAGTTATATTCTTCTACATAGGGGCAGTATTATAGTAGTTATATTCTTGTACATAGGGGGCAGTATTATAGTAGTTATATTCTTGTACATAGGGGGCAGTATTATAGTAGTTATATTCTTGTACATAGGGGCAGTATTGTAGTAGTTATATTCTTGTACATAGAGGGCAGTATTATAATAGTTATATTCTTGTACATAGGGGCAGTATTATAGTAGCTATATTCTTGTATATAGTGGGCAGTATTATAGTAGTTCTATTCTTGTACATAGGAGCAGTATTATAGTAGTTATATTCTTGTATATAGGGGACAGTATTATAGTAGTTCTATTCTTGTACATAGGAGCAGTATTATAGTAGTTATATTCTTCTACATAGGGGCAGTATTATAGTAGTTATATTCTTGTACATAGGGGGCAGTATTATAGTAGTTATATTCTTGTACATAGGGGGCAGTATTATAGTAGTTATATTCTTATACATAGGGGCAGTATTGTAGTAGTTATATTCTTGTACATAGAGGGCAGTATTTTAATAGTTATATTCTTGTACATAGGGGGCAGTATTATAGTAGTTATATTCTTGTATATAGGGGGCAGTATTATAGTAGTTATATTCTTGTACACAAGAGCAGCATTATAGTAGCTATATTCTTGTACATAGGGAGCAGAATTACAGTAGTTATATTCTTGTACATAGGGGGCAGTATTATAGTAGTTATATTCTTGTACATAGGGAGCAGTATTATAGTAGTTATATTCTTGTACATAGGGAGCAGTATTATAGTAGTTATATTCTTGCACATAGGGGACAGTATTATAGTAGTTATATTCTTTACATAGGAGGCAGTATTAAAGTAGTTATATTCTTGTACATAGGGAGCAGTATTATAGTAGTTATATTCTTGCACATAGGGGGCAGTATTATAGTAGTTATATTCTTGTACATAGGAGGCAGTATTATTGTAGTAATTTTCTGGTACATAGGGAGCAGTATTATAGTAGTTATATTCTTGTACATATGGAGCAGTATTATAGTAGTAATATTCTTGTACATAGGGGCAGTATTATAGTAGTTATATTCTTGTACATAGAGGGCAGTATTATTGTAGTTATATACTTGTACATAGGAGCAGTATTATAGTAGTTATATTCTTGTACATAGGGGGCAGTATTATAGTAGTTATATTCTTGTATATAGAGGGCAGTATTATAGTAGTTCTATTCTTGTACATAGGAGCAGTATTATAGTAGTTATATTCTTCTACATAAGGGCAGTATTATAGTAGTTATATTCTTGTACATAGGGGGCAGTATTATAGTAGTTATATTCTTGTACATAGGGGGCAGTATTGTAGTAGTTATATTCTTGTACATAGAGGGCAGTATTATAATAGTTATATTCTTGTACATAGGGGCAGTATTATAGTAGTTCTTTTCTTGTATATAGTGGGCAGTATTATAGTAGTTCTATTCTTGTACATAGGAGCAGTATTATAGTAGTTATAATCTTGTATATAGGGGACAGTATTATAGTAGTTCTATTCTTGTACATAGGAGCAGTATTATAGTAGTTATATTCTTCTACATAGGGGCAGTATTATAGTAGTTATATTCTTGTACATAGGGTGCAGTATTGCAGTAGTTATATTCTTGTACATAGGGGGCAGTATTATAGTAGTTATATTCTTATACATAGGGGCAGTATTGTAGTAGTTATATTCTTGTACATAGAGGGCAGTATTTTAATAGTTATATTCTTGTACATAGGGGGCAGTATTATAGTAGTTATATTCTTGTATATAGGGGGCAGTATTATAGTAGTTCTATTCTTGTACATAGGAGCAGTATTATAGTAGTTATATTCTTCTACATAGGGGCAGTATTATAGTAGTTATATTCTTGTACATAGGGGGCAGTATTATAGTAGTTATATTCTTGTACATAGGGGGCAGTATTATAGTAGTTATATTCTTGTACATAGGGGCAGAATTGTATTAGTTATATTCTTGTACATAGAGGGCAGTATTATAATAGTTATATTCTTGTACATAGGGGCAGTATTATAGTAGTTATATTCTTGTATATAGTGGGCAGTATTATAGTAGTTATATTCTTGTACATAGGAGCAGTATTATAGTCGTTATATTCTTGTATATAGGGGACAGTATTATAGTAGTTATATTCTTGTACATAGGAGGCAGTATTATTGTAGTAATTTTCTGGTACATAGGGAGCAGTATTATAGTAGTTATATTCTTGTACATATGGAGCAGTATTATAGTAGTAATATTCTTGTACATAGGGGCAGTATTATAGTAGTTATATTCTTGTACATAGGGGGCAGTATTATTGTAGTTATATTCTTGTACATAGTAGCAGTATTATAATAGTTATATTCTTGTACATAGGGGCAAGTATTAGAGTAGTTATATTCTTGTACATAGCTGTAGTACTATATTAGTTATATTCTTGTACATAGGGGGCAGTATTATGGTAGTTATAATCTTGTACATAGAAGCAGTATTATACTAGTTATATTCTTGTACATAGGGGACAGTATTATAGTAGTTATATTCTTGTACATAAGGGCAGTATTATAGTAGTTATATTCTTGTATATAGGGGCAGTATTATAGTAGTTATATTCTTGTACATAGAGGCAGTATTATAATCGTTATGTTATTGTACATAGGGGCAGTACTATAGTAGTTAAATTCTTGTACATAGAGGCAGTATTATAATAGTTATATTCTTGTACATAGGAGCAGTATTATAGTAGTTATATTCTTGTACTTTGTAGCAGTATTATAGTAGTTATATTCTTGTACATAGGAGCAGTATTATAGTAGTTATATTCTTGTATATAGGGGCAGTATTATAGTAGGTATATTCTTGTATATAGGAGCAGTATTATAGTAGTTATATTCTTGTACATAGGGGCAGTTTTATAGTAGTTATATTCTTGTACATAGGGTCACTACTATAGTAGTTATATTCTTGTACATAGGGAGCAGTATTATAGTAGTTATATTCTTGTACATAGGAGCAGTATTTTAGTAGTTATATTCTTGTACATAGGGAACAGTATTATAGTAGTTATATACTTGTACATAGGAGCAGTATTATAGTAGTTATGTTCTTGTACATAGGGGCAGTATTATTGTAGTTTTATTCCTGTACATAGGAGCAGTATTATAGTAGTTATATTCTTGTACATAGGGGGCAGTATTATAGTAGTTATATTCTTGTATATAGGGGGCAGTATTATAGTAGTTCTATTCTTGTACATAGGAGCAGTATTATAGTAGTTATATTCTTCTACATAAGTGCAGTATTATAGTAGTTATATTCTTGTACATAGGGGGCAGTATTATAGTAGTTATATTCTTGTACATAGGGGGCAGTATTATAGTAGTTATATTCTTGTACATAGGGGCAGTATTGTAGTAGTTATATTCTTGTACATAGAGGGCAGTATTATAATAGTTATATTCTTGTACATAGGGGCAGTATTATAGTAGTTCTTTTCTTGTATATAGTGGGCAGTATTATAGTAGTTCTATTCTTGTACATAGGAGCAGTATTATAGTAGTTATAATCTTGTATATAGGGGACAGTATTATAGTAGTTCTATTCTTGTACATAGGAGCAGTATTATAGTAGTTATATTCTTCTACATAGGGGCAGTATTATAGTAGTTATATTCTTGTACATAGGGGGCAGTATTATAATAGTTATATTCTTGTACATAGGGGGCAGTATTATAGTAGTTATATTCTTATACATAGGGGCAGTATTGTAGTAGTTGTATTCTTGTACATAGAGGGCAGTATTATAATAGTTATATTCTTGTACATAGGGGCAGTATTATAGTATTACTTATCTCCTGGAGGCTTACAGCACTACCATTGACAATGAAACAGTACCAATGTGGCGGCATAAAAACACAAAGCAGAGTTTTGTTTTGGCTTTTGTTGTCCATGAATTTTGCCCCCTCTATCTTTTCTGACTTGTTTTATAAATACATATTTTTGCCCTATATAATCTTTAATAAAACTGATGTCTCTTTATTAACCTCATTTGTAGCACATGTAACATCAGATGTAGGTGACCCATTCATTTATGGCATTATGAGGCCAAATCATGAAAATATGACACAGTTGGACATATTTTTATTCTTAGCTCTTCTATTAAAGAAATAATTAAACTTTGAATTTTTCAATAATTTTTTTCTTCTCTCTGCGGGATAGTTTTTAAGTTTCGATTAACTAAAAGCTGTAGACTTCTTAATATTACTATTATAGTACTATGTATTTATAAACCAGACTCCTCATCAGAGGAGCGGGCTATTCGGGAAACCAATGGTAATTTATAAGAATAGTAATCAAGTGAAATGCCATCAAGACCTTGAGTCTACGGCCGTTGACCCCAAAATTTCCATTGAAATTTAAACAATAAGAGTTCTGTATGAATCTGGTTCTTCAATTTTAGGAATGGAGAAACAAGCTCATGGAGAAAAACAAATGAGAATTTATGATGAAGCAAAGCAAAAAGTCATATAATTTACAGTAATAGCCAGGAAAATGCATGAAGCGCCTGTTTGCAGAGTGAAAAACAGTGGAAAATATTGGTGCTCTTGATTTTAAAAAGTCCTTAGATGGAAAAATTTACATTCCTGAGAAAGTTTTTTTTTATAAAGACGGTAAATCTCAACTGGGCCATACATTTTAGAGAAGGTCTTCGGTTTCCATCAGTATAGGTTGGTTATACAATGAAGGTGAGTGTCTTCTGACTTTCCCTGATAACAAATGTTGGGCACAAGTGTTATCAGTAGTGATGAGCGAGCAGGCTCGCTACTGCTCAGTGCTCGCCAGAGCATCTCACTGCTCGAGATGCTCGGCGCTCGCCGAGTATTTCCGGGGTTGCTCGGCAGGAGCTCAGGTCCCCTCCCTGCATGTTTGGCGCTCTTTAGAGAGCCAATGAACATGCAGGGATTGCCTGGCATGCTGTAACGGGTCTGGGAGGCGGAACCTCTGAGCTACTATACAAGGGGGCGGTCCTTGTAAGGGAGCGGGTGGCGACCAGGGAAGACGGGCAGGCAGTCACAGCAGGTGACCGGGACTGTCTCTGGATGAACGGGCAGGAGGTCACGGCAAGTGACCGGGGCAGTCTCTGGGTAAAGGGTAGGTACGACCTGTGATGGCTGAGCCTCCAGGTAGGCTAGCAGGCAGATGGTAGATGTGTGCTCCCAGGTGAGCAAGCGAGAGTCTCTGGATAAATGGGTGGTCACAGCATGTGACGGCGGAGCCTCCAGGTAGGCCAACAGACAGGCAGCAGATGAGCGCTCCCAGGTGAGCGGGCAGGAGTCTCTGGAATGGCAGGTGGTCACAGCACGTGACGGCGGAGCCTCCAGGTAGGCTAGCAGGCAGGTAGCAGATATGCGCTCCCAGGTGAGCGGGCAGGAGTCTCTGGAATGACAGATGGTCACAGCACGTGACGGCGGAGCCTCCAGGTAGGCTAGCAGGCAGGTAGCAGATGTGCGCTCCCAGGTGAGCGGGCAGTCTCTGGAATGGCAGGTGGTCACAGCACGTGACGGCGGAGCCTCCAGGTAGGCTAGAAGGCAGGTAGCAGATGTGCGCTCCCAGGTGAGCGGACAAGCTGGTCCATAGACAGACTGACAGGAGTAGGAAGGCAGACCGTCGGACCTCAGGCTAGCAAGCAGGTAGGAGGAATGTCAGGCAGGAAACAGACAGCAAACTGGCAGGTTTCTGGCAGGTAACTGGCAGGTAACTGGCAACGGGACCTGAGGGCTGAAGCAGAGTAGTGAACAGTGCAACAACATTGCTCGGGCACCTCCATTTTGGAGGAGGTGCCTTATATATGGTGAAGTCCTCCGGCCATTGGCCGGGGACTCCTTAGGACGGCGCACGCGGCCCCATTAAGAGGGAGGGAGCGCGCGCGCGCGCGCCCTAAGCACAGTGGCCGTGAAGGAGCGCGCGCTGCCAGCAGAGCGGGAGGAGGACGCCGGGCTCGGAGCAGAGGGGTGAGGGGAACAGCGTCCCTGCCTAGCAGAGGGCAGGGATGCCGGCGCTACAGTACCCCCCCCTTTAGGCCCCCCCCTTTTTAGGCCAGAGAGAAATTTAGCTAGGATGAGAGGGGCATGGATGTTCTCCCGGGGCTCCCACGTTCTCTCTTCAGGACCAAACCCCTTCCAATCTACTAGAAAAAAGGTCTTCCCTCTTACCCTTTTGGTGGCCAGAATGTTCTCTACCTCAAATTCGTTTTCAGCGGAAACCGGAGCAGGAGGCGTACCTGTAGACTTGGAAAAAGAGTTAAGTACCACAGGTTTGAGGAGAGATACATGGAAGGAGTTAGGGATCCGCAAGTTGGCCGGGAGTTTCAATTTATAGGCCACCGGGTTGATCTGACTGATGACCTCCAGAGGACCGATGAACCGAGGCCCTAACTTATAGGAAGGAATCTTGAGCCGGACATACTTGGACGAGAGCCAGACCTTATCCCCTGGACGGAATTGAGGAGGATCCAGACGTTTTTTGTCAGCATGTCTTTTCATACGCTCGGATGACAGAAGGAGTGCGGATTGGGTACTCTCCCATATGGAGGAAAATTTGTTAACAAGAGATTCCGCAGCCGGATTGTCCACCGAGGTGGAGACTGGAAATGGGATCCGAGGATGCTGACCGAAGACAACAAAAAACGGGGATTTGGAGGAAGATTCGCTCTCGTGATTGTTGTAAGAAAATTCGGCCCATGGCAGGAGATCCACCCAGTCTGAATGGTGGGCATTAATGAAGTGCCGGAGGTAGCTGGTCAGGTTCTGATTGATCCACTCCACTTGACCATTAGACTGTGGGTGGTAAGCGGAGGAGAAGTCCAGGGTGACGTCTAGCAGTTTACAAGTTGCTCTCCAGAAGCGTGAGGTGAACTGTACCCCACGATCCGACACGATGTGGAGGGGCAGGCCATGAAGACGGAAGATGTGGCGGATAAAGTCTTTAGCCAGCTCAGGTGCAGATGGGAGGCCTGGCAGGGGAACGAAATGAGCCATCTTGGAAAAGCGGTCAGCGACCACCCAAATGACCGTACAACCGGCAGAGACGGGGAGATCAGTTATAAAGTCCATTGCTATATGCTGCCAGGGGGCAGCAGGTACTGGGAGCAGAAGGAGGCGACCGGCTGGCAGATGTCTCGGAACCTTGTTGCGGGCGCAGGACAAACAGGCAGAAACAAAGTCTATTACGTCCTTGTGCAGGGTAGGCCACCAGTAGTGCCGGGTAATAAGCTGGAGGGTCTTTTTCTTACCGGCGTGGCCAGCTAGTTTAGACGAGTGACCCCAGTGTAGGATCTTCTCCCGATCAGGTACTGATACGAACGTCTTACCGGGAGGGAGACGATTTAGACTCACGGGAGCCACCTGCATTACTCTGGCGGGATCGATGATGTGTTTCGGTTCTTCCTCGAGATCAGACACCAGAAAGGATCGGGACAAGGCGTCCGCCTTGATGTTTTTGTCAGACGGGCGAAAATGAAGAATAAAATCAAAGCGAGCAAAAAACAAGGACCACCGAGCTTGGCGCGGGTTAAGTCTCTGGGCATGCTGGAGGTAAGCCAAGTTCTTGTGGTCAGTGTAAATTATTACCGGGTGAAGAGCCCCTTCGAGCAGGTAACGCCACTCCTCCAATGACAGCTTGATGGCCAATAACTCTCGATCTCCTATGGAATAGTTGCGCTCAGAAGAGGAGAAGAGTTTGGAGATGAAGCCACAAGTTACCATTCTCCCGGAAGATGATTTTTGGGTAAGTACCGCTCCGGCTCCAGAGGAGGAGGCGTCAACCTCCAGGAAGAACTGCTTGTTGCCATCTGGGCGATGCAGCACCGGGGCGGAAGAGAAGGCCTGTTTTAAGGAAAGAAAGGCCTCCTCTGCTTCGGGCGGCCACTCTCTGGGATTAGTGCCCTTACGGGTGAGCGCGGAAATTGGGGCAGTCCGGGAAGAGAAGTGCGGTATGAAGAGGCGGTAGTAGTTGGCGAAGCCCAGGAACCGCTGAATGGCCTTCAACCCCTCCGGTCGGGCCATTTCTCGATGGCAGACAGTTTCTCTGGATCCATTCGTAGGCCGGTCTGAGAAATAATGTAGCCCAAAAACGGAAGCGAGGTCTGCTCAAAGAGGCACTTCTCATATTTACCGAAGAGGTGATTCTGCCTGAGCCTGAGCAGGACCTGACGAACGTCTCTCCGGTGAGTCTGGAGATCCGGAGAGAAGACCAAGATGTCGTCCAGGTACACCACTACGCAGGAGTAGAGAAGGTCCCGGAAGATGTCATTGACCAACTCTTGAAAGACGGCAGGAGCGTTACAGAGACCAAAAGGCATTACCAGATATTCATAGTGGCCGTCCCAGGTGTTGAATACAGTCTTCCATTCATCCCCTTGACGGATACGGACCAGGTTGTATGCCCCACGGAGGTCCAGTTTGGTGAAGATTCTAGCCCCCCTCAGACGATCAAATAATTCTGGAATGAGCGGAAGGGGGTACTTATTCTTCACCGTGATCTGGTTAAGGCCTCTATAGTCTATACAGGGACGGAGAGAGCCGTCCTTCTTTTTTACGAAAAAGAAGCCTGCTCCCGCCGGGGAGGTAGATTTCCGGATGAATCCCCTGGCCAAATTCTCCTCAATATATTCGGACATCGACCGGGTCTCAGCAGTGGACAATGGGTAAATACGCCCACGGGGAGGCATAGCACCGGGTAACAGGTCGATAGGACAGTCGTATGGTCTATGAGGGGGTAATGTCTCTGCCTCCTTTTTATTAAAGACATCAGCAAATGACCAATAGGGAATCGGAAGTCCAGGTAGATTAGTTGGGGTAGGAGAAGGACGGGCGGGATGAACAGGAACCAAACAAGTCTTATGACAGTCCTGTCCCCAGCGAAGGACTTCTCCGGTCTGCCAGTCAAGCACGGGTGCATGTCTCTGGAGCCAAGGTAGACCTAGTAAGAGGGCGTGAGAGAGTCCAGGCAGAACATGAAAAGAGATGCTCTCAGAATGCAGCATTCCCACCTGCAGAGTTACGGATTCGGTAATGAGTTGGATGGGTAAGAGGCCCCCATCCACAGCAGCGACAGATAATGGTATAGCCAGAGGTTTGGTGGGAATGCGGTATTTTTCTACCAGGGCCTGTGAAATAAGATTCCCGGCCGCTCCAGAGTCAAGTTGGGCTAGTTCGAAATAACGATTCTCCCCGCAGATAATTGAGACTGACAGCAGCAGAGATGGAGAGGATTTATTCTTGTCTAGGTCGACCTCTCTGAGCGAACCTAGACACAGGCGTTTCCCGACCTCTCCGGGCAGGTACGGATCCGGTGCTCCTTACTGCCACAGTAGAAGCAGCTCCCCTCGGCACGGCGTAAGTCCTGACGGGTTTTGTCCATCTTGGTCTGGTCGACCTGCATAGGCTCAGGAGAGTGTACCTGGGGAGAAACGGAGGGAGTGACGGATTTCTGAAAAGTTGGAGCTAGACGTGGAAACCTCCTCTCACGGGTGACTTCTTTGGCACGCTAGTTGAACCGTAGGTCAATCCGGGTGGCAAGAGTTATTAGGTCATCGAGAGTGGTAGGAATGTCTCGACCGGCAAGTTCATCTTTAATACGGCCGGACAGACCCTCCCAGAAGACAGATACCAGAGTGTCGTTATCCCAGGCCAGCTCAGAGGCAAGGGTACGGAACCATATGGCATATTGGCCCACGGTGAGACCTCCCTGACGGAGGCGCAGCAGAGATGATGCGGATGAGGTCTTCCGTCCAGGTTCGTCGAAGACTTTCCGGAAAGCCGTGAGAAAGGCAGGCAAGTCGGACACCAGGGGGTCTCCTCTCTCCCATAGAGGATTTAGCCAGGCCAGGGCCTCCCTGGTGAGATGGGACATGATGAAGGCAATTTTGGCCCGGTCGGAGTTAAACTGGTGGGACAGGAGTTCAAAGTGCAGGGTGCACTGATTTATAAAGCCCCGAGCCTGAGCGGAGTCGCCTCCGAAGCGAGGAGGTGCAGAAAGCCGGGGTCCGGGGTAGGATACCATAGTATTGGTGGGCAGCGGAGCTGCCGGATTGCGAGTCATGGCACTGGCGGTGGTTGCTGGTGGAGCAGTCAGAGTGTCCAGGCGAGAATTGACATTCCGCAGGTGACCCAGGATGGACTCCTGTTGGGACCTCTGACGGGTCAGTTCATGACACAGGTCCGAGAGTGAGGGAGCTTGGGTGCCACCGGGTTCCATGGCCCGAGCAAACTGTAACGCGGGCAAGCTGGTCCATAGACAGACTGACAGGAGTAGGAAGGCAGACCGTCGGACCTCAGGCTAGCAAGCAGGTAGGAGGAATGTCAGGCAGGAAACAGACAGCAAACTGGCAGGTTTCTGGCAGGTAACTGGCAGGTAACTGGCAACGGGACCTGAGGGCTGAAGCAGAGTAGTGAACAGTGCAACAACATTGCTCGGGCACCTCCATTTTGGAGGAGGTGCCTTATATATGGTGAAGTCCTCCGGCCATTGGCCGGGGACTCCTTAGGACGGCGCGCGCGGCCCCTTTAAGAGGGAGGGAGCGCGCGCCCTAAGCACAGTGGCCGGGAAGGAGCGCGCGCTGCCAGCAGAGCGGGAGGAGGACGCCGAGCTCGGAGCAGAGGGGTGAGGGGAACAGCGTCCCTGCCTAGCAGAGGGCAGGGACGCCGGCGCTACACATGCACTGTAATGCCATTGCCATGTTGATAGTGGGCATTACAGTGATTGGCTGGCCGCATAGCGTCATCAGACCTGGCACCGCCATGCTCGTCACAGTCACTCCGGATCAGGCATAGTAGCGAGAGCTGCTGCTGTGTCAGGGAGAGATTTGCTTGTGTATTAGGTAGTGTAGGGAGAAAAAACGTACATTACACATATCCATCTTAACAAACAGTCCTTTTGAGGACTTACTAATCCATTTGCAGAGATATCAGGCAGGCAGGGTATATAGGCAGGCAGGCAGGGTATATAACAGACTGCAGTGCATATAGCACAAGACGCTCCATTCTAATTCTACCTTCTGCTGCTGTTAGATATTTCTATACAAAGGCCCAGGTCTCAGGGGCCAGGAATACTTTTTTTTGTATCTTAATCCTCACTATTTGCTTAAAAAGCAATCCAGAGAACACCGTTTTACTGTGCCATTCGCTTGTTGGCACTGCAAAATACAGCCAGGTCCTTTTCATATTACAGCGCTACAAAATCCAGCTATTTAAAACTGTGTTTTCACTGTCACACGGATCACATATACAGTACAGACCAAAAGTTTGGACACACCTTCTCATTTATAGATTTTGCTGCATTTTCATGACTATGAAAATTGTACATTCACACTGAAGGCATCAAAACTATGAATTAAGACATGTGGAATTATATACTTAACAAAAAAGTGTGAAACAACTGAAAATATGTCTTATATTCTAGGTTCTTCAAAGTAGCCACCTTTTGCTTTGATGACTGCTTTGCACACTCTTGGCATTCTCTTGATGAGCTTCAAGAGGTAGTCACCGGAAATGGTCTGCCAACAATCTTGAAGGAGTTCCCAGAGATGCTTAGCACTTGTTGGCCCTTTTGCCTTCACTCTGCGGTCCAGTTCACCCCAAACCATCTCGATTGGGTTCAGGTCTGGTGACTGTGGAGACCAGGTCATCGGGCGTAGCACCCCATCACTCTCCTTCGTGGTCAAATAGCGCTTACACAGCCTGGAGGTGTGTTTGGCGTCATTGTCCTGTTGAAACATAAACGATGGTCCAAATAAACGCAAACCGGATGGAATAGCATGCCGCTGTAAGATGCTGTGGTAGCCATGCTGGTTCAGTATGCCTTCAATTTTGAATAAATCCCCAACAGTGTCACCAGCAAAGCACCCCCACGCCATCACACCTCCTCCTCCATGCTTCACGGTGGGAACCAGGCATGTAGAGTCCATCCGTTCACCTTTTCTGCGTCACACAAAGACACGGTGGTTGGAACCAAAGATCTCAAATTTGGACTCATCAGACCAAAGCACAGATTTACACTGGTCTAATGTCCATTCATTGTGTTCTTTAGCCCAAACAAGTCTCTTCTGCTTGTTGCCTGTCCTTAGCAGTGGTTTCCTAGCAGCTATTTTACCATGAAGGCCTGCGGCACAAAGTCTCCTCTTAACAGTTGTTGTAGAGATGTGTCTGCAGCTAGAACTCTGTGTGGCATTGACCTGGTCTCTAATCTGAGCTGCTGTCAAGCTGCGATTTCTGAGGCTGGTGACTCGGACAAACTTATCCTCAGAAGCAGAGGTGACTCTTGGTCTTCCTTTCCTGGGGCGGTCCTCATGTGAGCCAGTTTCTTTGTAGCGCTTGTTGGTTTTTTCAACTGCACTTGGGGACACTTTCAAAGTTTTCCCAATTTTTCAGACTGACTGACCATCATTTCTTAAAGTAATGATGGCCACTCGTTTTTCTTTACTTAGCTGCTTTTTTCTTGCCATAATACAAATTCTAACAGTCTATTCAGTAGGGCTATCAGCTGTGCATCCACCTGACTTCTGCACAACACAACTGATGGTCCCAACCCCATTTATAAGGCAAGAAATCCGTCTTATTAAACCTGACAGGGCACACCTGTGAAGTGAAAACCATTTCCGGTGACTACCTCTTGAAGCTCATCAAGAGAATGCCAAGAGTGAGCAAAACAGTTATCAAAGCAAAAGGTGGCTACTTTAAAGGACCTAGAATATAAGACATAATTTCAGTTGTTTAACACTTTTTTGTTAAGTATATAATTCCACATGTGTTAATTCATAGTTTTGATGCCTTCAGTGTGAATGTACAATTTTCATAGTCATGAAAATATAAAAAAATCTTTAAATGAGAAGGTGTGTCCAAACTTTTGGTCTGTACTGTACGTTTTCAGAAAATACTGGCATTTCTGGCCTCCATTTCAATTTTTTTTCACTGTGTCAGCGAAGTTTTTGACACCGGTTTGCTGTTCAAACTAGTTACCTACAGGCCAGGTATTTAAAACTCTGTTTTCTCTGTCACAAGTATCACATATAAGTTCGCTTCAAACTCAGTCATTTGTAGTGAGCGTGGAAGATACTGTCCTGGATCTGATAATAATGGTGCATGCAGAGGCTGAGGTCAAGGCAAGACAAGACCCACATCTTCTCGCCCGACCTTCCGGTCCCAATTCCTAGGGAACCGCAGCACACCACTATTGAACCCAGAGCAGTGTCAAAAGGTTGTTGGTTGGATAGCGGATAATGCTTCCAGTCACTTAGCCACCACCACCACCACCCTGCCTTCCACACGGTCAAGACTCAGTAGCCGTGAGTCTGGACCGCATATTCTTCACCCTGATCCTCCTTCCTCCCACCATGCCGAGTACCCGGAGACATCTGATCCCACACTTGGACACTCTGAAGAGCTGTTCACTTTTCCATTTATAGATTCGGGCCTCTTATCCGGTCCAATTGAAGCGGGGCAAGAGGAGATCGCGTGTAGCGATGCCCAAATATTTGAGCAGCCACGGTCACATGAAGGCGACGGTGGGAAAGTGTCACAAGAGGTGGACGATGATGAAACACAATTGCCAGAAAATCAGGAGGAGGACCAGGGTGCGGAAGTGGAAGACGAGGTGGTGGATGATATAGTAACTGACCCAACCTGGCTGGAGGACTGCAGCACACAGGAGGAGGGAGGCAGAGCACCCCAACAGGCAGGAAGAAGCAGTGTGGTGACTGCAGACAGAAGGCAGGCAACTGTTCCCCGTAACACCAACACAAAGGAAGTTGCCAGTACAACTGTTAGGTCTTCCCGAGTCTGGTTGTTTTTTAAGGACTCTACCGATAACCCCAAAAAGGCCATTGGCACCACCTGCCAGGCCAGCATCAGCAGGGGTGGCAAAACGACCAGCCTGACCACCACCAGCGTGATCAGGCACATGGCAGCAAAGCACTCGACTTTGTGGGCCAAACCCCAGGGTCCAGGAACAGTGTCTGCCGTTGGCACCATTGCTTCTTCCCCTGTTGTGCATGCAAGCCAATCCCCTGTCCATGGTGCATGCGAAGATGCCTCCTGCCCTGCACCTCTCATTGCGCACTCTCAAGTAGCACGTCCATGTCCTTGTCCCAGCGCAGCATTCAGTTGTCCATACCCCAGTCCTTGGAACGCAAGCGCAAATATGCAGCCAACGCCCCACAGGCCACACTAATAAATTCTCACATTTCACAACTGCTTGCGCTCGAAATTTTGCCTTTTTGGCACATGGCGATGGAAGCATTCTGCAACCTGATGGCGGCGGCCATCTCACGGTAACCAGTCCCCAGCCGCAACTCTTTCTCCCGGTGTGCCGTCCCCGCATTACACAAGCACGTGTCCCAAAACATAAGCCGTGCCCTCAACAACGCAGTAACCAGGAATGTCCACCTAACCACGGACACGTGGACAAGTGCTTGTGGGCAGGATGGTACATCTCGCTGATGGCACACTGGGTTAACATAGTGGAATCCGGGACCTAGTCGGACCTTCGGACGGAACACGTCCTCCCGACGCCAAGGATTGCGAGCCCTAGGTCAATCAGGGTTGCCCCCACGGTCTACAGCTCCTGCACCTCATCCTCCTCAGCCTCCATCTCTGAAATGGCCACATCAGTCACAAGCTGGAAGCACTGCAGCACTGCCTCGGCCAAGCGGCAACAGGCTTTGCAGAAGCTTATATGCTTAGGTGACAAACCGCACAATGCTGAAGAGTTGTGGACATCTTTCAGAGCAGGCAGATCTGTGGCTCATACCGCTGAACCTAATGCCAGGCATGGTCGTGTGTGACAATGGCCGGAACCTGGTGGCGGCTCTGAGGCAAGGCGAGCTCATACACGTACCATGCCTGGCCCATGTGCTTAACCTCGTGGTTCAGCGGTTTCTAAAATCCTACACGAAGCTGCCGGATCTGCTTGTTAAAGTACGCCGCCTGTGTGCCCATTTTAGAAAGTCAGCTACAGCTTCCGCCGCCCTTGCCGTGTTACAGCAGCATTTGCAGCTTCTGGCTCACAAACTGGTGTGTGATGTCCCCACGCATGGGAACTCTACACTGCAGATGTTGGGAAGGATTTGTGAGCAGAAGAGGGCAGTTTTTGAGTACCAGCATCAACAAGGCAGTTGGTATTCAGCTCAGACTCCACACATAAGACCTCAGGAGTGGATATAGATATCAGACATATGTACCATCAGACATATGCACTTCTCTGTCTTCTGAAATGCTCTCTGCTCACAATAAAAGAGGAGGCATTGCAGGCGGAGCACGATGAGATGGAGCAAGGAACCGTACAGGGTGATTACACACAGCCCAGCCTCATCTCATCCCAATGTGGATTGGGTGACAATGAGGAAGAGGAGGAGGAGGAGGATGGACAGGAGCTAGTTTCATGCGCTATAGACGGTAATACCTGCACAGCTGTCATACAGTCTGTTCAGCGTGGATGGCCAGAGGACAGAGAGAAAGAGGATGAGGAGGAGGAGGAGGAGAGCATGGTCAGTCATCCTCTTGGTGAGGACACGGAAGTCTTGCCTGTTAGTAGCCTGGCACGCATGGCTGAGTTTATGTTACACTGACTTTCCCATGACCCTCGCATTCTCAAAATTTTCGGTGACAGTCATTACTGGTTGGTGACACTTCTAGACCCAAGCTACAAGGAGAAATTTACATCTCTTATTCCTGAGGCGGACAGGTCTATAAAAATGGGGCTGTACCAGAAGGCCCTTTGTTGTGGAACTATTAAAAAAAATCCCATCTGAAATCGCTGGCAGCAGAGGGCACATTTCGTTGGACAACCAAGGAGTACAGGCGAGAGAGACACAACTTCAATCCAGCAGAGGCAGGGGAACACTGTCAAAGTTCTGGGAGAGTTTTCTCAGACCCTCCAATCGCACAGGCCCTGAGGGGCGGGGTACTCTCACAAGGAGAGCAAAGTTTGGGAAGATGCTGAAGGAGTACCTTGCCGACCGTACCAACGTCCTCCGTGATTTTTTGCGCCTTATAATAATTATATCCGAGCTGGATACGTGCAATTAACTGGGTCTCTATGCCTTGGAGGTCTTGGCCTGCCCTGCCGCCAGCGTTTTATCAGAGCGGGTTTTTAGTGATGCTGGTGGAATTATAACTGAAAAGCGCATCCGCCTGTCAACTGAAAATGCTGACAGGCTGACTCTTATAAAAGTGAACAAGGGCTGGATTGGGCCAAACTTCTCAACACCACCGAATGATAGCAGCATATCATAAACTCAAATCCAGTGTCTTTTCTTGGGAGGTGTATTCGCATGCACCTTTTCACACCCAGACATGGGGTATATGCTCCCTGATTTTGGGTATTTGCTCTTGTCCTCCTCCTTCTCCTCATCCTCCACCACCATATCACCAGGGTGACCGTGGTCCGTGATGCAACACCCACCTAATTTTTTTAAAGGGTGTTTATGATGCCCGTAAAAAAATTTTTTATACAGTATGTTCTTGTATACCCCCCAGGGGTAAATATTTGTCAGCCCATACACTTAGTACATAGACATTATAAGTATAGGAGGCCAGCTCCTTTCTAATGGGAATATTTTTTATGAGGCCCTCCTCCACGTCTCTTTCAAGGGGCATTGGAGTGCCTCCAAATTTTTGGCAACCCTTGCATTCACTGCATGGGCCAACACTATGGGAGACCCACTTCCTAATAATGGGAACATTGTTTTGAGGAGGCCCTCTGACCTCCATGTCTCTTCCAAGGGGCATTGAAGTGCCTCCAAATTTTTGGCAGCCCTTGCATTCACTGCATAGGCCAACACTATGGGAGACTCTCTCCTTTCTAATGGGAATTTGTTGTTACTGTGGCCCTGCTCTATGTGTCTTTAATTTCTTAGTGGGGTATTTCCTAAATTTGATCAGCCATTGGACTCACTGCATACCCTATAACTGTATAGCAGACTCTCTCCTTTCTAATGGGAACATCTCATACTTGTTACTGTTACTGTGGCCCTGCTCTATGTGTCTTTAATATCTTAGTGGGGTTTTTCCTAAATTTGGTCAGCCGTTGGACTCACTGCATACCCTATAATTGTATAGCAGACTCTCTCCTTTCTAATGGGATTTTGTCGTTACTGTGGACCTGCTCTAGGTGTCTTTAAATTCTTAGTGGGGTTTTTCCTAAATTTGGTCAGCCATTGGACTCACTGCATACCCTATAACTGTATAGCAGACTCTCTCCTTTCTAATGGGAACATGTTGTACTCATTACTCTGGCCCTGCTATATGTGTCTTTCAGAGTCCCTCCATCATCAATGAAACAGGATGTGTCTGATGATGTGTCACACACCACATTGCCAGATAAGGTTGTAATGTTAAAATGACATTTCCCGGTGAATGCATTTGCTTTAAAAAATAACGTGAAAAAAAAAAAGTAGGATCTTTCTTTAGTATAAAAACATAGTCGCCAATATAACCTCAATGTAATCACATTGTTCAGCTCCTGCACCTCCTCCTCCATCTCCGAAATGACCACATCAGTCACAAGCTGAAAGCACTGCAGCACTGCCTTGGCCAAGCTGCAACAGGCTGTGCTGAAGATAACATGCTTAATGCTTAGGTGACAAACCGCCCAGCGCTGCAGAGTTGTTGAAAGCCGTAACACAGCAGCTTGATCTGTGGCTCTCACCTCTGAGCGTACTGCCAGGCATGGTCATGTGTGGCAATGGGCGGAACCTGGTGACGGAGAAATGACAGCTGGAGTAGATACGGTTTCCCTCTATGCCAGTCCTTTCACCGAGCTAAAGAATATGGCTGTGGTGAAATACAACTCCCACTGAGAAGCTGTTTCAGATTAAAAAACATTGTGCCCACCAAAGGATTTTATTCTGAGGGCTCACCTTTCTCCCCCGCTCAAAAGTCCCATAGCAGCTGCAAGGTTAGCATGAACTCTCCTGAGGTAGAAGCCAGGGCACACCAGAGGATTCTATTGTAGGACCATCCAACCCTGCCGAGAAGCTGTCCTGGCTAAGAAAAGTGTGTGGGAAGGTTCCCGGACACTCTATGGCTGCTTTTTTACTGAGGTGGAAACCCATGTAAACATGGGGAGAAAATACAAAGTCCTTGCAGATGTTGTCCTTGCTGGGATTTGAACCCAGGATCCCAGGGCTGCAAGGCTTCAGTGCTATCCACTGATCCAATGTGCTGCCGTTCACCCTCTAATTCTAAAAGGCCGGAGAAACTTGCACCTACTGCAAGCTCCTTTGTGAGAAACTAATGTATTTTGGCAGCCACTCAGTCTACCAAATAAAATTCCTGAGAAGGAAATTGGGGATGGCTTTGCTACTGTTACTGGGGGCAGTGCTAATACCATGGCGTCGTACCATAGTTTACTGGAAATATTCCTGGCTGGTAGGAGGCAAGCAAATTCCCAAATAAAAGTACCAGCAGTAATGTTCAGGGACCCGCGTTTGTAGAAGGCGGAGACAACACCGGGAGAAATAGTGACAGCTGGGGACCGAGTATGGACACGAGGCATGAGGCATGAGGTTGTGAAAAGCTTCTGTCTCCACTAGCCTAAAAGGCCACATTTCAAGTACAAGCAGCTGCCCAGAATTCTGGCAGTTTAGTATTGCAGCCTGTGGGTGGGTGGCTGGCTGCATACTTGCGCTTGCATTCCAAGTAACAGAAAACTAAGCCGATGGTGGCCTATATCATCATATCTTCACCTCGGCACTATGAAATCTCCTGAAGGAGAAGCCAGGGCCCACCGGAGTAGTCTCCGGTTTTCTGGTGGGTCCGTCTAACCCTGCCCAGAAGAAGCCCTGGCTAAGAAAAGTGTGGGGGAAGGTTCCCGGACACTCTATGGCTGTTTTTTTAATGTGGATTGGACGTGCTTATGCATGTTATTTCTCAAACCGGATTGCAGATCAGGCCATTGGCCAACTCTGTTGTCATGAAATTAAATGTGCAAATAAAGATGTTAGTGTGTCAAAGCACCACCGAGAAGTGCGAGTTGATTTTGGACGGGCTGCCATTGCTTCTGCAAAACCTGCTTTAGAGGACTTTCTGGGAGAAATGACACCCAGAGTAGATACGGGTTCCCTCTATGCCAGTCCTTTCACCGTGCTAAAGAATATAGCAGTGGTGAAATACAACTCTCAGCAAAAAAAGTTGTGGACTGGCTCCGTACCCTCCCTGGCTACATTCACCTGTCCATGTGATTGTGGTAAGGCGGTCCTTCCCAGTAAGTGCACTGGAGGGGCACTCGTAATGTTGTGGGACCCGTGCTTGTGGAAGGCGGAGACGACACCGGGAGAAACAGTGGCGGCTGGGGACCGAGTATGGACACCCGGCCGCCGCCGGCATGAGGTTATGAAAAGCTTCCACCTCCATGAGCCTAAAAGACCACATTTCAAGTGAATGCAGCTTTAAAGTACTTCCTGGGAGAAATGACAACTGGGTAGATATGGTTTCCCAAGTCCTTTCACCAAGCTAAATAATATGGCTGTGGTGAAATAAAACTCAGCAATAAAAGCTGTGGACTGGCTCCTTACCGTCCCTAGCCACATTTACCTGTCCTCGTGTTTGTGGTTAGGTGGTCCTTCCCAGTAAGTGCACTGGGGAGGGCACGAGTAATGTTGTGGGACCCGTGCTTGTTGTAGGCGGAGATGACACTGGGAAAAATAGTGGCGGCTGTGGACCGAGTATGGATACCCGGTCGCCACCGCCATAAGATTGTGGACAGCTTCCGCCTCCATGACCCTAAAAGGCCACATTTCAAGTGCAAGCAGCTGTCAAAAATTTGTCAGTATAGTATTGCAGCCTGTGGGTTGCAGGGTGGCTGGCTGCATACTTGCGCTGCCATTCCAAGGAATGGGGGAGGGACAACTGAATGCTGCAGTGGGACAAGGACGTGGACGGTGATTGTTGCAAGTCTGCAACGACAGGTGCATGGCGAGAGGCATCTTCACATGCGCCAAGGATCACTTATGATGGGCGCACTTTTAGGCAGTGACATGGGAGTCAGAGATGCTTCCAGAGGTCTTCCCCATGCTGTTCCCATGTCTTTTCAGCACTGTACGCATGTGTCTGATGATGTGTCACACACCACATGGCCAGATAAGGTTGTAAAATGTTAAAATGACATTTCCTAATGAATGCATTTGTCTTGGTTGAAAGCAATGCAAAAGTGCAAAAACGCATCAAAAACGCTATGTGTCAACATAGCCCAAGGTGTGGAGGAGCATTTTTGTTTTTGGTTATTTATTTTGCCTTATATACAAGTCATTACCTTGGAAAGGATGTTCTTTAACATATTTCCCAGGAAAATCCATTTTTGTTTTGTTTTTGTAAGTTTTATTGTGAGTCCGTAAAAGTGGCATAATACTCTTACCACGTTGCTGACAGCAGTGATCTGGGAGTCAGAGATGCTTCCAGGGGTCTTCCCCATGCTGTTCCCTTGTCATTTGAGCACTGTTCCCATCGATTTGGGCAATTTTTAGGCCCTCTGCAGACCGCCGGGGGGAACCGCCTGAAAAATGCTTGAGTTTCCCATAGACTTACATTGGGCTCATTGCTCAGGTCGAGCACCCAAGTATTCCAATGTGCTCGACCCGTGCAACGATCACCCGAGCATTTTAGTGCTCACTCATCACAAGTTATCAGACATTATTTCCACTATTTAAGACCCATGAGAGGGTCTAGCTGTTTTCCCTTTCTTCATTGATATAGACTTTGACTGCTAGGTAAAAAACAAATGTATTTTTCCAGTGTTAGGAAAATTAGATGTTGGATTAAAAAATATTTGGACCTAGCTTTTTCTTTTTTACAGATCATAATCCTAAAATCTTTCAACCTATGCAACCAACTAATGACACTGCTGCTTACAACAATCTAGTTATCTACCGTTTGAAACTTTTTAGAAAGTTTTGTCTGCTTGCTTGTGACAATTCATTGATTGGCCTGGGGGTAATTTTACTGTCTTTACAGTTAAAGAAGAAATGTCACTTGCTCAAAAATTTGAGATAAATACCTTGTTAAAATCCAGTAGTTCCCTGATTCTGCCACACTTTTCCATTTTGTTCAGCATCAATCTATTGCAGAGATGTTCGTATTTGTTGCTTTTGGAGCTCAGTATGTGAAATTTCTTCTTGCAGACCATTTTTACCTCTCCCTCTCTGACATTCCAAATCACAGCTCAGCAGTTGATCTAGCATTCTCAGATGCTGACAAACTATGATTGGTGGCATCTTGGAAGGAGGGGTGAAAATGCATGCTCCCAGACAAGACTTAAGAAACTACTAGTTGTTTTGCAAGTAGAGATTTCACATGCTGTGCTCCTAATGAATTAATCATGAATTTCTCTGCAATGGAATGATGCTGCACACAATAGAAAAGAGTAGCAGAATAAGCAGACCTCAGCTATTTTGACAGTAAGGCAAGGTTTTTTGCTAATATCTAGAGCTGGAGCAGGGCAAGGAGTCATACTGCATTTGCTAAGTTTAGCACTGGGCTTTGTGTTTGACAAATCTGCCAAGAAGCTGCTGATTTCAAAGAAACTATACTATAGTTGGTGTGAATCGATTCGCAGGACCCCTTTCATCAGCCACTGAAATAACTTCTGGCCGCTGGACGGGAGCTCTGAGAACCATCTCCTGGGATCTTCTACTTTTATTTGTTTAGGCGGCCTGGCACAATATTTTTCTGGCAGAAAGGATATGTGACTTCACGCTAAGCCACCTACTAAAAAGAAGAGCTGCAGATACCTTTAGGCAGAAGTTGGTATTCAGGGCTCCCATACAGCAGCCAGATATTACTGAAGTGGATGCTGAAATGGTTCCTGAGAATCTTTTTACACCAAATTGAATCTAAATATTCCTGGCTTGATGTGTAGATCATTGGTAAACCATAACATTACCAAATAAAAGTTTATTCACTAAGAACTACCCCTGCGCAACTCAAGCATGACCATTTTTGAGAACCTTGCTCATCTGAGCCCTCAATTATTTCATTATAATTACAGAATTTGAAGGACTGCTACATTATATATGATATGTGACAAACATACTCACACTTGCATAGATTCTTGCATTGGTTTTGACGATTGATCATGTTCATCTTTGACCATGAAACAGGAACAGGATTGCTTCCAAGAACAGGATAAATAAAAACCTCTTTGAGATGACCAACTTGTGAACATGAGTCAACTTATGATTCACTTTGAGATGAGGCTTGTGAACGAACACTAATAGGAGCTGGTCCTCTCCAAATAAAAGGGCAATATACACAGGAGACATAGAAATTGAAATTGTATAGAACTAACGGTGAGCCAATCTCCCAACATTCGATTCCGGCAGGCTTGTTCAATTGAATGAAGGAGCTCAACTCATACAGGCAAAATTTTCTCTGAATCAAATCTGCTGGGTAGGGGGTTAAAAAAAACTTCTATACTCACCTCTCTTTAGTCTGACAATATATGTTATACAACCGGTGGTCCTCCAATCGGCTCTTTTTCGATCCGCTTCTGGGTCTTCTTTCTCATGGCGCTGCCATTGAATAGGTCCAATAGCTCTCTGAATGTAGCAAAATAGAAGCTTACTGGTCACCATATTGTTTGATTCACACAAGTGGAATCCTCCAAAATAAGGATTTGTTAGAATCTGAACTTTTGAGGAAATTTGTAGTAAAATCGATTTTTTAAAATTAAGGTTGCTCATCTCAATGTACAAGTGGTTGACCTTCTCAATTTTTTTTTATGGTGTGCTAATTAATATACTTCTAGTCATTCTAAGCATTAGCTTCAATCACTTGTCTTCAGTGACAGATTAAGGAATTTTTTGGGTCTGAGGCACCAGTGGTAATGGTACTGTATTTACTGAAGAGTCTCGACTTTTCTTGGGTCATTAATGGTCTCAATATTCAGTGTATATGGGCCCCTTACGAGTTGGTGGTAACAAACCTAATGTTTGGTGTCACCAGTGATAATCTAAAAAATCGATAAAGTAAAGAGTTCTATTACTAAAGAATCTGTGGAAACTCTGAAGCCCGAATGGGTTAAACAATAAGTTCACTGCTCAAAAACATTCTTATGTAGAATTATTCTGTATTATACACAAAGCTCTGAAAATAGAATTTTGCTGGCACAGTAAGCTTCTATTGAAAGCGCTGTGGACATGACTTCTCTGCGTTTCGGCTTGTATCCGTTAAGAATGAATGATTAATATAGTCTCCAGCCCTAGAAAGACGGCTTTATCAAACCTCAAAAACAACTCTTAATGCGAGCGGTGGATAATACCTTAGTTTGTTATTGTTTTCTTTATGTTTTAATGGTTGAAATTAAAATGTTTATGTTTAACTTTTTTTTTTATTTGAGTTTATTTTTTTGGACTCTTTTTTTTTTCCAGACTTCACTTTGATTTCATTCTAAAAAAAAATGTTAATTTGAAGATGGAAATATATACATTGACTAGAAATGAGCGAATCGATTCAATGCAATTCAAAGCTCTGTCAAATTCTTTGGAATTTGCTGCGCATTTTAAATTTGAACAATTTGCAGTTTTACATATTGCAGAAGATTGTATTAGTCAGAAAAGGATCACATGACCATGGCAGCTGCATTGCAGCTCTCACATCACATGGTCTAGCACAACCAATCAGAGGGGACTATCATAACCTGTATAAAAGCTGAGGCAGGAATGCAGCAGTTATTTTGGGGTGAAACTGGATAGCGAAAGGACATCACAGCTCATAACTTAGCCATACAGATAGTAAGAAAAAAATTTAAAGCATTGAACAAATTGTACAGATAGTGGGTGAAACAGCACATTAGTAGGTGAAGAACAAGCTATTAGTTATTATCCATTTACCTGTAGCCATACATATTGAGGTCACTTCAACATTTCTAAAGTTGTATTTGCGCTAATGCGCTTGATATGGGTTAAACAACCCTCGGAGACATTAAAGCGTTATAAATGCTTTCTAGTGTCTTTGGAGTTTTTGCAGTGTTTTTGATTGCCCTGGAATTGATTATTAGAGATGAGCGTTGTTCTACTCGAACTGTTCGCCAATCTCAAATTCGAGCTGTTTTGGGCGGTGTTCGAGCCGTTCGGCGAACACGAACAATTTGAGAAAAATTCGGCTGTTCGAGGTTATGTTCGATAACTGTTCGTGCACCAAAATCATAACTGGATTTTTTCTCAGTAATGATGAAAATTAATGTTAATACGCAGTTTGAGTGTACAGCGGGGTGGGGGGAGGGGCAGGGGATGGATCTCTGCAGGAACAATGAAGATCTCCATTTTTTTTTTCTCTTTCCCGCATTTACAGTGGGGAGGTGCAATCTGTCAGCCTATCAGCAGCGCACACACGGAGCGAAGTGCTTTTTTTCACACAAGCAAGGGCATGTGTCATTGGCAGTGTATGTCACATGTCCTTGCCCTATAAGACCAAGCCATTTTCCCCGTCGCCACCATTTTCTCACTGCTGCAGCTGCGTGTTAGACGGCACCGCTGTTGCTGTGTGCGCTATACCTTGTTAATTTCAAGCCAATTTTCGCACAAATCTACAGATAGCTTGGGAGTAGGGAATAGTTGTGATTGCAGTCCTTTTAAGGACTAGGTTACAGCATTTCCTATGACTTTTATCAGGCAGGTCTGTGCTCTTAAATAGATAGATTGTGGGAGTAAAGACTAATTGTAATTGGAGTCCTTTTCAGGACTAGGTTACATCAGTTCCTATCAGTTTTTGCCAGGCAGGTCTGTGCCAGTGCTGTGCAAGTTTTTTTCACAGCATTTGGCTGAATCTAGCAAAGCTAATCCTTTTTGGCCTATTGCAGAGTGTGTTAGTCAGTGGAGTAGCCTATCTGTGTTGCAAGATATACCACCTGTGTATAGAATACCAATTTTTTTACTGCACCTAGTGAAGTAAAATCTTTTGGGCATAGCATCATTCTATTAGTCCATCTATACTGACCTCCATCAGGTTGCAAATTGAATATAATTTTTTTCTGCATCTAGCTCTGAAAAAATATTGGGCTTCTAGCTGTGTGTGGGACTTGTTGTATTAGTCCATCTATACTGACCTCCATCAGGTTGCAAACTGAATATATTTTTTTCTGCATCTACCTCTGAAAAAATATTGGGCTTCTAGCTGTGTGTGGGACTTGTTCTATTAATCCATCTATACAGACCTCCATCAGGTTGCAAACTGAATATATTTTTTTCTGCATCTACCTCTGAAAAAATATTGGGCTTCTAGCTGTGTGTGGGACTTGTTGTATTAGTCCATCTATACTGACCTCCATCAGGTTGCAAACTGAATATATTTTTTTCTGCATCTACCTCTGAAAATATATTGGGCTTCTAGCTGTGTGTGGGACTTGTTCTATTAATCCATCTATACTGACCTCCATCAGGTTGCAAACTGAATATATTTTTTTCTGCATCTACCTCTGAAAATATATTGGGCTTCTAGCTGTGTGTGGGACTTGTTCTATTAATCCATCTATACAGACCTCCATCAGGTTGCAAACTGAATATATTTTTTTATGCATCTACCTCTGAAAAAATATTGGGCTTCTAGCTGTGTGTGGGACTTGTTGTATTAGTCCATCTATACTGACCTCCATCAGGTTGCAAACTGAATATATTTTTTTCTGCATCTAGCTCTGAAAAAATATTTGGCCTTCTAGCAGTGTGTGGGACTTTCTCTATTATTCCATCTATACTGACCTCCATCAGGTTGCAAATTAAAAATAATTTTTATCTGCATCTACAGTACCTCTGAAAAAATATTTGGGCTTCTAGCTGTGTGTGGGACTTGTTCTATTAGTCCATCTATACTGACCTCCATCAGGTTGCAAATTGAATATAATTTTAATCTCCATCTAGCTCTGAAAAAATATTTGGCCTTCTAGCAGTGTGTGGGACTTTCTCTATTAGTCCATCTATACTGACCTCCATCAGGTTGCAAATTGAATATAATTTTTATCTGCATCTAGCTCTGAAAAAATATTTGGCCTTCTAGCAGTGTGTGGGACTTTCTCTATTAGTCCATCTATACTGACCTCCATCAGGTTGAAAATTAAAAATAATTTTTATCTGCATCTACCTCTGAAAAAATATTTGGGCTTCTAGCTGTGTGTGGGACTTGTTCTATTACTCCATCTATACTGACCTCCATCAGGTTGCAAACTGAATATATTTTTTTCTGCATCTACCTCTGAAAAAATATTGGGCTTCTAGCTGTGTGTGGGACTTGTTGTATTAGTCCATCTATACTGACCTCCATCAGGTTGCAAATTAAAAATAATTTTTATCTGCATCTACAGTACCTCTGAAAAAATATTTGGGCTTCTAGCTGTGTGTGGGACTTGTTCTATTAGTCCATCTATACTGACCTCCATCAGGTTGCAAATTGAATATAACTTTTATCTGCATCTAGCTCTGAAAAAATATTTGGCCTTCTAGCAGTGTGTGGGACTTTCTCTATTAGTCCATCTATACTGACCCCCATCAGGTTGCAAATTAAAAATAATTTTTATCTGCATCTACCTCTGAAAAAATATTTGGGCTTCTAGCTGTGTGTGGGACTTGTTCTATTACTCCATCTATACTGACCTCCATCAGGTTGCAAACTGAATATATTTTTTTCTGCATCTACCTCTGAAAAAATATTGGGCTTCTAGCTGTGTGTGGGACTTGTTGTATTAGTCCATCTATACTGACCTCCATCAGGTTGCAAATTAAAAATAATTTTTATCTGCATCTACAGTACCTCTGAAAAAATATTTGGGCTTCTAGCTGTGTGTGGGACTTGTTCTATTAGTCCATCTATACTGACCTCCATCAGGTTGCAAATTGAATATAATTTTTATCTGCATCTAGCTCTGAAAAAATATTTGGCCTTCTAGCAGTGTGTGGGACTTTTTCTATTAGTCCATCTATACTGACCTCCATCAGGTTGCAAATTAAAAATAATTTTTATCTGCATCTAGCTCTGAAAAAATATTTGGCCTTCTAGCAGTGTGTGGGACTTTCTCTATTAGTCCATCTATACTGACCTCCATCAGGTTGCAAATTAAAAATAATTTTTATCTGCATCTACCTCTGAAAAAATATTTGGGCTTCTAGCTGTGTGTGGGACTTGTTCTATTAATCCATCTATACAGACCTCCATCAGGTTGCAAACTGAATATAATTTTTTTCTGCATCTAGCTCTGAAAAAATATTTGGCCTTCTAGCAGTGTGTTGGACTTGTTCTATTAGTCCACCTATACTGACCTCCATCAGGTTGCAAATTCAAAATAATTTTTTGTCTGCATCTAGCTCTGAAAAAATATTTGGCCTTCTAGCAGTGTGTGGGACTTTCTCTATTAGTCCATCTATACTGACCTCCATCAGGTTGCAAACTGAATATATTTTTTTTCTGCATCTACCTCTGAAAAAATATTGGGCTTGTAGCTGTGTGTGGGACTTGTTCTATTAATCCATCTATACAGACCTCCATCAGGTTGCAAACTGAATAAAAAAATTTTCTGCATCTACCTCTGAAAAAATATTTGGGCTTCTAGCTGTGTGTGGGACTTGTTCTATTAGTCCATCTATACTGACCTCCATCAGGTTGCAAATTGAATATAATTTTTTTCTGCATCTAACACAGCCAATAGTTTTGGCCTAATACCACAGTTTGGCCACTCAGCTCTGCTCGGTTCCCATCCATTTTTTTTTTTGTGCAAACAACTCCAGAGTTGTGAATTAGTTAACCACCAAAATGAGTGGAAAAAGGCCTGCTGCTGGTGGAAAGGGGAATAGGCGTGTTGGGAAGGGGAAAAAAGGTTGTGTCCGTGGGGTAGGTGTTAAAGCAACAGTAACATCTGCAGAAGAAAGACCATCTTCCAGCCAAACTAAAATGTCTACTTCTTTTAGCGGACAATGTGATAAGATCCCTTTCTTACGGCCACACCAATCGCTACAAATTCCAGATGAGGCACAAAAACAGCAGGTGCTTCAACGGATATCAAGTGCTCCTTTAAGTGGGCTCTCCTCCACATCAACTTCAACATCACAAATACTCCAGTCCTCAAAGATGTCACCCCAATCGCACTTGCTTCCTCACAGCTCCCAAATCTCCAGCTGCCCGTCTGAGTATGAGGTGACGACGAGGTCAGGTTGCGCCTTCCTGGACAGAGACGTAGTACTGGAAGCACGTCAACAACTGCATCCTCAAACACAACTCTGCCTCTCACCACAAGTCGTGGTGTCTCTTCAGGTCGCATGGGTGCTAAGCCTTGCATAGCCTGGGCATTTTTTCAGATCGATAAAGATGACCCAACTCGTGTTATCTGTAACATTTGTCAGCAAAAGCTAAGTAGAGGCCAAAAAATACATAGTTTGAGTACTTCATGCATGAACCGGCACATGGACATGAAGCATAAGTTGCAGTGGGAAGCTCAGTGTGCTACAATGCGGCCTAGCCTGGCGGGCCAACCACCGTCTGCCATATCTTGTGCATCCGCGGCCTCTTCAACCTCTGTGACTGGGGGGACAGCAGTCACACCTGTTTTGGGGCGCAGACCTGCCACCTCTTTACCCGCAACAGCCAGCGTGATTGGCAGGTCATCATTTTCTTTGGAGGTGGTAACACCAGCTGGTGTTGAGCGCTGTCCGACATCGATAGCACCACCTTTGGATCAAGGCAACCTAACATGTCCACCTGCATCTTCCTCACAGACCGGCAGTTTGCCGGGGACACCCTTATCAACCCCGTCTAAGCACAATAGCCAGCCCTCGGTCCCTCAGATGTGGACAAGTAAAAGACCATTTCCTCCTAGCCATGAGAAAGCTAAGAGGTTGAATTTCACCATCTGCAAGCTCTTGGCTACAGAAATGCTGCCTTTCCGCCTGGTGGACACAGAGGATTTTCGAGACCTTATGTCCGTCACAGTGCCCCAGTACCAGATGCCCAGTCGGCACTACGTCTCAAAGAAAGGTGTGCCTGCGCTCCACCAGCATGTCGCACACAACATCACCGCTTCTTTGAGAAACTCTGTGTGTGACAGGGTGCATTTCACCGGCTAAAATGCGATGTGCCTACCCGGTGGAATTCAACTCTGCACATGTTGCAGCGCCTGTGGCAGCACCGACAAGCCCTGGTGCAATACGTTCTGACGTATAGCCTGGGCCAACGAGATCCAGAGGTGGGGCAAATCACGCTGGAGGAGTGGTCTCAGATCAGGGACCTATGCACCCTTCTGCACAGTTTTGAAATGGCGACGAAGATGTTTAGTGCTGACGATGCCATTATCAGCATGACTATTCCGGTGATTTACATGCTGGAGCACATGTTAAGCAGAATTCGGAGTCAGGTGGTGGCACAAGAGGAGGTGGAGGAAGTAGAGGAGGAGGAGTTGTATGCGGAAGGGCTAACATCTGCAAGGTCCAGACGGTCGGCAGCACCAAGGCGGCAGGCATGTGAGGGTGGGGGAGATGGTTTTACCAGGGCGCATGGTAGCAGCCAAACTAGTGAGGAAGGTGCAGGAGCCCAGGAAGAAGTGGAGGACGAACTGATGGAAGACTCATCAGATGAGGGAGACCTTGATCACATTTCTGTTGTGCGAGGTTGGGGGGAGAGGACAGAGGAAGGAAGCATGATTGTTACCTCGCCACCAACACAACAGGGACTTGGTGCTCCTGGATGCGCAACACACATGAGTGCCTTCTTGCTGCACTACCTGCAACATGACCCTCGAATTGTGAGAATTAGAAATAATCCTGACTACTGGGTTGCCACACTGTTAGATCCCCGGTACAAAAGTAAATTTGCAGAAATTATTCCTGCCATAGAAAGGGATGCACGCATGCAGGAGTATCAGCAGAGACTGTTGCAGAATCTTACATGTGCTTTTCCACAAAATACCAGTGGTGCACGTAGTGAATCTCACAGTTCCAACTTGCCAACCGTGGGACCGTCAAGTGTTCAGCAATCAAACCGTAACAGAACCACAGTATCTGCTGGTAACATCAATTTTGCGGAATCATTTCACCACTTTTTTAGCCCATCCTTTGCAAGGCCACAGGAGACAAGAAGTCTGACACATAGTCAACGCCTAGAGACAATGGTACAGGAGTATCTCCAAGTAATCATTGAAGCCATGACTGTGTCACTGGACCCTTGCTCTTTTTGGGCTTTCATTCTGGATAAATGGCCGGAGCTAGCCACTTACGCCGTGGAGGTCTTGTCATGCCCCGCAGCCAGCGTTCTGTCTGAACGTGTGTTCAGCGCTGCTGGTGGTGTGCTGACAGATAAGCGCACGCGGCTCTCCACTGATCATGTAGACAGACTCACGTTCATAAAGATGAACAAATCATGGATCCGAAACGACTTTTCTACCCCTGCGTCATCCTGGGGAGAGTAAAAGCTTGATGATTGGTTAAAATCACCCTACCAACCGTTTTAAGCTTTCAAATTACTAATCATGTTTATCTGTATCTTGGCTGGAAAATAATTTGGGCTTTGTAGCAGTGTGCAGCACTGATTCTATTAGGCCATCTAGTGCCTTCTTGCTGCACTACCTGCAGCATGACCCTCATATTGTCAGAATTCGAAGTAATCATGACTACTGGGTTGCCACACTCTTAGATCCCCCAAACTTTTCGATCAACCTTTTCATTTTAATAAAGACCAAAAAAATGGTCATTTTTGAAATTATAAGCATTAGCAGGTTGTTAGAAACTGAAATCAAACAGTTTTCAACTCAAAACTTTATTCTAGGTGATGTTACATTTTCACATAGGACCCCTTGTTCGAAAGGAGCTTCTGAACTCTCTCGTCCATTGAATTTGTCAGGTTTTGGATGGTTTCTGCTTCAATTGTTTTGCATGAGGACAGAATACCCTCCCAGAGCTGTTGCTTAGATGTGAACTGCCTCCCGCCATCATAGACACTCCATTTAATGATGCTCCAAAGGTTCTGAATGGGGTAGAGGTCAGGGGAGCATGGGGGTCACACCATAAGTTTGTCCCCTTTTATGCCCATATCAGCCAGAGATGCAGATGTTTTATGTGCAGCATGAGATGGTGCATTATCATGCAAAAAAATGATCTTGCTGTGAAATACACGGTTCTTCTTCTTGAACCATGGCAGGAAGTGCTGTTTGAGAAAATCCACATACATTATGGAGTTCATCTTTAGCGCCTTCAGGGATCCTAAAGGGGCCGACAATCTCTCTTCCCATGATTCCAGCCCAAAACATTACTCCACCTCCTCCTTGTTGGCGCTGTAGCCGTGTTTGCGTGGGGTGTCCATCAACCAGCCATCCTCCACTCCATCCATCTGGACCATCGAGCGCTGCACGGCACTCATCCTTGAACAAAACAGTTTTGAAATCAGTCTTCATGTAATGTTTGGCCCACTGGAGCCGTTTCTGCTTGTGTGAAGTGGATAGAGGAGGTCGACAGGATGGCGTATGCACAGCTGCAAACCTCTGAAGGACACTGCATCTTGTTGTTCGGGGGACGTTGGAGGCACCAGCAGCTTCAAAAACTTGTCTGCTGCTATGACAAGGCTTTTTTGCCGCTGCTCTTTCAACCTGACGTAATTGCCTGTAGGAAAGAGTCCTCAATTTGCCCTTATCAGCACGCACACGTGTGTACTGTGAATCAGCTACATACTTCTTGATTGCCAAGACACTTCATCCTGATCATCGCACAATGTTGATTGTAGTCATGCCTTGACCTAAACACTCCACAATTTGTTGCTTCTCAGCAGCCGACACATCCTTTTTCTTTCCCATTTTGGCAGAAAATGTAGGCTGCTTAATAATGTGAGACAGCCTTCTTAAGTAGTCTTGCCTTTCATTGGACACACCTGCCAAACTAATTAGCACAGGTGTCTGCAATTGCTTACAGTGATATAAAGAGCCCTGACACACATCACCATCAATGAGTTTAACTGACAAACAAACAAATTCTTCCCTTATCACTCCTAAACACTTTTTGCATAATAATTTGGAACACAGTGTACATGTGCTTTTCCACAAAACACCAGTGGTTCACGTAGTGAATCTTACAGTTCTAACTTGC
Organism: Phyllobates terribilis; assembly: GCF_046119375.1. Taxonomy (NCBI): domain Eukaryota; kingdom Metazoa; phylum Chordata; class Amphibia; order Anura; family Dendrobatidae; genus Phyllobates; species Phyllobates terribilis. Next base: position 1,185,195,950 of record NW_027362761.1, on the reverse strand, counting down.
CAACCGTGGTCTGTATGGAGTTGTTCAATAAAGGGCCCAAAATTAAGATAACATAGATTGGAGAGGTCTCTATGAATAGGAATTCCTAAGTATTTGATACCCTGTGAGGGCCAGGCAAAGGGAAAGTTGTACTGGATGGAATCCTATATGGATTTGGGGAGGGAGACATCGAGGCCCTCAGACTTCGCTGCATTGATTTTAAAATTTGACCATGTAACCAAGTGATCTATTTCAGCCATAACAGCATGGATGGATATATGTGATTGAGTGATATATACTAGGACATCATCAGCAAATAGAGAGCACTTGTACTCGGTGCCTCCCACCTCAATCCACCTAATATTGGGGTTATGGCGAATTGATGAGAGCAGGTGCTCCGTCACTAGGATGTATAAGAGAGGGGACAGAGAACATCCCTGCCTTGTCCCATTGGTGATTGTGAAAGGTGATGAAAATGTTCTGACGCGCCCCCTGGGCCTTGGGACACCCGGAGCCGGACCCTTTTTGGTGGATGCTGGTGGTTGTAGTCTCCGTGGCGGCGACCCGGTTCCGTGGCTCAGGGCGGTCAAACCAGTGGCGGAACTATTTATGTGGTTTTGATGTTTAAATGTCCGACTACGCCACCCGTGGATTGCGGTCAGAGTGAACCGCCGCTCCAGGGCAGACCGCTGAGGCTGGTGTTGTGGGTGCAGCAGAGCTACCCACGGGAGGAGTATAGCCTCAGGGCAGTGTATGCGGAGGATGGGGGTGATGGTGCAGGGCAGCAGCAGTAACGACACGGAGTCAGTGATGCAGTCCAGGGCCTTTACTCACAGTTCTTATTATCCAGACCACGTCTGCAGGTAACGGCTGCCCATGTCGTACTGTGCTCACCAGGTGAGGGGCTCAGACAACTCCCAGATAACTTTGGAGCGCTTCACAGGACCCCCTTTGTGTGTCCTTTGTCTGGCCTTTCTTACCAACCCTTCTGTCCGGCTGCCTCTGGCCTCCTCTTGGTAAACTTGGCGCCAGTTTCCCTGACCCTATGTGGTGCCTTCCTAGCGGGTGTAGCGAGGGGCTGCGCCACATAAAATGTCACAGCCTCCTGTTTCTAGCTGAGGGTCGTTTCCTGCCTCCACTAGTTTCGGGGACCGGTCTCCCCCTTTGGCCTGACCCCTCCACGCAGGTGGATTCGGGCGTGCGGTGGCGACTCGCTCGTCCTCACCCCTGGGATCCCTTCGTTCCTCGTTCCTGGAGCCTTCTCCGCTCCTCTTCCTTCCTTCTCCCTCTTCCAGGCCTGGGCCTCTGTTACTAGGCCCGCCTCCGGAGCAGAGCTCATGCAGAGCCCCTGCTCCCTGCCACTTCTGCTCAGACTTCTCTGCACTGAACTAAGATGGTGCCCACCTTTTATACTCCCTTCTCAATGCACCCAGGAACTGCTTCCTCCCTGCTCCTGCACTACAGGGTTCCCCTTCCTCAGTGTTCCCTCCCCCCACTCCAGCCAGGGACAGGGACTGTCGTGCCCATCTCAGGGGCATATTGGTCGCCCTGCCCCACGGCAATGTGGTGTAATGCATGCAGGTGTCGGGTCCTGATCCACACTACATCCTTACCTGAGAGTGAGATATCACACCTCTGGGTGAGGTGCAATACCTCTGTAGCAACCGAGCCCTCAGGGTGCTACAGTTCCATTTATCTTCAGCCTAGGTGACGTATTGCGATACAGGGCCGTGATTTTGGCTATAAAAGGGTCCCCTAGACCCCTACCCCAAGCTTTTTAAGAGAATCATATATGGCGTGCCAGGAGACTCTATGGAATGCTTTCTCAGCATCCAACCAGAGTATCTAATTACAAATTTTTAACTGCATCTAGCCCAGGAAATACTTTGTGCCTAGTAGCAGTGTCTGCTAGTCAGCGGATTATCCCGGCTGTTAAGCAAGCTACACCACCTGTAGTTTGGACACTTAATTTTTTCAAAGGAAATGCTTCGGGACCACGGGATACTCAGTGAAGAGCATCAGGAGGCACCCCAAGGCATAGGGGCTGGGACTGGCAGTAGGATGCCTTGCGGTGGACAGTCGAGCTCGATCCTTATAAAAGCTTTTTAACTGCAGCAGCTTTAGTGGACACTACTGGAGCTGGAATTACGCGGCTGCTGGCATGAGACTTGCCCTCCAATAGATCCTTGTAAATGGATTTAAAGTGTATTCATTCAAATTAGAGAGACAATTTAAATTGAAAAGCTTAGAGCTGCCTCCACCACAGGGGGGCTCGCTCGACCCACCAGCGGACAGGCACCAGTATTGGGAGAGGGGGGCTGGCCGTCAGGGTTCACCGCGGCTCTGGCACAAACCCGGCGACGCGGAGGTGGCACGGGCAGGAGCGGACTGAACGTGTCGGCTTCTCACTTTTTGGATTTTAGAAGGGCATGACATGTACTTGTCACTTTTCCATGTGTTAGTTGTGTCTTCTGAGCAGTTTGTCAGCTTTTGGACACCTTTGAAGGTGTTTTCTATGTGTTTCTATGTGTTTTTGTTTGCCTGCCATTGGTTTTAACGGTGTTCGAAGGTGTTCGACGAACAGTACGACGAACAGTTCGGCGAACACACGGGTGTTCGACGAACCGAACCGAACTCGAACACTACGGGGGTGGCTCAACACTATTGATTATCCTCAATTCAAATTTTAAACAAATATTTGGTGAAGTTGTCGTAGTTTCCAAAGATTCCTTAATCTCTAACATTGACTAAAGTCAACACAACCAACGGCAATCCCTTTCTTGTGCCCATGATGCTCCTTTCGAAAAGGCTGAACCCCCCCAAAAAATTATGTAAGGCGATTAGTAAATTTGGCATCTCAAAATTGTCTGCATTCTGTAAGAAATGTTTCCATCCTGGCCCACATCCTGAAATAATGTCCCACATCCTATAAGAAATGTCCTCCATCCTGGGTCCCTTGCTATAATAATGTCCCCATCTTAGGCCGCATCCTATAAGAAATGTTTCCCATCTTGGGTGCCTTCCTATAATATTGGACCCATCCTAGGCTACATCCTGTAAGAAATCTTTCCCATCTTGAGCCCCTTCCTATAATACTGTCCCCATCCTGGGCTGCATCATGTAATAAATGTCTCCCATCCTTGGCCCTTTTCTATAATAATGTCACCATACTAAGCCACATACTGTAAGAGATGTCTCCCATCCTTGGACTTTTCCTATAATAATGTCCCCATTCTGGGCTGCAACCTGTAAAAAATGTCCCCTATCCTGAGCCCCTTCCTATAATAATTAGTGATAAGCGAGCATGCTCGCTACTGCTCAGTGCTCGCCCGAGCATCTCACTGCTCGAGATGCTCGGCGCTCGACGAGTATTTCCAGGTTGCTCGGGTGGAAACTCGAGTCCCCTCCCTGCATGTTTGACGCTCTTTAGAGAGCCAATGAACATGCAGGGATTGCCTGCCATGCACTGTAATGCCGTAGCCATGTAGGTTGTGGGCATTACAGTGATTGGCTGGCCGCACAGCGTCATCAGGTCTATATCAGACCTGGCGTCGCCATGCTCGTCATAGTCACTCTGGATCAGACAGTGTAGGGAGAGCTGCTGCTGCGTCATGGAGAGATTTGATCGTGTATTATGTAGTGTAGGGAGAAAAACCATACATTACACATATCCATCTTAATAAACAGTCCTTCTGAGGACTAATCCATCTGCAGAGATATCAGGCAGGTAGTGTATATAGGCAGGCAGGCAGGGTATATAGCAGACTGCAGTGCATATAGCACAAGAGGCTCCATTCCAATTCTGCCTTCTGCTGCTGTTAGATAATTCTATACAACGGCCCAGGTCTCAGGGGCCAGGAATACTTTTCTTTGGATCTTAATCCTCATTATTTGCTTAAAAAGCAATCCAGAGAACACCATTTTTTCTGCGGCATTTGCTTGTTGGCACTGCAGAATACAGCCAGGTCCTTTCCATATTAGAGTGATAGAAATCCAGCTATTTAAAACTGTTTTCTCCGTCAAACGGATCACATACACGTTGTCAGAAAATACTGCCATTTCTGGCCTCCATTAAAAATTTCCTTTAGTGTGTTATTGAAGCAATTCACCGAAGTTTGCTGTTCAAACTACTTACCTACAGGCCAGGTATTTAAAACTCTGCTTTCTCTATCACACGGATCACATATAAGTTCGCTCCAAACTCAGTCATTTGTAGTGAGCGTGGAAGATACTGTCCTCCATTTAAAATGGGCAAGGCACATGGGAAGGGAGGGGGAACTGGACGTGATGGTGACGGTGCATGCAGAGGCCGAGGAGAGGGCCGTGGGCAAGCCAAAATTGTGCCACAACAAACACCCACATCTTCTTGCCTGACCTTTCTGTCCCAATTTCTAGGGGACCGCAGCACACCACTATTGAACCCAGAGCAGTGTCAAAAGGTTGTTGGTTGGATAGCAGATAATACTTCCAGTCACTTAGCCACCACCACCCTGTCTTCCACATGGTCAAGTCTCAGTAGCCGTGAGTCTGGACGGCATATTCCTCACCCTGATTCTCCTTCCTCCCACCATGCCGAGTACCCAGAGACAACTGATCCCACACTTGGACACTCTGAAGAGCTGTTCACTTTTCCATTTATAGATTCGGGCCTCTTGCCCGGTCCACTTGAAGCAGGGCAAGAGGAGATCGCGTGTAGCGATGCCCAAATATTTGAGCAGCCACGGTCACACGAAGGCAACGGTGGGAAATTGTCACAAGAGGTGGACGATGATGAAACACAATTGCCAGAAAGTCAGGAGGAGGACCAGGGTGCGGAAGTGGAAGATGAGGTGGTGGATGATATAGTAACTGACCCAACCTGGCAGTAGTACATGCAGAGCGAGGACAGCAGCACACAGGGGGAGGGAGGCAGAGCACCCCAACAGACAAGAAGAAGCAGTATGGTGGCGACAGACAGAAGGCAGGCAACCGTTCCCCGTAACAACAACATGAAGGAAGTTGCCAGTACAACTGTTAGGTCTTCCTGAGTCTGGTTGCTTTTTAAAGATTCTGCCGATAACCCCAAAAAGGCCATTTGCACCACCTGCCAAGCCAGCATCAGCAGGGGTGGCAAAACGACCAGCCTGACCACCATCAGCATGATCAGGCACATGGCAGCAAAGCACCCGACTTTGTGGGCCGAACCCCAGGGTCCAGGAACAGTGTCTGCGAGTGGCACCACTGCTTCTTCCGCTGTTGTGCATGCAAGCCAATCCCCTGTCCATGGTGCATGCGAAGACGCCTCCTGCCCTGAACCTGTCATTGCACACTCTCAAGTAGCAGCATCAGGAAGCATGTCCTTGTCCCAGTGCAGCGTTCAGTTGTCCATACCCCAGTCCTTGGAACGCAAGCGTAAATATGCAGCCAACGCCCCACAGGCCACACTACTAAATTCTCACATTTCACGACTGCTAGCGCTCGAAATGTTACCTTTTAGGCTCATGGAGATGGAAGTATTCCACAGCCTTATGGCGGCAGCCATCCCTCGGTACTCGGTCCCCAGCCGCCAATATTTCTCCCGGTGAGACATCCACGCATTACACAAGCACATGTCCCAAAACATTAGCCGTGCTCTTAACAACGCAGTTACCGGTAAAGTCCACCTAACCATGGACACGTGGACAAGTGCATGTGGGCAGGGACGGTACATCTCACTGACAGCACACTGGGTTAACATAGTGGAATCCGGGACCCAGTTGTACCTCGGAACGGAACATGTCCTCCCGACGCCAAGGATTGCAGGCCCTAGGTCAATCAAGGTTGCCCCCACTGTCTACTGCTCCTGCACCTCATCCTCCTCAGCCTCCTCCTCCTCTTCAGCCTCCATCTCCGAAATGACCACATCAGTCACAAGCTGGAAGCACTGCAGCACTGCCTCGGATAAACGGCAATAGGCTATGCTGAAGCTAATATGCTTAGGTGAAAAACCGCACAATGCTGGAGAGTTGTGGACAGCTCTGAAAGAGCAGGCAGATCTGTGGCTCACACCACTGAACCTACAGCCAGGCATGGTCGTGTGTGACAACCTGGTGGCGGCTCTGAGGCGAGGCGAGCTCGCACACGTACCATGTCTCGCCCATGTGCTTAACCTCGTGGTTCAACGGTTTCTCAAATCCTACCCGGAGCTGCCGGATCTGCTTGTTAAAGTATGCCGCCTATGTGCCCATTTTAGAAAGTCAGCTACAGCTTCTGCCGCCCTTGCAGTGTTTCAGCAGCGTTTGCGGCTTCCGGCTCACAGACTGGTGTGTGATGTCCCCACGCATTAGAACTCTACACTGCAGATGTTGGGAAGGATTTGTGAGCAGAAGAGGGCAGTTGTTGAGTACCAGCATCAACAAGGCCGTCGTTATTCAGTTCAGACTCCACACATAAGACCTTAGGAGTGGACATGGATGTCAGACATATGTACCATCCTCCAAAACTTTGAGGACTCCACCAAGATGGTGAGCGGCGATGACGCCATAATTAGCGTCACCATCCCACTTCTGTGTCCACTGCTGCCAGCGTTTTATCAGAGCGGGTTTTTAGTGACGATGGTGGAATTAGACTAATAAGCGCATCCGCCAGTCAACTGAAAAATGCTGACAGGCTGACTCGTATAAAAATGAACAAGGGCTGTATTGGGTCAGACTTCTCAACACCACCGAATGATAACAGCGTAACATAAACTCAAATCCAGTGTCTTTTCTTGGGAGGTGTATTCCCATGCACCTTTTCACACCCAGACATGGGTATACACTTCCTGATTTTGTCTATTTGCTCTTGTCCTCCTCCTTCTCCTCATCCTCCACCACCATATCACCAGGGTGACCGTGGTCCGTGATGCAACACCCACATAACTTTTTTAAAGGGTATTTATGATGCCCGTAAAAAAATTTTTTATTCTGTATGTTCATGTATACCCCCCAGGGGTAAATGTTTCTCAGTCCATACACTTAGTGCATGGGCATTACAAGTATAGGACGCCCACTCCTTTCTAATGGGAACATTTTTTTATGAGGTCCTCCTCCACGTCTCTTCCAAGGGGCATTGAAGTGCCTCCAAATTTTTGGCAGCCCTTGCTTTCACTGCATTGGCCAACACTATGGGAGACTCTCCTTTCTAATGGGAATTTGTCGTTACTGTGGCCCTGCTCTATGTGTCTTTAAATTCTTAGTGGGGTTTTTCCTAAAATTGGTCAGCCGTTGGACTCACTGCATACCCTATAAATGTATAGCAGACCATCTCCTTTCTAATGGGAACATGTCGTACTTGTTACTGTGGCCCTGCTCTGTGTGTCTTTAAATTCTTAGTGGGGTTTTTCCTAAAATTGGTCAGCCGCTGGACTCACTGCATACCCTATAACTGTATAGCAGACCATCTCCTTTCTAAATGGAACATGTCATACCTTGTTACTGTGGCCCTGCTACATGTGTCTTTAAATGCTTAGTGGGGTTTTTCCTAAAATTGGTCAGCCGTTGGACTCACTGCATACCCTATAACTGTATAGCAGACCCTCTCCTTTCTAATGGCAACATGTCGTACCTTGTTACTATGGCCCTGCTCTATGTGTCTTTAAATTCTTAGTGGGGTTTTTCCTAAAATTGGTCAGCCGTTGGACTCACTGCATACCCTATAACTGTACAGCAGACCCTCTCCTTTCTAAAGGGAACATGTCGTACCTTGTTACTGTGTCCCTGCTCCGTGTGTCTTTAAATTCTTAGTGGGGTTTTCCTAAAATTGGTCAGCTGTATGACTCACTGCATACCCTATAACTGTATAGCAGACCCTCTCCTTTCTAATGGGAGCATGTCGTACCTTGTTACTGTGGCCCTGCTCTGTGTGTCTTTAAATTCTTAGTGGGGTTTTTCCTAAAATTGGTCAGCCGTTGGACTCACTGCATCCCCTTTAACTGTACAGCAGACCCTCTCCTTTCTATTGGGAACATGTTGTACCTTGTTACTGTGGCCCTGCTCCATGTGTCTTTAAATTCTTACTGGGGTTTTTCCTAAAATTGGTCAGCCGTTGGACTCGCTGCATACCTTATAACTGTATAGCAGACCCTCTCGTTTCTAATGGGAACATGTCATGCTTATTACTGTGGCCCTGCTCCGTGTGTCTTTAAATTTTTAGTGGGGTTTTTCCTAAAATTGGTCATTGATTCTGAGGGCTAACCTTTCTCACCCGATCAAGAGCCCCATAGCAGCTGCAAAGTTAGCGCTATCATGAACTCTCCTGAGGTAGAAGCTAAGGCACACCAGAGAATTCTCTGGTGGTACCGTCCAACCCTGCAGAGAAGCAGTCCTGGCTAAGAAAAGTGTGTGGGAAGGTTCCCGGACACTCTATGGCTGCTTTTTTACTGAGGAGGAAACACATGCAAACACGGGGAGAACATACAAAGTCCTTGCAGATGTTGTCCCTGCTGGTATTTGAACCCAGGATCCCAGCGCTGCAAGGCTTCAGAGCTAACCACTGATCCAATGTGCTGCTGTTCACCCTCTAATATCTAACAGGCTGGAGAAACTTGCACCTACTGCCACTCTATCTTCAGCTCCTTTGTGAGAAAATGTATTTGGGCAGCCACTCAGTCTACCAAATAAAATTCCTGAGAAGGAAATTGGGGATGGCTTCACTACTGGTACTGGGGGCAGTTATAACACCATGGCGTCGTACCATTGTTTGCTGGAAATATTCCAGGCTGGTAGGAGGCAAGCTAATTCACACAGAAAAGTACCAGCAGTAATGTTCAGGCCACATTTCAAGTGCAAGCAGCTTTAGAGGACTTCCTGGGAGAAATGACACGCAGGGTAGATACAATTTCCCTCTATGCCAGTCCTTTCACCAAGCTAAATACAACTTTCAGCAAAAAAAGTTGTGGACTGGCTCCGTACCGTCCCTGGCCACATTCACCTATCCACGTGTTTGTGGTTAAGCGGTCCTTCCCAGTAAGTGCACTGGGGAGGGCACGGGTAATGCTGTGGGACCTGTGCTTGTGGAAGGCGGAGGCGATACCGGGAAATATAGTGGTGGCTGGGAACCGAGTATGGACACCTGGGCGCCACCGGCATGAGGATGTGAAAAGCTTACGCCTCCACAAGCCTAAAGGCCACATTTCAAGTGAAAGCAGCTGTCAAAAATTTGGCAGTATAGTATTATAGCAGTTGCAGCCTGTGGGTCGGTGGGTGGCTGCCTGCATACTTGCGCTTGCATTCCAAGGAATGGGGTAGGGACAACTGATCGCTGCAGTGGGACAAGGACGTGGACAGTGATTGTTGCAAGTCTGCAATGACAGGTGCATGGCGGGAGGCATCTTCGCATGAAACAAGGATTACTTATGATGGGCACACTTTTAGGCAGTGACCTGGGAGTCAGAGATGCTTCCAGAGGTCTTCCCCATGCTGTTCCCATGTATTTTCAGCACTGTATGCATGCGTCTGATGATGTGTCACAAACCACATGGCCAGATAAGGTTGTAAAATGTTAAAATGACATTTCCTGGTGAATGCATTTGTCTTGGTTGAAAGCAATGCAAAAATGCAAAAACACATCAAAAACGCTACCTAGGCCGCATCCTGTAAGAAATGTCCCCCATCCTTGGCCCCTTGGTATAATAATGTCACCATCCTAGGCTGCATCCTGTAAGAAATGTCTTCCATCGTGGGCTCCTTTCTATTATAATATACAACATTCTTTTGCTCTTTTCCAACACATTTAAGAAGAAATAAAAAAATGATTCTTCTTACCCATCCCACTGCATGTTGCCATCTTCCATAGCTGGCGGAGAGGCCGGCAGCAGACTTCGGCGTCCCAGACACTGGCAGCGCATGAGGTCACTGCCATGGGCAGCCTGTAACGGGCTCATTGACATCAGCTGCCGGCCTCTGTTTGGCCGGCGGCTAATATTGCAGTTCAGGGACCCGGCAGGTCTCTGCTCCACAATACACTTCATCTAAATGTGCATGCTTAGTTGGACATCCAGTTGAGATATGTGCCGGTGTCGGCTAGTCCCCCTCCTGCATGGGACATCTACCCCTGTCTAGCATCTAGCGCTCAATGGATGTCTAAGCAATGTGACCCCCAACGATTGGACACTGATGTCATATCCTAGAGCTATGTCATCAATATTTGAAGCAGAGACAGCCCCTTTAATATGTGCATTGATATCACATCTATCCTTCTGCAAGATGGATTCTATACTCAGTATCTGCCCTTCGACTGTACCGTCCATGAGTTCCGTCCTCGTGTCGTCACTTAGGAATTATGCATTGTATAAAAAAATTATAAGTCACCACCACCAGATATTGCCTCTTCCGCTAAAACTGATGAAATTCTGCCACCTAATATACAGATCATTCAGGCTCTCTAAGCGCATTAATAGTACGCGCACATTCACCCACGTGTTCTATATTGTCTCAGGTGTTTAGTCTTTAATCGATTCTCTCTCTCTTTTTGTTTTACCTTACGTTTCTTTCCTATAAAAGATTATTAAGCTTTTATTCTGGAAATCTTTTCAGTCAGAATACAAAATAAAGCCATAAAAAAAAAATAAAGCATTCGAACAAGTGATATATCATACAAATAACAGTCCGATCTTTCAGGCAGGAGATACTTCACGGAATACAGAAAGGGCAAAGGCGGAATCTCATCTGACATCTCCTGTTTCCAAGGAAACTCAGTGCATCTTTTGGGCCTACCTCCGTGTCAGCCATAATTCAGCCTTGAAAGAAAATGGAAAAGGAATAGTCAAATTTTCTTCTAACCCTATGATCAACTCCCTTCATTGAAAGCAAAAGGGGAAAAAAAAAACAGGAAATGCAATTTCAACTAAAAATGGCCAGTTGTGATTCGTTTAACCTCTTGGATTCATCCTTTCTTGCAAGTTATCCCTAATGGCTTGCTGTCATTATCGTGAGAGACCAGCGCTGCTTATCCTAAAAAATTGGCGGACACTACAATGAAAATCAATAGGGAACATTGTGTGCCTTTAAATCTGGCAATTAAAGATGAGCAAATTAATTCAACGCAAATTGCATTTGCTCTGAATTTTTGCCAAAAATTGAGATTTTCTAGAATCAAACACTTTTTGGAATTTGCCTCGAATCCAGCAAAATCACCACTATTTTAATGTATTTTTTTAAGGCTGGTGACAAAATTTTATACTTACCTCTCCCCTTTCTTATCCTGCTTTTGAAGCTCCACACCAAGTCATCCGCTGGCTCCCTTCCTCTGGCTATGGTCTTCTTCTCTTCAGTCTTCACACTTTGGCACCTCCACCACTAAGTAGACCTCACACAACATCATGGCATCGCTGGGTGACCCACGTCATTACTTCACATGAGGCCTGGTAACTAAAGACAAGTCCTCATACAACATCATGACTGCAAGGTGACGAAAGCATTATGTTATATGAGGACTAGAAACTGGGCCTCACATAACACCATAACCTGTACCTCCCTCATACGACACATACACAGGGCTAGGAATGGGTTAAAAAATATTAAAAGGTTATATTCACCTATCCTGCCACCACAGTTCACCATTCAGTACTATGTGGGCTCCATACTTCTGGCTCTAGTCTTCTTCTATGCAGTCTTCAGTCTTTGGCACCTCAGGCACTGCCTAGGTCTCATAGGAGACTATGACATGGCTTATTATTATGTTACATGAGGCCTAGTTTCGCAGTGTCATAACTTATTCCGCCCCATGATGACATAATCTCACTTGAGACCAAGAGAGGGGTGGGAAGGAGTAAAAAAAATAATAAAAGATTACGCTCAACTTTCCTGGGCCCACTTTTTACTTGCCCTACCACCACAACTCCAATCCTTTGCTCACATTGTATCTGTCTTCGGATTGGTCTTCTTCTCAACTATCGATCTTCTAGTGCTAACTAGGTATTACATAGTCACAAGACCGAGAGGGGTGTTTCACATAGTTCAAGTGACCACAGTTGGCCTAGTCGACATGAAAGGATACACACTGGAGATCAATATGAAGACAAATTTGAAGACCAGTTCAAAAAGAGAGGAAGACCTGGCAAGGAGCTGCACTATCAGAACAGGAAAGCTTTGACCTTAGGACCGGTGAGCATAATCTATTATCATTTTCTTAATCCCTTGTCGACCTCTGTTTATTATGGATTGAGACCTGGGGCATATTCGATTCGGAGAGAATTCCAGTCAGTCTCAATTGAATCTGCTGACCAGTTTGAGCAATTTTGCCAGATTTTGCTAATTTCTAAATTTGCCAGGACTGCCCAATTTTTCTGATAAAGTCCAGTTAAAGTCCAAAAGTGGCCAGTTAACCACCACTATTCCTCCAACACTAATAATAATATACTAATATAATATATTTGACCGTCATCCAGCACCTCCATATTCAGATATAATTAGATAGCAGAGATATCTGGGTCTCTAGAATGGATAATACAAATGTGACAACTTTCATTGTATAAAAAAATATGACGGCGCCTTGTTTAACCTGTGACTTGGCTGCGGCGCTCTCACTGCTGACGCCTGCTGGAGACTACACCGCTATGATAATCGCTACAGCCGCTGCCTCTGGGAATCAACTTTTAAGCATCTTGTTCAAATATGTGCAAGATACGATGCAAGAATAAAGAAATGTGTGTTTGTTTCTGGAAAGAGCCAAGGGAGGATTAACAGGGAGATGAGACTGCTCAAATAAAAGGCGCTGACAGAGACTGCACATCTCAGATTAGTGGCCCAGACCGGGAGATTATCAGGTTTGGCAAAAGACTAGATTTAATTCAATGGAAAAGAAAAGGAATCATTTTCCTTACAGCTGTTTTTTTTTTTTTGGGGGGGGGGCACAATTATACATTAATGAAGCCAATTTTCTATGGGTGCAAAAGAAAATGTTGGAATTTTGGAATAGATGTTATTGCGGTCTCGTGGTAAGAGCTGAAAAAATCTGCGAAACATTGGAGGTTTAATGCTATATTGAGTAGACAGACAGACAAATAGATATAGATGATAGCTAGATAGATAGATAGATAGATAGATAGGTGCCAAACATTTAGTTTTAGCCCAAAAACTAGATAATATAAAAATGAAATAAGAAGGCAGCACTCAAAAATGGAAAACTATCGAAAGCCCAATGAAACTTTGAAGGACTCTTATGTGCATTACTCTTTGGCATTACCTGTTGCACATGAGGCTTATTAAAAATTTTACTGGACTTTTGATAGTTTTCCAGTTTTGAGCGCTGCCTACAGTTTTTTTTGTAACTTTATCTTTATTACATTTACAACATAAAGATTTATGACACTTACAATATAAACCTCTCCACCCAGAGTATCACAAAATCATTTTTTATTATACATCTCCAGAGTGCCAAGAGGAAAGTTAAGGAAGGTTAATTGTAGGTCACCCCACAATTGCCTTTATAGGATAAAGTGGTGGTCTCCAATCTGCAGATCATCAAAGTTGAAAGTTGTAGTTTTGTAACATCCGGTGTGTTGCAGGTTAGAAGACACTGGAATTGAGCATGTTATATACTTAGCAATGGAGAAGACATTCAGAGTATATTGCCCGCCAACGTGACAACACCCGTATTCCGCATCGGGATATCAGATAACGTAACAGCGCGCCTAATTTTACACCCTGAAGACATCTAAATATTCATTTACATTATGTACACAACATTTTACATCTTGGCACCGAGCAGCTGTGTTTGCTTGTGTAAGGAAACACTCAGCGCCGAGGAAAGCGCACATTACTTAGGTACGGGACATTGCTTAATGGTCTGATAATGGATTAACGCATTAGTGCCCATATACTGCTCTGTAAACATGACAGACTTGAATAAATTGGCATAAATATGTAAGTGCCTAAAGGGCTTTTGAAGACTCTATCATAATCTATCGCTGCAATAGCCAATCAATGTGTAATCATTGAGAAAGAAGAAAAAAGTGGTCATGGTGGAGCCTCAAGGCCCATTACTGCAGATTCCAACACAGAGTTGGTGCTTCTTCTGGTTGTATAGTTGTCATGACCACTTTCCCCAATGGCGTTTTCGGGACCCATTAGTTCCCCTGAGATCAGGCCTAATTGGTTGGACATTAATGGTTTATGTCATGGCTAGAATATCTATCCTAAAACCTAAGAAAACCCTTTTATGTACATACGGGCATGCCAGAAGTTTTGTTGAGTGGAGTTTCAACTGTGACCTTAAACTGTTTCCAGAACAAATGGGTCCAGACAAATCAGAAAGAGAAGCATAGGTTGTATAGTGAGGGATGTCTCATAACGGCCGAAGGAAAAAAATGGAATGCCTGTGGACACAAGTCACCATCACCCAAGACATTATGTCCAGTGACGGAGACATGGACACAAGGTCTATATGAGGCCATTAGTGGCATGACCGAGGCGCACCTAGAGACTGTTCTAAGTTAGTGTGGTCTACCATATTGTGAGTCATGAAGACCCAGTGTTGTAGGATGAAACCATTCCCTTGTGATGGACCCCAAGGTTTACAGGATACACTAATACTGGAAACAAAAAGTCAATTGGTGGGCAAGGACCCCAGTATAGAAAACATTTGGGTACAGCATGAAGCTTTTGGGATGATGTATGGTTAAAAGAGATATAGTGCCCGACAAAAGGGCTTTGACTGAGTGGACATAGTATCTGCCACTTTTGAGGGTTGTGAGCTAGCGACAGTGGACAGAAGAAGGAATCGAGGATATTTGGAAAGTCACAATCATCCAAGAGACTTTGTTGACAGGAGTTTGAGAGAGATGTGACAGACAAGGACCTCACATAGCTACAGATTGTGATTAGGTGGCAAGGCCATGACGCATTTTTAGCCCTACAGTCACATTGCTGTTGGACACAACTATAACCCTTGTGAGGTGCCACAAGGGCAGATGCCACCACCAGTACCCAGACTGTAGGATATGTCAGAAGCTAGAAAGATATTTCATCAAAACAGATTTTAGTGTGTTTGTGTACTGACCCAAAAAGATTAACCACGAGTGGCATGGTCCTCTAATAATCCATATGGGCCAATAAATAGCAATAAATAGCTGGGCTTTAGTCTTGTGTCAGAGCATTGGTCCATTAGGGCCATCCTCTGGTTCTCTACCAATCTGATTCGACCCTATAAAAAACTATAAATCAATGTGGACTAGAGAAAACTATCCAATGAACCTCTAGACTAAGAGAACGGATAGTCACAATGACTTGGCTGGAAGGAGAGAAGCTTTAGCGCTTAGTATGGGCTCATTGTAGGGGAGTCCTAGTTTGGATTCCTATTATTTGTGAGTTACTTATCACTTTAGTCTTATGGTAAATAGTAATATATAAGATGAAACAACAAGTGTGGGAGGAATGACATAATGAAATGGAAAGCTGATTCCTGTGAGCTGGATAAACCCACACATCTGAGCAATATATAGACAGATACCTACATATATAGCAAGGACCCTACAATTTACCATCTACTGTATATAGATAGATTATTCTGGATTACCAGCAGGCCTTGGGAAAGTATAAAAATCCAATATATATATATATACTGTATATACTATATATGTGTTAAGAAGTTTCTATAAGAAAAACAGAAGTCTATCACTTTGTAACTTGGAGGAATTTTCTCTGTCGTTTTCTTCTGGTCTCCCAGCTCTGTGATGGAAATGAGTGAGAGATTTTCAAACTTTATATATCATCAGATGGCTCTAATGATTAAATACTATGTTATTTTACAAATTACAAAAATGCCTCCTGAAATATTGTACGGATTTTGTCATCCCCATTTGTCCATTTGATTCCATTTCATCACATTCACTTTATATGTCTACTGCTGTTGGAAATCCAACAATGGACGGATACAAAGATAGTTGTATAGATACGAGACAGATATGAACCAGATGCATGGATGGATAGATAAAGATATGCATCTAAATAGACAGATAGATATGAGATAGATAGATAGATAGATAGATAGATAGATAGATAATAGATGATAGATAATAGATAGATGATAGATAATAGATAGATAATAGATAAATAGATAAATAGATAAGTGGATGGATATTTAGCATACCTGTGTGATCTGTTGTGATATTATAATTTGCTTACACTATTTGTAAAGGGCAGTTTCTCAATTACTTTCCATTGAAGTGATAGAAGTGGCCATGATATAAACTTTGTAAATTATAGATTGATGTATTTATTGGATAGATAAATGCTGTAAATAGATAGATAAATAATTCCTGCTGTGTTTTAGTCTAGCCTCTTCCTATTGGTAACCTTCTTAGTAGTAACCATTTTTAGAATACATGCGTAGTATAATCAATTATAGGTTGGAGACTCAGGTCTATGATTGAAACTGCCCTGCGAGTCCAGCGTAATGGATGTTTCGGAAATAAATTGCATTGACGGAGTGTATTGAGCAGATACATTTGTTATGCAATCTATGTATAAATCTATGCGCTTTCCAGGATTAATGGCGGCTGAGCAGTAACGTATGACGCCATCCGACCGGCAATCACCGCTTGATGGATCAGCCCAAATCCTATTTAAATTCTCTTTATTTGTGGCAATGAAATATTGTTCGTAAAAACAACACACACGTAAGAAAAATGTCCGTGGAATATATGGAGAGAGTAATTGAAACCATTTTTATTTCGTCAAATAACGTTCAGCCAGAATGTCTGTTTGCAAAACTTCCAGCCTACTGAGATTAGAAAGAAGAATGACAATGCAGCCTGCGAATGGAAGTCAAGGTCTGAATCTTAAATGGGAGCTGATACAATGCATTAAAGAACAGGATTGAGACTTGTCTCACACTAAGAAAGTGGACGGGGAGCAGCTGGAGGAGAAATCTACTGTGGATGACCTGGATTTTACAGATTTAGGGATTGTTACAAGTTATCTACATAGAACAACCCTTTTTGGTTGACTTAACCCTTGAACCAGTTTCTACATTGTTGTTTGCTACTATCATGTTGATTTGAAAGCAGAAAAGCCCTTCTCAGGATGTCTCCACCCATGAGGAACCAGGATAGATTTAACTTCTCAGATATGGACACTTCTTGGACAAGTTGTTCTTGAGGTTATTGGTCTGAGGTTATGGTATAACCAGTACATCTCCAGCCCTTACTTTTTGCAATTCAATTTGTACAAATGTAGAAAAATGTTATCTGGCCAGCTTCTACTTCCTTGGTGTCAAAAGGGTAAGGAAGGGATTAAACAGAAATTTAAAAAATGAATACTCATACAGTCCTCACCTGTCTCCTTCGGCCCAGTCACTGATGCGGTCTTCACTGGTCCATCTTCGATTATTTCCAATGCCCGGCACCTTCAGCATCTCTGAATAGGCCTCTTGCACATAACGGGATGTCATAGCGTTGCGGAACAGTCAGTAATAAAAATGCCAAAGATGCTGGGCGCCAAAACCATACTGAAGATGTCCTAATGAAGACCACATTGGTGACTGGACCGCAGGAGATGACCGGACTGGACAGTGCAGTCAGACAGTTGAGGGTCCAGTGAGTGCTATTCCTTTCTCATTATTTTACCTATGTTTATTATGCTCCAGGATTTGGAGAGACCTCACAGCATAATAATGTACTTAGTTTTGCATCAAAACTTGTGAATTTCCAGACCAAATTTGAGCAAGTTTTCTGAATTTAAATGTCAGAACATTCGGTTATCAATAAACTCTGAGCCTGGTATATGCTATGGCTTAACTAGAAATGGACAATTACTTTTCCCAAGGAGTAACAGGAGAATACTGTGATGGCTCAATGTTAATATTAACATATTAATTAAAATTATTAATTTATATTATTCTTAATTGTATCACTTAATAATGAGCAGAATTAAGTATGCTGACATCCCCCTATATACAGTACTGCATGAGCCCCTACAAAGCTCGCTCTATATACTGTATGAGTAGACACATAGCCACCTTTATATACAATACATTTCTCCATAAAGTGTAATGCCAACAAAAGTGCCCCCCAAACACAGTATGATACCCCCATGGTGAATTCTTCGACTGTACAGTATAGTGACCCTACTTTACCCCACCTCAACTCCCAGGGCAAAGTATGGTGACCCCAACACTGTATAATCCCCTCAACTATGATCCCCACACAACTCTCCGTGCAGTATAATGGGCCTACATACAGTATAATGGCCCCCACACAAACCTTCACACTCCACAGAGTATAATACACTCCCCATGGTCCTCCACACAGTATAATGTACTCCCCATGGTCCTCCACACAGTATAATGCACTCCCTATGGTCCTACACACAGTATAATGTACTCCCCATGGTCCTCCACACAGTATAATGCACTTGCCATGGTCCTCCACACAGTATAATGCACTCGCCATGGTCCTCCACACAGTATAATGCACTCACGATGGTCCTCCACACAGTATAATGCACTCCCCATGGTCCGCCACACAGTATGACACTCGCTATGGTCCTCAACGTAGTATAAGACACTTGCCATGGTCCTCCACGCAGTATAAGACACTCACCATGGTCCTCCACATGGTATAAGACACTCGCCATGGTCCTCCACATGGTATAAGACACTCGCCATCGTCCTCCACACGGTATAAGACACTCGCCATGGTCCTCCACATGGTATAAGAAACTCGCCCATGATCCTCCACACGGTATAAGACACTTGCCATGATCCTCCACACAGTATAAGACACTCGCCATGGTCCTACACACAGTATAATGCACTCCCCATGGTCCTCCACACAGTATAATGCACTCGCCATGGTCCAGCACACAGTACAAGACACTCCCCATTGTCCTCTACACAGTATAATGCACTCCCCATGGTCTTGTACGCAGTGTAATGGAACCCCCATAGGGTAAAAATGCGACCCTCATCAAAGGGTAAAAATGTGGCCCCCACCATAGGGTAAAAATGCGGCCCCTCCCATAGGGTAAAAATGCAGCCCCCCCATAGGGTAAAATGCAGCCCCCAGTCCTCCAGTATTATCAGTGCACACTGATTTAAAAATAAATAAATACTTAGCGCTGCTCGTTCCCCGCTGCTTCAGTCTCTGCAGCGCGTCTCTGTCATCACCTCAGCAGCTGCCAGCTCCACTTTCTGACACAACGTGGTGCTCATCACGCTGCTGCGTCAGACGCAGAGGAGGAATGATGAGAGAGAGAGTGTCACATGACGCTCCCTCCTCCATCATTGCTTTCAACCTCGGCCGGTTCCAGGTTTTCGTGGGCCCGGGACGAAAGAGTCTCAGTGGGCCCCTTTTATACATACCACCATTCATGATGCACAGATATGGCAGAGAAATATAGGTATAGTACACAGGGCCCAGCCTGCCCCCTCATCCTTCACATATGCAAACATGCACACCCACAGTACGGAGACATGCACACACACACAGTACGAAGACACGCACACACACACAGGACGCAGACATGCACACACACACAGTACGAAGACACACACACACACAGGACGCAGACATGCACACGCATACAGTACGCAGACATGCACACGCACACAGTATGCAGACATGCACACGCATACAGTACGCAGGCATGCACACGCACACAGTATGCAGACTTGCACACACATACAGTACGCAGGCATGCACATGCACACAGTATGCAGACATGCACACGCATACAGTACGCAGACATGCATACGCAAACAGTACGCAGACATGCACACAAACACAGTATGCGGACATGCACTCACGCGCACACAGTACGCAGACATACACACACACAGTAAGCAGACATACGCACACAATCACACACAGTATGCAGACATGTGCACAAGCACACACAAAGTACACAGACATGCACGCACACACAGTATGCAGACATGTGCACACACACACACAGTATGCAGACTTCACACATGCACACACAGTACGCAGACATGCGCACACGAACACACACAGTATGCAGACATGCGCACACACAGTATGCAGACATGCGCACACACACAGTACGCAGACATGCATGCACACACAGAGTATGCAGACATACATATGCACATGGTACACAGATATGCACACATACAATATGCAGACACGCACATGCACAAACATATATTCAAATACGTGCACATACAGGCATACGTACATATTTGAACACATTCTTAAAAACACATAAAATAGACATAAATATATATACACAGACATACACACTGTTATACACACACATTAGAATTATTTATTAATATGGGTATTGGGGAAGCTGGCGACAAGCCTCAATCACCTGCCCCCCAATCACCTGCCCTGCCTGTGTCCAGTCTAGCTCCTCATGTGGCAGTGCAGGGCAACCGGCTTGTCTGATGGCCATCACAGACATGGCCATGGACCATCAGAGCAGCCTACTCGCCATCGGGGCCCTGGACCATCAGGGAGCCTCACTCGCCGTCGGAGCCCTAGAACCATCAGGGAGGCCCACTCACCGTCGGGGCCCTGGTCCATCAGCGGGGCCCACTCACCATCGGGGGCCTGGACCTTCATAGGGGCCCACTCGCTCCCCCAGCGTCTCCGCAGGACCTCTGGCGCTGCTTGATTGCCGGCACTTGAGACAAAGCCGCGCAAATTGCTGGTTGTAATGACGCGGCAGGGGTGACACACAAGCAGAATTAAAGGCGCAGTGTCGCCCCTGCCATGTCATTACAACCAGACACAGCCGCACAGCGCGCGCCCATCAAGCTGCAGCGCCGGCGGTCCTGCGGATATGCTGGGGGGTGAGTGGGCCTCCCTGATAGTCCAGGGCCCCGGCACTTGCACGGGGGGGGGGCTGACGCCGGCCCTGCTTTCAACTGTATGCAGCGGGGGGCCCAATGCAGGGGGGGTGCACAGTACAGTTGCTAACACTGGGCCCCCAAGCTCACGGGCCCCATAGCAGTCATGTGGCCTGCTGCCGTTGGCGGTACACCACTGGTTATGGAGTCTGCTGTCTCAGTCACACATGCTGTATGGTAGAAGAAGGAGCGGGCTTCTCCACCATTATGTTCACCACTGTTTGCATCCTGAAGATTTAGATGACATTGGGACGCCGGGTGGGGGATAGTGGCACATTGTGTAGTCCACTTTTTTCAGCTCTTCGATAATCTTGGTCTGCGGGCCACACTTTGCCCAGGTCTGGTATTAAAGGGGTTGTCTAGCCTTAGTGTACAAGTCTGCAGTCGCTCTGTGTGACTGACACTTGTGAATCCTCACATTGTGTGCACCAAACACTGTGAGGATTATCAGGCAGCGGGAGCAGGTGGCCATGTGACAGCAAGTAAATGATTTACATATTTTTTGCCATATAATGCCCAGATGTGTACGGCCTCGCTCAATGCACTTGGATGTACCTGCATTGAGGGAGGCTGCGCACGTCTAGTCTGCACAAGGGATGAGCGTACCCATAGAAGTACGGGTTCTGGTACAAAGTCTGGCTCAAGTACAAGAACTGTACCCAAACTTGAAACAGAACCCAAACCCTATTGAATTCAACCGAGACATGAACTTTGGTTCTGCAATATCTCTCTCTCTCTCTCCTCTCTCTCCTCTCTCTCTCCTATCTCTCCTCTCTCTCTTCTCTCACTCTATTCTATTACTTCTCTTTCTCCTCTTTTTCCTCTCTCCTTTCTCTCTCCTCTCTCTATTCACTTCTCTCTCTCCCCTCTCTGTCTCCTTTCTTTCCCCTCTCTCTCTCCTCTCTCTCCTCTCTCCTCTCTCTCCTCTCTCTACTCTCTCTCTTCTCTCTCTCCTCTCCTCTCTTTTCTATCTCTCCTCTCTATCTTCTCTCTCCTCTTTCTCTCCTCTCTCTCTCCTCTCTCTCCCCTCTCTGTCCCCTCTCTTCTCTCTCTCCTCTCTCTCTCCTTTCTCCTCTCTCTCTCCTTTCTCTTCTCTCTTCTCTCACTCCCCTCTCTGTCCCCTTTCTGTCCCATCTCTCTCTCCTCTATATCTTCTCTCTCTCCTCTCTCTCCCCTCGTTCTCCTCTCTTTCTCCTCTCTCTCTTCTCTCTCTCCTCTCTCTCTCCTTTCTCCTCTCTCTCTCCTCTCTCTTCTCTCTTCTCTCACTCCCCTCTTTGTCCCATTTCTGTCCCATCTCTCTCTCCTCTATATCTTCTCTCTCTCCTCTCTCTCCCCTCGTTCTCCTCTCTTTCTCCTCTCTCTCTTCTCTCTCTCCTCTATCTCTCCTCTCACTCCTCTCTTTCTCCTCTCTCTCCTCTCTCTCCTCTCTTTCCTCTCTCTCTCTGCTCTCTCTTCTCTCTCTCCTCTTCCTCTCCTCTCTCTATCTCCTCTCTCTCTTTTCTCTCTCCTCTTTCTCTCCTCTCTCTCCTCTCTCTGTTCTCTCTCTCCCTTCTCTGCCCCCTCTCTCCTCTCTCCCTCTCCTCTCTCCTCTCTCCCTCTCCTCTCTATCTCATCTCTCTCTCCTCTCTCTCTCCTCTCTCTCAAAACTCTGGACTTCACCCAGAACTCGGAACACTGAAACAGACTAAGTGTCTGGTACGAGCCCCAAACTTTAAAGTTCAGGTTTGCTCATCTCTATTCAGCATATACTTACAGTGACTGCAAACTTCTAGCCTAAGGCCGGTCATCCTGTTTAGGAGGCACACCCTAGCACTAGTAATCACTGCCATCCTGGCACCAGTCATGGGGTCACCTGGATGTCATACGTGACCACTTTTTGTGCGAAGGACTTAGTTGTGGTGTGCTATAGAGTATTTATTACATCCTATGAAGTAGGACATGGCATAATTTCTAATACCTGACGTAGGCGGAGAGTTTTTCGAAAACTTTTTTTTAAAGCAAGAAGTTAGA
Source organism: Phyllobates terribilis (assembly GCF_046119375.1). Classification (NCBI taxonomy): domain Eukaryota; kingdom Metazoa; phylum Chordata; class Amphibia; order Anura; family Dendrobatidae; genus Phyllobates; species Phyllobates terribilis. Next base: position 1,185,173,150 of record NW_027362761.1, on the reverse strand, counting down.
ACACAAACAGCTGTGAAATAATAATCCGAGTTGAACATTTTAAAGATAAGGCCTGACATTCTTCTTCTTTTCCCCCCGTGCTGTACTTTTACGGCTGATCAATAATACATCGCTACGTGTCGTGTCTCTCACAGAAGGCATTGCTCATTTTTTGTTATGTACAGACTGAATTAATTGGTCACAATATTGCTCACTGTGGCTCTTTCATTTTTGGACAATAAAGCCCTTTCTTCCATCCCCGCTGCTCGGTGATTTGGGGATTTCTATGATGTTGCGGTTTTGATTGCTGCACTAAAACACAAGTCTCGGCTGCTGTATCTAGACAGTAATAACAATTATCGTGGTGAATGATTGCTTTGTGGGGTAGAACGGCCATTTAGATGTGAGGTTCAAAATAGAAGCACAGACGTCTTGCATACAGTCCACGTCTCATAAACAGGTTATCTGGCTGCTGTGATGTCCTCGGAAAATTTAATCCCAATGTATGCATAGGAATATTAAAGACCTTTTATTCGAGCATGCAATCAAAGGGACTCTCAGCAGTGAAAGACGTAAGGACAAACTGCAGCCCGTAACCCAGTAATAATGCCCCTATAAAATAAATAATGACCCCTGAAAAAGTAATGATGCCCCCGATTGCCCCTTCCAAATGTAATAATGCCAAATTTCTTCCACCTCCCACAGAAGAATAACATTTTTACTCACCTAATCTGAGTGACCCAGTCTTCTTTTTCTCCTGCACACAAAATGGGTCAGTACAGGCTGCTCAATGCAGTGATTTAATTGCAAGATCTGCACTAGGATGCTGTCTTCTTGTAGACCTTAGGGCTATAAGAGCGGTCTACAGGATGGAAAGTAGTGGAGCAGTCTACCGCTCCCTGCCTTACTACTGGATCAAATTCTATTGGCAACAAAAAGTTTCCCCTGTTCGGAGATCCAGAGCATTTGGTCAGAAGTCTTAGGTTCCTACATTACCTGGAATGCATAATGCCTGATATGTTCTTTTTTTTTTGGCTATCCTAAGAATTTTGCACTTAAAGGATTTTGTGATATTCTGTCAGGAGATGTTTATGCTATTACTGTTGGTATGTGGCGACCCAGTGGTTGTGATGGTTTTGGTTGTAATGTTTTTTTTTAACGGTTTATGAATGAATGTTTTTGTAGCATGGTATTATGATGTGATGAACTTGCATATTTAGAAAGGTAAAATTAGACACCCTTGCCCTTTCATAGTGTCTTTTCTCAAGTTTGTCAGCATCAAATCCTCCATAAGAGATGCCCGGGGCCAATTCTGTTTCAGCCATACTGTCCCATAGGGTAAGTGTTCTTTACTTTTCCTCTTGAATAGAGATGAGCAAACCGGAGCTATAATGTTCAGGGTTCGCGTCGGACACTTAGTGTCCGGTGCTGAATTCCGGACATGGACTTGTCCTGGAAGTCCGTTTTAATGTTGGAAGTTCCGGGAGAACAGAGGGAGGGAAAGAGAAAGTTATAGGGAGACAGGGAGTGATTTTCCAGCTTCAAAGTTTGGGTCCCCATTGATCTCTATGAGATCGGGGTTCAGGTTCAAGTTTGGGTTCAGTTCTGGTACCCAAACTAAACTTTAGATTAAAGTTCGGTCTAACCCAACGAACCCGAACTCCGCTCCTCCCTATTCTGCACAAAACATATTCTTTCTGAGATCATTATCATTGCAATTGTGTGATTCTCTGTCAGGAGATGTTTATGCTATATGTATTTGTAATATGAACTACCTGTCAATATTTTTGCAAACATGTCGCAATATTCTTTTACAGTTGAATTGTGAGTAGTGATGAGAGAGTATGTTCGGTTAACCCTTTCGGCGAGTATGCTCGGGCGAGTACTGAGTATCTTCAGCGTGCTCGGGTGTAATGTTTGAATCACTCCGGTGTGCATGATTTGAGACTGTTTGACAGCTTTAATACATGTGAGGAATGCTTGTTTCTTAAGCATTCCTGAGAGGAACCAGGTGAGGAACAATCAAAGAAAATGTATAATAGAAACAAGCCTTAGAAAGAGTAACCTAAAAGTACAATCAACTTATCTAAGCAGAACATTTAAATGCTATCGCTAATAGTGCTGCAGACAATCAGTAAGCTCCGCGGCACCAATTGGCTCATGCCGTCTACTCTGGCAGAGCTGATGATCTTAGTTATTGGCTGCAGCGTTGTAGACGTGATGTCAGCGCTATAGATAATAACTGACACAAGGAAGACATAAAGCCATGAAGAGAAGGTTGGGGAGGAGGATTGACATTTAGTTAGAAAAAAATAGCAGTATCTAGTCATACATAGGCAAGACATTCAACAGCAGCAATGAGTGGATCAATCAGCTGGGGATCAAGTTAGAGTCAAATTTCTTGAAATTTGCCATTTCACGCGAATTCAAGCATTTTGAGATGTGATTTACGGTTTGCAAAAGAAAAAAAAGCTTATCGGATACCAATTCCCACACTGCTGAAGAATCATAACGCCTGGTCATGTCTTTCTACATGGCCACACTGGCTGCCCCATGATGCCCCGGAGCCAAGACATCAAGCAGATTACCATACCTTGCACCGTGGTCGTCATTACCTGTGCCATAACAGATCAGCAGTTCCCAGCAGAGCACAGTTTGCGTGGCCATTTTCCATCTCTGGTGTGACTTTATAAGTCTCTCTTTCCTTTAGGTTGTAAGTTCTTATGGTCAGTGGGGTCCTCTCTCTCTCCTGTAGAGTGTGAGCTCTTATGGTCAGCGGGGTCTTCTCTCTCCTGTAGAGTGCAAGCTCTTATGGTCAGTGGAGCCCTCTCGCTCTTTTGTAGAGTGTAATCTCTTATGGTCAGCGGGCTCCTCTCTCTCTCTCCTGTAGAGTGTAAGCTCTTATGGTCAGCGGGCTCCTCTCTCTCTCCTGTAGAGTGTAAGTTCTTATGGTCAGCGGGCTCCTCTCTCTCTCCTGTAGAGTGTAAGTGTGGCACCCCAGGGTTCTGGTTACCACAGTAATAGCAATATTACGTCTGTGAGCAGGTGGGAGGTCTCCTGGTCAGGAACCCTAAGCATGCCACACCTCCTGCCCAGTCCTGGGAGGGGAAGAACTTCCCCTATATAAACTGGGGCTGAGGTGGGGTTAGAAAAAAAAAGAAAAAGAAGAGAAGAAGAGGAGTCCCAGACAGAGACACAGTCTGGTCTGGAGTGGAGCAGATGCAGGGAGAGCAAGATCAGGAGCTCTGTGGGAGCAGTGATAAAAGGGGTCCAGGACTGGAAGCTGTAGAGCTCATCCTGACTGAAGAGATCTCACCGGACACGGAGTCCAAGGCTGTGGGGACTGTTCCATACCCAGCAGCAGAAACCGTCCGGCAGGGGATTTCAGGTCCTCTGGCCAAGAAACCCGAAGGCATAGTCACACGCAAGGGACCAGCACCGCCGTCGTGGAGCGGAGGCTACCAGAAGGCCCCGAGTCACCGGCCATACGGGTGAGCACCACACGGTACACTCAGGGACGTGGGCTACTTTTACCCGCTTCTAGCAAGGTAGCCAGGAAGAGTACAATTAGTTGGGGAGGCCTACAACTCCGCCTGGCCGGGGGAGATCCTATCTGCTCACGGACTGACCAGGCCCCGATCGCTAGCCAGTACTCCCGGGAGGGTCTACCTTTGCCACCAGTAAAGACCCTGAACTACTCCGTACCGTCTCTGAGTGGTTCCTGGTGCCTGCGTGCAATTCTGCTATCCCCATCATCCACGTCTGCTGCCCTGAGGCCATACCCCTCCCGTTGGGGGTTATACTACCCACGCTGCACAACTGTACCACCGGCCTCAGCGGTCTGCCCTGCAGCGGCGGCTTCATAACCGCATTCAACGGGTGGCGTAGTCGAACACTATAACATCCTCTGCTAAATTCCGCCACTTAGTTTGACACCGTGGGCACGGACCGGGTCACCGCCACGAGGACTACTAACCCCGACAGATCTGGCTCCGGGTATTCCCCGCGTGCGCAACGCTACACAACACAGGCCCAGGGAGCGCGTCAACTTTGGCGTAGTCGGCAGGATCTCGTGCCCGCAACCACCGGGTACTGCGTGCCTGAAAAAGACTGTTAAACTTACCTGTGGTGAAGATTCCCGCCATCCGACGCCATCTTTTGCCTTCTTCCCGCCATCCGTGGAGTTTTCCCGCCATCCGACGCCATCTTTTGCCTTCTTCCCGCCATCCGTGGAGTTTTCCCGCCATTGGACGCCATCTCGAGGACGCCGCGCGAGAAGAAGAGGGGCGTGGACTCCGAAAGCGCGCGAGAACTGAAGCCCCGCCTCATGTCCGGACGTTGCGTAAGGTCCTGGAAGGAGCCCAGCAGACGCCGACGTCACAGGAGCGCGACGGAAGGTCCTCAACCCTGACGATACACTGCGGAGCCGCGGCCTACGGAAGAGGATCATCGCAAGGTAGGCCACGGTCCACTAGGGGGGAGGAGGATGTCGGATACGGAGGAGAGCTTCACTGCTACAGCCACCGCCAGCACCACCGCTGCTGCGGTCATGCCTTTCACCATGCCCTACATCCCGGGGGCAGCCTGGCTACCCCAGTACTCAGGGGAGTCCCATACCCTAAATGACTTCAGAGAAAGGCTGGATAGCCTCTTCCAGGTGTACCCCCTCACAGAAGAGCAAAAAGTGAGCATCCTGGTGGCTCAATTAACAGGGGCAGCCCAAAGGGAGGTAAAGTCCTGGCCACTTGGGAGGAGGAGGACTGTCGCAGAGATACTAGCCCGGCTGAAGGACACCTTTGATACCCGTACCTCAGCCGAGATCAAGCTTAGATTCTACGGGTGCAAGCAGCGAGCACATGAGAATATAAGGGACTATGCACTAAACCTACAAGAGGCCCTGAGAGCCATTAAGCAGGCCGACCCTGACGGCGTGGGAAACGAAGACAAGTTGTTGACTGAACAATTTATAGAGGGTCTACATTGCAATCCCCACCGAACCCAGTTGCGAGCAATGGCCTTACAGGACCCTCATCTGGACTTTGCACAGTTCAAGGACAGAGCCATCCGGGTGCTCCGAGAACAGGCACCAGGTGGCGCTGTGACCCACAAATGCCCTGCTACCATTTACCACCAGGAGATGGCGCCCTTGTCGGCAGGGCCTGTGGGAGCTGATGCGCAGGCTTTAAACAATGACCCGGCTACAGACCTGCACCGTCAGGTCCAAGAGCTAACTAAAAGCGTTGCCGCGCTAACCCGAACTGTGCAGTCTTTACAGGTTGCTACTCCAGGGAAGATCCAGCTGGCATCCGGACCGGAGGATATCCCGTGGCGCCGACTAAGGAGGACCCCACCGGCCAGAGGAAGACCCAGCGACCGATACAACGAGGACGGACAACCCATCTGCCGCCGCTGCAATCAACCTGGACATATGGCAAGGTACTGTCCTTTAAACTGGCACAACCTGGGGTAGAGGGCCAACCCCTAGGAATAAGATCACCAGGCCCATCGAACTGGCGTGACAAATACGTGGGAGGACGTCCAGTCTTGCCTGTAGTACTGGATGGCATTCCTATGAGTGCCCTACTTGACACCGGGTCACAGGTCACCACCATCCCGTACGTGCTCTTCAAGCAGTACTGGAATGACTCGGATATAACCCGCTACCCAGACGACGACTTGAGTATCATCGCCAGCAATGGTCAGCCCGTGCCACAGATCGGATTTAAAGAGATGACCATTAAAATCGGTAAAGTCGAACTGGCAGCACAGGGACTGATCATTGTAGACATTGACAAGCGCGAGAGTCACCCAAAGATAACTCTAGGAACTAATGTGATTGAAAATTGTCTTGCAGAGGTGATTCTCATTTTACAGCAGGTTGCCAAGAACGCCAGCTCCGGCCAGCAGCGAGTGCTCCAAAAAGAGATCCGGGCACTGATGCGACGGCAACAGGTGGAACTCTCCGGTGGTGAGATTGGTAGCGTGAGAATGTGTGACCCTTTCCCTATTGCCATGCCCCCGAAAAGTGAAATGATGATTTGGTGCCGGGCAGCTATTGGTCTGAGAGGTAGAGATTACCAGGCAATGGTAGAACCAGTCTACTCAGATAGTAGGCCCACCATTTTGACGGCACCGGGAGTGATTGATGTACGCCATGGGAGGGTGCCCGTTCGCATAATAAATATCGGGAAGAGGGAAGTGTACCTGCCCCGGTATGCTACGCTAGCCAAATTGTATACCATCAACCAAAATTCTGTACAGTCCGTGGAACCCTTGCCTCCATCTCATCCAGAGGAAGGTAACGGCTCTAAGCAACAAATGGAGGACTGGTGTCAGCAACTGCATTTGGGTACTGACTCCACACCTGCTCACCAAAAGCAGGGAGTCTACCGGGTGATCCAGGAATACGAGAGAGTGTTCAGTAAACACCCGCTGGACTTCGGGCGAGTAAAGGGAGTGGAACATCACATCCCCACGGGAGATCATCCTCCCATAAAGGAAAGGTATCGTCCCGTACCCCCTGCACATTACCAACACGCCAAGGGGATGCTTAGAGACATGAAGGAGGCTGGGGTAATCAGGGATAGCTGTAGCCCCTGGGCAGCTCCACTAGTCTTGGTTAAAAAGAAAGACAACACCATGAGAATGTGTGTAGATTACCAGAAAATCAACCGTATCACACACAAAGATGCGTACCCCTTACCAAGGATAGAGGAGTCTTTGGCTGCTTTAAAATCTGCTAACTTCTTCTCCACTTTGGATCTCACTAGCGGGTACTGGCAGGTTCCTGTCGCAGAGGCGGACCGGGAGAAGACCGCATTCACCACCCCGATGGGACTTAGCGAGTTTACCTGCATGCCGTTCGGACTCTGCAACGCACCAGGAACCTTCCAACGATTGATGGAATGCTGTCTGGGACACCGGAACTTTGAGACGGTCCTGCTGTACCTGGATGATGTTATAGTTTATTCCAAAACCTACGAGGACCACCTGAAACACCTGGCGGAAGTGTTCGAAGCCCTGGCAAACTACGGTCTGAAGGTGAAACCGTCGAAGTGTCACCTGCTAAAACCAAAAGTGCAGTACCTGGGACACGTGGTGAGTGCTGACGGAGTGGCTCCCGACCCTGATAAGATCACCGCGATTAAGGAATGGCCAAGACCCTCCAGCGTAAAGGAAGTGCGGCAGTTCCTCGGGTTGGTAGGCTACTACCGAAGATTCATTCCCGGTTTCACCAAAAAGGCAGCTCCTATGCAGGACCTCCTGATAGGCCAGTCCAGGAAGGCCAAGAACCAGAAGCCGCCCTTCAGATGGGAGAAGCTGGAAGAAGAGTCCTTCCGCCAGCTGAAGATGGCCCTCACGGGGGATGAAATCCTGGCGTACCCTGATTACAGCCAGCCCTTTATCCTCTACACCGACGCAAGTAACATCAGGCTAGGAACCGTACTGTCCCAGATCCAGCAGGGGAGAGAACGGGTAATTGCTTACGCCAGCCGAAAACTGCGACCCACCGAAAGAAACCCTGAGAATTACAGCTCATTCAAGCTAGAGTTCCTGGCAGTGGTGTGGGCAGTCACCGAACGCTTTAAGCACTACCTCGCCTCTTCGCGGTTCACCGTGTACACGGATAACAACCCGTTGACACACCTGGACACTGCAAGACTCGGTGCCCTGGAGCAGAGATGGATGGCCCGCCTGTCCAACTATGAGTTCACGATCAAATACCGGGCAGGACACTCCAATACCAACGCGGATGCCTTGTCCAGAATGCCAAACCTACCGGACGTAGGGGAAGATCCAGAGGAACTGGAAGAAGTTGAACTCCCCGCGTTTCACCGTCATGGGACTACCCAGTATTCCCACCGTGTAAGGGGTAAGCAATCCGCTACGTTCAACCCCTTACCTCATTACAACTGGGCGGAAACACAAGACAGTGACCCTGCCGTCCGACTAGTGAAGGAGATGCTGACTCGGCCAGATGCCCGCCTTGACCCAGACGCTCCAGAGGAGACCAAGCAACTGTGGGCTGAGAAGAGTCGACTGTTTCTTTACAAGGGGAAGTTGTGCCGCAGAATGGTTAACTACCGGACGCATGAACTGATCTGGCAAGTAGTGGTGCCTAGAAGAGACGCGGCTATGGTACTGGAGGCATACCACGACGGAGCTGGGCACTTCGGATGGAAGAAGCTGGAGTTCCTGCTGCGCGGGCGGTTCCACTGGGTAGGCATGAGAGGGACCATCGAGAGGTGGTGCAGAGACTGTGGCCCATGCAACCTAAGAAGGAAGGACCGTGCCAGCCAGAAGACTCCCCTGCAGTCCATCGTCACCAGGCAGCCGTTGGAACTGGTAGCCTTGGACCATGTAAAACTGACCCCCAGCAGAAGTGGCTACGTCTATGCGTTAACCATCGTGGATCACTACTCCCGGTTCTTGGTTGTAGTCCCCGTCAAGGACTTAATGGCTCAAACAGCAGCTAGAGCCTTCCAGCAGCACTTCTGTCGTCCACACGGATACCCAGAGCAGGTGCTGACGGACCAAGGACCTGCCTTTGAAGCGGAAGTCTTCCAGGAGTTCTGCACTCTGTATGGCTGCCGGAAGATAAGAACAACACCCTATCATCCGCAAACCAATGGACTTTGCGAGAAGATGAACCAGGTGGTGATAGACCTTCTGAAAACATTGCCCCTGGAAGAACGCAGTCTGTGGCCTGAGAAACTGCCTGATCTGGTGGACCTATACAACCACATCCCTGTAGGTTCTACCAACTGTACCCCGGCTTACCTAATGAGAGCAAGACCTGGTAAGCTGCCTGTTGATCTGGATATGGGAGTCCTGACACCCGAGGACACTTCACCAGAAGCAGACTGGGACACAGAGAGGCAGCAGCAGTACCGGAAAGTACAGGAGAGCGTTGAGCGAAGTCTCCGTCAAGCAAGAGAAAGACAGGAGAAGACTTACAACCAGTGTGCTCCCGCTGTTCCCCTGGTACCTGGAGAGCAGGTCTTGAAGAGGAAAAGACGGCTCCACAAGTTGGACGACCAGTGGGAGAAGGACCCGTACACCGTACTGCCATCAAGCCATGAAAACCCAAAAATCTGCACAATCAGTAAGGATGGAGGAGAAACCACAGCCATTGTCTCCCGAGATCACCTGAAGAAGTGTCCCGAGCAGCTACGAAACCCTGAAAAAGATCAAGAAAACCCTCGACCCGCAGAGGAAAGGGAAGAGATGGTCAGTACTGTACTCGGAGACTTCCCTCGGTCTTGGACACAGGTAAATGGCGCTGTTGTGGTACCCGTCCTCACCTTCCTCCAGCCAGCATCCCAAGTGCCTACGGAAAAACACGTAGAGCTGGAAGAGCAGCCGGTCCAGGAGGCAGAAGACCCCACACAAGCAGACCAGGAGAATCGACCCTCTGCTTATAGTGAGCCTGCCGTGCCCCTAGTGAGCCAAAGAGTCCGTAGACAGCTGCCCAGCTTACCTTTGACAGCTCCTACACCCTGTAGCTCAGGACCGGTCAGTAAGCTCCGTAGGTCTACTAGGGCCAATAGAGGCCAGTTGCCCGTACGTTGGAGGATCTAAAGTGTTCAGACTGTCTTATTGGTATTTACCTGTTTACTGTTGCTTGTAAATAATTATGTTTTTCCAGTTATTTTATAGGTGTCTTTTGTGGATTAACCGGAACTCTGTTGTATATATGTTTGGAGCGTAACCCAGGAACGGACTATAGACTGTTAAAGACTCGGGGCAGGACAGACCCCTACCTGGTTACGGCTCCCTGTTCTTTGGTGAAATGGACACCCTTTTTGCTTCAAAAATTGCACCCGGTTGCGGACACTCCGTGACCACCCTAACGTGTTTTTCCTTATTGTATTGTTCCTGTTTATACCCTGTTATGTTTTCAAAAATATGTTTAGTCCCGGAGTACTAAATTTTACTAGGGGGGAATGTGGCACCCCAGGGTTCTGGTTACCACAGTAATAGCAATATTACATCTGTGAGCAGGTGGGAGGTCTCCTGGTCAGGAACCCTAAGCATGCCACACCTCCTGCCCAGTCCTGGGAGGGGAAGAACTTCCCCTATATAAACTGGGGCTGAGGTGGGGTTAGAAAAAAAAAGAAAAAGAAGAGAAGAAGAGGAGTCCCAGACAGAGACACAGTCTGGTCTGGAGTGGAGCAGATGCAGGGAGAGCAAGATCAGGAGCTCTGTGGGAGCAGTGATAAAAGGGGTCCAGGACTGGAAGCTGTAGAGCTCGTCCTGACTGAAGAGATCTCACCGGACACGGAGTCCGAGGCTGTGGGGACTGTTCCATACCCAGCAGCAGAAACCGTCCGGCAGGGGATTTCAGGTCCTCTGGCCAAGAAACCCGAAGGCACGGTCACACGCAAGGGACCAGCACCGCCGTCGTGGAGCGGAGGCTACCAGAAGGCCCCGAGTCACCGGCCATACGGGTGAGCACCACACGGTACACTCAGGGACGTGGGCTACTTTTACCCGCTTCTAGCAAGGTAGCCAGGAAGAGTACAATTAGTTGGGGAGGCCTACAACTCCGCCTGGCCGGGGGAGATCCTATCTGCTCACGGACTGACCAGGCCCCGATCGCTAGCCAGTACTCCTGGGAGGGTCTACCTTTGCCACCAGTAAAGACCCTGAACTACACCGCACCGTCTCTGAGTGGTTCCTGGTGCCTGCGTGCAATTCTGCTATCCCCATCATCCACGTCTGCTGCCCTGAGGCCATACCCCTCCCGTTGGGGGTTATACTACCCACGCTGCACAACTGTACCACCGGCCTCAGCGGTCTGCCCTGCAGCGGCGGCTTCATAACCGCATTCAACGGGTGGCGTAGTCGAACACTATAACATCTTCTGCTAAATTCCGTCACTTAGTTTGACACCCTGGGCACGGACCGGGTCACCGCCACGAGGACTACTAACCCCGACAGATCCGGCTCCGGGTATTCCCCGCGTGCGCAACGCTACACAACACAGGCCCAGGGGGCGCGTCATAAGCTCTTATGGTCAGCGGGCTCCTCTCTCTCTCCTGTAGAGTGTAAGCTCTTATGGTCCGCGGGGTCTTTTCTCTCTCCTGTAGAGTGTAAGATCTTTTGGTCAGTGGGGTCCTCTCTCTCCTGTAGTGTGTGAGCTCTTATGGTCAGCCGTGTCCTCTCTTTCTCTTCTGTAGAGTGTAAACTCTTTTGGTCAGTGGGGTCCTCTCTCTCCTGTAGAGTGTAAGCTCCTATGGTCAGTGGGGTCCTCTTTCTCTCCTCTAGAGTGTAAGCTCTTATGGTCAGTGAGCTCCTCTCTCTCTCCTGTAGAGTGTAAGCTCTTATGGTCAGTGGGGTCCTATCTCTCTCCTGTAGAGTGTAAGCTCTTATGGTCAGTGGGGTCTTCTCTCTCCTGTAGAGTGTAAGCTCTTATGGTCAGTGGGGTCCTATCTCTCCTGTAGAGTGTGAGCTCTTATGGTCAGTGGTGTCCTCTCTTTCTCTTCTGTAGAGTGTAAACTCTTTTGGTCAGTGGGTCCTCTCTCTCCTATAGAGTGTGAGCTCTTATGGTCAGCGGGGTCCTCTCTTTCTCTTCTGTAGAGTGTAAACTCTTATGGTCAGTGGGGTACTCTCTCTCTTATAGTCAGTGGGGTCCTCTCTGTCTCCTGTAGAGTGCAAGCTCCTATGGTCAGCAGGGTCCTCTGTCTCCTGTAAACTGTAAGCTCTTATGATCAGCAGGGTCCTCTCTCTCTTATAGAGTGTAAGCTCCTATGATCAGCAGGGTCCTCTCTATCTCCTGTAGAGTGTAAGCTCTTACGGTCAGTGGGGTCTTATCTCTCTCCTGTAGACTGTAAGCTCTAATGCTCAGCGGGGTCCTCTCTATCCTGTAGAGTTTAATCTCTTATGGTCAGTGGTCTCCTCTCGCTCTCTCCTGTAGAGTGTAATCTCTTATGGTGAGTGGGGTCCTCTCTCTCCTGTAGAGTGTGAGCTCTTATTGTCAGTGGGGTCCTCTCTTTCTCTTCTGTAGAGTGTAAACTCTTATGGTCAGTGGGGTTCTCTCTCTTGTAGAGTGTAAGCTCTTATAGTCAGTGGGGTCCTCTCTGTCTCCTGTAGAGTGTAAACTCCTATGGTCAGTGGGGTCCTCTCTCTCTTGTAGAGTGTAAGCTCTTATGATCAGCAGGGTCCTCTCTGTCTCCTGTAGAGTGTAAGCTCTTATGGTCAGCGGAATTTTCTCTTTTTCTGCCTCCTGATGGGTGCAAGCTCTCATGGTCATTAGGGTCCTCTTTCTCCTGTAGAGTGTAGGCTGTTATGGTAAACTAGATGGTTGTCTGATTCTAACACATCGGGTATTCTCGAATATGTATGTGGCTGACCGGGCGCGACTAATCAGCGAAGCAGTATTTAAATGGGTTGTGCACTACTTTAAATTAACCCCGTGTGAGGGTGTGCATGTGAGGGTGTGCGTGTGAGGGTGAGCGGGTAAGGGTGTGAGTGTGAGCGTGTGAGGGTGTGCATGTGAGGGTGAGCATTGGAGGGTGTGAGTGTGAGCGTGTGAGGGTGAGCGTGGGAGCGTGTGAGGGTGAGCGTGGGAGCGTGTGAGGGTGAGCGGGTGAGAGTGTCAGCGTGTGAGGGTGAGCGTGTGAGGGTGAGCAGGTGAGGGTGAGTGGGTGAAGGTGAGTGTGTGGTCGTGAGCGTGTGAGGGAGAGCGTGTGAGGGTGAGCGGGTGAGCGTGTGAGGTGAGATTGTGAGGGTGAGCATGTGAGGGTGAGCATGTGAGGGTGAGCATGTGAGGGTGAGCATGTGAGGGTGAGTGTGTGAGGGTGAGTGTGTGAGGATGAGGGTGAGCGTGAGAGGGTGAGTGTGTGGGGGTGAGCGTGTGGGGGTGTGCGTGTGAGGGTGAGCATGTGGTCGTGAGTGTGTGAGGGTGAGCGGGTGAGTGCGTGAGGGTGAGCATCTGAGGGTGTGCGGCTGAGGGTGAGCGTGTGAGAGTGTGAGCGTCTGTGGGTGTGCGTGTGAGCGGGTGAGGGTGAGCATGTGAGGGTGAGCATGTGAGCGTCTGAGGGTGAGAGTGTCTGAGGGTGAGGGTGTGAGCGTCTGAGGGTGTGCGTGTGAGCGGGTGAGGGTGAGCTGGTGAGGGTGAGCGGGAAAGTGTGAGGGTGAGCGTGAGAGGGTGAGCGTGAGAGGGTGAGCGTGTGAGAGTGAGCGTGAGAGGGTGAGCGTGAGAGGGTGAGCTTGTGAGAGTGAGCGTGTGAGGGTGAGTGTGTGAGAGTGAGCGTGTGAGGGTGAGCGTGAGGGTGTGAAGGTGAGCGTGTGAGGGTAAGCATGTGAGGGTGTACGTGTGAGGGTGTGCGTGTGAGGGTGAGCATGTGAGGGTGAGTGTGTGAGGGAGAGCGTGTGAGAGTGAGCGTGTGAGGGTGAGCGTGAGGGTGAGCGTGTGAGCATGTGAGGGTCATGGAGTGAGGGTGTGCTTGTGAGGGTGAGCGGGTGCGTGTGAGGGTGTGAGTGTGAGTGTGTGCAGGTGTGCGTGTGAGGGTGAGCGTGGGAGCATGTGAGGGTGAGCGCGGGAGCGTTTAAGGATGAGTGTGTGAGGGTGAGCGTGTGAGGGTGAGCGTCTGAGGGTGAGCATCTGAGGGTGAGGGTAAGCGTGTGAGGGTGAGCGTGTGTGGATGAGGGTGAGTGTGAGAGGGTGAGCGTCTGAGGGTGAGCGTCTAAGGGTGAGCATCTGAGGGTGAGTGTGTGAGGATGAGGGTGAGTGTGTGGGGGTGAGCATGTGAGGGTGAGCGTGTGAGGGTGAGCGTGAGCATGTGAGGATGAGCGTGTGAGGATGAGCGTGTGAGCGTGAGTGGGTGAGGGTGTGAGGGTGAGAGTGTGGGCGTCTGTTGGTGTGTGTGTGAGCAGGTGAAGGTGAGCGTGTGAGGGCGAGAGTGTAAATTTGCCGCCAATATCGCTGATTGTTTGCGGCCGGCGACATCGCTGCTGACCTCCATGAGGCTACCGCTAGGGCCGCTGATCTCCCGACGGCAAGTGTGAAGGGAGGACCGGGGAGCGGCGCCGCCTAGGCCGCCGGTCGGGGCAGTTCTGCTGCGAGCAGCCGGGAGATGACTGGCTAGTGACGGTCATTTCCCGGCTGCATCGCCACTGACCTCCGTGCGGCAGATGATCCGCTAACAGCCGCCATCTTGTTCTGAAATCCCGCGTCGCTGATTGGCCGCGGCCGGACGAATCAGCGACGTGGGATTTCTTGGACAGACAGACGGGATAAGACAATTATATATATTAGATGGGGTCCTCTCTCCCCCACGTGTATTTTCTGAGCATTTGCTAGCTTACCAGTATTGATATTTGCCCAAATTTATTCACTGCAATTCAAATTTTGAGGGAAAAGTTGACAAAGTTGGCATATTCGAATTTCAAAAGCTGCACTCATCTCTATTCAACAGTACAGAAAATGTCAGATCATCGGTCTAAAGTTCAATCAAATAGCAAACAGAAAGAATTCACATTCACATCAGCTCACCAGTTGAAGCAATAAGTCCTCAGTGGGTGCGGTGCACGGAAAGAGCATTGTGCCAATTCCCAGGTGAACAATGAGTGTAGAAAATGAAATATCCAGCAACCGCAAAAATAATTCAATATTTCGAAAGAAAACATATTTTTATTGATATACTCTAAAATAGTTGATTAAAGAAAATCAACACACTTTACCTACGCGGTTCGAGTGTAAAAACGCTCTTAATCGTAACACCTAGCTTTTATAGAAACAGAGAATTATTTTTTCGGAAGCTGGATATTTCATTCCCCTACAATCGTAATATTCAGTCAATCTTCAAGAGATAACTTGACCATGTAACCATGACTTTCTTTTGATATGTGAGTCATTTGAGTTCTCAACAAAAGCTAAGGTAAGGGTAAAAACTTCTGATTAACATAGGAAAGTTCATGTGTGTGCTCAAGACAGTTCAGGAGACATACTGTAGCTTTATTACTATTTTTTCCGTTGCACTTAAGTACTTTCTTCATACTTTTTTGACTCATTAAGGTCAAGTGTTGGTCTGCGTGATAATGGCAGCCATTGAAATTCTGCAAGTTGCTCGTATTTCTTGGGGAGCATGACCTTGTGGGCTTACTATGAGGACTGGAAGGTCAGGGAGTTTAGCAGAATAAAGCAGGGTGGCAGGTGAAGAGGTAAAAAAAGCTCGATGGAATGGAAAAGAAAACAGGAATTGATTAAGTTTGAAGGACACAGGCATCTATTGTTATATTCTCCATGGAACTTTAATACAGCTATAGAATAGAGCACACCATTATGTTCTCCATACGGAACTTCTTGGAATAAAAGGTTTTCTTCATCCTTACACTTCTTTAATAATAATCTTTTCTGCCATTGTGCTGTGTTAACATTGATTCACCTTCTGTAAGTCATACCGTCACGAAAGGTTGGTTAACATCATTGATGTCCGATAAACTCTTTCATTCTTCCAATATTTTAGCTTAAATAAAATAACAGACAGCCGATGACAGAACCTGAACCCTGCAACCCATGAGAGATCATCAAGATTTTTTTTTATGGCAATGTTGATGAAGAATACAAATCTTAAAGACCGTCAAGAGTTTGTGCCCATCACCTTTCCAAAAATTGGAGATAGTAAAGTGTCGGGATTGGCTTTATATCTGCCAAAGTGTTGCATCCCAGCACTCAGAAAATGGGGCTGTCTAAAGTGAAGTTCTAGCCTCATGGATGGTACCACCTGGATCATAGTCTTAATTTTCTGAAGTCTTTCAGAGCCTTCAAAATGTGAGATTATGGCATTCACACATGATTGGATATGAGATAAAACTTTTTAAGGATGGGTTAAAGGACTTGAATTCCATAGACACTGGATGGTATGCCAATGTGGGGGTGGCTATATTGTGCAAATACTAGAGATGAGAGAATCACATTAAGGCAAATCAAAATCACCTCTAGTTTATTCAAAATCTGGAGTGTATTCAAAAGAGTTTGAAAGAGGGTAAAAAAATGTAAAAATAAATAATATTCACTCGATCTACTCCTGTCTTCTTTGAGCTGGTCATCGGTCTTGTCTTCACTGAGCCATCTTTGTTCTCTCTTGGTGCCCAGCATCTTAAGCGTACAACATCCCAACCTAGTCATCGAAAGAGGTGTTGATGCTGGGCATCAAAAGATGCCAAAACTGTAAGGCACTACAAGACACCAAAGATGGTCTAGTGAAGACTATACCAGTAACTGGAATTGAGAAGACCAGAGGAGGGCTGCATGGCAGAATCGTGAGGGCCAGGTGTCTTTACTGAGCTACCTTTAGCCTCTCTTTGTGCCCAGCATCTTTGACTTATCGTGACATCTTGACCTAGTCAGTGAAGGTAGTGTTGATGTTGGGCATTCAAAGATGGCAAGATTGCCAGGGACTAGAAGACACCAAAGATGGTCTAGCAAAGACCATAGCATTAACTAGACTGGAGAAGATGACGAGAGGAGGGCTGCATGTCCGTTATGGTGAGGGCCAGGTGCCTATATAAATATATATATTTTTTTATTATTATTTTTTTCATATGTTTATTATGCTCTGGCATCTAGAAAAGAATTCACAGCACAATAATCTACATTTGATTTGTATTGAATAAATTCAATGTAAATTAAATTTACTAAGTGAACTTTCACTTGCAAGAATTTGTCTCAGAAATGTAGATATGTCAACACATTTGCCCATCATCTAGAAATCAAATGGGTTAAATCTATTTCCGAGTTTTCTGAAAGACAATTAATTCGAGATAACCGTTGTCAAATATATATATATGGTGGCTAGCAATTTTTTTTTTCCAGAAAAATCTACAAATTAAAGAAAACTAAAAATCAGAGGATTGGTAAATGGTTTGTAGACTGGATGAAGCCTTTGTATGACATGAGGCAGAGTGAACTGAAGGATGAACGGTTGATTTGGAGAGAAAATGAGCAAGGTGGGAGAAGAAACTCGGAATTGTCTCAAGTTTGAGCCAAGTGAGAATTATGTGACTCGTTAGATCATAGAAAGTAGGGTTAATATTTGACACTGGAGAATGGAGTGACAAAATCGCAGTGATTCATGCTGCTTGCAGACTTAAAATGGAACATGAATCATCTTTTTTTTTTTAAACATTTCTGGAGCTCATATAAACTGATGAAATGACATTATTATCTAAACATCCGCAACAATCTTCGCCGCACAATTTGTACTGTAGTTTTTTATTCATGCTCAGAAACATGCAGACCTATTCATATTATATTTCCGGGAACAGCTCAAGGGTAATAATTATCTTTGAATTTAAAGTTTAGTGCCCTTTCAAGGTCTGACAAAAAGCTATAAATGTCTGTGCTACAACAGGTGCCCGGTCACATTCTGCAAACGAATGTTTTGTAGAAGTCTAACTCCAACTTCAGCCAACTTGAGATTATCTGAGCTAAAGTTCTGCAATGCTCTGTTTCTGAAGCCAAAGTCTGGATGGTCATTGTTAGCTGGTCAACTACAATATTGGATAGAATAAGGGTCCCACTCAGATTAGAATTAAAGGATTTGTCTGGGACTTTTACATTAATGGCCTCTCCTTAGGATAGGTCATCAATATCTGATCAATGAGGATCTGAAACCCGTCATCCCCACTGATCAGCTGCTCCCGATGACAGCGGCAGTCAGAAGTGCTCAGTTGCGGAGGTGCACAGCACAACTCCATCAATTATATAGTGACCACATCCAAGTGCTACCCAACCGCCCCTTATTTGATCCAATATGGCAGTATCCAGCCAAGGCCACTATATGTTTGACTTAACTATGCTATGCAGCCCTGCAACAGAACACTTCTGGTGTTAGGCAAGGTGTGGGAAAGACTTAGTACAACACAGAGGGAAGAGGGAAAGGGAGCCCAGACACTAGGGAAAGGGGGGAGTGAAGACCTCCTAGTCTGGTCTAGTGTCACCCTGTCTCAACTACCGTCCCTATATTGGCTCTTCACAAAGCGCCCCACGCGTGCCTTGCTCTAACTTTCCCTGGCGTATGGCTAAGGCTAGGGAAGGAATGAGATGAGCACTAGTCGATCTCCACTAAACTCTATAGACAACAAGGGTAGACAAACAGGGGGGGAATTGCTTAGCTTTAGATGACTCCAAACAAATGCGCACACGGCCTCAAACTCCAGAGTGCTTCTCTTGCTAAAGCCTTCACAAGTAGTAATGAATATCGCTGGTACCTCACTCTCAGACACACCAGGTATTTATACACCCATGCCAGGGAGCTAATTAGCCAGAGGGAGGTTGACGCTGGGTCCTAGAGACAGCTAGCCTCTAAGAAGATGTCAGTAATGCAAAACGTAGAGATCTCCTGCAACCAACTGCAGGGAGACTATAGTGCACGTGAGCCCTGGTCTGACCACACCCCTTCCTCTGATTATCAGCTCACTGTCACTATATAATGTACTCAGAAAGCTTTCTGAGCTCTGACACATGCTACATCTAAAAACTCTGATTGTGTCACAATTGCTAAACCCAGTAAACTAAGTGATATATCACTGGAATCAGGGTTTCTTTTCCTGTACTATTTTGCTCACAGATAAGGTAGCAAAACCCTGGTGACAAATTCCCTTTAAGGTTTTCCTTCACTGGCCATAAATGGCTTAGCCAACCCCTTAAAACAAGCTCATAGCATTAAGTGTCCTCTACTTCTATCAAACTTTACAGCTGTCACAATATAGTCAGGGGGTAACGTTCTCCTAGAATCACCAAACCCAGACTCCTCCATTAGATGCAGATAGAGAAGTGTGATCTGTCACTGCACAGACACATCTCCTCCACAGTCCAGTGGTGGAGGCTTTACACCACTCCATCCGACGCTTGGCATTGTGCTTGGTGATGTACGGCTGCATCGGGGGGGGGGGGGGCGCAGTGTTTGTGCTAATGTTAATACTAGAGGAGTACTTAGAGTCAGCAGAGCGTTGGTGACTTTTTTGCCCTCTGCTCCTCAGCACTCGGCCCCCCGCTCTGTAACTTTATGGGGTCTCCTGAGTTTCTGCGGTTCTGCTTCTCAATAATATCACTCACAAGTGACGGGGGAAGATGCAGGAGGAAGAAATGTCATGGACAGACTTGTTACGAGCAAATGTCCCCCGCCCCTCCAAGTATATTCTCCACCGTTTCCGTATTATTAATGGCATGGTTGTTATATTCCTCTCTGATGCATACAGTCTAAATACACTTTGCTTTGTAGAACTGATACATTTTCGTAATCCGGCTCTTCATTTTTGCAGATCTGAAACTCATCTTTCTGTAGCCTTTATGTGAACTTCATATGAGAATGTGTTAATGGAACAGTAATTTACTACTAAATGGATAGGGGCTCCATTAAGCAGTCTGACAGACAAAATAGCGAGGCAAATACAATGGTAAGGAATTAAAAGGTGTCTTAATGAAATGGATCTATCAATGGTAAAAGAACTTGAAGGGAGAAAGCAGAAATGTTTCTGCATTAGAGAAAGGTCTAAAGGACCTGAAATGCGTTTCTAAAGTTTTAACAAATAAAATAATGACGCTTTTAATGAAGTAATTGCATTTTGTTTACAGATCGGATAATTTTTGGACAATCCATGTAAATATAATCTGCTATTCATGAATTGAAAGGGAGTTCTGGCCTCATTTTTCAACATTGTCTGCGCGTTCAGAATGATAAGTTACACATAGAAATATTATAGCTAATTTTTCATTTCCATTTTATGGTTCTCCATAGATCCAGTTGATGAAATTGAAAGTAACCTCCTTGACGCACCATTCCAGCATTTTTTTTATTGCACTGTTGGAGTGGAGCATTAAATGTAAGTCCCCTGCCCCCTGTATCATACTCGCCTTTCAACGTTTTCATCTGTTTTCGCCTCTGCTCCAATCGGTCTCCGGCAAAAAGTGACCGTCTGGCAGCTCCAGTGTTTCATGGAGATGCATGGAGGTCACGTTTTAATTTAAGTCTATGGGAGCCTCTCATAAACTTGTATAGAGAGCTTGTGATGTAGCTTCTGACTTCTGGCCAGTCAGAAGCTACTGTCACAAGATGATACCGCGGGACCAGAGTGGTGCCGAAAAACGGTGAAGATGCCTGAGGGTAAGTATATGACCAGGGCAGGGGGCTTACATTTAAAGCGCCACTCCAACGCTGAAACAATGAATGCTGAAATGGTGCTCTAAGTGGAGTCCTACTGACATTGTAGATTTGTAGTCCCACGTGCAGGCAAGTGGATGAATGGTCTAAATGGGACAAAAAGGGGAAATGTGTTACCCAACTTGACTATGACATGTTAAAGTATACATTAGTACGGAATGGTGGTTCCTTGGCACAGTCTTCTCAGTGACCCAACTGTGCCAAAAAGTGCTATTATCAAAGGAATCTATTTTACTGGGTGGAAAAAGGCACTCAAAAATCAAAGAGGCCAATGCTCTGTTTCCGCTGCCGTCATGGCTTCCTTTCCTACTAGAATCATGCTAGATATGATTGAGACATGTCCAAATGGATACCAATGAATTCTGACTTATAATGGAAGCTGGCATGTTTCCATTGGTTCCACTGGAGTTCTAGCCTATTTGACAGAAAGAAGAGTGTTGGCCATTGATGTGAAAAATGCCAACAAAGTGAAATAACGAGAAAAAATGCCAGGGGTCAGGTGATTACAGCAGCGCATCATTAGAAAAATATCCAATGAAACAAAATACAAGTGACCGTCAACAAGTCACAATGACGCCTTGCAAGTCGGTGGAACGTCATCACAAGCCAGCTCCAGCAAGCTATGGTGCATGAGCAGTGCACAGATAAAGCCTTGCATTATGGAGAAGGCACTGGATGTGGCTTGTGATAACTAGTGATGAGCGAGCGTGCTCGTTTAACCCTTTTGCCGAGCACGGTCAGGGTGCTTTCCGAGTATCTTCAGTGTGCTCGTATATTTGACTGTTAGTCAGTCTCAACACATGTGAGGGTTCCCTAACAAACAGGCAATCTCCGTATGTGTTGACGCTAACAGTCAAAAATCATGCAGACGCAGGGACTCGAACTTAATATACGAGCACGCCGAAGATACTCGAAAAGCACCCGAGCGTGCTCAGCGAAAGTGTTAAACGAGCACACTCGCTCATCACTAATGATAACGTATTTGGTCTTCAGGACATCAATCAAGCCGTGAAGATGTTCTCCGGAGAACATTCCCAACCCATTAGTATATACTTTTGTTCTTTTTCTGCATGATAAATCTGCCAAAAAAGTAAAACATCATCATTGGGAAACCTTCCCAGAGCCAAAATTCCGAAGACTGAAATCTGATAAAGGTTGGCTTATATAAATCTTACAAAAAAAAAAAGCAATAACAAATTGATAAAAAAATTGAAATATTATTTGTACTGTATGTATATTGCATTTGAGGATACCTTCAAGGTTCTAGCAATTTCTGACTACAGATATCTTATAAAGGTTGGCTTATATAAATCTTACAAAAAAAGTATGGAAGAATAGAAATTGTTAAAAAAATAGAAAAAATAATATTAATATTCTGTATGTATATTGCAGTTGAGGATATCGTCAAGATTCTAGCAATGTTTCATATTGACTGTCCTTCCTGTTTTACAGTACTGACTGATTGTCATTTCTCTATACTTATTTAATTAGTTCTAGAATAGAGATGTAGAATAGAGTATGAAGCTGGGTACCAACACTGCCTCTGCAAAGCACATCTGATGGATGCAAACACTTTCTCAAGGTTAATGATTCCACACGTGAACTCTGTCATTAAAGTAATCTAAGTCTTAACGCATTTTCTGCATTGTTTCCTGACTCCTTGTTTACATATGTATTCGTTTGAGGTTTTGCTGCCTCCAGTCTGAATCAATAAGGTGCACATTTCAATACGAACA
The DNA here is from genome assembly GCF_046119375.1 of Phyllobates terribilis. Lineage (NCBI taxonomy): Eukaryota > Metazoa > Chordata > Amphibia > Anura > Dendrobatidae > Phyllobates > Phyllobates terribilis. The sequence goes on along the minus strand of NW_027362761.1, from coordinate 1,185,151,264 downwards.
AGGAAAACCATTGCATGAACAGCTTTTTTTTGCAGCTACTGCATATACATCTGTATACACATAGATATATATATATACTGTATATGAGAACATTAGAGGACAAAACATGGTGTACTGGAGATAGTGGTTTCCTTTGTAACCTCAGATTCTACATCGGTTTATTGTACTATAAACTGGTAAACGATTCCCGCATCGCAATATGTGCAGCTGCCATTGACATTCCAGTCAAGACTGCTCATCAGCCGACAGAATGATAAAACGCTTCACCTTTACTCCTCAAGTATAAGACGTCTTCAGCGAAATCCGTCAACAATATGATGAGGTCATGATTTGCGCTGGGTCCTCTTTATGCCAAAATAACATATTAGCGGTAAAGTCCTGTGAACTTTTGGCTGAAGTTCTTCTTTTCAATAAAGCGTCTCTGTTTGATGACCATAACCTACCCGGTAATAGGCTCTGGTAATTTAGCTGCTGAAAATGGCTCGGTAGCAGAGACCTATAAAAGTTTATCGACTTGTACACGCCAGCTTTAGGGTACAGGTTACCGCTTCCAAGGAAATTAGCCCCATTCGATTTATGGCTTCATTACATAGCAGTTTGTGTGCTGTCAGGTAGTACTCAACGTATATATTTTACTCTGCTTTGCAGCTGTATCCAGCTATTTGTAAGAAGTAGCAGCTCAAAGCACAGTTAATTCAAGCGTAATTAATTGGAAATATGGATCTGGCTCCAGGAGATTAAAGTAGAACCGTCGCCAATATGCGGTGATGGCAACTATTTTTCGGGTTGTATTGACAACCACAAAATGTGTTGTGTTTTAATGTTGCAAAGGTTCACTTTAGTTTTGTAGCAATAAAGGTTTATAACATACTGTTTTTTATCAGAATTTTAGACCTTTAAAGGTACTTGCCCAGGAAAATGTTTATCTTCCTCCTCGAATATTAAATAGTAATGTTGAAAATATTCTTGGCCTATTCCAATCCATCACACTCTGACTCTTCAAATGGTAAAGTGTCTTCTGTGTGGACTTGAAGTGCCTTCCTATGAGACTCAAGGAGAGATGAACATCTGGTGACCACCATAAGAGGCTACAAGATTTCGAGAGTAAGAGTCACATAGATTAACTGAAGTGAAGGCCGAGAGCATGGATAATTCAAGAATAAAGCCATCAGTCAGATAATGTAGGTTCAGAAACTTTAATTTACCTAATGTAGACTAGTAGAGTGACAGAAGATAAAAAATGTCTGGGAGTGATCCTTTAGATTGGAATTCCTTTTTGTGCTGGTCTTTGCCACCACTACATCATAACCTCTTGAAGGTCAAGTGGAACACTTGTCCATTTGTTCTCCAGATACAACATAATCTCCAGGTTGGTCTTCATGTTGCAGACCGCGTTGAGAGAACCATTGTCAGCACCAAGTAAGAGATGTATAAATCTTGAGTTGGGACCTTTTTTCTCCGTGGCCCTTATAGTAGTTGTATGATCTGCATTTACTTATGGATTCCCTTGCATATCAGTTCTTCTGGAGACTAGAGAGGAGTGACTCAATTCACAGGTTCTGGACCAGCAGCCAGGTCCGCTATCCGTGGCCACCAGACCAGAGCCTTGTGAAACAGGTCCTATTTACAAACCTTCTTGGCCTCTTTTTTTGCATCAATATCATTGTGCCAGAAATACAAAAGAGGAGCCAGGATGCTGGCAGGTAGGAGGCATTTTTCAGGGCTCGCGGTCTACTGACATGGCTGCTGTACCAAGGTCCTTCAAATCATTTATTGATTTATACATGTGACCCATACTACTATTTATACTATTTACAATAGTATTTAAAGAGAAAAAAAATAGGGGAGTATTCTTTTAAACTGGATTAATTCTTTCTGTTTGTTCATGCCACCATCATCACCAAAACCACCATATATCATTATCCTCTTGAAAGTGGAGCCAAACACTTGTTCACCAGGATGGTCTGTACATTAGTTTGTAATGCCGCAGCCCTAGTTGAGAAAAACATGGTTCACTCTACGTAATAGATTTCTACACACATGGTCAAAATTGTTGGTACCACTCATTTAATGAAAGAAAAACCCACAATGGTCACTGACTGATTACAAGATTGTAGACACCTGTGATGCTAATTAGTGGACACAACTTGATTAAACATGTCCCTTTTGTCACATTATTTTCAGGGGTACCATCATTTCTGTCCAGGCCTGTTTCATGAATTTAATTTTTTTTAAATTATGTGGAAGCAGGGTTGAAAAGCTTTCATTTGTTCATTTTCAAAGATTTTTAATTTATTATTACTTTTGTCAGATTCAAGTTATTTCTGTGACCATTGTGTTTTCTCCTTTAATTAAATGAGGGGTACCTACAATTTTGACCACTTGGGTAAATCTTGAGTTAGGATTGAGACCCTTCCGTTCCATGGGCTTCATAATACTTGCATGGTCTGCCTCTACTTATGGACTCCCATGAACATTAGTTTTACTTCCATTTACCTGGTGTACGTTAGTAACAAAGGCAAAGACATTCATTATTTGGGAGTGCTCTAAAATGGTGTCTATTGCATTGTGTTGGTTCATACCACCACAACCGCACATCAATATACTCTAGAAAGTAGAGCCAAACACTTGGTTACCAGAATGGTCTTCACCATTATTTGGTAATGTTGCATACAAAGTTTAGAGAACCATTGTCCACTACATGTAATAGATGTATAAATCTTGGGGTAAGAAGATCTTTCTTCTCCATGGGTTTTACAGTAGTTGTAACATCTTCAACTACTTAAGAGATACCTTCAATATTGGTTGTACGAGTGATCTATACTTCTATTTACCTGATGTACATTAGTAATGAGGCACAAGATAAAAATGATCTGGAAATGCTCTAAAATGTGATTAAGTCCTTCTGCTGGTTAATACCACCATCATACATCAGTATTTCTTAAAAGTCGAGCCTAGCACTTGTTCATCCTCTTTCCAACCACGTAGGGTGCCTTGATCTACTGGTTGGTCTTCACCTTAGGTTGGAAATAGCATAGACCCCGTTTGGGGGAAACATTGTCTACTCAATGTTAGAGATGGAAAATTCTTGAGTTGGGGTCCATCTTTTCCATAGGTATAGGAGGTGTGTGGTCTACACCTATGTATGGACAATTTTGTCCAACAGTTCTGGTAGTCTCCTATACTTTCACATAAAAGTGGCCTATAGCAAAATGACATTTTTCATCATTCTCCACATAGAATTTCGGGAGAGAAAATGTTTTTTTTTTCAGAAGCCTGAGTTTAGAAGCCTGCGATGATTCAACTTTTAGCAAGCAGTCAATGCTTTTTACTTGTTCGTGACTGATTTACGTGGCAACCTCGCAGATGTTGAGTCTTGCAACTGTGTTGTGTTTTTTATCATAGCGTTTCCTCAATACATTACATTAATTAATGCAGAGGTTTTTTATAGACTGAAATGAAATATGCCTCCCACACAATAACAGGGCATCAGTAATCATAGTCTTATCAGCACACTAATAAAGATGTTGTGATTGCGGGAAAATGTTCTGTTCACCTTCCCTGAGAAGATGTTGATGCTTCTTTTTTCCCACATAGGTTCCTTCCAATATTTTGATACAAATTATATTAAAAAAAATCAATGAAGGTTTATTTTTATACGATAGAGAAGGTTATCCATGAGTTAAGTGCTATTAGGAACTGCAAAGAATGTTTAATAATAACTTATGATTTCGTGAAAATGCACATTTGGGTTAAGTAAGATGTAGATAAAAAGATTAATCTACCTGGAAAATGATTAAAGAAATATCTAAGTGTAAGAATATAGCGATGGAAAAAGTTCCCCTAAATACCAGAGTAAAACTGTAATACTGCTCTTTATGTAAAAGAATATAACTACTATAATACTGCTCCTATGTACAACAATATAACTATTATAATACTGCCCCTGTATACAAGAATATAACTACTATAATACAGCTCCTATGTACAAGAATATAACTACTATAATACTACCCCCTATGTACAAGGATATAACTACTATAATAATGCTCCTATGTACCAGAATATAACTACTATAATACTGCTCCTATGTACATGGATATAACTACTATAATACTGCCCCCTATATACAGGAATATAACTACTATAATACTGCTCCTATGTACAAGAATATAACTACTATAATACTGCTCCTATGTACAAGAATATAACTACTATAATACTGCTCCCTTTTACAAGGATATAACTACTATAATACTGCTCCTATGTAAAAGAATATAACTACTATAATACTGCCCCTATGTACAAGAATATAACTACTATAATACTGCTCCTATGTACAAGAATATAACTACTATACTATTGCTGCTATGTACAAAAATATAACTACTGTAATACTGCTCCTATGTACAAGAATATAACTGCTATAATTCTGCCCCCGATGTACAAGAATATAACTACTATAATATTGCTCCTATGTACAAGAATATAACTACTATAATACTGCTCCTATGTACAAGAATATAACTGCTATAATACTGCCCACCATGTAGAAGAATATTACTACTATAACACTACTTCTATGTACAAGAATAAAAAAACTATAATACTGCCCCTTATGTACAAGAATATAACTAATATAATATTGCTCTTATGTACAAGACTATAACTACTATAATACTGACCCTATGTACAAGAATATAACTGCTATAATACTGAATCTTATGTACAAGAATAAAACTACTATAACATTGCTTCTATGTACAAGAATAAAACTACTATAATACTGCCCCCTATGTACATGAATATAACTACTATAATACTGCCCTCTATGTACAACAATTTAACTACTATAATACTGTCCCCTATGTACAAGCATAAAACTACTATAACACTGCTCCTATGTACAAGAATATAACTACTATAATACTGCCCCCTATGTGCAAGAATATAACTACTATAATACTGCTCCTATGTACAAGAATATAACTACTATAATACTGCTCCCTATCTACAAGAATATAACTACTATAATACTGCCCCCTATGTACAAGAATATAACTACTATAATACTGCTCCTATGTACAATAATATAAATGCTATAATACTTCCCCTATGTACAAGAATATAACTACTATAATACTGCTCCTATGTACAAGAATATAGCTACTATAATACTGCCCCATGCTGAAGAATATAACTACGATAATACTGCTCCTATGTACAAGAATATAACATAATACTTCTATGTTCAAAAATATAACTACCGTATTTTTTGGACCATAAGATGCACTTTTTCCCCCCAAATATGGGAGGAAAATGGGGGTTGCGTTTTACGGTCCAAAAGTAACTTACAAGTGGTGGTGGAGCGGGATCGGCAGCTGCAACAGCGGCAGAAGATGGCTGCGGAGACAGCAGGCAGCGGCAGCAGAAGAGGTATCTGCCTGGGAGCCGGGGCCTTGCCCGCTAATGAGACCGGTTTCTTGATGTGAGCGGCGTGAGCTGCTTCCGGTGAGTGCGGCCATCTTTCTGAAGCTGATCTACAGGAAAATGGCCACTGGAGCCGGCGCATGCACTCTCCTATGCCGGCGGCCATTTTCCTGTAGATCTCAGCTTCAGAAAGATGGGCACAAGCATCGGAAGCCGCTCACGCCACTCTGCCACGCTACTCACAGCAAGACACCGGAACCGGAACCAGGCCCCAGGGACCCAACCACCACTCACCCAGGCCCCAAGCCCTCAGCCACCACTCACCCAGGCCCCAAGTCCTCAGCCACCAATCACCCAGGCCCCAAACCCAAGCGCCAGCCATCACTCCCACAGGCCCTAAGCCCCCAGCCACCACTCACCCAGGCCCCAAGCCCCCAGAGCCAGCCACCACTCACCCAGGCACCAAGCCCCCAGCGCCAGCCACCACTCAGCCAGGCACCCAAGCCCCCAGCGTCAGCAAGCAGACGCCCAGTGCAAGCCACCAAGCCCCCAGCCCACTAGCTCCAGGCGCCCAGGCCACCAAGCGCGCAGCCCCAGGCCACCAGGCCCTCAGCCCCAGGCCACCAGCGCCAGGCACCCAGGCCACAAGGTGCCCAGTGCAGGCCACCAGCACCAGGCTGCCAGGCCACCAGGCGCCCAGCCCCAGGCCACCAGCACCAGGCACCTAGGCCACCAGGCGACCAGCGCAAGCCACCAGCGCCAGGCCCGGCTTCCTGAAGGACCTTGCCTCCTGTGCCCCAGCTACACGGCCCATCCAGATAAGATACCTATTCAGACTATAAAACGGACCCCCATCTTATCAAAAAAATGTTTTTCCTATTTTGCACCCCAAAATTTGGGGTGCTTCTTATGGTCCGGTGCGTCTTATAGTCCGAAAAATACGGTACTATAATGCTGCTCTAATGTACAAGAATATAACTACTATAATACTGTTCTTATGTACAAGAATATAACTACTATAATACTGCCCTCTATGTACAAGAATACAACTACTATAATACTGCCCCCTATGTACAAGAATAAAACTACTATAACACTGCTCCTATGTACAAGAATATAACTACTATAATACTGTCCCCTATCTACAAGAATATATCTACTATAAAACTACCCCCTATGTGCAAGACTATAACTACTATAATACAGCCTCCTATGTACAAGAAAATAACTACTATAATACTGCCCCCTATGTCCAAGAATATAACTACTATAATACTGCTCGCTATGTGCAAGTATATAACTACTATAATACTGCTCCTATGTACAAGAATGTAACTACTATTATACTGCCCCCTATGTCCAAGAATATGACTACCATAATACTGCCCCCTATGTCCAAGAATATAACTACTATAAAACTGCCCCCTATGTCCAAGAATATAACTACTATATTACTGCCCCATGCTGAAGAATATAACTACGATAATACTGCTCCTATGTACAAGAATATAACATAATACTTCTATGTTCAAAAATATAACTACCGTATTTTTTGGACCATAAGACGCACTTTTTCCCCCCAAATTTGGGAGGAAAATGAGGGATGCGTCTTATGGTCCAAAAGTAACTTACCAGTGGTTGTGGAGCGGAATCGGCAGCTGCAACAGCGGCAGAGATGGCTGTGGAGACAGCAGGCAGTGGCAGCAGAAGAGGTATCTGCCTGGGAGCCGGGGCCTTGCCCGCTACCAGGACCGGTTTCTTGATGTGAGTGGCGTGAGCTGCTTCCGGTGAGTGCGGCCATCTTTCTGAAGTTGATCTACAGGAAAATGGCCACTGGAGCCGGCGCATGCGCTCTCCTATGCCGGCGGCCATTTTCCTGTGGATCTCAGCTTCAGAAACATGGGTGCAAGCATCAGAAGCCGCTCACGCCGCTCTGCCACGCTACTCACAGCAAGACACCGGCCCCGGAACCAGGCCCAGGGACCCAACCACCACTCACCCAGGCCCCAAGACCTCAGCCACCACTCACCCAGGCCCCAAGCCCCCAGAGCCAGCCACCACTCACCCAGGCACCAAGCCCCCAGCGCCAGCCACCACTCAGCCAGGCACCCAAGCCCCCAGCGTCAGCAAGCAGACGCCCAGTGCAAGCCACCAGGCCCCCAGCCCACTAGCACCAGGCGCCCAGGCCACCAGGCGCGCAGCCCCAAGCCACCAGGCCCTCAGCCCCAGGCCACCAGCGCCAGGCACCCAGGCCACAAGGTGCCCAGTGCAGGCCACCAGCACTAGGCTGCCAGGCCACCAGGCGCCCAGCCCCAGGCCACCAGCACCAGGCACCTAGGCCACCAGGCGACCAGCGCAAGCCACCAGCGCCAGGCCCGGCTTCCTGAAGGACCTTGCCTCCTGTGCCCCAGCTACACGGCCTATCCAGATAAGATACCTATTCAGACTATAAAACGGACCCCCATCTTATCAAAAAAAGTTTTTCCTATTTTGCACCCCAAAATTTGGGGTGCGTCTTATGGTCCGGTGCGTCTTATAGTCCGAAAAATATGGTACTCTAATGCTGCTCTAATGTACAAGAATATAACTACTATAATACTGTTCTTATGTACAAGAATATAACTACTATAATACTGCCCTCTATGTACAAGAATACAACTACTATAATACTGCCCCCTATGTACAAGAATAAAACTACTATAACACTGCTCCTATGTACAAGAATATAACTACTATAATACTGTCCCCATCTACAAGAATATATCTACTATAAAACTACCCCCTATGTGCAAGACTATAACTACTATAATACAGCCTCCTATGTACAAGAAAATAACTACTATAATACTGCTCCCATGTACAAGAATATAACTACTATAATACTGCTCCTTTGTACAAGAATATAACTATTATATTACTGCTCCTATGTACAAGAATGTAACTACTATTATACTGCCCCCTATGTCCAAGAATATAACTACTATAATACTGCCCCTATGTCCAAGAATATAACTACTATGATACTGCCCCCTATGTCCAAGAATATAACTACTATAATACTGCCCCTTATGTCCAAGAATATAACTACTATAATACTGCCCCCTATGTACAAGACTATAACTACTATAATACTGGCCCTATGTACATGAATATAACTACTATAATACTGCTCCTATGTACAAGAATATAACTACTATAATACTGCCCTCTATGTACAAGAATATGACTACTATAATACTGCTCCTATGTACAAGAATAAAACTACTATAATACTGCCCTCTATGTACAAGAATATAATTACTATAATACTGCGCCCTATGTCCAAGAATATAACTACTATAATACTGCCTCCTATGTACAAGACTATAACTACTATAATACTGCCCCCTATGTCCAAGAATATAACTACTATAATACTGCCCCCTATGTACAAGACTATATCTACTATAATACTGCCCCCTATTGTACATGAATATAACTACTATAATACTGCTCCTATGTACAAGAATATAACTACTATAATACTGCCCTCTATGTAAAAGAATATAACTACTATAATACTGCCCCTATGTACAAGAATATAACCACTATAATACTGCCTCTATGTACAAGAATATAACTACCATAATACTGCCTCCATGTACAAGAATATAACTACTGTAATACTGCTCCTATGTACAAGACTATAACTACTATAATACTGCCTCTATGTACAAGAATATAACTACTATAATACTGCTCATATGTTTAAGAATATAACTACTATAATCTTGCTGCTATGTACAAGAATATAAGTACTATAATACTGCCCCTATGTACAAGAATATAACTACTATAATACTGCTCCAATGAACAAGATTTTTTCGGATTATTAGACTTTTTTGCACCCAAATTTGTAACGAAAATGTAGTTTACCAGAAAGGAGATGTGGCTGCGCTGGAGCAGAGTCACAGGGGGTAGGGTCGCTGCTGCAGGAACTTGGCGGTGGCGGCAGGGGTGGGGCCATGCTGCGGGCCCTGGGCTAGGAAAAGGGGGTGTTTGGTGGTGAAAGCCTGCAGCTGACCCAGAGCGTTCCCAAAAAATCATTAGAGTTCCATTCCATTGTTTTCAATGCAGTGGACTGTGAGAAAATGTCGGGCGGAGGTGGCTCATGCGCAGATTAAGATCTTGTCTCCGGAGATCTCTATCTGCAAGGGCTTAATCTGCCTCTGTTGGCCATTTTCCTGAAGTTCACCGTAGTGAAAACAATGGAAGAGCGGGGACTCTGCTGACATTATCTGAAAGCTCATGGCCCTCTGCAGCCTCGCACCACCAAACACCCCGTCCTCCCATCCCGCGGTTCGCAGCATCACCCCACTCCTGCCGCTGCCAGCTTCCTGTGACCCCGCTCCATCACAGCCGCCCCATCTCCCCTAGTACGCTACTTCAAAATTCGGCTATAAGATGCGCTACCATTTTGTAAAAAAAAAAAAAGTTTCCTACTCTCCCCCCAAAAAATTTTTTGGGGGGGGTGTCTTATAGTCAGCAAAATAGAGTAACTTCTACAATACTACCTCCAATATACAACAATACAAGTAATATAATACTGCTCCCTATGCAGAAGAATATGACGGCCCTGAGGCTGTTTTCTGTGCAATATTGTCCAGGCTTGCTGATATCTAGTACATTAATTGTAATTCTATTCCATCTCTATGATGGGAATGTCACTGAGCCTCTTCTGGTGTCTGTAGAACATGCAGAGATCTTTATACATTTAGTAATCTGGACGATTTTGCTATGGGCCAATTAATGTCAAAAAGCTGTATCCGGCATCCAGTACAAAATGTGTCTGAAGATGCTTAATTTACTTTGTGACATGGATGCAGCATACAAATTCACTGCAGCTGCACAAGTTTAGCTTTAGTGTCATCCCAGATAAGAAGATCGCAAATGCAAACCGTTCTACTGAATAATTAATCGGGAAAGATGCCTCAAATGCTAATTGCAATTAAACTGAAGTACGTGCTGCAAAAACTCCCAGTCATGTCAAGGTATCATACAGGGATGCATACTTGAGGTTGATTTAAGATGGTGACATTTATGTGTGACTTGATCCAAGATTTCCAATATTTAGTTTTTTTTTCTGTAGATTTTTTTCCTGGCATGTAATTAGAGGGAAAACACAAAAAAATAATGATGATCATTAAGGCACAGTAAGTGTGCCAGCTCGATCACAAGCGGAAGAGTATTTTTGTCCTTAAAGGAATTTTTAAAAATTAGAAAAAATAATTTTTTTTCAATAATAGCGCCACATTTGTCTACAGGTTACATTCGGCATTGCAGTTTACACCCAATAAAATCAGTGTAGCGAAGCTGAAATGCCAGACATGACCTACGGACCGGTGTGGCACTGTTGGTTAAAAGAAAAGCAAACATGTTGCTTTAATCCTGAAAATCCCCATTAAAGCAGTACTCATTTCAGATGAGTAGATCAATCCACAGAAATTCGAGTCAAATTTCCTGAAATTCATATGTCATCCCTTGTGAATTAGAACAGTTTATGATTCAAATTCTGTGGATTGCAAAAAAATGCCTGACGTTATCTCACTTATTGCTGAAAATTGCCTCATCTAGACAGCAAGTTAATGAAGTCAATCACAGCAGCACTGGCTTCTTTATAATGCCTTACAGCTATCTCATCATATGGTTTAGCACAGCCACTATAAAAGCTGAGGGCAAGGAAAGCAGTAGCCACTTTAGGATTTTACAGCCTAGGGATAGGATGTCAGAGCGCACAGCTCATCATTACAGATAGGGGATATAAAGGTTTAAACCTGATTGTGATGTACTTCTGCAATGCTAAAAAACATGGAAAATGGAGATGGTAGCCTCAGTCTGTGAAAAATATTTCAATGATTCAATAAAAGGAAAGTGCTGTACCTGCATAGTCAGTGTGACTGTGAAATGATTGATCTGAGATATACTGCAGTAACAGCATTTTTTTCTTCATTTTTTTCTTCATTTTTTATTCTTCAGACACTGTAAACAAGGAGGGCATTTTAGTACCCCTCCGTCTTAATTTTACTACTAAAGAAATCTCCTGAAACCAGAGCTTGGGTTTCACAGAAAGTGTGCTTCTTGCATGGTGAAATGGGTAAAACATATTTTATTTAAATCTTCGAAATCCATAAATATAAACAGAAATGTTGTGTTGTTATAATAACGTAGTATTAGAATTGCAACCAGTAATGTAGCCATCTATGCCCAAAAAGGGATAATTTTTGGACCGATTTTATAATTCAAGTAGCCTAAAATGTCTGTCAGTGCAATGTGTTATTAAGTAACCTGTTATTTATCAATGTTTGCCATCCGTTCTCCTGTAGCCAGAGGTTACCCAGACATAAACATGTGTTTGTGTCAAAGAGCTCAAAATGGGTTCAAGATACGTAAATAGTCCTCCAAGTGTTATACACATTTTTACCAGAGAATTAGAGGCTTTTCGAAATTATTTTTGGAAAAATTCAATGAAGGTGGCGATTTAGATTTTTAAAAGATTCCCTCATCTCTAGTATTCATAACTTTAACATTTCTGCTGTATCACGGAATATACCACCTCTGGAATCCACAAATTTCAAAGGAACAGGCTCACTGACCCTTTTACCAATTAATGGTGGTCATTATCCCTACTTAATTCAATATACAGCTAGCTGTTCCCTTCTTTATTGAAGTATATGGGAGTTGTAGAAAAAAACAAGCAAATAGCACTTGGCTCCAAGGCTACTTGAATCCAAGTCGGCAAACAGAGGTTCTCTGGAGACACAGAAATAGGACAAACTGTAAGTGTTGAAGAAGAGGATATACCTTAAAAAGTTGATCCCCTACCATATTTCATGAGACAGTCTGCATGCAATATTAAAGGGAACCTGCCACGTGAAAAAACACTATTAACCTGCAGATATGGGGTTAATCTGCAGGTTAACAGTATACTGAACATGCCCAGCGCCGGCACTTTGATCTCCACTGCCGGGAGAAAATGAACTCTATTCTTCCCAGTAGCGTTTGGGTTTAAGCCAGGTGGCGTCGGCTTGGGTTCAATTAATGCTCTGTGTATAGGTCCAGCTGGACGTCAGTGCAGGGAATGTGGTTACAGTCGCCGCTCTCTATACACAGAGCCGTGTCTGAGCCCATGACAGAAACCTGAATGAATAAAGTTAATTTCCTCCCGGCAGTGGGGCTCTAAGTGCGGGCACCGGGCAGGTTCAGAACGTTATTAATCTGCAGATTAACCCCACATCGTCAGGTTAATAGCGTTTTTTCATTTGAGAGGTTCCTTTTAAATACATTTATTTGACCTAGTGAGGCTGTTGAACTTACTTTGAAAATCCATCTCAAAATTGCTGTACAATCTTCTTGATGTTAAAATATGCTGGTGAGTGCACCTATAGAGCTTGAGTTCTCAACAGTCTATGACCACAATTAGCTAGTCAATCAGCACCCTTTAGGACAGACAGAGAGCTGTAGCTTGTACTTAGCAGTGTGAGATATTGACAGCACAGAGAAGGGTCACTGAAGAGTTGTCAAACAGGGGCTAGGCTAGACAAAGATTGAGCAGTAGCATGGAGGAGGACACTGAGGAGCTGGTAATCAGGCTAGGTGGCAAGAGATTCATCAGCAGAGAGGAGGGACGCTGACAAGTTTGTTAGTGAGATTAGGTGAGTGGAGATTCAGCAGCACGGAGAAGGGACACTGAGAATCTGTCAATCTGACTAGATTCTGTAGCAGGGAGAGCTAGCAGCAGGGAGGTGGGACATTGAGGCTCATTGAACAGGGAAGGTGGATGGATATTTAGCAGCAGTGGGAAAGATGGATACTGAAGAAGTTATTAAACAGGCTAGGTGGGTGTAGATTTAGCAACAGCAGGGTGAAAGGACACTGAGGAGCTGTCAATCAAGCTAGGTGGCAGTAGATTCAGCAGCAGGGAGGAGGGACGCTGAGAAGCTTGTAAGTGAGACTAGTTAAGTGGAATTGAACAGAAGATAGAAGGGATACTGAGGATTTGTAAGTCAGGTTAGATTCTGCAACAGCAGCAGGGAGAGATAGCAGCAGCAGAGAGGAGGAACATTGAGGCTCGTCAAGCAGGGATGCACATTTAGCAGCAGTGGGGAGGAGTACGGACACTGAAGAGATTATCATACAGGCTTGGTGGGTGGAGATTTAGCAACTGTAGAATGGAGGAACACTGAGGAGCTGTCAATCAGGCTCGGTGGGTGGAGATTTAGCAACCGCAATGTGAAGGGACACTAAGCAGCTGTCAATCAAGCTAGGTGGCAGTAGATCCAGCAGCAGGGAGGAGGGACACTGAAAAGATTGTAAGTGAAACTAGGTGAGTGGAATTGAACAGCACAGCAGAAAGAAAGGATACTGAGGATTGGTCAGTCAGGCTACATTCTGCAGCAGCATGGAGAGTTAGCAGCGGCAGGGAGGAGGGACATTGAGGCTCGTCAAACAGGGAAGGTGGATGGACATTTAGCAGCAGTGGGGAGTACAAACACTGAAGACATTATCAAACAGGCTAGGTGTTTGGAGATTTAGCAACTGTAGGATGGAGGAATACCAAGGAGTTGTCAATCAGGCTGGGTGGGTGGAGATTTAGCAACAGCAGGATGAAGGGACACTGAACAGCTGTCAATCATGATAGGTGGGCAGAAATTCAGCAATAGTCAGGAGGCACACTAAGCTCAAAAAGGATTGTAAAGCCATTTTGACATGGATTTTCAAAGTAAGTACTACAGCTTTATCAGGGCTAAGATATCTATTTATTAATGTATGCATTTTGCATAGTAAAATCTAGTGACAGCTCTGCTTTAAGCCATGTTTTGTTTCTGCCATAGTCCCCTTCTTTTCTGTATATAGTATATGTATATACCATATATCTTCATTTTGCATAAATAAAGAATGAAATGAAGGGCGATCGGCCGGCATAGTACATCAGATAGTATTTAACTATAAATAATAAAACACTTAACACATACATATCCATAAAAAAGCCTTTTCCATGTGAATGATTGTCTTGCTAATACCAACAAGTACTGTGGAGAACATCAAATCCCTTGATAGATGATTGTTGCCACAAGGATTTATTCTCTTCAAGCTTTAACTAAAATAGCTTCAGTTGCTTTCTGCTATTTAGGGATATTGAAATGGAAGGTTATAGTGAAATGATTTACAGATAGTAATTGCATTTCCCCGCGTACCTATTTCCATAAATGAGATCACAAATCCAATCTGTGTACAGCCGTAGCATAACTCTGTCAATATTCTCAGCCCTCCATGACTTTTCTCCCCGGGCACCATTTTGGTGACTTTCTAAAGACGAATGATCAGGACTTGGACTTTCTTGGCAAAGTGGAGCACTTTTTTTTTATGGTGCTCTAAGTGCCAGCCATTACTGCAATGCAGGAGCGTGAGAATTACTTTTCTGCAGGCTGTTAACAGACTTTAGAATCCAGCGTTAACAAAAATTCATTATCACAGGGCATCGGTGGGGTTTTTCCATCATCCACCCCCATTAGAAATCTCAGAGAAGATGATATAAGCAAAAGTGTAGAAAGTCTCTACATGGATTTTTCCGTAGTTCCACATTTATCCGGCAAAGGACACTCGGGGAAAAAAAAAAAAGCAACTGTATGCAACTTCCCTCAAACATGTAGACTAGGGTGCGGGTGCGTATAGTTGATGAAACTTGGTCTTTAAAATTTGATATTCCACCTTAAAGGAAATGTCTTCATATCCATTTGCATCCTCTCCTGAAAGATCCACTTTGGTGGATCTTTGGACGTCAACGTCGGTCAGTGTCAAATCCAATTTTTGCGAAGGCAGGGCAGAATATGAGAAGCTATTTGGAAGGCATCACTCCTCCTCCTTTGGAAAATGTAATATAAGTTCTTGAGGGTACAGAGCGAGCTTGAAGAACATGTAGATGTTGGACAAAACAAAAGCCAAAAGGGTAAAGATAAAGAGGATCTGCTTAGAAAAAAGAGCAACTTAGCAAGTAAGGCTGAAAACTGGAATAGGTCTCAGAGTTTTCCATGAATCATAGCAGATTTTGTTGCTTCAATTCAAAGGTAACTTGATTGACGTGACTTATCTTCAAGTGAATGGCAACTTGATGTCATATGGTTTTGCTTCGATGTGATCATGTTGAAGGAAAACCTTCAGCGAAGAAGACTAAGTTGTCCATTGATCCTCTAACTACCATTCAAGCTGCCATACAAGATCAATAAAAACACATAAATAAGAACATTGAGAATCTCTATTAAGACCGTTTTCACACAGTGCAGTTTTCAGATGTACTGTGACACGTAGTGCCGAGAGGTGATAATGTGACTCTCGGATAGATGCCATAGTAGAAGGTGGCAACTCTTCTCTGTTGAAGGAAAAGTTGTGGTGTCACCTTATTTTATCTGTTTTTAATTATTACAACTAGATCCTGAAACATTTGTCGAAATCTGTTTTTTCTCAATTGAAGCATTTTTTTGTTTTAATTTAAAGCATACTCATTGTTTCAAGCAGTTTTTCAGAAGACGCTCTCATGTATGTGAAAATGAGGAATACCACTACTTCTGGACATTACATGACTTTTTTTGCCCTTTTCACCAGTTTTCAACTTTGAATGCTTTGTCTCTAATATCAGTTGTCTCTGAGCTGGTGGGTAGAGTCTAGCTGCTATGTTGGCTTCCCTAGACAGTAAACACAGACAGGAGGGATTCTTGCTTTCCTATCGCTATATACCGCATGTTTAAAAAGTAACATGAGCAGTATGGAGGACATTACACAGCAGTATTGAGCAGTGCAGCTGTGAATCCAGCACTGGAGTGAGCTAAAACATTTACTAGACATCCTCTGGGTGTCTCTGACTCTTTCACTCTTCTTCTCCTTCTCTCCCTTCTTCATTGACTTCAATAGGGAGATGTAATCTGATCTCTCAGAAAGCAGGCATGGATATTAGCTGTTTTTCATAGGGAATGATAGTATTGCGATACTAGAGTAGCACTGCTGGAAACCAGTGGCCCAACGAGCACAAGCAAGAACAGCAAGTGGTAGTAGAAGTTCTTGAAGTTGGAATAGAGTTGTAAGAAACAATCTATAGATGAAGTTAGAACAGTCTGGGTAAGAATGTTCAGGAGCTGGAGACTAAAACTAAGCTAACAGCTAGAAACAATATTCAAGCAATGAGTGAGAAATCCATGTGGCTATAAGTAGGTCCAAACAGGTAACATGATGGATTCCATAGAGTCAGAATCCGCCATCTTGGTAAAGGGCAATTGCAGAACACAATTGCCGCCTCCAGTGGTAAGGAGTGAAACTGTAGCACAATTATCAAAGTGAACAATAGCGGCCACTAGTGGTAAAACTGTATAAGGCAACAGAAATCCTGACAGATAGGAGGCATTGAGAGAAGTGGCTAACTGCTGGAAAGAGAAACATATGCAATGAATATTTCATGTCTGCAGCTGATAAGGGGGCAGCCATCTTGACTTTTTGCAATATATTCCCTGCAATATCTTATCTTTCAGTGATGTGAGGTGAAGTGGAATACTTAGTGCTGATTAGGTCCTACAAGATGACATAGCACTAGAGTAAAGCCGCGCCATGTGGTGGCATTTAGAATGTGACACCCCAGGGGTCTGGTTGCCACAGTGATAGAGATGTTGTGTCTGAGAGCGGGTGGGGGGTCCTTTGGTCGGGGATCCTGTGCATGCCACACCTCCTGCCCAGTCTTGGGAGGGGAGGAACTTCCCCTGTATAAACCCGGGGCTGAAGCAGGGTTAGCAGTCAAGGAGAGTAGAGACAAGAAACAGTCACAGGAAGAAACAGCAGAAGCTCAGTGGGAGCAATACTACTACAAGTCAAGGGCTGGCAGCTGCAGAGCTCGTCCTGACTGAGAAGCTTTCTTACCGGACCCGGCGTCCGAGGCTGTGGGGACTAACTCTTACCCAGCAGCAGAAGCCGACCGGCAGGGGATTTCAGGTCCTCAGGCCCAGAAACCCGAAGGCACGGTCACACGCGTGGGACCAGCACCGCCATCGTGGAGCGGAAGCCATTAGAAGGCCCCGAGTCACCGGCCATACGGGTGAGCACCACACGGTACACTCAGGGACGTGGGCTACTTATATCCGCTTCTAGCAAGGTAGCCAGAAGAGTACAGTCAGTTTGGGAGGCCTACAACTCCGCCTGGCCAGGGGAGATCCCATCTGCTCAAGGACTGACCAGGCCCCGTTCACTAGCAAGTACTCCGGGAGGGTCTATCGTTGTTACCAGTAAAGACCCTGAATTACACCGCACCGTCTCTGAGTGGTTCCTGCTACCCCCATCATCCACATCTGCTGCCCTGAGGCCATACCCATCCCGTTGGGGGTTATACCATCTACGCTGCACCATCCATCCACCGGCCTCAGCGGACTGTCCTGCAGCGGCAGCTCCATAGCTGCATTCAACGGGTGGCGTAGTCGTCCTGCATCTACCGCTGTTACATCGCCGCTCAGTTTGACTCCCTGGGCACGGACCGGGTCACCGCCACGAGACTACAACCCTCAAGAGATCCGGCTCCGGGTAAGCTCCCGCGTGCGCAACGCAGCGCGACACAGGCCTAGGGGCGCGTCAACTTTGGCGTAGTCGGCAGGATTTCGTGCCCGCAACCACCGGGTACTGCGTGCCTGAAAAAGAGACTTTTCAAACTTACCTGTGGTGAAGATTCCCGCCATCCGGCGCCATCTTCAGCCTTCTTCCCGCCATCGGTGAAGTTTCCCGCCATCCGGCGCCATCTTCTGCCTTCTTCCCGCCATCCGTGGAGTTTTCCCGCCATTGGACGCCATCTTGAGGACGCCGTGCGGGAAGAAGAGGGGCGTGGACTCCGAAAGCGCGCGAGAACTGAAGCCCCGCCTCACGTCCGGACGTTGCGTAAGGTCCTGGAAGGAGCCCAGCAGACGCCGACGTCACAGGAGCGCGACGGAAGGTCCTCAACCCTGACGATCCACTGCGGAGCCGCGGCCTACGGAACAGGATCATCACAAGGTAGGCCACGGTCCACTAGGGGGGAGGAAGATGTCGGATACGGAGGAGAGCTTCACTGCCTCAACCCCCGCCAGCGCTACCGCTGCTGCAGTTATGCCCTTCACCATGCCCTATATCCCGGGAGCAGCTTGGCTACCCCAGTACTCAGGGGAGTCACATACCCTGCATGACTTTAGAGAAAAGCTGGATAGCCTCTTCCAGGTGTACCCCCTCACAGAAGAGCAAAAAGTGAGCATCCTGGTGGCCCAACTAACCGGGGCAGCCAAAAGGGAAGTAAAATCCTGGCCACCTGGGAGGAAGACTGTCGCAGGGATACTCACCCGGCTGAAGGACACCTTTGATACCCGCACCTCAGCCGAGATTAAGCTTAGATTCTACGGGTGCAAGCAGCGAGCGCATGAGAGTATAAGGGACTATGCACTAAACCTACAAGAGGCCCTGAGGGCCATTAAGCAGACCGACCCTGATGGAGTGGGAAACGAGGACAGGCTGTTGACCGAACAGTTTATAGAGGGACTGTATTGTAATACCCACCGAACCCAGTTGCGGGCAATGGCGTTACAGGATCCCCATCTGGGCTTTGCACAGTTCAAGGACAGAGCCATCCGGGTGCTCCGAGAACCGGCACCGGGTGGCGTTGTGACCCACAAGCGCCCTGCTATCACTTACCACCAGGAGGCGGCGCCCTTGTCGGCAGGGCCTGTGGGAGCTGATGCGCAGGCTTTGGACAATGACCCGGCTCCAGACCTACACCATCAGGTCCAAGAGCTAGCTAAGAGCGTTGCTGCGCTAACCCGAACTGTGCAGTCTTTACAGGCTTCCACCCCAGGGAAGATCCAGCTGGCATCCGGACCGGAGGACATCCCGTGGCGTCGACCAAGGAGGACCCCACCGGCCAGAGGAAGACCCAGTGACCGATACAGCGAGGACGGACGACCCATCTGCCGCCGCTGCAATCAACCTGGACATACGGCAAGGTACTGTTCTTTAAACGGGCACAACCTGGGGTAGAGGGCCAACCCCCAGGAAAAAGATCACCAGGCCCATCGAACTGGCGCGACAGATATGTGGGAGGACGTCCAGTCTTGCCTGTGGTACTGGATGGCATTCCCATGAGTGCCCTACTGGACACCGGGTCACAGGTCACCACCATCCCGTACGTGCTCTTTAAGCAGTACTGGAATGACTCGGATATTACCCGCTACCCTGACGACGACTTGAGTATCATCGCCAGCAATGGCCAGCCCGTGCCACAGATCGGATTTAAAGAGGTGACCATCAAAATCGGTAGAGTCGAACTGGCAGCACAGGGACTGATCATTGTAGATATTGACAAACATGAGAGTCACCCAAAAATAACTCTAGGAACTAATGTAATTGAAAATTGTCTTGCAGAGGTGATTTTCCTTTTACAGCAGGTTGCCAAGAACGCCAGCTCCGGCGAGCAGCGGGTGCTCCAGAAAGAGATCCGGTCACTGATGCGACGGCAACAGGTGGAACTCTCCGGCGGTGAGATTGGTAGCGTAAGAATGTGTGACCATTTTCCTATTGCCATGCCCCCAAAAAGTGAAATGATGATTTGGTGCCGGGCAGCTATTGGTCTGAGAGGTAGAGATTACCAGGCAATGGTAGAACCAGTTTACTCAGACAGTAGGCCCACCATTTTGACAGCACGGGGGGTGGTCAATGTACGCCATGGGAGGGTGCCCGTTCGCATAATCAATATCGGGGAGAGGGAAGTGTACCTGCCCCGGTATGCCACGCTAGCCAAATTATATACCATCAACCAAAACTCTATACAGTCTGTGGAACCCTTGCCTCCATCTCACCCGGAGGAAGGTAACGGCTCTAAGAAAGTAATGGAGGATTGGTGTCAGCAACTACACTTGGGAACTGACTCCACTCCCTCCCACCAGAAACAGGGAGTCTACCGGGTGGTTCAAGAGTATGAGAGAGTGTTTAGTAAACACCCGTTAGACTTCGGGCGAGTCAAGGGGGTAGAACACCGCATCCCCACGGGAGATCATCCTCCCATAAAAGAGAGGTATCGACCCGTACCCCCTGCACATTACCAACACGCCAAGGGGATGCTTAGAGACATGAAGGAGGCTGGGGTAATCCGGGATAGCTGTAGCCCCTGGGCAGCCCCACTAGTTTTAGTCAAAAAGAAAGACAACACTATGAGGATGTGTGTAGATTACCGGAAAATCAACCGTATCACACACAAGGATGCGTACCCTTTACCAAGGATAGAGGAGTCTTTGGCTGCTTTAAGATCTGCTAACTTCTTCTCCACCTTGGATCTCACTAGCGGGTACTGGCAGGTTCCTGTAGCAGAGGCAGACCGGGAGAAGACCGCATTCACCACCCCGATGGGACTTAGTGAGTTCACTTGCATGCCGTTCGGACTCTGCAACGCACCGGGAACCTTCCAACGACTAATGGAGTGTTGTCTGGGCCACAGAAACTTCGAGACGGTCCTGTTGTACGTGGACGATGTCATCGTATATTCCAAGACGTATGAGGACCACCTGAAACACCTGGCGGAAGTGTTCGAAGCTCTGGCAAGTTACGGCCTAAAGGTGAAACCCTCCAAGTGTCACCTCCTGAAACCAAAGGTGCAGTACCTGGGACACGTGGTGAGCGCTGACGGAGTGGCTCCCGACCCTGATAAGATCACCGCAATTAAGGAATGGCCAAGCCCCTCCAGCGTAAAAGAAGTGCGGCAGTTCCTCGGGTTGGTAGGCTACTACCGAAGGTTTATTCCCGGTTTCACCAAAAAGGCAGCACCTATGCAGGACCTCCTGATAGGCCAGTCCCGGAAGGCCAAGAACCAGAAGCCGCCCTTCAAATGGGAGGAGCTGGAAGAAGAGTCCTTCCGCCAGCTGAAGATGGCCCTCACGGGGGACGAAATCCTGGCGTACCCGGATTATAGCCAGCCCTTTATCCTCTACACCGACGCCAGTAACATCGGGCTAGGAGCCGTACTGTCCCAGATCCAGCAGGGGAAGGAACGAGTAATCGCCTAAGCCAGCCGAAAACTGCGACCCACCGAAAGGAACCCCGAGAATTACAGCTCATTTAAGCTAGAGTTCCTGGCCGTAGTATGGGCAGTCACCGAGCGCTTTAAGCATTACCTCGCTTCTTCCCGGTTCACCGTGTACACGGATAACAACCCGTTGACACACCTGGACACGGCAAGACTCGGTGCCCTGGAGCAGAGGTGGATGGCCCGTCTGTCCAACTACGAGTTCACAATCAAATAGCGGGCAGGACGCTCCAATACCAACGCGGACGCCCTGTCCAGGATGCCCAACCTGCCGGACGGAGGAGAAGATCCGGAGGGACTGGAAGAAGTTGAACTCCCTGCGTTCCACCGTCATGGGACTATCCAGTATTCCCACCGGGTAAGGAGTAAGCAGGCTGCTACGTTGAACCCCTTACCCCACTACAACTGGGCGGAAACGCAAGACAGCGACCCTGCCGTCCGACTGGTGAAGGAGATGCTGACTCGGCCGGAGGCTCGCCTTGAACCAGACGCTCCGGAGGAAGCCAAACAACTATGGGCAGAGAAGAGTCGACTGTTCCTTTACAAAGGGAAGTTGTGCCGCAGAATGGTTAACTCCCGGACGCATGAATTACTCTGGCAAGTAGTGGTGCCACGAAGGGACGCAGCCATGGTGATGGAGGCATACCACGACGGAGCTGGGCACTTCGGGTGGAAGAAGCTGGAGTTCCTGCTGCGCGAGCGGTTCCACTGGGTAGGCATGAGGGGAACCATTGAGAAGTGGTGCAGAGACTGTGGCCCGTGCAACCTGAGAAGGAAGGACCGTGCCAGCCAGAAGACTCCCCTGCAGTCCATCGTCACCCGGCAACCGTTGGAACTTGTAGCCTTGGATCATGTAAAACTGACCCCAAGCAGAAGTGGCTACGTCTACGCGTTAACCATCGTGGATCATTACTCCCGGTTTCTGGTTGTCGTCCCCGTCAAGGACTTAACGGCTCAAACAGCGGCTAGAGCCTTCCAGCAGCACTTTTGCCGTCCACACGGGTACCCGGACCAAGTGCTGACGGACCAGGGACCTGCCTTTGAAGCGGAGGTCTTCCAGGAATTCTGCAATCTGTATGGCTGCCGGAAGATAAGGACGACACCCTACCATCCGCAAACTAATGGACTTTGTGAGAAAATGAACCAGGTGGTAATGGATCTTCTAAAAACGTTGCCCCTGGAAGAACGCAGTCTGTGGCCTGAGAAGTTGCCCGATCTGGTGGACCTATACAACCACATCCCGGTAGGTTCCACCAACTGTACCCCGGCTTACCTAATGAGGGCAAGACCTGGTAAGTTACCTGTTGACCTGGAAATGGGAGTCCTGACACCCGAGGACACTTCACCAGAAACAGACTGGGACACAGAGAGGCAGCAGCAGTACCGGAGAGTACAGGAGAGCGTGGAGCGAAGTCTCTGTCAGGCTAGGGAAAGACAAGAGAAAACTTACAACCAGTATGCTCCCGCTGTTCCCCTGGTACCCGGAGAGCAGGTCTTGAAGAGGAAGAGACGGCTCCACAAGTTGGATGACCAGTGGGAGAAGGACCCGTACACCGTACTGCCCTCAAGCCACGAGAACCCGAAGGTTTGTACCATCAGTAAAGACGGAGGGGAAACCACCGCCATTGTATCCCGGGACCACCTGAAGAAGTGTCCCGAACAACTGAGGAACCCTGAAGAGGAACAAGAAGACCATCGACCCGTAGAGGAAAGGGAAGATATGGTTAGTACTGTGCTCGGGGACTTCCCTCGGTCTTGGACTCAAGTCAATGGTGCAGTTGTGGTACCCGTACTCACCTTCCTCCAACCAGCATCCCAAGCACCTACGGAGCAACAGGTAGAGCTGGAAGAACAGCCGGTCCAGGAGGCAGAAGACTCCACACAAGCAGAACAGGAGGATCAACCCTCTGCTTATAGTGAGCCTGCCGTACCCCTAGTGAGACAAAGAGCCGGTAGACAGCTGCCCAGTTTACCCTTGACAGCTCCTACACCCTGTAGTTCAGGGCCAGACAGTCAGCTCCGTAGGTCCACTAGGGCCACTAGAGGCCAGTTACCCGCACGCTGGAGGATTTGAAGTGTATAAATTGTTTTATTTATGTTTATCTGTGTATTGTTGCTTGTGTATAATTTTGTGTTTCCAGTTATTTTTAGGAATCCTTGGTGGATTTACCGGGAATCCTTGTACATAGTTGGAGCGTAACCCAGGATGGACTAGAGACTGTTAAGGACTCGGGGTAGGACAGACCCCTACCTGGTTACGTCTCCCTGTTTTGGTGAAATGGACACCTTGCTTTCTTCAAAGACTGCACCCGGTTACGGACATGCCGTGACCACCTTTATGTGTTTCTTATTGTATTGATATTGTTATATCTTGTTATGTTTTTCTAAAATATGTTTAGTCCCGGAGTACTAAATTTCACTAGGGGGGAATGTGACACCCCAGGGGTCTGGTTGCCACAGTGATAGAGATGTTGTGTCTGAGAGCGGGTGGGGGGTCCTTTGGTCGGGGATCCTGTGCATGCCACACCTCCTGCCCAGTCTTGGGAGGGGAGGAACTTCCCCTGTATAAACCCGGGGCTGAAGCAGGGTTAGCAGTCAAGGAGAGTAGAGACAAGAAACAGTCACAGGAAGAAACAGCAGAAGCTCAGTGGGAGCAATACTACTACAAGTCAAGGGCTGGCAGCTGCAGAGCTCGCCCTGACTGAGAAGCTTTCTTACCGGACCCGGCGTCCGAGGCTGTGGGGACTAACTCTTACCCAGCAGCAGAAGCCGACCGGCAGGGGATTTCAGGTCCTCAGGCCCAGAAACCCGAAGGCACGGTCACACGCGTGGGACCAGCACCGCCATCGTGGAGCGGAAGCCATTAGAAGGCCCCGAGTCACCGGCCATACGGGTGAGCACCACACGGTACACTCAGGGACGTGGGCTACTTATATCCGCTTCTAGCAAGGTAGCCAGAAGAGTACAGTCAGTTTGGGAGGCCTACAACTCCGCCTGGCCAGGGGAGATCCCATCTGCTCAAGGACTGACCAGGCCCCGTTCACTAGCAAGTACTCCGGGAGGGTCTATCGTTGTTACCAGTAAAGACCCTGAATTACACCGCACCGTCTCTGAGTGGTTCCTGCTACCCCCATCATCCACATCTGCTGCCCTGAGGCCATACCCATCCCGTTGGGGGTTATACCATCTACGCTGCACCATCCATCCACCGGCCTCAGCGGACTGTCCTGCAGCGGCAGCTCCATAGCTGCATTCAACGGGTGGCGTAGTCGTCCTGCATCTACCGCTGTTACATCGCCGCTCAGTTTGACTCCCTGGGCACGGACCGGGTCACCGCCACGAGACTACAACCCTCAAGAGATCCGGCTCCGGGTAAGCTCCCGCGTGCGCAACGCAGCGCGACACAGGCCCAGGGGCGCGTCAAGAACACCTAGTGGCAACTTGGTGTAGTGCAACCGGTAAGTGTTACAGTTTACTTTTTAACAATTAACATTCTTACATCCTTAATAAGACGTAGATTTAGTAAGTAGATGTTTGTTAGCAATGTCTGCCACGACAGGTCCTATAAGTGGACATTGTAGGCGCAGATACACCGGAGGTTAAATGTCTTTCTCTCTATTGTCCGGATTAGATATTGCATTTTACACATTCAGGAAAGTGAGAGTAGCGTTTCATATTCATCTGTACATAAATTATTCAGTTTGTTTCACCTCGGATGGCTGCGCGCTGTTATCGCCTCCGTTGGTTTTATTTGGCCCCAGTGATTAAGTCTTGTAAACAGGATCCTGTAAATATTGAAAGAGAGGAAGAAAGGGAGTTCTGCTCCTGGAGATACGGGCAGCATTTTGCCGCTTTTACTCTTAGGTGCTTTCATTGGCATTACACTGGTCGTTAATGTTATGATTGATCTCCAAGTGCAGCACAGTATACGCCCATCTGATGTCTTGCTCAACATATATACTTCATGCTGCTCCTTATGGTGAAACAGTGTACAAATAACTACTCATAATACTGCCCCAAGGTGCTGAAATAATAGCGCCATACTCCAACCAATGTACGTAGCCTTCAAAAATCTACACAACCATTATACAATTATTGCTAAAAAGTCTTCCTATCTTGGATATCTAGGACATAATTATTTATTCATTTTACTTGCTTATATATTTATTTATTATTATTAATTATATAGCGCCATCATACTCCACTGTACTTTATAGATATCATCATCTCTGTCCCCATTGGGGCTCACAATCTAGATTCCCTATCAGCATGTCTTTGAAGTGTAGGAAGAAACCAGGGAACCAGGAGGAAACCAACGCAAACACGGGGAGAACATACAAACTCCTTGCAGATGTTGTCCTTGGTGGGATTTGAACCCAGGACCCCACTGCTGAAAGGCCATCATGCTACCCCATAACGAATATGCCAAAAAGTTCAGAGACTTTTCTTGGTTCCATCGAGAACAGAACTGGAGAGCTGTCAGAGCCTATCATTTCTCTACATTCATGGCATTGGGAGAGGAATGGAGAATTGGAAGTGTATGTGCATTTCTCTACATTTACTCATATAGGACTGCCAAAAAATTAGGGAGTAGGATGCTTTCCAATATTTTTAGTTCCTGTATAAAAGGCACAAGCATGACCGCCTCTTATGTGTTGTGCTGGAGCTGAAACGTTGCACTCCATGGGCATGGAATAAATATATTTCTTAGTTTTATTGAAGAGTGTGCTGCCTACATTTTAGCTACCTGTATTTTGGGATCTGATCACCAGGAGATCTGGAGGTTGGGTTGGTGCTGCTTTGTTGTATTCTTTTGGATAGATAGATTGATAGATAGATAGATAGATATATAGATAGATCGATAGATAGATAGATAATAGATAGATAATCTAAAATATAATCGGCCAAGCGTCCCTCTGTCTGAAGCCTCTATAGACTGCGCATGCACGACGCGCAGTCTGGCTCCAGACAGAAGAACACTTGGAGCCGTTACAGGTAAGACGAGTATATGGCGCCAGAGATTGCGGTATGTGTACACACTGAACGCATACCGCGATCTCCGGAGCCATACTTACATACTTACCTGACCAGGAGGAGCGTTGTCGCGGCGCCTCTCTTCTGGTCGGAGACCGGGGGTGGAGTGAAGGCATCGGAATCGGCGAATGCGCATAGCGCTATCCGGCACCATTTTACTGAAGACACATTTACAGTGTGTCCTCAGCAAAATGGCGCCAGACTGCGCAGTGCTCTGGCGCCGCACTACTCCCCCGGCCTCCAGCAGAACAGGACACAGCAGCGCTGGAGCACAGGGAAGAAAGGTGAGTATAAGTGTTTATTTTTTTTGTAAGTGTGCAGCGTGCAAGGGATGAGGGGTGCCATACATACCGGGATTGGGTGATGAGGGGGCCACATATACCAGGATTGTGGGAAGAGAGGGCCACACATACCAGGATTTGGGTATGAGGGGGCCACACATACCAGGATTGGGGGATGAGGGGGCCACACATACCAGGATTGGGGGCTGAGGGGTGCCATGCATACCAGGATTGGGGGTGAGGGGATCATGCATACCAGGATTGGGGGTGAGGGTACCACGCATACCAGGATTGGGGGATGAGGGGTACCACGCATACCAGGATTGGGGGATGAGGGGTACCATGCTTACCAGGATTGGGGGAAGAGGGGTACCATGCATACCAGGATAGGGGGATGAGGGGTAGCACGCATACCAGGATTGGGGGTGAGGGGTGCCATGCATGCCAGGATTGAGGGTGAGGGGTGCCATGTGTAGCAGGATTGGGGGTGAGAGGTGCTATGCATACCAGGATTGAGGGTGAGGTGTGCCATGTGTACCAGGATTAGAGGTGAGGGGTGCCATGCATACCAGGATAGGGATGAGGGCAGCAAATAACAGGATGGTGGAACAGGATTGGGGAGCACAAATACCACGATGGGGGCAGCACATACCAGCATGGGAGACCATAAACCAATAAAAATGCTCGCCACCTGACCATAGAATGGGCTCAATAGCTAGTAGATATATAATAGATAATAGATGATAGATGGATAATAGTTACATAGTTACATAGTTACATAGTTTATAAGGCCGAAAAAAGACAAGCGTCCATCCAGTTCAGCCTATTTCTTGTGCACTGCAGCTATTCCGCAGCGTTGATCCAGGGGAAGGCAACAAAAAAACATGTGGTATAGGCCAATTTCCATCATTGAGGAAAAATTCACTTCCCGACACCAATCTGGCAGTCAGATTAAATCCCTGGATTAATTAACTATCACTAAGCGTAAGATGTAATTTTATTGTTCTCAAGAAAGGCGTTCAGACCTCTCTTGAACTCATTAAGTGAGTTGGACATTACCACTTCCTCTCCCAGAGAGTTCCAGAGTCTCACAGCTCTGACCGTAAAGAATCCCCTTCTATGCTGGTGCAGGAACCTCCTTTCCTCCAGACGCATAGTGTGCCCCCTCGTCTTTGTCACCATCCTTGGTATAAACAGGTCATGGGAGAGATCTCTGTACTGCCCCCTGATGTATTTGTACATGTTTATGAGGTCTCCCCTAAGCCTTCTCTTTTCCAACGTAAATAGGCCTAATTTTGACAACCTCTCTGGGTATTCTAGTCCCTCCATTCCCTTTATTACCTTAGTCGCCCTCCTTTGTACCCTCTCTAGCTCCAATATGTCTTTCCTGAGCACCGGAGCCCAGAACTGTGCACAATATTCTAAGTGCGGCCTTACCAGTGCTTTATACAGAGGAAGAACAATGTTCTCATCATATGCCCCTATTCCTCTTCTGATGCATGCCATGACTCTATTTGCCTTCGCAGCTGCTGCCTGACACTGGGCACTCCAATTTAATTTGCTATTAACCAAGACGCCCAGGTCCTTCTCCATGTCAGATTTCCCCAACGGTTTCCCATTTAATATGTATGGGTGACTGCTGTTTTTCTTTCCCATGTGCATGACCTTACATTTATCGACATAGATAGATAATCGGCATAATCTATGCCGATAGATTTATCGGCATAGATAGATAATGATAGATAAATAATAGATATATAGATAATAGTTAATAAATAGGTATATAATATATAATAGATAGATAATAGATAATAGATAGATAATAGATAATAAATAGATATATAATAGATAATAGCTAGATAATAGATAATAGATAGATAATAAATAGATAGATGATAGATAATACATAGATGGTAGATAATAGATTGATAATAGATAATAGATAGTTGATAGATGAAAGATAGATAATAGCTAGATATATAATAGATGAATAGATAATAAATAGATATATAATAGATAATAGATATGTAGCACCCTGAGGACTCGGCTGCTACAGGGGTATTGCACCTCACTCCAGAGGTGTGGTATTCCACTCCCGGGTAAGGATGGAGTGTGGGACTGAGCTCAGTAGGCTGCATGCACTACATACATCCCATTTCCGGGGGACAGAACTACGGTACTCCCACCAGTTAAATGTGCAGGTACGACAGCGTCTGTCCCTGGCTGGAGTGGGAGGGGGGGTGGAACATCCCAGTAGTGTAGGGGCAGATAGGGGGAGTACTCTGGGTTAAGCTAGGAGCCCATTGGGTGCTGGTCACCTGGGCTCACACATAGAGGGAGTATATAAGGTGGGCACCATCTAGAGACAGGGTCTTTTTAGTCAAGTTCAGCCTGAGGAGAAGCAGAGCAGAGGAGCTCAGCCAGGAGGGCTGACTGGGAGCTGTGGCTCCGGCTGGGCCCAGCTCCAGTGCCAAGCATGAAGAAAGAGGAGGAAGAAGGACCCAGAGAGGCAGAGCCAGAGGGAACCCTAAGATCCCAGAATCAGACCAAAAAGGGTGAAGGGTTGGCAGAAAAGGGCACCGGATCCCAAGCTGGCGGAGGCAAAAGTAACCCTTAGCCAGGAACCGGAGGTCGTGGGCAAGCTTTGCCACGACCCTCACCACATCCACCAGGAAGGTACACCAAGAGTAGGGTCAGGAAAGCCAGAGAAGGTTTTGCCATTAGAAGGCCCAAGGGAACCGGACAAAGGTGGATCCCTGGTGGGGACGGCCAGCAGAAAGAGAGAGAGAGAGGGGAGCTCAGGACCACGCTCCGGAACTGCCTGGGGGTTAGCCAAGCCCCGCACCTGGTGGACGCAGCACGGCTCGGGTGGTCACTCAAGGCCAGAGTGACTAAAGCAACATCAGTGAGTAAAAACCCTGAAACTGCATCCCACGTCTCTGTGCCTCCTTACCGCACCATCACAACCTCCATCATCTACTCCTGCTGCCCTGAGGCCATACCCCTCCCGTTGGGGGTTATACCATCCCTGCTGCACCCATACCACCGGCCTCAGCGGACTGTTTTGCAGCGGCGGCCTTGTGACCGCAAATTAACGGGTGGCGTAGTCGACACACATTCTAACATCTACTGCTAATAGACTCGCCGCTTAGTTTGACTCCCTGGGCACGGACCGGGTCACCGCCACGAGACTACTACCCCCATCTGATCCGGCTCCGGGTGAGCCCCCGTGCGCGCGATGCCGCACGACACAGAAGGCCCAGGGGCGCGTCAACTATATAATAGAAGATAGATAGATAATAGATAGATAATAGATAGATAATAGATATAGATAGATAATAGATAGATGATAGATAGATGATGGATAGATGATTGATAGATAATAGATAGATCAATAATAGATAATAGATAGATAATAGATAACATAGAGATGATAGATACTAGATAATAGGAAATAGATTGCTAGATAATAGACAGATAATAGATAATGATAGATAAATAATAGATATATTAATAATATATAATACATAGAATCAGAAAAGAGAGGCAGCACTGTAAATATAATGCACACATTCTCAGACATGCTCAGTTGAACTGTAACACTCTTTTTTGGCACACCTCGCTAATATAATGGGTCTTTTATCTATACTGTTGGGTGAGTCATTTACTGTATTATGCTCTTGCATATGTAATTAATTCTGAATAGTTTATGCACTTTGCACTTTTTTAAGGTTTTATATTACACATGAAAAGTATTTCTCTATGGATTGTGGAATGATACAAATTTTTCAATTTTTTAAAATCTTTATATGTATTGTGTGTTCACATGATTGGATTGTTCTATGAATTTTGTATGATTAGTGATAATGATACTGTAATTATCTAACTGATTGGCAACTATTTATATATGCACTTTGTACCTTTATTCACTTCGTAAGAAAGGTTCTGGGATAGGACTGAAACGTAGCCACATGGGCTAATGAAAGTCCTCTTTTTTTGTACGATCTATGGAGTGCTGCCTTTCTTTTATTGTTTCATTATAGAGGACAAATTTGGTATATGTCCACTTGGATATGCTGCCAATATTTTAAATAGCTTCTTGGTGCTATTCCAGATAGATAGACAGATAGATAGATAGATAGATAGATAGATAGATAGATATATAGATAGATAATAGATGATAGATAATAGATAGATAGATAGATAGATAGATAGATAGATAGATAGATAGATAGATAGATAGATAGATAGATAGATAGATATTTTAGATTTGTGCTTCTAGAAATCTGGAAGTTGAGCACTTAGCTTTCTTAAGTCACATGTAGAAATGCAATTATTTAGGCATGCAATATTTATGAAGCGTTCTCAAACCAAATAAGTTTACATAGAAGTTGTCACTGATTTAATTTAACTGCTATGTATAATTTATGTGACAAACATGTTGTCACCTTCAACTAATTAGGGACACTTAAACCAAATTGCTGAAGCATGTTTCTAATAAATCAAGAACAGAGAAAAGACAGTAATGTTAATGTCTTCAGTGAGCAACATTATGAAGTGAGTTATTATAGAGACATAAGTCTGGAACTTGGGGCTAAAACAGTCTTAGATACAAAGTTCCCGATTAGCTACTCTGTTATCCCTCTAAATGTCACAATTTAACTTTCTATCATCAATTGAAAGGGTTCTCAGCTTTGAAAAATAGTTTTCCGTTGCAAGGATCTCCTGGTAATAAGTTGATCACAGGGTTCCCAAACAATGAGGTACTATATAATTTATGGGAGAACATAAGCACAAGAACTCAATTTTCCAACATTGTCCCAAAGGGGTATAATTTGTGCCCACTCTCTTATTTGTTTAATAGATGAAGGGTCCTCCAAAATATAGGATTCCTTTCTGTTAAACTCTAATTCTTAAAAAGAAAATGACAGGAAAAATATTTTTTATTACACTGAACTACTCCTTTAACATTAACCCCACCTGTTTTACTTAAGGTCCCGCCCATGCGGAACGTCAAAGTGAGTAAACTGTCTCTATCTAGTTTAGGGGTCTACACCAGATTTTAAAATTTAGACTAGGAATCCTAAGTGACTTGATTGTGGCAAAATCCCAGATACATCCCCTAAATATTTCCCTAGAAGGTAAAAATTATGGGAGACATGCCATAATTACATGTTTTTTGATCAAGTTGAGATTTCTCTAGCTGTCGGATATTTGAGATTTTACCACCACATGCCTAAAAGTAGCCAAGAAGCCCTTGCCTTACATCTACAGGCAAACCATTTATTGACAGTCCTATTACATTAATGGGGTTGCCGTATTATATCAATGCTCATCCATTTTCCCCTTTATGACAAATGGAACATAAAGAGGATTGTATCACATTTGGGAACATCCTCTTTGAACACAATTTTTCTGACAGACCTGTCTCATCTACGCATTACAAAGTTGCACACTGCCGAGGAAATGTCTAACAAGGTATGGATTTCGGGGCTGGAATCAATGGTCTCTTTTTGAATTGGGTGAAAAAAAGGGTTTTTCTATGCTTTGCAAATTAATTAGAAGGTGCAAAAACAATTTGTGACAAATATGACAAAAAATATTTTTCTTTGTTTATCCAGTGGAATACTTTTCTTTTTCTCACCCTTTCAACCTCTTCTGAACTATTCTTCAGACCACCAATTTTGCCAACAGCAAAACGAATCCATAATCCGACTGGCTTTATGACCCCTGCAGATAAGCCCAGGGCAAAAATTGAATAATAGTCAAAATATAAATATATTGTCTTTGCAGCACAACTATACGTTTTTTATTCACTTTGTCATTTCACCAGCTGACCTTTTTGTTTGTACACACTGTTATGGATGTTTTAAAAAGTATTTTAATATGAGACCAATGATGAACTGTCTAAAAAAATTGTAGCTGAGGCTTAAAATATGGCTTTTACCTTATCTTCATGATAAAAAATTCTTCATCGTGATCGTTCATTGTATAAAGTGATCACAAAGTTTTAGTCCCCCGAAGAGGACTAATAGAAAAAAAAGTAAAAAAAAATGTTAAAAATGTTTAAAAAAAATATATAAGCTTTTAAGTTAAGGCTTAACAAAAATATTAACAAAAAAGTAATAAAAAACTACAACTCTCCCTGCAAAAAAATGAACTATCGAATTATAAAACAAGTTATGGCTCTCAAAATATGGCAACTGAAGGCTAAAGTTTTTGTTAAGGTTTCATGTTATAATTAGTAAAAAAAAAAAATAGAGAGAGAAATTTGGTATTGCGACTAATACTGATTCATAGAACAATACAGAGCCATACAACAATAATTTGCCACAAAGTGAACACCGTAAAAAAGAGCCAAAAAACACTGGCAAAATTTGCATTGGAAAAGTGCGAGAAATGGCCTCAACTCTAAGGGATTAATTAGCAGATAATGTATTTCTCATTTCTGAGTTACGACAAAACCAACTCTGTTTCCTGTCTCTGAAAGTCAGGAAAGTTAATCAAATGAAACTCTACACTAACTGAAACAAGCTTTAGTTGTCATTAAATAGTTCTGAGATAAGAAAATAATATTCATCTTCAACAGTGTTTCCCAAAATTTAAGCCACCAACCATCTGAAATGGTCTACATCTAAAAAAGAAGCAACTCTTTAAACTCTGAAACTCACAGTAGAACCCCATGCACCTACCAACACATGATGTACATCCATTTGAAGTATATGTACCAGGATCAGAGGTTTTCCTGTATCCAGAGAATAGGGGATAACCTCCAGATTGCCAAGAGTTTAACCTCAGAGACCCCTACCAATAAAGAGCACCATCTGAATGGAGCAGAGGTCGAGCACACTCACCTTCACGCCATTCCTTCTCAAGGGCCATCCTGGCATATCATTGTACTTGGCTGGTCTTTGACACTCCCATTACGCATGTATGAAACAATGATCAACCATTGTCTCCGGCCACTGGATGGGAGGAGCATGAATATCTTACCTTCTGGGATTCCCAGTTTACCTTTACCCAGAGCTTCAGTTTACCCAGAGCATCATCTGTGCAGTGATGTACATAAGACAACCCACCAGGGCGCCAGCACCTGGTGTACACCCAGGCAAGTGCCGGGGCCCTGAGCTGGCGGGGGATCCCACTCACCATCGGGCACCCCTCCGCACTGTGGGACCCATGAGCGAAGGAGAGCAGTGCCAGCACCCGCCACCCCCCCGCTTGCTCAAGGCCCCGGCACAATACTTACCTCTCCCCGTCCCTCCGCAGCAGGTCCGGTCTCTTCCGCGGCTGCTGCACTGTGACATCTCAGGTCAGAGGATGCGGTGACATCTTTCCACTGCGCTCTCTCTGAAATAATTAAAAAAAAATTGATGTGGGGCTTCGCCCTATATTTGTGTCCAGCCAGGTACAGCAGGCAGGAACGGGCTGCCCCCAACCAGCAGCTGCCTATTTGTACCTGGTTGGACACAACAATATAGGGAAGCCCTTTTTTTAATTATTTCATGAATTTCATGAAATAATTTAAAAAAAAAATTACGTGGGGCTTCGCCCTATTTTTGTGTCCAGCCAGGTACAACTAGGCAGCTGGGGGCTGGAATCCGCAGTGCAGGGAGGCCCAAGCTTTCTGGGCCCCACCCGCTGCAAATTGCAGTCCGCAGCCACCCCGGAAAATGGCGCGTTCATAGAAGTGCCATCTTCTGGCGCTGTACCCAACTCATCCAGGGCCCTGGTGCGGTGGCTCACTGGGTAATAAAGGGGTTAAGGCCAGCTTGGCATTATCAGCTGGCCCTAAGCCTGAAATTCATGGGGACATGCCAATATTAGACATGACCACTATGAATTTCTAGTAAAGTATTTAAAAAAAACACAACACCCAGAAAAAAGTCCTTTAATTGAAATAAACACACAATTCTTTATTGTTCTAAATTAAACTATACTTACCATCACGCCCATTCCAGCTGAAGCCAACGATCTCTTGCAATAAAAGAAAAATAATAAAGCAACCTCATCCTTACCTTTCCATGGTTCCCACGACAGCTTCAGCTCTGCTACATCGAGATGACAGGCTGGACCGCAGCAGAACGCTGCCATCCAGCCTGTCATCCCGCAGACACTGAGAAGCGCAGGCTTGCTTGCGCTTCTCAGTGTCTCTCTGTGACGGCATAAAGACGAGCCGAGGTCATGTCCAATGAACTCGGCTCACCTCATGCACGTCACTGACAGCGTGGGAAAATTCTCCTGCACTCAGCGCTTCAGCGTGAGAATTTTCCCACGCTGTCAGTGACATGAATGAGGTGAGGTCATGTCCAATGAACTCAGCTCACCTCATGCACGTCACTGACAGCGTGGGAAAATTCTCACGCTGAAGCGCTGAGTGCAGGAGAATTCTCCCACGCTGTCAGTGACGTGCATGAGGTGAGCTGAGTTCATTGGACATGAACTCGGCTCATCTGGATGCCGTCACAGCCTGACACTGAGGAGCGCAAGCATGCCTGCGCTTCTCAATGTCTGCGGGATGACAGGCTGGATGGCAGCGTTCTGCTGCGGTCCAGCCTGTCATCTCGATGTAGCAGAACTGAAGCTGTCCTGTGAACCATGGAAAGGTAAGGATGAGGTTGCTTTACTATTTTTCTTTTATTTCAGGAGATCTTTGGCTTCAGCTGGAATGGGCGTGATGGTAAGTAGAGTTTAATTTAGAACAATAAAGAATCGTGTGTTTATTTCAATTAAAGGACTTTATTCTGGGTGTTTGTGGTTTTTTTTTTAACTTTGACTATGGGGTTAGTAATGGGGGTGTCTTATAGACGCCTCTCCATTACTAACCTGGCCTTGATGTCAGCTGGCATTATAAGCTGACATCAACCCCAGCCCTTTTACCCCACTGCCACCGCTACAGGGCAGTGGGAAGAGCGAGGCTAAGTGCCAGAATTGGCGCATCCTATGGATGCGCCATTTCTGGGGCGGCTGAGGGCTGGTGTTTCTAGCCTGGGAGGGGGCCAATATTCATGGCACCCTTCCTGGGCTATTAATATCAGCCCCCAGCTGTCTGCCTAGCCTTTGCTAGCTATTAAATTTTTTTTTGAGGGGGTCCCCGATTTTAATAGCTAGTAAAGGCTAGGTATTCAGCTGGGGGCTCATATTAGTAGCCTGGGAAGCTCCGTGGGTATTACCCCCTTCCCAGGCTTCAAACATCTGCCCCAGCCGTCTGCTTAACCTCCGCTAGAGACTAAAATTAAGGGGAACCCCACGCCAATTTTTTTTTAAATAAATCCTTTATTTTAACACTAAATGACAAGTACAGTAATCAACACTGTCACTGTACTTCATATATATGTGACTGACATGTTTCTATCTATATAATCTATGTATGATTCTCTATTCCTTCTATTCTAAATTGTCGGGTACAGATGCTGAATTGCCGGCCGGCTTTTTTAAAGAGACGGTGCATGAAAACACTATTATATTTTTAAATAAATCCTTTACACTAAATGACAAGTACAGTAAGCAACACTGTCACTGTACTTCATATATATGTGACTGACATGTTTCTATCTATCTAATCTATGTGTGAAGCTCTATTCTGTCTGTTATAAATTGTCGGGTACCGCAGCTGAATTGCCGGCCGGCTTTTTTAAAGAGACAGTGCATGAAAACACAATTATTTTTTTAAATAAATCCTTTACACTAAATGACAAGTACAGTAAGCAACACTGTCACTTTACTTCATATATATGTGACTGACATGTTTCTATCTATCTAATCTATGTGTGAAGCTCTATTCTTTCTGTTGTATATTGTCGGGTACCGGTGTATGCCGCTGATGAATTGACGGCTTTTCGCGTAATACATTCTACATTATTCTTAGTTGTTTTACTTCATGTAGAATTAACCTACAAGGAACGAAAGGGTTTATTTTCATTCCGATATTTGTGTCCCATTGACTTGCATTTGTTTCCGGTATCGGAATCGGTGATATCCGATACTTTTTGGGTATCGGTCCGATCCAATCCGATACGATATTTCCTGATATCGGAACGTATCGCTCAACACTATCCTTAACATATTTCACAGGAAAAAAGTTTCAGTTTCGTTTTTGAACGCTTTATTGTGAGCCTGTAAAAGTGGCTTAATACCTCTGACCACGATGTTGACAGCAGTGACCTGGGGGTCAGAAATGCTTCCTGGGGCGATCCCCATGCTGTCCCCATATCATTTGAGCACTGTCACTATCGTTTTGGGCACTTGTTAGGCTTTTAAAAGACTGTCGGGGGTGCCACCGCAAAAATGCTCGAGTCTCCCATAGACTAACATTGGGCTCGTTGCTCGGGTCGAGCACCCGAGTATCACGGTGAGCTCGGCCCGAGCTTCGAGCACCCGACCATTTTAGTGCTCGCTCAACACTACATGTAAACGATCATATGTCTCTCAGGTTAAGAAACAAAGGGAACTCCATAATTCCGAGGCAAATTCAAACAAACTTTGGTCATCATCCAATACTTCTGAAATGAGATCAAAAGTTTTCATCTTGACTTACAAGAACAGGGCCTCTAATCATCTATCATCTTCTTGGTTCACTGCTTATAGCCCAGTGTACCTGTGAGGAGCTGGCCTTATTCTAAGACTAGTAGACCAATGCACGTAGAGCAGAGTCCACGGCTTTAAGGAATGCAGACTTTTTCCAGCACGGAGCGCAGGTTACGTCAATCTTATTGCTGTGCTTTATTAGAGATTTGCTTGTTGTGTTTTATTAGAAATTTTCGTACTCTTCAGTTTAAGTGCAGTAATTTCACCAGGAATGTGTTGAGCTTCAGGAATCAATGTTTCCATTCAGTGATAGTAAGCAGAGGAAGACGTGCTGGTTGGATTTTATGCATACATAAGGCCAGCAAGGAGATTGTTAAAGGTAAATGTAAAGCAATCATTCCATTAATATCATCAGTATCTCAGAGGCTTCAAGCTATTTTTCTCCCAGCCAATAATCCCATTGTGTGGATGGGGACAGTGGACCCAATGGAGCCATAACCACAGCGGGTCTCACACGCAGTCCCAGGTGATGAATTCGACATGAGAAAAAATACCTCCACTAATGCATAGTTAGCTTTGGGGGGGAGGGTGTGAACACTTCTGCCCATTCAGGGGGCTTATCCCAGGGAGGGAGGAATAAGCCATATGTTTTGTCAAGGGGAGTGTGGAATGACGTCAAAGGGAGAGGATCTAGGCTGAGGACCTGAAGCCCATGGATGGATGGCCTATGGAGTTTCGAGATTGGTTGCAGACTAGGCTGGATAAATGTGCTACAGTTGTGGGATCTGTCATCTGGATTTGATGAATTTTTTAAGGACTGTTGCTATTGGATACTTGTGCTTCTATCGTTTTATCTGGAGGAGCATGGAATGTGAATACAAACTATACTGGCTGGACATACATAATCTGTGGGCTAACTAAAAGTTGGGAGACAGTGAGTATTGCCTGGTACAAAGGCAGTGGAACTACCGCACCAGGGAGGGTTTTTTGTGGACTGGCGGCAATGTATTTCGGCCATTTACCTGGAATTGTTGTAGAACCATGGATATAAGGAATAAAAAATAGTTGCATTGTTAACCTACCTAGGTGATTATTATAACCCACAATCTCAGATCTTCACAGTACCTAATACTCAATTTTACCTTTATAGCCTTGATGACTTCTTATACAACTGTTCTAATTAAACAATAAAATTTCAATTAAATTGATGCTATGATTCCATTGGCTAACACTTGTCTAGGTAAGAATATGCAAAAACTCATAAAGAAAATCCACAAAATTAGACATAAAATAAATACAAAAGAAAAACATGGTCTGGAATTTATTTTTGTGTTTTACCTGTTTAAAGGCTAATTTCTAAATGATATGAGATCTGCCTAATTAATGAAACGTAAGTCACCATGCTCTGGTATGTTATGCCATCTTCAAAAATTAGTTAACTTTTATAGGGTCTTTTCCCTGGCTATAATTCAAAAGCAATCAGATTCATTTTTATCTTATCATTTGAGCAGTAGTAAGGGCGAGCTGTTCTTAAGAAAGCAATGTAAACCAATGTACACTGCTCAAAAAAATAAAGGGAACACTCAAATAACACATCCTAGATTTGAATGAATGAAATATTCTCATTGAATACTTTGTTCTATACAAAGCTGAATGTGCTGACAACAAAATCACACAAAAATCATCAATGGAAATCAAATTTATTAACCAATGGAGGCATAGAGTTGGAGTCACCCCCAAAATTAAAGTGGAAAAACAAACTACAGGCTGATCCAACTTTGATGTAATGTCCTTAAAACAAGTCAAAATGAGGCTCAGTATTGTGTGTGGCCTCCACGTGCCTGTATGACCTCCCTACAACGCCTGGGCATGCTCCTGATGAGGTTGCGGATGGTCTCCTGTGGGATCTCCTCCCAGACCTGGACTAAAGCATCCGCCAACTCCTGGACAGTCTGTGGTGCAACGTGACATTGCTGGATGGAGCGAGACATGTTGTCCCAGATGTCTCAATCGGATTCAGATCTGGGGAATGGGAGGGCCAGTCCATAGCTTCAATGTCTTCATCTTGCAGGAACTGCTGACACACTCCAGCCACATGAGTTCTGGCATTGTCCTGCATTAGGAGGAACCCAGGGCCAACCGCACCAGCATATGGTCTCTCAAGGGGTCAGTTGATCTCATCTCGGTACCTAATGGCAGTCAGGCTACCTCTGGAGAGCACATGGAGGGCTGTGTGGCCCTCCAAAGAAATGCCACCCCATACCATTACTGACCTACTGCCAAACCGATCATGCTGAAGGATATTGCAGGCAGCAGATCACTCTCCACGGCATTTCCAGATTCTGTCACGTCTGTCACATGTGCTCAGTGTGACCCTGCTTTCATCTGTGAAGAGCACTGGGCGCCAGTGGAGACTTTGCCAATCCTGGTGTTTTGTGACAAATGCAAAGTGTCCTGCATGGTGTTGGGCTGTGAGCACAACCCCCACCTGTGGACGTCGGGCCCTCATACCACCCTCATG
The DNA here is from genome assembly GCF_046119375.1 of Phyllobates terribilis. Classification (NCBI taxonomy): domain Eukaryota; kingdom Metazoa; phylum Chordata; class Amphibia; order Anura; family Dendrobatidae; genus Phyllobates; species Phyllobates terribilis. The sequence goes on along the minus strand of NW_027362761.1, from coordinate 1,185,111,369 downwards.
GAGTCGTTTTCTAACCGTTTGTGCAGACACATGCACATTTGTGGCCTGCTGGAGGTCATTTTGCAGAGCTCTGGCAGTGCTCCTCCTGTTCCTCCTTGCACAAAGGCAGAGTTAGCGGTCCTGCTGCTGGGTGGTTACCCTCCTACGGCCCCCTCCACATCTCCTGGTGTACTGGCCTGTCTCCTGGTAGCGCCTCCAGCCTCTGGACACTACGTTGACAGACACAGCAAACCTTCTTGCCACAGCTCGCATTGATGTGCCATCCTGCATGAGCTGCACTACCTGAGCAACTTCTGTGGGTTGTAGAGTCCGTCTCATGCTACCACAAGTGTGAAAGCACAACCAACATTCAAAATTGACCAAAACATCAGCCAGAAAGCATTGGTACTGAGATGTGGTCTGTGGTCCCCACCTGCAGAACCACTCCTTTATTGAGGGTGTCTTGATAATTGCCAATAATTTCCATCTATTGTCTATTCCATTTGCACAACAGCATGTGAAATTGATTGTCAATCAGTGTTGCTTCCTAAGTGGACGCCTTGATTTCACAGAAGTTTGATTTACTTGGAGTTATATTCTGTTGTTTAAATGTTCCCTTAATTTTTTTTGAGCAGTGTAATTATGCCCAGGAAATAAAAAAAACTACTTCAAATATCTTGGAATTTTCCAAAAAGTGTTAAATGGGTAGTCCAATCTCACAACATGATGCATTGCTACGATATGCCATCACTATGTGAGTCAGAATGTTGCCGAAAGTATGCATAGCACATATTTGTGGTCACGTTGTAACTGTCTTTCTCTGGCAATACAGATGAATCCTGGAAGCATGCACCGCACACTGTAAGCATTCAGAAGTATGCAATTACACATACTTTTGTCAGAAGACTGGACAAGCCCTTAGATTTTTCAATTTTGCAGGTGTTTTTTTTTTTTTTTTTTTTTAAGTAGACAAATTGATATGGAAATTAACATTTTTCCTCTCCTTGGTTCTTATTTTTGAATTCTGACAATGTGCGTACTGCGCACTGTAAGGAATCAGAAGTCTGCTGTTACATAAACTTTTATCAGAAGACCAGACAACCCTTTAAAAAGGAAAAACATCCACAAAATTAAAAAAATTAAGGGTTTGTCCAGTCCTTTGATAAAAGTATCTTCAGACTTCTAAATCCTTACAGTGTGCAGTGCGCACGCTGTCAGGATTCACAAATATGACCCACCGAGAAGAAAAATGTTAATTTCCATATTAATTCCTCTACTTTAAAAAAAACACTTGCAAAATTGAAAAATTTAAAGTAGAGAAGTTGAATTTGTTTTCACCACTTAAATTAAAAAAAAGCTATACATGTTTGGTATCTACGTACTCGTACTGGCCTGATTAATGATATTGTCAGGACAGTTTTACCATATAGGGAACATGGTAGCTATAAAACCTCAAAAAAAATTGTAGAATTGCACTTTTTATGCAATTTCAACGCACTTGGATTTTTGTTTTCCGCTTTCAAGTGCACCACATGATTAAATGAATTATGTCATTCAAAAGTAAAACTCGTCCTGCAATAAATAAGCCCGCATAAGTCTATGTAGAGAGAAAATTAAAAAAGTTATGTCTCTCAGTAGAAAGGGAGGAAAAAAACTGAAACATTAAAATGGAAAATCGCAAGGTCATAAAGGGGTTAATGGAGATGATTGAATCTGTTGAAATTCAATTCGTCATATTCTCTCAAATTCGGCTGGAAAATTAGATTTTCCAAGAATTTATTTGACGTGAATTGAAATGCTGGTTAAAAAAAAAATCTTATTATGCTCTGAAATGTCTCCAGACCTTAAAATACAATAACTGGAGAGGTTAAAAAATATTCTACTCGGCTCGCCCCTTATGGAGCTTCAGGAGTGGTCCACCGCTGGCTCGCTTTTTCCTTCTAGTTGTAGTTTTCTTTGTTTGATTGCAATTCCAAATTTTTTGGACAATTCAAAATCACTTTTAATCGATTCACTCATCCCAAGTTTATAAAAATGGATGAGAAAAAAAATGCAAAAAGGGAGCAAAATGGAAAGAAGCACAAGAGAAAAAGGTCTATTTTTTTATGAAAAAAATGAAAACCGCTGTTTAAATTTGCTCTTATAGTCCAAAATACATTTTTTATGCCACATATACATACATTCACCCTTAAACTTGGAAATAAATTGGGGCTTAGTGGCAGGGGCCACATCGTTGGAAGAAGATGCACTAATTAAATATAAGAAAGTGTCCAGAGAATCAAGTTCAGAGAAGAGTTACCAGGATGGTGAGCAGACTGCAAACTATGTCCTATGGGTTACAGGATTTAGCTTGCAAAAAAGTAGGCCAAGAGGAGACTTAATAGATGTCTACAAATATCTGAAGGGCTGTCACAGTGTAGAGGGATCATCCTTATTCTCATTTGCACATGGAAACATGAGAAGCAATGGCATGAAACTGAAAGGGAGAAGATACAGATTAGATATTAGAAAAAAACTTTTTGACATTGAGGGTGATCAATGAGTAGAACAGGCGGCCACAAGAGGTGGTGAGTTCTCCTTCAATGGAAGTCTTCAGACGCTGGACAGACATCTGTCTGAGATGGTTTAGTGAATCCTGCATTGAGCAGGGGGTCAGACACGAGGAACCTGCGAGATAATGCTTTTATAGAACTGTGTTATTTTGCTTTTATAAGACTGTTCACCGTTGAGATTTTAAAGTAACAGAATAGATATGGTGGAAGAAAATTCAGCCATGGTTCACAGGAGCCCTGTAAACCTCCTCCTACCTGCCCGCATCTTGGCTCCCTTTTGATTAATCAGCCTGATGCAACGTCATCTTTGTTAATCAAAAGAGGAGTGAGGGACGCCAGCAGGTAGAAGGCAGTTCTGTGTTCTCCCTTCTGGCGGCCATGAAAACTAATGTGGACCAGAGTTCTGCGAATCTCTTTAATAGAAACTTAGACTGAACATCAATGTATCTATTAGAGATGAGTGAATACATTTGAATGGAACTGAATTCTACTTAAATTTTAACAAAATCTTCATTTGCTAAAATGCGGATTTTTAGAAATTTGCTTCTGGATTCAATAAAATAGGGCCATTTTTCTAAACCATAAAAAAGTCATCCAAATGTTAAAAATAAAAAAAATCCATATACTCACCACTCCGACCACTCTTCTCCTTACCACCTGTCCGGTCATAACCGCATCTTCTGATCCCTGCCACTCGAGCTCTAAACCCTAGAATGGACGGTTTCTTTGCATGCACTTTTAATGTCATGGGGCAAGTTGTGACGTCATGATGTCTTGACTTTTCATGCTCCTTCCTGGCCTCATAAGAATTTTTTTTTTTACATATTACATTAATCATGCTCTGGAGTCTGGAAAATTTTTAGAGGAACGTTAAATTAATGATTTCTCCATTAATCGAATTTCCTGGGGGAAAAAAATGTTCAAATAGGCAACTTTCAATTTGCCTAATCTGCTAATAGCCGATATATATCCAAATTTCTCTAAAATTTTATAGTTCTCTACCAATGATGAGTGAGCGTGCTCAGGTACGCATCGAGTATCGTGGGTGTTCGAGCGCCATGCTTGATGCCCCGCCCTGCATGCTTCTTGGTTGTTAGACAGCCAATAAACATGCGGGGATTGCCCGTGTACGGTAGGCAATCCCCCATGTTTATTGGTCGCAAAACATGTGGACCGGTGAATAGAGCATGGCACTCGAACACGCACGATACTCGATGCGTACCTGAGCATGCTCACTCATCATTGGTAGATACTCAATGCGTACCCGAGCACCCTGACGCGCGATTGAGTGAAATGCACGCTCGCTCATCACTATTCTCTACCACACCAAACCCATGACGTCACATGACCAGACATTATATCTGGATAGTATGAGACTGAAGCAACGTCCTCTATCCTGCGGCATTTTTCATACATTTTTCAGGTCACCAGATATATACCGTAGACGATCATTCCCCTTTCTGACCCAATTATTACTTTTTTCTTTATCTATATTGTATGTTCATTACTCAATAATGTTATCTTGTTTTAATAAAATCAATCTGCTTTTAGGTATATATTTTTTTAGACTCCTCAAATATATCTTCACTGTAATGTATTCACACTTTGATTACTGCTCCGGGGGACGTATAGTACTGTTGTCTATGCATAAAACAAGAAAGCTTCACAGGAAAAATAGATTCTCACCAAAGATCTGTGTCCTAGATTCAATATGATTCATTACATTGGGGCAAATCACATGTTATTATTTTAAATAGGAACCTGAATCTATTCTTCTCTCGGAGTTCAGTCTGCAGTCACTCACTTCTGTTATTCCTGTGAGGACAAGAAGAAAAGTTATTTTCTGACAATTTTACCAGGCTGAACATAAGGAATAAAATGGAAAAAAAAAAAAAGTATAATAAAAACTAACCGTGATATTTTCTTTATAACACGGCCCTCTCTGTCGGATGAGTCTGGATTTCTCAATACAAAATTAGTTGAAAATTTCTAAGCTCCAACTTACTGTTAATATATTATTTAGTTTGTGTGTTTTTACTTCTATTTTATTCTTTTTTCAATTCTTTATCATTTTATTTATTAAATGGCATTTTGAAAATTAAATAGATATAGAAAAATAATCAGGTAAACTTAGAGTAAGAGCGCATGGGACAGAAATGCAGAGATAAAATCCAAAGCAAATTAGCCTCGTTCAGAATTTTTCAGTGCAAAAATTTACATGATTTTTTTTCTGTAATTTTCAGCACATTATTTTTTTTTCGCACGGATTTTCACTATTGATTTCATTATTTTCAGTGTCATGTAATAAGAGTGAAATACATGGTGAATCTGCATCGAAATCTGAATGAAAATCTGTGCCTGAAACATTTTGTAGTAGAGTGAAAATCAATGGTGGATTATTTTTTTTCCATTTTGCTTGGACTTGAGTATATTTCTTATATCAAGTAGTTATTTAAGGGGTTGTCCACTACTCGGACATTCCCTTCTCAATCCCTATGTTTCCCCGTTATAAAATAATAACACTTATACTCTGGTGATGGTGCTGTTCCAGCATTGTCGGCTCTGCCTTTCCCCGTGACATAACAATTCTGCAGCCAACAAGCTGCTATTCTTTCTTTGGATGTATGTGATTTGTCCGTATGAGGGGAGAATAAAGCCAGCACTGTTTGGCCACAGTGATTGCATGACATAACAATGTCACTCGATCCCTGGGACAGGTAATGCTGACACTGCTGGAACAGTATCGGAACTGGACGAGAATATGGGTGTTATTATTTTATGAGGAGGGAAAACTAGAGATGGAGAAGGGGTTGTCTGAGGAGCGGACAACTCCTTTAATCCCATTTAACATTTTTTAATATAAGAATCTCTGTTCTTGAAACCCTTATTACAACAAAAAAATAGGTTGTCATAAAGGCTGTAGCTATATAGGGAGTATAGAGGTAGTAATAGTGTAAAGCAGGTTCCGGAATGCAATGCACAGAGACTCAAGGCAAAATCAGTCGGGGATGATTATAAACAATTTATATATATATATAACAGGTATTCTGAACAAGGGGATAACAACAAGGGTATTGAACGGTAATTTGAAATATTAGCAAAATACGAAGTCTCTCAAAGTAATGTGGTCCACCCAGCCAGGGAGTCACCACGTCAGTTCTTTATCTTCCTTCCTGGAAGTCACCTGACCGGGTCCAGCGTCTAAATCTGCTCTCCCTTCAACTTCTCTTGTATATCTTGGTTCCGCTTGACTGTGTCTGGCCAGCAGATGGCAGTCTCTCTCCTTTTTTGAAGCATCATGTAAGAGGTATCTTAAAGGCTCTCTCGCCTCTACTACAATAGTACAGAGTCATGGTCCCTAAGGGGCACCAGAAGCCTCTCTGTTACGTATACGTATCGCCGTCGCTCCCGTCTGTCTCCAGCAGGTTGTGGGGTGTGGGATCGCTCCAGTGTTTGCTCATGGGCACTGGAGGTCACTAACTATGGGAGTCTCCTTATGGTCTCGTTCTGACTCTTATACACTTGCAGGGAGAGATTGTGACGTATCTTTTGGCTTCTATCCAGTCAGAAACTAGGGTTACAAGATGGTGCAGCGGCGCTGAAAAACGGTGAAGATGCCAGAGTGTGAGTATAAGATCGAGGGCAGGGACCTTAAATTGGAAGCACAATCCTAGCGTAAAAAAAAACGTTGAAGTGGTGCCTTAGGGGGGCCCCTTTTGAAGTGAGCATTGTGGATAAGAGAGCCCACAAATCTTACACTGGGACTTAACACGATCACTAGTAGTGATGAGCGAAAGTGTTCGTTAATAGAGTTTGCCTAGGGTGCTCGGATATGCATCAAGTATCGCGGGTGCTCGAGTGACATGTTCCATTCACCGCGGCCGCATTTTTCGAGGCTGTAAGATAGCCACAAAACATGCGGGGATTGCCTGTGTTTGTCAGGCACTCGAGCACCCGCGATACTCGGTACATACCCGAGCACCCTAGGCAAACTTGAGTAACGAGCACTTGCGCTCATCACTAATCACTAGGATCCGTTGCTTTTACAGAACAAATAAATAACGTGATCATATATTTATATGCCTATGAGAAAAAAAACAAAAACATGGCATAGGTTCTGGTCTCATTGATATTTGCATGTGTTAAGACTTATGTGTGCTTAATCTGGTAAGTAATTACTTGTGAACTTTAAGAATGGAGCAGCATAGGGATGAGCGGCAACAGATTGCGGCAAGCCCTCATAGGGGCTGAATTAATCAAGCCATGATCCTTCTCTTTGAACAAATAATTCACTGGAACCGCCAAGCAGAGGACCAGCTCACAACTCATTATCATAAACTAACATATTTTATTTTCAATCTTTTATTTATTTATTTTTTCGGAAAAATTAAATTAACTTTAAAAAGTTCCAAAAAAAAAATCTCTGGTGATTTTTAACTTCCAGAAATTTTGTTTTGAAAATTATGCTTTATTTATTATTTTTTTCATTTTTTTCTATAATTTTTGTCTTATTATCCTCCCCCTACCGTCCACTCTTTACTTGACCCTACTCTAACAGCGGCAGTAACTCCGGTGGGTGATCACATAATTGAAATGTTTAGTAGATTTTCCTATTGTAAAAATCTGGCCGGCCACCCAGCCATGCAATCTGACGTCTCTGGTGTTCAGCCACTTGCCAGCTGTAGTCTTTAATCCTATACAACAGTAGCATCAATAGGCATTTCATTATTGTAAAAACAGGGAGGATTCTTTCAGAGGGATGAGTTGAATAATCAGTTTTTGGCTGCTCTCCAATGTGTTTTAAAAAAAAAAAAATCCTTACATTTTTTTTCCTGACGGAGCCTGAATTCTCTTTTGAGCCGTGCACTTTGGATATTAAAGAGCTTAAAAGATAACAGTGTAGTTGAATAAAAATTGATCAGTTTGCTGATATAAGTCACAGATGTGATTTCTCATGGTTTGTAGCAGGGGAGTGTTATGGGACTTGGTAGAAAGTAAAACTACCATTCTGTAAATGTTTCTTTTTGTGCAAAATGTAATGCTTATTCAAGATTTTTTTTCTTTCAGAAGCATACCATTATGTTTTACTGATGCAATACTTCTTTAAAGTGGTGTATTATGATGTCATTTTTGCAACAGAATTGCTGTTTTAGGATCTGTTACCCTTATAAAAAAAATACCCAAAAATTTGGAAAAGTAATCGTAAAGCTAAAGAAAAGCCACCCTGCTATGAATATGGATCTTTCTTATGGTTCTTCATTCTTACAAATATTCCATTCCTATGCTGTTACTTTCTGTATGAACTTATAGTTTTATTATTTTTGGTTAGTGTCCAAAAATTATCAACATAGCTGCAAAAATTTTACTTTTGCAAATCAAGTGCTGCAGGGTATGTGGCATTCAGAGTCTCGTTTAATGTGCTATGGAATAATGCTCCATTAGTGCCCCGTATGGTGCCCTTTCCCTATATTTTATTCCCTTGTAGATATTAAAGGTAGTTAATCTTTTCTCCATTGTTTATTTGGAAATATGGATTGTATTGTGGAAAAAGAAAAGATGAGTGGCTCCAATGGGCTAGCCTGTGCTGGGATAGCCCGAACCAGGACCAAGCTCCCATGTGTAATACTTTTCAGTTGACTTCTAGCCCTCTTCCTTTTTTAAGTCACTGACCATATGTCTTAGAAAAGTTGTGGGAGGAAACCAGAGCACCCTGAGGAAGCCCTGAAAAACACAATGAGAACATACTTACTCCTTGCAGATGTTTTCCGTGGTAAGACTTGAAATCAGGACCCCATCGCTGCAAATGGTAAGCATGATGATAGATATCTTTCAAGAGGTTTCCAGGATTTCTAAAAAGATGCCCAAGAGCATGAAATGGTTGAAAAAAAAATTACTGACAAATTTAATTTCCCACCACTGCTTTATACAGTAGGTCCTCATAGGCTTGTGATTATGTCAATTTTGTGACCAATCACTTGCCTTAGTTGTCACATATCATACATGCAAGCATCAACACTAAGGTCACTGGCTACAGTGGTCATGTAAATTATAAATGTGCCGTCATCACTACAGAATGGGAGACACAAAGAATTCTCTGCACTCTTTCATGTATGATGCAATAAATTGATGACTTAATTATTTTGGTATCCAGATAGTGTCACAATTCAGTAGAATCAATGCCAAATTAAGGTTCAAACATTTCCATATTCCCGGGTCTTTGTCAACTTGATCTCTTGATAGAAGTTTGGATAAGGGAGTTGGAAGTGTTATGGTGTAGATCGCTCTAGGTCTCGTTCAACTGCTTACTCAGTGACCTATCTGTGTACCGAAATAAACAAATATTAATGGGAACCTGACAGAAGATAGATGTTTCCCGATCCTCAGGCAGCATGTATCAGACACTGCCTATATGATCTCAGCAATGTGTTTGACTCTGAAAAGCTGCGGTGTTAATAGCCACTGGGGACTGAGCCGACCTTGAGACTAGTCTGATAGGCGGGTCCCCGATGGATTCATGTAGCTGCTGCTCTGGATGGACAGGTCTCTCCCACTGTCAATCCAGGACTGTCGGTGGGGAGATGCTGCCAGGGACCTGCCTATCAGACAAGTCTCAAGTACAGCTTGGTTCCTGGTGGATTTTAAAGTATGTTTTTCTCTGAAACACCCACAAAATTCAGACATACCTGGCTGAGACTCCACAGTCAGTGCCTAATACATGCTGCCCGTAGATCGGGCAGTATGAATCAGCTGCCAGGTTGCCTATATATCGATTGCATCATACATTAAAGAATCCTTTGAGTTTCCTGGTAATAGAGATAGTACACCCTTTTTCTATTACTCTCCCACTTGGATTATCATGCGTGCTGCGACCTACTTCATTATCAGTACAGGATTGGCAGGAACTGCTGGTGAAAGTGCACTGGAGTTATGGGTTAAATGACAGTTAAGGAATAGTGATGAGCGAGCATGCTCATTACTTGAGATTTAAGAGCATGCTCGGGTGTTTTCCGAGTATCTTCAGCGTGCTAAGGTGTTATGTTTCAGTCACTCCTTGCTCATGATTTGCGACTGACAGCTTTAATACATGTGAGGAATGCCTCTTTCTTAGGCATTCCTCACATGTATTAAAGCTGTCAAACAGTGGCAAATTAGGAAAACGGAGTGACCGAAAGCTAACACCCGAACACGCTGAAGATACTCGGCGAGTACCCTAGCATGCTCTCCGAAACGGTTTACAGAACATAATCGCTCATCACTATTAAGGAATGATTGTTCTTCCCTGTTGTTTTTAATCATTACTATTTCCTGTTCTAAGAAAAATTTCCTAAAATTCCGGACAACAACTTTAAAAAAAAGGGTTAAAGATTGATATTTTATCAATGTTAGAACAAATGTTGTTTAGTGTTACAATAAGTTAGAATATATATATATATATCAATTTCATTATCAATTGATTTGGCAAAGAGATAAAGCTATTGAAGCCACTTGTTAAGAAACTGACCCAAGCAATATGTTTAAAGATGTGGATGCCTATTAAAAAAAAAACACCAAAATTGCCTGGGTCCATGAGCCATAGCTGAATAAGCCGGCTGTAGACTGTCTAGAGAAATATGTCTCCCACACCAGCTGTTGAGTATGATGTGAGCTTCAGCACAAGTAACGTACTGAATTATGTCCATATCATCTATAAAACTACAATAAGAAGTTTCTGATGAACTGCAAACTGCTGAATATTGGTTTTCATGCCAAAAATGGCAGCTATCAATATAACTTGAGAGGTTTAACATATCGAAAACATCTTGGTTGAGATAAAAATAAATAAATCACATGTTAATATTCAAAAATACTGTACATATATTTATTAATACGTTAAAATCCAAATTCTCCCTAACAAACATGAAGCTCATGCAAATTGCCTCTTCAAAGAGGAAGATGACTATAACTCTAGTGTCACCTTTTGGAAATAGCAATCCCAAAAATCAATATAGACCCTTTAACGAGCTTTTGCCAGATGTCTTAGAAAGAGCTGAGGTTGTGGGTTGCATTAATCAGGCTGTTTAATGATGGAATTATTTTTATTTCTTTTGTCCACGGTCTTACAGCAACTCCGGGCAGATGGCCACAATGAGATACCCCCAGTCCACAAGATCCCAACCTGGGACCGGTAGTTTTACTGCCCTGTACCAAGCGATAACCACTGTCTCCCAACGTCTGGTTGACCCACAGCTTTTGTATCTCCCACTGGTAAAGTCTACAGTCACAGCCTAGGCTACTCCAGTCGGCGAATATCACTACCGTAGCGCATGTATCCAGCTCCAGCAGGCAGCAAGATATACTAGACTCCCAGCAGGTACATAAGATGGTGCGAATGACAGAGTCTCGCTCTTCCACTGGCCCAGTGGGGATTGCAACCTCTGCGACTTTGGGGTTGATGCTGTATTGTCACAACTTACGATTTTACAAAACCTTGAGCTTGGAGAACCAAAGGAAGTCTTGTCCTATCTTGGTGCCAACATGGTCCATGGAGCAGTTGTTGCTTATTTTTTAGTCCTGAAGACCGTTAGTCATAAGGTAAATTGTGTGGTGCAATTTTAACAACAATTTGTGTGAATAGTTTTGTTTTTAGCTTAGTATACAAAATATAAAATCATCAAACTAGAATAGAGCAAAGTTGGTTCCTTCAGTTATGTATTCAGCACCTCATGCAAAGATTCACTTGCTCAGTATCAGGGTGTTTAGCATCATCCACCTCTTTGATTTTTTAAGAAAATTAGGACAATTTTGTAAGTCTCACAATGAGTTTATTCATTTTTTATTTCTTTCAAAACCTGCAAGACAAGAAAAATGGTGCCAAGCAGATTATCATTGCTGGCCAGCCTATTGGTGGTGGGAACACGGTGTTATGATGACCCACTTTAGCACCAGCTGGAATACGCTGGCTGAGTATCATGTGTAATAAGTTCTCCATAGGGAAAAAGGAAACGGCAATAGTTCTTCCCAAGAGCTTAAAGGAACTGTTCATCTGGCAAGTGCGAAGTGTAAAAGATAGTGACTAATTTGGGATTACATGCTGTCAGATTTATTTTCTGTGCCAAATGGAACAACGGATGAGTCTCTTGTGACATTTTCTCATATATAATATGTATATATTTGAATTTTGCTTAAAGACTAATTTCATTTCAGCATGAATTTCACTTTGATTGACTTCTAGAGTAAAAACAAAAGCAAAAAAATCTACAATTTTTTTCCTTAAACTTTATCAAGAAGTTACTACGCATTTGGTCAGGGATTATATTTCTTACGTGACTTATGAAAGCAAAATGTCTCCCGACAAATGTAAATCAGCAGTGGTATTTTTTCTTATCTATTTAGCAAATTTGTAGTATTATGTGGTATATATGGGAAAATTAGGGGGGACTATTTGATGGTAATTTATTGGTAATGCATATTATTTGGGCACTTTTTATAGTGAAGTTTGCAGAGTTTTGACTGATTTGCAAATTTGCAATTCCACAAAATAGCTTGATTAATTAGGAAAATTTGGGCAAAATTTTCACCATTCAACAAAAAGGGAATTGCTACCCTTGCAAATCGCTTCCCACAAGACATGAAAAAAGTTGTGATCATTATACATAAAACATTCAAGTGTTGGATAAAATCATAATCTGAACCTCTGTGCAAGGTAATTATGTGACCTCTTGCTTATTGAAAATGACATGCTCTTATAGAGGTCTTTATAGGTAGTACAAGAGTGAAAACTTCTCTGAAGGTTGATGATGGACTCGATTATCAACAGGGATCATATAAATGTCTACAGGTTGGTTGTATGGTAAATTATAGAGTGGCATGTAAAAGTTCAGGCACCCCTGGTCAAAATTACTGCTATTGTGAATAGTTAAGCAAGTTGAAGATGAAATGATCTCTAAAAGGCCTAAAGTTAAAGATGACACATTTCCTTCAAATTATATATATTGTAATTTTTTACATTTTAAAAATTACAAAAAGGAAAATGTGCCAATGCAAAAGTTTGGACAGCCTTGGAGATTTGTGTGCTCAGATAAGTTTGACCAAGGTTTCAGACCTTAATTAGGCTGTTAGGTTTATGGCTTGTTCACTATCATCGTTAGGAAAGGCGAGGTGATGTAAATTTCCCAGCTTTATAAAAACCCAGCCACCTCTAACCTTATGCCAAAAAACAGCAGCCATGGGTTCTTCTAAACAGCTGCCTAGCACTCTGAAAATGAAAATGGTGGAGGCCCACAACAGGAACAGTGGAAGTCAAGAAAAGGTCTTGAAGACCAAGCAACATTTCAGTAATAGCTGGTTTTAGGATTGCTAGAGAGGCAAATCAGAACCCCCTGCTTGACTGCAAAAGACCTTCTGAAAGATTTAGCAGACTCTGAAGTTGTGATACATTGTTCTACTGTTCAGAGTCACCTGCACAAATATGGCCTTCATGGAAGAGTCATCAGAAGAAAACCTCTCCTGCATCCTTACCATAAAATTTAGCCTCAGAAGTATGCAAAAGAACATCTAAACAAGACACATGCATTTTGGAAGCAAGTCCTCTGGATCGATGAGGTTAAAATAGAACTCTTTGGTCACAATGATCAAAGCTTTGTGTGGAGAAAGAAGGGCACAGAAATTCAGGAAAAGATCATCTCGCCAACCAACAGGTCTGAAGTGCACTTTCCTTCAACTACATCAACTAAGGAATGTGCACTTCAGACCTGTGGGGCCATCACAAAGCTCAACCAGATCTCAATCACCGAACAATAAATCTTTCACAGTCTTTATCTATGAACTGCTCCAATATTTATGGTTAAAGCTGTTTATCCTCTATCCTATACTCAAAGTTCTACTTCACGTCACTTGTCTCATCTATTGCATTATTTCTGTGTCCTATTGTGTATATATATGTGACACTTCAGATTTTATGTTATGCTATGCCTGATGAAGAGGCCTAAGTAGTCTCGAAAGCTTGCAATTTGTTACCATCTTTTCAGTTAGCCATTAAAAGGTATCAACCACTGAGGAATCTCAAATCTAAATATTTTTATATCTACTGGCTAACACGGTACAAAAAATATATATTTTCCCTAAATCAAACATAACACCATCTGTAAAAAAGCAGAAATTGAAAAGAGGATGGCTTGTACAAATGGATAATGATCCTAAACACACACAAAAATCCACAATAGACGACTTCAAAAGGCGAAAGCTGAAGGTTTCACAATGGCCCTCACAGTCCCTGATCAGAACATCATTGAAAATCTGTGGCTAGACCTCAAAATAGCAGTCCATGCAAGATGACTCAGGAATCTCACAAAACTGGAAGAATTTTCCAAAGAAGAATGGATGAAAATCCCTCAAACAATTAAAAGACTCTTGGCTATCTACAAAAATAATTTACAAGCTGTAATACTTTCAAAAGGGGGCGCTACTAGGTATTAACCATACAGGGTGCCAAAACTTTTCAATCAGCCCATTAAAATTAAAATATACAGTACAGACCAAAAGTTTGGACACACCTTCTCATTTAAAGATTTTTCTGTATTTTCATGACTATGAAAATTGTCCATTCACACTGAAGGCATCAAAACTATGAATTAGCACATGTGGAATTATATACTTAACAAAAAAGTGTGAAACAACTGAAAATATGTCTTATATTCTAGGTTCTTCAAAGTAGCCACCTTTTACTTTGATGAATGCTTTGCACACTCTTGGCATTCTCTTGATGAGCTTCAAGAGGTAGTCACCGGAAATAGTTTTCACTTCACAGGTGTGCCCTGTCAGGTTTAATAAGTGGGATTTCTTGCCTTATAAATGGGGTTGGGACTATCAGTTGTGTTGTGCAGAAGTCTGGTGGATACACAGCTGATAGTACTACTGAATAGACTGTTAGAATTTGCATCATGGTAAGAAAAAAGCAGCTAAATAAAGAAAAACGAGTGGCCATCATTACTCTAAGAAATGAAGGTCAGTCAGTGTGAAAAAATTGTGGAAATTTTGAAAGTGTCCCCAAGTGCAGTTGCAAAAACCATCAAGCGCTACAAAGAAGCTGGCTCACAAGAGGACCGCCCCAGGAAAGGAAGACCAAGAGTCACCTCTGCTTCTGAGGATAAGTTTATCCAAGTCAACAGCCTCAGAAATCACAGGTTAACAGCAGCTTAGATAAGAAACCAGGTCAATGCCACACAGAATTCTAGCAGCAGACACATCTCTACAACAACTGTTAAGAGGAGACTTTGTGCAGCAGGCCTTCATGGTAAAATAGCTGCTAGGAAACCACTGCTAAGGACAGGCAACAAGCAGAAGAGACTTGTTTGGGCTAAAGAACACAAGAAATGGACATTAGACCAGTGGAAATCTCTGCTTTAGTCTGATGAGTCCAAATTAGAGATCTTTGGTTCCAACCACCGTGTCTTTGTGCGACACAGAAAAGGTGAATGGATGGACTCTACATGCCTGGTTCCCACTGTGAAGCATGGAGGAGGAGGTGTGATGGTGTGGGGGTGCTTTGCTGGTGACACTGTTGGGGATTTATTCAAAATTGAAGGCATACTGAACCAGTATGGCTACCACAGCATCTTGCAGCGGCATGGTATTCCATCCGTTTTGCGCTTAGTTGGACCATCATTTATTTTTCAACAGGACAATGACCCCAAACACACCTCCAGGCTGTGTAAGGGCTATTTGACCAAGAAGGAGAGTGATGGGGTGCTACGCCAGATGACCTGGCCTCCACAGTCACCAGACCTGAACCCAATCGAGATGGTTTGGGGTGAGCTGGACCGCAGAGTGAAGGCAAAAGGGCCAACAAGTGCTAAGCATCTCTGGGAACTCCTTCAAGATTGTTGAAAGACCATTTTCGGTGACTACCTCTAGAAGCTCATCAAGAGAATGCCAAGAGTGTGCAAAGCAGTCATCAAAACGAAAGGTGGCTACTTTGAAGAACTTAGAATATAAGACATATTTTCAGTTGTTTCACACTTTTTTGTTAAGTATATAATTCCACATGTGTTAATTCATAGATTTGATTCCTTCAGTGTGAATGTACAATTTTCATAGTCATGAAAATACAGAAAAATCTTTAAATGAGAAGGTGTATCCAAACTTTTGGTCTGTACTGTATATATTTTTTTGACAGAAAATACAAAGGAAATGTGTCATCTTTAACTTTAGGCTTTTTAGAGATCATTTCATCTTTAACCTGCTTAACTGTTCACAATATTAGTAATTTTGACCAGGGGTGTCCAAACTTTTACATGCCATTGTATCATCCCTGGAGCCATTTCTAAATTAAGATGGCCGTTGAATTTGATATTGATGTCTCAGCTCTTCAGCATTGACTTTTTTTTCCTCCATGTGAAGATGGCTCTTCTCTGCCATTGTGGTTAGCCCCATTCAATTTGTGGTTTTCAATATTTACTGACGGCAACATTGACGGTGGTTTTATTGCATCCAGTTCTGTGGTTTCCTAAACACCTGCAAATGAGTTTACTTCCCTCCATGTTGTGGTCACGTCAGTCGTCCACAGCGCTTGTCATACTCGGGGCAGATGGGTGACAAGAGCGAGCGGATTAAGTAGAGAATAGCGCCTGCTTATAACAGCTGTTTTACCTTAAGCCGTTCGGGTAAATCTCCTTAGTACAAGCTTTTTATTTAATCCTTCCCGGTAATACCAACCAAGCCATAAACTCCCAGCTGGATATATTCTTAAAGTTCCCGTCAAACTTTCTTTTTTTTTTTTTTATCTTAGTTTTTCATCTAGACTTTTGTTTTCAGTTCTGCGCTGCGGGGGGGGTCGTCTTATACATAGTCACATAGTACTTGACAAAACTCCAGCTACAAATACAATACAGTGACAGTAGTGTAAATCAACTTGCCGTAGTGTCAGAGCAGATTTTTTCTTTATTTTTATTTAGTGGTTTTCCTGGTTTGCACTTTTTTTATACCTTTGAAGTCAATGCCGATGCTTATTAAAAAGAAAAAAATAATAAAAAAAATAAATAAAACACAACAAAATAAATTAAATAAATACATAAACCACAACTTTATCCCAAACTCCTTTATTTTTCACTTTGTTATGTGAAGGTTTTAGCTTTGAACAAGATTTTACAGGATCAATAGAAACAAAACCTATAAATTGTAATTAGTAACTCATACAGGATCCGAGGGGGTGGTCCACGATCAAACAGGAAACCAATGAGAAGACTCTTTGAGTCACGCTCCACCTTCCAAGATTGAATACCAGGCATATCACAGTGTATACATTTTGTCTCTATTGTATCTTTAATTCTCTAAACCCCCAAAAATATTCTAATCCAGAGATTCTTATGATTTTATTACTATACATTTTTATATGATTGTATGAACGGATTCCATAAAGGGATATTTCCATCTTAGCAAATCTAAACTTCCTATGGGATTAGTGATAACTTACAGATCGTTTGAGGGTTTGACTGCACCCTCTTTCTCCCAATCTGAGGAAGGGAACTCTGAAATGTCCCATTGGAGATTGCAGTGGTCGTAAATTTGTACCACTTCTTGTTTCATTCTCTAAGAGACTGATGGACATACAGTAACAGAGTATAGCGCTCTGACATTCACTTGGACAATGGATGTTGCAGACATGTCCACTGCTCCATCTAGTGGGGCATTTCAGAGTGCGTTTATTAGGTTCGGTAAGAGTCCCAGTGCTTGGGTATATAAATAATGAATAACTTAATTATTTACAACCTGTTTTTGGGTTGTTTCACTACCACTGTACCTCTTTCAGTGCTTGAGAAAATAACTTTTAATTCATATGCAAATGAGGAGGCCTTGGTGTACTCTTGGTGTGGCCGAGATTTTTGCACCACTTCTGATCGAGGAGCATAATGTTACACCAAACTCTTGGTCATACCAAGAGTGCACCGAAGCCTTCTCATTTGCATAGTGGTTCCTTTCCTTTGCTTCCCACTGTCTGAAAGCGGCCAGTAGTGACAGGGTGCGATCTCCTCTTTGCATACTTTCTTCTAATGCCACACTAACACACTCGTAAGTGTAGCGAGCTGTGTCAGAAGAAAGAAAAGAGGTAGGAGAACATACCCCACCATGCAGGCACACACAACCTGGTAGCATTCAGACAGAGTCCTTTATGGGAAGCAAAGGAAAGGATGCACTATGCAAATGAGAAGGCTTTGGTGCACTCTTGGCCTAACCAAGAGTTTGGTATGCCGCTAAGCCTCCTCATTTGCATTGTGGGGCACTTCCTCTGCTTGTGGTTAACATTGCTTACTTCCCAGAGAAAATACTGTCCGAATGCTGCCAGCTTGGGTGTAGCCATGCTCACAAGTAGTGGCTATGCACTTTCTCTTCCTTGTCTCCTTTTTTATGACGCCGCTCACTGCACTAAAACACCTGGAAGTTCAGCGAGTAGCGTCAAGAAAAAAGAAGACCAGAAAAAGAACTCTCCCCGGCCACTTTATGCACTTGTGGCTGCACACAATCCGGCAGCATTCAGACAGTGCTCGCTCTATAATAATAATGAAGTGTAAAGGTGCACCAAACTCTTGGCCACATCAAGGGTGCATTGAAACCTCCTCATTTGCATATGTATTAAAAGTTATTTTCTCAGGCACTGTACAGGTTACATGTACACTGCTAGTATGATTGTTATAAGAAATAAGTTCCATATAACACTGTATAGTCCATTTAAAACACATTTTGGATCCAATTCCTTTAACCCCTTCCCGACCCGTGTCACACCGTTTGTGACATGGAAAACTGTTCCTTCCCGACCCATGTCACAGCGTCTGTGACATGGAGGGAAAGAGCCCCTGCAGCACCTGCGAGCGGGGTCGCTCAGGTGTCACAGTTGCTACTGCAACTGGACATCCTGAAGTCGACCCCTCGGGGGGTGGATTAACCCCCCCGTGCTTGGGACCCCTCCGATTGGCTGTTTCATTTTCACTTTTAGTGAAACTGCCAATCGGTATGAATTAAATATTTCACCAATGAAAATTGGTGTAATATTTAAATCTGGGCATTGCCTGATGCTTACAGCATCAGCCATTGGCTGGGGGGAGTGTCACCTCTGTTCCCCCCCTCCCCCCAGATCTGATTGGGGGGCTAGCGTCACATGGATACTAGCCCCAATCAGATATGGAGGGATGGCTGAAACCTCCCAGCACCTTCCCAACCCTAGATCGTCTGCTGCGGACCCCCTGCTGCAGACCCCCTGCTGTGGACCCCCTGCTGTGGACTCCCTGCTGCGGACCCCCTGCTGCAGACCCCCTGCTGTGGACCCTGTGGATCGCGTCTGCCGCCGCCACCGCTGATCAGCGGTAAGTATTGCCGCCACTCCCCCCGACCCCCCCTCCACTCCCCCCCGCGACCCCCCCCCGCCCCCCTCTCCACCCCCCCTCCACTTTCATACCTGCACCCTGACCTCCTCTCCCTCTGCTCCCTCTCCCACGTCTTCATCCACCGGCTGCTGCTCTCCTTCTGACAGCCGGTGGACTGTGATCACAGCAGCAGCAGGCTCAGTGTAAATGCCCTGCTCCTGTGATCAAACCCACCATCCCCCAGTCCCAGTGATATCACCCCCCACCTCCCAATAATCACCCCCTCCCCAAGTGTTCACCCCCGCCTGTTCCCAGTGTTCACCCCCCCCTGTTCCCAGTGATCACCCCCCCCGGAAACCCAGTAATCAGCCCCCTGCTCCTGCCAGCTCCTGCTCCCCTTTCTGCCCCAGTAATCACCCCCCGATGCTGCCGGCCTCCTACCCCCCCTTGCTGCTGCCGGCTCCTGCCCCAGTGATCACCGCCCTTGCTGCTGCTTCTGGCTCCTCCATCTCCTCAGCCCCCTCCTACGTCTGACCGCCCCATACGTCTGACCGCCCCCTACGTCTGACCGCCCCCTACGTCTGACCGCCCCCTACGCCTGACCGCCCCCTACGCCTGACCGCCCCCTACTCCTGACCGCCCCCTACGCCTGACCGCCCCCTACGCCTGACCGCCCCCTACTCCTGACCGCCCCCTACGCCTGACCGCCCCCTACGCCTGACCGCCCCCACACGTGACTGCAGAAGGTTACACCAAGCACACACACGTACACTCACACTATAATAAAGTTTTGATTTTTTTTTTTTTTTACACACGCACAAAGCACACAAAATGTCCCGCCCGTCCCGCTCATCCCAGTCTAGGGCGTACTCAGCTGAGGAGGCTATGTCAGGTTGGTGTGTGTGTGTTGTAGTGTATGAGATTGTGTGTGTGTGTGTGTGTGTGGTGTATGCACTACAATATACCACACCGCACACCAACCTGACATGCACTACACAATGGTGTCCGCTAACAAATTGGAACCATGTTGCGTTTGGAGAGTCCCTGTGTGCCCAAACATTGGAGCTCCCCAACAAGTGACCCCATTTTGGAAACTAGACCCCCCAAGGCACCTATATAGATGCATAGTGAGCACTTGGAACCCCCAGGTGCTTCACAAATTGATTGATAAAAATGAAAAAGTGAAAAAAAAAACACTTTTTTATTTTTATGGATTAATTTGCTAAGGACCTGGGGGTCCCAAGTGCTCACTATGCATCTAGATAGGTGCCTTGGGGGGTCTAGTTTCCAAAATGGGGTCACTTGTGGGGGAGCTCCAATGTTTGGGCACACAGCGGCTCTCCAAACGCAACATGGTGTCTTCTAACAATTTGAGCCGACAATTTGTTAGCGGACACCATGTTGCATTTGGAGAGCCGCTGTGTGCCCAAACATTGGAGCTCCCCCACAAGTGACCCCATTTTGGAAACTAGACCCCCCAAGGCACCTATCTAGATGCATAGTGAGCACTTGGAACCCCCAGGTGCTTCACAAATTGATTCATAAAAATGAAAAAGTGGGAAAAAAAACACTTTTTTGATTTTTACGGATTAATTTGTGAAGGATCTGGGGGTTCCAAGTGCTCACTATGCATCTAGATAGGTGCCTTGTGGGGTATAGTTTACAAAATGGGGTCACTTGTAGGTGAGCTCCAATGTTTGGGCACACAGCGGCTCTCCAAACGGGACATGGTGTCCACAAACAAATTGAATGGAAAATCGGCTCAAATTGTTAGCGGACACCATGTTGCGTTTGGAGAGCCCCTAATGTGCCTAAAAAGTGGAGCACCCCCACAAGTGACCCCATTTTGGAAACTAGACCCCCCAAGGCACCTATCTAGATGCATAGTGAGCACTTGGAACCCCCAGGTGCTTCACAAAATGATCTGTGAAAACAAAAAAGTACTTTTTTTTTCACAAAAATTTTCTTTTAGCCTAAATTTTTTAATTTTCACATGGGTAACAGGATAAAATGCATCCTACAATGTGTTGGCCAATTTCTCCTGAGTACACTGATACCTCATATGTGGTCATAAACCACTGTTTGGGCGCATGGCAGGGCTCAGAAGAGAAGGAGCGCAATTTGACTTTTGGAGCTAATTTTCCATTCAAAAAGTAAAATGGCGCTCCTTCCCTTCTGAGCCCTGCCGTGTGCCCAAACAGTGGTTTATGACCACATATGAGGTATCAGTGTACTCAGGAGAAATTGACCAACAAATTTTAGGATGCATTTTATCCTGTTACCCATGTGAAAATTTAAAAATTTAGGCTAAAAGAAAATTTTTGTTAGAAAAATAAAAATGTTCATTTTTTTCTTCCATGTGGCTTTAGTTCCTGTGATGCACCTGAAGGGTTAATAATCTTCTTGAATGTAGTTTTGAGTAGCTTGAGGGGTGCAGTTTTTGGAATGGTGTCACTTTTGGGTGTTTTCTGTCATAAAGACCCCTCAAAGGGACTTCAAATGTGATGTGGTAACTAAAAAAATGTTTTTTTAAATTTTGCTGGAAAAAAGATAAATTGCTGATGAACTTTGAACCCTTCAAACTTCCTACCAACATTTTTTTTTTTTTCCACAACTGTGCTGATGTAAAGTAGACATGTGAGAAATGTTATTTATTAACTATTTTGTGTCACATCACTCTCTGGTTTAGTAGAAAAAAAATTCAAAATTAGAAAATTGCAAAATTTTCAAATTTTTTCCCATATTTTTGATTTTTTCACAAATAAGCGCAAATATTATCGACCTAAATTTAATACTAACATGAAGCCCAATATGTCACGAAAAAACAGTCTCAGAATCGCTAGGATCCGTTGAAGTATTCCAGAGTTTTTACTTCGTAAAGGGACACTGGTCAGAATTGACAAAAATGCCAAGGTCTTTAGGGTCAAAATAGGCTGAGTCCTGAAGGGGTTTTTAAGTAGATGGACTCCTGGCAAGCAAATTAATGGTGCATCAACATTGCCAGACCTAGAATTTTTGATATTTAGGCACTATATGATTCTGTTATTTAGGCATTGCTAGATAGTATTATTTGGACGTTGTATGGCATGTTTATTAGGTTTTTATAATAGTAATATTAAGCACTTTTAGCTCAATTGTTTTGGCACTGTATAGCCGTACTATTTTGACAGTGTGCAACATCATTATTTATGCACTGTATGATGGCACTACTTGGTCTTTGTATGGTGGCATTCATAAAATGCAAGTCTGTATTTCTGGTATCATTATTTTATCACTGTATATTGCTTTATTTACAACAATATGATGATTTGTTATTGGTAATTTTTTTCATTTTTGTTTTAGCTCTCAGTAGCGGCATTTCTTATAAACTGTATGGCGGTTTAGTTTACTGTAAGCATGTTGTAATACTATTCTTTCCTCAATTTATGTTGCTATTATCTAAGAAATGGTTAAATAAGCTCATCAGAATTGAACTTTTTACATTGTTTCCCGCAGCCGGTTTGCAGTATTTGATGCACGTGGCCGTCTTCATGGACTGTTACGCAGCAGGACTAAGCGGGCGGCTTCTCAATGTATCCCCGGAATCTACTCAGAATTCTGTCTCTGTCTCGGTCAAACCAATTTTGAAAAAGTAGTGATTGAAAAAGGGGATAACATGTTCTTTTCATGCTTTTAGTAAATTGTAGATGAGTCATTAACTGTTTGTGATTGGGTCCATTACCGCTACTCTAAGCCAAAAAAAAGGGAACCATATGGAGATAAAAATAGATACTGGAGACAGAGGGAAGGTCTCAGCATTTGACATTTTTTGTTTTACCAGTACTCTATCACAGAAATAACACTGCAACAAGTCCACTTATATGTTACCCTGTGCGAGCGATGATAACAGATCCGCAAACCTGCAACCTCACATCATCTGGCCACAAATGTCAGATTCTTACTCATATAACATTAACTAGATTAATTAGTGGTGGCAGTCTGTTACACAGCAAAAATGATAGTAGTTATATTCTTGTACATAGGAGGCAGTATTATAGTAGTTATATTCGTGTATATAGGAGCAGTATTATAGTAGTTATATTCTTGCACATAGGAGCAGTATTATAGTAGCTATATTCTTGTACATAGGAGCAGTGTTATAGTAGTTATATTCTTGTACATAGGAGCAGTATTATAGTAGTTATATTCTTGTACATAGGAGCAGTATTATAGTAGTTATATTCTTGTACATAGGGGGCAGTATTATAGTAGTTATATTCGTGTATATAGGAGCAGTATTATAGTAGTTATATTCTTGTACATAGGAGCAGTATTATAGTAGTTATATTCTTGTACATAGGGGCAGTATTATGGTAGCTATATTCCTGTACATAGGGGGCAGTATTATAGTAGTTATATTCATGTACATAGGAGCAGTATTATAGTAGTTATATTCTTGTACATAGGGGGCAGTATTATAGTAGTTATATTCTTGTACATAGGGGTAGTATTATAGTAGTTTTATTCTTGTACATAGGAGCAGTATTATAGTAGTTATATTCTTGTACATAGGGGCAGTATAATAGTAGTTATATTCTTGTACATAAGGGGCAGAATTATAGTAGTTATATTCTTGTACATAGGAGGCAATATTATAGTAGTTATATTCTTGTACATAGGGAGCAGTATTATAGTAGTTATATTCTTGTACATAGGGAGCAGTATTATAGTAGTTATATTCTTGTACATAGGGGGCAGTATTATAGTAGTTATATTCGTGTACATAGGGGCAGTATTATAGTAGTTATATTCTTGTATATAGGAGGAGTATTATAGTAGTTATATTCTTGTACATAGGAGGAGTATTATAGTAGTTATATTCTTGTACATAGGGAGCAGTATTATAGTAGTTATATTCTTGTACATAGGGGGCAGTATTATAGTAGTTATATTCGTGTACATAGGGGCAGTATTATAGTAGTTATATTCTTGTATATAGGAGGAGTATTATAGTAGTTATATTCTTGTACATAGGAGCAGTATTATAGTAGTTATATTCTTGTACATAGGGAGCAGTATTATAGTAGTTATATTCTTGTACATAGGAGGCAATATTATAGCAGTTATATTCTTGTACATAGGGGGCAGTATTATAGTAGTTATATTCGTGTATATAGGAGCAGTATTATAGTAGCTATATTCTTGTACATAGGAGCAGTATTATAGTAGTTATATTCTTGTACATAGGGGCAGTATTATGGTAGCTATATTCCTGTACATAGGGGGCAGTATTATAGTAGTTATATTCATGTACATAGGAGCAGTATTATAGTAGTTATATTCTTGTACATAGGGGGCAGTATTATAGTAGTTATATTCTTGTACATAGGGGTAGTATTATAGTAGTTTTATTCTTGTACATAGGAGCAGTATTATAGTAGTTATATTCTTGTACATAGGGGCAGTATAATAGTAGTTATATTCTTGTACATAAGGGGCAGAATTATAGTAGTTATATTCTTGTACATAGGAGGCAATATTATAGTAGTTATATTCTTGTACATAGGGAGCAGTATTATAGTAGTTATATTCTTGTACATAGGGAGCAGTATTATAGTAGTTATATTCTTGTACATAGGGGGCAGTATTATAGTAGTTATATTCTTGTACATAGGGGTAGTATTATAGTAGTTTTATTCTTGTACATAGGAGCAGTATTATAGTAGTTATATTCTTGTACATAGGGGCAGTATAATAGTAGTTATATTCTTGTACATAAGGGGCAGAATTATAGTAGTTATATTCTTGTACATAGGAGGCAATATTATAGTAGTTATATTCTTGTACATAGGGAGCAGTATTATAGTAGTTATATTCTTGTACATAGGGAGCAGTATTATAGTAGTTATATTCTTGTACATAGGGGGCAGTATTATAGTAGTTATATTCTTGTACATAGGGGTAGTATTATAGTAGTTTTATTCTTGTACATAGGAGCAGTATTATAGTAGTTATATTCTTGTACATAGGGGCAGTATAATAGTAGTTATATTCTTGTACATAAGGGGCAGAATTATAGTAGTTATATTCTTGTACATAGGAGGCAATATTATAGTAGTTATATTCTTGTACATAGGGGCAGTATTATAGTAGTTATATTCTTGTATATAGGAGGAGTATTATAGTAGTTATATTCTTGTACATAGGAGCAGTATTATAGTAGTTATATTCTTGTACATAGGGAGCAGTATTATAGTAGTTATATTCTTGTACATAGGGGGCAGTATTATAGTAGTTATATTCTTGTACATAGGGGCAGTATTATAGTAGTTATATTCTTGTATATAGGAGCAGTATTATAGTAGTTATATTCTTGTACATAAGAGCAGTATTATAGTAGTTATATTCTTGTACATAGGAGCAGTATTATAGTAGTTATATTCTTGTACATAGGGGGCAGTATTATAGTAGTTATATACGTGTACATAGGGGCAGTATTATAGTAGTTATATTCTTGTATATAGGAGCAGTATTATAGTAGTTATATTCTTGTACATAGGAGCAGTATTATAGTAGTTATATTCTAGCATAAAGGAGCAGTATTATAGTAGTTATATTTTTGTACATAGGGAGCAGTATTATAGTAGTTATATTCTTGTACACAGGAGCAGCATTATAGTAGTTATATTCTTGTACATAGGGGGCAGTATTATAGTAGTTATATTCGTGTACATAGGGGCAGTATTATAGTAGTTATATTCTTGTATATAGGAGCAGTATTATAGTAGTTATATTCTTGTACATAGGGGCAGTATTATAGTAGTTATATTCTTGTATATAGGAGCAGTATTATAGTAGTTATATTCTTGTACATAGGAGCAGTATTATAGTAGTTATATTCTTGTACAGAGGGAGCAGTATTATAGTAGTTATATTCTTGTACATAGGGGGCAGTATTATAGTAGTTATATTCGTGTACATAGGGGCAGTATTATAGTAGTTATATTCTTGTACATAGGGGCAGTATTATAGTAGTTATATTCTTGTATATAGGGAGCAGTATTATAGTAGTTCTATTCTTGTACATAGGGGCAGTATTATAGTAGTTATATTCTTGTACATAGGGGCAGTATTATAGTAGCTATATTCTTGTACATAGGGGGCAGTATTATAGTAGTTATATTCTTGTACATAGGGAGCAGTATTATAGTAGTTATATTCTTGTACATACGGGCAGTATTATAGTAGTTATATTCTTGTACATAGGGGCAGTATTATAGTAGCTATATTCTTGTACATAGGGAGCAGTATTATAGTAGTTATATTCTTGCACATAGGAGCAGTATTATAGTAGTTATATTCTTGTACATAGGGGCAGTATTATAGTTGTTATATTCTTGTACATAGGGGGCAGTATTATAGTAGTTATATTCTTGTACATAGGGGGCAGTATTATAGTAGTTATATTCTTGTACATAGGGGGCAGTATTATAGTAGTTATATTCTTGTACAAATGGGCAGTATTATAGTAGTTATATTCTGGAACATAGGGGGCAGTATTATAGTAGTTATATTCTTGTACATAGGGGGCAGTATTATAGTAGTTATATTCTTGTACATAGGGGGCAGTATTATAGTAGTTATATTCTTGGACATAGGAGCAGTATTATAGTAGTTATATTCTTGTACATAGGAGGCTGTATTATAGTAGTTATATTCTTGTACATAGGGGGCAGTATTATAGTAGTCATATTCTTGGACAGAGGAGCAGTATTATAGTAGTTATATTCTTGTACATTGGAGCAATATTATAGTAGTTATATTCTTGTACATAGGAGCAGTATTATAGTAGTTATATTCTCGAACATATGGGGCAGTATTACAGTAGTAATTTTCTTGTACATAGGAGCAGTATTATAGCAGTTATTTTCTTGTACATAGGGGCAGTATTATAGTAGTTATATTCTTGTACATAGGGGGCAGTATTATAGAAGTTATATTCTTTTACACGGGAACAGTATTATAGTAGTTATATTCTTTTACATAGGGGGCAGTATTATAGTAGTTATATTCTTCTACATAGGAGCAGTATTATAGTAGTTATATCCTTGTACATAGGGGGCAGTATTATAGTAGTTATATTCTTGTACATAGGGGCAGTATTATATTAGTTATATTCTTGTACATAGGAGCAGTATTATAGTAGTTATATTCTTGTACATAGGAGCAGTATAATAGTAGTTATATTCTTGTACATAGGAGCAGTATTATAGTAGTTATATTCTTGTACATAGGGGCAGTATTATAGTAGTTATATTATTGTACATAGGAGCAGTATTATAGTAGTTATATTCTTGCACATAAGGAGCAGTATTATAGTAGTTATATTATTGTACATAGGAGGCAGTATTATAGTAGTTATATTCCTGTACATAGGGGCAGTAGTATAGTAGTTATATTCTTGCACATAGGGGGAAGTATTATAACAGTTATATTCTATTACATAGGAGCAGTATTATAGTAGTTATATTCTTGTACATAGGAGCAGTATTATAGCAGTTATATTCTTGCACATAGGGAGCAGTATTATATTAGTTATATTCTTGCACATAAGGAGCAGTATTATAGTAGTTATATTATTGTACATAGGAGGCAGTATTATAGTAGTTATATTCCTGTACATAGGGGCAGTAGTATAGTAGTTATATTCTTGCACATAGGGGGAAGTATTATAACAGTTATATTCTATTACATAGGAGCAGTATTATAGTAGTTATATTCTTGTACATAGGAGCAGTATTATAGTAGTTATATTCTTGTACATAGGGGGCAGTATTATAGTAGTTATATACGTGTACATAGGGGCAGTATTATAGTAGTTATATTCTTGTATATAGGAGCAGTATTATAGTAGTTATATTCTTGTACATAGGAGCAGTATTATAGTAGTTATATTCTAGCATAAAGGAGCAGTATTATAGTAGTTATATTTTTGTACATAGGGAGCAGTATTATAGTAGTTATATTCTTGTACACAGGAGCAGCATTATAGTAGTTATATTCTTGTACATAGTGGGCAGTATTATAGTAGTTATATTCGTGTACATAGGGGCAGTATTATAGTAGTTATATTCTTGTATATAGGAGCAGTATTATAGTAGTTATATTCTTGTACATAGGGGCAGTATTATAGTAGTTATATTCTTGTATATAGGAGCAGTATTATAGTAGTTATATTCTTGTACATAGGAGCAGTATTATAGTAGTTATATTCTTGTACAGAGGGAGCAGTATTATAGTAGTTATATTCTTGTACATAGGGGGCAGTATTATAGTAGTTATATTCGTGTACATAGGGGCAGTATTATAGTAGTTATATTCTTGTACAAAGGGGCAGTATTATAGTAGTTATATTCTTGTATATAGGGAGCAGTATTATAGTAGTTCTATTCTTGTACATAGGGGCAGTATTATAGTAGTTATATTCTTGTACATAGGGGCAGTATTATAGTAGCTATATTCTTGTACATAGGGGGCAGTATTATAGTAGTTATATTCTTGTACATAGGGAGCAGTATTATAGTAGTTATATTCTTGTACATACGGGCAGTATTATAGTAGTTATATTCTTGTACATAGGGGCAGTATTATAGTAGCTATATTCTTGTACATAGGGAGCAGTATTATAGTAGTTATATTCTTGCACATAGGAGCAGTATTATAGTAGTTATATTCTTGTACATAGGGGCAGTATTATAGTTGTTATATTCTTGTACATAGGGGGCAGTATTATAGTAGTTATATTCTTGTACATAGGGGGCAGTATTATAGTAGTTATATTCTTGTACATAGGGGGCAGTATTATAGTAGTTATATTCTTGTACATAGGGGCAGTATTATAGTAGTTATATTCTGGTACATAGGGGGCAGTATTATAGTAGTTATATTCTTGTACATAGGGGGCAGTATTATAGTAGTTATATTCTTGTACATAGGGGGCAGTATTATAGTAGTTATATTCTTGGACATAGGAGCAGTATTATAGTAGTTATATTCTTGTACATAGGAGGCTGTATTATAGTAGTTATATTCTTGTACATAGGGGGCAGTATTATAGTAGTTATATTCTTGGACAGAGGAGCAGTATTATAGTAGTTATATTCTTGTACATTGGAGCAATATTATAGTAGTTATATTCTTGTACATAGGAGCAGTATTATAGTAGTTATATTCTCGAACATATGGGGCAGTATTACAGTAGTTATTTTCTTGTACATAGGAGCAGTATTATAGCAGTTATTTTCTTGTACATAGGGGCAGTATTATAGTAGTTATATTCTTGTACATAGGGGGCAGTATTATAGAAGTTATATTCTTTTACACGGGAACAGTATTATAGTAGTTATATTCTTTTACATAGGGGGCAGTATTATAGTAGTTATATTCTTCTACATAGGAGCAGTATTATAGTAGTTATATCCTTGTACATAGGGGGCAGTATTATAGTAGTTATATTCTTGTACATAGGGGCAGTATTATATTAGTTATATTCTTGTACATAGGAGCAGTATTATAGTAGTTATATTCTTGTACATAGGAGCAGTATAATAGTAGTTATATTCTTGTACATAGGAGCAGTATTATAGTAGTTATATTCTTGTACATAGGGGCAGTATTATAGTAGTTATATTATTGTACATAGGAGCAGTATTATAGTAGTTATATTCTTGCACATAAGGAGCAGTATTATAGTAGTTATATTATTGTACATAGGAGGCAGTATTATAGTAGTTATATTCCTGTACATAGGGGCAGTAGTATAGTAGTTATATTCTTGCACATAGGGGGAAGTATTATAACAGTTATATTCTATTACATAGGAGCAGTATTATAGTAGTTATATTCTTGTACATAGGAGCAGTATTATAGCAGTTATATTCTTGCACATAGGGAGCAGTATTATATTAGTTATATTCTTGTACATAGGAGCAGTATTATAGTAGTTATATTCTTGTACATAGGGGGCAGTATTATAGTAGTTATATTCTTGTACATAGGGGGCAGTATTATAGTAGTTATATTCTTGTATATAGGGGCAGTATTATAGTAGTTATATTCTTGTACATAGGGGGCAGTATTATAGTAGTTATATTCTTGTACATAGGAGCAGTATTATATTAGTTATATTCTTGTACATAGGGAGCAGTATTATAGTAGTTATATTCTTGTACATAGGGGGCAGTATTATAGTAGTTATATTCTTGTACATAGGAGCAGTATTATATTAGTTATATTCTTGTACATAGGGAGCAGTATTATAGTAGTTATATTCTTGTACATAGGGGGCAGTATTATAGTAGTTATATTCTTGTACATAGGGGGCAGTATTATAGTAGTTATATTCGTGTACATAGGGGCAGTATTATAGTAGTTATATTCTTGTATATAGGAGGAGTATTATAGTAGTTATATTCTTGTACATAGGAGCAGTATTATAGTAGTTATATTCTTGTACATAGGGAGCAGTATTATAGTAGTTATATTCTTGTACATAGGGGCAGTATTATAGTAGTTATATTCTTGTATATAGGAGCAGTATTATAGTAGTTATATTCTTGTACATAAGAGCAGTATTATAGTAGTTATATTCTTGTACATAGGAGCAGTATTATAGTAGTTATATTCTTGTACATAGGGGGCAGTATTATAGTAGTTATATACGTGTACATAGGGGCAGTATTATAGTAGTTATATTCTTGTATATAGGAGCAGTATTATAGTAGTTATATTCTTGTACATAGGAGCAGTATTATAGTAGTTATATTCTAGCATAAAGGAGCAGTATTATAGTAGTTATATTCTTGTACATAGGGAGCAGTATTATAGTAGTTATATTCTTGTACACAGGAGCAGTATTATAGTAGTTATATTCTTGTACATAGGGGCAGTATTATAGTAGTTATATTCGTGTACATAGGGGCAGTATTATAGTAGTTATATTCTTGTATATAGGAGCAGTATTATAGTAGTTATATTCTTGTACATAGGGGCAGTATTATAGTAGTTATATTCTTGTATATAGGAGCAGTATTATAGTAGTTATATTCTTGTACATAGGGGGCAGTATTATAGTAGTTATATTCGTGTACATAGGGGCAGTATTATAGTAGTTATATTCTTGTACATAGGGGCAGTATTATAGTAGTTATATTCTTGTATATAGGGAGCAGTATTATAGTAGTTCTATTCTTGTACATAGGGGCAGTATTATAGTAGTTATATTCTTGTACATAGGGGCAGTATTATACTAGCTATATTCTTGTACATAGGGGGCAGTATTATAGTAGTTATATTCTTGTACATAGGGAGCAGTATTATAGTAGTTATATTCTTGTACATACGGGCAGTATTATAGTAGTTATATTCTTGTACATAGGGGCAGTATTATAGTAGCTATATTCTTGTACATAGGGAGCAGTATTATAGTAGTTATATTCTTGTACATAGGAGCAGTATTATAGTAGTTATATTCTTGTACATAGGGGCAGTATTATAGTTGTTATATTCTTGTACATAGGGGGCAGTATTATAGTAGTTATATTCTTGTACATAGGGGGCAGTATTATAGTAGTTATATTCTTGTACATAGGGGCAGTATTATAGTAGTTATATTCTGGTACATAGGGGGCAGTATTATAGTAGTTATATTCTTGTACATAGGGGGCAGTATTATAGTAGTTATATTCTTGTACATAGGGGGCAGTATTATAGTAGTTATATTCTTGGACATAGGAGCAGTATTATAGTAGTTATATTCTTGTACATAGGAGGCTGTATTATAGTAGTTATATTCTTGTACATAGGGGGCAGTATTATAGTAGTTATATTCTTGGACAGAGGAGCAGTATTATAGTAGTTATATTCTTGTACATTGGAGCAATATTATAGTAGTTATATTCTTGTACATAGGAGCAGTATTATAGTAGTTATATTCTCGAACATATGGGGCAGTATTACAGTAGTTATTTTCTTGTACATAGGAGCAGTATTATAGTAGTTATTTTCTTGTACATAGGGGCAGTATTATAGTAGTTATATTCTTGTACATAGGGGGCAGTATTATAGAAGTTATATTCTTTTACACGGGAACAGTATTATAGTAGTTATATTCTTTTACATAGGGGGCAGTATTATAGTAGTTATATTCTTCTACATAGGAGCAGTATTATAGTAGTTATATCCTTGTACATAGGGGGCAGTATTATAGTAGTTATATTCTTGTACATAGGGGCAGTATTATATTAGTTATATTCTTGTACATAGGAGCAGTATTATAGTAGTTATATTCTTGTACATAGGAGCAGTATAATAGTAGTTATATTCTTGTACATAGGAGCAGTATTATAGTAGTTATATTCTTGTACATAGGGGCAGTATTATAGTAGTTATATTATTGTACATAGGAGCAGTATTATAGTAGTTATATTCTTGCACATAGGGAGCAGTATTATAGTAGTTATATTATTGTACATAGGAGGCAGTATTATAGTAGTTATATTCCTGTACATAGGGGCAGTAGTATAGTAGTTATATTCTTGCACATAGGGGGAAGTGTTATAACAGTTATATTCTATTACATAGGAGCAGTATTATAGTAGTTATATTCTTGTACATAGGAGCAGTATTATAGCAGTTATATTCTTGCACATAGGGAGCAGTATTATATTAGTTATATTCTTGTACATAGGAGCAGTATTATAGGAGTTATATTCTTGTACATAGGGGGCAGTATTATAGTAGTTATATTCTTGTACATAGGGGGCAGTATTATAGTAGTTATATTCTTGTATATAGGGGCAGTATTATAGTAGTTATATTCTTGTACATAGGGGGCAGTATTATAGTAGTTATATTCTTGTACATAGGAGCAGTATTATATTAGTTATATTCTTGTACATAGGGAGCAGTATTATAGTAGTTATATTCTTGTACATAGGGGGCAGTATTATAGTAGTTATATTCTTGTACATAGGGGGCAGTATTATATTAGTTATATTCTTGTACATAGGGAGCAGTATTATAGTAGTTATATTCTTGTACATAGGGGGCAGTATTATAGTAGTTATATTCTTGTACATAGGGGGCAGTATTATAGTAGTTATATTCTTGTATATAGGGGCAGTATAATAGTATCTGAGAGAGAAATGTGCTCAGAGCAGTTGTTCATGTTCTTCCTTCCCACACTCTTCTTTGTAATGAACACTGTATTGTTGCTGTTGTTATTTGAGTAGCTTTTACTGACTGTGCCATAAAAAGCAACTAGAAAGATAGAATAGCTCTTGCTTTCCCTGCTTTCTCCTTTGTATCATTGTTTTCCACCTGGCTTATTAGTTTATACAGAAATAGTCTTTAGTCCATTTTCATGACCTGCTACACGTTAGCCCCTTTATCTGGGTAGACAGTGTGCTTACGTCATTGGGGTAGTGGGGTACAGTGGGGTACAGTGGGGTAGTGGCCACTTACTATGACCTTTTACACTGGGGAATTCGATGTCACTCTAAGAGATTTCTCTTTGAAAAGACACTAACGAGCAGCGATTATCACTTTTAATAATAAAATTCACCTTGAGATTCAGTCTCTTTTACTAAAATATGAAGAAGAAGGTTAAGTTGAGGCCGCTCTTTTAATAAACTCCCTAATACGTACCGACTCTCCACATGAAAATGAACAAATTTCCTTTATAAAAAGATAAGGAATAAGAGAACATGACTTAATTCATTGCCTTTTCATAACAATCCATCAGAGAATTGGCTCTCTGAGAACCCCAGAGCAGAAATCTAAAAGCAGTCTGATGCCGGTTCACAAAATCACCGATTTCTCTCCTCCTGTATCTTCTTCCTTTTATTGGAAAGAAAGGACAAAGAAGAGTCAAGTGATCCTATAGGCGGTTTCTTTCCTTAGTTTGATAATGTCGTCAGTGCTGCCTAATAGAAAGAAGTTAGAAAACATTTATGTTCTTTACCTGGGAATGAGATCCATAGGCTTAGTATCATAATTTTGAGCATTTCATTAACTTTTTGATAGCTTTTATTTATTTTTTGGGGTTCCTATAAAATACTTTTTGAGGTTCTTGGGTCAGATGTCAATACTGGAGATGAGCGAACCCAAACTTCAAAGTTTGTGGTTAGTACCGGACAGTTAGTGTCCGATGCTAAACGCCAAACACGGACTTCTCTCTGAAGTCTTTTGCCAAGTTCAGAGTTCCGGGGGAATTCCGACAGAGAGAGGATTTCCCAGCTCAAAAGTTCGGGTCCCCATTGTTTTCAAAGAGGTGCAGATTCTGGCTCAAGTTCGGGTACCCGAAACATACTTTGGATTAAAGGTTGGGTACCAAAACTCGGACTTTAACGGGTTCGTTCATCCTAAGGCAATACTCATTGTTTTGCAAAATATCTGTAATTTCAATTTACAATTTACCCAGTGCACAGGATGTCTTTTCCATGTGGTTTCCACCTCGAAACCAACTGAAGAAGGCCACAAAACAGCAATGTGGAAACAACTTGCTGTGCACATGTTCAGTCTTTTGTTACTTTTATAACATCTTTAAAATTTGGAAACTCTGGCGCAGATAAAAGAAGTAACATGTTCTTGCTTCGGGCAGCTTGGATTGGAGATCACCCGCTCTTCTTCCATCAGCAGCTCCTCTGGCATCTTAAAAGATGTGTGTGAACATACCTTAAGAGCAAGGAAAAGTGTGAGCAATACCGATGGATCAATTTTTTATTTTATTTACTTTTTTATTCTGGGCTAATCAGTTGATAAAAGGCCTATCCAGTGGAGTAACTTCAAGGTCCAAGACCCTAATGCAAGATCTACAACAGGGGAACCCAATCCCTTAAAGAGTGACTTTCGTTTTCATTTTTATTTTATAAACCAAGAGTACACATGAAAAATTAGTGATGAGCGAGCATGTTCGCTACTGCTCGGTGCTCGCCCGAGCATCTCACTGCTCGAGATGCTTGGCGAGTATTTCCACGGTAACTCGGCGGGAACTCGGGTCTCCTCCCTCTCATGTTTGGTGCTCTTTAGAGCGCCAATGAACATGCAGGGATTGCCTGCCACTCACTGTCATGCCGTAGCCATGGTGGTTGTGGCATTACAATGATTGGCTGGCTGCACAGCGTCATCAGGTGTATATCAGACCTGGCACCGCCATGCTCGTCACAGTCACTCCGGAATCAGACAGTGTAGGGAGAGGTGCTGCTGAGCTAGGGAGAGATTTTCTTGTTTCTAGGTAGTGTAGGTATACCAAACTATATTAGAGACACATATCCATCTCAACAAACAGTCCTTCTGAGGACTAATCCATCTGCAG
Organism: Phyllobates terribilis; assembly: GCF_046119375.1. Lineage (NCBI taxonomy): Eukaryota > Metazoa > Chordata > Amphibia > Anura > Dendrobatidae > Phyllobates > Phyllobates terribilis. The sequence goes on along the minus strand of NW_027362761.1, from coordinate 1,185,076,150 downwards.
AGATATCAGGCAGGCAGTGTATATAGGCAGGCAGGCAGTGTATATAGCAGACTGCAGTGCACATAGCACAAGAGGCTCCATTCCAGTTCTGTCTGCTGCTGCTCTTAGATATTTCCAAAAATAGACCCAGGTCTCAGGAATAATTTTTTTTTGCATCTTAATCTTCATTATTTGCTTAAAAAGTAATCCAGAAAGCACCGTTTTCTGCGCCATTTGCTTGTTGGCACTGCAAAATACTGCCAGGTCCTTTCCATATTACAGCGCTAGAAATCCAGCTATTTAAAACTGTGGTTTGTCCGTCACACGGATCACATATAATTGCGCTGAAAATACTGCCATTTCTGGCCTCCATTAAAAATTTTTTCAGTGTGTCAGTGAAGCAATCGACACCAGATTGATGTTCAAAATAGTTACCTACAGGCCAGGTATTTAATACTGTGTTTTCTCCGTCACACGGATCAAATATATGTTTTCAGAAAATACTGCCATTTCTGGCCTCCATTAAAAATTTGTCACAGTGTGTCAGTGAAGTAATTTACACCGGTTTGCTGTTAAAAATAGTTACCTACAAGCCAGGAATTTAAAACTGTGGTTTGTCCGTCACACGGATCACATATAAGTTCGCTCCAAATTCAGTCATTTGTAGTGAGCGTAGAAGATATTGTCCTCCATTTAAAATGGGCAAGGCTCGTGGCAAGGGACGGGGAACTGGACGTGATGGTGATGATGGTGCATGCAGAGGCCGAGGCCGTGGGCAAGCTGAAATTGTGCCACAACAAACACCCACATCTTCTCGCTCGACCTTCCTGTCCCAATTAATAGGGTACCGCAGAAAACCACTATTGAACACAGAGCAGTGTGAAAAGGTTATTGGTTGGATAGCAGATAATGCTTCCAGTCACTTAGCCACCACCACCACCACCTTGTCTTCCACACGGTCAAGTCTCAGTAGCTGTGAGTCTGGACCGCATATTCCTCACCCTGAACCTCCTTCCTCCCACCATGCCGAGTGCCCAGAGACAACTGATCCCACACATGGACACTCCGAAGAGCTGTTCACAACCGTTCGCCGTAACACCAACATGAAGGAAGTTGCCAGTACAACTGTTAGGTCTTCCCGAGTCTGGTTGTTTTTTAAAGACTCTGACGATAACCCCAAAAAGGCCATTTGAGCCACCTGCCGGGCCAGCATCAGCAGGGGTGGCAAAACGACCAGCCTGACCACCACCAGCATGATCAGGCACATGGCAGCAAAGCACCCGACTTTGTGAGCCGAACCCCAGGGTCCAGTAACAGTGTCTGCGGGTGGCAACATTGCTTCTTCTGCTGTTGTGCATGCAAGCCAATCCCCTGTCCATGGTGCATGGGAAGATGCCTCCTGCCCTACACCTGTCGTTGCACACTCTCAAGTAGCAGCATCAGGAAGCACCTTCACGTCCTTGTCCAAGCGCACCGTTCAGTTGTCCATACTCCAGTCCTTGGAACGCAAGCGCAAATACGCAGCCAACACACCACAGGCCACACTACTAAAATCCCACATTTCATGACTGTTTGCGATCGAAATGTTGCCTTTTAGGCTCGTGGAGACGGAAGCATTCCGCAACCTGATGGCGGTGGCCGTCCCTCGGTACTCGGTCCCCAGCCGCCACTATTTCTCCTGGTGTGCCGCCCCCGCATTACACATGCACGTTTTCCAAAACTTTAGCTGTGCCCTCAACAACGCAGTTACCGGGAAAGCCCACCTAACCGCGGACACGTGGACAAGTGCTTGTGGGCAGGGACGGTACATCTCGCTAACGGCACACTGGGTTAACATAGTGGAAGCCGGGACCCAGTTGGACCTCGGGACGGAACACGTCCTCCCGACACCAAGGATTGCGGGCAATAGGTCAATCAAGGTTGCCCCCATAGTCTACAGCTCCTACACCTCATCCTCCTTAGCCTCCTCCTCCTCTTCAGCCTCCATCTCCGAAATGACCACATCAGTCACAAGCTGGAAGCACTGCAGCACTGCCTCGGCCAAGCGGCAACAGGCTGTGCTGAAGTTAATATGCTTAGGTGACAAACCACACAATGCTGAAGAGTTGTGGACAGCTCTGAAAGAGCAGGCAGATCTGTGGCTCACACCACTGAACCTACAGCCAGGCATGGTTATGTGTGACAATGGCCACAACCTGGTGGCGGCTCTGAGGCAAGGCGAGCTCACACACGTACCATGCCTGGCCCATGTGCTTAACCTCGTGGTTCAGCGGTTTCTCAAATCCTACCCGGAGCTGCCGGATATGCTTGTAACAGCACGCCGCCTGTGTGCCCAATTTAGAGAGTCACCTACAGCTTCCGCCGCCCTTGCCGTGTTTCAGCAGCGTTTGCTGCTTCCGGCTCACCAACTGGTATGTGATGTACTCAGTTCAGACTCCACACATAAGACCTCAGGAGCGGATATGGATGTCAGACATATGTACCATCCTCCAGAACTTTAAGGACTCCACGACTCCACCAAGATGGTGAGCGATGATGACGCCATAACTAACGTCACCATCCCGCTTCTCTGTCTTCTGAAACGCTCTCTGCTCAGAATCAAAGAGGATGCATTGCAGGCAGAGCACAATGAGATTGAGCAAGGAACCATACAGGGTGATTACACACAGCCCAGCCTCATCTCATCCCAACATGGATTGGGTGACAATGAGGAAGAGGAGGAGGAGGAGGAAGAACAGGAGGTAGTTTCATGCGCTATAGATGGTACTACCTGCACAACTGTCATACCGTCTGTTCAGCATGGATGGCCAGAAGACATAGAGGAGGAGGAGGAGAGCATGGTCAGTCATCCTCTTGGTGAGGATATGGAAGTCTTGCCTGTTAGCAGTCTGGCACGCATGGCTGAGTTTATGTTATGCTGCCTTTCCCATGACCCTCGCATTCTCAAAAATTTGGGTGACAGTCATTACTGGTTGGTGACACTTCTAGACCCACGCTACAAGGAGAACTTTATATCTCTTATTCCTGAGGCGGACAGGTCTACAAAAATGGAGCAGTACCAGAAGGCCTTTGTTGCAGAACTATTAAAAAAAATTCCCATCTGAAAACGCTGGCGGCAGAGGTCACAGTTCGCTGGACAACCAAGGAGTACAGGCAAGAAAGACACAAATGCAATCCAGCAGAGGCAGGGGAACACTGTCAAAGTTCTGGGACAGTTTTCTCAGACCCTCCCATCGCACAGGCCCAGAAGTGCGGGGTATTATCACAAGGAGTGCAAAGTTTGGGAATATGCTGAGAGAGTACCTTGCCGACCGTACCAATGTCCTCCGTGATTCCTCTGTGCCTTATAATTATTGGGTATCCAAGCTGGTTACGTGGAATGAACTGGCTTTCTATGCATTGAAGGTCCTGGAGTGCCCTGCCACTAGCATTTCATCAGAGAGGGTTTTTAGTGCCGCTGGTGGAATTATAACTGATCACCGCATCCGCCTGTCAACTGAAAATGCTGACAGGCTGACTCTTATAAAAATGAACAAGGGCTGGATTGGGCCAGACTTCTCAACACCACCGAATGATGGCAGCGGAACATAAACTAAAATCCAGTGTATTTTTTGGGAAGTGTATTCCCATGCACCTCTTCTCAGCCACACATGGGCATACGCTTCCTGATTTTGTCTATTTGCTCTTGTCCTCCTCCTTCTCCTCATCCTCATCCTCCACCACCATATCACCAGGGTGACCGTGGTCCGTGATGCAACACCCGCATCATTTTTTTAAAGGGTGTTTTATAATGCCCGTAAAAAAAAAATGTATACAGTATATTCATGTATACCCCCTAGGGGTAAATGTTTATCAGCCCATACACTTAGTGCATGGGCATTACAAGTATGGGAGACCCGCTCCTTTCTAATGGGAACATTTTTTTATGAGGCCCTCTAAGTCTCTTGCAAGGGGCATTGGAGTGCCTCCTAATTTTTGACAGCCCTTGCATTCACTGCATAGGCCAACACTATGTGAGACCCTCTCCTTTCTAATGGGAATTTGTCATTACTGTGGCCCTGCTCTGTGTGTCTTTAAATTCTTAGTGGGGTTTTTCCCAAATTTGGTCAGCCGTTGGACTCACTGCATACCCTATAACTGTATTGCAGACCCTCTCCTTTCTAATAGGAACATGTCGTACTCCTTACAGTGGCCCTCCTCTGTGTGTCTTAAAAATTGTTAGTGGGATTTTTCCTAAATTTTGGCAGCCCTTGCAGTCACAGCATGGGCATTGCCACTATAGAAGACCCGCTACTTTATAATGGGAACATTTTTTTTACTGAGATTCTCCTCTATATCTCTTCAAAGGAGTATTGGGTTGCTTCAGAATTTTTGGCAACCCTTGCAGTCACTGCATACACAATAACAGTATAGGAGACCCACTTGTTAATAATGGGATCAACAAAACATAGCCGGCTGATGGCTCTCTTACAATAGCTAGGACCGACTGCTGACCTTTTAAGAATAGTAAGGCCCGCCTGATGGCCCTATAAAAATAGGCTTTGTGACTTTCAGAGTCCCTCCATCATAAATGAAACAGGATGTGTCTGAAGATGTGTCACACACCACATTGCCAGATAAGGTTGTAAAATGTTAAAATGACATTTCCCGGTGAATGCATTTGTCTTAAAAAATAACGTAAAAAAAAAAACAGTAGGATCTTTCTTTAGTATAAAAAACAGCGCCGCTAATGTAACCTCAATGTAATCACACTGTTCAGCTCCTGAACCTCCTCCTCCATCTCCGAAATGACCACATCAGTCACAAGCTGACAGCACTGCAGCACAGACTTGGCCAAGCGGCAACAGGCTGTGCTGTAGATAACATGCCTAATGCTTAGGTGACAAACCTCCCAGTGCTGCAGAGTTGTTGAAAGCTGTAACACCGCAGCCTGATCTGTGGCTCTCACCGCTGAACATACAGCCAGGCATGGTCAATTGTGACAATGGGCGGAACCTGGTGACGGAGAAATGACAGCCGGAGTTGATACGGTTTCCCTCTATGCCAGTCCTTTCACCGAACTAAAAAATATGGCTGTGGTGAAATACAACTCCCACTGACAAGATGTTTCAGATTGAAAAACATTGTGCCCACCAGAGGATTTGATTCTGAGGGCTCACCTTTCTCCCCCGCTCAAGAGCCCCATAGCAGCTGCAAGGTTATCATGAACTCTCCTGAGGTAGAAGCCAGGGCACACCAGAGGATTCTCTGGTGGGACCGTCCAACCCTGCCGATAAGCAGTCCTGGCTAAGAAAAGTGTGTGGGAAGGTTCCCGGACACACTATGGCTGCTTTTTTACTGAGGTGGAAACCCACGCAAACACAGGGAGAGCATGCAAAGTCCTTGCAGATGTTGTCCTTGCTGGGATTTGAACCCACGATCCCAGCGCTGCAAGGCTTCAGTGCTACCCACTGATCAAATGTGCTGCCGTTCACTCTCTGATATCTAACAGGCTGGAGAAACTTGTACCTACTGCCACTCTATCTTCAGCTCCTTTGTGAGAAACTAATGTATTTGGGCAGCCACTCAAACTACCAAATAAAATTCCTGAGAAGGAAATTGGGGATGGCTTTGCTACTGGTACTGAGGGCAGTGCTAATACCATGGCGTCATACCATAATTTACTGGAAATATTCCAGGCTGGTAGGAGGCAAGCAAATTCCCACAGAAACATACCACCAGTAATGTTCAGGGACCCGCGCTTATAGAAGGCGGAGACAACACCGGGAGAAATAGTGACGCATGGGGTCCGAGTATGGACACGAGGCATGAGGCATGTGGTTGTGAAAAGCTTCCGCCTCCACGAGCCTAAAAGGCCACATTTAAAGTGAAAGCAGCTTCCCAGAAATCTGGCAGTTTAGTATTGCAGCCTGTGGGTGGGTGAGTTGGTGGCTGGCTGCATACTTGCGCTTGCATTCCAAGTAAGAGAAAACTAAGCAGATGGTGGCCTCTATCATCATCATAGCCTCACCTCGGCACTATGAACTCTCCTGACGGAGAAGCCAGGGCCCACCGGAAGAGTTTCCAGTTTTCTAGTAGGTCCGTCCAACCCTGCCGAGAACCAGCCCTGGCTAAGAAAAGTGTGGGGGAAGGTTCCCGGACACTTTGTAGCTGCTTTTTTAATGTGGATCGGCCATGCTTATGCATGTTATTTCTCAAACCGCATTGCAGATCAGGCCATTGCCCAACTCTGTAGTCATGAGATTAAATGCGCAAAGAAAGAGGTTTGTGTGTCAAAGCACCACCGACAAGTGCGAGTTGATGTTGGACGGGCTGCCATTGCTTCTTCAACAAGCTGCATTAGAGGACTTTCTGGGAGAAATTACACCCAGGGTAGATACGGTTTCCCTCTATGCCAGTCCTTTCACCGAGCTAAAGAATATGGCTGTGGTGAAATACATCTCTCAGAAAAAAAAAGTTGTGGACTGGCTCCGTACCATCCCTGGCCACATTCACCTGTCCACGTGTTTGTTGTTAGGCGGTCCTTCCCAGTAAGTGCACTGGGGAGGGCACAGGTAATGTTGTGGGACCCGTGCTTGTGGAAGGCGGAGACGAAACCGGGACAAATAGTGGCGGCTGGGGACCGAGTATGGACACCCGGTCGCCGCCGCCATAAGATTGTGGACAGCTTCCGCCACCACGAGCCTAAAAGGCCACATTTTATACTTGCAGTTGCATTCCAAGGAATGGGGTAGGGACAACTGAACGCTGCACTGGGACAAGGACGTGGACGGTGATTGTTGCAACTCTGCAACGACAGGTTCATGGCGGGAGGCATCTTCGCATGCGCCAAGAATCACTTATGATGGGTACACTTTTAGGCAGTGACCTGGGAGTCAGAGATGCTTCCAGAGGTCTTCCCCATGCTGTTCCCATGTCTTTTCAGCACTGTATGCATGTGTCTGATGATGTGTCACACACCACATGGCCAGATAAGGTTGTAAAATGTTAAAATGACATTTCCTGGTGAATGCATTTGTCTTGGTTGAAAGCAATGCAAAAGTGCAAAAACGCATCAAAAACGCTACGAGTGAACATAGCCCAAGGTGTGGAGGAGTATTTTTGTTTTTGGTTATTTATTTTGCCTTATATACAAGTCATTACCCTGGAAAGGATGTTCCTTAATATATTTCCAAGGAAAATCCATTTTGGTTTCGTTTTTATATGTTTTCTTGTGAGTCTGTAAAAGTGGTGTAATACTCTGACCACGTTGCTGACAGCAGTGATCTGGGAGTCAGAGGTGCTTCCAGTGGTCTTCTCCATGCTGTTCCCGTGTCATTTGAGGACTGTTCCCATAGATTTAGGCAGTTTTTAGGCCTTCTGCAGACCGCCGGGGGGAGCCGTCAGAAAACTGCTCGAGTTTCCCCTAGACTTACATTGGGCTCGTTGCTCGGATGAAGCACCCGAGTATTCCAATTTGCTCGACCCGAGAATCGAGCACCCGAACATTTTAGTGCTCGCTCATCACTAATGAAAATATGAAACTTTGCAATATATCTTATCAGAAAAATTGCTTCTTTCTCTTCCTAAATTGAACTTTCACTCTCAATTCAGGTTAAAACCTTCATTCATTGATGACAGACTTTTACATTACTGAGATAGGAGATGACAGTTGTAGCTATTAAAATTCTATGGAGAGGGGGAGGGGCTAGAGGCAGACATAGATATTCTGCTGCAAGTTCCATAGAACTTTATGAGCACCAACTGTCATATTTACTGAACACACATTTTACCAGTAAAATTGAGAATTTTGAGAATAAATGATCAGCCCTCGTAGAGAAAGAAGCAGATTTCTCTACTAAGATACTGTATATTGCAAAGTCTGTTATTTTCAAGTTTTCTGTTGATTGATGGGGGAAATGTAAAACATAAGTATATATATATATATATATATATATATATATATATATATATATATTGGGTGTGTTGGCAACCTAGGTACCCTCTACAATTATGCACCAGATTAGAGGGGTTGTCTACTGCTCAGTCAACCCCACCTCAATCAACATGCCTGCACCAACACTTATACTCACCTCTGGTGTTGGCGCTGTTCCAGCGGTGTCGGCACTCACTCTCCTGGCACTCATGTGAGCTTTGCGCTCAATCAGCATTGGCTTCACTCTCCTCACCTTAAAACAAATCTGACCTCTTGATGTCTGAAATGAGATGAGTAAAACCAGTGCAAATTGTGCACAGGGCTCACGTGAGTCCCAGGAGAGTGAATGCCGACATTGCTGGAACAGCGCCGGCAATGGTGAATGTTGTTACTTTACTAGTACAAGCATGCTGATTGATAAGAGATTGCACGAGTAGTGGACAACCCCTTTAACTTGTCACCTACCATTTCTTCATACGTAGGACTCACATGGTTACACTTATACTAAAAGGACAAGCATAGCGTAGAGTACAAACATAGGTCCAAAATTTTTGAAGGCCATCAATTCGACTTTTATCATTTTCCTAGAAAACTGAGAAAATGTATGGTGTATAGGGAAGAGCGGACCCAACCTGAACTTTATTTCAACCTGAACTTGAATCAGAACTCGAACCCCATTCAAGACAATGGGTACCCAAACTTTTGAGCTGGAAAATACAATTTTCTCTCTTTACAGAATAATTCAATGGACTTTTGGGAGAAGCCCGTGTTCGGTGTTTAGCACCGGAAACCGATTGTCTGGTACGAATCCCGAACTTTTAAGTTTGGGTTCAATCATCACTAATGAAGTTGGTTGCAGGAGATCTCTTCGTTTGGCATTACAGACACCTTCTTAGAGGCGGTCTCTCTACGACCCAGCGGCTACCTTCCTCTCGCTAATTAACACCTTAGCCTGGGTGTGTAAATGCCTGCTGTCTGCTAGAGGGAGGTGCCGGCGATACTCACATTACCCCTTGTGAAGGCGTGGATCAAGTGCATTACTTCTTCCTCGCTGGAGTTATGAGAATGGATGTTCATCTCTCTGAAGTCGACTTAAAGCTAAGCTATCTTCCCTTATTTGTTCCCCCTTTTTGTCTTTAGTTGTCAGTGTGGTCCGACTAGCACTCATCCCCCTCCCTTCCCTAGCCAGGGCCTAACGCCAGGGAAAGACAGGGCGAGGTTAGCGTGTGGCGATTGGTGAAGAGCCAATACAGGGACGTTAGGGGAGACAGGGTGACGCTAGATCAACCTAGGATGTCTCCACTCCCCCCTTTCCCTAGAGTCTGGGCTCCCTTTCCCTCTTCCCTTTGTGTTGCACTAAGTCTTTCCCTCACCTTGCGTGACAGTATATTTGAGAAGATGCTGATAGACCACAATATTCCCTCTTTCTTCCCTCCCAGCGAGTTACATTATTACAAAATTGATGTGTTTTTTTAATGAATATGTGATTCTCACCTGCAAAACATGTTAACTTCCTACCAAACAAACATAGTGCATAGAGACAGAAGACAGCCATGAAGGACCTGACAAGTAAAATGTATGAGGTTCTGATATTTCAAATATCAGCCTTGATTGTTGTGGTGCCTGTGCAGGGGTGGAGCCCTGAAACAACACCCCCCACGAGGAACCCTCTTTGCTGTTCCTATCAAAAATACACGATTGACCCTCTATACAACTTGCCTGAGGGTCATGTAAACATCAATGCCTCGTCTAGGAGCCGGGACTCGGATATTGTATGTAGAATATTTTAAAAATGCCAGAATTTATAAAAACAATGTCATGAACATTAATAGATTTTTTATTTTTTTTTAATCTTTCCAACAAATTCCAATTTATTCCATGCCAATTCTGATGAAACGTTGTTAGCATACGACGGCCGCTCAAGCACTGCAGTAATGTACTATGTATTATTCAGTTATGCTTTCATGGAAAAATCCATATCAATACGTTCCCGCGCCAAAATCTCTCTCCTAATAAACCGCTTTTTCTGCAGCTGAAGACTTCATGTGGAATAATTTGTACTTTTAAGATGGTAAAGTGCTTACTCTATGAAATATTTAAACCCTGGGAAAATATCTGTATTTTTCTTCTCTTTTTTTTTTTTTCCACACTCTTTATAAAAGTTTGAAATATGTATTAAGTGTTTAATTTGCAAAGTTGCTACATTACTCAGTCCTCAGAGACCGGCAAAACTTTATCCTGGGGCTTCCTTTTTTTTTTTTTATATATTTTAGATAATAGTCGAGATTTTCAACAGAATCTCTAAATAGACAAAGAATTACGAAGTCCTGTGGAAACTTTCTGGTTACCAACTTTCCGACATCTGAGTTTCAGCTCTGCTTCATTTTGTAAATTAAATAATTTAGTTGGTGATAGGGCATTAATGCTTTTCATGTTTTTCGTGGGTTTTTTTTGCAATAGTTTTTTTTTTTCACAAAATCTTATTTTCAATTTTCAAACATTTAAAAAAAAAATACATTTCAATTTTGCCACTTATTTTAACTGTTATAAACTAAATGTATTTTTATCATGATTTTTTTTAAAAAACAAATTCCCCAAAAATGTACTGTGGCCGCAATGTGGGAACATTTTCAATCAGTTCATAAATCTGAACATAAAGAGTAACTGTATTTAATTTTTATTTCATAAATTAATAGAACGCATGAAAATAATAATAATAATAATAATAAACTTTTTAATATATCTTTTCAGAGAAATTTGCTTCTTTCTCCTCCTGTAAAATCTGTATTCTTTGAAGACAGATTTTATCATTACTGAGATAGGAGATGACAGTTGGTGCTTTTAAAATTCCATGGAGAGAGGAGGGGGAGGGGCTAAAGGTTGACACAGACATTCTGATGCAAGTTCCATAAAATATTATGAGAACCAACTGTCATCTTCAATCTCAGAAAAAGGAAAATCTGTATTTGCTGCAGGTTCCATAAACCATTCTGAGAACCAACTGTCATCTTCTATGTCTGCAAATGGAAAGTCTGTATCTGCTGAAAGCTCCATAAAACATTATGAGAACCAACTGTCATCTATCTCAAAAAATGATAAATCTGTATCTGCTGCAAGTTCCATAAAACCTGGAAAATCTGTATCTGCTGCAAGTTCCATAAAACATTATAAGCACCAACTGTTATCTTCCATCACAGAAAATGGAAAAGTTGTATGTTCTGCAGGTTCCATAAACCATTATGAGCACCAACTGTCATCTGCTATCTTAAAAAATAGAAAATCTGTATTTGCTGCAAGTTCCATAAAACATTATGAGTACTAACTGCCATCTTCTATCTCAGCAAATTAAAAATCTGTATCTGCTGCAAGTTCCATAAAACATTATGAGCACCAACTGTCATCTATCTCAGCAAATGAAAAATCTGTATCTGCTGCAAGTTCCATAAAACAATATGAGCACCAACTGTCATCTATCTCAGCAAATGAAAAATCTGTATCTGCTGCAAGTTCCATAAAACATTATGAGCACCAACTGTCATCTATCTCAGCAAATGAAAAATCTGTATCTGCTGCAAGTTCCATAAAACATTATGAGCACAAACTGTCATCTATCTCAGCAAATGAAAAATCTATATCTGCTGCAAGTTCCATGAAACATTTTGAGCACCAACTGTCATCTTCTATCTCAGCAAATGAAAAATCTGTATCTGCTGCAAGTTCCATAAAATCTGGTAAAAGTCTGTAAGCTCCATAAACCATTATGAGCACCAACCGTCATCTGCTATCTTAAAAAATGGAAAATCTGTATTTGCTGCAAGTTCCATAAAACATTATAAGCACCAACTGTCATCTTCTATCTCAGAAAATGGAAAATCTCTGTTCACTAAAGACTGAACATTTTGAAAGTGAATGATCAATCCCAGAGGGGAAAGAATCAGATTTCTTGTCGGGGCATATTACCCTGCTTGCAGGAGGAACACTGTAAATGTTCAGAAGAGTACTCAGTCCTTAAAAGCCCCTCTAATGTAAAACAATACAGAAATGAGAAGGAGAGGGAGGAGGGGGATGCAGCTGCAGCTTCTTGATTATTGTTCCATGAAAGTCTACAAAGAAGGTGAAAACATCGGATCGGCTCTTTACATTACGCCAGTAGGAATCATGTAACGCAAAGATGTGCTGGGTCCATGGCGGACTTGCTCATGTTCTTTGCTTTGACTGATAAATAGAAGGTTCAGAATGGAGAAATATTCAATAATTTATTAAGAAATGGGTTTTTCCATAAGAATCAATCCCTGTGTCAAGAAGGTGGTGGAACCCGACTGCTCTGCGATATGCCCCATCAAAATACGCTGGGTGAATTTTTTGCTGATGGTATTGTAAATGCGGACAGATGATGTACAGAGCACCGCGGGTTAAAATCTCACCTTATCGCCAACATTTAATCGAGCCGCTTTTAATGTGCAATTCCATGGGGTCTTTTAAGAAAGCATCTTTATCGTAATTCTTTGTGTGAGTAAAGTCATTCAATTACTATTCAATTCCAATTAAATGTCTTTTATGATGTAATTTTAGCAAAGGGAAAGATGATCGGCCATTAAAATTATGATTGAACAATGATTTCTGTTAATTGAAATAGATAAGAAAAAAAAAAAAGTCCTTGGGGATGTTTGGCTGTAAAGAATCCTGATGGAAGTCCTTAAAGTATTAACGAGAGAATCCTCATGGTCTTATGGTTTGGCTTCTGTAGTACTATGGCTTTAAAGTGGATTTCACAATACAATCTGATTATATTACTAAGTATATCTCTTAGACCTGATGAGGCTGGTGTTTTTACTTTGAAAATCCATGTCAGAATGGCTGTATAATCCTGATATTAACATCAGCATTTTATGAGCATAGCTAAATAGTGAATTTAATATCCATCCATTGAGCCAAACTGATAACTGTAGATTGTACTGAGCAGTGAGAGATTTCATTAGCGACAGGGAGGAGGGACAGTGAGGAGCTGTCAATCAGGCTATGGGGAAGTAAATTTAGCAGTAGTTAAGAGATACTCTAAGAGCTATCAATAATGCTAGGTTGGTGGACATTCAGCAGCGGGGTGGAGGGACACTGAGGAGCTAATAATCAACTTAGGTGGGTGAAGATTCAGCAGCAAGAAGGCGATGACAAGCAGGCTGTGTGGATGGAGATTCAGAAGCAGGGAGAAGATGCACAGGAGTGATCAATCAGACTAGATGGATGAGGTTCAGAAACAGGGAAGAGGTACATTGAGGAGTGAGCAATCAGACTAGATAGGTGGAGGTGCTGAAACAGGGAAGAGGTACACTGAGGAGTTAGCAATCAGACTACGTGGGTGGAGATTCAGCAGCAGGGAGAGGTACACTGAGGAGTGAGTAATCAGACTAGATAGGTGGAGGTGCTAAAACAGGGAAGAGGTGCACTGAGGAGTGAGCAATCAGACTAGATAGGTGGAGGTGCTGAAACAGGGAAGAAGTACACTGAGGAGTTAGCAATCAGACTACCTGGGTGGAGGTTCAGCAGTAGGGAGAGGTACACTGAGGAATGAGCAATCAGACTAGATAGGTGGAGGTGATAAAAAAGGGAAGAGGTGCACTGAGGAGTGAGCAATCAGACTAGATAGGTGGAGGTGCTAAAACAGGGAAGAGGTACACTGAGGAGTGAGCAATCAGACTAACTAGGTGGAGGTGCTAAAACAGGGAAGAGGTGCACTGAGGAGTGAGCAATCAGACTAACTAGGTGGAGGTGCTAAAACAGGGAAGAGGTGCACTGAGGAGTGAGCAATCAGACTAGATAGGTGGAGGTGCTAAAACAAGGAAGAGGTGCACTGAGGAGTGAGCAATTAGATTAGCTGGGTGGAGGTTCAGAAACTAGGAAGAGGTACACTGAGGTGTGAACAATCAGACTAAATTGGTGGAGGTGCTAAAACAGGGAAGAGGTACACTGAGGATTTAGCAATCAGGCTAGCTGGTTGTAGATTCAGAAACAGGGAAGAGCTACACCGAGGAGTGAGCAATCAGACTAAGTGGGTGGAGGTTCAGCAGCAGGGAGGATGTTCAATGAGCATTGAGAAATCAGACTAGATGGGTGGAGATTCAGAAACAGGGAAGAGGTGCACTGAGGAGTGAGCAATCAGACTAGATAGGTGGAGGCTCAGAAATAGGGAAGACATGACCTTTTCGAGATGTGGAACATGTGGAGGTGCCATAAATGAACGAACGGGAAATATTTCCATCAATGCCTCTCCAGAATGGAGATTGCGCATGCGTACATCCACACCGCTCATTGTCCATCGGACTGTTGGAGAAATGTGAGTACAGCCCTTTTGTTTTAATGGGGTACTTCTCATGATTGGGGGAGATCCCAGTGGTTGGTCTCCAACAATCAGTAATTTATACGACTCCGGTCCATTCAGCTCTTCTACCTCTTTACTGTAATCTCCGGGTCATAGTTGCATCATGGAGGGTCTCCTATGACAATATTAGCATCAGACCCTTCTGGATAGTCCTGGCATTACCCATTATTGTACAGTGATCTAAGAGAAGGGTTAAACATTTTGCGGTAACTTTGAGGATCGGACTTGATTTGTCTTTGTGAAGAACGTCCGACGTAGAGTAAAATAACTCAGTCAGCAGTCAAACAATAATTTATTACTTCTCGCGGCTTCCAATAAACTGCTGTCATAAAAAATGCATGTGCATTAAGTGGACGGTGCAAAGTTGTGTTTACGCTTAGGATCTGAGGTCCGGCCGATTTGCTTAGGACTGCTCGTGAGGATTGGGCTCCGCACTTCATGGATTAGCTGCTTGTATCAGTTATTGACTTCTCACTGAAGAGTTTGTCTTGGCGCCGCTCCCGAATCAAAGGATAAAAAGGGCAACGCCAATGAGGATGCTAACTAAAAAGTGTTCATAATGGTGATAACTGGCGGATCAGTGGGAGTCTGATCGCTAGCACCCCCACAGATCCTAAAAACTGGGACAATACTCTCCACGGGACTGCTGCAGATCATTGAATATTGAACGTACCTGGATTTTTCTAGCAGTCCCATGAACAATAATGAAGAGGTGGTGTGCATGTGTGTCAATTAAATTTCTCAGGATCAGCGGAGGTCCCAGAGGTTGGACCCCCATAGATCAGCAAGATATTCCCTATACTTACAAAGCTGGAATAACTGTTTAAAGGAGAACTCAACTTTTGGCCAATATGACCAATATGTGACCTTCTGCAGCACCTCCATTACTCTGTTTTATCTACAGATGCGAGGGTCCTTACCTTTCTTCATGACTCAATGTATCCTGAGATGTGTGGCATGAAAGGACCAACTTTGAGAATAAAATCATTTTTTTTTTTTGCTACTCTGTTGGGAGATGTTTCTGCAAAGTGTGGCCACCTAGTGGATATGATGTGAATTGCAGCCTAGTAATTGCATTTCTAGCATGACGCGATAATGTATTAAGTTTGTATCTAAATTAGCTCTCTAACAGAACTAAAGAAACTATCCCACAAGTACCAAGTCGGAGATGTAGCTACCCTACAAGTCAATATCTGACCTTAATTGGGCATTGTAATATGACCGGGGATAAATGCTTTGCATAGAGAATTGCCTTTAAATGCCATATTCAGGTGGCCTCTTTAAGAATAATCCTTTAAGCAAAGCTATCAGAACAAACAACCATTTCTGTAACTCAGGTATTTAAAAAAAAGTCAATGTTTTTATCTTCCATTGCAAAATCTGCATTAAAAATACAAAACAGAAAACTTGCAATTCTTACACTGGCCACTGGGGCTTTTTTTTTTTTTGCAACTTCCTGTTGTTTCAGGAAATGCACATTAACATTAACAGCGATGCATGAATGTAACAGCAATGTATTAAAACATCTAATTAGCGTGTGCAAAAATTATTCTAAAAGGAAGGGGACACAGAAAGAGCTGAGATTTCACCTATTGTAATTGGTGGACCCTGTATTATCAGCTGTGTGTAGAGGTGTTACCTGTTATTATAATCTGGCCTCTGCTGATAAGGAGCCTTCTGAAAACTGCCTTCTGTAATTGAGTGTAAAATAGCTCAAGTGGTAAATGTGAAAATTGCAAGATTGCTGTATATATATATATATATATATACATATATATATATATATATATATATTTTTTATTTTTATTTTTATTTTTTTTTTTTTTTACTTATTGCTTCATTTTTTTTAATATATTTTAATTTTCCTTTTCTGTATATATATATATATATATATATATATATATATATATATATATATACATACAGTAAATGAAAAGTAAAATATATAAGAAAAAATGAAGAAAGAAATAAGAAAAAAAAAAAAAAATATATATATATATATATATATATATAGCAGAAGGGAAACAAAATAGAAACATATATTAAAAAATGAAATAAAAATAATAAAGAAAAAATATATAGTAAAAAAATAACAAAATACATAAAAAGTGAAGAAAAAAATTGCAAGATAACTATATATAGTAAAAAATGTAAAATAAAAATATATATATAAAAAATGAAGGAAAAACATAATTTTAAAAAATATTTATATATAGCACAATGAAATAAAAATAGAAAAATATATAAAAAAAATGAAAAAGTAATAATAAAAAATATAGTAAAAAATAAAGTATATAGAAAAGAAAATTGCAGAATTACTAAAAGAAAAGAAAAATAATAAAATATATAAAAAAATGAAGACAGAATAATAATGTAAATAATATATATAGTAAAATAATAAAAATAACAAAATATATAAAAAAAATGAAGAAAAAAATATAAAAAATAAAATAAATATATTTTTTTAAAATAAAGATCGAGATGTGAAACAAAAAAACCTGTCAATATTTTTTAAATACATGTAACCCTTAAGGTGATTTAAACAGTAGGTCATTTTCTATCATTAAATATCCCCTTTAAGTTTATATTGTGAGAAATTTAGGTTTCGAGTTTACACATCTGTACAGCCGCTTATTTCCTTTACTTAGACGTTGGTTTTCCTTTAGCTTTTGCCTTTAAAGTTTTCAATATTGATGGCCTCACATTATTATCATTAGCGGGTGTCAGACATTCAGAGATGTCTTCAAATTCACCTCTATGATATTGTCCTGCAGTACCAGGCACAGCCACAACTGGAAGTATGGCGCTAGACCTGAACAATCAAAATAAAAAAAACCCTCATCATGAATGCACTGTGTGAATGTAGCCTTAGTAATTAAACTGCATTTATTTATTCATATTGCAAACACACAGCCGAGCTGGGCAGCACAGAGTATTTCAGGAGAGGAAGAGACCGACCCTGTGGGTGACGGTGATCAGACTAGAAAAGACAACGCTGAGATCTGTGATCTCAGGAAATGGTCGTTCTATCCATGAAGATGTGAAGGGAGCCACAGCAGCACAGAGCATTTCAGGAAAGGAGTTTGCTATTGTTGTAAGAGATGGTAATGCTGCCAGTAAAACAACGCTGGGGTCTCAGGGGGGTCGTCACTTCATTTATAAAGGACATAGTATATATTTTTTTTAAAAGAGCAGAGAGCAATAGCAGCACAGAGCATTTCAGGAAAGGGGATTGCTGATCTTGCGGTATAAACAGTGCTGTGATTTTATAATGAGGTTCTTCCTTCTATCCATGAAGGTCATAGTATTTAATAGTGCCACAGCAGCACAGAGGAATACAGGAGTGGAGTGTAGTGCCACAGCAGCACAGAGGAATACAGGAGTGGAGTGTGGTGCCACAGCAGCACAGAGGAATACAGGAGTGGACTATAGTGCCACAGCAGCACAGAGGAATACAGGAGTGGAGTGTGGTGTCACAGCAGCACAGAGGAATACAGGAGTGGAGTGTGGTGTCACAGCAGCACAGAGGAATACAGGAGTGGAGTGTGGTGTCACAGCAGCCCAGAGGAATACAGGAGTGGAGTGTGGTGTCACAGCAGCACAGAGGAATACAGGAGTAGAGTGTGGTGTCACAGCAGCACAGAGGAATACAGGAGTGGAGTGGAGTGCCACAGCAGCACAGAGGAATACAGGAGTGGAGTGTGGTGTCACAGCAGCACAGAGGAATACAGGAGTGGAGTATGGTGTCACAGCACCACAGAGGAATACAGGAGTGGAGTGTGGTGTCGCAGCAGCACAGAGGAATATAGGAGTGGAGTGTGGTGTCACAGCAGCACAGAGCAATAGAGGAGTGGAGTGTGGTGTCACAGCAGCACAGAGGAATACAGGAGTGGAGTGTGGTGTCACAGCAGCACAGAGGAATACAGGAGTGGAGTGTGGTGTCACAGCAGCAAAGAGGAATACAGGAGTGGAGTGTGGTGTCACAGCAGCACAGAGGAATACAGGAGTGGAGTGTGGTGTCACAGCAGCACAGAGGAATACAGGAGTGGAGTATGGTGTCACAGCAGCACAGAGGAATACAGGAGTGGAGTGTGGTGCCACAGTAGCACAGAGGAATACAGGAGTGGAGTGTGGTGCCACAGCAGCACAGAGGAATACAGGAGTGGAGTGTGGTGTCACAACAGCACAGAGGAATACAGGAGTGGAATGTGGTGTCACAGCAGCACAGAGGAATACAGGAGTGGAGTATGGTGCCACAGCAGCACAGAGGAATACAGGAGTGGAGTGGAGTGCCACAGCAGCACAGGGGAATACAGGAGTGGAGTGTGGTGTCACAGCAGCACAGAGGAATACAGGAGTGGAGTGTGGTGTCACAGCAGCACAGAGGAATACAGGAGTGGAGTATGGTGTCACAGCAGCACAGAGGAATACAGGAGTGGAGTGTGGTGTCACATCAGCACAGAAGAATACAGGAGTGGAGTATGGTGTCACAGCAGCACAGAGGAATACAGGAGTGGAGTGTGGTGTCACAGCAGCACAGAGGAATACAGGAGTGGAGTATGGTGTCACAGCAGCACAGAGGAATACAGGAGTGGAGTGTGGTGTCACAGCAGCAAAGAGGAATACAGGAGTGGAGTGTGGTGTCACAGCAGCAAAGAGGAATACAGGAGTGGAGTGTGGTGTCACAGCAGCACAGAGGAATACAGGAGTGGAGTGTGATGTCACAGCAGCAAAGAGGAATACAGGAGTGGAGTGTGGTGTCACAGCAGCACAGAGGAATACAGGAGTGGAGTATGGTGCAACAGCAGCACAGAGGAATACAGGAGTGGAGTGTGATGTCACAGCAGCAAAGAGGAATACAGGAGTGGAGTGTGGTGTCACAGCAGCACAGAGGAATACAGGAGTGGAGTGTGGTGTCACAGCAGCACAGAGGAATACAGGAGTGGTGTGTGGTGTCACAGCAGCACAGAGGAATACAGGAGTGGAGTATGGTGCAAGAGCAGCACAAAGGAATACAGGAGTGGAGTGTGGTGTCACAGCAGTACAGAGGAATACAGGAGTGGAGTGTGGTGTCACAGCAGCACAGAGGAATACAGGAGTGGAGTATGGTGCAAGAGCAGCACAAAGGAATACAGGAGTGGAGTATGGTGCCACAGCAGCACAGAGGAATACAGGAGTGGAATGGAGTGTGGTGTCACAGCAGCACAGAGGAATACAGGAGTGGAGTGTGGTGCCACAGCAGCACAGAGGAATACAAGAGTGGAGTATGGTGCAAGAGCAGCACAGAGGAATACAGGAGTGGAGTATGGTGCCACAGCAGCACAGAGCAATAGAGGAGTGGAGTGTGGTGTCACAGCAGCACAGAGGAATACAGGAGTGGAGTGTGGTGTCACAGCAGCACAGAGGAATACAGGAGTGGAGTGTGGTGCCACAGCAGCACAGAGGAGAACAGGAGTGGAGTGGAGTGCCACAGCAGCACAGAGGAATACAGGAGTGGAGTGTGGTGTCACAGCAGCACAGAGGAATACAGGAGTGGAGTGTGGTGTCTCAGCAGCACAGAGGAATACAGGAGTGGAGTATGGTGTCACAGCAGCACAGAGGAATACAGGAGTGGAGTGTGGTGTCACAGCAGCACAGAGGAATACAAGAGTGGAGTATGGTGTCACAGCAGCACAGAGGAATACAGGACTGGAGTGTGGTGTCACAGCAGCACAGAGGAATACAGGAGTGGAGTGTGGTGTCACAGCAGCACAGAGGAATACAGGAGTGCAGTATGGTGTCACAGCAGCACAGAGGAATACAGGAGTGGAGTGTGGTGTCACAGCAGCAAAGAGGAATACAGGAGTGGAGTATGGTGTCACAGCAGCACAGAGGAATACAGGAGTGGAGTGGAGTGAAACAGCAGCACAGAGGAATACAGGAGTGGAGTATGGTGCAACAGCAGCACAGAGGAATACAGGAGTGGAGTGTGGTGTCACATCAGCAAAGAGGAATACAGGAGTGGAGTATGGTGCAACAGCAGCACAGAGGAATACAGGAGTGGAGTGTGGTGTCACAGCAGCAAAGAGGAATACAGGAGTGGAGTGTGGTGTCACAGCAGCACAGAGGAATACAGGAGTGGAGTGTGGTGTCAAAGCAGCACAGAGGAATACAGGAGTGGAGTGTGGTGTCACAGCAGCACAGAGGAATACAGGAGTGGAGTATGGTGCAAGAGCAGCACAGAGGAAGACAGGAGTGGAGTGTGGTGTCACAGCAGCACAGAGGAATACAGGAGTGGAGTGTGGTGTCACAGCAGCACAGAGGAATACAGGAGTCGATTATGGTGCAACAGCAGCACAGAGGAATACAGGAGTGGAGTGTGGTGTCACAGCAGCAAAGAGGAATACAGGAGTGGAGTGTGGTGTCACAGCAGCACAGAGGAATACAGGAGTGGAGTGTGGTGTCACCGCAGCACAGAGGAATACAGGAGTGGAGTATGGTGCAAGAGCAGCGCAGAGGAATACAGGAGTGGAGTGTGGTGTCACAGCAGCACAGAGGAATACAGGAGTGGAGTGTGGTGTCACAGCAGCCCAGAGGAATACAGGAGTGGAATATGGTGTCACAGCAGCACAGAGGAATACAGGAGTGGAGTATGGTGCAACAGCAGCACAGAGGAATACAGGAGTGGAGTGTGGTGTCACAGCAGCAAAGAGGAATACAGGAGTGGAGTGTGGTGTCACAGCAGCACAGAGGAATACAGGAATGGAGTATGGTGCAACAGCAGCACAGAGGAATACAGGAGTGGAGTGTGGTGTCACAGCAGCACAGAGGAATACAGGAGTGGAGTATGGTGCAACAGCAGCACAGAGGAATACAGGAGTGGAGTGTGGTGTCACAGCAGCAAAGAGGAATACAGGAGTGGAGTGTGGTGTCACAGCAGCACAGAGGAATACAGGAGTGGAGTGTGGTGTCACAGCAGCACAGAGGAATACAGGAGTGGAGTATGGTGCAAGAGCAGCACAGAGGAATACAGGAGTGGAGTGTGGTGTCACAGCAGCACAGAGGAATACAGGAGTGGAGTGTGGTGTCACAGCAGCACAGAGGAATACAGGAGTGGAGTGTGGTGTCACAGCAGCACAGAGGCATACAGGAGTGGAGTGTGGTGCCACAGCAGCACAGAGGAATACAGGAGTGGAGTGTGGTGTCACAGCAGCAAAGAGGAATACAGGAGTGGATTATGGTGCAACAGCAGCACAGAGGAATACAGGAGTGGAGTGTGGTGTCACAGCAGCAAAGAGGAATACAGGAGTGGAGTGTGGTGTCACAGCAGCACAGAGGAATACAGGAGTGGAGTGTGGTGTCACCGCAGCACAGAGGAATACAGGAGTGGAGTATGGTGCAAGAGCAGCACAGAGGAATACAGGAGTGGAGTGTGGTGTCACAGCAGCACAGAGGAATACAGGAGTGGAGTGTGGTGTCACAGCAGCACAGAGGAATACAGGAGTGGAGTGTGGTGTCACAGCAGCACAGAGGAATAGAGGAGTGGAGTGTGGTATCACAGCAGCACAGAGGAATACAGGAGTGGAGTGTGGTGTCACAGCAGCACAGAGGAATAGAGGAGTGGAGTGTGGTGTCACAGCAGCAAAGAGGAATACAGGAGTGGAGTGTGGTATCACAGCAGCACAGAGGAATAGAGGAGTGGAGTGTGGTGTCACAGCAGCACAGAGGAATACAGGAGTGGAGTGTGGTGTCACAGCAGCATAGAGGAATACAGGAGTGGAGTGTGGTGTCACAGCAGCACAGAGGAATACAGGAGTGGAGTGTGGTGTCACAGCAGAAAAGAGGAATACAGGAGTGGAGTATGGTGCAACAGCAGCACAGAGAAATACAGGAGTGGAGTGTGGTGTCACAGCAGCAATGAGGAATACAGGAGTGGAGTGTGGTGTCACAGCAGCACAGAGGAATACAGGAGTGGAGTGTGATTTCACAGCAGCACAGAGGAATACAGGAGTGGAGTATGGTGCAAGAGCAGCACAGAGGAATACAGGAGTGGAGTATGGTGCAACAGCAGCACAGAGGAATACAGGAGTGGAGTGTGGTGTCACAGCAGCACAGGGGAATACAGGAGTGGAGTGTGGTGTCACAGCAGCACAGAGGAATAGAGGAGTGGAGTGTGGTGTCACAGCAGCACAGAGGAATAGAGGAGTGGAGTGTGGTGTCACAGCAGCACAGAGGAATACAGGAGTGGAGTGTGGTGTCACAGCAACACAGAGTAATACAGGAGTGGAGTATGGTGCAACAGCAGCACAGAGGAATACAGGAGTGGAGTATGGTGTCACAGCAACACAGAGTAATACAGGAGTGGAGTATGGTGCAACAGCAGCACAGAGGAATACAGGAGTGGAGTATGGTGTCACAGCAGCACAGAGGAATACAGGAGTGGAGTGTGGTGTCACAGCAGCACAGAGGAATACAGGAGTGGAGTGTGGTGTCACAGCAGCACAGAGGAATACAGGAGTGGAGTGTGGTGTCACAGCAGCAAAGAGGAATACAGGAGTGGAGTATGGTGCAACAGCAGCACAGAGGAATACAGGAGTGGAGTGTGGTGTCACAGCAGCACAGAGGAATACAGGAGTGGAGTGTGGTGTCACAGCAGCACAGAGGAATACAGGAGTGGAGTGTGGTGTCACAGCAGCACAGAGGAATACAGGAGTGGAGTATGGTGTCACAGCAGCACAGAGGAATACAGGAGTGGAGTATGGTGTCACAGCAGCACAGAGGAATACAGCAGTGGAGTATGGTGCCACAGCAGCACAGAGGAATACAGGAGTGGAGTGTGGTGTCACAGCAGCACGGAGGAATACAGGAGTGGAGTGTGGTGTCACAGCAGCACAGAGGAATACAGGAGTGGAGTGTGGTGTCACAGCAGCACAGAGGAATAGAGGAGTGGAGTATGGTGTCCCAGCAGCACAGAGGAATACAGGAGTGGAGTGTGGTGTCACAGCAGCACAGAGGAATACAGGAGTGGAGTGTGGTGTCACAGCAGCAAAGAGGAATACAGGAGTGGAGTATGGTGCAACAGCAGCACAGAGGAATACAGGAGTGGAGTGTGGTGTCACAGCAGCACAGAGGAATACAGGAGTGGAGTGTGGTGTCACAGCAGCACAGAGGAATACAGGAGTGGAGTGTGGTGTCACAGCAGCACAGAGGAATACAGGAGTGGAGTATGGTGTCACAGCAGCACAGAGGAATACAGCAGTGGAGTATTGTGCCACAGCAGCACAGAGGAATACAGGAGTGGAGTGTGGTGTCACAGCAGCACAGAGGAATACAGGAGTGGAGTGTGGTGTCACAGCAGCACAGAGGAATACAGGAGTGGAGTGTGGTGTCACAGCAGCACAGAGGAATAGAGGAGTGGAGTATGGTGTCACAGCAGCAAAGAGGAATACAGGAGTGGAGTGTGGTGTCACAGCAGCACAGAGGAATACAGGAGTGGAGTATGGTGTCACAGCAGCACAGAGGAATACAGGAGTGGAGTGTGGTGTCACAGCAGCAAAGAGGAATACAGGAGTGGAGTGGAGTGCGGTGTCACAGCAGCACAGAGGAATACAGGAGTGGAGTATGGTGCAACAGCAGCACAGAGGAATACGGGATTGGAGTGTGGTGTCACAGCAGCAAAGAGGAATACAGGAGTGGAGTATGGTGCAACAGCAGCACAGAGGAATACAGGAGTGGAGTGTGGTGTCACAGCAGCACAGAGGAATACAGGAGTGGAGTGTGGTGTCACAGCAGCACAGAGGAATACAGGAGTGGAGTGTGGTGTCACAGCAGCAAAGAGGAATACAGGAGTGGAGTGTGGTGTCACAGCAGCACAGAGGAATACAGGAGTGGAGTATGGTGTCACAGCAGCACAGAGGAATAGAGGAGTGGAGTATGGTGTCACAGCAGCACAGAGGAATAGAGGAGTGGAGTATGGTGCCACAGCAGCACAGAGGAATACAGGAGTGGAGTGTGGTGTCACAGCAGCACAGAGGAATAGAGGAGTGGAGTATGGTGTCACAGCAGCAAAGAGGAATACAGGAGTGGAGTGTGGTGTCACAGCAGCACAGAGGAATACAGGAGTGGAGTATGGTGTCACAGCAGCACAGAGAAATACAGGAGTGGAGTGTGGTATCACAGCAGCAAAGAGGAATACAGGAGTGGAGTGGAGTGTGGTGTCACAGCAGCACAGAGGAATACAGGAGTGGAGTATGGTGCAACAGCAGCACAGAGGAATACAGGAGTGGAGTGTGGTGTCACAGCAGCAAAGAGGAATACAGGAGTGGAGTATGGTGCAACAGCAGCACAGAGGAATACAGGAGTGGAGTGTGGTGTCACAGCAGCACAGAGGAATACAGGAGTGGAGTGTGGTGTCACAGCAGCACAGAGGAATACAGGAGTGGAGTGTGGTGTCACAGCAGCAAAGAGGAATAGAGGAGTGGAGTGTGGTGTCACAGCAGCACAGAGGAATACAGGAGTGGAGTATGGTGTCACAGCAGCACAGAGGAATAGAGGAGTGGAGTATGGTGTCACAGCAGCACAGAGGAATAGAGGAGTGGAGTATGGTGTCACAGCAGCACAGAGGAATAGAGGAGTGGAGTGTGGTGTCACAGCAGCAAAGAGGAATACAGGAGTGGAGTGTGGTGTCACAGCAGCACAGAGGAATACAGGAGTGGAGTGTGGTGTCACAGCAGCAAAGAGGAATAGAGGAGTGGAGTGTGGTGTCACAGCAGCACAGAGGAATACAGGAGTGGAGTATGGTGTCACAGCAGCACAGAGGAATAGAGGAGTGGAGTATGGTGTCACAGCAGCACAGAGGAATAGAGGGCTTTTACAGCAATACCAGTGTCGTCCTGCTCCGCTCGCTGTGATCCGTTATCCATTCTGCGCTCCTGGTCTCTAATTTTAGTTGGGGCCAAACTTTGAGCGAATTTTTAACTTTAATCACTGTGAAACTATTAAACTCGCCCCGACGGGTCACTGTGGGGCCGCCCCGACGGGTCACTGTGGGGCCGCCCTGACGGGTCACTGTGGGGTCGCCCCCAGCGCGACTGACTTTGTCTAATTCTTCAGTGAACGCTGCAATAAAGAGTGATTGTACTCCAGAGCAGCATTCACACTGAGCACAATGTCCAGCTATTGACCCCGGGCACTGGACTCCATGCATTCACATTCATCTGTGTGAAAGAGCCCAGGAGCTCCAGGCAGAAAAACATCAGGACAGAGGAGGATGGGGGGCTTTTTTTTTGGCCACCAGACTTATTCCGAACATGTTCTAAAAAACGAAGAAGAAGTGAAGAAATGCATAGGCAGAGTTTTCCAAGAGTTTTGTGAATCTTTTTGCAGAGTTTTTGGATTGGAAAGTGAGCAAAAATTCCCTAAAAGCTTGGAGTTTCTGCGCAGTTTCTGCTTCAAAAAAAGCTTTGCAAAAATACTGCCCATAAAGCGTGAGTTTTTGGCGATTCTTTCATCCTGCATATTTTCACTGCATAAAATAACGCAGCGTCTGATGGTTTCAGCAAAGTGGATGAGATTTCTAGAAATCTCGTGCTTTTCTTTCACTCAGCCTAAACTGAGCTGCAGTGCATGTTTCCAATCCGCAACACGTCAATTTCACTTTGAGTGTTATGTTGGAATTTTTTTCCCATAGATTTGCATTAGGCTACGTTCCCACCATGAGTTTTTGGTGAGTTTTTGATATCATACATTTTCTGTCCCCATTATGTGAAACAGGTCAATTGCATTTTTAAAAAAAAATATGCAGAGTAAAAAAAGTTTCCAAAAAACTCATCGTTGGAACGTAGTCTTAGAAGCAGAAAATCCACACGAAAAAAAAAGGAAAAAGAAAAAACGCCTGAAAATCACGCTGCGTGCACATAGCCTTGCTGTTAATATGAGGGGTTGTTTGAGCTTTTCTTTTTTCCTGCCAAGATTTTGAAAACACTTTGGGGAAAAAAATAAAGTGCACATCAGTAAAAAAATTCATCCAAAAAACTCCCCAAAACAGGCAAGTTACCTAAAGGGATTTTTGCTTAAAAAACTCAGTGTAAAGGGAGCCTGCCGAGCTGCTTGCCGCAGTTTTGATACAATTCCTGTTTCCTCAGCTGTAGATCTAGCAGAGCTCAGAATGCTGAGCTCTGTATCACCCCGCCCACACCACTGATTGGCTCCATTCTGTGTACACTGTGTATAGGCAGAAAGCTGCCATTCAGTGGTGGGGGTGGGGTTATACACACAGCTCATGAATGCATAGGAATACAGGTTTCCTAGTCCTCAGGTCACTAGGCTGCAGCGCACACCACATCCACAGACACCTATGGGATAAGCATCTCCCAAGAAAGTGTCACTCACTTGTGTTTATTTGTTGCTGTTTTTGAGGAGCAGGAGCTTCATTATTCTGCTTTTTCTAAGGTCAGAAGAAGTCATATAAGGCTCTCTCCCCCTCTTTTCTCTCTCGCTCCCTCTTTTCTCTCTCTCCCTCTTTTCTCTCTCTCTCCCTCTTTTCTCTCTCTCCCTCTTTTCTCTCTCTCCCTCTTTTCTCTCTCTCCCTCTTTTCTCTCTCTCCCTCTTTTCTCTCTCTCTCCCTCTTTTCTCTCTCTCCCTCTTTTCTCTCTCTCCCTCTTTTCTCTCTCTCTCCCTCTTTTCTCTCTCCCCCTCTTTTCTCTCTCTCCCTCTTTTCTCTCTCTCCCCCTCTTTTCTCTCTCTCCCTCTTTTCTCTCTCTCCCTCTTTTCTCTCTCTCTCCCTCTTTTCTCTCTCTCTCCCTCTTTTCTCTCTCTCTCCCTCTTTTCTCTCTCTCCCCCTCTTTTCTCACTCTCTCCCTCTTTTCTCTCTCTCCCTCTTTTCTCTCTCTCTCCCTCTTTTCTCTCTCTCCCTCTTTTCTCTCTCTCTCCCTCTTTTCTCTCTCTCTCCCTCTCTTCTCTCTCCCCCTCTTTTCTCTCTCTCCATCTTTTCTCTCTCCCCCTCTTTTCTCTCTCTCCCTCTTTTCTCTCTCTCTCCCTCTTTTCTCTCTCTCCCTCTTTTCTCTCTCTCTCCCTCTTTTCTCTCTCTCTCACTCTTTTCTCTCTCTCTCCCTCTTCTCTCTCTCTCCCTCTTCTCTCTCTCTCCCTCTTTTCTCTCTCTCTCCCTCTTTTCTCTCTCTCTCCCTCTAATCTCTCTCTCTCTCCCATTTCTCTCTCTCCCTCTTTTCTCTCTCTCTCCCTCTTTTCTCTCTCTCTCCCTCTTCTCTCTCTCTCCCTCTTTTCTCTCTCTCCCTCTTTTCTTTCTCTCTTCTATGACTTCTCCTATTTTCTCCCCCCCTCACTTTCATTCTCTCTTTTTTCTCTGTCTCCTCTCTCTACTCTCTATCCTCTCTATTTCTTTGTTCTCTCTAATCTTTTAATTTCTCCGTTCACTGTTCTCTCTTCCCCTATCTCTCTCTCTCTCTCTATTTCCCGCTTTCTTTTCTCCTCTCTGTCTCTCTATCTCCTGTCTCCCATTATCTCTCTATCTCTCCTCTCACTTCATCCTCCTCCCCTATTTCTCTCTTTTCTCTCCTCTCTTCCCTTTCTGTCTCCTCTATTTTCTCTCTCCTCTATGCCTTCCTCTCTCTCTCCCTCCCTCCTCTCCTTCTCTTCTCTGTCTCTCTTCTCTCTTTCTCCCTCGCCCTTTCTCTCTCCCTCTCTCTGTTCATTTTTCTATCTCTCTGTTTAACCCCCTCTCTCTGTCCCACTCTCTCTGTCTGTCTCCCTCTCTCTCTGTCTATCTCTATCTGTCTCTGTCTGTCTCTCTCTGTCTCTTTCTCTCCCTCTCTCTCTGTCTGTCTCTGTCTCTTTCTCTCCCCCTCCTCTCTTTCTCCCTCGCCCTCTCTCTGTCTCTTTCTCTCTCTTTCTATCTCTCTGTCCCACTCCCTCTGCCTCTGTCTCTTTCTCTCCCTCTCTCTCTGTCCATCTCTATCTGTCTCTCTGTCTGTCTGTCTCTCTCTCTCTCTTCTTCCTTTAGAAAGTTCTTCTCTTTTCATTCTTCTTATATATTACATAGATCCCTTCATGACAATCCGGTCACCAAATGATTATCTGTTATGTGGGGAAACAAGTCACAAAGTGTCTAACTTCCATACAGCGCCCCCACAGGGAGAATGAAGTATTACGTGGTGCTCATTCCAATACTAGGGCAGACTAGGACCCTGACTCTGAGCGGCGGCACTGAGCGATCCCACAACACCATATGTTCAGTGCCAGAATCCCCAGTCCTGTGTGTGACGTGCACAGCCTCACCCCGGGCCGCTCCTGGCACTCACACAGCAGGCGACGCCGGGACACAGCTAGGCAGGTGACGCCGGGACACAGCTACGCAGGCGACGCCGGGACACAGCTAGGCAGGCGATGCCGGGACACAGCTACGCAGTCGACGCCGGGATACAGCTACGCAGGCGACGCCGGGACACAGCTAGGCAGGCGACGCCGGGACACAGCTACGCAGTCGACGCCGGGATACAGCTACGCAGTCGACGCCGGGACACCTCTACGCAGGCGACGCCGGGACACAGCTACGCAGTCGACGCCGGGATACAGCTACGCAGTCGACGCCGGGACACCTCTACGCAGGCGACGCCGGGACACAGCTACGCAGGCGACGCCGGGACACAGCTAGGCAGGCGATGCCGGGACACAGCTACGCAGTCGACGCCGGGATACAGCTACGCAGGCGATGCCGGGACACAGCTAGGCAGGCGACGCCGGGACACAGCTACGCAGTCGACGCCGGGATACAGCTACGCAGTCGACGCCGGGACACCTCTACGCAGGCGACGCCGGGACACAGCTACGCAGTCGACGCCGGGATACAGCTACGCAGGCGACGCCGGGACACAGCTACGCAGTCGACGCCGGGATACAGCTACGCAGTCGACGCCGGGACACCTCTACGCAGGCGACGCCGGGACACAGCTACGCAGGCGACGCCGGGACACAGCTACGCAGGCGACTCCGGGACACCTCTACGCAGGCGACTCCGGGACACCTCTACGCAGGCGACGCCGGGACACAGCTACGCAGGCGACACCGGGACACAGCTACGCAGGCGACGCCGGGACACAGCTACGCAGGCGACGCCAGGACACAGCTACGCAGGCGACTCCGGGACACCTCTACGCAGGCGACGCCGGGACACAGCTACGCAGGCGACGCCGGGACACAGCTACGCAGGCGACGCCGGGACACAGCTACGCAGGCGACGCCGGGACACAGCTGCGCAGGCGACGCCGGGATACAGCTACGCAGGCGACGCCGGGATACAGCTACGCAGGAGACGCCGAGACACAGCTATGCAGGCGACGCCGGGACATAGCTACGCAGGCGACGCCGGAACACAGTTACGCAGGCGACGCCAGGACACAGCTACGCAGGCGACGCCAGGATACAGCTACGCAGGCGACGCCGAGATACAGCTATGCAGGCGACGCTGGGACACAGCTACGCAGGAGACGCCGGGACACAGCTACGCAGGCGACTCTGGGATACAGCTACGCAGGCGACGCCGGGATACAGCTACGCAGGAGACGCCGGGACACAGTTACGCAGGCTGAGGGCTCTTTTTTTTCTTGAATTTTACAGCTTTTACTTTAGTCCTTAATGTGAAATGTCATGAACTGCAGAGTGAAGGTCATCTGGAGAGAGAGATAGATGATAGATAGATAATATATCGATAGATAATAGATAGATAATAGATAATAGATAGATAATATATAGATAGATAATAGATAGATAATATATAGATAACACATAGATAATAGATAGATGATAGATAATTGATAGATAATAGATATATGGATAGATAGATAATAGATAGATGATAGATAATAGATAGATAATAGATAGATAGATAGATAGATAATAGATAGATAGATAGATATATGGATAGACAGATAATAGATAGATAATAGATAATAGATAGATAATAGATAGATAGATAAATAGATAGATAATAGATAGATAATAGATAGATAATAGATAGATGATAGATAATAGATAGATAATAGATAGATATATGGATAGATAGATAATAGATAGATGATAGATAATAGATAGATAATAGATAGATAGATAGATAATAGATAGATAGATAGATAGATATATGGATAGATAGATAATAGATAGATAATAGATAGATGATAGATAATAGATAGATAATAGATAGATAGATAGATAGATAATAGATAGATAATAGATAGATAGATAGATATATGGATAGATAGATAATAGATAGATAATAGATAGATAATAGATAATAGATAGATAATAGATAGATAATAGATGATAGATAGGTAATAGATAGATAGATGATAGGTAATAGATAGATGATAGATAATAGATAGATAACAGATAGATAGATAGATAGATAGATAATAGATAACAGATAGATAGATTTATAATAGATAGATAGATGATAGATAATAGATAATAGATAGATGATAGATAATAGATAAATAATAGGTAGATAATAGATAGATAGATAGATAATAGGTAGATAATAGATAATAGATAGATAATAAATAAATAATAGGTAGATAATAGATAATAGAGAGATGATCGATAGATAGATAATATATATTTGAAAGATAATAGATAATTGAAAGATAATAGATAGCAGCACCCGTCTTATTAAAAAATTAAATTGCTGTATTTCACATCATCCATCTTCCCCTCGACTCGGACCATTTTCCCTCTCCCTGCTGCCGAAAAACAGCCCCACAGCATGATGCTGCCACCACCATGTTTCACTGTGGGGATGGGTTCTTGGGGTGATGAGCTGTGTTTGTTTGCTGCCAGACCTAGCGTTTACCTTGGTGGCAAAAAGTTCAATTTTGGTCTCATCTGACCACAGCACCGTCCTCCATACATTTGGGGAGTCTCCCACATATCTTTTGGCAAACTCAAAGCGAGCCTTACAATTTTTGTGTGCAAGTAAAGGCTTTTTTCTGCCCACCCTTCCATAATGACCACCTCTAAGGAGTGTATGGCTTATTGTAGTTGTATGGACAGACACTCCAGGCTCTGCTTGAGAACTCCGCAGCTCCTTCAGGGTTACCTTTGGTCTCTGTGCTGCCTCTCTGATTAATGTCCTCCTTGCCCGGGCTGAGAGTTTTGGTGGTCGCCCTCTCTTGGCTGGTTTGTTGTGGTACCATGTTCTCTCTATTTGATGATAATAGATTTGATGGGGCTCCGGGGGATCATCAGAGATTGAGATATTTTTTTATAACCCAACCCTGACTTGTACTTCTCAACAACTTTGTCCCTGACTTGTCTGGAGATCTCCTTGGTCTTCATGGTGTTGTTTGGTTAGTGGTGCCTCTTCCTTTATGGTGTTGCAGCCCCTGTGGCCTTTCAGAAAAGGTAAAGTGTATATACTGACAGATATGTGACACTTAGATTTGCACACCAGTGGACGTCCTGTCACTAAGCATGCGACTTATGAAGGGAATTGTTTGCACCAGAAATGTTTTAGGGGCTTAATAGCAAAAGGGGTAAATACACATTAAATGCACATTAAATTTTTTAGTTATTTCTTCACATAAGTTTAATTTATGCCTATATTTTTCTCACTTCACCACCTTAGACTATTTAGTGTTGATGCATCACACAGAAATCAGATTACAAAAATATTTAAACACAGGTTGTAATGTAACAAAATAGGTAAAAAGCCAAGGGGGTGAATACTTTTGCAAGCCACTATAGGAATGTAACTCAGAGTATATGGGGCCTCCATATTAAATAAGAGCATCAGGGTTCCTGTGTTACATCAGATTATGGCATATTCCATATTACCGCTGATCAGGGAGGGCCGCATCCTCATTGCTTTCATTATCAGCTATTGATCGCATTTCTTCATCCCTCATCCCATCTGCAGCAGCTTCTTGAATACAGGATATCAATATTTTTTTATTCTTTTTTTTTGTACCAAAATATGAAATGTCAGGGATGACACCGGCGGGACCATACAATTTCCCACCACTGCCAACAATTTGTCAGGGATTCATGCACCAGCACAATCCCAATTACTCACTGCGTAGCTATCGGCAAGTGAGCAGTGAGCGTATGGCGTAAACACCTCCAAATTCCAACTCATGGAATATGTGTGTATGCCCCGTACGATCACTGACCGTTTGTGGGACCTACCTTCCCACCCCTCATTGTTACCTTGGGAGCCGGGCTAACTATGGGGCAGCTACGAGCAGCCATGTCACAGTCCGTCGTGACACTGGTCGTGGCACGGGAGCACTTTCCCTATGACCCTCGTGTTTCTCCCCCATCACTTCTCGGTACCTCTGGAGCTGTGCTAGTCATGGGGCAGCTACCACCGACCATGTAACCATCTGGCGTGACACTGGTTACTTGCACAGGATGACCTACTTCCCGGTGTCCGTGCCTGCTCCCTTTGCCCATAGCACTTATACTGTTTTTTTTATAGGAATCCTCAGCATCATCCCGCAGGGTGAGGTGGCTGAGTTCCCTTTTACCACAACACACATTTTTATTATGCATCACATTGACATTTGCATCACATGCCATATCAGATCTGGAATGGTTGTCAGGAATGTATCGGGCAACCAATCGTCCCAGATCAGTTCCCAATAGCACATTAATGAGGAGATTCTCTGACACCCCCACTTCCCTTAACCCCCTCCCCGCACACCAGTTCAGGAAAACTCGTGCCATCTGTATAGAATGGTGAACACCCCCAAACCCGGTGACAGTCAGGGTCTTCCCAGGAGTGAGTTCTCTTGGTAACACGAACTCAGGGCGGATGAGGGTACGTTCTGCACCAGTGTCCTTAAGCCCAACAGTGAAGTTGTTGCTCACAGTGACTATTTGTAAGTTCTCACAGCCAACCACCTCACCCACAAAAAGAATGGCTGCACTAGGCCCTGGGGCCTTAGGTGTGGGGTTCATCTTCTGCCTTTCTGGGCAGACAAGGCTGATGTGACCTGTTTGGTCACAAATATAACACCTACGGGGGTCAAATGCAGGCCAGGTGTTGGAAGATGGGGCAGGACCCCCTGAGGGCCGGCTGGCTGGAACGCTGGGGTTGGCTGTCGGCTTACCTCCTTTCCAGCTGGCGACGGCTGACTTCCACACCTCCAGTGTGTGGTTGGCCTCATACGAATCTGCGATGTGGGCTGCTTTGGCGGCTTCATTGGCTCCCAGTCCAGCACAAACTGTCACACTTCCACAGGTCAAAGATGAAGAAACTGTTCCTTCGCCATCAGATCCTTCAGGTCCTCGAAGGTGGTGACTGCCAGTCCTTGGACCCACTGCTCAAAGTTGGTCCTGAGCCCATCCACCACATCACTGTAGCTGGCATGTGGTCCATGCTGGAAGGCTCTGAACATTCTTCGGTAAATCTCCGGAGTAAGCTGATACTTTTTTATCATGGCCTGCTTGATGGCCTCGTGGTCTTCATCCTTGTCTTGAGGGAGAGAAGCAAACACTTCCAGAGCTTTTCCTCGGAGCCCTGGCATTAAATATCTGGCCCACTGGTCCTCAGGCAGCTGGTACTGTCTGCAGGCTATTTCAAATCCCCGCAAAAATATGTCCAAGTCCCCATCCTTTTCCATTACAGGAAAATGCTCAGGACGTGGTTTAAAGTAGTTGGCACTGTTGGACTCACGGGTCTGTGTGGGGGATGGCTCCTTCTGAAGCCGGGCTAGCTCCAGCTGGTACAGAAGCCCGTCTTGGGCCTTTCGCTCAGCAGCCTCTCGGTCAGCTTGTTCCTGTGGCTCAGCTCTCTCAGCCACTCGCTCAGCTCTCTCAGCCTCTTGGAATTTCATTGTCAGCTGCAGTCACCCTTCATGATTGTCTGCAGCGACCTGCTCCAAGGCCATCTTCAGGTGGGGGTCCACACTACCCTGGCTGTGGGTATGGCTGGCAATCACAGGTAGGACCCCTGCAGCAGCGCCGCCTGGACCTTGGCTGGCCTCCTCATCACCGGTGCTCCGCTGTCGGACTGGCTCTGTGGCACCTTGCAACAGTTCAGCAATCATCTGGGCCTTGGTTTTGCCCATGGGGTCAATCTGTCCAAGCTCACAGAGGGCAGTGATAGTGTCCTTTGACTGCTGGTGATACCAGGGCTCTCCACGCATTGCCGTCATTGCCAAACAAAAGATAGGACAGAAAAACAAGAGAAGGGGTGGGGATGCAACTGATACACGTACAGTAATGTCCCAGATAAAATATATTGAAACACTGAGTCTGGTTCCTTAAAACTTTGCACAGAATTCTCGCAAGAACCGTGCAAGTTTTCAGTGACAGGAATGATTGGTCAATCCAGCCACTGATGTTCTGTAATATCCAACCGCTTGCCACCAATTTGTCAGGGTTGTCTGGGATGACACCGACAGGACCATACAATATCTCACCGCTGCCACCAATTTGTCAGGGATTCATGCTCCCGTACGATCCCGATTACTCACTACGTAGCTATCGGCAAGTCAGTAGTGAGCGTATGGCGTAAACACTTCCTAATTCCAATGCATGGCATATGTGTATACGCCCCTGTATAATCACTGCCAGCTTCATGATAACCCAATTAAGAATATTCACTACCACCACCAATCAGTTTTAAATATTCAAATACAAGACAGTCCTGATTGGACGCCTGCTTTCTGGTAGCGTGCATGGCTTTGGGGGAGGAACGATTACAAAGCAGAAGAAAAAGAAACAATCCAAAGGGAGGCAGTCTTTATGAAAAATATACAAAGATTTTACAAAGGGGGACAATACAATACAGAATATACAGTTACACAAAATAAAAAGGGATTAACGGAAGAAACTTACTAGACAGATCGCAGAGACAATTCAGTTTAGCTGAAGGGGAGGGGCTCCAATGGACCGTTATCGAACAGGACCCATGCTTACAAAATATGTATCTCCAAGCATGAGTGTGGATTCAGGCTCAGCTGGATCTTTTATTAAATCTCTAACTTCTGCGATAACTTTTCGCTGGTTGATCGCAGAAGTTATTTTTTATTGTGAATTGACCTTAGTTTAGAGACCAGACATGACATGGCTCCTGTCCGTTATTTTGGTACTTTTGCTTTGTAGCTCACCGGCGGGCCGTATAGATATGGAAAAATATGCGTATTGTTCGTTAGCTAACCCTGCCGATAAAAATATGTGTCCCATCACAATCGGAATTATAGAACTTCCGATATTCCATATTTCGTGTCAGTGCCTGCGAAAATGCAAATTGGACACATATGCAAATGGGGATGTCCTGGCTATTGTGTGGGGTGATGTAGTTTTCCTTTGATTCTTAACGAGCGGTTTCCTGTTTAGCAAGGTGTCTACTCATCACAGGTCTCTGCTACTAGGGATTACATTTGAATGGTAATTAGCCTGGATAATTGAGTTTGCCACCTCTTTTGTACACGGCTATTTGCACAGTAGCAACTAGCTAGAGTGTGAGCTCTTGCTCCTTCTGAGTAAGATAAGGGAGGGGGAATGAAGGATTTGGGGAAGAGGGATTCCAGAGGGAGAGAGAGAAATTTCTCACATTTTCTATGACATGAATAATTCGCTTTTGTACATTGTCGCAGAGAAGGGTGTGCTAATCTTATAGAGGAGGATGCCGTCAAGATGTCAGATGATACTGAAGTATTGACATGTAAGAAGTGTTCGGGATAAGAGGATTACCCACCTCCATATCATCCACAGGACAAAACCGGACAGGAAAGAGATAATTGAGGAAACACCATTCATTATTCCAATCCGATGCTGGCTTATTAGAAACCTATCCCCCCTCTGCAGTAATGACCGACGCCTGATTTTGGTTTATGAGATGGCGATATGTTGTGTTTTCCTATAGGCAATTAGTCCTTAGATAAAACTGAAACCGCAATGATCACATTACTGTCAGTCACTCGCCTGATCTGCCGAAAGCACGTTGGTGTGAAAGTCATTGATATATTACATATTTTTAGCAAAACCCTAAAGAATTTGCAATTCACACCACAACCACTGGGCGGCCACACTGAGATGCAAATACCATAAACATCTGCAGACAGAGTATCACAAAATCATTTTTTATTTTTCCAAGCTGGTTATGTAGTGTCATTTGTCTCAGGAGAAGTAGATCCAAGAGAAAAGGTATGAAAGAACACGAGTATAGGACATGAGCTCCGATTACCATAACCCAGACAGGAAGCAAAAGTGAAGTTACACAGTCCAGAACGTAGGAGGAGGGATGTCATATCACTGGCAATTACTCCATAGTCCTAAGAATCATCTGTGATAGCTATGAAATCAAAACAGAGATGAATATGATGTAGATAAATGGAGAGATATGTGATACATACATAATAGATAAATGATAGATAGATAGATAATAGATAGATAGATAGATAATAGATAGATAATAGATAGATAATAGATAGATAGATAGATAATAGATAGATAGATAGATGATAGATAGATAGGTAGATAATAGATAGATAGATAATAGATAGATAGATGATAGATAGATAGGTAGATAATAGATAGATAGATAATAGATAGATAGATAGATAGATAGATAGATAATATATAATAGATAGATAAATAATAGATAGATATTAGATAGATAATAGATCGATAATAGATAAACAATAGATAGATAGATAATAGATAGATAGATAATAGATAGATAATAGATAGATAGATAATAGATAATAATTTGATAATAAATAATAGATAGATAATAGATAGATGATAGATAGATAATAGATAGATAATAGATAATAGATAGATAGATAATAGATAGATAGATGATAGATAATAGATAGATATTAGTTAGATAATAGATAATAGATAGATAATAGATAGATAATATATAAATATTAGATAATAGATAGATAATAAATAGATAGATAATAGATAGATAATAGAT
The DNA here is from genome assembly GCF_046119375.1 of Phyllobates terribilis. Taxonomy (NCBI): domain Eukaryota; kingdom Metazoa; phylum Chordata; class Amphibia; order Anura; family Dendrobatidae; genus Phyllobates; species Phyllobates terribilis. Next base: position 1,185,038,962 of record NW_027362761.1, on the reverse strand, counting down.
AATAGATAAATATTAGATAATAGATAGATAATAGATAAATATTAGATAATAGATATATAATAGAAGATAGATAATAGATAGATAATAGATAAATATTAGATAATAGATAGATAATAGATAGATAATAGATAGATAATAGATGATAGATAATAGATAGATAATAGATAGATAATAGATAGATAGATATATGATAGATGATAGATAATAGATAGATGATAGATATAAATAAGCAATAATCTAGAGAGTTTTTCTCTTTAACTGATGTAAGATTTTCTGTTCCGGATCATTAATATCAGCTAATATGAAGGTGAAGAGCAGCGTGTTGTGCTGTGTTGTGTTGTGTTGTGTTGTGTTGTGCTGTGTTGTGTTGTGTTGTGCTGTGTTGTGTTGTGCTGTGTTGTGTTGTGCTGTGTTGTGTTGTGTTGTGTTGTGCTGTGTTGTGTTGTGTTGTGCTGTGTTGTGCTGTGTTGTGTTGTGCTGTGTTGTGTTGTGTTGTGTTGTGCTGTGCTGTGTTGTGTTGTGCTGTGTTGTGCTGTGTTGTGTTGTGCTGTGTTGTGTTGTGCTGTGTTGTGCTGTGTTGTGTTGTGTTGTGTTGTGCTGTGTTGTGCTGTGCTGTGTTGTGTTGTGTTGTGTTGTGCTGTGTTGTGTTGTGTTGTGCTGTGTTGTGTTGTGCTGTGTTGTGTTGTGTTGTGTTGTGCTGTGTTGTGCTGTGTTGTGTTGTGTTGTGCTGTGTTGTGTTGTGTTGTGCTGTGTTGTGTTGTGTTGTGCTGTGTTGTGTTGTGTTGTGCTGTGTTGTGCTGTGTTGTGTTGTGTTGTGCTGTGTTGTGTTGTGTTGTGCTGTGTTGTGTTGTGTTGTGTTGTGCTGTGTTGTGCTGTGTTGTGTTGTGTTGTGTTGTGCTGTGTTGTGTTGTGCTGTGTTGTGTTGTGTTGTGCTGTGTTGTGCTGTGCTGTGTTGTGTTGTGTTGTGCTGTGTTGTGTTGTGTTGTGCTGTGTTGTGTTGTGCTGTGTTGTGTTGTGTTGTGTTGTGCTGTGTTGTGTTGTGCTGTGTTGTGTTGTGTTGTGCTGTGTTGTGCTGTGTTGTGTTGTGTTGTGCTGTGTTGTGTTGTGCTGTGTTGTGTTGTGCTGTGCTGTGTTGTGTTGTGTTGTGCTGTGTTGTGCTGTGTTGTGTTGTGTTGTGCTGTGTTGTGTTGTGCTGTGTTGTGTTGTGCTGTGTTGTGTTGTGCTGTGCTGTGTTGTGCTGTGTTGTGCTGTGTTGTGTTGTGTTGTGCTGTGTTGTGTTGTGCTGTGTTGTGTTGTGTTGTGCTGTGTTGTGTTGTGCTGTGTTGTGCTGTGTTGTGTTGTGTTGTGCTGTGTTGTGCTGTGCTGTGTTGTGTTGTGTTGGGTTGTGCTGTGTTGTGTTGTGCTGTGTTGTGCTGTGTTGTGTTGTGCTGTGCTGTGTTGTGCTGTGTTGTGTTGTGTTGTGCTGTGTTGTGTTGTGTTGTGCTGTTCTGTGTTGTGTTGTGTTATGCTGTGTTGTGTTGTGTTGTGCTGTGTTGTGCTGTGTTGTGTTGTGCTGTGTTGTGCTGTGTTGTGTTGTGTTGTGCTGTGTTGTGTTGTGCTGTGTTGTGTTGTGCTGTGTTGTGCTGTGTTGTGTTGTGCTGTGTTGTGTTGTGTTGTGTTGTGCTGTGTTGTGTTGTGCTGTGTTGTGTTGTGTTGTGTTGTGCTGTGTTGTGCTGTGTTGTGCTGTGCTGTGTTGTGTTGTGTTGTGTTGTGCTGTGTTGTGCTGTGCTGTGTTGTGTTGTGTTGTGTTGTGCTGTGTTGTGTTGTGTTGTGCTGTGCTGTGCTGTGTTGTGTTGTGCTGTGCTGTGTTGTGTTGTGCTGTGTTGTGCTGTGCTGTGTTGTGTTGTGTTGTGCTGTGTTGTGTTGTGTTGTGCTGTTCTGTGTTGTGTTGTGCTGTGTTGTGCTGTGTTGTGTTGTGCTGTGTTGTGTTGTGCTGTGTTGTGTTGTGCTGTGCTGTGTTGTGTTGTGCTGTGTTGTGCTGTGTTGTGTTGTGTTGTGCTGTGTTGTGTTGTGCTGTGTTGTGTTGTGCTGTGTTGTGTTGTGCTGTGTTGTGCTGTGTTGTGTTGTGCTGTGCTGTGTTGTGTTGTGCTGTGTTGTGTTGTGCTGTGTTGTGTTGTGCTGTGTTGTGTTGTGTTGTGCTGTGTTGTGTTGTGCTGTGTTGTGCTGTGTTGTGTTGTGCTGTGTTGTGTTGTGTTGTGCTGTGTTGTGCTGTGTTGTGTTGTGTTGTGTTGTGCTGTGTTGTGTTGTGCTGTGTTGTGTTGTGCTGTGTTGTGTTGTGTTGTGTTGTGTTGTGCTGTGTTGTGTTGTGCTGTGTTGTGCTGTGTTGTGTTGTGTTGTGTTGTGCTGTGTTGTGTTGTGTTGTGCTGTGTTGTGTTGTGTTGTGCTGTGTTGTGTTGTGTTGTGTTGTGCTGTGTTGTGTTGTGCTGTGTTGTGCTGTGTTGTGTTGTGTTGTGCTGTGTTGTGCTGTGCTGTGTTGTGTTGTGTTGTGCTGTGTTGTGTTGTGCTGTGTTGTGCTGTGTTGTGTTGTGCTGTGTTGTGTTGTGTTGTGCTGTGTTGTGCTGTGTTGTGTTGTGTTGTGCTGTGTTGTGTTGTGCTGTGTTGTGTTGTGCTGTGTTGTGTTGTGTTGTGCTGTGTTGTGCTGTGTTGTGTTGTGTTGTGTTGTGCTGTGTTGTGTTGTGCTGTGTTGTGTTGTGCTGTGTTGTGCTGTGTTGTGTTGTGTTGTGTTGTGTTGTGCTGTGTTGTGTTGTGTTGTGCTGTGTTGTGTTGTGCTGTGTTGTGCTGTGTTGTGTTGTGTTGTGCTGTGTTGTGCTGTGCTGTGTTGTGTTGTGTTGTGTTGTGCTGTGCTGTGTTGTGTTGTGCTGTGTTGTGCTGTGTTGTTTTGTGTTGTGCTGTGTTGTGTTGTGCTGTGTTGTGCTGTGTTGTGTTGTGTTGTGCTGTGTTGTGTTGTGCTGTGTTGTGCTGTGCTGTGTTGTGTTGTGTTGTGTTGTGCTGTGCTGTGTTGTGTTGTGCTGTGTTGTGCTGTGTTGTTTTGTGTTGTGCTGTGTTGTGTTGTGCTGTGTTGTGTTGTGCTGTGCTGTGTTGTGTTGTGTTGTGCTGTGTTGTGCTGTGTTGTGCTGTGTTGTGTTGTGCTGTGTTGTGTTGTGTTGTGCTGTGTTGTGCTGTGCTGTGTTGTGTTGTGCTGTGGTGTGTTGTGCTGTGCTGTGCTGTGTTGTGTTGTGCTGTGTTGTGTTGTGTTGTGCTGTGTTGTGCTGTGTTGTGTTGTGTTGTGCTGTGTTGTGTTGTGCTGTGCTGTGTTGTGTTGTGCTGTGTTGTGTTGTGCTGTGTTGTGCTGTGTTGTGTTGTGCTGTGTTGTGCTGTGTTGTGTTGTGTTGTGTTGTGTTGTGCTGTGTTGTGCTGTGTTGTGTTGTGTTGTGCTGTGTTGTGTTGTGCTGTGCTGTGTTGTGTTGTGCTGTGTTGTGTTGTGCTGTGCTGTGTTGTGCTGTGCTGTGTTGTGTTGTGTTGTGCTGTGTTGTGTTGTGATGTGTTGTGCTGTGTTGTGTTGTGCTGTGTTGTGCTGTGTTGTGTTGTGCTGTGTTGTGTTGTGATGTGTTGTGCTGTGTTGTGTTGTGCTGTGTTGTGATGTGTTGTGCTGTGTTGTGTTGTGTTGTGTTGTGCTGTGTTGTGTTGTGCTGTGTTGTGTTGTGCTGTGTTGTGTTGTGCTGTGTTGTGTTGTGCTGTGCTGTGTTGTGTTGTGCTGTGCTGTGTTGTGTTGTGCTGTGTTGTGCTGTGTTGTGCTGTGTTGTGTTGTGCTGTGTTGTGCTGTGTTGTGTTGTGTTGTGTTGTGTTGTGCTGTGTTGTGCTGTGTTGTGTTGTGCTGTGTTGTGTTGTGCTGTGCTGTGTTGTGTTGTGCTGTGCTGTGTTGTGTTGTGCTGTGTTGTGCTGTGTTGTGCTGTGTTGTGTTGTGCTGTGTTGTGTTGTGCTGTGCTGTGTTGTGTTGTGTTGTGCTGTGTTGTGTTGTGCTGTGTTGTGTTGTGCTGTGCTGTGTTGTGTTGTGCTGTGTTGTGCTGTGTTGTGTTGTGTTGTGCTGTGTTGTGTTGTGCTGTGTTGTGTTGTGCTGTGTTGTGTTGTGCTGTGTTGTGCTGTGTTGTGTTGTGCTGTGCTGTGTTGTGTTGTGCTGTGTTGTGTTGTGCTGTGTTGTGTTGTGCTGTGTTGTGTTGTGTTGTGTTGTGCTGTGTTGTGTTGTGCTGTGTTGTGCTGTGTTGTGTTGTGCTGTGTTGTGTTGTGTTGTGCTGTGTTGTGCTGTGTTGTGTTGTGTTGTGTTGTGCTGTGTTGTGTTGTGCTGTGTTGTGTTGTGTTGTGTTGTGTTGTGCTGTGTTGTGTTGTGCTGTGTTGTGCTGTGTTGTGTTGTGTTGTGTTGTGTTGTGCTGTGTTGTGTTGTGTTGTGCTGTGTTGTGTTGTGTTGTGCTGTGTTGTGTTGTGTTGTGTTGTGCTGTGTTGTGTTGTGCTGTGTTGTGCTGTGTTGTGTTGTGTTGTGCTGTGTTGTGCTGTGCTGTGTTGTGTTGTGTTGTGCTGTGTTGTGTTGTGCTGTGTTGTGCTGTGTTGTGTTGTGCTGTGTTGTGTTGTGTTGTGCTGTGTTGTGCTGTGTTGTGTTGTGTTGTGCTGTGTTGTGTTGTGCTGTGTTGTGTTGTGCTGTGTTGTGTTGTGTTGTGCTGTGTTGTGCTGTGTTGTGTTGTGTTGTGTTGTGCTGTGTTGTGTTGTGCTGTGTTGTGTTGTGCTGTGTTGTGCTGTGTTGTGTTGTGTTGTGTTGTGCTGTGTTGTGTTGTGTTGTGCTGTGTTGTGTTGTGCTGTGTTGTGCTGTGTTGTGTTGTGTTGTGCTGTGTTGTGCTGTGCTGTGTTGTGTTGTGTTGTGTTGTGCTGTGCTGTGTTGTGTTGTGCTGTGTTGTGCTGTGTTGTTTTGTGTTGTGCTGTGTTGTGTTGTGCTGTGTTGTGCTGTGTTGTGTTGTGTTGTGCTGTGTTGTGTTGTGCTGTGTTGTGCTGTGCTGTGTTGTGTTGTGTTGTGTTGTGCTGTGCTGTGTTGTGTTGTGCTGTGTTGTGCTGTGTTGTTTTGTGTTGTGCTGTGTTGTGTTGTGCTGTGTTGTGTTGTGCTGTGCTGTGTTGTGTTGTGTTGTGCTGTGTTGTGCTGTGTTGTGCTGTGTTGTGTTGTGCTGTGTTGTGTTGTGTTGTGCTGTGTTGTGCTGTGCTGTGTTGTGTTGTGCTGTGGTGTGTTGTGCTGTGTTGTGCTGTGTTGTGTTGTGCTGTGTTGTGTTGTGTTGTGTTGTGCTGTGTTGTGCTGTGTTGTGTTGTGTTGTGCTGTGTTGTGTTGTGCTGTGCTGTGTTGTGTTGTGCTGTGTTGTGTTGTGCTGTGTTGTGCTGTGTTGTGTTGTGCTGTGTTGTGCTGTGTTGTGTTGTGTTGTGTTGTGCTGTGTTGTGCTGTGTTGTGTTGTGTTGTGCTGTGTTGTGTTGTGCTGTGTTGTGTTGTGCTGTGCTGTGTTGTGCTGTGCTGTGTTGTGTTGTGTTGTGCTGTGTTGTGTTGTGATGTGTTGTGCTGTGTTGTGTTGTGCTGTGTTGTGCTGTGTTGTGTTGTGCTGTGTTGTGTTGTGATGTGTTGTGCTGTGTTGTGTTGTGCTGTGTTGTGATGTGTTGTGCTGTGTTGTGTTGTGTTGTGTTGTGCTGTGTTGTGTTGTGCTGTGTTGTGTTGTGCTGTGTTGTGTTGTGCTGTGTTGTGTTGTGCTGTGCTGTGTTGTGTTGTGCTGTGCTGTGTTGTGTTGTGCTGTGTTGTGCTGTGTTGTGCTGTGTTGTATTGTGCTGTGTTGTGCTGTGTTGTGTTGTGTTGTGTTGTGTTGTGCTGTGTTGTGCTGTGTTGTGTTGTGCTGTGTTGTGTTGTGCTGTGCTGTGTTGTGTTGTGCTGTGCTGTGTTGTGTTGTGCTGTGTTGTGCTGTGTTGTGTTGTGCTGTGTTGTGTTGTGCTGTGCTGTGTTGTGTTGTGCTGTGCTGTGTTGTGTTGTGCTGTGTTGTGTTGTGCTGTGTTGTGTTGTGTTGTGTTGTGCTGTGTTGTGCTGTGTTGTGCTGTGTTGTGCTGTGCTGTGTTGTGTTGTGTTGTGCGGACAGACAGGACTTACATTTATTTCACCCATTGCTTTCACTTGAGATAAGCGGCATCGGATGTTTATAGCAGCTACTTGTCTCTTCCTTTCTCTGAAAGAAACAGGAACTGATGATTGTTGCCTTTAAATCGGTGAGATATAAAGATGAGTATAAAAACTACATAAGATTACTGCCTATTAGATACCTGGATGGACAGAAGCCCCTATTCCTAGCAAGTCGATGGCCTGTCAGCTCATAATCATGGCGTCCTGCAGAAGGCTGGGTGATGGGTTTGTGAGATGATAGATTGTAGCCTGGAGCGAGACGCACTCTTATATTAATATCATTATTATCAGGAATCTAGGTACAGAAAGTCATATAGATGTGATGAGATAAGACCTGGTTTCTACCAGCGCCCTCTGACAGGGAGACATTATCTATGAGCGGGGACGAAGAAGAATTATATATGTATCACTAGGAAAGATAAGGAGGGAAACTTAAAGAAATCTCTGCAATTATTAGAATTTTTATCATTCTTATTTCTGTAACTAGAAAGATATGGTTTTATTGAATAATGGATGTATACAGTGTATATACAGTACATACATACACATGTACATATCACACAATAAACACATACAGTTCATACATACATACAATATACAGAAACATTCACACATATAGTACAGTATACATACATATGTATTTGGAACAAAGTGCATACAAATATGTATACAGTACAAGTTCAGTACAGTACACACATGTATATACAGTACAATACATACATTCAGAACAGTACACACAAATACAAATGTATATACAATGCAGTACACACATATATATGTATATACATTTCAATACATACAATTTTATACAGTACACATATTCAGTACAATACACACATTCAGTACAGTGCACACATACAAATGTACATACAGTACAGAACACACAAATATGCATATACACTACAGTACATACAATTATACACAGTACACACATTCAGATCAGTATACAAACATCTGTATATATAGTACAGTATACACATATAGTACACACATACATAAGTACATATACAGTATAGTACACACATACAGTACACAAATACATACGTACATACAGTACAATACACAGACATAGGTATATACAATACACACATGTATACTGTATAATACATACATGCACATTCAAAGTAAATATAGCACACACATTTTGGACAGTACACACATGCACATTCACATGTATATACAGTACATACAAATACAAATTTGCTTACAGTACAATACAAACATGCAGTACAAAGCGCACACATTCATTTGTTTCATTCATTCCTTCATGTTTAATTCATACATATAGTACAGTACACACATACTGTACACAGAATACACATACATATATATACAGCACACACATCCATATACATACAGTACACACAAACATCCATATATACAGTACACAAATATGCATTCATATATGTAGACAGTACACACATGCACAAACACACACACACACATATATATATACACATTTACACATCTATATGTACAGGAACGAAACACATATCCATTTTTATACAATACACACACACACATGCACACTCACACATGCACACTCACACATGCACACTCCCACATGCACACTCACACATGCACACTCACACATGCACACTCACACATGCACACTCACATACACACACATATATATACATTTACACGCAAACATGAATGTGAGTACAAATAGAAACAGATAAAAGCATACATACAGAAATGCTAACTCCTACAACCACATACCGTACAGACATACACAGACATAAACTCCAAGCAAACATTACTGCTATGCACATATATTCACGCCCCGTACTACAAAATCACTCTTGCATACAAAATTACATATCTACTTGCATCTGATAATCCAGACAATCTGATAGTCTAGAATTTCTTTCCAGCACAGAACATAACCATAATCTTACATTGTATAAAACCAAAACCAGACTGAGCAGAGAGATCGAATCATATAACAATTACACAAGACAATGGTGGTTCTGTGGGTGCCGGGACAGCTAACATCTGACACATATACAGGTGCATCTCACTAAATTAGAATATCATCAAAAAGTTCATTTATTTCAGTTCTTCAATACAAAAAGTGAAGCTCATATATTATATAGAGTCATTACACACAGAGGGATCTATTATATAGAGTCATTACACACAGAGTGATCTATTATATAGAGTCATTACACACAGAGCGATCTATTTCAAGTGTTTATTTCTGTTAATGTTGATGATTATGGCTTACAGCCAATGACAACACAAAAGTCATTATCTCAGTAAATTAGAATACTTTATAACAACAGCTTGAAAAATGTTTTTAAAATCCGAAATGTTCCCCTACTGAAATGTATGTTCAGTAAATGCCCTCAATACTTGGTCGGGGATCCTTTTGCATCAATTACTGCATCAATGCGGCAATGTGGCATGGAGGCGATCAGCCTGTGGCCCTGCTGAGGTGTTATGGAAGCCCAGGTGGCTTTGATAGCAGCCTTCAGCTCATCTGCATTGTTGGGTCTGGTGTCTCTCATCTTCCTCTTGACAATACCCCATAGATTCTCTATAATAGATTCTCTGCTGCCACTCAAGCACAGTGATACTGTTGTGTGTAAACCAGGTATTGGTATTTTTGGTAGTGTGGACAGGGGCCAAGTCCTGCTGGAGAAGGACATTTCCATCTCCAAAAAGCTTGTCGGCAGAGGGAAGCATGAAGTGCTCTAAAATGTCCTGGTAGATGGCTGCGCTGACTTTGGTCTTGATAAAACACAGTGGACCAACACCTGCAGATGACATGGCTCCTCAAACCATCACTGATTGTGGAAACTTCACACTAGACTCAAGCAGCTTCGATTGTGGCCCCTCCACTCTTCCTCCAGACTCTGGGACCTTGTGGAGATTGTCAATGACTGCCTTCTGGACATCTGTCAAGTCAGCAGTCTCCCCCAAGATTGTGGAGCCTACTGAAACAGACTAAGGGACCTTTTAAAACAGTTAGTAAGCCTTTGCAGGTGTTTTTGTTAATTATTCTAATTTACTGAGATAATGACTTTTGTGTTCTCATTGGCTGTAAGCCATAATCATCAACATTAACAGAAATAAACACTTGAAATAGATCACTCTGTGTGTAATAATATATGAGCTTCACTTTTTGTATTAAACAACTGAAGTAAATTAACTTTTTGACGATATTGATGATATTCTAATTTAGTGAGATGCACCTGTGTGTATATATATATATATATATATATATATATATATATAGACCATGGTGCCTTGAGGTGAACCATCATGTTCCCTTTCCGGTCCTATCACATTGAGGCCAGCTTCTCCCTGGCCCAGATGAATTATGTCCATGAATAATGAAACACTAAAACAACTAACATGATACTAAAAGACCCCTATAGAGGAGAAACCCACTCATTCCATGATGTCTCAATAATTTGTCTGTCTCCCAATACCTCCATATAATGTGACCACTAACCAGGATATAGCTTGAAAAGGGTAGATTACCAGTGTGCAGTGTACCCCAATGTTCTGCTTCCCTATAGATTTTACATGTTTCCCAATCTGAGCAGAACGTACGAGTGTGAACACCTGACAGTGACTATCCCAAATATCACAGGTGCTGGGGAAGGAATTATAACCCTGGAAAAAAGCCGGTAACTATGGAACGTGTTACTACAAGAAAGGACAAATACAGCTATCAATCATCTGTCTATCTATTATCTATCTTATTTACAGTACAGACCAAAAGTTTGGACACACCTCATTTAAAGATTCTTCTGTATTTTCACGACTATGAAAATTGTACATTCACACTGAAGGCATCAAAACTATGAATTATCACATGTGGAATTATATACTTAACAAAAAAGTGTGAAACAACTGAAAATATGTCTTATATTCTAGGTTCTTCAAAGTAGCCACCTTTTACTTTGATGACTGCTTTGCACACTCTTGGCATTCTCTTGATGAGCTTCAAGAGGTAGTCACCGGAAATGGTTTTCACTTCACAGGTGCACCCTGTCAGGTTTAATAAGTGGGATTTCTTGCCTTATAAATGGGGTTGGGACCATCAGTTGTGTTGTGCAGAAGTCTGGTGGATACACAGTAGATAGTCCTACTGAATAGACTGTTAGAATTTGTATTATGGCAATAAAAAAGCAGCTAAGTAAAGAAAAACGAGTGGCCATGATTGCTTTAAGAAATGAAGGTCAGTCAGTGCGAAAAATTGGGAAAACTTTGAAAGTGTCCCCAAGTGCAGTTGCAAAAACCATCAAGTGCTACAAAGAAACTGGCACACATGAGGACCGCCCCAGGAAAGGAAGACCAAGAGTCACCTCTGCTTCTGAGGATAAGTTTATCCGAGTCACCAGCCTCAGAAATCGCAGGTTAACAGAAGCTCAGATTCGAAACCAGGTCAATGCCACACAGAGTTTTAGCAGCAGACACATCTCTACAACAACTGTTAAGAGGAGACTTTGTGCAGCAGGCCTTCATGGTAAAATAGCTGCTAGGAAACCACTGCTAAGGACAGGCAACAAGCAGAAGAGACTTGTTTGGGCTAAAGAACACAAGGAATGGACATTAGACCAGTAGAAATCTGTGCTTTGGTCTGATGAGTCCAAATTTGAGATCTTTGGTTCCAACCACCGTGTCTTTGTGCGACGCAGAAAAGGTGAACGGATGGACTCTACATGCCTGGTTCCCACCGTGAAGCATGGAGGAGGAGGTGTGATGGTGTGTGGGTGCTTTGCTGGTGACACTGTTGGAGATTTATTCAAAATTGAAGGCATACTGAACCAGCATGGCTACCACAGCATCTTGCAGCGGCATGCTATTCCATCCGGTTTGCATTTAGTTGGACCATCATTTATTTTTCAACAGGACGAAGACCCCAAACACACCTCCAGGCTGTGTAAGGGCTATTTCACCAAGAAGGAGATTGATGGGGTGCTACGTCAGATGAACTGACCTCCACAGTCACCAGACCTGAACCCAATAGAGATGGTTTGGGGTGAGCTGGACCGCAGAGTGAAGGAAAAAGGGCCAACAAGTGCTAAGCATCTCTGGGAACTCCTTCAAGATTGTTGGAAGACCATTTCCGGTGACTACCTCTTGAAGCTCATCAAGAGAATGCCAAGAGTGTGCAAAGCAGTCATCAAAGCAAAAGGTGGCTACTTTGAAGAACCTGGAATATAAGACATATTTTCAGTTGTTTCACACTTTTTTGTTAAGTATATAATTCCACATGTGTTAATTCATAGTTTTGATGCCTTCAGTGTGAATGTACAATTTTCATAGTCATGAAAATACAGAAAAATCTTTAAATGAGAAGGTGTGTCCAAACTTTTGGTCTGTACTGTACGTCATGTCTATCTCTCTCTTCCTCAATCTCTTTATCTCTCTCTATCTTTCTCTCTATTTGTCTCTATCTTTCTTTCTCTCTATTTGTCTTTCTTTCTCTCTATCTCTATCTATCTATATCTCTCTTTCTCTACCTTTATCTATCTCTCTATCTCTTTATATATATATATATATATATATATATAATCTTTATATATCTCTATATATCTCTACCTTTCTCTATCTCTCTTTCTCTCTGTTTCTCTCTCTATCTCTCTTTCTTTCTCTATCTCTCTCTTTCTGTCTCTCTCTCTTTATCTCTCTTTCTCTATCGCTCTTTATCTCTCTGTTTCTCTCTCTATCTCTCTGTCTCTCTCTTTATCTCTTTCTCTATCTCTCTGTCTCTCTCTATGTCTCTCTGTCTCTCTCTTTATCTCTCTTTCTCTATCGCTCTTTATCTCTCTGTTTCTCTCTCTCTATCTCTCTGTCTCTCTCTCTCTCTTTATCTCTTTCTCTATCTCTCTTTATCTCTCTTTCTCTATCTCTCTATCTCTCTCTCTCTGTCTCTCTATCTCTCTCTTTCTCTCTCTTTATCTCTCTCTCTTTATCTCTCTCCTTATCTCTCTTTCTCTTCATCCCTCTCTCTCTCTTTATCTCTCTTTATCTCTCTCTCTCTTTATCTCTTTCTCTCTCTCTCTTTATCTCTCTCTCTGTCTCTCTCTCTTTATCTCTTTCTCTATCTCTCTCTTTATCTCCCTTTCTCTATCTCTCTGTCTCTCTCTCTCTATGTCTCTCTGTCTCTCTCTATCTCTCTCTTTCTCTATCTCTCTCTTTATCTCTCTCTCTCTGTCTCTCTTTCTCTCTCTTTATCTCTCTTTCTCTATCTCTCTCTTTCTCTCTCTTTATCTCTCTCTTTATCTCTCTCCTTATCTCTCTTTCTCTATCTCTCTCTTCATCCCTCTCTCTCTCTTTATCTCTCTTTATCTCTCTCTCTCTTTATCTCTTTCTCTATCTCTCTCTTTATCTCTCTTTCTCTCTCTTTATCGTTCTCTCTCTTTATCTCTCTCTTTATCTCTCTGTCTCTCTCTTTATCTCTCTCTGTCTCTCTCTCTTTACCTCTCTCTCTTTATCTCTCTCTTTATCTCTCTCTTTATCTCTCTCTATCTCTCTATTTATCTCTTTCTTTCTCTCTTTCTCTCTCTTTCTCTATCTCTCTATTTATCTTTCTTTCTCTTTCTCTCTCTTTCTCTCTCTTTCTCTATCTCTTTCTCTTAATCTCTTTATCTCTCTTTGTCTCTTTATCTCTCTCTTTCTCTCTCTCTTTCTCTCTCTTTCTCTATCTCTCTTTCTTTCTCTCTTTATCTCTCTCTCTATCTCTCTATCTCTTTATCTCTCTCTTTCTCTCTCTCTTTCTCTATCTCTCTCTTTATCTCTTTCTTTCTCTCTCTCTATCCGTGCCTTTATCCTGTGCCCCCGCCTCTCCCCCATAGTCCTGCGCTGCTCACATATATATTCTCTATACATACACAGCCACATACAGCAGACGCATCAGGTTGATCGGATTATATCAAAGACAAAAGTGAAAATTGCAACAATTTCATGCCATTTTAATGTGTATTTCAGCCCTAATAAATCTTGCTGCCTCCAGTGGGGTCTCTCGGGGGCTTCACTCTTGTAGGAGAGGTTTTTGATACCATGGCTAGCCACATCCCCAGAGGGAGCATTAATCACTGCGGCCATGTCACGGACATCCATCCCTCTCTGACCAAAAACCCCTGATACTTAAGGCGCATAATGAAGCCTCTCTCTCCATGTGGAGACCACGGGCGCCTCAGCGCAGCTCCTCTCCTCATCAGAGATTTCCATGCTGCTCTCCTGGATCAGGAGCTGTCACTTCTTACAATGTTGCAATTTTACATAATTTTCTTTTCTGTTCTTGCACATTAGGGAAATAGAATCAATTCTGTCTCAGTTCATTTGTGGGGAGGGAGGAAGAGAGGGAGGAGGAGGAAGGGCACAGACAGTCCTGGCATCATCATCATCATCATCATCATCATCATCATCATCATCTGGCTGATTTCATACCAGAGCAAGAAAAACCAGGCTGCAGCTCGCTGTAGATGGCAGTGCGCCCCCAGAAATGCACCGAGCGCTCTGCCATCAGCCGGATCCTGCCACCTCCTGCACTCTGATCTCCAGCAGCCCCCTATGGCTCCTACCTCATGCTGAGACTGCTAGTTCTCCAGTGGTGAATCTATTATCTATTTATTCCATATATATCTATCATTTATCATCTCCATGGATTATTCAGTAACAAAGTCAGCAGACTATGGAATAAACATTTAAGGACTGTATTAAAGGTATCAGTTCTATCTACATGTCCATTTATCTTTTATCGTTTAATCATTGTAATCAATAAATTCAGTACCAAGTTCAGCACCTATGGATTAAACATATAAGGACCATATTAGAGGTATATATAGTCTATCTGTCATCTATCTATCTATTATCTATCGTCTATCATCTATCTATTATCTATATATTATATATCGTCTATCTATTATCCATCTATCTTTCTATTATCTATCTATCATCTATCTATTATCGACCATCTATTATCTATCTATCTATCTTTCATCTATCTATTATCTATCTATCTATTATCTATCTATTATCTATCTATCTATTATCTATCTATTATCTATCTATCTATTATCTATCTATTGTCTATCATCTATCTATTATCTATCTATCTATTTACATGTCCATTTGCATAGTCTAAGTACCAAAGTCAGTAGTAAAGTCTATGGAAAAACACATAAGGACCACATTAATAGCATAATTTATCAATATATCTATATATTATATTTATCTATCTTTTATCATCCCAATAAATCATTCAGTACAAAGGTCAGAACCTGGATTAAACATTTAAAATCATATTAAAGGTATATATAATCTACCTATCTCTCTATCATTTATCTATCTATCTCTTATCTATCAATCTATTATCTATCATCTATCTATTATCTATCTATTATCTATTAATGATCTAAATATTATCTATCTATCTATTATCTATCTATCTATCTATTATCTATCTATTATCTATCTATCATCTATCTATCTATCATCTATCTATCTATCTATTATCTATCTATCTATCTATCTATCATCTATCTATCATCTATCTATTATCTATCTATCTATCTATCATCTATCTATCTATCATCTATCTATCTATCTATCTATTATCTATCTATCTATCTATTATCTATCTATCTATCTATCTATCATCTATCTATCTATCATCTATCTATTATCTATCTATCTATCTATTATCTATCTATCTATTATCTATCTATCTATCATCTATCTATCTATCTATCATCTATCTATCTATCATCTATCTATTATCTATCTATCATCTATCTATTATCTATCTATCTATCTATCTATCTATCTCTCTATCATCTATCTATCTATTATCTATCTATCTATCTATCATCTATCTATCATCTATCTATCTATCTATCTATCATCTATCTATTATCTATCTATCTATCTATTATCTATCTATCTATCTATCTATCTATTATCTATCTATTATCTATCTATCTATCTATCATCTATCTATCTATCATCTATCTATTATCTATCTATCTATCTATTATCTATCATCTATCTATTATCTATCTATTATCTATCTATGTCTCTATTATCTATCTATCTATCTATCTATGTCTCTATTATCTATCTATCTATCTATCTATCTATCTATCTATCTCTCTATCAAGCTCCACAGATTATTCAGCACCTATGGATTCAGCACATAAAGCCCAGACAGAATACCTTTGATGACCCCATCTTTGGGGGGATCCATTTCAGAGATCCAATCCCCTTCCCCAATCCAATTATTATCACCTGCAACTTTTATAAAGATCATTGATTTTTTTCCTGCAGCGCCTCTACAGGTGAAAAGAAGAATGACACTGCCCCTATAAAATGTAATACGTATTGGTGGTCCCTTTCCTCTATCCCTAAATTCCTTCATTAGAAATCCGAGCCCAACACACAACCACAATTATAGACATTTCCGAATTCTACACATTTGTTTTATATATATATATATATACATATATATTTTTAAATGAGATTAAATCTATTTTTTTTGTCATTCGGATAATTTATTACTAGAAATATCTAACACGATGACAGGAAGAACAATTGTGATATTCCGCGGAGACTGAGTGGCAGACCACTGGTGGATGTGAAATGGAGCAGGGGGCGGATTAACCCCTTCTAGTCATGGGTCACCGAAACACAGCAGAACCGCGCTGCGCATGTGACACATTAACCCCTCCCTTTCCCGGTGCCGCAACAGATTGTTTTACAAAACTGTATCCCTATCCTTTCTTGATAAATGAGAATTAGTAAGAATGATTTTTTTTTTTTTTTTTTTTCCTCCTTGGTTGGGTCATTAATTCATTTCTGGTCATTTGCATGCTGGAAATATCCTTGGAAATCAACTGCGGTGGACGTACTGTGTGTTTAGAGAGACGGAAAGTCCACCTAAGGCAATCAGCTCGCTTTATGTATTATATTTGGACTTGATTCTGTTGCCATAGGAACATAGAAATTAAAGGAAGAGCTTTGATTTATACGGCGATGATGCTCTTTTTTTTTTTTTTTTTTACTAGCCAATCTATATAATAGGTCTACAGTATATGGTGTGATGGGTTAGATATACATGGGTAACCTTCTGCATTGAAATTAGACTCAAACATTCCCATCACCTTTCTTTATTCTAAGGAAAAAGTCAATAGGATGAGCTGTGAATTGCTGCATTAGTCACCGACTACTACTCCCAACATCACCTGTTCATTGTAAAACTCATTTTATTCCTCCAAAAAAAGCAGCCAGCAGCATAAGTCTCATGTGTGGGACCCAATAATAGATATGTATCATCCATGCAGGGAGTGATGGATCTGATTTATCCACATGTGGAATCTCATCATCTCCCAAAATATCCCTCTACAAACCCCCTTTTGCTTAAAATCCTGTAAAACTGATCTCCCCATCAATAGGAAAGACGAGTCCTCCGCAACCATCACATCCCACAAACACTGCCATAGATGTAGCAGAGCCGAAACTGTTGCAAAGGCTCCATCAATAAGTTCACCATGGATAAACCATCACATCACTAAGAGAATTTCTTTCTTTTTTTTTTTGTTTTTGCTACAATGAAAACATAAATTGAACCTACATTTCAACAGGTGAGAACTGGATGTTCCCCCAGCTCTTGCCATCAGAGACCCCATCCAGATCTGCAGTGCTGACCTGACCAGCTGCATTGGAAATAATATACAGATCAGCCATTAAGGGCGATCAATCATCGATCCATCTATGGCTAAATCTAGGCTGTTTAATTTTTTTTTTTGCTGGATCACCATAACTGCAGATATAGTTGGGAAGAGGTAGAAAGAAAGAGGAGATAATTTCTGCCACTGATTTAGCCGACACCACTCTTGCAAATATTGTAAATGCTATTTTATTTTTTTATTTTATTTTTTTTTGTGTCTCCTTTTTTTTTTTTTCTTTTAAACATGGTAGTTTCCAAAAAAAAAAAAAAAAAAAAAAGAAATCCACGGTGGTACCTCTTTTTTTTTTTTTTTTTTTTTACACTCTCCTGAATATAGACAAATCATCTTCTGTACCAGCGGAATATTTTTTTGTTTACGTTTCGTTGTTTTGTTTGTTTACATCTCATTGTCCTGAAAAGGTTTTAAGACACAATAAAGCTAAAATGTCAAGTCTTTTTTTTTTCCCAATAGATCCCTCATGGTGCCAGTCAGGGAGTGTTATCAGAACAAAAAAAAAAATAATAATAATAATAAAAAAAAAAAAAAAGCACAAGGATTCATCCAGCTGGTTGTCATTGTTATTTGGTTACACAATGTTTCACAATTAAATTCCCCCAAAGTGAATATTTTTTTTTTTTTTTTTTTTTTTTAATAAGATCACACCTCACACTCCCTGGCGGGCTGCTGGTGGCAGGAACAAGAACCATATTCGTTAATGATGACCAAAGCTCCTTCAATGTGGTTGGGTTTGTAATCAACATAGTATTCCTGGGCAGACATTGTAGCCATTTGATGCATAGTCTGTTTTTGCTTTTGCTTCCTGCGCTGTGTCACAAAGCACTGCCTCAACTGTCTCAGGCTGGCAGGGAAACACTTCCAAGAAACATACAACATCAAAACAACAATGAGGAAGGAGAAAATCAATGCCATAGTCCCTGTGACCACCTTATGGATTTGGACAGTGTTTTCAGGGTGCTCACTGGGCAGGGTGGCCATCAGGTTATCTGTAGTCTTTTCCCCTTCTGTATCCTGTACATCATAGGTGGTGGTGGTGATGGTGGCACTGTTGTTCAAAGCTGTAGAAATGGCATTAGCACTGGTGGGATCTGCTGGGTCCTCACATAGGTGGAAAGCATAGACTGCATCCAGAACATCCTCTCCTTGAGCATACTCAGGGGTGGTACATAGCATGTTGCCATCATACCTACCCTTGAAGTTGTTCAGCCAGGAGGCCAAGGCGCACACATTCCTTCCACAGTCCCAGCTGTTCCCAGCCAGGGTGATGCTGCTGAGAGATCTCCAAGAGTTGAGGATTCTGGAATCAATGTAGGTGAGGCGGTTGGAATCTAGATGGAGGGATTCCAGGTGAGGTACACTTTCAAAAACATGAGGTTCCATGTACTCAATCTCATTGCCAGAGAGATCCATTTTTGTTAATTTCCACACCCAGTCCAAAGAGTTAACGACAATAGTCACTTTATTCTTCCTCATGAAGAGGGAGTGCAAAGAGAGAAGTCTGGGGAAATGGGCTAAATTCACCTTGACCAAGTCATTGTGCTCCAGGTGGAGCTCAGAGAGTTTAAACAAACCTGCAAAAGAGTTTCTGGCCAAGCTCTTCAGCTGATTGTATCCCAAATCTAGGAACTCCAGACTGCGACAGTCCTGGAAGATCCTCACTGGCACAAACTTGATGGCATTGTATCGCAGCTGGAGACTCGTCAGCTTGCGCAACCCATGGAACAGATCCGGTGCCAAGGCTTGGAGGTTATTGTTGGATAGATCCATACTGCGTAAATTTGGCAAGGGTCGGAAGGTGTGGTTGGCCAGATGGGCTATTTTATTAGAGCTGAGGGTGAGTTCTTTGACCCGACGCAGTTTTTGGAAGGCATTGACCTCCACTGTGTCTATGTGGTTGTGATCCAGGTAGAGCCAGGTGAGCTGCATTAACCCTGTGAACTGTCCATCCTGCAGCTCGCTGAGGCTGTTGTAGCGCAGGGACAAGCCCATCACCCCCGACAGATTGCCAGGCAGCTCGGTGACGTTCTGCGACTCGCAGTACAGAAATCTGCCCTCGCAGCGACACACGCGTGGACAGCCACTATTCACCAGGGGAAGCATTTTAATAAATATGCCCAGCGCGCACAGTATTAACCCCGGGGGCTTTCTCAACATCCAGTTTAAACAGAGACCAATGAGAAGGAAATCCATTAGCAAACACGTTTCCAAATTTTCTCCAGAATGTCCATTGAAATCGTTGCCAATGTCTACATCATATTGGAATAAAATACATGTCATAGGTCAGCAGCAGCGGAGACACAGGTAGCAAGATGGGAGCATGCAAGCATTTAAAGTTCACTCAGATAGGTGGGGGGGTTACTGGTGGTCTTTTTCATGTTAATGGAAGAAGAAAAAAAAAAAAAAGAAGGGGGGGTTCATGAAAGAATTGAATTAAAAAAGTCTCTTACCCACCCTTCTTTTCCAGAGAGTGACAAGCTCCATTCAGCTGCTTGCTTTGTGTTTTTTTTTTTGGCTAATTAGATGCAGGTCTCAAAAAAAGGACCCCTCTGTGCTGGGAACACAGCGCTGGCAGCCTTACAATGCCCCCCTTTGCTTGTTTTCAATGAGCTGAAAGGGAGCGAGGGTGGGTAGAGGGGACTGGGGGGTCCGGGTTACCTTTTTTTTTAATTTGGAGATGACTTGTAGGACCTTGAAGGATCTCGGTGGGTTCCCTGCGGTTTAAGATTGTGACATTCTGGAAGGAAGTCCAAACTCTTTGCTAATAAGGACGCCACCACGACATCTGGCGAGCTGCTTAACGTCCATCATCTGATAGATCTATTCAGCAAAAGCAGCCCCCCTAAAGAAAAACAAAACAAAACAAATCCCCTCCAAAGGAAAAAAAAAATCTCTTTCCAAGTCAATAAATGAGCGCAGTCATTGTCTGGTCCTTTTCTGCCTTGTTTTTGTTCTTGTTGCAAAGCTGAAATCCTTCAGGAAGGCAGAGAGAGAGCAGAGGCTCCTTCCTCCAGCTGGAGCAGTCTGTTACCAGCGCAGGCAGAGGCGCCGAGTGCTGTGAGCGAGTCATGATGCTGCCTGCACAGCGCAGACATGGGCAGATGGAAAGGGGAGGGCATTAACCAGCACTGGAGGCAAGCAGCGGAGGCAGAGCGCAGCAGAGGCAGAGCGCAGCAGCAGCAGCAGCAGCAGGGCTGGGGACATGGCCGGCACAGACAGCACTCCTCTGCTGCTCACACACTTCTCCCTTCTCTTCTTCTAGTTTTCTTTCTTTCTTTGCCTGGTGATACTGGATGGTGTGAGCTGCGGATGTGGAGGCTGAGCTGTGTGCAGTGTGTGAATTGCGTGTAGAAGGGGGTGATTGGAGAAACTGTCACCTGTCTGTCATTGGGGATTATTTACTGATCAGCATTTATTATTAATCATAGATGTAAGATTCCCTGCCTCGCCATACACATCATGTACAAGCTTGTCATCTATCATCGATCTATCCATCCATGTAATATATGCATATGTTTTCTTTTTTTCTTTTTCCTTTTTTCTCATAACATGTATATGTATATTTATCTACCTGGCTTTCTAGCTCATGTCTCAAATCTGTCTAATACTTATATGCATACTTTATTTTTTTCTCTTTTTTCGTTTTTTCTCATATCTCTTTTTATATCCATCCATGCACTTCCTTCTTTCCTTGCCTTTCCATACATCTATACATCCATCAACTTTATTTCTTCCCTTCCCATCCTTTCCTCCTTCCTTCCTTCCTTCCCACCCCATTCCATCCATCCCCTTCCTCCTTTCCTGCCTTCCTTCCCTCCCTTCTTCCATCTCTTCCCATCCTTCCCCTTACAATTCATTTCTTTCTTTTTCTTTCCCTTCCCATTTCATTCCTTCTCTTCCCATCCTTCCCTCCTTCCCTCCCTCCTTCCTATCCATCCCCTTCCTTCTTTCTTTCCTTCCTTCCCTTCTCACCCTTTCATCCATACCCTTCTTTATTTCTTTTCTTTCATTCTATCTTTCTTTCTTTCCTTTCCCTCCTTCCTTCTTTCACTTCCCATCTGTCCATCCTCCGATCCTCTATCTATTCCATCCATCTATCCATCCTCTATTCCATCCATCTATCCTTTATCTATTCCATCCATCCATCCATCTATCCATCCATCCATCCACCCACCCACCTATCCACCCATCCATCCATCCACCCACCCATCCATCCTCTAACCATTCATTCATCCATTCATACTTTCCATCCATCCATCCTCTATCTATTCATTCATTTCTTCTGTCCTCTATCTAGTCCATCCATCCATCCTTTATCTATTCCATCCATCCATCCATCCATCCATCCATCACCTATCTATTCATTCATTCATTCCATCCATCCTCTATCTATTCCATTCATCCATCCTCTATTCCATCCATCCACCCATCCAGCCATCCACCCATCCAGCCATCCACCCATCCACCCATCCCAATCCCATCCATCCCATCCATCCATTCACCCATCCATCTATTCAATCACCCACCCATCCATCCATCCATCCATCCATTCACCCAAATCCATCCATCCATCCATCCATCCATCCATTCACCCACCCATCCATCCATCCATCCATCCATCCAATCATCCATCCATCCACCCCATCCCATCCATCCATTCACCCATCCATCTATTCAATCACCCACCCATCCATCCATCCATCCATCCATCCATCCACCCATCCATCCATCCACCCATCCATCCACCCATCCATCCATCCATCCATCCATCCATCCACCCATCCATCCATCCATCCATCCACCCAACCATCCATCCATCCATCCATCCACCCATCCATCCATCCATCCATCCACCCATCCATCCATCCACCCATCCATCCACCCACCCACCCATCATTCCATCCTCTATCTATTCATTCATCCCACCCACCCACCCATCCCTGCACTGATTTAGCACATGCTGCCACCATCCTGCTGTCCATGTAATTCTCCTCTGGGCGCATGGTGGGTGGGTTTGGGGTGGGGGGCTGCTGTGAGTTACGGCCCCAGTGTAAATCTCCGCCACTTTGGAGCCGGTGTCCAGCTCTATTGACGGCAGAGCTTTTCAATTACAGACTGTCCCGGAGATTGCTGACGGCCGCAGCTCCGGTAACGGGCAGAGTCTCCTCCTGTCCCCGGTGTTCCTCTCCCCCCGCTGTCTCCTGGACACACTGCAGTCTGCACTGTGACACCGCCTTGTGTGACTGCAGGGACCCCCGACACAGAGGACCCCCACACTGCACAGGGTCACAGCAGCCATCTACTCTGTGTCTGTGGGGGCTTGTGTGACTGCAGGGACCCCCGACACAGAGGACCCCCAGACTGCACAGGGTCACAGCAGCCATTTCCTCTATGTCTGTGGGGGCTTGTGTGACTCTACAGGGACCCCCGACACACAGGACCCCCAGACTGCACAGGGTCACAGCAGCCCTGAACCATCACTGGCTCCTCTACACGATGGGATATTGTCCTCGGGGAGGCTGGGGGTAGTGACTCCCCCAGGGGGGACAGCAGGGTCAGAGAGACAGATACAGACAGTCTGTGGGGAGATAGATCTATATGTATAGATGGTATATATGTACATGTGTGTGTTGTACTTGTGTTTAATGTTTATGTGTGTATGTAGTGTGTGTATCTATCTATCTATCTATCTATCTATCTATCTATCTATCTATCTATCTATCTATAGTGTACAGCATATATGTATTATATATACATATATGCATGTCAATTTATGCGATATATAAATATATACATATATAAATTTTTTAAAACAAATATTGCAGTGCGTATATAGTGTGTATATATATATATATATACACACACACACCGTACAGACCAAAAGTTTGGACACACCTCATTTAAAGATTTTTCTGTACTTTCATGACTATGAAAATTGTACATTCACACTGAAGGCATCAAAACTATGAATTAACACATGTGGAATTATATACTTAACAAAAAAGTGTGAAACAACTGAAAATATGTCTTATATTCTAGGTTCTTCAAAGTAGCCACCTTTTGCTTTGATGACTGCGTTGCACACTCTTGGCATTCTCTTGATGAGCTTCAAGAGGTAGTCACCGGAAATGGTCTTCACTTCACAGGTGTGCCCTGTCAGGTACCCTGTTCGGACTGACTGACCTTCATTTCTTAAAGTAATGATGGCCACTCGTTTTTCTTTACTTAGCTGCTTTTTTCTTGCCATAATACAAATTCTAACAGTCTATTCAGTAGGACTATCAGCTGTGTATCCACCAGACTTCTGCACAACACAACTGATGGTCCCAACCCCATTTATAAGGCAAGAAATCCCACTTATTAAACCTGACAGGGCACACCTGTGAAGTGAAAACCATTTCCGGTGACTACCTCTTGAAGCTCATCAAGAGAATGCCAAGAGTGTGCAAAGCAGTCATCAAAGCAAAAGGTGGCTACTGTGAAGAACCTAGAATATAAGACATATTTTCAGTTGTTTCACACTTTTTTGTTAAGTATATAATTCCACATGTGTTAATTCATAGTTTTGATGCCTTCAGTGTGAATGTACAATTTTCAAAGTCATGAAAATACAGAAAAATCTTTAAATGAGAAGGTGTGTGCAAACTTTTGGTCTGTACTGTATATATATATATATATATATATATATATATATATATATATATATATAATATCCGTAGAACACAAATACATTTGAAGACATATACATATCTGTATTTTGCATTACACATATATCTATGATATATATATATACAGTATATATATATATATATATATATATATATATATATATATATATATATATATATATATATATATATATATATATATATATATATATATACTAGATGGTGGCCCGATTCTAACACATCGGGTATTCTAGAATATGTATGCTGCCGACCGGGCGCGACTAATCAGCGAAGCAGTGTTTAAATGGGTTGTCCACTACTTTAAATTAACCCCCCAATGTATCCCCCCGGGGCCCCTAATGAATTTTGTAATTACGTCATGTTGTCAATACTGCTTGTGACAACATCGCTGACCACGCGGTAAGTGTGAAGGGAGGACTGGGGAGCGAGACCACCGGTCGGGTTACTTCTGCTGCGAGCAGCCGGGAGATAACCGGCTAGCACCGGTCATCTCCTGGCTGCGTCGCCGCTGATCTCCCGACGGTGGCCTGCGTGTTTCAAATCCGGCGCCAATTTGCGGCCGGGCTGCGCCAGCCGCTGATTGGCCGCAGCCGGCTGGCCGCGACCAATCAGAGAAGCGGTGTTTTAAATTTCGCGCCAATATCGCTGATTGGTCGCAGCCGGGCGGGTGCGACCAATCAGCGAAGCGTGTTTCAAATCCGGCGCCAATTCACGGCCAGACTGCACTCGTTGCTGATTGGTGGCGGCCACCGGCCATGACCAATCAGGACAGCGGTGTTTTAAATTTTGCGCCAATATCGCTGATTGGTCGCGGCCGGCTACCGTGACCAATCAGCGAACCGTGTTAGTGAGGACCGGTGAGCGGCGCTGCCTGTGCAGGTACTTCCGCTGCGAGCAGCCGGGAGATGACCGGCTAGCGCCGGTCATCTCCCGGCTGCATCGCCGCTGACCTCAATGCAGCAGATGAGCCGCTAACGGCCGCCATTTTGTTCTGAAATCCCACGTCGCTGATTGGCCGCAGCCGGACCAATCAGCAACACGGGATTTCCTGGACGGACAGACAGACGGGATAAGCCGATTATATAGTAGATATATATATATTTTAGCTGTTAATAACAAATCTATAATATAACTGGGGATGCATGTCTCTATTTGAAGCCTTTAAAGACTGCGCATGCACGACGCGCAGTCTGGCTCCAGACAGAAGCCCGCATCCAGCCATTACAGGTAAGAGGTGTGTATGGCGCCGGAGATCGCAGTATGCGTTCATTGTCTACGCATACCGCGATCTCCGGCGCCATACACTCCTCTTACCTGTAACAGCTGGATGCGGTCTCTGGCGCCATACTTACATACTTACCGGACCGGGAGGAGTGTTGCCGTGGCGCCTCTCTTCGCAGGAGACCGGGGCAGGAGTGAGGCGTCGGATCGGCGCATGCGCATAGCGCTATCCGGCGCCATTTTACTGAAGACACATTTACAGTGTGTCTTCAGCAAAATGGCGCCGGACAGCGCGGTGCTCCGGCGCCACACTCCTCCCCCGGCCTCCGGCAGAACAGGGAAGAAAGGGGAGTATAACTGTTTATTTTTTTGTATGTGTGTACAGTGTGAAAGGGATGAGGGGGCCACACATACCAGGATTGGGGGGTGAGGGGGCCACACATACCAGGATTGGGGGGATGAGGGATACCACACATACCAGGATTGGGGGTGAGGGGGCCATGCATACCAGGATTGTGGGGTGAGGGGACCATGCATACCAGGATTGGGGGAGTGAGGGGATAATGCATACCAGGATAAAGGGTACCACACATACCAGGATTGGGGGGTGAGGGGACCATGAATACCAGGATTGTGGGGTGAGGGGACCATGCATACCAGGATTGTGGGGTGAGGGGACCATGCATACCAGGATTGTGGGTTGAGGGGATCATGCATACCAGGATGAGGGGTACCACACATACCAGGATTGGTGGGTGAGGGGTCCATGCATACCAGGATTGCGGGGTGAGGGGACCATGCATACCAGGATTGGGGGGTGAGGGGTACCACACATACTAGGTTCGGGGGGTGAGGGGACCATGTATACCAGGATGAGGGGTACCATATATACCATTATTGGCGGATGAGGGGACCATGCATACCTGTATTGGGGAGTGAGGGGACCATGCATACCAGGATTGGGGGGTGAGTGGACCATGCTTACCAGGTTTGGGGGGTGAGGGGACCATGCATACCAGGATTAGGGGGTGAGGGGACCATGCATACCAGAATTGGGGGGTGAGGGGTGCCATGCATACCAGAATAGGGATGAGGGGTACCATACATACCAGGATAGGAATGCTGGCTACCATGGATACCAGGATGAGGGATGGGGTGCCATGCATACTAGAATAGGGATGAGGGGTACCATGCATACCAGAAAAAGGATGAGGGGTGCCATGCATACTAGGATAAGAGATTGGGTGCCATGCATACCTGGTTTCTGGGAAGAGGAGGCCATACATACCAGAATTGGGATGAGGGGTGCCATGCATACCAGGATGAGGGGTACCATACATACCAGGATAGGGATGAGGGGTACCATGTATACCAGGATTGGGGATGAGGAGCCCATGCATACCAGGATAGGGATGAGGAGTGCCATGCATACCAGGATGGGGGTGAGGGAGCCATGCATACCAGGATTGGGAATGATGGAGCCATGCATACCAGGATTGGGGATGAGGGGTACCATGTATACCAGGATTGGGGTGAGGGGTGCCATGCATACCAGGATTGGGGATGAGGGGTGCCATGCCTTCCAGGATTGGGGATGAGGGGTGCCATGCCTTCCAGGATTGCGGTTGAGGGGTGCCATGCATACCAGGATTGGGGGTGAGGGGTGCCATGCATACCAGGATTGGGGATGAGGGGTGCCATGCATACCAGGATTGGGGTTGAGGGGTGCCATGCATACCAGATTTGGGGATGAGGGGTACCATGCATACCAGGATGGGGATGAGGAGTGCCATGCATACCAGGATAGGATGGTGGGGACAAGATGGGGGCAGCACAAATACCAGGAGGGGGGCAGCACATACCAGCATGGGAGACCATATACCAGTAAAAATGCTCGCCACTCGGGCGTAGAACGGGTTCAATAGCTAGTTTAGATATATTCATGTATTCAAACTGCATAAGGAATGACAGTTATTTCTTTCATGGGTACATGCAATTTCTCTGCATTGCTAAAAAATGCCACATATAAACTCCCACACTTATTAACACCACACACTGTGTATATATATATATATATATATATATATATATATATATATATATATATATATATATATATAATAGATGAGTGGATAAGTAAAAAAAATATCACTTTTATATAATTAAATTAAAATTTCTCTGCGGAGATTTTTTTCAATAAATTTAATTTGCACAGAAGTTTTTCTTCACAGATATAATGTCCCTTATTATAATTATAAACATAATGTGTAAAAAGTAGAGAAGTCCTTATACTCACCTCACCGCTCACCTCTCCGACCCCCCTGATTCTCACCCCTCACCTCTCCAGCCCCCTGATTCTCACCGCTCACATCTACAGGCCCCCTGATTCTCACCGCTCAACTCTCAAGTCCCCTGATTCTCACCGCTCACCTCTCCGGTCCCCCTGATTCTCACCGCTCACCTCTCCAGCCCTCTTGATCCTCACTGCTCATCTCTCCAGCCCCCCTGATTCTCACCGCTCACCTCTCCGGGCCCCCTGATTCTCACCGCTCACCTGTCCAGGCCCCCTGATCCTCACCGCTCACGTCTCCACCTCCCCTGATCCTCACCGCTCATATCTCCAGCCCCCCTGATCCTCACCGCTCACCTCTCCGGCTCCCTGATTCTCACCGCTCACCTCTCCGGCCCCCTGATTCTCACCGCTCACCTCTCCAGGCCCCCTGAGTCTCACCGCTCACCTCTCCACTTCCCCTGATCCTCACCGCTCACCAATCCCGCCCCCCTAATCCTCACCGCTCACCTCTCCGGCCCCCCTGATTCTCACCGGTCACATCTCCAGGCCCCCTGATTCTCACTGCTTACCTCTCCAGACCTCCTGATCCCCACCGCTCTCCTCTCCGGCCCCCCTGATCCTCACCGCTCACCTCTCTGGTCCCCTGATTCTCACCGCTCACCTCTCCAGGCCCCCTGATTCTCACCGCTCACCTCTCCAGCCCTCCTGATTCTCACCGCTCACCTCTCCACCTCCCCTGATCCTCACCGCTCACCTCTCCGGCCCCCCTGATCCTCACCGCTCACCTCTCTGGCCCCCTGATTCTCACCGCTCACCTCTCCAGGCCCCCTGATCCTCACCGCTCACCTCTTCAGCTCTCCTGATTCTCACCGCTCACCTCTCCACCTCCCCTGATCCTCACCGCTCACCTCTCCGTCCCCCCTAATCCTCACTGCGCAGCAATCCATACTCCCTTATACTCACCGCTCACCTCTCCAGGTCCCATGATTCTCACCGCTCACCTCTCCAGCCGTCCTCATTCTCACCACCCACCTCTCCAGCCCTCCTGATCCTCACTGCTCACCTCTCCAACTCACCTGATCCTCACCGCTCACCTCTACGGCCCCCTGATCCTCACCGCTCACCTCTCCGGCCCCCCTGATTCTCACCGCTCACCTCTTCGGCGCCCCTTGATTCTCACCGCTCACCTCTCCAGACCTGCTGATCCTCACCGCTCACCTCTCCACCTCCCCTGATCCTCACCGCTCACCTCTTCGGCCCCCCTGATTCTCACTGCTCACCCCTCCAGCTCCCCTGATTCTCACCGCTAACCTCCCAACCTCCCCTGATTCTCACTGCTCATCTCTGTGGCTCCCCTGATTCTCACCACTCACCTATTCAGCCCCCCTGATTTTCACCGCCCACCTCTCTGGCCCCTCTGATTCTCACCGCTCACCTCTATGGGCCCCTTGATTCTCACCGCTCACCTCTCCAGCCCCCCTGATTCTCACTGCCCACCTCTCCAGGCCTCTTGATCCTCACCGCTCACGTCTCCACCTCCGATGATCCTCACCGCTCACATCTCCGGCCCCCTGATCCTCACTGCTCACCTCTCCGACCCCCTGATTCTCACTGCTCCCCTCTCCAGACCCCCTGATTCTCACCGCTCACCTCTCCTGCCCTCCTAATCCTCACCGCTCACCTCTCCAGCTTTCTTGATCCTCACTGCTCACCTCTCCAACTCACCTGATCCTCACCGCTCACCTCTCCAGCCCCCTGATCCTCACCGCTCACCTCTCCGGCCCCCCTGATTCTCACTGCCCACCTCTCCAGGCCTCTTGATCCTCACCGTTCATGTCTCCACCTCCGATGATCCTCACCGCTCACATCTCCGGCCCCCTGATCCTCACTGCTCACCTCTCCGACCCCCTGATTCTCACCGCTCCCCTCTCCAGACCCCCTGATTCTCACCGCTCACCTCTCCTGCCCTCCTAATCCTCACCGCTCACCTCTCCAGCTTTCCTGATCCTCACCGCTCACCTCTCCACCTCCCCTGATCCTCACTGCTCACCTCTCCAACTCACCTGATCCTCACCGCTCACCTCTCCGGCCCCCTGATCCTCACCGCTCACCTCTCCGGCCCCCCTGATTCTCACCGCTCACCTCTCCGGCGCCCCTTGATTCTCACCGCTCACCTCTCCAGACCTGCTGATTCTCACCGCTCACCTCTCCACCTCCCCTGATCCTCACCGCTCAACTCTTCGGCCCCCCTGATTCTCACTGCTCACCCCTCCAGCTCCCCTGATTCTCACCGCTAACCTCCCAACCTCCCCTGATTCTCACTGCTCATCTCTGTGGCTCCCCTGATTCTCACCACTCACCTATTCAGCCCCCCTGATTTTCACCGCCCACCTCTCCGGCCCCTCTGATTCTCACCGCTCACCTCTATGGGCCCCTTGATTCTCACCGCTCACCTCTCCAGCCCCCCTGATTCTCACCGCCCACCTCTCCAGGCCACTTGATCCTCACCGCTCACGTCTCCACCTCCGATGATCCTCACCGCTCACATCTCCGGCCCCCTGATCCTCACTGCTCACCTCTCCGACCCCCTGATTCTCACCGCTCCCCTCTCCAGACCCCCTGATTCTTACCGCTCACCTCTCCTGCCCTCCTAATCCTCACCGCTCACCTCTCCAGCTTTCCTGATCCTCACCGCTCCCCTCTCCACCTCCCCTGATCCTCACTGCTCACCTCTCCAACTCACCTGATCCTCACCGCTCACCTCTCCGGCCCCCTGATCCTCACCGCTCACCTCTCCGGCCCCCCTGATTCTCACCGCTCACCTCTCCGGCGCCCCTTGATTCTCACCGCTCACCTCTCCAGACCTGCTGATCCTCACCGCTCACCTCTCCACCTCCCCTGATCCTCACCGCTCAACTCTTCGGCCCCCCTGATTCTCACTGCTCACCCCTCCAGCTCCCCTGATTCTCATCGCTAACCTCCCAACCTCCCCTGATTCTCACTGCTCATCTCTGTGGCTCCCCTGATTCTCACCACTCACCTATTCAGCCCCCCTGATTTTCACCGCCCACCTCTCCGGCCCCTCTGATTCTCACCGCTCACCTCTATGGGCCCCTTGATTCTCACCGCTCACCTCTCCAGCCCCCCTGATTCTCACCGCCCACCTCTCCAGGCCACTTGATCCTCACCGCTCACGTCTCCACCTCCGATGATCCTCACCGCTCACATCTCCGGCCCCCTGATCCTCACTGCTCACCTCTCCGACCCCCTGATTCTCACCGCTCCCCTCTCCAGACCCCCTGATTCTCACCGCTCACCTCTCCTGCCCTCCTAATCCTCACCGCTCACCTCTCCAGCTTTCCTGATCCTCACCGCTCACCTCTCCACCTCCCCTGATCCTCACTGCTCACCTCTCCAACTCACCTGATCCTCACCGCTCACCTCTCCGGCCCCCTGATCCTCACCGCTCACCTCTCCGGCCCCCCTGATTCTCACCGCTCACCTCTCCGGCGCCCCTTGATTCTCACCGCTCACCTCTCCAGACCTGCTGATCCTCACCGCTCACCTCTCCACCTCCCCTGATCCTCACCGCTCAACTCTTCGGCCCCCCTGATTCTCACTGCTCACCCCTCCAGCTCCCCTGATTCTCACCGCTAACCTCCCAACCTCCCCTGATTCTCACTGCTCATCTCTGTGGCTCCCCTGATTCTCACCACTCACCTATTCAGCCCCCCTGATTTTCACCGCCCACCTCTCCGGCCCCTCTGATTCTCACCGCTCACCTCTATGGGCCCCTTGATTCTCACCGCTCACCTCTCCAGCCCCCCTGATTCTCACCGCCCACCTCTCCAGGCCTCTTGATCCTCACCGCTCACGTCTCCACCTCCGATGATCCTCACCGCTCACATCTCCAGCCCCCCTGATCCTCACCGCTCACCTCTCCAGCCCCCCTGATCCTCACCGCTCACCTCTCTGGCCCCCTGATTCTCACCGCTCACCTCTCCAGGCCCCCTGATTCTCACCGCTCACCTCTCCAGCCCTCCTGATTCTCACCGCTCACCTCTCCACCTCCCCTGATCCTCACTGCTCACCTCTCCGGCCCCCCTGATTCTCACCGCTCACCTCTCCAGGCCCCCTGATCCTCACCGCTCACCTCTCCAGCTCTCCTGATGCTCACCGCTCACCTCTCCACCTCCCCTAATCCTCACCGCTCACCTCTCCGTCCCCCCTAATCCTCACCGCGCAGCAATCCATACTCCCTTATACTCACCGCTCACATCTCCAGCCCCCCTGATCCTCACCGCTCACCTCTCCAGCCCCCCTGATCCTCACCGCTCACCTCTCTGGCCCCCTGATTCTCACCGCTCACCTCTCCAGGCCCCCTGATTCTCACCGCTCACCTCTCCAGCCGTCCTGATTCTCACCGCCCACCTCTCCAGCTCGCCTGATCCTCACTGCTCACCTCTCCAACTCACCTGATCCTCACCGCTCACCTCTCCGGCCCCCTGATCCTCACCGCTCACCTCTCCGGCCCCCCTGATTCTCACCGCTCACCTCTCCGGCGCCCCTTGATTCTCACCGCTCACCTCTCCAAACCTGCTGATCCTCACCACTCACCTCTCCACCTCCGCTAACCTCCCAACCTCCCCTGATTCTCACCGCTCATCTCTGTGGCTCCGCTGATTCTCACCACTCACCTATTCAGCCCCCCTGATTTTCACCGCCCACCTCTCCGGCCCCTCTGATTCTCACCGCTCACCTCTCCAGGCCCCCTGATTCTCACCGCCCACCTCTCCAGGCCTCTTGATCCTCACCGCTCACGTCTCCACCTCCGATGATCCTCACCGCTCACATCTCCGGCCCCCCTGATCCTCACTGCTCACCTCTCCGACCCCCTGATTCTCACCGCTCCCCTCTCCAGACCCCCTGATTCTCACCGCTCACCTCTCCAGCCCTCCTAATCCTCACCGCTCACCTCTCCAGCTTTCCTGATCCTCACCGCTCACCTCTCCACCTCCCCTGATCCTCACCGCTCACTGCTCCTGCCACCCTAATCCTCACCGCTCACCCCTCCGGCCCCCCTGATTCTCACTGGTCACATCTCCAGGCCCCCTAATTCTCACCGCTCACCTCTCCAGCCATCCTGATCCTCACCGCTCACCTCTCCAGCCCTCCTCATCCTCACCGCTCAACTCTCCACCTCCCCTGATCCTCACCGCTCACCTCTCTGGCCCCCTGATTCTCACCGCTCACCTCTCCAGGCCCCCTGATTCTCACCGCTCACCTCTCCAGCCCTCCTGATTCTCACCGCTCACCTCTCCACCTCCCCTGATATTCACCGCTCACCTCTCCGGCCCCCCTGATCCTCACCGCTCACCTCTCTGGCCCCCTGATTCTCACCGCTCACCTCTCCAGGCCCCCTGATCCTCACCGCTCACCTCTCCAGCTCTCCTGATCCTCACCGCTCACCTCTCCACCTCCCCTGATCCTCACCGCTCACCTCTCTGTCCCCCCTAATCCTCACTGCGCAGCAATCCATACTCCATTATACTCACCGCTCACCTCTCCAGGTCCCATGATTCTCACCGATCACCTCTCCAGCCGTCCTGATTCTCACCGCCCACCTCTCCAGCCCTCCTGATCCTCACCGCTCACCTCTCCGGCCCCCTGATCCTCACCGCTCACCTCTCTGGCCCCCCTGATTCTCACCGCTCACCTCTCCGGCGCCCCTTGATTCTCACCGCTCACCTCTCCAGACCTGCTGATCCTCACCGCTCACCTCTCCACCTCCCCTGATCCTCACCGCTCACCTCTTCGGCTCCCCTGATTCTCACTGCTCACCCCTCCGGCCCCCCTGATTCTCACCGCTAACCTCCCAACCTCCCCTGATTCTCACCGCTCACCTCTCTCCCCCCCTGATTCTCACCGCTCACCTCTCCAGGCCCCCTGATTCTCACCGCTCACCTCTCCAGCCCTCCTGATTCTCACCGCTCACCTCTCCACCTCCCCTGATCCTCACCTCTCACCTCTCCGGCCCCCCTGATCCTCACCGCTCACCTCTCTTGCCCCCTGATTCTTACCGCTCACCTCTCCAGGCCCCCTGATCCTCACCGCTCACCTCTCCAGCTCTCCTGATCCTCACCGCTCACCTCTCCACCTCTCCTGATCCTCACCGCTCACCTCTCCGTCCCCCCTGATCCTCACCGCTCAGCTCTCTGGCCCTCTGATTCTCATCGCTCACCTCTCCTGGCCTTCTGATTCTCACCGCTCACCTCTTCGGCCCCCCAGATCCTCACTTCTCACCTCTCCAGCCCTTCTGATCCTCATCGCTCACCTCTCCACCTCCCCTGATCCTCACCGATCACCTCTCCAGGCCCCCCTGATCCTCACCGCTCTCCTCTCTGGGCCCCTGATTCTCACCGCTCACCTTTCCGACCCCCCTGATTCTCACCGCTCACCTCTCCGGCACCCCTGATTCTCACCGCTCACCTCATCAGACTTCCTGATCCTCACCTCTCACCTCTCCACCTCCCCTGATCCTCAATGCTCAGCTCTCCGTCCCCCCTGATTTTCACTTCTCACCTCTTCGTCCCCCTTGAATCTCACCTCTAACCTCCCAACCATTCCTGATTCTCACCGCTCACCTCTGTGGCCCCCCTGATTCTCACCACTCACCTCTCCAGCCCCCCTGATTCACACCACTCACCTCTCCGGACCCCCTGATTGTCACCGCTCACCTCTCCAGCCCTCCTAATCCTCACCGCTCACCTCTCCAGCTTTCCTGATCCTCATCACTCACCTCTCCACCTCCCCTGATCCTCACCGCTCACCGCTCCTGCCCCCCTAATCCTCACCGCTCACCTCTCCGGCCCCCCTGATTCTCACCGGTCACATCTCCAGGCCCCCTAATTCTCACCGCTCACCGCTCCAGCCCTCCTGATCCTCACCGCTCACCTCTCCAGCCCTCCTCATCCTCACCGCTCAACTCTCCACCTCCCCTGATCCTCACAGCTCTCCTCTCCAGCCCCCCTGATCCTCACCGCTCAGCTCTCTGGCCCCCTGATTCTCATCGCTCACCTCTCCTGGCACCCTGATTCTCACCGCTCACCTCTCCGGCCCCCCTGATCCTCACTTCTCACCTCTCCAGCCCTTCTGATCCTCATCGCTCACCTCTCCACCTCCCCGATCCTCACCGATCACCTCTCCAGGCCCCCCTGATCCTCACCGCTCTCCTCTCTGGGCCCCTGATTCTCACCGCTCACCTTTCCGACCCCCCTGATTCTCACCGCTCACCTCTCCGGCACCCCTGATTCTCACCGCTCACCTCTTCAGACTTCCTGATCCTCACCTCTCACCTCTCCACCTCCCATGATCCTCAATGCTCAGCTCTCCGGCCCCCCTGATTTTCACTGCTCACCTCTTTGTCCCCCCTGAATCTCACCTCTAACCTCCCAACCTCCCCTGATTCTCACCGCTCACCTCTGTGGCCCCGCTGATTCTCACCACTCACCTCTCCAGCCCCCCTGATTCTCACCACTCACCTCTCCGGCCCCCCTGATTCTCACCGCTCACCTCTCCGGCCCCCCGATTCTCACCGCTCACCTCTATGGGCCCCTTGATTCTCACTGCTCACCTCTCCAGCCCTCCTGATCCTCACCGCTCACCTCTCCAGCTCTCCTGATCCTCACCGCTCACCTCTCCACCTCCCCTGATCCTTACCGCTCACCTCTCCAGCCCCCCTAATCCTCACCGCTCAGCAATACGGCCTCCGTTAGTCTCACGCTCAGCTCTCCGGCCCCCCTAATTCTCACTGCTCACCTCTCCAGCCCTCCTGATTCTCACCGCTCACCTCTCCACCTCCCCTGATCCTCACCGCTCACCTCTCCGGCCCCCCTGATCCTCACCACTCACCTCTCCGGCCCCCTTAATCCTCACCGCTCAGCAATCCGGCCTCCCTTATTCTCACCGCTTACCTCTCCAGGTCCCCTGATTCTTACCGCTCACCTCTCCGGCCCCCCTGATTCTCACTGCTCACCTCTACAGCCCTCCTGATCCTCACCGCTCACCTCTCCACCTCCCCTGATCCTCATCTCTCCAGCCCCCCTGGTCCTCACCGCTCTCCTCTCCGGCCCCCCTGATTCTCACCACTCACCTCTCCAGCCACCCTAATTCTCACTGCTCACCTCTCCAGCCCTCCTGATTCTCACTGCTCACCTCTCCACCTCCCCTGATCCTCACCGCTCACCTCTCCGGCCCCCCTGATCCTCACCACTCACCTCTCCGGCCCCCCTAATCCTCACCGCTCAGCAATCCAGCCTCCCTTATTCTCACCGCTTACCTCTCCAGGTCCCCTGATTCTTACCGCTCACCTCTCCGGCCCCCCTGATTCTCACTGCTCTCCTCTCCGGCCCCCCTGATTCTCACCACTCACCTCTCCAGCCACCCTAATTCTCACTGCTCACCTCTCCAGCCCTCCTGATTCTCACTGCTCACCTCTCCACCTCCCCTGATCCTCACCGCTCACCTCTCCGGCCCCCCTGATCCTCACCACTCACCTCTCCGGCCCCCCTAATCCTCACCGCTCAGCAATCCGGCCTCCCTTATTCTCACCGCTCTCCTCTCCGGCCCCCCTGATTCTCACTACTCACCTCTCCAGCCCCCCTGATTCTCACCACTCACCTCTCAAGCCCCCCTGATTCTCACCACTCACTTCTATGGGCCCCTTGATTCTCACCGCTCACCTCTCCGGTCCCCTTGACTCTCAGCGCCCATCTCTCTAGCCCTGCTGATTCTCACCGCTCACCTCTCCGGCCTCCCTGATTCTCACCGCTACCTGCCTATCTCCCCTGATTCTCACCGCTCACCTCTGTGGCCCCCCTGATTCTCACCGCTCACATCTCTAGCCACCAGATTCTCACCGCCCACCTCTTCAGACCTCCTGATCCTCACCGCTCACCTCTCCACCTCCCATGATCCTCACCACTCACCTCTCCGGCCCCCCTGATTCTCACCGCTCACCTCTTTGGCCCCCCTGATTCTCACTGCTCACCTCTTCGGCCCCCCCTGAACCTCACCGCTAACCTCCCAACCTCCCCTGATTCTCACCGCTCAGCTCTGTGGCCCCCCTGATTCTCACCACTCACCTCTCCGGCCCCCCTGATTCTCACTGCTCACCTCTCTTGCCCCCCTGATTCTCACCGCTCACCTCTTCGGCCCCCCTGATTCTCACCGCTAACCTCCCTATCTCCCCTTATTCTCACCACTTACCTCTGTGGCCCCCCTGATTCTCACCACTCACCTCTCTACCCCCCTGATTCTCTCCGCTCGCTCACATCTCCGGCTTCCATGATTCTCACCGATAACCTCTCTAGCCTTCCTGATCCTCAGCTCTCACCTCTTCCCCCTTCCTGATCCTCACCGCTCACCTCTCCACCTCACCTAAACCTCACCGCTCACCTCTCCGGCCCCCCTGATTCTCACCGCTCACCTCTCCGGCCCCCCTGATTCTCACCGCTCACCTCTCTGGCCCCCTTGATTCTTACCGCTCACCTCTCTAGCCCCCCTGATTCTCATCGCTCACCTCCCCTGATTCTCACCGCTCAGCTCTCCTGCCCCCCTGATTCTCACCGATTAACCTCTCCGGCCCACTTATTCTCACCGCTCACCTCTCCACCTCCCCTGATCCTCACCACTCACCTCTCCGGCCCCCCTGATTCTCACATCTCACCTCTCCACCTCCCCTGATTCTCGCCGCTCACCTCTCCAGCCCCCTGATTCTCGCTGCTCACCTCTACGGCCTTCTGATTCTCACTACTCATCTCTCCGGCCCCTTGATTCTCGCTGCTCACCTCTCTGGTCCCCTGATTCTCACCTCTCACCTCTCTTGCCCCCTGATTTTCACCACTCAACTCTCTGCCTCCCCTGATTCTCACCGCTCACCACTCCGGCCCCCCTGATTCTCACCACTCACCTCATTGGCTCCCTGATTCTCACCCCTCACCTCTCCGGCCCCCTGATTCTCACCACTCACCTCTCCGGACCCCTGGTTCTCACCACTCACATATCCGGCCCTCCTGATTCTCACCGCTCACCTCTCCGGCCCCCTGATTGTCACCGCTCACCTCTACGGCCCCCTGATTGTCACTGTTCACCTCTCCAGCTCCTTGATTTTCACCACTCACCTCTCCGGCCCCCCTGATTCTCACATCTCACCTCTCCGCCTACCCTGATTCTCACCGCTCACCTCTCCAGCCCCCTGATTCTCACTACTCACCTCTCCGGCCTTCTGATTCTCACCACTCACCTCTCTGGCCCCTTGATTCTCGCTGCTCACCTCTCTGGTCCCCTAATTCTCACCTCTCACCTCTCTGGCCCCCTGATTTTCACCGCTCACTACTCCAGCCCCCCTGATTTTCACCATTCACCTCTCCGCCGTCCCTGATTCTCATCGCTCACCTCTCCAGCCCCCTCATTCTCACCGCTCACCTCTCCTGCCTCCTGATACTCAACGCTCACCTCTCCGGCCTCCTGATTGTCACCGTTCACCTCTCCAGCTCCTTGATTTTTACGACTCACCTCTCCGGCCCCTCTGATTCTCACATCTCACCTCTCCGCCTACCCTGATTCTCACCGCTCACCTCTCCAGCCCCCTGATTCTCACCACTCACCTCTCCGGCCCCCCTGATTCCCACTGCTCACCTCTCTGGCCCTCTGAATCTCACCGCTCACCTCTCTGCCCCCCTGATTCTCACTGCTCACCTCTCTGGTCCCCTGATTCTCACAGCTCATCTCTTCGGCCCCCCTGATTCTCATCGCTCGTCCCCTAATTCTCACCACTCATCTCTTCGGCCCCACTGATTCTCATCGCTCACCTCTCCGGCCCCCTGATTCTCACCGCTCACCTCTCCGGCCCCCTGATTCTCTCCGCTCACCTCTGTGGCCCTCCTGATTCTCACCACTCACCTCTCTACCCCCCTGATTCTCTCCGCTCGCTCACATCTCCGGCTTCCATGATTCTCACCGATAACCTCTCTAGCCCTCCTGATCCTCAGCTCTCACCTCTTCCCCCTTCCTGATCCTCACCGCTCACCTCTCCACCTCCCCTAAACCTCACCGCTCACCTCTCCGGCCCCCCTGATTCTCACCGCTCACCTCTCTGGTCCCCTTGATTCTCACCGCTCACCTCCCCTGATTCTCACCGCTCAGCTCTCCTGCCCCCCTGATTCTCACCGATTAACCACTCCGGCCCACTTCTTCTCACCGCTCACCTCTCCACCTCCCCTGATCCTCACCACTCACCTCTCCAGTAGTGTTGAGCCACCCCCGTAGTGTTCGTGTTCGGTTCGGTTCGTCGAACACCCGTGTGTTCGCCGAACTGTTCGTCGAACTGTTCGTCGAACACCTTCGAATACCGTTAAAACCAATGGCAGGCAAACAAAAACACATAGAAACACATAGAAAACACCTTCAAAGGTGTCCAAAAGCTGACAAACTGCTCAGAAGACACAACTAACACATGGAAAAGTGACAAGTACATATAGTCATGCGAAAAGAAAAGAGGTGGAGGAGTAAAAGGAGGGGGAGACACAAATATAGGCATGTCATGCCCTTCTAAAATCCAAAAAGTGAGAAGCCGACACGTTCAGTCCGCTCCTGCCCGTGCCACCTCCGTGTCGCCGGGTTTGTGCCAGAGCCGCGGTGAACCCTGACGGCCAGCCCCCCTCTCCCAATACTGGTGCCTGTCCGCTGGTGGGTCGAGCGAGCCCCCCTGTGGTGGAGGCAGCTCTAAGCTTTTTAATTTAAATTGTCTCTCTAATTTGAATGAATACACTTTAAATCCATTTACAAGGATCTATTGGAGGGCAAGTCTCATGCCAGCAGCCGCGTAATTCCAGCTCCAGTAGCGTCCACTAAAGCTGCTGCAGTTAAAAAGCTTTTATAAGGATCGAGCTCGGCTGTCCACCGCAAGGCATCCTACTGCCAGTCCCAGCCCCTGTGCCTTGGGGTGCCTCCTGATGCTCTTCACTGAGTATCCCATGGTCCCGAAGCATTTCCTTTGAAAAAATTAAGTGTCCAAACTACAGGTGGTGTAGCTTGCTTAACAGCCGGGATAATCCGCTGACTAGCAGACACTGCTACTAGGCACAAAGTGTTTCCTGGGCTAGATGCAGTTAAAAATTTGTAATTAGATACTCTCGTTGGATGCTGAGAAAGCATTCCATAGAGTCTCCTGGCACGCCATATATGATTCTCTTAAAAAGCTTGGGGTAGGGGTCTAGGGGACGCTTTTATAGCCAAAATCACGGCCCTGTATCACAATACGTCACCTAGGCTGAAGATAAATGGAACTGTAGCACCCTGAGGGCTCGGTTGCTACAGAGGTATTGCACCTCACCCAGAGGTGTGATATCTCACTCTCAG
The DNA here is from genome assembly GCF_046119375.1 of Phyllobates terribilis. Lineage (NCBI taxonomy): Eukaryota > Metazoa > Chordata > Amphibia > Anura > Dendrobatidae > Phyllobates > Phyllobates terribilis. Next base: position 1,184,999,428 of record NW_027362761.1, on the reverse strand, counting down.
GTAAGGATGGAGTGTGGATCAGGACCCGACACCTGCATGCATTACACCACATTGCCGTGGGGCAGGGCGACCAATATGCCTCTGAGATGGGCACGACAGTCCCTGTCCCTGGCTGGAGTGGGGGGAGGGAACACTGAGGAAGGGGAACCCTGTAGTGCAGGAGCAGGGAGGAAGCAGTTCCTGGGTGCATTGAGAAGGGAGTATAAAAGGTGGGCACCATCTTAGTTCAGTGCAGAGAAGTCTGAGCAGAAGTGGCAGGGAGCAGGGGCTCTGCATGAGCTCTGCTCCGGAGGCGGGCCTAGTAACAGAGGCCCAGGCCTGGAAGAGAGAGAAGGAAGGAAGAGGAGCGGAGAAGGCTCCAGGAACGAGGAATGAAGGGATCCCAGGGGTGCGGACGGGCGAGTCGCCACTGCACACCCGAATCCACCTGCGTGCAGGGGTCAGGCGAAAGGGGGAGACCGGTCCCCGAAACTAGTGGAGGCAGGAAACGACCCTCAGCTAGAAACCGGAGGCTCTGACATTTTATGTGGCGCAGCCCCTCGCTACACCCGCTAGGAAGGCACCACATAGGGTCAGGGAAACTGGCGCCAAGTTTACCAAGAGGAGGCCCGAGGCAGCCGGACAGAAGGGTTGGTAAGAAAGGCCAGACAAAGGACACAAAAAGGGGGTCCTGTGAAGCGCTCCAAAGTTATCTGGGAGTTGTCTGAGCCCCTCACCTGGTGAGCACAGTACGACGTGGGCAGCCGTTACCTGCAGACGTGGTCTGGATAATAAGAACTGTGAGTAAAGGCCCTGGACTGCATCACTGACTCCGTGTCGTTACTGCTGCTGCCCTGCACCATCACCCCCATCCTCCGCATACACTGCCCTGAGGCTATACTCCTCCCGTGGGGAGTTATGCTACGCTCTGCTGCACCCACAACACCAGCCTCAGCGGTCTGCCCTGCAGCGGCGGTTCACTCTGACCGCAATCCACAGGTGGCGTAGTCGGACATTTAAACATCAAAACCACATAAATAGTTCCGCCACTGGTTTGACCACCCTGAGCCACGGAACCGGGTCGCCGCCACGAAGACTACAACCACCAGCATCCACCAAAAAGGGTCCGGCTCCGGGTGTCCCAAGGCCCAGGGGGTGCATCAGAACATTTTCATCACCTTTCACAATCACCAATGGGACAAGGCAGGGATGTCCTCTATCCCCTCTCTTATACATCCTAGTGACGGAGCACCTGCTCTCATCAATTCGCCATAACCCCAATATTAGGTGGATTGAGGTGGGAGGCACCGAGTACAAGTGCTCTCTATTTGCTGATGATGTCCTAGTATATATCACTCAATCACATATATCCATCCATGCTGTTATGGCTGAAATAGATCACTTTGTTACATGGTCAAATTTTAAAATCAATGCAGCGAAGTCTGAGGCCCTCGATGTCTCCCTCCCCAAATCCATATAGGATTCCATCCAGTCCAACTTTCCCTTTGCCTGGCCCTCACAGGGTATCAAATACTTAGGAATTCCTATTCATAGAGACCTCTCCCATCTATGTTATGTTAATTTTGGGCCCTTTATTGAACAACTCCATACAGACCACGGTTGGCAAGTTAGAACTGTAAGATTCACTACGTGAACCACTGGTGTTTTGTGGAAAAGCACATGTACACTGTGTTCCAAATTATTATGCAAAAAGTGTTTAGGAGTGATAAGGGAAGAATTTGTTTGTTTGTCAGTTAAACTCATTGATGGTGATGTGTGTCAGGGCTCTTTATATCACTGTAAGCAATTGCAGACACCTGTGCTAATTAGTTTGGCAGGTGTGTCCAATGAAAGGCAAGACTACTTAAGAAGGCTGTCTCACATTATTAAGCAGCCTACATTTTCTGCCAAAATGGGAAAGAAAAAGGATGTGTCGGCTGCTGAGAAGCAACAAATTGTGGAGTGTTTAGGTCAAGGCATGACTACAATCAACATTGTGCGATGATCAGGATGAAGTGTCTTGGCAATCAAGAAGTATGTAGCTGATTCACAGTACACACGTGTGCGTGCTGATAAGGGCAAATTGAGGACTCTTTCCTACAGGCAATTACGTCAGGTTAAAAGAGCAGCGGCAAAAAAGCCTTGTCATAGCAACAGACAAGTTTTTGAAGCTGCTGGTGCCTCCAACGTCCCCCGAACAACAAGATGCAGGGTCCTTCAGAGGTTTGCAGCTGTGCATACGCCATCCTGTCGACCTCCTCTATCCACTTCACACAAGCAGAAACGGCTCCAGTGGGCTAAACATTACATGAAGACTGATTTCAAAACTGTTTTGTTCACGGATGAGTGCCGTGCAGCGCTCGATGGTCCAGATGGATGGAGTGGAGGATGGCTGGTTGATGGACACCCCACGCAAACACGGCTACAGCGGCAACAAGGAGGAGGTGGAGTAATGTTTTGGGCTGGAATCATGGGGAGAGAGATTGTCGGCCCCTTTAGGATCCCTGAAGGCGCTAAAGATGAACTCCATAATGTATGTGGATTTTCTCAAACAGCACTTCCTGCCATGGTTCAAGAAGAAGAACCGTGTATTTCACAGCAAGATCATTTTTTTGCATGATAATGCACCATCTCATGCTGCACATAAAACATCTGCATCTCTGGCTGATATGGGCATAAAAGGGGACAAACTTATGGTGTGACCCCCATGCTCCCCTGACCTCTACCCCATTCAGAACCTCTGGAGCATCATCAAAAGGAGTGTCTATGATGGCGGGAGGCAGTTCACATCTAAGCAACACCTCTGGGAGGGTATTCTGTCCTCATGCAAAACAATTGAAGCAGAAACCATCCAAAACCTGACAAATTCAATGGACGAGAGAGTTCAGAAGCTCCTTTCGAACAAGGGGTCCTATTTGAAAATGTAACATCACCTAGAATAAAGTTTTGAGTTGAAAACTGTTTGATTTCAGTTTCTAATAACCTGCTAATGCTTATAATTTAAAAAATGACCATTTTTTTGGTCTTTATTAAAATGAAAAGGTTGATCGAAAAGTTTGGGGGATCTAAGAGTGTGGCAACCCAGTAGTCATGATTACTTCGAATTCTGACAATATGAGGGTCATGTTGCAGGTAGTGCAGCAAGAAGGCACTTATGTGTCTTGCGCATCTCGGAGCCCCAAAATTATTTTCCGGGCTAGATGCAGCTAAAAATTATTATTGATTTTAAATCTGGTGGAGCTTAGTATAGATGGCCTAATAGGATCAGTGCTGCACACTGCTACAAAGCCCAAATTATTTTCCAGCCAAGATACAGATAAACATGATTAGTAATTTTAAATCTGGTGGAGCTTATTATAGATGGCCTAATAGAATCAGTGCTGCACACTGCTACAAAGCCCAAATTATTTTCCAGCCAAGATACAGATAAACATGATTAGTAATTTTAAATCTGGTGGAGCTTATTATAGATGGCCTAATAGAATCAGTGCTGCACACTGCTACAAAGCCCAAATTATTTTCCAGCCAAGATACAGATAAACATGATTAGTAATTTGAAAGCTTAAAACGGTTGGTAGGGTGATTTTAACCAATCATCAAGCTTTTACTCTCCCCAGGATGACACAGGGGTAGAAAAGTCGTTTCGGATCCATGATTTGTTCATCTTTATGAACGTGAGTCTGTCTACATTATCAGTGGAGAGCCGTGTGCGCTTATCTGTCAGCACACCACCAGCAGCGCTGAACACACGTTCAGACAGAACGCTGGCTGCGGGGCATGACAAGATCTCCAAGGCGTAAGTTGCTAGCTCCGGCCATTTATCCAGATTGGAAGCCCAAAAAGAGCAAGGGTCCAGTGACACAGTCATGGCTTCAATGTTAACTTGGAGATACTCCTGTACCATCGTCTCTAGGCGTTGACTATGTGTCAGACTTCTTGTCTCCTGTGGCCTTGCAAAGGATGGGCTAAAAAAGTGGTGAAATGATTCCGCAAAATTGATGTTACCAGCAGATACTGTGGTTCTGTTACGGTTTGAGTGCTGAACACTTGAAGGTCCCACGGTTGGCAAGTTGGAACTGTGAGATTCACTACGTGCACCACTGGTGTTTTGTGGAAAAGCACATGTAAGATTCTGCAACAGTCTCTGCTGATACTCCTGCATGCGTGCATCCCTTTCTATGGCAGGAATAATTTCGGCAAATTTACTTTTGTACCGGGGATCTAACAGTGTGGCAACCCAGTAGTCAGGATTATTTCTAATTCTCACAATTCGAGGGTCATGTTGCAGGTAGTGCAGCAAGAAGGCACTCATGTGTGTTGCGCATCCAGGAGCACCAAGTCCCTGTTGTGTTGGTGGCGAGGTAACAATCATGCTTCCTTCCTCTGTCCTCTCCCCCCAACCTCGCACAACAGAAATGTGATCAAGGTCTCCCTCATCTGATGAGTCTTCCATCAGTTCGTCCTCCACTTCTTCCTGGGCTCCTGCACCTTCCTCACTAGTTTGGCTGCTACCATGCGCCCTGGTAAAACCATCTCCCCCACCCTCACATGCCTGCCGCCTTGGTGCTGCCGACCGTCTGGACCTTGCAGATGTTAGCCCTTCCGCATACAACTCCTCCTCCTCTACTTCCTCCACCTCCTCTTGTGCCACCACCTGACTCCGAATTCTGTTTAACATGTGCTCCAGCATGTAAATCACCGGAATAGTCATGCTGATAATGGCATCGTCAGCACTAAACATCTTCGTCGCCATTTCAAAACTGTGCAGAAGGGTGCATAGGTCCCTGATCTGAGACCACTCCTCCAGCGTGATTTGCCCCACCTCTGGATCTTGTTGGCCCAGGCTATACGTCAGAACGTATTGCACCAGGGCTTGTCGGTGCTGCCACAGTAGCTGCAACATGTGCAGAGTTGAATTCCACCGGGTAGGCACATCGCATTTTAGCCGGTGAAGTGGCAGGCCCAACGACTTCTGTAGAGATGTAAGTCGCTGAGCTGCGGGATGCGAACGGCGGAAGGGAGCACACAGTGACCGTGCCCTCTGCAGAAGGCCATCTAGTCTGGGATAGTGGGCTAAAAATTGCTGGACAACCAGGTTCAACAAGTGAGCCATACAAGGCACGTGTGTGACATTGCCCCGGCGAAGGGCCGCACCCAGGTTTGCAGCATTGTCGCACACGGCCTTCCCTGGTTTCAGGTCCAGTGGAGACAACCATTCATGAAATTGGTTCTCCAGAGCTGACCACAACTCCTCAGCTGTGTGACTCACATTTCCCAGACATTTCAAAGTAAAAACCGCCTGATGACGTTGAGCCCTACTGCCAGCATAGTAAGGAGGTGTGCAGGATCCCTTCTGCGCAGTTAGAAAGCTTGTGTCATGACCAGACAGGCTTTGGGTGCAGGTGGAAGACCAAGAGGAGGTTGAGGAGGCAGAAGCAGTGGAGGAACTTTGACATAAAGAGGATTGACGCACAACTCGTGGGGACGGCAAGACTTGGACAGCAGCCCCTTGTCCTGCTGTCACCATAGTTACCCAGTGCCCAGTCAGCGACATGTAACGCCCCTGTCCATGCCTACTCGTCCAAGTGTCTGTGGTGAAATGCACCCTGTCACACACAGAGTTTCTCAAAGAAGCGGTGATGTTGTGTGCGACATGCTGGTGGAGCGCAGGCACACCTTTCTTTGAGAAGTAGTGCCGACTGGGCATCTGGTACTGGGGCACTGCGACGGACATAAGGTCTCGAAAATCCTCTGTGTCCACCAGGCGGAAAGGCAGCATTTCTGTAGCCAAGAGCTTGCAGATGGTGAAATTCAACCTCTTAGCTTTCTCATGGCTAGGAGGAAATGGTCTTTTACTTGTCCACATCTGAGGGACCGAGGGCTGGCTATTGTGCTTAGACGGGGTTGATAAGGGTGTCCCCGGCAAACTGCCGGTCTGTGAGGAAGATGCAGGCGGACATGTTAGGTTGCCTTGATCCAAAGGTGGTGCTATCGATGTCGGACAGCGCTCAACACCAGCTGGTGTTACCACCTCCAAAGAAAATGATGACCTGCCAATCACGCTGGCTGTTGCGGGTAAAGAGGTGGCAGGTCTGCACCCCAAAACAGGTGTGACTGCTGTCCCCCCAGTCACAGAGGATGAAGAGGCCGCGGATGCACAAGATATGGCAGACGGTGGTTGGCCCGGCTGGCTAGGCCGCATTGTAGCACACTGAGCTTCCCACTGCAACTTATGCTTCATGTCCATGTGCCGGTTCATGCATGAAGTACTCAAACTATGTATTTTTTGGCCTCTACTTAGCTTTTGCTGACAAATGTTACAGATAACACGAGTTGGGTCATCTTTATTGATCTGAAAAAATGCCCAGGCTATGCAAGGCTTAGCACCCATGCGACCTGAAGAGCCACCACGACTTGTGGTGAGAGGCAGAGTTGTGTTTGAGGATGCAGTTGTTGACGTGCTTCCAGTACTACGTCTCTGTCCAGGAAGGCGCAACCTGACCTCGTCGTCACTAGCATCTTCCTCCACCTCCTCTGCTGACCTCATCTCTTGGCTGACTGTGGGTTGACAGTAAGTGGGATCTCCAACCTCATCATCATCACCCTGTGCGTTATCACACCCGTCGTCCTCAGAGCCAACCTGTTCCTGCCCTGACAAAAAACTAAAGTTGTCGCTCCAATCAGGTATTTGAGTCTCATCATCGTCTTCCTCATTGTCTCCACCAACAGGAGTTACAGTTTGGGAATGAGGGTCTACATTATGGTCAGAACATTCTTCGTCTGGTCCTGGATCCGACTCATAAAGATTCTGGGCATCAGTACAGATCATTTCCTCGTCTGGATTCACAGAAGCGCTGGAGTCGACCTCTGATTCCCAGGCTATAGTATGAGTAAACAGCTCTGCAGACTCAACCATCTGTTCTACCTCATACTCAGACGGGCAGCTGGAGATTTGGGAGCTGTGAGGAAGCAAGTGCGATTGGGGTGACACCTTTGAGGACTGGAGTATTTGTGATGTTGAAGTTGATGTGGAGGAGAGCCCACTTAAAGGAGCACTTGATATCCGTTGAAGCACCTGCTGTTTTTGTGCCTCATCTGGAATTTGTAGCGATTGCCGTGGCCGTAAGAAAGTGATCTTATCACATTGTCCGCTAAAAGAAGTAGACATTTTAGTTTGGCTGGAAGATGGTCTTTCTTCTGCAGATGTTACTGTTGCTTTAACACCTACCCCACGGACACAACCTTTTTTCCCCTTCCCAACAAGCCTATTCCCCTTTCCACCAGCAGCAGGCCTTTTTCCACTCATTTTGGTGGTTAACTAATTCACAACTCTGGAGTTGTTTGCACAAAAAAACAATGGATGGGAACCGAGCAGAGCTGAGTGGCCAAACTGTGGTATTAGGCCAAAACTATTGGCTGGGTTAGATGGAGAAAAAAATTATATTCGATTTGCAACCTGATGGAGGTCAGTATAGATGGACTAATAGAACAAGTCCCACACACAGCTAGAAGCCCAAATATTTTTTCAGAGGTAGATGCAGAAAAAAAATATATTCAGTTTGCAACCTGATGGAGGTCAGTATAGATGGACTAATAGAGAAAGTCCCACACACTGCTAGAAGGCCAAATATTTTTTCAGAGCTAGATGCAGACAAAAAATTATTTTGAGTTTGCAACCTGATGGAGGTCAGTATAGGTGGACTAATAGAACAAGTCCCACACACTGCTAGAAGGCCAAATATTTTTTCAGAGCTAGATGCAGAAAAAAATTATATTCAGTTTGCAACCTGATGGAGGTCAGTATAGATGGACTAATAGAACAAGTCCCACACACAGCTAGAAGCCCAAATATTTTTTCAGAGGTAGATGCAGAGAAAAATTATATTCAGTTTGCAACCTGATGGAGGTCTGTATAGATGGATTAATAGAACAATTCCCACACACAGCTAGAAGCCCAATATTTTTTCAGAGCTAGATGCAGATAAAAATTATTTTTAATTTGCAACCTGATGGAGGTCAGTATAGATGGACTAATAGAGAAAGTCCCACACACTGCTAGAAGGCCAAATATTTTTTCAGAGCTAGATGCAGAAAAAAATTATATTCAGTTTGCAACCTGATGGAGGTCAGTATAGATGGACTAATAGAACAAGTCCCACACACAGCTAGAAGCCCAAATATTTTTTCAGAGGTAGATGCAGATAAAAATTATTTTTAATTTGCAACCTGATGGAGGTCAATATAGATGGACTAATAGAGAAAGTCCCACACACTGCTAGAAGGCCAAATATTTTTTCAGAGCTAGATGCAGATAAAAATTATTTTTAATTTGCAACCTGATGGAGGTCAGTATAGATGGACTAATAGAGAATGTCCCACACACTACTCGAAGGCCAAATATTTTTTCAGAGCTAGATGCAGAAAAAAATTATATTCAGTTTGCAACCTGATGGAGGTCAGTATAGATGGACTAATAGAACAAGTCCCACACACAGCTAGAAGCCCAAATATTTTTTCAGAGGTAGATGCAGATAAAAATTATTTTTAATTTGCAACCTGATGGAGGTCAGTATAGATGGACTAATAGAGAAAGTCCCACACACTGCTAGAAGGCCAAATATTTTTTCAGAGCTAGATGCAGATAAAAATTATTTTTAATTTGCAACCTGATGGAGGTCAGTATAGATGGACTAATAGAGAAAGTCCCACACACTGCTAGAAGGCCAACTATTTTTTCAGAGCTAGATGCAGAAAAAAATTATATTCAGTTTGCAACCTGATGGAGGTCTGTATAGATGGATTAATAGAACAAGTCCCACACACAGCTAGAAGCCCAATATTTTTTCAGAGGTAGATGCAGAAAAAAAATATATTCAGTTTGCAACCTGATGGAGGTCTGCATAGATGGATTAATGGAACAAGTCCCACACACAGCTAGAAGCCCAATATTTTTTCAGAGGTAGATGCTGAAAAAAAATATATTCAGTTTTCAACCTGATGGAGGTCAGTATAGATGGACTAATAGAGAAAGTCCCACACACTGCTAGAAGGCCAAATATTTTTTCAGAGCTAGATGCAGAAAAAAATTATATTCAGTTTGCAACCTGATGGAGGTCAGTATAGATGGACTAATAGAACAAGTCCCACACACAGCTAGAAGCCCAAATATTTTTTCAGAGCTAGATGCAGAAAAAAATTATATTCAATTTGCAACCTGATGGAGGTCAGTATAGATGGACTAATAGAATGATGCTATGCCCAAAAGATTTTACTTCACTAGGTGCAGTAAGAAAATTGGTATTCTATACACAGGTGGTATATCTTGCAACACAGATAGACTACTCCACTGACTAACACACTCTGCAATAGGCCAAAAATTATTAGCTTTGCTAGATTCAGCCACATGCTGTGAAAAAAACTTGCACAGCACTGGCACAGACCTGCCTGGCAAAAACTGATAGGAACTGATGTAACCTAGTCCTGAAAAGGACTGCAATTACAATTAGTCTTTACTCCCATAATCTATCTATTTAAGAGCACAGACCTGCCTGATAAAAGTTGCAGGAAATGCTGTAACCTAGTCCTTAAAAGGACTGCAATCACAACTATTCCCTACTCCCAAGCTATCTGTAGATTTGTGCGAAAATTGGCTTGAAATTAACAAGGTATAGCGCACACAGCAACAGCGGTGCCGTCTAACACGCAGCTGCAGCAGTGAGAGAATGGTGGCGACGGGGAAAATGGCTGGGTCTTATAGGGCAAGGACATGTGACATACACTGCCAATGACACATGCCCTTGCTTGTGTGAAAAACAGCAGTTCGCTCCGTGTGTGCGCTGCTGATAGGCTGACAGACTGCACCTCCCCACTGCAAATGCGGGAAAGAGAAAAAAAAATGGAGATCTTCATTATTCCTGCAGAGATCCATCCCCTGCCCCTCCCCCCACCCCGCTGTACACTCAAACTGCGTATTAACATTAATTTTCATCATTACTGAGAAAAAATCCAGTTATGATTTTGGTGCACGAACAGTTATCGAACATAACCTCGAACAGCCGAATTTTTCTCAAATCGTTCGTGTTCGCCGAACGGCTCGAACACCGCCCAAAACAGCTCGAATTTGAGATTGGCGAACAGAACAACGCTCATCTCTACTCTCCAGCCCCCTGATTCTCGCTGCTCACCTCTACAGCCTTCAGATTCTCACCACTCACCTCTCCGGCCCCTTGATTCTCGCTGCTCACCTCTCTGGTCCCCTGATTCTCACCTCTCACCTCTCTTGCCCCCTGATTTTCACCGCTCACCTCTCCGGCCCCCCTGATTCACACCGCTCACCTCTCCGGCCCCCTGATTGTCACGGTTCACCTCTCCAGCTCCTTGATTTTCACCACTCACCTCTCCGCCTCCCCTGATTCTCACCGCTCACCACTCCGGCCCCCCTGATTCTCACAACTCACCTCTCCGGCCTTCTGATTCTCACCACTCACCTCTCCGGCCCCTTGATTCTCGCTGCTCACCTCTCTGGTCCCCTGATTCTCACCTCTCACCTCTCTGGCCCCCTGATTTTCACCGCTCACTACTCCAGCCCCCCTGATTCTCACCACTCACCTCTCCACCGCCCCTGATTCTCACCGCTCACCTCACCCGCCCCCTCATTCTCACCGCTCACCTCTCCTGCCTCCTGATTCTCACCGCTCACCTCTCCGGCCCCCCTGATTCCCACTGCTCACCTCTCTGGCCCTCTGAATCTCACCGCTCACCTCTCTGCCCCCCTGATTCTCAATGCTCACCTCTCTGGTCCCCTGATTCTCACAGCTCATCTCTTCGGCCCCCCTGATTCTCATCGCTCGTCCCCTAATTCTCACCACTCATCTCTTCAGCCCCACTGATTCTCATCGCTCACCTCTCCGGCCCCCTGATTCTCTTCGCTTACCTCTCCGTCCTCCTGATTCTCACCGCTCACCTCTCCGGCCCCCTGATTCTCACAGCTCTCCTCTCCAGACCCCTGATTCTCACCACTCACCTCTCTGGTCCCCTGATTCTCACTTCTCATCTCTTCGGCCCCCCTGATTCTCATCGCTCGTCCCCTGATTCTCACCGCTCATCTCTGCGGCCACCCTGATTCTCTCCGCTCACCTCTCCGGACACCTGATTCTCACCGCTCACCTCTCTGGCCCCTTGATTTTCACCGCTCATCTTTCCCGCCCCCTTATTCTCACCGCTCACCTCTCCAGCCCCCCTGTTTCAATGCCATTAAATTAGGGTATATCTCACCTAAAGGGGTTTTCCCACATCAAACATTATTACTCCATAAACTCAGGGGCACAAAAAACCCTATTCCTTCTTTTGTTGATTGGCTACACTGGAAACTTCACCTCTACAGCGCTGCAACCAATCACTGACCCCAAAAGCTTGTGACGGCTGCAGCTGATCAACAAAGGCCATAGAGTAAAAGTTTATCTAGTTTTTTTTTATTTTTTTCTCTTTTGCTTTTCGGAGCTTCTGGAGTATTAACCTCTGAAACAGGACAACGTGTTTAATGATTAACTTTTAATATTTTCCTTGGGGGTGGGGGAATGGGAACTTATTTCTCTTTTTATATTTTTCTTTCTTTTTTGCTATTAATAAATATAGATAAATTGATGTACACAAATAGCAAATAATAATGGCGGCTATTTTATTTCATACATAAATATCTGTGTTTGTTCACGTGTGGCAAAAAAATGGTCAGCAATGTTTTGGTTCCAAGTTTCATCAGTGTTTTTCTACATATGGATAAATAAATTAGTTACAAAACTTTTCCTAACCATTACAATGTTAATCACGGTCAATACACAGGTTTTGCAGTGATGTCCGTCATTCTCACGGACCAATATACTTGTTTTGGCACTTTTCATCCGTGCTGCTGGTAAAAAACGAACTTGAACAGTCTCTTAGACTATAATTTGCACGTGTTCTATCTCCCTCTTGCTAGTGCTGACTACGGAGCTGGGCTGCGCACAGTCGCTGCGGCGACCCAATCTATATGGTTCTCTCTCAATTTTCTGCAGCACTGATGTACACAGCTCTCCTGGGCTCCAGAAACAGTGCAGTGAGTGCAGTGCTGCAGGAGGACGGCTGCACCCCCTACAGATCCCATTGAGAGACTGCAAGCTGCTGGCAGCCACTAAGCGATGGTTCACCTGGTAGCATATAGGTATCTTCTACCTGCTACCTGGTTGGGTCCTTAGCTTTTTTCCTCCTCACTGACTTGTCTGGCCCAGGAGGTGAGACTCATGTAGAGGTAAGACGCTTGCCAAACCAAGACACAAATCCAAAAAAATGGGAGGCACGTGCGACATGCAGGGAGCTTCTAATATAGGAATCACACTTTAGGGAAGGGACCAAGAAAAGGGGCCCACCTGAGAATTTGACGGCACTCTGGTGTTCCAGCCTGTGTCTGCTCAGCCTCTCTTCTGCATATCTCCAAGCTGTGAGGAAGATGCAGGTCTGCTCATCAATATGGATTTTCTCCTCTCTTGTCTGATGGACGAAGAGGGGCAAAGCTTTAATCGGGCATGCAGCGTATATGCTGCACACACGAATAAGAAAAAGAATGTCAGACAGGGGCCCACTCTGGTATACACCAGTTCCCCGGTGGGCCAGTGCAAGCCTTTATATATAGATAGATAAGTTATGTATAGTTATGTGTACAATACATAAATACAGATATGTATATATATATATATATATATATATATATATAAATATATACAGTACAGACCAAAAGTTTGGACACACCTCATTTAAAGATTTTTCTGTATTTTCATGACAATGAAAATTGTACATTCACACTGAAGGCATCAAAACTATGAATTAACACATGTGGAATTATATACTTAACAAAAAAGTGTGAAACAACTGAAAATATGTCTTATATTCTAGGTTCTTCAAAGTAGCCACCTTTTGCTTTGATGACTGCTTTACACACTCTTGGCATTCTCTTGATGAGCTTCAAGAGGTAGTCACCGGAAATGGTCTTCCAACAATCTTGAAGGAGTTTCCAGAGATGCTTAGCACTTGTTGGCCTTTTTGCCTTCACTCTGCGGTCCAGCTCACCCCAAACCATCTCGATTGGGTTCAGGTCTGGTGACTGTGGAGGCCAGGTCATCTGGCGTAGCACCCCATCACTTTCCTTCTTGGTCAAATAGCCCTTACACAGCCTGGATGTGTGTTTGGGGTCATTGTCCTGTTGAAAAATAAATGATGGTCCAACTAAACGCAAACCGGATGGAATAGCATGCCGCAGCAAGATGCTGTGGTAGCAATGCTGGTTCAGTATGCCTTCAATTTTGAATAAATCACCAACAGTGTCACCAGCAAAGCACCCCCACACCATCACACCTCCTCCTCCATGCTTCACGGTGGGAACCAGGCTTGTAGAGTCCATCCGTTCACCTTTTCTGCGTCGCACAAAGACATGGTGGTTGGAACCAAAAATCTGAAATTTGGACTCATCAGACCAAAGCAGAGATTTCCTCTGGTCTAATGTCCATTCCTTGTGTTCTTTAGCCCAAATAAGTGTCTTCTGCTTGTTGCCTGTCCTTAGCAGTGGTTTCCTAGCAGCTATTTTACCATGAAGGCCTGCTGCACAAAGTCTCCTCTTAACAGTTGTTGAAGAGATGTGTCTGCTGCTAGAACTCTGTGTGGCATTGACCTGGTCTCTAATCTTAGCTGCTGTTAACCTGCGATTTCTGAGGTTGGTGACTCGGATAAACTTATCCTCAGAAGCAGAGGTGACTCTTGGTCTTCCTTTCCTGGGGTGGTCGTCATGTGAGCCAGTTCTTTGTAGCGCTTGATGGTTTTTGCAACTGCACTTGGGGACACTTTCAAAGTTTGCCCAATTTTTCGCACTGACTGACCTTCATTTCTTAAAGTGATGATGGCCACTCGTTTTTTCTTTACTTAGCTGCTTTTTTCTTGCCATAATACAAATTCTAACAGTCTATTCAGTAGGACTATCAGCTGTGTATCCACCAGACTTCTGCACAACAAAACTGATGGTCCCAACCCCATTTATAAGGCAAGAAATCCCACTTATTAAACCTGACAGGGCACACCTGTGAAGTGAAAACCATTTCCGGTGACTACCTCTTGAAGCTCATCAAGAGAATGCCAAGAGTGTGCAAAGCAGTCATCAAAGCAAAAGGTGGCTACTTTGAAGAACCTAGAATATAAGACATATTTTTAGTTGTTTCACACTTTTTTGTTAAGTATATAATTCCACATGTGTTAATTCATAGTTTTGATGCCTTCAGTGTGAATGTACAATTTTCATAGTCATGAAAATACAGAAAAATTGTTAAATGAGAAGGTGTGTCCAAACTATTGGTCTGTACTGTATATATATATATATATATATATATATATATACATATACGAACGCACGCATGCACACATATCTGCGTGTCTTTATGTGTTATACTTGTGTATCAGTCAAAGATGAACACAGACAGAATAGGATCATTGTACATGTAGGTTCTTTGCATTCTAATAGTTTATGTGTCTGTACAACTGTTTGTTGCTTTGGAGATAGAAGTTGGCCGCTCTTACCTTGTCGGTCCCTGCACAGGTTGCATCTATGGTATTTCTGCTCCTGTGTACAGGATTTCTATGCATGTATGTTTGCATATGTATGTAATGCATTTGTATCCATGTGCACATATATATGTGTGTGACTGTGCACATATGTGCATACATCTGTGCATGTGTGCATTTCTGTTTCTTTTAGTGGACAGTATATATGTGTACAAATGTCTAGGTTTGTTCCTGTATGTGAAATATACAGTATGTTTCAATGAGATACTGTCCATGTATTGCTTCCTATGACATAATCCTGTGAATATGAGTATATGCGTGAATATGTGGAATATTAGAAGTAATCAGAACAGACAGAGAAATATTTATCAGAATTTTCTTTTTGCTTTTTTAGTTTTTTTATGGAAACGTGACTCTGCCCCATCGAGGTCACTATCAACCATGAATGGAAAAACTCCTTCATTTACATAATTTTGTTAGGACAGTGATTTTCAGTCTTCTTCAGACTAGCGACCCCCAAACTAGCTGGAGGCATCCGTGTTCCATTGTTCGCACAGATTTCATGTCATCAGTCCTCCACAGTAGTTTCATCCATTGTGACACCACCACTGTGAATCCTTACTGGCTGTCACAACTAGATAACTTGTCGATAGTATATATGACACATTAACATGCCTACATGTTTGTCTGGCTGCTTATTAAGAAAAAAGAAAGAAAACTTAAAATGGTGTCTACTGCATCTGCATGACATGTTATCGTTGCAGCCTATTACTGGCTGAAGACTGTGCTTCCTGCTCCCTCTGGATGGACATGTGACTACGGTAGCCAATCACTTGCTGCACATAACATTGTTACACTCAGTGATAGGATGTAGTAGTCACATGTCTGTCTGGACAGAGCAGGAAGCACAGACACCAGCCAGAATCTATAGTGAAAATGGTGAGGACATTATTACTTCCAATTTTATTTTACACTATTCTCTGTATTATTTTTTTAGGTGTTCGGACAACCCCTTTAATGAGTAGAAAAGCAGGAAATATTAAGGACAGGAGGAAAAAGGTTGGCACTGGGCTACCATAGCCATGTGGAGTTGTCGCATGAGCACAGCTCTTCTCCATATGGTCTGTTAGGGCATAGGGATGCCATGAAGAGGTAGGGTCTAAGATGAGCGGACCCGTGGAAGTTCTGGTTCTGGTACCCAACCAAACTTTAATCCAAAGTTTGGTTTGGGTACCAGAACTGTTCCTGAACCAGAACCTGATCCCCATTGAAATCAATGGGGACCCGAACTTTTGAGATGAAATATCTCTCTCCTTCTCCCAAACTTCCAGGAGAAGCCTGTGTTCGGAGTTCAGCACCAGACACTAGATTCCCGTATGAACCGCAAACTTTAAAGTTCACATTCGCTCATCTCTAGTAGGGTCACCACCAAAGAGAACCAGGAAGAACCAAAGTAGAAAGTGGATCTAGCAAGAAGGAGAAGTGTCAGATGTTGTTTTCATTTCCACTTCCACTTCTAATGCACTTATGGCTTTGGCTAAAAGAAAATGAATCAAAAACGGCAGCAACCTTTTTCCAAAAAAAAAAAAAAATAGATGGCCCTTTATTTCATGTAATGCTTCAATTCACCAGTAGGGGCACTGTTTTATAATTGACAAAACACAAGTGGTTCCAAAAACTGCACCATTCTATGAATGTATAAATATTAATGACCTGAAGCCATAGTGTGGAGACAAGTGTCCACAATAATGGGAGCCATGGAGCCCACATTGTGTGCAGTTCATGATAAAGACCTTTCATTAATTAGTCTGCGTTCATTAAGCAATCATCCCCCAACCTGAGAAATTCTACATAACACCAGTAATACTTTTAGCACCAAATAAAAATAAAACTATTCTGTCTGGCACTCGCAGAGCAGATGACTTTGTCTCAGATCAAGTTTGTCAGTGAAAATAAATTGTCACACAATCTGCTCCTCTACAGAGAGGAGAAAAACTCTGAATATTTTTATTATAAACTGCAGATAAGTCATCAAAGATATCCAGACAGCAAATTCCAGAATAAGAAGGTTGAACTATGTATTAGACCCTTGAATACAGTATTAAAGGAGTTATATCCTTATACATAGGGGACAGTATAATAATAGTTATATTCTTGCACATAGGAGTAGTATTATAGTAGTTATATTCTTGTACATAGGGGGCAGTATTATAGTAGTTATATTCTTGTACATAGGGAGCAGTATTATAGTAGTTATATTCTTGTACATAGGGAGCAGTATTATAGTAGTTATATTCTTGTACATAGGTGCAGTATTATAGTAGTTATATTCTTGTACATAGGGGGCAGTATTATATTAGTTATATTCCTGTACATAGGGGCAGTATTATAGTAGTTATATCCTTATACATAGGGGGCAGTATAATAATAGTTATATTCTTGTACATAGGAGCAGTATTATAGTAGTTATATCCTTATACATAGGGGGCAGTATAATAATAGTTATATTCTTGCACATAGGAGCAGTATTATAGTAGTTATATTCTTGTACATAGGGGCAGTATTATAGTAGTTATATTCTTGTACATAGGAGCAGTATTATAGTAGTTATATCCTTATACATAGGGGGCAGTATTATAGTAGTTATATTCTTGTACATAGGAGCAGTATTATAGTAGTTATATTCTTGTACATAGGAGCAGTATTATAGTAGTTATATTCTTGTACATAGGGGCAGTATTATAGTAGTTATATTCTTGTACATAGGGAGCAGTATTATAGTAGTTATATTCTGGTACTTAGGGGGCAGTATTATAGTAGTTATATTCCTGTACATAGGGGCAGTATTATATTAGTTATATCCTTATACATAGGGGGCAGTATAATAATAGTTATATTCTTGCACATAGGAGCAGTATTATAGTAGTTATATTCTTGTACATAGGGGGCAGTATTATAGTAGTTATATTCTTGTACATAGGGGGCAGTATTATAGTAGTTATATTCCTGTACATAGGGGCAGTATTATAGTAGTTATATTCTTGTACATAGGGGCAGTATTATAGTAGTTATATTCTTGTATATAGGAGCAGTATTATAGTAGTTATATTCTTGTACATAGAGGCAGTATTATAGTAGTTATATTCTTGTACATAGGGGGCAGTATTATAATAGTTATATTCTTGTACACAGGGGACAGTATTATAGTAGTTATATTCTTGTACATAGGAGGCAGTATTATAATAGTTATATTCTTGTACATAGTGGGCAGTATTATAGTAGTTATATTCTTGTACATAGGGGGCAGTATTATAATAGTTATATTCTTGTACATAGTGGGCAGTATTATAGTAGTTATATTCTTGTACATAGAGGCAGTATTATAGTAGTTATATTCTTGTACATAGGGGGCAGTATTATAATAGTTATATTCTTGTACATAGGGGACAGTATTATAGTAGTTATATTCTTGTACATAGGAGGCAGTATTATAATAGTTATATTCTTGTACATAGTGGGCAGTATTAAAGTAGTTATATTCTTGTACATAGGGGGCAGTATTATAATAGTTATATTCTTGTACATAGTGGGCAGTATTATAATAGTTATATTCTTGTATATAGGAGCAGTATTATAGTAGTTATATTCTTGTACATAGGAGCAGTATTATAGTAGTTATATTCTTGTACATAGGGGGCAGTATTATAGTAGTTATATTCTTGTACATAGGAGCGCAGTATTATAGTAGTTATATTCTTGTACATAGGAGCAGTATTTTAGTAGTTATATTCCTGTACATAGGGGGCAGTATTATAGTAGTTATATTCTTGTACATAGGGGCGATATTATAGGAGTTATATTCTTGTACATAGGACCAGTATTATAGTAGGTAGATTCTTGTACATAGGGGCAGTATTATAGTAGTTATATTCTTGCACATAGGGGGCAGTATTGTAGTAGTTATATTCTTGTACATAGGGGCAGTATTATAGTAGTTATATTCCTGTACATAGAGGGCAGTAATATAGTAATTATATTCTTGCACATAGGGGGCAGTATTATAGTAGTTATATTCTTGCAGACAGGGGCAGTATTATAGTAGTTATATTCTTGCACATAGGGGGCAGTATTATAGTAGTTATATCCTTGTACATAGGGGCGGTATTATAGGAGTTATATTCTTGTACATAGGGGAAGTATTATAGTAGTTATATTCTTATATATAGAGGCAGTATTATAGTAGTTATATTCTTGAACATAGGAGCAGTATTATAGTAGTTATATTCTTATATATAGGGGCAGTATTATAGCAGTTATATTCTTGCACATAGGAGCAGTATTATAGTAGTTATATTGTTGAACATAGAGGGAAGTATTATAGTAGTTATATCCTTGTATATAGGGGCAGTATTATAGTAGTTATATTCTTATACATAGGGGGCAGTATTATAGCAGTTATGTTCTTGTACATAGGGGGCAGTATTATAGTAGTTATATTCTTGCACAGTACAGACCAAAAGTTTGGACACACCTTCTCATTTAAAGATTTTTCTGTATTTTCATGACTTTGAAAATTGTACATTCACACTGAAGGCATCAAAACTATGAATTAACACATGTGGAATTATATACTTAACAAAAAAGTGTGAAACAACTGAAAATATGTCTTATAGTCTAGGTTCTTCAAAGTAGCCACCTTTTGATTTGATGACTGCTTTGCACACTCTTGGCATTCTCCTGATGAGCTTCAAGAGGTAGTCACCGGAAATGGTCTTCCAACAATCTTGAAGGAGTTCCCGAGATGCTTAGCACTTGTTGGCCCTTTTGACTCTGCGGTCCAGCTCACCCCAAACCATCTCGATTGGGTTCAGGTCTGGTGACTGTGAAGGCCAGGTCATCTGGCATAGCACCCCATCACTCTCCTGCTTCATAAAACAGCCCTTACACAGCCTGGAGGTGTGTTTGGGGTCATTGTCCTGTTGAAAAATAAATGATGGTCCAACTAAACGCAAACCGGATGGAATAGCATATCGCTGCAAGATGCTGTGGTAGCCATTCTGGTTCAGTATGCCTTCAATTTTGACTAAATCCCCAACTGTGTCACCAGCAAAGCACCCCCTCACCATCACATCTCCTCCTCCATGCTTCACGGTGGGAACCAGGCATGTAGAGTCCATCCTTTCACCTTTTCTGCGTCGCATAAAGACCTGGTGGTTAGAACCAAAGATCTCAAATTTGGACTCATCAGACCAAAGCACAGATTTCCAGTGGTCTAATGTCCATTCATTGTGTTCTTTAGCCCAAACAAGTCTCTTCTGCTTGTTGCCTGTCCTTAGCAGTGGTTTCCTAGCAGCTATTTTACCATGAAGGCCTGCTGCACAGTCTCCTCTTAACAGTTGTTGAAGATATGTGTCTGCTGCTAGAACTCTGTGTGGCATTGACCTGGTCTCTAATCTGAGCTGCTGTTAACCTGCGATTTCTGAGGCTGGTGACTTGGATAAACTTATCCTTAGAAGCAGAGGTGACTCTTGGTCTTCCTTTCCTGGTGCGGTCCTCATGTGAGCCAGTTTCTTTGTAGCGCTTGATGGTTTTTGCAACTGCACTTGGGGACACTTTCAAAGTTTGCCCAATTTTTCGGACTGACTGACCTTCATTTCTTAAAGTAATGATGGCCACTCATTTTTCTTTACTTAGCTGCATTTTTCTTGCCATATTACAAATTCTAACAGTCTATTCAGTAGGACGATCAGCTGTGTATTCACCAGACTTCTGCACAACACAACTGATGGTCCCAACCCCATTTATAAGGCAAGAAATCCCACTTGTTAAACTTGACAGGGCACACCTGTGAAGTGAAAACCATTTCCATTGACTACCTCTTGAAGCTCATCAAGAGAATGCCAAGAGTGTGCAAAGCAGTCATCAAAGCAAAAGGTGGCTACTTTGAAGAACCTAGAATATAAGACATATTTTCAGTTGTTTCACACTTTTTTGTTAAGTATATAATTCCACATGTGTTAATTCATAGTTTTGATGTCTTCAGTGTGAATGTACAATTTTCAAAGTCATGAAAATACCTAAAAATCTTTAATGAGAAGGTGTGTCCAAACTTTTGGTCTGTACTGTACATAGGAGCAGTATTATAGTAGTTATATTCTTATATATAGGGGCAGTATTATAGTAGTTATATTCTTATATATAGGGGCAGTATTATAGTAGTTATTTTTTTGTACATAGGAGCAGTATTATAATAGTTATATTCTTATACATAGGAGCAGTATTATAGTAGTTATATTCTTGTACATAGGGGCAGTATTATAGTAGTTATATTCTTGTACATAGGAGCAGTATTATAGTAGTTATATTCTTATACATAGAGGCAGTATTATAGTAGTTATATCCTTATACATAGGGAGCAGTATTATAGTAGTTATATTCTTGTGTATAGGGGCAGTATTATAGTAGTTATTTTCTTTTACATAGGAGCAGTATTATAATAGTTATATTCTTATACATAGGAGCAGTATTATAGTAGTTATATTCTTGTACATAGGGGCAGTATTATAATAGTTATATTCTTATACATAGGAGCAATATTATAGTAGTTATATTCTTGTACATAGGAGCAGTATTATAGTAGTTATATTCTTGTACATAGGGGGCAGTATTATAGTAGTTATATTCTTGTACATAGGGGGCAGTATTATAGTAGTTATATCCTTATACATAGGGAGCAGTATTATAGTAGTTATATTCTTGTGTATAGGGGCACTATTATAGTAGTTATAGTTAGGTCTAAAAATATTTTGAAGCAACATTTTGGCATTTTAGCTGTTTACCAAAACATAATCAGACTCTCAGTTTTAATTTGAGCATATTTGCATCCTAATTTGAGTAAGGGTTTAGGAATTACTACTCTTTAATATGTAGCTGCCACTTTTTCAAAGGACCAAAAGTAATTGGACAATTATCTCAAAAGCTCTTTTATGGGCTACATGGGGTTTTCACTCATTAATCCATCATCAAATAAAGAGGTAAAAGTTCTGGAGCTCATTCCAGGTGCGGCATTTGCATTTGGAAGCTATTGACCTTAATCTACAACATGCGATCAAAGGAATAGAAAGAAACTGTAATTAGGCTGAAAAAAAGAAGAAATCCTTCAGAGAGATAACATAAATGTGAAGACTGGCAAAATTAATAGTTTGGTACATTTTGCAAAAAAAGAGCTTAGGAACTCAAAAAGGCCTAGATGTCCACAGAAAACAACAGTGGTAGATGATCGCAGAATCCTTTCCATGGTGAAGAAAAACCCTTATACACCGTCCAACCAAGTGAAGACCACTGTCCAGGAAGTCGGTTCTTCAGTATCTAAGTCTACTATAGAGAAAAGACTTCATGAGAGCAAATACAGAGGGGTCACCACAAGGTGCAAACCAATAATAAGCCTTAAAGGGGTTGTTAACTACTAGGACAAACTCTTCTCATTCCTCATGTTAAAAGAAAAAAAAAACTGTACTCCTCTCCGGTGCTGGCGCAGTTCCAGCGGTGTTGGCATTTGCGTTCCCAGGGCTGACATGACGTTGTTATGTCACACAAGCCCTCCCTACAATCAGCACCTGCTTCACTATTCCTGCCTTCAGATGCATTGTACATCAGCAGGAAACCAGGGCTGCTGCTGTTATCTGACTTCCTTTTGATGTTCTTTTTAGGTGTTATTATTTTAACGGACCCAAAACATACTGAAAAAGCAACCCAGGACTTTTTTAAGGCAAAGTAGTGGAATATTCTTCAATGGCCGAGTCAATTACCAGATCTCAGCCCCATCGAGCAGCATTTCCCATGCTTAAGGCAAAACTTAATGAGGAAAGAACCACAATCAAGAAAAAACTGAAGTTAGCTGAAGTAAAGGCCTGGAAAAGTATTGAAAAGTAGGAAACCCAGCGATTGGTGACATCCATGGCTTCCAGACTTCAGCCAGTCATTGCCTAAAAGATTCTATACAAAGCATTAAAAATGAACATTTTATTTAGGGTAAAGTTATTTTGTCCAATTACTTTTGAACCCCTAAAATAAGGAGGCTTCTAGAAAAATGGTTACAATTCCTAAGCGTTTCGCAGGATATTTTTGTTCAATTCTTTTAATTAAACTTTAAAGTCTTCACTTTAATTGCATCTCAGTAGTTTCATTGTAAATCAATAATAGTGGCATGCAGGGCCCAAATCACCAAGATTCGGTCACTGTCTAAATATTTCTAGACCTAACTGTATATTTCAGCAATTAGGAGTAATATTATAGTAATTATATTTTTGCACATAAGGATAACCAAGAAAGTAAGCCTGGAGCCAGTGAGACAGAGCGAGCCAGCACAGAACCAGGAAGGTAAGACTGGAAACAGAGAGACAGAGCGAGCCAGCACAGAACCATGAAGATAAGACGGGAAACAGAGAGACAGAGCGAGCCAGTATAGTACCAGAAAGGTAAGACTTGAGTCAGAGAGACAAAGCAAGCCAGTACAGAACCTGGAAGGTAAGCCTGGTGGCAGAGAGATAGAGCGAGCCAGTATAGAACCAGAAAGATAACACTGGAGTCAGAGAGACAGAGCAAGCCTGGATAGAACCAGGAAGGTAAGACTGGAAACAGAGAGACAAAGCAAGCCAGTACAGAACCAGGAAGGTAAGACTGGAGTCAGAGAGACAAAGCAAGCCAGTACAGAACCGGGAAGGTAAGACTGGAGCCAGAGAGACAGAGTGAGCCAGTACAGAACCGGGAAGGTAAGACTAGAGTCAGAGAGACAGAGCGAGCCTGGATAGAACCAGGAAGGTAAGACTGAAAACAGAGAGACAGAGCGAGCCAGCACAGAACCAGGAAGGTAAGACTGGAGTCAGAGAGACAAAGCAAGCCAGTACAGAACCAAGAAGGTAAGACTGGAGCCAGAGAGACAGAGCGAGCCAGTACAGAACGGTAAGACTGGAGTCAGAGAGATAGAGCGAGCCAGTATAGAACCAGAAAGATAAGACTGGAGTCAGAGATATAGAGTAAGCCAGGACAGAACCAGGAAGGTAAGACTGGAGCCAGAGAGACAGAGCGAGCCAGTACAGAACCGGGAAGGTAAGACTGGAGCCAGAGAGAGAAAGCGAGCCGGCACAGACCCAGGAAGGTAAGACTGGAGTCAAAGAGACAAAGCAAGCCAGTACAGAACCGGGAAGGTAAGACTGGAGCTAAAAGGAGAAAACAAGCCAGTGTAGAACCAGGAAGGTAGGACTGGAGCCAGAGGTAGAAAGCGAGCCAGGACAGAACCTGGAAGGTAAGACTGGAGCCGGAAGGAGAAAGCGAGCCAGTGTAGAACCAGGATGATAAGACTGGAGCCAGAGGTAGAAAGCTAGCCAAGACAGAACCAGGAAGGTAAGACAGGAGCCAGAGGGAGATAGCGAGCCAGTACATAACCAGGAACGTAAGACTGGAGCCAGAGGGAAAAAGCGAGCCAGCACAGAACCAAGAAGGTAAGACTTGAGACAGAGGGAGAAAGCGAGCCAGTACAGAACGGTAAGACTGGAGTCAGAGAGATAGAGCGAGCCAGTATAGAACCAGAAAGATAAGACTGGAGTCAGAGATATAGAGTAAGCCAGGACAGAACCAGGAAGGTAAGACTGGAGCCAGAGAGACAGAGCGAGCCAGTACAGAACCGGGAAGGTAAGACTGGAGCCAGAGAGAGAAAGCGAGCCGGCACAGACCCAGGAAGGTAAGACTGGAGTCAAAGAGACAAAGCAAGCCAGTACAGAACCGGGAAGGTAAGACTGGAGCTAGAAGGAGAAAACAAGCCAGTGTAGAACCAGGAAGGTAGGACTGGAGCCAGAGGTAGAAAGCGAGCCAGGACAGAACCTGGAAGGTAAGGCTGGAGCCGGAAGGAGAAAGCGAGCCAGTGTAGAACCAGGATGATAAGACTGGAGCCAGAGGTAGAAAGCTAGCCAAGACAGAACCAGGAAGGTAAGACAGGAGCCAGAGGGAGATAGCGAGCCAGTACATAACCAGGAACGTAAGACTGGAGCCAGAGGGAAAAAGCGAGCCAGCACAGAACCAAGAAGGTAAGACTTGAGACAGAGGGAGAAAGCGAGCCAGTACAGAACCAGGATGGTAAGACTCGAGACGGAGGGAGAAAGCGAGCTAGTACAGAACCATGTATGTAAGACTGGAGCCAAACGGAGAAAGTGAGCCAGCACAGGAAGGTAGGACTGGAGCCAGAGGTAGAAAGCGAGCCAGGACAGAACCAGGAAGGTAAGACTGGAGCCGGAAGGAGAAAGCGAGCCAGTGTAGAACCAGGATGGTAAGACTGGAGCCAGAGGTAGAAAGCTAGCCAAGACAGAACCAGGAAGGTTAGACAGGAGCCAGAGGGAGATAGCGAGCCAGTACATAACCAGGAAGGTAATACTGGAGCCAGAGGGAGAAAGCGAGCCAGTACATAACCAGGAAGGTAAGACTGGAGCCAGAGGGAGAAAGCGAGCCAGTACAGAACCAGGATGGTAAGACTCGAGACAGAGGGAGAAAGCGTGCTAGTACAGAACCATGTATGTAAGACTGGAGCCAAACGGAGAAATTGAGCCAGCACAGGAAGGTAGGACTGGAGCCAGAGGTAGAAAGCGATCCAGGACAGAACCAAGAAGGTAAGACTGGAGACAGAGGGAGAAAGCGAGCCAGTACAGAACCAGGAAGGTAATACTGGAGCCAGAGGGAGAAAGCGAGCCAGTACATAACCAGGAAGGTAAGACTGGAGCCAGAGGGAGAAAGCGAGCCAGTACAGAACCAGGATGGTAAGACTCGAGACAGAGGGAGAAAGCGTGCTAGTACAGAACCATGTATGTAAGACTGGAGCCAAACGGAGAAATTGAGCCAGCACAGGAAGGTAGGACTGGAGCCAGAGGTAGAAAGCGATCCAGGACAGAACCAAGAAGGTAAGACTGGAGACAGAGGGAGAAAGCGAGCCAGTACAGAACCAGGATGGTAAGACTCGAGACAGAGGGAGAAAGCGTGCTAGTACAGAACCATGTATGTAAGACTGGAGCCAAACGGAGAAAGTGAGCCAGCACAGGAAGGTAAGAATGGAGCCAGAGAGACAAGGAAAGCCGGCACATAACCAGTAAGCAAGACTGGAGCCAGAAGGAAAAAGTGAGCCAGTACAGAACCACGTATGTAAAACCGGAACCAGATGGATAAAGTGAGCCAGCTCAGAACCAGGAAGGTATGACTGGAGCCAGTGGGAGGAAGCTAGCCAGCAGAGAACCATGAAGGTAAGACTGGATCCAGAGGGGGAAAATGAGCCAGCACAGAACCAGGAAGCTAGGACTAGGGCCAGAGAGAGAAAGCGAGCCAGCACAGAACCAGGCATGGAGCTGTGCAGCTACGATAGCTGTGATGTCTTTCTATTTTTAAAGCCTTCCTGAGCCTAAAAGCAATAAAACAAAATTACATCCACCAGACTAGCATTTGGATTGATTCGAGCAAAATGAATTGCAAAAAAATTGGTTTCTGGTGAGTTCAAATCTTTTAGGAAATTTTTAACGAAGTTGATTCATTTTGCTTATCTATAGTGGCCATATGCAAGAGGATAAAGTAGTAACTAGAGGCACAATGGCCCCTTCATTGTGCTCATTGTCCATGGCCTCAGAGGTCCGACCTCCACCAATCAAACACTGATAACCTCTCTCAAGAATTACTCATCAATGTTTAAGAACCTCAATGATTCCGTTTTTAAAAATTTTCTACAGTCAATAATTGTAAAAAATATGGGTCTTGCATCAACCTTACCATATATGTGTGAAGCAACAGTAAGATATTTACCACCTTATCAAAAATGTTCCTGATTTATTTTTTTTTTACATTTTTTATATTGCTTTGTATTTTGCAACGTGTTTTTGAATACACCTCTTACCGGGTGCCCTTCCTTGGCTTTCCTCTTGGTTCATTTATTTTCAAGATGAGGGGTGCGAGATGACCAATTTGGAACTAAAAAAAACGATTTGATCCTGTGAACCTCTGTCGGGACATGTTTATGCTAAATGTGTCTACATGCGGTCACCCATTTGGTATGATGTGGATTGCAGTCTGTTTTTTTCGTGGTATATCGTGATTTCGAATCTCTAGCGTGAAAAATTGGAGTCTTTAACTAAATTTGCAGAACGTTAAAGATGGACGCTGTGCTTCTAAATATTTAACTTTCTTCATGCGTCAACCTTTAGAGTTAATCTCCCTCGAGTATCTAAAATTCCTGTAAAAGAAAAACTAAGAAAATGTAGCCAGGAGAAGGTTAAATTGCTGCTTACTGAAAAGACTTAACCCGACCCAATAAATCCATGCTAACGCGTACGATCCACAGCGGTGCCTCGGTAATCTGGCAATAGGCATATATTCAATTCTAGCAGAAAAAAAGCGAATCTCCTAACAAGCTCCCAGACAACACCTGTGGGTTCCTTTATCATTGACTTTACCGTCATACTGAACATTTCACAAGGAAAACGCTTGTTTACTGGGAACCTGGTCAATTATTGCTGACTAAAACCAGCCATGATGGGCAGGCACACTAATGGCTCCCTATTATCTGAGGGAGTGCAGATGACTTAACTAGCCAGCAATCTTTATTACACACATCTCCGCTGACAGCGGCAATTTAAAGATGTAGGAGGACAAATATACATCCTCCCGGAATTCTGCCAACATGTTGCTATTTGTGAATGAAACAGTACCTTCTAAAAGGCCATTAATGACCAGGATTAAATGGATTTCAAACAAAACGTCACATCGGCGAGAGCCTATTGGAAAATACATTTTATTTGGCCAACCATGAACGCAGTTGGAACCATTGAATGATATACTGTAATTTGGAATCGACTTACTTAAGGTATAAAGGATTAAAAAAAAGATGTTC
Organism: Phyllobates terribilis; assembly: GCF_046119375.1. Classification (NCBI taxonomy): domain Eukaryota; kingdom Metazoa; phylum Chordata; class Amphibia; order Anura; family Dendrobatidae; genus Phyllobates; species Phyllobates terribilis. The sequence goes on along the minus strand of NW_027362761.1, from coordinate 1,184,971,956 downwards.
GGTCAATGCATGGGGATAAAGGAAAATATATTTCATGCATTGTACATTTTTTGTTTACGCCTAAAGGAGTACTGACGTGTCATAAAATGCTATCCCAGTCATCGGGAAAAAAAATATGTCCAATTTTACCATTTCGAAATTTTTTCAGGGTCTCCAGTTTCTCAACATACTATTGTGCCATGCTAACAAAATCTTTCACAGGCTGCTATTCACATCACAACCACTAAGTGGCCAAATATAGACACATATAGCATAAACATCCCCAGACAGAGTATCACAAAATCATTTTTTTTTTTAAGATTGTCATCTTGTGCTAACTGTCTCAAGAAATTTCAAAACGTTTAAAATTAGTAAAAGATAGATCTGTAACTATAGTGTATGATCAGGTTTCTATCTTATCTGATGCCCAAAAGGCCTCTTTTACATATTTGTGGAGACACATGATTTTTACATAGTTTGTTTTAAGGCAAGAGTAGTTAAATTTTTGCCTCTAGATTGTAACGCCGGCGTCCCTGCATTGTTCTTTTCCCTACCCCTGGCAGGGATGCTAGCATGCTCACTGACACAGCCTCTTTGCTATTCCTCCTGCTCTTGCTCCCTCTGCAACTCCAACGCTCCAGAGCCTGTGTATGCCACGCAGTTCTCCAGGCAACATGTAAAAGTGTGGAAGTGTCCCCAGCCTGTTGCTTGGAGGCAACATGTATTTAAGGCACCCTCTCCTGTAGGGAGGTGCCTGAGCAACTTTAGTCTCTAGTTGGTCTTGAAACCTTCAAGTCTGTTATCAGATCCCCATCCTATCTGAACCAGTACCTGTGATCCTGAACCTATCCTGTTCAAACCAGCCATCCTGTCTTAACCAGTACCTGTGATCCTGAACTCGTCCTAAGCCAACTGCTCTGTCTAAATCAGTATCTGTGATCCCGAGCCCACATAACCCGTCCAGCCAGATCCAGCACCAGTATTTTTTCTGCCTGTGATCCTGCTGATGTCACTCCACACACTCCGACTCCATACCTGCTTTCCTGACCCTTTGGATGAGCTGCTGCAGTACCGGGGACTGCGTTGGAATAGTACCTGGCGGCTATCCGCAGCTTAAGCCTAACCTCACCAACAGAGGCTCTAGTAAAGACTAGGTAGCTGCTTTATTACACCGCTCCAGGGTGAGCCCGGCCCATGGCGCAGTGGGTCCACAACCACCAGCATGACAAAGATGCATCTTTTACATGTATCTTGTTGACTTCCCAGCATTAAAGTGAGGGACTAGTTGGAAACATTTCTGGTATGTCTTATCTGCAGATACCAGTGTTATATAGAACATGTTCTGAATGTAAGACAATTTGTGAAAAAGTAATGTGGAACATGTTCTCCAACTTCTCCACCACTGACCACGATCAAGCCTCCATGATGGGTTCAAGTTGGCAAAATCATGAATGGACCAATGTTAGAAATGTTCAACCAATGGGGCAGTAAGAACCTTTTAATCGGGTGCCCTTGCGTAAATAGTACATTTATGGGCAGTGATCATTCTTAGAGATGTATACCGTCAAAATAATGGGACACTTTCAAGGTCTAGGACTTAAGTTTTTCTTTTAAGTATTCTCTCATGTAAATCCACACTGGTGATAGGGGCTACATGTTTATGTTCTCCTGGGTCATTGTGGGCATGTGCAAGTAATGGAGAAGACAGTGATCATCCAATAATCTATTCTCCCTGTTGTTGATATAGCCCATTCTCCTCTCATTTTCTAGTTTAATATGCAAATTGCCTCTTCAGAGAAAAAGAGGACTTGTACTCTATAGCGCCACCTATTGGAAGTAGCAATCCTACAAGTCACAATCAACCCTTTAACGAGTCGTGCAATATGACTTAGGATAAAAGCCAAATCAGAATCTCAATTTGCAGATACGGTGTTTCGAGCTGTTTGCCCTCATCAGTGCAAAGTATGAGAACTGATTTGGCTAGGTGAGAGGCTCTGGACTGAGGTCTAAGGGGTAGCGTTTCTCCTTATGGATAGTGACACACCAGCTCTGGCACGTCAAGGTAAGGAGGCTTATTCGCCATGCAATGCTCCTCTGGGAAATTTAATATGCAAATTGCCTCTTCAGAGAAAAAGAGGACTTGTACTCTATAGCGCCACCTATTGGAAGCAGCAATCCTACAAGTCACAATCAACCCTTTAATGAGTCATGCAATATGACTTAGGATAAAAACCAAATCAGAATCTCAATTTGCAGACACGGTGTTTCGGGCTGTTGGCCCTCGTCAGTGCAAAGTATGAGAACTGATTTGGCTAGGTGAAAGGATCTGGACTGAGGTCTAAGGGGTAGCGTTTCTCCTTAATTTCCCAAAGGAGCATTGCATGGCGAATAAGCCTCCTTACCTTGACATGCCAGAGCTGGTGTGTCACTCTCCATAAGGAGAAACGTTACCCCTTAGACCTCAGTCCAGAGCCTCTCAACTAGCCAAATCAGTTCTCATACTTTGCACTGACGAGGGCCAACAGCCCGAAACACCGTGTCTGCAAATTGAGATTATGATTTGGCTTTTATCCTAAGTCATATTGCACGACTCATTAAAGGGTTGATTGTGACTTGTAGGATTGCTACTTCCAATAGGTGGTGCTATGGAGTACAAGTCCTCTTTTTCTCTGAAGAGGCAATTTGCATATTAAATTTCCCAGAGGAGCATTACATGGCGAATAAGCCTCCTTACCTTGACGTGCCAGAGCTGGTATGTCACTCTCCATTTTCTAGTTTACAAATTTTGCTACAAAGTAAGATGCAAAATGTGGCCATCATTCATTGAGATCTAGAGATACTCCGCCAAGACTTTGAAGATCTTAAAGTCCACTAGTGGATGCTACATCTGGAAAGCGATGGCTGAAACCTATTAAGACTAAACCTGAATTAAACATATTCACGAGGGAACCAAAAGAACGCTTTGATGAACGGTTATAATAGGAAACCTTGTGTTCTAGTGAGCTTCTCCTTGGCATCTGCTACTCGGTTGCATGGTCACACTGTACACTGTAGCACGTTTGCCCATTTTCAGTCTATTTATAAAGCATTATTGTGTAGTAATCCACTGAAAGGCTGTCATTGTTCCAGCCAGGCATTGTTCATTACTTTCTGTAGTGAAGGTCCCACCATTGAAATCAGTGGAAACAATCGGAATTTCTGTGTCCTTGATGACTTTGTTTATTTGAAGTGGAGCAATAGTTACATTTTTTATTATATTATTTGGTTTATTTAACTTACATTGCTCCAGAAAAAGTTCTAATTCAACAAGATCCTCACTGATCCTTGATCTCTAAGATTGCCCAGCCGAGCAGAGCTGTCTACAGACTTTCAAAAAAAGATTATGGCCCCAATTCATCAAAGCAGTTTTGCCAGAATTAAGGCATGAACTGCTTTTAAAAGTTGCAATTTTTTGCTCAAGATGTGCATGTGGCACCCCAGGGGTCTGGTTTCCACAGTAACAACAATGTTATGTCTGAGAGCAGGTGGGAGGTCTCTTGGTCAGGAATCCTGTGCATGCCACACCTCCTGCCCAGTCTTGGGAGGGGAAGAACTTCCCCTATATAAACCCCGGGCTGAAGCAGGGTTAGTCAGTCAAGGAGAGTAGAGACAGAGAAGCAGCATAGGAAGAAACAGCAGAAGCTCAGTGGGAGCAATATTACTACGAGTCAGGGGCTGGCAGCTGCAGAGCTCGCCCTGACTGAGAAGATTTCTTACCGGACCCGGAGTCCGAGGCTGTGGGGACTAACTCCTACCCAGCAGCAGAATCTGTCAGGCAGGGGATTTCAGGTCCTCTGGCCAAGAAGCCCGAAGGCACGGTGACACGCGTGGGACCAGCACCGCCATCGTGGAGCGGAAGCCATTAGAAGGCCCCGAGTCACCGGCCATACGGGTGAGCACCACACGGTACACTCAGGGACGTGGGCTACTTATACCCGCTTCCAGCAAGGTAGCCAGAAGAGTACAGTCAGTTTGGGAGGCCTACAACTCCGCCTGGCCAGGGGAGATCCCATCTGCTCAAGGACTGACCAGGCCCCAATCACTAGCCAGTACTCCGGGAGGGTCTATCGTTGTCACCAGTAAAGACCCTGAACTACACCGTACCGTCTCCGAGTGGTTCCTGCTACCCCCATCATCCACATCTGCTGCCCTGAGGCCATACCCCTCCCGTTGGGGGTTATACCATCTACGCTGCACCATCCATCCACCGGCCTCAGCGGACTGTCCTGCAGCGGCAGCTCCATAGCTGCATTCAACGGGTGGCGTAGTCGTACAACATCTACCGCTGATACATCGCCGCTCAGTTTGACTCCCTGGGCACGGACCGGGTCACCGCCACGAGACTACAACCCTCAAGAGATCCGGCTCCGGGTAAGCTCCCGCGTGCGCAACGCAGTGCGACACAGGCCCACGGGCGCGTCATGCACATTTGTTGTGGCTTTTGTCAATTTCGTGCCTGTTTTTCCCAGTTCCTCCAAAAAAGTCAGAGCTAGAGTGCGTCTGGGTCGTGGCGGCTTGTCTGATTTATGATGAGCGTTAACTGTGCCAGAACTATGAGTCTTGTAAGTGACTGGAGTAAGATATCTGGTATGGCGCACGAAAGTGCACACCACTGCTTAGCATCTGACTCCTACACGCCCCCTCATCATTACCAGCAAGAAAATCACTGGTCTTGATTAATCAAAGCCTATATGTAATCAATAAAGGACCTATAGTTAAAATCAGGTTTTTGTATTAAATGTATTTTTTTAATATAACTTTGTCAACATATATATTTTTATATCATGATTTGTATTAAAAATATAAATTAGAAATCCTGCAATTATCACACCGGCCACTGGGGGATTTCTAGATTCCTACTTCCTGTTGTTTTAGGAAATGCACATGTACATTAGCAGCAATAGACAGATGCATAAACCATATGTTTTATACTGAGGCTTCTAATGAGCGTTTGCAAAGGTTATTGTGAAAGGATGGGGAGCAAGGTCAGCTGTGTCTTGTGGATCCTGTGTTATGAACTGTGTATAGAGGTATTATTTGTCATTGTAATCCTCTGCTAATAATGAATATTTAGAAGGAGGTACCACAAAATTGTATGAGTATTTAATCCAATTAATTGAACACAATATACAATACAGAAAAAAAGTATTCAAACAACAGCAACAAAGGTCCAATATTATCACAGGACGTGATAAAATATATACAAAGCGGAGGAACGGGGTTTACCATGATTACTAATAAATATAACTCCAATATAAAAGATTACCTGATAGAAATATAGTTAGAGGAAACAGACCTGACCACAAGAAGTGGGAAGTGGTCACAATGATGATGATGAAAAGAAAATGTATAAGATACTGTAAGTAAAAAAAAGAATAACGTAGGCGGCACGAAAACAGAGCGCAAGTTGCAGTTTCAATTATTGCTGTGATAAAAAAGGGGGAGAAAGGAGGAAAAAGATATTAAAGTAAAGGATAAAATGTCCGCTAAGATAAGTATTGAACAAACCCGGTAATGCAGACCATGACCAAGATATATTAGTGGTGAAAAAAGCCCAACCTCAAATAAAAAAGTACACTGATTCAAGTTCACACCAATTACCTCGTCATTCCATTTCAGTGTTTCACAATTGCTTCTTCAAGGAGCACCATACACTGTATAGTGGCCAGTGCTCCACCATTTTTCTAGATTCTTTTGAGAGCCCAAGAATGGGTTTAAAATAATAAAAGTTCTCCAATGAAGCCTAGAAGATCCTTAGATTGGAGGAACTAGCAAAAAACTAGACAGGGAGTTGCCGGGGCAGGAGAGGTGAGTGGACATCTTCATTTTTTAACCTCTTTCCTACCCTCTGTTTATTATTAATTGGGGTTTGGAGAGACCTCAGAACATAATAAATATATTTTTGGGATTCAAAACTAATTACCATATCTTCAGGGCAATTAAATTGAATTTGCATGAAAAATTTTTGGCGGATTTGCTCATTTCTAATCATGTGTTCTTCATGTAATTAGCTTTGATCTCTAATGCAAAATTTTATAGTATAATCAGCATATTGTATAGGATCTGTATACCCTAAAAAATAGTTCAATTGCAAAATGATGGCATCGGTGTGTTCTGTCAACACATTAAACCTATGTCCTGCCTACTTGGTGCCACCACAGCTTTAGGGCAGACTGCGCTTGCCAATTCTGCATCATGTACTGCTCTGCCATTACACAGGATCAGCATTTCTAAGCAAGTAACGTTCAGTGCCACCGATTCCTTATGTTCACGGAGTAATATAATACATATGATTCACATCAAGCTCCAGATCCTTTCCATGTTCACATTGACTTTCACCCCAATGCTCATTGCCCATTACAGAATGACAATTGATTTGCGTCTCCTGCCGTATCGCTCCCTCCCAGCCTTCAACATGAGAGCGGCAGCGTTCGTGGCAGCCATCTGTGCAGGGATTTTAATTTCCCTTCGCGACCAGGATCAACTTAGATCCTGATCTTTAAGTTTTTTTGTCTTTAATTTCAAGGAGCAGGGAACCATGAAAAAGCTTTTTAGGAGGAAAAAAGAACATCTGAGACAGGAAAAAGACAAAAAAAACCAGCAGGTTAGCAGAACCCGGAATAGAAATGTACTAATTTGATGCTGATTTTTTTTTTCTTTTGCCATGTTATTTTATATGTGTCAAAAAAATTAAAAATAAATTGTAAAGAAAAGGGAAAACGTTTCAAGTCTTCTTCCTTTATGAAGAGGCTATTTGCAGTTTTAAATTATGACAAACATTTGGAAAATGTTAAATATATGAAATATTAGAAATGTATAAAAAATATAAAAAATTATAATGGTAAAAATGAGAAAAGTTATGATTCTTCTGAAGCTTCATGGAATTATTTATTATGTATTATTTATACCTGATGGTTGCATGAGAGATGTTCAGTGGTGGAGATTTCTTGCTTGTTGTTTGGTCGATACACCCTCTGTTTTGGAAACTTGAGTTCAACTTCATTGTCCCAACACATCATCTTCATGTAGGTCACAACTAGTGGATGATTGATAGATTTCAGATGTATTTCACCAGTGGTTTTCATTGAATGCGCAGTTCACACCATGACCACTGTGTGGCCACAAAGTAGGAACATTTCGCATAAACATCTCTAGACAGAGTATCACAAAATCATTTTTTTTGTGTATACCTGGCTATATGACACCACATACTGTAACTCTGGATATGTTGAGCCAAAAGTAAACCAAAGGAAAGACATGTGTATCTATGGTCCAGATGAAATTAGAGCTGATGTTTTCTGGGGAGCATCTGACCAGCTTCCAAGGATGCCCCAGTATTTCCTAAATGGGGATCCAAATGGTGTGTCAGGATTTTCTGATCTTGCTTCAACAAGCAATGACAATAAGTGCTACGTACAATGTGTTCTACTACTTTCCTCACTAATCTCCAGGGAAGGCTGAAAGAAATGAGTAAGGTCATGTTTTTGTTACAACACATGGCCATGTTACAGTAAGGATATTCTATGTGTAATGACGTAAATCAGGGGTGAGGAACATTTTTTCTGCCACAGGCCATTTGGATATTTATACCATCCTTCGGGGACCATACAAAACTATGAACTTTAAAATTACCTTGCTATATTTGGTCAAACAATTAATTTACTCACCCCTAATGTGATGGCTGTAGCTGCTTTTCTTTGGTGCGAATTGTGATGTTAGGTGGTAGGGATGATGTTGCTACTCGTAACTGATTTTCATGGGGCTGCGGTATATGCATCACTGGAGACATGTAGCTTAGGCATATATATAATTGGAAACACTGGGTTGGGGCATATACATCACTAGAGACACTGGGATGGGACACATACATCATTGGAGATATTGGGCTGGAGCACCTTCATCACTGAAAACACTGGGCTGGGCATATAGCTCACTGGATACATTCGGCAGAGTCTCTACATCACTGGAGACACTGGGATGGGGCATATACATCACTGGAGATATTGGACTGAGCATCTACATCACTGGAGACACTGGGATAGGGCATATACATCACTGGAGATATTGGACTGAGCATCTACATCACTGGAGACACTGGGATGGGGCATATACATCACTGGAGATATTGGACTGAGCATCTACATCACCGGAGACACAGGGCTGGAGCATCTACATCACTGGAGACACTGGGATGGGGCATATACATCACTGGAGATATTGGGCTTGGGCATATGCATAACTGGAGACACTGGGCTGGAGAATCTTTATCACTGGAGACACTAGGATGGGGCATATACATCACTGGAGACACTGGGCTGGGGTATATACTTCACTGGAGACACTGGACAAAGCATACAGCTCATTGAACACATTAGGCTGAGCATCTACCTCAGTGAAGACACTGAGATGGGGCATATACATCACTGGAGAAATTGGGCTGGGCATATACATCACTGGAGATACTGGGCTGGAGCATCTACATCACTGGAGACACTGGGCTGGAGCATCTACATCACTGGAGACACTGGGCTGGAGCATCTACATCACTGGAGACACTGGGCTGGAGCATCTACATCACTGGAGACACTGAGCTGGAGCATATACATCACTGGAAACATGTAGCATACATATCACAGGCGACGGTGCTGAGGTCTTCTTCTGTGGGACGGAAGCGCATTGTCCGCTAACTCCGCCCTGATTGACATAATCTTCCATTGCACGCACCTGTAGTGAACGCTGTGTGTTCATGCTCGCAGAGTAATAAGAAATTAAAGGGTCAGCAGCCATCAAAACGCAGCTGCCGTCCAGAGCACTTTAATCCTCGGTAGTCTGCCCAGGGGCCAGAGAAAAGGGGGTTTAAGGTTCCCCACCCCTGACGTAAATGAGCTACGTCCTCCCCCATGTGACTGCATGGCATTCAGTGAAGGAAGAAATGAAAACCCTTGCAGAGGACCAGGGAGACTGGGGTGGAGGAAGCTTAAGGAGTAAAGCAAGTTCATGGTGAGTATCTGTGTTTTTTTAATCATTACACACCCTCCCTACTATCCAATAATTATGCTTCGGAGTCTGGAGAAAACAAAGAGCATAATGGACATCATTTCATGACAATTTCGAATCAGGCCAAATTTATATTTGGAATGAACACATCTGCTGACCGATTTGAACAAACCTGCTAAAAGCAAATTTCGGGAGACTTGTTACCTCAACTACCTGAATAAACTCTTATAGGTTTCTGTAATTTATTATATATAAATAGATAGATTGATCAGAGATAGATCAGATTGATTGATATTGCATACCACTGCAGGAAATACAGGCAAACTGCAGATCAATCAGTGCCACAAAGCCGGCTCCATCTGCACTCCTTTCGCCACAGGATAAAGTAAAACTCGTCTAATGTGGCCGGAGTGATCTGTGCCTTCGGACAGCCGACATATGACTGGATTGATCTCTGTGTCTGCATTTTTGGATCAGTAATTACATTTAATTTTCTGCATATTGTTTCATGCTTAGACAAATGTGTCGGAGAAATGTGTTTTCGGGAGAGGAAGGTTCATACGGTGAGAGCAGAGATTGTGGAGAGGTTATTTAGGCGGCAGCATGGAATCAATTACTCTTACCATCTGCCAAGTTTATGAGACTGGGCTGACGGGAGAGTTGACGACAATGCTGTGCTGATCGCTCCTCCATGGTGAGGTTAGTGTGGGGTCATACTGAGCCAGATACGTCCTGGACATTTGCCTCAAAATAATTCAGAGTATTTAATACAAAATGAAAGTCCTATGCCGGAAAGAGCGACAATATTGATGATGTGGGTATCCTGTAGAAATCTGCAGCGTCCTTAAAACAGGTAGTCTGGAAAACATTCTTCAACCATTAGAGACATTAAGATCTAAAGGTTTATTTTCGAAAATTGCAATTAGGTCTTATAATAATGTACATATATTTATATATACTGAAGAGATTCACGCTTTCAGGTAGGCATTAGGTAGTGTTCACACAGGCAATGAGGTTTGGTCCAAATATGTGCAGTTTTATTGTTTTCATAAAACTCAAAGGGATTCAAAACCAAAAACATCCTCTTCTGGACATAAAGGTATCACAACCAATGCACAGTTCATTCAGCAGGCATATATATGTCAGAGCAGGCTCATCGAACAGATTACAGTCCTTTCTCCCGAAGCAAACTTCAGACACAGAAAAGGCACAATCCCACCACTCTCGGCATCCCCTTCAACCGAATCTCCAGCACCAAACAGAAGTGTTCAACTCCAGACACATTTCACACTGAAGAGGCTGTAGCTTCCACATGTTTCTATGTAGCTCCAACACACAGACTGCTCAGTTTTCCTAGCTGACTCATGCAATCTCCATTCAGAGAGAGCCTCTGGCATGTCTCTCTTCCAGCTAAAGCTCACATCTTGGCTGGACACTCACCAGGTCCAGCACACTAGTCCAGTGACAACTAACTTCCTGTCATCCTAGCTCTTCCTCCACTACTCATACAGCATATTCTACCTTTGCAAAATATACACTATGTTTCTGTGCCCTCTCTGCTCCTGTCCAGCACCGTACCTGACCAAATTTATCTTCTACCATGCACATCAGTATAGTTGCCTGCATATTTTTACATCATTGCTAGCTGGTTTCTAGCTGGTTTCTAGCAAAACCCAATTCTCCTGCACTCCTCCACAATGGAGATTGAAATAACAAGCGAGGTACAGCTGAGTTGTGTTTTATGCCTGCTGCTTATATATCAGTGATGAAGCAAATGCAATTCTGTTGATGCACGTGGCAGAAGATAATTATCTGCCATATGCATTGATAGAGCTGCATTTGCTGTTTCACATAACTGATTTCAAGCAAAAGTCAACAAACACAGCTCAGCAGTGCACTACCCAATAATTAGAGGAATGCAGGAGCATTGTGCATTACTAGAAACCAGATAATGCTGGAAAACCACACTACAGCTATACTGATGTAGATGGCAGGAGATATAATCAGTAAGGCATGGTTCCATACATGAACAGAAAGTGAATAAAGTGTACTTAGATTAGCTTGATGATAATTCAGAGAAGTGGGACTAGTCACCGGTACATATGAGGTGAGGAGGGGTCTGAAGCACTGAGAAGAAGCAAATGCTGCTGGTAAATGTAGTTTAAGCAGATACAAATAGTACTGCCCCATCTGCTATATGAAGCAAGATCGACAGAGGGGCAGAAGGAGATGAAAAAAGTCACAATGGTTGACCTCCATCCATGACCAATGCCAGATGCTGGTGTAGTTAGTGATTATTGAAAATTTAAAGATAATTGGTTAATGACTGACACTGTGTAGCCAAATTTTATGAGATGCAACAGTGTTGAAATTGCTCGAATTTATGCAGCACAGCTTTTTATAACTGAATACTTTTTCACAATGTGAATTGAGGCACAGTGAGTTCAATTTGCCGCCTTTTCCTTCTTCAGTACCTCGGTCAGCTACTTCCATCTACTGTACATGAAAGCACTGAGAAGAAAGATTATAAAACACCCCAAAAACATTAAAGAAATGTGTCATTAGAAGATGACAGATTGTTTATATAAATTGTTTGTGTTACGCACATTTCCTTAAAGAATCTTTGATATATATATTTTAAATTAATTTTCCATATTATTACAAATCTCATCGTTAATCAATGGATAAGCAATTAATTGAAATGCACATGTCCCCTATTTGGGCAATCAATTGTAGTCTCTGTGGTCAGACTCATGACAATCATTTATCCACGTGGATAAGTGACCACTTTTTCACATTGGAATCCTTTTTGAAAACTTTTGCTCCTTTTCTGCAGTGGGATGAGGGTCAGTGTCTTTTGGTAACCAGAGGCCGCTACTGATTATCTTTCAATACTATACCATGCATATTATATACAAAATAATATTAAAATGCAATAAAAAAAACTCTATAAACACAAATAAAGTAAAAAATAAAGTAAAAAAAATAAATAATAAAAATATAAATAAAATCAAAACCACACCTATCAACACCCCTAATTGGTGAAATCTACATATATCAATTAAACATTTTAACAATTGAATTTTAGTGTAATTAAAAAATATATTTATTTTTCTAGAATTTATCCGTATTAGAGTAAAAAAAAGAAAAGAGCAAATAATACCATAAAATATAAAATTACACAAAACAGCAAAAACAGCAAAATTAATTTTGGTGACAAATAAAAAGCTTAAAACAGCAAATATGCAAAATGGCTCTGAATTCTTTTTTTTTTAAATAGAGGTGTAAAATAAAACCTCCGTTAGCCGGTGAGACCCCGTATCTTCTGTGTGATCACTGCTGTTCACCGGGACACGTTGTTCTCACTCGCTCTTCAGTACAGTCTGGATGTGGCTCGGAGAAATATGGAATTTACTCAATAGAAATTCCTGAGCTTGGAAGAATCTCTGCCTCCCGGTGACAGACATCTTATCAGACTGCTTAGAGATGCGGCTTCCACCCCCCTCCCTATAAGAGTAACGGCAGCACAATCATGGATTACCCACGGCAGAGAGTGGCCGAAAAAAGAAAATATTACAGATGTAGCGGAGTTCATAATGTAGTTATCTGGCAATATTCATCCCTGTTACTTCTGTGTAGAGCGTGTAAGATTTTAAAAATCATGGCGGCATTCTTGGAGAAACAGCGCCATTCCCGTTTACAGGTTGTAGCTGGTATTGCATCCCTATTAAAGTAAATGTAGATGAGATGCAGAACCACACACAATTTGTTAACAGGTGTGGCGCCGTTGAAAAAAAGTCGTATTTTTCTAATTCTGTACCCCATGTATTTACATTTTTTGAGTTAAAGGAGTTATTCCAACTTGGCAAGTCATCAAAAGTCCACATTGTAAATAAGGGTCCCAACACTTTGAATGCAGAGATGACCACTAATGCTCATTCTGGAAGTCTTGTAGGCAATGAATGGGTTGATGATGCCACATACGCCCAATGCTTTGATTTCTGAGAGCCCCATCCCTGAGATCCAAAATAATCCAAAAGAGTGGGGCTTTGAAATGACTTGGATGCATGGAGTCATGTCTAAAAATGCGGACCACCACTACATTTATTGCCTAAGGGGCTGCCGGTGTGCGCAGCCATCTTACCAGCTACTATATGGGGTCAACCCCTTTAATGTAGCTGCAGTCCCATGTAAAAGACTACAAAGCATGATATCACAATGAGTTATGCCGAAAGACAAACTCATCTCTGCAGCATTTTTATGTTGTAGGGAAGAGGGTAGATGAAACTGAGCACCAGCCAATTCTTGATTGCGCGCAGATTGACGAGCCGGATGCAAATAGATCATGGTATCATTCCTTCATTTGGAACCTCACACGGCTGATTGTGAGAACAGACTTTGCATCGAGAGCAGAACAACTTGATTTTTTTCGCAGTCTTGGGAACAGTGTTAACTAATATAATCCAGATGGGAAAGCGGAATCAATATTGCTCAGCGTAGATTAGCCACTTAAGAAGCCATTGGCTGCCTATGTTGTGGCACGAGGCTGTCATGACTCGCACAATTTGCACAAATATGAGATAAAATCCTCCGTAATGTTATCAGAACGGTCCCACTGAGGGAGGCGATTCATCCTCAAGACTGGAGACTCTGCAAAGCAAGTGGTAGATAAGAAAAATTGTCCGCTGATCAAAATATCCCAACACTCTGTATATACAGTAACACTCGTATTCATATAGACATACACGTGACAACAAGTTGAATACCCATAGACTGAGCATTGCCCACTTATGATATTCACATCTTAATATACATAATAGGACATGAACATTTTTGCAACCATTTAAAATCTCTGACTGTTTTGTGCATACAGCTCCTATGCGGACCTATGTGTCTTCATGGTAATAAGCTAAAAAAAAAACAGACCTTATGTAGTTGGATCCTGCAGTCATACATCCTTCCTTATGCCCACTACTTCTAGTTTACAAAAAGTAGAGGAGAAATCATTATGACTACAGGATCTGACTACACAGGGTTTGTTTGTAGTCTGTTTCCATGGTTTCTAAATAGAAAATGTAGAAATAAATCCGATAGGATATATAATATTTTAATTAAGATTATTTGCAAAGTTGCTTTTTTTTTCTTCTTTCACGAGTCCTTTTCTGGTTGAACATCTACACATTCAGGGCTTCAGCACACAACCGTTTTTTCTGTCCAAGTGCTATTCGACAAAACATTGGATCGCACTTGGACCAATGTTATGCTAAAGGACTGTGCAGATATCTGATTTTTTTCTCTGTCAGACCCCGTCTGGAGAAAAAAATTGCAGCATGCCCTAGTTTGATCCGTTAATTCGATCACAAGTCAATGAGTCGGTGGAAAATATTAGACTGCACTCGGATGACATATGAGGGTGGTCCGATTTCCTCGGACTGACAGAAGGGGTAGTTTTTTTATCCATCTTTTCCTCATCTGAGAGAATCAAATCACATGATGCTGACACTCATCAGCGTTTGATCAGAGTGTGATTTGCATAATCATCCCGATTCTCTCGGATGAGATAACGTACGCTCATGAGACCCAAGCCTTAGATTGCATTCCGATGTTCCACCTGGTCTTCCCAATTCACTTATTGAATGATAAAGTTAAATAAAAAAATAGAGAAGAAGGAGAAAGATATACATTTGAAATCCAAAATCTTGAAATGTTTTAAGCCCTGCCCCTGTTACATCAAGGAACACCTCCAAAACACCCAGAAACGCCCCTCTTAATACATATTAGCATAAGTCCTTTTCTTTTATAAAATTCCAACTTGTCTTCCTGTCCGGATGATCAGTAGATATGAGCTCAATTCATATCGAGTTTGTCTCAAAGTTTTAGAAATTTGCTCTATCTGACGAATTCCGACAATTTGCAATTTGATTTGCAAAAATCATCAAAAACTGCTTTTTACAGATTGTGTCATCCAGGGAAGTCTCACATGACCATGAGCTTGGCCGGGTGAGCTTCCTGATAATATCTTGCTGCCATAACATAGTATTGTATAGCAAAGCCAATCAGGAAAAAATATCATAGCCAGCATAAAAGCCTAGGTAAGGAATGTAGCAGCCATTTTAAGCAAATCAGAATAGTGAAAGGACGTCACAGCTCACAGACTAGCTATAGAGAAGATAAAACACTGAAGAAACTGTACAGATAGAGAGTAACAGCTCAGCAGTGAAGAATGTTTACCATACCTTTACACATAGCCATATATGTTGACGTCACTTGGACATTACTAAGGTTGTGTTTCCATTAAAGAGCTTTTATATGCAAATTGCCTCTTCAGAGAGAAAAAGGACTTGAACTCTATAGCGCCACCTATTGGTAGTGTGGCGCCCTTGCGGGTCCATTTGCCACAGAGGTACTGTATCTCAGCCAGAGGTATGGTACCCCACTCTCAGGTAAGGAGGGAGCACTACCCGGGACCCACACACCTACATCCAACACTACACCACTCCAGACCAGCAGGCGGGGCAAGATGCACTTGCTCACTGCTGAGCCCTGTCCCTGGCTGGAAGAGGGAGAACCAAAAGAGAGGGAACCATGTAGTGGGTGTGGGTGGAGGAAGAAGTTCAGGGGAGCACTGAAAGAGCAGTATAAAAAGCAGGGTTGAAAGATCTAGAAGGAGTTCTGCTCAGGGGAGCAGTTGAGTTCAGTTGAGTCCTGCTCTGGAGAGCAGAGGAGTGGGGGCCCAGTGAGAGAAGTCCAGGAGGAGAGTGAAGAGAGAAGATGGGAGCAGTGGGAAAGGCTCCAGATATAGAGGGGATCCTAGGGGCACGATGAGTGCGGGATGCCACCCGTGCGCCCGAGTTCACGCTGACGTGGAAGGATCAAGGCCGCAGTAGGGGACAGGCCCCAGACTAGTGGAGTACTTCAGGTCTCAGCTAGCAAACTGGAGGTTGCGGTATCTTCAAGTGCGGTAGCCACAATCCACATATAATCACTGAAAAGGTGGCAATATAGGACAAAGGGGACTCAGAGGACGTCGTCCAACAAGGCCTGTGGCCACTGGCTCGGTACACTGTGTGTGAGGCTCAGGGCAGGAGGGCGAGAGCCAGCGCAGAGAGACGACCCGGGAAGGTACAAAAGAAAGGGGTCCCGATCAAGTGCACCCAAATTAACTGAGAGTTGGCTGGATCACTTCCCCGGAGGACAAAGGACGACGTGGGCGGTTATAATCTGGAAAGTGTAACCTGGAGCTGCTTGACAACTTTGAGTAAATACTTGAATACTGCACCCCGCTGTGTCCTTGCCTAATTGCTGCGCCACCTGCCTTGCATTACACCAGTAACATCTACAACATCCATCAAATATACTGCCCTGGGTCTTAGCTCTGCCCATGGAGAGATGCACTATCTTAGCTGTGTCACCATCAGCCCCAGTGGATCTGCACCGCAGCGGCTGCCCCATATAGCCACATGCCACAGGTGGCGTCACGAACATTATCCCCAAATCTTTATTTCCCCAATTGACTGTTCTTTATTTGATCGCCCTGGGCCACGGACTGGGTCACTGCCACCGTGACTACCCCAATACAGGACCGGCCTGGCTACCGAGTACCCCACGGCCAAGGGGGCGCGTCAGTAGCAGCAATCCTACAAGTCACAATCGACACTTTAACGAGTCGTGCGATATGACTTAGGATAAAAGCCAAAGTAGAATCTCAATTTCCAGACAAGGTGTTTCAGGGTATTTACCCTCGTAAGTGCAAAGTATGAGAACTGATTTGGCTAGATGAGAGGCTCTGGACTGAGGTCTAAGGGGTAACGTTTCTCCTTATGGTGAGTGACATACCGTCTCTGGCATGCCAAGGTCCACAAGGAGAAATGAATGATTACATGCAGCTACAGAAATACTTACAGGAAGGGCGTTCTGCAAAACAGGTGAGTGAAACTTTACGCTGCGCAGACTTGTTTTTGGCTTTGCCCAACTGAAAGGAAGATAAATGGAAACATTTTAGGAAATAAATATTCTTGTATACTAAGAGGAAGGAAGTCTTAGAGGGAGGGAGGAATGCATTGCCTATGGATATATTCTTTTTTTCTTTTACAATATGTATATAGGAGTAATTATTCTGTAAGAGACAGTTGTGACCTTGCGAAGTTAGATGTCATCGTGTCTTAAATGTTCTTCACTTGTCTGTCATAATAAAGTACATAGTCCAGAAATAAAGGCTTTTATGGAGAAGTAATAAAAGATTGTCCCTGTCATTTCACCTTTTTTCCTTGATTGCATCTACCTAGTAAGAAAAACGATCAAATAAAAAAGGAGAAACAGATGAATTGTTTGCAAAATACAAAAAAATAGAAAGCATGCAAAAACAGAAGGTGGATTTCCTGATAAGATCACACACACATATGTATACAGTGAAGGAAATAAGTATTTGATCCCTTGCTGTTTTTGTAAGCTTGCTCACTAACAAAGACATGAACAGTCTATAATTTTAACGGTAGGTTCATTTTAACATTGAGATATTGAATATCCCCCCAAAAAATCAAGAAAATCACATTGTACAAATTTGATAAATTTATTTGCATTTTGCAGTGAGAAATAAGTATTTCATCCCCTACAAACCATTATGAGTTCTGGCTCCTACAGACCAGTTAGACGCTCCTAATCCACTCATTACCTTCATTAAAGACAGCTGTCTTACATAGTCACCTGTATAAAAGACTGCTGTCCACAGAGTCAATTAATCAGTCAGACTCTAACCTCTACAACATGGGCAAGACCAAAGAGCTTTCTAAGGATGTCAGGGACAAGATCATAAGCCTGCACAAAGCTGGAATGGACTACAAAACCATAAGTAAGACGCTGGGTGAGAAGGAGACAAATGTTGGTGCAATAGTAAGAAAATGGAAGAAATACAAAATAACTGTCAATCGACATCGATCTGGGGCAACATACAAAATCTCACCTCGTGGGGTATCCTTGATCATGAGGAAGGTGAGAGATCAGCCTAAAACTACATGGGGGAAACTTGTTAATGATCACAAAGCAGCAGGGACCACAGTCACCAAGAAAACCATTGGTAACACATTACACCTTAAAGGTTTAAAATCCTGCAGTGCCCGCAAGGTCCCCCTGCTCAAGAAGGCACATGTGCAGGCCCGTCTGAAGTTTGCCAATGAACACCTAGATGATTCTGTGAGTTATTGGGAGAAGGTGCTGTGGTCAGATGAGACAAAAATTGAGCTCTTTGGCATTAACTCAACTCGCCGTGGAGGAAGAAGAAGGATGAGTACAACCTTAAGAACATCGTCCCAACTGTGAAGCATGGTGGAGGAAACATTATACTTTGGGGGTGCTTTTCTGCAAAGGGGACATAACGACTGCACTGTACTGAAGAGAAGATGGATGGGGTCATGTGTCTCGAGATTTTGGCCAACAACCTCCTTCCCTCAGTAAGAGCAGTAAGATGGGTCGTGGCTGGGTCTACCAGCAAGATAATGACCCAAAACATACAGACAAGGCAACAAAGGAGTGTCTCAAAAAGAAGCACAGTAAGGTCCTGGAGTGGCCTAGCCAGTCTCCAGATCTTAATCCCATGAAAAACTTATGGAGGGAGTTGCCAAGCGACAGACTCAAGATCTTAATGATTTAGAGATGATCTGGAAAAAAAAATGGACCAAAATTTCTCCTGACATGTGCGCAACCTTCATCATCAACTACAAAAAACGTCTGACTGCTGTGCTTGCCAACAAGGGTTTTGCCACCAAGTATGAAGTGTTGTTTGCCAGAGGGATCAAATACTTATATTTCACTGCAAAATGCAAAACATTATATATATATATATATATATATATATATACAGTACAGACCAAAAGTTTGGACACACCTTCTCATTTAAAGATTTTTCTGTATTTTCTTGACTATGAAAATTGTACATTCACACTGAAGGCATCAAAACTATGAATTACCATATGTGGAATTATATACTTAACAAAAAAGTGTGAAACTACTGAAAATATGTCTTATATTCTAGGTTCTTCAAAGTAGCCGCCTTTTGCTTTGATGACTGCTTTGCACACTCTTGGCATTCTCTTGATGAGCTTCAAGAGGTAGTCACCGGAAATGGTCTTCCAACAATATTGAAGGCGTTCCCAGAGATGCTTAGCACTTGTTGGCCCTTTTGCCTTCACTCTGTGGCCAAGCTCACCCCAAACCATCTCTATTGGGTTCAGGTCTGGTGACTGTGGAGGCCAGGTCATCTGGCGTAGCACCCCATCACTCTCCTTCTTGGTCAAATAACCCTTACACTGCCTGGAGGTGTGTTTGGGGTCATTGTCCTGTTGAAAAATAAATGATGGTCCAACTAAACGCAAACCGGATGGAATAGCATGCCACTGCAAGATGCCTTGGTAGCCATGCTTGTTCAGTATGCCCCAACAGTGTCACCAGCAAAGCACCATCACACCTCCTCCTCCATGCTTCACGGTGGGAACCAGGCATGTAGAGTCCATCCATTCACCTTTTCTGCGTCGCACAAAGACACGCTGGTTGGAACCAAAGATCTCAAATTTGGACTCATCAGACCAAAGCTCAGATTTCCCCTGGTCTTATGTCCATTCCTTGTGTTCTTTAGCCCAAACAAGTCTCTTCTGCTTGTTGCCTGTCCTTAGCAGTGGTTTCCTAGTGGCTATTTTACCATGAAGGCCAGCTGCACAAAGTCTCCTCTTAACAGTTGTTGTAGAGATGTGTCTGCTGCTAGAACTCTGTGTGGCATTGACCTGGTCTCTAATCTGAGCTGCTGTTAACCTGCGATTTCTGAGGCTGGTGACTCGGATAAACTTATTCTCAGAAGCAGAGGTGACTCTTGGTCTTCCTTTCCTGGGGTGGTCCTCATGTGAGACAGTTTCTTTGTAGCGCTTGATGGTTTTTGCAACTGCACTAGGGGACACTTTCAAAGTTTTCCCAATTTTTCGGACTGACTGACCTTCATTTCTTAAAGTAATGATGGACACTTGTTTTTCTTTACTTAGCTGCTTTTTTCTTGCCATAATACAAATTCTAACAGTCTATTCAGTAGGACTATCAGCTGTGTATCCACCAGACTTCTGCACAACACAACTGATGGTCCCAAAACCATTTATAAGGCAAGAAATCCCACTTATTAAACCTGAAAGGGCACACCTGTGAAGTGAAAACCATTTCCGGTGACTACCTCTTGAAGCTCATCAAGAGAATGCCAAGAGTGTGCAAAGCAGTCATCAAAGCAAAAGGTGGCTACTTTGAAGAACCTAGAATATAAGACATATTTTCAGTTGTTTCACACTTTTTTGTTAAGTATATAATTCCACATGTGTTAATTCATAGTTTTGATGCCTTCAGTGTGAATGTACAATTTTCATAGTCATGAAAATACAGAAAAATCTTTAAATGAGAAGGTGTGTCCAAACTTTTGGTCTGTACTGTACATATACACTGCTCAAAAAAATAAAGGGAACACAAACAACAGAATATAACTCCAAGTAAATCAAACTTCTGTGAAATCAAACTGTCCACTTAGGAAGCAACACTGATCGACAATCAATTTCACATGCTGTTGTGCAAATGGAATAGACAATAGATGTAAATTATTGGCAAATATCAAGACACACTCAATGCCGACTCCATGAGGGTGGTATGAGGGCCCGACGTTCACAGATGGGGGTTGTGCTCACAGCCCAACACCGTGCAGGACACTTGGCATTTGCCACAGAACACCAGGATTGGCAAAGTCGCCACTGGCGCCCTGTGCTCTTCACAGATGAAAGCAGGTTCACACTGAGCACATGTGACAGACGTGACAGAGTCTGGAGACGCCGTGGAGAGCGATCTGCTGCCTGCAACATCCTTCAGCATGACCGGTTTGGCAGTGGGTCAGTAATGGTGTGGGGTGGCATTTCTTTGGTGGGCCGCACAGCTATCCATGTGCTCGCCAGAGGTAGCCTGACTGCCATTAGGTACTGAAATGAGATCCTCAGACCCCTTGTGAGACCATATGCTGGTGCTGTTAGAACCCTCCTGTTAGTTTTTTCTATTTTGCTGGTCACATGACTTTTTGCCTATTTAATCCAGCTCCGCCCTCCTGGCCTTGCTGGACTTCAGTGTTACATTTACTCTTAAGCTAGCCAGGTGCCTTGTACCTTTCTCTGTAGTTTGCTTGGTCTTTTGACCACTAGTACTTCTGTTTGTTTGTTTGTCTTTGCTCTGCTACAATTTCTGCTAGGAGGTGTCCAACTATATCCCAGTCATTAGTTCTAGTAGGGACCCCTCCCTTATATCTATAGGTCTGCGTTCAGACTAGCCGAGGACTTAGGCGGGTCTGTTCACAAGGAACAGGTCCCCCGCTGCATCGTAGGGAATCAGCTTAGTCCTATTGTAGGGACAGGTTTCCTATCTATCCTTAGTGTTTGTAGCAGTTCATAACAGTAAGTCCAGCCCAAAAATAAAACTCTCTAAGGAAAGAAATCCTGATTTCAGCATGGTGTCGGTTCAGGAGTTGGCTCAACGCCTGCAGGGACTGTCTTTGGAGGTGGCCGAGCTCCAGCAACACGTGAGTAGCTGTCCTGGAGCGCATTTTGTCGAACCAAAAGTAGGACTGCCAGATTTTTTTTATGGTAAACGGCAAGATTTTTTTTCCTTTAAAAACGCTTGTTTATTATATTTTCGTTTAAGACTAGAGATGAGCGGTGTTCGACTAGAACTGTTCGCCAATCTCAAATTCGAGCTGTTTTGGGCGGTGTTCGAGTTGTTCGACGAACCCGAACGATTTGCAAAAAATTTGGCTGTTCGAGGTTATGTTCGATAACTGTTCGTGCACCAAAAGCGTGTCCTGCATGTCTGGCGCTATTTAGAGCACCAATCATGCAGGGATTGTCTGCCACTCACTGTAATGCCACAGCCATGGTGGTTGTGGCATTACAGTGATTGCCCAAATCGATGGGAACAGTGCCAACAGTGAAACATGAAAAGCCGGCAATTCAGCAGCGGCATACACCTGTACCCGACAATTTAGAACCGAAAGAATAGAGCTTCACACATAGATTAGATAGATATAAACATGTCAGCCACATATATACGAAGTACAGTGAAAGTGCTGCTTACTGTACTTGTCATTCAGCGTAAAGGATTTATCAAAAAAAATAATAGTGTTTTCATGCACCGTCTCTTTAAAAAAGCCGCCGGCAATTCAGCAGCGGTACCCGACAATTTATAACAGACAGAATAGAGCTTCACACATAGATTAGATAGATAGAAACATGTCAGTCACATATATATGAAGTACAGTGATAGTGTTGGTTACTGTACTTGTCATTTAGTATTAAAATAAAGGATTTATTATTAAAAAAATTGGCGTGAGGTTCCCCTTAATTTTAGTCTCTAGCGGAGGTTAAGCAGACGGCTGGGGCAGATGTTTGAAGCCTGGGAAGGGGGTAATACCCACGGAGCTTCCCAGGCTACTAATATCAGCCCCCAGCTGAATACATAGCCTTTACTAGCTATTAAAATGGGGGACCCCCCAAAAAAAATGACGTGGGGTCCCCCCTAATTTAATAGCTAGCAAAGGCTAGGCAGACAGCTGGGGGCTGATATTAATAGCCCAGGAAGGGAGCCATGAATATTGGCCCCCTCCCAGGCTAGAAACACCAGCCGTCAGCCGCCCCAGAAATGGCGCATCCATAGGATGCGCCAATTCTGGCACTTAGCCTCGCTCTTCCACGCTGCCCTGGTGCGGTGGCAGGGGGTAATAGGGTTGGGGTTGATGTCAGCTTATAATGCCAGCTGACATCAAGCCCAGGTTAGTAATGGAGAGGCGTCTATAAGACACCCCCATTACTAACCCCATAGTCAAAGTTAAAAAAAACACAAACACCCAGAATAAAGTCCTTTAATTGAAATAAAGACACAATCCTTTATTGTTCTAAATTAAACCATACTTACCGTCACGCCCATTCCAGCTGAAGCCAACGATCTCCTGCAATAAAAGAAAAATAATAAAGCAACCTCATCCTTACCTTTCCATGGTTCCCACGACAGCTTCAGCTCTGCTACATCGAGATGACAGGCTGGACCGCAGCAGAACGCTGCCATCCAGCCTCTCATCCCGCAGACACTGAGAAGCGCAGGCTTGCTTGCGCTGCTCAGCGTCTCTCTGTGACGACATCCAGATGAGCCGAGTTCATGTCCAATGAACTCGGCTCACCTCATGCACGTCACTGACAGCGTGGGAAAATTCTCACGCTGAAGCGGTGAGTGCAGGAGAATTCTCCCACGCTGTCAGTGACGTGCATAAGGTGAGCTCATGTCCAATGAACTCAGCTCACCTCCTGCACGTCACTGACAGCGTGGGAGAATTCTCCTGCACTCAGCGCTTCAGCGTGAGAATTCTCCCACGCTGAAGCGCTGAGTGCAGGAGAATTTTCCCACGCTGTCAGTGACGTGCATAAGGTGAGCTCATGTCCAATGAACTCAGCTCACCTCCTGCACGTCACTGACAGCGTGGGAAAATTCTCACGCTGAAGCGGTGAGTGCAGGAGAATTCTCCCACGCTGTCAGTGACGTGCATAAGGTGAGCTCATGTCCAATGAACTCAGCTCACCTCCTGCACGTCACTGACAGCGTGGGAGAATTCTCCTGCACTCAGCGCTTCAGCGTGAGAATTCTCCCACGCTGAAGCGCTGAGTGCAGGAGAATTTTCCCACGCTGTCAGTGACGTGCATAAGGTGAGCTCATGTCCAATGAACTCAGCTCACCTCCTGCACGTCACTGACAGCGTGGGAGAATTCTCCTGCACTCAGCGCTTCAGTGTGAGAATTCTCCCACGCTGAAGCGCTGAGTGCAGGAGAATTTTCCCACGCTGTCAGTGACGTGCATGAGGTGAGCCGAGTTCATTGGACATGAACTCGGCTCATCTGGATGTCGTCACAGAGAGACGCTGAGCAGCGCAAGCAAGCCTGCGCTTCTCAGTGTCTGCGGGATGACAGGCTGGATGGCAGCGTTCTGCTGCGGTCCAGCCTGTCATCTCGATGTAGCAGAGCTGAAGCTGTCGTGGGAACCATGGAAAGGTAAGGATGAGGTTGCTTTATTGTTTTTCTTTTATTGCAGGAGATCGTTGGCTTCAGCTGGAATGGGCGTGATGGTAAGTATGGTTTAATTTAGAACAATAAAGGATTGTGTCTTTATTTCAATTAAAGGACTTTATTCTGGGTGTTTGTGTTTTTTTTAACTTTGACTATGGGGTTAGTAATGGGGGTGTCTTATAGACGCCTCTCCATTACTAACCTGGGCTTGATGTCAGCTGGCATTATAAGCTGACATCAACCCCAACCCTATTACCCCCTGCCACCGCACCAGGGCAGCGTGGAAGAGTGAGGCTAAGTGCCAGAATTGGCGCATCCTATGAATGCGCCATTTCTGGGGCGGCTGACGGCTGGTGTTTCTAGCCTGGGAGGGGGCCAATATTCATGGCTCCCTTCCTGGGCTATTAATATCAGCCCCCAGCTGTCTGCCTAGCCTTTGCTAGCTATTAAATTAGGGGGGACCCCACGTCATTTTTTTTGGGGGGTCCCCCATTTTAATAGCTAGTAAAGGCTATGTATTCAGCTGGGGGCTGATATTAGTAGCCTGGGAAGCTCCGTGGGTATTACCCCCTTCCCAGGCTTCAAACATCTGCCCCAGCCGTCTGCTTAACCTCCGCTAGAGCCTAAAATTAAGGGGAACCCCACGCCAATTTTTTTAATAATAAATCCTTTATTTTAATACTAAATGACAAGTACAGTAACCAACACTATCACTGTACTTCATATATATGTGACTGACATGTTTCTATCTATCTAATCTATGTGTGATGCTCTATCTTTCTGTTCTAAATTGTCGGGTACCGCTGCTGAATTGCCGGCCGGCTTTTTTAAAGAGACAGTGCATGAAAACACTATTATTTTTTTAAATAAATCCTTTACACTAAATGACAAGTACAGTAAGCAACACTATCACTGTACTTATTATATATGTGACTGACATGTTTCTATCTATCTAATCTATGTGTGAAGCTCTATTCTTTCTGTTCTAAATTGTCGGGTACAGATGCTGAATTGCCGGCCGGCTTTTTTAAAGAGACGGTGCATGAAAACACTAATATTTTTTTTAATAAATCCTTTACACTAAATGACAAGTGCAGTAACCAACACTGTCACTGTGCTTCTTATATGTGTGACTGACATGTTTCTATCTATCTAATCTATGTGTGATGCCCTATTCCTTCTTGTCTAAATTGTCGGGTACCGGTGTATGCCGCTGCTGAATTTGCCGGCCGGCTTTTTTAAAGAGTGTCTTCTGAGCAGTTTGTCAGCTTTTGGACACCTTTGCAGGTGTTTTCTATGTGTTTCTATGTGTTTTTGTTTTCCTGCCATTGGTTTTAACGGTGTTCGACGGTGTTCTAAGGTGTTCGACGAACAGTTCGACGAACAGTTCCTCGAACATCCCGGTGTTCGAGGAACCGAACCGAACCCGAACACTACGGGGGTGGCTCAACACTATTTAAGACCCAGATCCTCGGGGAATGAATCATAGCGCATTGGGTTTATAATGTCACTTTTGCGCAAAGAACCACAGGGATGGGCCTTTTCTCTACAACCTAATGATCCGTGTTTTAGATCTGTGGAAGATTTTTTTTCTGCTATGGGGTTGTTGTATGATGATCCTGATCGAGTCTCATCTGCTGAAACTAAATTAAGACGTTTGAACCAGGGATCAGGTGATGTGGAAAATTATTGCACATACTTCAGAAGATGGTCGGCTGAAGTGGAATGGAATGACTCAGCATTAAAATGTTTGTTTCTTGATGGTCTAGGTGAAAGGGTTAAGGATCTGCTGATTGCCTTCCCAAAACCTGGAACCTTGCAGGAGGCAATGCAATTAGCCATACGTGTGGACAGGAGACTGCGTGCTAGGAGTAATGAAGAGAAATCTACTGCTATGGCAGCTCCTAGTTTTCAGAGGGTCTGTTCGGAGGGTGGAGAACCGATGGAGATTGGGGCGATGTCACCCCACTCTCAGGAAAAAGACTGCAGGTTTGCTAAAGGATTGTGTTTTTATTGCGGTAAATCTGACCACTTTATTAAGAACTGTGTGCTTCGTTTGAACAAAGAAAAAAAAAAAGAGGTCAGTTACGCCCAGCATAGTTTAAACTCAAAAGGAGTATTTCTTTCTGGAAGCACCTCATTCCAGGAGGAGTTGATTGAATTTCGGGAATTTGTGGATTGTGGTTCTACACTCAATGTGATTGCTGAGGGTTTTTTGGAAAAATTTAAATTAGAATCCAAACTTTTGTCATCTCCTATTTCTGTGGTTGCTGTTGATGGCTCTCCCTTGAAAGGTATTACTCACAAGGTTTTGAATTTCCCCTCACCATTAATGGTATCCACCAAGAGAATTTGGATTTGGTGGTATTAAATAATTTGCCTGCTCCAGTGGTTTTGGGGTTACCTTGGTTAAAATTGCACAATCTTGTACTGGACTGGTCTACCAATGAAATTAAGTCTTGGAGTCCTAAGTGTTATGATAGATGTTTCAACGGTCGCATTGCTGCTGTGGAAAGAGGGGAATTACCTGTACCGATTCAGGATTTTTGGAAGTTTTTTTCTGAGGAGGAGTCGCAAGTTTTGCCTCCTCATAGAGACTATGATTGTACTATTGAGTTTGTCCCTTGAGCAACTCTTCCCATGAGTCGCTTATTTAATCTTACTATCCCTGAGAGAAAGGCCTTGGAGGAATACATACAGACAAGCTTGGCCGCCGGTCACATTAGACCTTCTAAGTCACCTGTGGCTGTTGGATTCTTTTTTGTAAAAAAAAAGGACGGCGGTTTACGTCCATGTCTGGACTTTCGCGAAATTAATAAAATTACAGTACACAATTCCTACCCACTGCCTTTAATTCCTGACTTGTTCAACCAGTTAGTGGGGGCCAAGTGGTTCTCTAAGATTGATCTCCGGGGGGCATACAATTTGTTACGTATGAAGGAAGGTGATGAGTGGAAAACTGCTTTTAACACTCCAGTGGGTCATTTTGAGAATCTGGTTATGCCCTTTGGTCTTACCAACGCACCAGCGCTTTTTCAGAACCTTATTAATGACATCCTAAGACCTTTGATTGGTAAGAATGTGGTTGTGAATTTGGATGACATTTTGATTTTTGCGCCGGATCTGGAGTCTCATTGGCAGAGCGTACGTGAGGTATTGCAGTTGTTAAGCGACAATTCACTTTTTGCTAAGCTGGAGAAATGTGAATTCGCTGTGCAGAGAATTAGTTTTTTGGGCTACATTATCTCCAGCGAGGGATTTGAGATGGACCCGGTGAAGGTTCAGGCGGTTCAGGAATGGCCTAGGCCTATTGGTTTGAAACCAATACAGAGATTTTTGGGTTTCGCCAATTATTACAGAAAATTCATTAAGAATTTTTCTATAATTGTTAAGCCGCTGACTGATCTCACCAGGAAAGGTGCGAATACGGTCCAGTGGACTACTGAGGCCATTGAAGCTTTTTTGTATCTCAAGGAGAGGTTCAGTTCTGCCCCCATCCTTATGCAGCCTGATGAGAACAAGCCTTTTTTGGTCGAGGTTGATGCTTCTTCGGTGGGGGTCGGTGCTGTTTTGTCTCAGGAAAACAAGGATGGAGTACATCCCTGTGCTTTTTTTTCAAAAAAATTTTCTGATACCGAACTTAATTACGATGTCGGTAATCGGGAATTGCTGGCGATTAAACTCGCATTTGAACATTGGCGTCATCTCTTGGAAGGTGCTAAATTTCCAATTCAGGTTTTTACTGATCATAAGAATCTGATCTATCTTGGTGCTGCCCAGCGCTTGAATGCCCGTCAAGCTAGGTGGGCACTTTTTTTTTCGCGGTTTAATTTTTCTGTTACTTACATTCCGGGTACCAAGAATGTAAAAGCTGATGCTTTATCTCGCAGTTTTTCTCCCATGGTTGGTACCGAGGAGGTGGAGAGCATTTTACAGGAAGGTGTTGTGATAGCAGCATTGGATTCCGTTTTGGAAGATGGGATTCTGAAAGCCCAGGAGGATGCCCCATCTTACACTCCCCATGGGAGGCTGTTTGTGCCTAGGAACTTTAGGAGAGATTTGTTTGTGGAGTGTCATGAGTCTCGGTTGGCAGGTCATCCAGGAATTTCGGAGACTAAGAGACTTGTAGGTTGCAATTTTTGGTGGCCTGGGAGGCAGAAGGAAGTCATTAAGTGGGTGCGTCAATGTACTGTGTGTGCTAGATCTAAGTCTTCACATGCTCCTCCTGCGGGGTTGCTTTGCCCTCTGGAGGTTCCTAGTGCTCCTTGGACGCATATTGCTATGGATTTTATTACTGACCTTCCTGCCTCTGAGGGTTTCACTGTTATCTGGGTGGTCGTGGACCGTTTTAGCAAGATGTGTCACTTGGTTCCCTCCATCAAACTGCCCTGCGCCAAGACACTCGCTAAGGCTTTTGTTAAAGACATTGTCAGGCTCCATGGCGTTCCTACCGACATTGTTTCCGATAGGGGACCTCAGTTCGTGGCTCGCTTTTGGCATGCCTTTTGTGACAGGTTGGGAGTCCATTTTTCATTTTCATCTGGTTATCATCCTGAGTCTAATGGACAGACAGAAAGAAAGAACCAGGATGTTGAACAGTTTTTGCGTTGTTTTGTGGCTGACAATCTAGAGGGGTGGTCTGAGTTTCTGCCACTTGCTGAATTTGCTCTTAACAACCATACATCCTCTTCTGCTGGGTGTTCTCCATTTTTTTGTTGTACTGGGAGACATCCGTCGTTTGGGTCTTTCTCCAAATTGGTATCGGCTATGCCGGAGGAGGTGAATTTTTCCGGTGATTTGGAGAGAGTTTGGACTGATGTACATTGTAACCTTCAAGAGGCTAACAAAAAATCCAAGAGGTACTTTGACAGGAAACGTCAAGAGGTTTTGTTTACTGTTGGTGACATGGTTTGGTTGTCCTCTAGGAATCTGCGGTTGAGGATTCCTTCTAAGAAATTGGGCCCGAAGTTTGTGGGTCCATTTAAGGTGCTTCAGGTAGTTAACCAATCTGCTGTTAGGTTGGAGGTTCCTACCTCCTGGAACATTAATCCGGTGTTTCATGTTTCCTTATTGAAAAAAGCTGATGTTTCTGATAGGGACGCCACTGTCTCTGTTCCTCCGGTGGAGGAAGACAATGAATATGAAATTTCTCGCATTCTTAATTCTAGATGGCATAGAGGGAGATTGCAGTATCTCGTCGCTTGGAAAGGTTTCGGTCCCGAGGATAACTCCTGGGTAAGGGCGGATGATGTCTCTACTCCTTGACTTGTCGGAGCGTTTCACAGGAGGTTTCCTAATAGACCTGGGCCTGGAGGATCCTCATAGAAGAGGGGGTACTGTTAGAACCCTCCTGTTAGTTTTTTCTATTTTGCTGGTCACATGACTTTTTGCCTATCTAATCCAGCTCCGCCCTTCTGGCCTTGCTGGACTTCAGTGTTACATTTACTCTTAAGCTAGCCAGGTGCCTTGTACCTTTCTCTGTAGTTTGCTTGGTCTTTTGACCACTAGTACTTCTGATGTTTGTTTGTCTTTGCTCTGCTACAATTTCTGCTAGGAGGTGTCAAACTATATCCCAGTCCTTAGTTCTTGTAGGGACCCCTCCCTTATATCTATAGGTCTGCGTTCAGACTAGCCGAGGACTTAGGCGGGTCTGTTCACAAGGAATTGGTCCCCCGCTGCATCGTAGGGAATCAGCTTAGTCCTATTGTAGGGACAGTTTTCCTATCTTTCCTTTGTGTTTGTAGCAGTTCATAACAGGTGCTGTTGACCCTGGGTTCCTCCTAATGCAGGACAATGCCAGACCTCATGTGGCTAGAGTGTGTCAGCAGTTCCTGCAAGATGAAGGCATTGAAGCTATGGACTGGCCCGCCCGTTCCCCAGACCTGAATCCGATTGAGCACATCTGGGACATCATGTCTCGCTCCATCCACCAACGTCACGTTGCACCACAGACTGTCCAGGAATTGGCGGATGCTTTAGTCCAGGTCTGGGAGGAGATCCCACAGGAGACCATCCAAAACCTCATCAGGAGCATGCCCAGGCATTGTAGGGAGGTCATACAGGCACGTGGAGGCCACACACAATACTGAGCCTCATTTTGACTGGTTTTAGGGACATTACATCAAAGTTGGATCAGCCTGTAGTGTGTTTTTCCACTTTACTTTTGGGGGTGACTCCAAATCCAGGCCTCCATTGGTTAATACTTTTGATTTCCCTGGATTATTTTTGTGTGAATTTGTTGTCAGCGCATTCAACTTTGTACAGTAAAAAGTATTCAATGAGAATATTTCATTCATTCAGATCTAGGATGTGTTATTTGAGTGTTGCCTTTATTTTTTTGAGCAGTGTATATTCAGTGGGTACAGAAAGTATTCAGACCCCTATACATTTTTCACTCTTTGTTTCATTGCAGCCATTTGGTAAATTCTAAAAAGTTCATTTTTTGTTCTCATTAACCCCTTAACAACATTTGACGTACTAATACGCGTCTGTGCCCTGGGACTTAAGAGCCAGACTCATATTAGTACGTCATCGCGATCGCGCGCGCACACAGGCTGTGCGGGCGCGATCGCCGCCGGGTGTCAGCTGATTGTCACAGCTGACACCCGGTACTATGTGTAGGGAGCGGTCCCGCACCGCTCCCAGCACATTAACCCCCGCAATGCTGCAATCAAAGTCGATCGCAGTCGATCGCAGCATTGCGGTGGCAAGGGGAGGTGATCGCAGATACTCACCTCCTCTTCCGGCCTCCAGCGCTGTCTGCCGTGGCTTCCAGGATGTTGCCATGATGACCCGATGTCATCATGACAACATCCGGGTCACCAGACAGCAGGAAGATTTTTTGGACATGCGCTGACAGCCTGTATGGCACAGGGATGGTGCTCCATTCCTATGCCATGCAGGCGATCAGAATAAAAAAAGTGAAAGTCCCATAGTGGGACAAAGTAAAAAGTATAAAAACTGTCAGAAAGTGAAAAAAAATAAAAAATAAAAAATTGTAAAAATATAAAAATAAATAAATAAATAAATAATCCACCAAAAATACAAATATAATGTACCCATCAATAAATATTATTATAAAAAAAACAAATAAAACAATAAAAGTACACATATTTGGTATCACCGCGTCCGGAACGACCTGACCTATAAAACTGTCCCACTAGTTAACCCCGTCAGTGAACACGGTAAAAAAAAAAAAAAGAAAAAAACGAAGCAAAAAAACAATGCTTTATCACCATACTGCCAAGCAAAAAATGGAATAACATGCGATCAAAAAGACTAATATAAATAGAAATGGTACCTCTGAAAACGTCATCTCGTCCCGCAAAAAATAAGCTGCCATACAGCTCCATCAGCTGAAAAATAAAAAAGTTATAGCTCTCAGAATAAAGCGATGCTAAAAAATAATTTTTTCTATAAAATTGCTTTTATTATATAAAAGTGCAAAACATAGAAAAACGATATAAATGTGGTACCGCTGTAAACGTACTGACCCGAAGAATAAAGCTGCCTTATCAATTTTACCACACGCGGAGCAGAATAAAAAAAAAAAAAAAAACAATTCCTGAATTGTTGTTTTTTTATATTCTACCTCCCAAAAATCGGAATAGAAAGCGATCAAAAAATGTCACGTGCCTGAAAATGGCACCAATAACAACGTCAACTCATCCCGCAAAAACAAGCCGTCACATGACTGTCTACCAAAATCTGGAAAAATTATAGCTCTCAAAATATGGTGATGCAAAAACTAGATTTTACAAAAAATGCGTCTTTTAGTGTGTGACAGCTGTCAGTCATAAAAACCCCATATGATTCTGGTATCACTGTAATCGCACCGACCCAAAGAATAAAGTCATCTAATCACTTATACCACACGAGGAACGGCGTAAAAAATAAATGCTAGGGCTGGGGTTGGGCTAGGGTTAGGGCTGGGTTTGGGATTAGGGATGTGATGGGGTTGGGATTTTTTTCAAAAGTAAGAAAAAAAGATGACGATATGGCGACTAGTGTTGAGCGAAAGTGCTCGCTACTTGAGTTTGCATCGGGTGCTCTGGTACACAATGAGTATCGGGGGTATTTGAGTGACATGCTCGAGTTTCCGCCCCATATGCTTCGCGGCCAAAAAAACTTAGGGGGATTGCCTTACATGCACGAGCGATCCCCGCATGTTTTTTTTTTTTGGGTGTCTAATAACCGTGAAACATGCGGGGCAGGAACTCGAGCATTTCACTTGAGCACCCGTGATACATGTTGCATACCTGAGTACCCGATGCAAACTCAAGTAGCGAGCACTTGCGCTCAAGACTAATGACAACTTATTCAATATGATGACCTAATGTTATCAAATTCTGTGTCGTACCTCTGGGTTCAAAATGTTCACTATACCCCTTAATAAAATCCTTTAGGGGTATAGTTTCCAAAATGGCGTCACTTGTGGGGCAGCTCCACTGTTTAGGCACATCAGGGGCTCTCCAAACGCGACATGGTGTCCGCTAACAAATTGAACGGAAAATCGGCTCAAATTGTTAGCGGACGCCATGTTGCGTTTGGAGAGCGCCTGCGTGCCTAAACATTAGAGCTCCCCCACAAGTGACCCCATTTTGGAAACTAGACCCCCCAAGGCACCTATCTAGATGCATAGTGAGTACTTGGAACCCCCAGGTGCTTCACAAACTGATTAGTAAAAATGAAAAAGTGTTTTTTTTCCACTTTTTCATTTTTACAAATGAATTTGTGAAGCACCTGGGGGTTCCAAGTGATCACTATGCATCTAGATAGGTGCCTTGGGTGGCCTAGTTTCCAAAATGGGGTCACTTGTGGGGGAGCTGCAATGTTTAGGCACACAGGAGCTCTCCAAACGCGACATGGTGTCCGCTATCAAATTAGAACCATGTCGCATTTGTAGAGCACCTGTGTGCCTAAACATTGGAGCTCCCCCACATGTGACCCCATTTTGGAAACTAGACCACCGATGGCACCTATCTAGATGCATAATGTGCACTTGGAACCCCCAGGTGCTTCACAAATTGATTCGTAAAAATGAAAAAGTGAAAAAAAACACACTTTTTCATTTTTATGAATCAATTTGTGAAGCACCTGGGGGTTCCAAGTGCTCACTATGCATCTAGATAGGTGCCTTGGGGGGTCTAGTTTCCAAAATGGGAACACTTGTAGGGGAGCTCCAATGTTTAGGCACACAGGGGCTCTCCAAAAGCAACATGGTGTCCGCTAACAATTTGAGCCGATTTTCCATTCAATTTGTTAGCGGACACCATGTTGCATTTGGAGAGCCCCTGTGTGCCTAAACATTGGAGCTCCCCCACAAGTGACCCCATTTTGGAAACTAGACCCCCCAAGGCACCTATCTAGATGCATAGTGAGCACTTGGAACCCCCAGGTGCTTCACAAATTGATTAGTAAAAATGAAAAAGTGGAAAAAAAAACGCTTTTTCATTTTTATGAATCAATTTGTGAAGCACCTGGGGGTTCCAAGTGCTCACTATGCATTTAGATAGGTGCCTTGGGGGGTCTAGTTTCCAAAATGGGGTCACTTGTGGGGGAGCTCCAATATTTAGGCACATCAGGGGCTCTCCAAACGCAACATAGCGTCCGCTAATTATTCAAGCAAATTTTACAATCAAAAAGTCAAATGGCGCTCCTTCCCTTCCGAGCCCTGCCGTGTGACCAAACAGTGGTTTTTCCCCACATATGGGGTATCTGCGTGCCCAGGGGAAATTGCACAACAAATTTTGGGGTCCATTTTTTCTTGATACTCCTGTGAAAATAAAAAAAATTGGGTCTAAAGTAACATTTTTTTGAAAAAAGTTAAATGTTCGTTTTTTTCTTCCACATTCAAAAAATTCCTGTGAAGCACCTGAATGGTTAATAAAGTTCTTGAATGTGGTTTTGAGCACCTTGAGGGGTTCAGTTTTTAGAATAGTGTCACTTTTGAGTATTTTCTGTCAGAAAGACCTCTCAAAGTGACTTCAAATGTGATGTGGTCCTTAAAAAAATGTTTTTGTAAATTTTGTTGGAAAAATGAGAAATCACTGGTCAACTTTTAACCCTTATAGCTCCCTAACCAAAAAAAATTTTGGTTCCAAAATTGTGCTGATGTAAAGTACACATGTGGGAAATGTTATTTATTAAGTACTTTGTGTGACATATATCTCTGATTTAAGGGCATAAAAATTCAAATTTTGAAAATTGCAAAATTTTCAAAATTTTTGCCAAATTTGCGTTTTTTTCACAAATAAACGCAAGTGATATCGAAGAAATTTTACCAAAATCATGAAGTAAAATATGTCACGAAAAAACAGTCTCAGAATCAGGGGGATCCGTTGAAGCGTTCCAGAGTAATTACCTCATAAAGTGACAGTGGTCAGAATTGTAAAAATTTGACTGGTCATTAACGTGCAAACCACCCTCGGGGGTTAAGGAGTTAAAGTACACTCTGCGCCTCATCTTGACTGAAAAAAACAGAAATGTAGACATTTTTGCAAATTTCTTAAAAAAGAAAAACTGAAATATCACATGGTCAGAAGTATTTTCCCGGACCCATAGACTTGACGGGGAAAGTACCATCTGATTCTCGGAGGCAAATCGTGCATGCTGCAATTTTTTTCCTCGGACATGAGCATAGTCCCATAGAATTACATGGATACGAGCCCCCGCTCTTCCATGTTTTCTATGCGATACTGAGATCTCAGTCTGCGCAGGCTCTGACACCGGCGACTATTTTCCCTGAGTGCACCGTATAGGAAACATGGAAGTGCGGGGGCTCTGGACTTTCACAAAATGTATCACAGAGGACCATCAAACACCCTCTCCTACCACCCTGGGACTCGCAGCAACCCCCCCGGCAGCATCGTACTGCCGGACACCCCCTCCTCCAAGCGCAGGACCCGCGTCATCGCCCGCAGTATCGCCCGACTCCGGCCGCCGCCCCCGCCCCACTGGTAAGCTACATTCGGTCTATAAGACACAGCCCAATTTTCCTCCAAAATTTAGGTGCATAAAAGTGCATCTTATAGTCCAAAAAATACGGTACCCTGTAGTAAGTGAATAAATAGAAATAGTGCACGTAAATAATATAGGGAACTAAGTTAACATTGTTTTGATTAAAAAAAAAAGTAAAAGCCATACCACCACGACAAGGTATACCCAATTGGGATGGTACCTTAAACTCTTGTAGTTATTTACATGAAGTGCTACTATTTATTCACTTACTACAGGGTATTTGCTCATTTGGTTTTTATCTTAGGTTCTTTATTTTAAGGATGCACTGTGATAGTTTTTAAAATAAACAAGAAGTGGATAACCCCTTTAATAGTGGAGGGTTCATTGGACAAGATTCATCTCTATAACAGACAAGATTTTTTTCTCTTTATCTGGTTTGCACAGACCTCTCATTGATTTTGGATTGAAACTGTGTAATACATAATGTTTCCAGTGGTGGCACTGCAGCAAATTACACACTTTGGACCCCATCCGTCAAGACCGTGATTTTCTCGTCATTCTATGTTGGAGTCAGACGCTTCTGATTCATTATGAATCAGGAGTGTCTGACCAGCGGCGCACGCCACTTACTCTACAAGATTTATGGTGTAGGAAAAGCTACAGCTCATCATGAGTTAGATGAGATATGGTATCATACGCCCACACGGTCCCATTCACTTATTTTGGAAGAGCTGGGAGAAACTGGCTGTAACGGGTCTGGGAGGCGGAACCTCTGGGCTACTATACAAGGGAGCGGTCCTTGTAAGGGAGCGGGTGGCGACCAGGCAGGCAGTCACAGCAGGTGACCGGGACAGTCTCTGGGTGTACGGGCAGGAGGTCATGGCAAGTGATCAGGGCAGTCTCTGGAAGAACGGGCTGGAGGTCACGGCAAGTGACCGGGGCAGTCTCTGGAAGAACGGGCTGGAGGTCACGGCAAGTGACCGGGGCAGTCTCTAGGTAAGGGGTAGGTACGACCTGTGATGGCTGAACCTCCAGGTAGGCTAGCAAGGCAGATGGAGGATGTGTGCTCCCAGGTGAGCAAGCGAGAGTCTCTGGAATAGCAGGTGGTCACAGCACGTGACGGCGGAGCCTCCAGGTAGGCAAGCAGGCAGGTAGCGGAGAAGCGCTCCCAGGTGAGCGGGCAAGAGTCTGGAATAGCTGGTGGTCACAGCACGTGACAGCGGAGCCTCCGGGCAGGCAAGCAGGCAGGTAGTGGAGAAGCGCTCCCAGGTGAGCGGGCAAGCTGGTCCATAGACAGACTGACCGGAGTTGTAAGGCAGACCGTCGGACCTCAGGCAAGCAGGCAGGTAGCTGATGTGCGCTCCCAGGTGAGCGGGCAAGTTGGTCCTTAGACAGACTGACCGGAGTTGTAAGGCAGACCGTCGGACCTCAGGCAGGCAGGCAGGTAACAGGAAATCAGGCAGGATTAGGACAGCAAGCTGGCAGGAATCTGGCAGGTAACTGGCAGGTAACTGGCAACGGGACCTGAGGGCTAAAGCAGAGTAGAACGGTGCAACAACATTGCTCGGGCACCTCCATTTTGGAGGAGGTGCCTTATATATGGTAAAGTCCTCCGGCCATTGGCCGGGGACTCCTTAGGACGGCGCGCGCGGCCCCTTTAAGAGGGAGGGAGGGCGCGCGCGCGCGCCCTAAGCACAGTGGCCGGGAAGGAGCGCGCGCTGCCAGCAGAGCGGGAGAGGGACGCCGGGCACGGAGCAGAGCGGTGAGGGGAACAGCGTCCCTGCCTAGCAGAGGGCAGGGACGCCGGCACTACAGTACCCCCCCCTTTAGGCCCCCCCTTTTTTAGGCCAGATAGAAATTTAGCTAGGATGAGAGGGGCATGGATGTTCTCCCGGGGCTCCCACGTTCTCTCCTCAGGACCAAACCCCTTCCAATCTACCAGATAAAAGGTCTTTCCTCTTACCCTTTTGGTGGCAAGAATGTTCTCTCCCTCAAACTCGTCCTCAGCAGAAACCGGAGCAGGAGGCGTACCTGTAGACTTGGAAAAAGAGTTAAGCACCACGGGTTTGAGGAGAGATACATGGAAGGAGTTAGGGATCCGTAAGTTGGCCGGGAGTTTCAATTTATAGGCCACCGGGTTGATCTGACTGATGACCTCCAGAGGACCGATGAACCGAGGCCCTAACTTGTAAGAAGGTATCTTGAGTCGAACATATTTAGATGAGAGCCAGACTTTATCTCCTGGACGAAATTGTGGAGGATCCAGGCGTTTTTTGTCAGCGTGTCTTTTCATACGCTCGGATGACAGAAGGAGTGCGGACCGGGTACTCTCCCATATGGAGGAAAATTTGCTAACGAGAGATTCCGCAGCCGGGTTGTCCACAGAGGTGGAGACAGGAAAAGGAATCCGAGGATGCTGACCAAAGACTACAAAAAACGGGGATTTGGAGGAGGATTCGCTCTCGTGATTATTATAAGAGAACTCGGCCCATGGTAGGAGATCCACCCAGTCAGAATGGTGGGCATTAACGAAGTGCCGGAGGTAACTGGTCAGGTTCTGATTGATCCGCTCCACTTGACCATTGGACTGTGGGTGGTAAGCGGAAGAGAAGTCCAGGGTGACGTCTAGTAGTTTACAAGTGGCTCTCCAGAAACGTGAGGTGAACTGTACCCCACGATCCGACACGATGTGGAGGGGCAGGCCATGAAGACGGAAGATGTGGCGGATAAAGTCTTTAGCAGACGGAAGGATAAAGTCTTTAGCAGGTGCAGACGGAAGGCCTGGCAGGGGAATAAAGTGAGCCATCTTGGAAAAGCGGTCAGCGACCACCCAAATGACCGTACAACCGGCAGAGACGGGGAGATCAGTTATAAAGTCCATTGCTATATGCTGCCAGGGGGCAGCAGGTACAGGAAGCGGAAGGAGGCGTCCGGCTGGCAGATGTCTCGGGACTTTGTTGCGGGCGCAGGACACACAGGCAGAAACAAAGTCTATTATGTCCTTGTGCAGGGTAGGCCACCAATAGTGCCGGGCAATAAGCTGGAGGGTCTTTTTCTGACCGGCGTGGCCAGCTAGTTTAGACGAATGGCCCCAGTGTAGGATCTTCTCCCGATCAGGTACTGAAACAAACGTCTTACCGGGAGGGAGACGATTTAGACTCACGGGAGCCACCTGCATTACTCTGGCGGGATCGATGATATGTTTAGGTTCTTCCTCGAGATCGGACACCAGAAAGGATCGGGACAAGGCGTCTGCTTTGACGTTTTTGTCAGCCGGGCAAAAATGAAGAACAAAATCAAAGCGAGCAAAAAACAAGGACCACCGGGCTTGGCGTGGGTTAAGTCTCTGGGCATGCTGGAGGTAAGCCAAGTTCTTGTGGTCAGTGTAAATTATTACCGGATGAAGAGCCCCCTCGAGTAGGTAACGCCACTCCTCCAACGCCAGCTTGATGGCCAATAACTCTCGGTCTCCTATGGAATAGTTGCGCTCAGAAGAGGAGAAGAGTTTGGAGAAGAAGCCACAAGTTACCATTCTCCCGGAAGATGATTTTTGAGTAAGTACCGCTCCGGCTCCAGAGGAGGAGGCGTCAACTTCCAGGAAGAACTGCTTGTTGCCGTCCGGGCGATGCAGCACCGGGGCGGAAGAGAAGGCCTGTTTTAGGGAAAGAAAGGCCTCCTCTGCTTCGGGCGGCCACTCTTTGGGATTAGTACCCTTACGGGTGAGCGCGGAAATTGGGGCAGTCCGGGAAGAGAAGTGCGGGATGAAGAGGCGGTAATAGTTGGCGAAGCCCAGGAACCGTTGAATAGCCTTCAACCCCTCTGGTCGGGGCCATTTCTCGATGGCAGACAGTTTCTCAGGATCCATTTGTAGGCCGGTCTGAGAGATAATGTAGCCCAGAAACGGAAGCGAGGTCTGCTCAAAGAGGCACTTCTCATATTTAGCGTAGAGATGGTTCTGCCTGAGCCTGAGCAGGACCTGACGAACATCCCTCCGGTGAGTCTGGAGATCCGGAGAGAAGACCAAGATGTCGTCCAGGTACACCACTACGCAGGAGTAGAGAAGGTCCCGGAAGATGTCATTGACCAACTCTTGAAAGACGGCAGGAGCGTTACAGAGGCCAAAGGGCATTACCAGATATTCATAGTGGCCGTCCCGGGTGTTGAATGCCGTCTTCCATTCATCCCCCTGACGGATACGAACCAGGTTGTACGCCCCACGGAGGTCCAGTTTGGTGAAGATTCTAGCCCCCCTCAGACGATCAAATAACTCCGGAATGAGCGGAAGGGGGTACTTATTCTTCACCGTGATCTGGTTAAGGCCTCTATAGTCTATACAGGGACGGAGAGAGCCGTCCTTCTTTTTGACGAAAAAGAAGCCTGCTCCCGCCGGGGAGGTAGATTTCCGGATGAATCCCCTGGCCAGATTCTCCTCAATATATTCGGACATCGACCGGGTCTCAGCAGCGGATAATGGATAAATACGCCCACGGGGAGGAGAAGTACCAGGTAACAGGTCGATAGGGCAGTCGTATGGTCTATGAGGGGGTAGTGTCTCTGCCTCCTTTTTATTAAAGACATCAGCATAAGACCAATAAGGAATCAGAAGTCCAGGTAGATTAGCTGGGGTAGGAGGACGGACGGGATGAACGGGAACCAGACAGGTCTTATGGCAGCCCTGTCCCCAGCGAAGGACTTCTCCGGTCTGCCAGTCAAGAATGGGTGCATGTTTCTGGAGCCAAGGTAGGCCTAGCAAGAGGGCGTGAGAGAGTCCAGGCAGAACATGGAAGGAGATACTTTCAGAATGCAGCATTCCCACCTGCAGAGTAATGGATTCGGTGATGAGTTGGATGGGGCGTGGTAAGAGCCCCCCATCCACGGCAGCAACAGACAAGGGTACAGCCAGAGGTTTGGTGGGGATGCGGTATTTCTCTACCAGGGACTGTGAAATAAGATTCCCGGCTGCTCCAGAGTCCAGTTGGGCTCGTTCGAAATAACGGTTCTCCCCGTAGACAATTGAAACTGACAACAGCAGGGATGGAGAGGATTTATTCTTGTCTAGGTGGACCTCTCTGAGCGAACCTAGACACAGGCGTTTCCCGACCTCTCCGGGCAGGCACGGATCCGGTGCTCCTTACTGCCACAGTAGAAGCAGGTCCCCTCGGCACGGCGTAAGTCCTGACGGGTCTTGACCATCTTGGTCTGGTCGACCTGCATAGGCTCAGGAGGGTGTACCTGGTTAGAGACAGAAGGAGTGACGGGTTTCTGAAAAGTAGGAGCTAGACGTGGTAAACTCCTCTCACGGGTGACCTCTCTGGCACGCTCCTGGAACCGTAGGTCAATCCGGGTGGCAAGAGTTATTAAGTCATCGAGAGTGGTAGGAATGTCCCGACCGGCAAGTTCATCTTTAATACGGCCGGACAGACCCTCCCAGAAGACGGAAACCAGAGCGTCGTTATCCCAGGCCAGCTCCGAGGCAAGGGTACGGAACCGTATGGTATATTGGCCCACGGTGAGACTTTCCTGACGGAGGCGTAGCAACGATGATGCGGATGAGGTCTTCCGTCCGGGTTCGTCGAAGACTTTCCGGAAAGCCGTGAGAAAAGCAGGCAAGTTGGACACCAGGGGGTCTCCTCTCTCCCATAGAGGATTTAGCCAGGCCAGGGCCTCCCCGGTGAGATGGGACATGATGAATGCAATTTTGGCTCGGTCGGAGTTAAACTGGTGGGACAATAGTTCAAAGTGCAGGGTGCACTGATTTATGAAGCCCCGAGCCTGGGCTGAGTCGCCTCCGAAGCGAGGAGGTGCAGAAAGCCGAGGTCCGGGGTAGGATATCATGGTGTTAGTGGACAGCGGAGCTGCCGGATTGCGAGACATGGCACTGGCGGAGGTTGTTGGTGGAACAGTCAGAGTGTCCAGGCGAGTATTGACATTCCGCAGGTGACCCAGGATGGACTCCTGTTGGGACCTTTGAGGGGACAGTTCATGACACAGGTCCGAGAGCGAGGGAGCTTGGGTGCCACCGGGTTCCATGGCCCGAGCAAACTGTAACGGGTCTGGGAGGCGGAACCTCTGGGCTACTATACAAGGGAGCGGTCCTTGTAAGGGAGCGGGTGGCGACCAGGCAGGCAGTCACAGCAGGTGACCGGGACAGTCTCTGGGTGTACGGGCAGGAGGTCATGGCAAGTGATCAGGGCAGTCTCTGGAAGAACGGGCTGGAGGTCACGGCAAGTGACCGGGGCAGTCTCTGGAAGAACGGGCTGGAGGTCACGGCAAGTGACCGGGGCAGTCTCTAGGTAAGGGGTAGGTACGACCTGTGATGGCTGAACCTCCAGGTAGGCTAGCAAGGCAGATGGAGGATGTGTGCTCCCAGGTGAGCAAGCGAGAGTCTCTGGAATAGCAGGTGGTCACAGCACGTGACGGCGGAGCCTCCAGGTAGGCAAGCAGGCAGGTAGCGGAGAAGCGCTCCCAGGTGAGCGGGCAAGAGTCTGGAATAGCTGGTGGTCACAGCACGTGACAGCGGAGCCTCCGGGCAGGCAAGCAGGCAGGTAGCGGAGAAGCGCTCCCAGGTGAGCGGGCAAGCTGGTCCATAGACAGACTGACCGGAGTTGTAAGGCAGACCGTCGGACCTCAGGCAAGCAGGCAGGTAGCTGATGTGCGCTCCCAGGTGAGCGGGCAAGTTGGTCCTTAGACAGACTGACCAGAGTTGTAAGGCAGACCGTCGGACCTCAGGCAGGCAGGCAGGTAACAGGAAATCAGGCAGGATTAGGACAGCAAGCTGGCAGGAATCTGGCAGGTAACTGGCAGGTAACTGGCAACGGGACCTGAGGGCTGAAGCAGAGTAGAACGGTGCAACAACATTGCTCGGGCACCTCCATTTTGGAGGAGGTGCCTTATATATGGTAAAGTCCTCCGGCCATTGGCCGGGGACTCCTTAGGACGGCGCGCGCGGCCCCTTTAAGAGGGAGGGAGGGCGCGCGCGCGCGCCCTAAGCACAGTGGCCGGGAAGGAGCGCGCGCTGCCAGCAGAGCGGGAGAGGGACGCCGGGCACGGAGCAGAGCGGTGAGGGGAACAGCGTCCCTGCCTAGCAGAGGGCAGGGACGCCGGCACTACACTGGCATGAAAGTGCAAAAAGTCACGAAACTTTTGAGCAACTCTTAGTTGCTCAAAAAATTGTGACTTTTCAAAGCAATTTCCACCAGAATTCTAGAGTAATCGCTTTGATAAATCAGGGCCTTGCTGTCTGGATTCTCCACAGATCATATCTGATCAAAGGACACCTACATTTTTGGTCCATTGACAGTAATCAGAGAAGTAAGTATTGGGCAAAGGAGACAACCTCCCAAAAAAGTGGAGTACATCGTATATACTATGTTTCTTGAGTGTTTTTGTCACTTTTTGCGCTTATCTCAAAAGTTTTGAAAGGTTCTAAATAATTTGTGTGACAGAAAGGAGCCTAACTTTTGTTAAAATGAATAATGGTGTACACAACTTTGGGCAGGCATATTGATGTAAGTCTGACTCTCAAAAGAAATCGAAATAAAAATAATTATGATAATTCTGGAAAGAAGAGACCCCTTAAACAAGGGATTATGTTATCTATGCCATTTTTATTGTTTGCTTAGACACTTTTTAAACCTTACTACAAGATTGAAAAAGGGGTGAAATATATTTTTTATTTATGAGAGACAGAGTAAAATAATAAAAACGGTAATGTAAGATGATGTTTAGTCATTGACTCAATTTTTTTGTTCCACTTGTAACATTTCAATAGATTTTGCCCAATTTCCACCATTATTATGGTCACTGTTGTTACCTCTTGTGTTTGCCTCTCAACGATGTGGTCTCACGATGTGGTCACCTCTGAGTGCTTGGAGGAGTTTACCTGTCAATGAAATTAGTTTTTGGGTTTTCAGTTTTCTATAATCATAGTGTTTAATGGGGGATCAGCAGGAAAGCCAATTTTCAGTAATGGAAAGCCTAGGTTTTACAATTTTTCCTAATCCCAAATTAGCTCCAGCTCAGTCGTCTCCATCATTTAGCTCTCCAGTTGTTCTGACAGTGCCATACTGAGTATAGTCATTGTAGTTGGCTACCACTACTCAATCTCATACCGGTATCCCGATTATTAGTTGGACCTTCAACTGAGTGGGAAAGATCACATCAGTATGTGTAGGACCAGCCCTTATTTAGTAGAAACCTCGAGATTAAATTGTTGGAATTTTCCTTTCAAATTAATACTTTATCTCAACTCACAGGCCTCCAGCTACGAGAGGAAGAAAATTAAATAAGGAAATATATTTTT
Organism: Phyllobates terribilis; assembly: GCF_046119375.1. Taxonomy (NCBI): domain Eukaryota; kingdom Metazoa; phylum Chordata; class Amphibia; order Anura; family Dendrobatidae; genus Phyllobates; species Phyllobates terribilis. The sequence continues at coordinate 1,184,928,573 of NW_027362761.1, read as the reverse complement.
CTTTCATGCTAATCATGTACTCAAGACAGTGCTCAAGTGCATTCATATTCATTGAGATACATCTACCTGACACATCCTATTAGTCAATGAAGTTAGAGTTCATTGAGTTGTCATTAGTACTGCTTGACAGTCGCAGCGCCGCTTCCTATTTATCCTTTAGGCCAAGCTCACACAATATAGTTCTTGATACATTTTTTTTTTCTTAGCCAAAAGTCTTTTTTTTATCTTTTTTTTGAGTTATGGATCCACATTTGACTTTGGACTCCAAAAATGCATCAAAAATTGCCATATATGAACCCAGGATGGATTTTTAGCTGTTGGGGGGGAATTAATCCAAAAAGCCAAACACACTTATTTCAGGATAGGTGATGAGAAATGTCTGAGCACTTTGGGCCACCCTTTTGGAGCACCCACTGATAGCTAAAATAGCCCCCCCGGTCTTCTATCTGCACAATTCCAGTTAAATGTACTGGTGTTTGAGCATGTCATCATTGCCTATGGGGTTAGTGGAAATTTGCTTAAAGTGGAACATCGTTCTTGGCTGTGTCCATCAACATCCACATCCTTGCCTGCAAAATTTTCCATTCTTCCCACTGCATTGAAAGTATTGAGGGACTCGACACCTTCATTCTAATATTGGGGTCTACCAGTGATCAGAAATATGGCAAATATCTATTGAGAGAAAATCCCTGTATCCAAAAAGTCCTTCCTACCTCCTAATGTATCTCGGGTACATTTACTCATCTCTCTCGGAAGAAAAGTTAAAGAGAATTTCTGGATTCACAAACCATTTTTGCATTTCTTACTGATGAAATTACCTATGTCTAAAAGTGTCCTGACATGTTAAATAGCATTTGGCCAACAACTATTCCTTCCAAGCCTCCCATATTTGCATGCACGTGTTCTTGATGAGGAATGGGAAGTGCAAACCATTGTATCCCATCATTCATATAACATAGCCGGTACTGTCAAAACTGGTAGACTACCTTCCAGCTACTTTTGGATATGAATCAGTGCCAAGAGTTATCCATAGAATTTGACTACTGTAATCACTTCCACCCCCGTTCTGCCCATTTCTGCCCCATCCACCTCCATCTTACCATTAGAGATGAGCGTTGTTCTACTCGAACTGTTCGCCAATCTCAAATTCGAGCTGTTTTGGGCGGTGTTCGAGCCGGTCGGCGAACACGAACAATTTGAGAAAAATTCGGCTGTTCGAGGTTATGTTCGATAACTGTTCGTGCACCAAAATCATAACTGGATTTTTTCTCAGTAATGATGAAAATTAATGTTAATACGCAGTTTGAGTGTACAGCGGGGCGGGGGGAGGGGCAGGGGATGGATCTCTGCAGGAACAATGAAGATCTCCATTTTTTTTTCTCTTTCCCGCATTTGCAGTGGGGAGGTGCAATCTGTCAGCCTATCAGCAGCGCACACACGGAGCGAAGTGCTTTTTTTCACACAAGCAAGGGCATGTGTGATTGGCAGTGTATGTCACATGTCCTTGCCCTATAAGACCAAGCCATTTTCCCCGTCGCCACCATTTTCTCACTGCTGCAGCTGCGTGTTAGACGGCACCGCTGTTGCTGTGTGCGCTATACCTTGTTAATTTCAAGCCAATTTTCGCACAAATATACAGATAGCTTGGGAGTAGGGAATAGTTGTGATTGCAGTCCTTTTAAGGACTAGGTTACAGCATTTCCTACGACTTTTATCAGGCAGGTCTGTGCTCTTAAATAGATAGATTGTGGGAGTAAAGACTAATTGTAATTGGAGTCCTTTTCAGGACTAGGTTACATCAGTTCCTATCAGTTTTTGCCAGGCAGGTCTGTGCCAGTGCTGTGCAAGTTTTTTTCACAGCATTTGGCTGAATCTAGCAAAGCTTATCCTTTTTGGCCTATTGCAGAGTGTGTTAGTCAGTGGAGTAGCCTATCTGTGTTGCAAGATATACCACCTGTGTATAGAATACCAATTTTTTTACTGCACCTAGTGAAGTAAAATCTTTTGGGCATAGCATCATTCTATTAGTCCATCTATACTGACCTCCATCAGGTTGCAAACTGAATATAATTTTTTTCTGCATCTAGCTCTGAAAAAATATTTGGGCTTCTAGCAGTGTGTGGGACTTGGTCTATTAGTCCATCTATACTGACCTCCATCAGGTTGCAAATTAAAAATAATTTTTTTCTTCATTTAGCTCTGAAAAAATATTTGGGCTTCTAGCAGTGTGTGGGACTTGTTCTATTAGTCCTTCTATACTGACCTCCAGCAGGTTGCAAATTGAATATAATTTTTTTCTGCATCTAGCTCTGAAAAAATATTTGGGCTTCTAGCGGTGTGTGGGACTTGGTCTATTAGTCCATCTATACTGACCTCCATCAGGTTGCAAATTAAAAATAATTTGTTTCTGCATCTAGCTCTGAAAAAATATTTGGGCTTCTAGCAGTGTGTGGGACTTGGTCTATTAGTCCATCTATACTGACCTCCATCAGGTTGCAAATTAAAAATAATTTTTTTCTTCATTTATCTCTGAAAAAATATTTGGGCTTCTAGCAGCGTTTGGGACTTGTTCTATTAGTCCATCTATACTGACCTCCATCAGGTTGCAAATTAAAAATAATTTTTTTCTGCATCTAGCTCTGAAAAAATATTTGGGCTTCTAGCGGTGTGTGGGACTTGGTCTATTAGTCCATCTATACTGACCTCCATCAGGTTGCAAATTAAAAATAATTTTTTTCTGCATCTAGCTCTGAAAAAATATTTGGGCTTCTAGCAGTGTGTGGGACTTGGTCTATTAGTCCATCTATACTGACCTCCATCAGGTTGCAAATTGAATAAAAAAATTTTCTGCATCTAGCTCTGAAAAAATATTTGGGCTTCTAGCGGTGTGTGGGACTAGGTCTATTAGTCCATCTATACTGACCTCCATCAGGTTGCAAATTAAAAATAATTATTTTCTGCATCTAACCCAGCCAATAGTTTTGGCCTAATACCACAGTTTGGCCACTCAGCTCTGCTCGGTTACCATCCATTGTTTTTTTGTGCAAACAACTCCAGAGTTGTGAATTAGTTAACCACCAAAATGAGTGGAAAAAGGCCTGCTGCTGGTGGAAAGGGGAATAGGCGTGTTGGGAAGGGGAAAAAAGGTTGTGTCCGTGGGGTAGGTGCAGAAGAAAGACCATCTTCCAGCCAAACTAAAATGTCTACTTCTTTTAGCGGACAATGTGATAAGATCCCTTTCTTACGGCCACGCCAATCGCTACAAATTCCAGATGAGGCACAAAAACAGCAGGTGCTTCAACGGATATCAAGTGCTCCTTTAAGTGGGCTCTCCTCCACATCAACTTCAACATCACAAATACTCCAGTCCTCAAAGGTGTCACCCAAATCGCACTTGCTTCCTCACAGCTCCCAAATCTCCAGCTGCCCGTCTGAGTATGAGGTAGAACAGATGGTTGAGTCTGCAGAGCTGTTTACTCATACTATAGCCTGGGAATCAGAGGTCGACTCCAGCGCTTCTGTGAATCCAGACGAAGAAATGATCTGCACTGATGCCCAGAATCTTTATGAGTCGGATCCAGGACCAGACGCAGAAGGTTCTGACCATAATGTAGACCCTCATTCCCAAACTGTAACTCCTGTTGGTGGAGACAATGAGGAAGACGATGATAAGACTCAAATACCTGATTGGAGCGACAACTTTAGTTTTTTGTCAGGGCAGGAACAGGTTGGCTCTGAGGACGACGGGTGTGATAACGCACAGGGTGATGATGATGAGGTCGGAGATCCCACTTACTGTCAACCCACAGTCAGCCAAGAGATGAGGTCAGCAGAGGAGGTGGAGGAAGATGCTAGTGACGACGAGGTCAGGTTGCGCCTTCCTGGACAGAGACGTAGTACTGGAAGCACGTCAAGAACTGCATCCTCAAACACAACTCTGCCTCTCACCACAAGTCGTGGTGGCTCTTCAGGTTGCATGGGTGCTAAGCCTTGCATAGCCTGGGCATTTTTTCAGATCGATAAAGATGACCCAACTCGTGTTATCTGTAACATTTGTCAGCAAAAGCTAAGTAGAGGCCAAAAAATACATAGTTTGAGTACTTCATGCATGAACCGGCACATGGACATGAAGCATAAGTTGCAGTGGGAAGCTCAGTGTGCTACAATGCGGTCTAGCCGGCCGGGCCAACCACCGTCTGCCATATCTTGTGCATCCGCGGCCTCTTCATCCTCTGTGACTGGGGGGACAGCAGTCACACCTGTTTTGGGGCGCAGACCTGCCACCTCTTTACCCGCAACAGCCAGCGTGATTGGCAGGTCATAATTTTCTTTGGAGGTGGTAACACCAGCTGGTCTTGAGCGCTGTCCGACATCGATAGCACCACCTTTGGATCAAGGCAACCTAACATGTCCGCCTGCATCTTCCTCACAGACCGGCAGTTTGCCGGGGACACCCTTATCAACCCCGTCTAAGCACAATAGCCAGCCCTCGGTCCCTCAGATGTGGACAAGTAAAAGACCATTTCCTCCTAGCCATGAGAAAGCTAAGAGGTTGAATTTCACCATCTGCAAGCTCTTGGCTACAGAAATGCTGCCTTTCCGCCTGGTGGACACAGAGGATTTTCGAGACCTTATGTCCGTCGCAGTGCCCCAGTACCAGATGCCCAGTCGGCACTACTTCTCAAAGAAAGGTGTGCCTGCGCTCCACCAGCATGTCGCACACAACATCACCGCTTCTTTGAGAAACTCTGTGTGTGACAGGGTGCATTTCACCACAGACACTTGGACGAGTAGGCATGGACAGGGGCGTTACATGTCGCTGACTGGGCACTGGGTAACTATGGTGACAGCAGGACAAGGGGCTGCTGTCCAAGTCTTGCCGTCCCCACGAGTTGTGCGTCAATCCTCTTTATGTCATTTTTCCTCCACTGCTTCTGCCTCCTCAACCTCCTCTCGGTCTTCCACCTGCACCCAAAGCCTGTCTGGTCATGCCACAAGCTTTCTAACTGCGCAGAAGGGATCCTGCACACCTCCTTACTATGCTGGCAGTAGGGCTCAACGTCATCAGGCGGTTTTTACATTGAAATGTCTGGGAAATGTGAGTCACACAGCTGAGGAGTTGTGGTCAGCTCTGGAGAACCAATTTCATGAATGGTTGTCTCCACTGGACCTGAAACCAGGGAAGGCCGTGTGCGACAATGCTGCAAACCTGGGTGCGGCCCTTCGCCGGGGCAATGTCACACACGTGCCTTGTATGGCTCACGTGTTGAACCTGGTTGTCCAGCAATTTTTAGCCCACTATCCCAGACTAGATGGCCTTCTGCAGAGGGCACGGTCGCTGTGTGCTCACTTCCGCCGTTCGCATCCCGCAGCTCAGCGACTTACATCTCTACAGAAGTCGTTGGGCCTGCCACTTCACCGGCTAAAATGCGATGTGCCTACCCGGTGGAATTCAACTCTGCACATGTTGCAGCAACTGTGGCAGCACCGACAAGCCCTGGTGCAATACGTTCTGACGTATAGCCTGGGCCAACGAGATTCAGAGGTGGGGCAAATCACGCTGGAGGAGTGGTCTCAGATCAGGGACCTATGCACCCTTCTGCACAGTTTTGAAATGGCGACGAAGATGTTTAGTGCTGACGATGCCATTATCAGCATGACTATTCCGGTGATTTACATGCTGGAGCACATGTTAAACAGAATTCGGAGTCAGGTGGTGGCACAAGAGGAGGTGGAGGAAGTAGAGGAGGAGGAGTTGTATGCGGAAGGGCTAACATCTGCAAGGTCCAGACGGTCGGCAGCACCAGGGCGGCAGGCATGTGAGGGTGGGGGAGATGATTTTAACAGGGCGCATGGTAGCAGCCAAACTAGTGAGGAAGGTGCAGGAGCCCAGGAAGAAGTGGAGGATGAACTGATGGAAGACTCATCAGATGAGGGAGACCTTGATCACATTTCTGTTGTGCGAGGTTGGGGGGAGAGGACAGAGGAAGGAAGCATGATTGTTACCTCGCCACCAACACAACAGGGACTTGGTGCTCCTGGATGCGCAACACACATGAGTGCCTTCTTGCTGCACTACCTGCAACATGACCCTCGAATTGTGAGAATTAGAAATAATCCTGACTAGTGGGTTGCCACACTGTTAGATCCCCGGTACAAAAGTAAATTTGCAGAAATTTTTCCTGCCATAGAAAGGGATGCACGCATGCAGGAGTATCAGCAGAGACTGTTGCAGAATCTTACATGTGCTTTTCCACAAAATACCAGTGGTGCACGTAGTGAATCTCACAGTTCCAACTTGCCAACCGTGGGACCGTCAAGTGTTCAGCACTCAAACCGTAACAGAACCACAGTATCTGCTGGTAACATCAATTTTGCGGAATCATTTCACCACTTTTTTAGCCCATCCTTTGCAAGGCCACAGGAGACAAGAAGTCTGACACATAGTCAACGCCTAGAGACGATGGTACAGGAGTATCTCCAAGTAAACATTGAAGCCACGACTGTGTCACTGGACCCTTGCTCTTTTTGGGCTTCCAATCTGGATAAATGGCCGGAGCTAGCCACTTACGCCTTGGAGATCTTGTCATGCCCCGCAGCCAGCGTTCTGTCTGAACGTGTGTTCAGCGCTGCTGGTGGTGTGCTGACAGATAAGCGCACGCGGCTCTCCACTGATAATGTAGACAGACTCACGTTCATAAAGATGAACAAATCATGGATCCGAAACGACTTTTCTACCCCTGTGTCATCCTGGGGAGAGTAAAAGCTTGATGATTGGTTAAAATCACCCTACCAACCGTTTTAAGCTTTCAAATTACTAATCATGTTTATCTGTATCTTGACTGGAAAATAATTTGGGCTTTGTAGCAGTGTGCAGCACTGATCCTATTAGGCCATCTATAATAAGCTTCACCAGATTTAAAATTAAAAATAATTTTTAGCTGCATCTAGCCCGGAAAATAATTTTGGGGCTCCGAGATGCGCAAGACACATAAGTGCCTTCTTGCTGCACTACCTGCAGCATGACCCTCATATTGTCAGAATTCGAAGTAATCATGACTACTGGGTTGCCACACTCTTAGATCCCCCAAACTTTTCGATCAACCTTTTCATTTTAATAAAGACCAAAAAAATGGTCATTTTTGAAATTATAAGCATTAGCAGGTTTTAGAAACTGAAATCAAACAGTTTTCAACTCAAAACTTTATTCTAGGTGATGTTACATTTTCACATAGGACCCCTTGTTCGAAAGGAGCTTCTGAACTCTCTCGTCCATTGAATTTGTCAGGTTTTGGATGGTTTCTGCTTCAATTGTTTTGCATGAGGACAGAATACCCTCCCAGAGCTGTTGCTTAGATGTGAACTGCCTCCCGCCATCATAGACACTCCTTTTAATGATGCTCCAAAGGTTCTGAATGGGGTAGAGGTCAGGGGAGCATGGGGGTCACACCATAAGTTTGTCCCCTTTTATGCCCATATCAGCCAGAGATGCAGATGTTTTATGTGCAGCATGAGATGGTGCATTATCATGCAGAAAAATGATCTTGCTGTGAAATACACGGTTCTTCTTCTTGAACCATGGCAGGAAGTGCTGTTTGAGAAAATCCACATACATTATGGAGTTCATCTTTAGCGCCTTCAGGGATCCTAAAGGGGCCGACAATCTCTCTCCCCATGATTCCAGCCCAAAACATTACTCCACCTCCTCCTTGTTGGCGCTGTAGCCGTGTTTGCGTGGGGTGTCCATCAACCAGCCATCCTCCACTCCATTCATCTGGACCATCGAGCGCTGCACGGCACTCATCCGTGAACAAAACAGTTTTGAAATCAGTCTTCATGTAATGTTTGGCCCACTGGAGCCGTTTCTGCTTGTGTGAAGTGGATAGAGGAGGTCGACAGGATGGCGTATGCACAGCTGCAAACCTCTGAAGGACCCTGCATCTTGTTGTTCGGGGGACGTTGGAGGCACAAGCAGCTTCAAAAACTTGTCTGCTGCTATGACAAGGCTTTTTTGCCGCTGCTCTTTCAACCTGACGTAATTGCCTGTAGGAAAGAGTCCTCAATTTGCCCTTATCAGCACGCACACGTGTGTACTGTGAATCAGCTACATACTTCTTGATTGCCAAGACACTTCATCCTGATCATCGCACAATGTTGATTGTAGTCATGCCTTGACCTAAACACTCCACAATTTGTTGCTTCTCAGCAGCCGACACATCCTTTTTCTTTCCCATTTTGGCAGAAAATGTAGGCTGCTTAATAATGTGAGAGAGCCTTCTTAAGTAGTCTTGCCTTTCATTGGACACACCTGCCAAACTAATTAGCACAGGTGTCTGCAATTGCTTACAGTGATATAAAGAGCCCTGACACACATCACCATCAATGAGTTTAACTGACAAACAAACAAATTCTTCCCTTATCACTCCTAAACACTTTTTGCATAATAATTTGGAACGCGGTGTACATGTGCTTTTCCACAAAACACCAGTGGTTCACGTAGTGAATCTTACAGTTCTAACTTGCCAACCGTGGTCTGTATGGAATTGTTCAATAAAGGGCCCAAAATTAAGATAACATAGATGGGAGAGGTCTCTATGAATAGGAATTCCTAAGTATTTGATACCCTGTGAGGGCCAGGCAAAGGGAAAGTTGGACTGGATGGAATCCTATATGGATTTAGGGAGGGAGACATCGAGGGCCTCAGACTTCGCTGCATTGATTTTAAAATTTTACCATGTAACAAAGTGATCTATTTCAGCCATAACAGCAGGGATGGATATATGTGATTGAGTGATATATACTAGGACATCATCAGCAAATAGAGAGCACTTGTACTCGGTGCCTCCCACCTCAATCCACCTAATATTGGGGTTATGGCGAATTGATGAGAGCAGGTGCTCCGTCACTAGGATGTATAAGAGAGGGGACAGAGGACATCCCTGCCTTGTCCCATTGGTGATTGTGAAAGGTGATGAAAATGTTCTGACGCACCCCCTGGGCCTTGGGACACCCGGAGCCGGACCCTTTTTGGTGGATGCTGGTGGTTGTAGTCTTCGTGGCGGCGATCCGGTTCCGTGGCTCAGGGCGGTCAAACCAGTGGCGGAACTATTTATGTGGTTTTGATGTTTAAATGTCCGACTACGCCACCCGTGGATTGCGGTCAGAGTGAACCGCCGCTACAGGGCAGACCGCTAAGGCTGGTGTTGTGGGTGCAGCAGAGCGTAGCATAACTCCCCAGGGGAGGAGTATAGCCTCAGGGCAGTGTATGCGGAGGATGGGGGTGATGGTGCAGGGCAGCAGCAGTAATGACACGGAGTCAGTGATGCAGTTCAGGGCCTTTACTCACAGTTCTTATTATCCAGACCACGTCTGCAGGTAACGGCTGCCCACGTCGTACTGTGCTCACCAGGTGAGGGGCTCAGACAACTCCCAGATAACTTTGGAGCGCTTCACAGGACCCCCTTTGTGTGTCCTTTGTCTGGCCTTTCTTACCAACACTTCTGTCCGGCTGCCTCGGGCCTCCTCTTGGTAAACTTGGCGCCAGTTTCCCTGACCCTATGTGGTGCCTTCCTAGCGGGTGGAGCAAGGGGCTGCGCCACATAAAATGTCAGAGCCTCCGGTTTCTAGCTGAGGGTCGTTTCCTGCCTCCACTAGTTCGGGGACCGGTCTCCCCCTTTGGCCTGACCCCTCCACGCAGGTGGATTCGGGCGTGCGGTGGCGACTCGCCCGTCCGCACCCCTGGGATCCCTTCATTCCTCGTTCCTGGAGCCTTCTCCGCTCCTCTTCCTTCCTTCTCCCTCTTGCAGGCCTGGGCCTCTGTTACTAGGCCCGCCTCCGGAGCAGAGCTCATGCAGAGCCCCTGCTCCCTGCCACTTCTGCTCAGACTTCTCTGCACTGAACTAAGATGGTGCCCACCTTTTATACTCCCTTCTCAATGCACCCAGGAACTGCTTCCTCCCTGCTTCTGCACTGCAGGGTTCCACTTCCTCAGTGTTCCCTCCCCCCACTCCAGCCAGGGACAGGGACTGTCGTGCCCATCTCAGGGGCATATTGGTCGCCCTGCCCCACGGCAATGTGGTGTAATGCATGCAGGTGTCGGGTCCTGATCCACACTCCATCCTTATCTGAGAGTGAGATATCACACCTCTGGGTGAGGTGCAATACGTCTGTAGCAACCGAGCCCTCGGTGCTACAGTTCCATTTATCTTCAGCCTAGGTGACGTATTGTGATACAGGGCCGTGATTTTGGCTATAAAAGGGTCCCCTAGACCCCTACCCCAAGCTTTTTAAGAGAATCATATATGGCGTGCCAGGAGACTCTATGGAATGCTTTCTCAGCATCCAACGAGAGTATCTACTTACAAATTTTTAACTGCATCTAGCCCAGGAAATACTTTGTGCCTAGTAGCAGTGTCTGCTAGTCAGCGGATTATCCCGGCTGTTAAGCAAGCTACACCACCTGTAGTTTGGACACTTAATTTTTTCAAAGGAAATGCTTCGGGACCACGGGATACTTAGTGAAGAGCATCAGGAGGCACCCCAAGGCATAGGGGCTGGGACTGGCACTAGGATGCCTTGCGGTGGACAGCCGAGCTCGATCCTTATAAAAGCTTTTTAACTGCAGCAGCTTTAGTGGACGCTACTGGAGCTGGAATTACGCGGCTGCTGGCATGAGACTTGCCCTCCAATAGATCCTTGTAAATGGATTTAAAGTGTATTCATTCAAATTAGAGGGACAATTTAAATTAAAAAGCTTAGAGCTGCCTCCACCACAGGGGGGCTCTCTCGACCCACCAGCGGACAGGCACCAGTATTGGGAGAGGGGGGCTGGCCGTCAGGGTTCACCGCGGCTCTGGCACAAACCCGGCGACACGGAGGTGGCACGGGCAGGAGCGGACTGGCCGTCTCGGCTTCTCACTTTTTGGATTTTAGAAGGGCATGACATGCCTATATCTGTGTCTCCCCCTCCTTTTACTCCTCCACCTCTTTTCTTTTCGCATGACTATTTGTACTTGTCACTTTTCCATGTGTTAGTTGTGTCTTCTGAGCAGTTTGTCAGCTTTTGGACACCTTTGAAGGTGTTTTCTATGTGTTTCTATGTGTTTTTGTTTGCCTGCCATTGGTTTTAACGGTGTTCGAAGGTGTTCGACGAACAGTTCGACGAACAGTTCGGCGAACACACGGGTGTTCGACGAACCGAACCGAACTCGAACACTACGGGGGTGGCTCAACACTACTTACCATTTTGTTGAAGATGGCCAAAAATGCAAAACCTCAAGTTGCACAAACATTTTGAGACTTTACACAGTGTTTCACACCAGAATTTTGGCATAATCACTTTGATGAACCAAGGCCTATATGTTTAGCATATTTCTTGAAGGCACATAAGTTTTATGGATACTTGCTCATTTTGAACTCCTTCATGGGTTTTCTTTGGGTCACATTAAGCATTGATTAGGGTAAAGATGTAAAGAAAACCCCAAAAACCTCCTCTCCAATCCCTCTTCTTTCTTTTTCCATTGTTTTGCTTTAGACTAGAAGGGGTGGGCAGATTCTGGTGAATGACATCATTAGTTTTGCCCATCTTCTCCATTTAAGGACATCAGAACAGTCTTAATCTTCCATATGTCCCATATTTTGCCACTGGAGGGGGATCACATAAAGAAAGGTTCTAGTTTAATCCTAGAAAATGAAGGATGTCATAGCTGAATAAAGTTAATCCACCTTGCCAACATATCTTGTGACTGTCATTTTAAATAGTTTTATAGGTTGGACTTATGTAATAGTTTACAGGGGACGCTTCTCTAACTTTTTGGCAAGTTCAAAACTAAAATAAAATCAAAATGAGCAAATACCCAGCAGTAAGTAGATAAGTAGATAGTCATAGTACATGTATATTACATAGGATACTTAGTTGACACTATTTTTATCAAAAAACCATAAAAGCCATCTCACCATGACAAAGTGTACCCAATAGGATAGTCCTATTTTTAATATTAAACCACTATATGAGACAGCAGACCTCAATATAGATGGGGCAGAGGAGGACTCACACCCGACTTTTCAGACACCTGCCCATGGAAAGCTATATAGACAAAATGCCCAGGTCATACTAAGGGAACCGCTCGTCTGTTTGTACAAAGTACAAAAAAATGAAAGCAAAACCAAAGAAATGAGCCGCAACATATGTTAGTGCAAGTGCAATTTCTAGGTAAATAATGAAATAGTACATGCTATTAACATAAGTAACTTAATTGACACTATTTTGAACATGTTAAAGGGGTTTTCCAGTACTTTATATACTTAATGTATCCCCCCGGGGCCCCTAAGACTTTTTGTAATTAGCTTACATTGCTGATAATGCCTGTGAGCAGCGCTATCACTGGCCGCTCACAGGCATCACGTGACCCCCGGCTGCAGCCGGCTCTGACATCCGCTGATGTCACGACAAGTGCTGGCAGCAGCCGGGGGTCTTTGTCTTCTATGTTCCAGGAGGATGCCAGGCTGTGGGCGGGGTTACCCCCGCGTCACACCCGGCATCCACCGCGCGCTCTGCCTCTCGCTATTCATTGGGAAAGTGCGTGGTGGATGCTGGGTGTGACGTGGGGGGGTAACCCCGCCCACAACCCAGCAGCCACTGCAGGGACCCCAGCGCCGAGTCACGCCTCACTTGTAGTGACATCAGCGTGGGGTCACGTGATGCATGTGAACGGCCACCGATAGCGCCGCTCACAGGCATTATCTGCAACATAAGGTAATTACAAAAAGTCTTAGGGGTCCAGGGGAGATACATTGGGGGGGGGTAATATAAAGTACTGGACAACTTCTTTAATGTGCATGTACACATTACACTTTTACCAACATATGTTCAAGCTCATTTTTTATTTTGGTAAGTAAATAAACTGTTGCAAAAATGAAGACACCACGGCCCATTTTTTATATCTTTGAGGATAGAATAGTTGAATAGAAAAAATAAAGACAAAGGGGGGAAAAGTAATGCAGTAGTAGAGGGTGCTGTGTACCTGTTCATGGCCACTTCTTGTATATTTCTATAGTAAATGCTAATTAGAAGAAGTCCATCAAAGAGTCAGCATTTCGGTGCTGCCGTATCATGAAATGTGTCTGCTGGAGAAAGTCTTCCATTGATGCTTACCTGATTTACATAAAGCCATTGTGTACAAAGAGCTCGGTGTCCCGCACTCCAGAAGACACAACACATGAGTGTTTCCAATTTATCCTTTTATCTTCCCTCGTTTAATGTACTGTATAACCTTAGCGCCATTATTCTGGCTTATGTAATTGACACTCTTTAGTTTTCTTTTTTTTCTCATCCCATTATATGAGTTAGTTTGCAACATTAGTTTCATAAAGGCTTTTGTTTCATATGAATACTTAATTTGTGTTACTGGAGACACTGAAAACTTTTTTGAGGGTGGTTCTCCCAGGCAAAAATGTTCATTTTTTTATGCCGTTACAGTAAGCATAGCCACTTCTTCTCCAGACTTCTCCTGCTTTTAGTTACGATCTAGCTATATTAATTGTCATGGGGCTAATATTTTGTCAAAAGTAAATGCCTTTTATTGGGTTTTCAATTTTCCTCTGTCAACCCCCATAATACATTTCACATTCATGATGAAATATTTTCCTGTAGATATAGTGTTCAAGACTTTGCTTTGTTGTGATGAGAATAGGAACATACAGATTTTTCTACTCTAACTTTGTTTGAAAACTTTTACAATTTATCAATACAGTATATACAGTACAGTATATGCTATCCATCGATAAAACTGTCCATTCCCCAAAACTGTTGCTCAGATCACATTAACTTCAATGAGAGCTGAACTGCAGTACCCAAGAACAGACACTAGACGGTGTATAGAGCTGTGGGTTTATGACTTTGTAAACTGTGAACTTCCATCTCCTGTAACTCAAGGTATCAGCTAAACAGTGGGGATGTTGGGTGGCAGACCCCCTTGCATCTTATATTGATTATTGCTATTCTATGGGAAATACAGACCTGGTCAGGTGCACTGAGAAAACACAGAACAGACCTAGCAATAGCAATCTGTCCTTAGCCAGAATGTCACTTCTGCTTGCCACAGTGTCCTCCTAATTGCTGTAATAATCTCATGACAGCCACAATTCCCATATGACAGCCATTATGCTCACATTAGAACTTTGCCCCATTTACTTTCTAGCTTTTAATCTGGGCTTCTTATTTTCTACTGTCTGCTGCTTTTCTTATAAATGATTTTCAGCTCAAGCAAAAACAACACAGGATGCCTAGGTCTCTGAACAGATCCAGGAAATATGAGCAGATATGCTAATACTAACTGCACACTCTCCACGACTCAACATTTTACACAGCCTCTCAGTGTGCTAACTCTTTATGCTCTGTACTTCTCGCTTCAAACATCACTCCTTTTACCCATGCAGTACTTTATTTGTTCCGTTGCACTGCTGTCTCAGCATATAACCATATTGCATGACAAAATACATTGCATTTCATAAGGAAACAAATTAACAGGTAACAATTAGTGTTTGTATAGTAACAAACTGTGATAACAGTAAGAGGACGACTTACCCTTTGTCATCCCTCTTACATTGTTACTTAGAGACTAGGAAGAAACCTTGGGACTGATTCATCGCATCTGATGTTCTTCACGAGAGTCTTGATGAGGGGGAGTGCTAGAGTCCAACCCTCCTGACTCAGGAAGAGATGCACACCTTTTTATGAATCTGGACCATCTGATGAGTTGTGTGCATCTCCATGGGCTACGCTAGAAAATCTTACTCCAGTCAGGTACTGATTTGAGATTTCTGGTGTACGGAACACCACAGCTCATTATGGATTACATGAACTGTAGCATCATGCCGCCCCGCTACATTCCACCCATTTTGGCGGAGCTGAGAGAAGCTGGTATGATAACACCAAAAGTCACAAAATTTAGACACAACTCCAAATTGCGCCTATATTTTTGCGGCATTTCATGAATCGAACCCTGTGAATTTTTCAATTGCACTTACATCCTAAGGGCAGTTTCACACGTCCGGATATTTCCAGTACCGGAAAAACCCGTATCGGAGATATCCGTGTCCCATGTCTGTGTGTGGCACACATGTGGCAACCATGTATCTCCCATGTGCCGCATCAGGAGCACACATACCAGTGCTTGGGAATCAGTGTACAGTTCATGCTGTTACCAAGAGCAGGGTGCTGAATGCTGCCCTCATCATTGTCCCTTACTAGCGCTGTGATCAGCAAGAGCAAGGGTCAATGTTGGGAGTAGTAGTCCATGTGTAAAAATAAGAATAAAATAATAAAATCCTTATACTCACCTGTCCGGAGATGTCCCCCGCTGTAGTCCTCTGACCGCTGATGCAGAGGAGCCAGGGAGAATGACTCGCTGCAGCAAGCCATTCCCCTGCACTGAGCGGAGCTCACTGAGTGACAGGACAGTGCTCCTGAGCTCAGCGCTGCTTGGGGGCTCGCTTTCTGGAGCGGCTCAGTCTCCCTGGCTCCTCGGCGTCAGCGGTAAGAGGATTACAGTGAGTATAAGGATTTTATTCTTATTTTTACACATGGACACTGCGGGAGCAGACTACTACTCCCAAGATTGTCCTTTGCTCGTGCTGATCACGGTGCGAGCAAGGGACAATGAATGAGGGCAGCGTTCAACACCCGGCACTTGGGAACAGCGCAAACTGTACCGCTGATTCTCAGGCGCCGGTACGTGTCACACTGATGACACACGGATGTCATCCGTGTGTGTTCAGCGTGAGCCATTTTGCGGACCCTGAAGCAGAAAAAAACAGACATGTCGCATAAAAATGATAGGATCATGTATAATGTGTATCAGGCTGAAACTATAGTGGCTATAGTCTTGAATTTCTTGTTTGCCCTTTAATCCAGAAGGTTAGCGCTCATGATACTTATCAGGGATTCTCCTAATGTTGTCACTTTGGTAGATTTATTGTTCCCAAATAATCAGCATTAATTTATCATGAATATTAATTTTAGCCAGTTCTTTAAGCCTTCCTTAAATTCAATATCATAATATTCTCATTTAAAGACAGTAGAAAAGTAATTAAAACAATTAATTGATTCCAAACTTAATTGATCAATGCATTTTCTGCAACATGGAATTGACTTTGACAGAAAGTTTAACAACAAATGTTCAGCTCGGACCTAGGTAGAATCTATCATCAGATATTTACCATGTAATCTGAGAGCATCATGATGTACAAGCAGAGGCCCTGATTCCAGGTATGTGTTACTTACTAGGCTGTGTTTTGCTATTTTAATACAGTCTTGTTTAATCAGCAGGAGATTATCACTACAGGACAACTGGCCTCCTGCCTACTGGTCAAACCACACCCCCAGCACTGATTAGCAGCTCATTGTCACTACACAATGTACACAGAAAGCTGTGGTGTGGGTGGGGATCTGCTAGATCTTCAGCAGAGAAATCTGTGATTTTATCACAACTGCTGCACCTAGTAAACTAATTGATACATCGCTGGAATCAGGGTGTCTGCCTCTACATGATGCTGCTGTCAGAAGACAGCAAAAACCTGCTGACCGATTCCCTTTAAAGCTCTTCTACATAGGTGTCACTGTGTGTCCTGCTATAGTGGATAGCAAAATGTGGTCAACTAGAAGGACATTGGGATAATATCTCTGAATGAGGGGTCAAGGCATGCAATTTAATACCACAACTTCAGGCTATCAGGTTAATTTTCTATAGCGTTTTGCCACCAATTCAATGAGTTTAAAGTAATGGTAAGAAATTACCATCTTTGGCGTCTTTCCTCAGAAATTACAGCCAAACAAACATGGGTGACATTTTCTAGCACCACTACTTTATTCTTTCAACTACAGGAAAGTTCGATCAGATTGAATATATATAGTAGATAGCATATCCTAGAGATTGACTTAAGAAAATTCCTTCAAATTGGAGTTTATCAAAATTTTCTAGGACATCAAGCCTTAAGGTTTAGGGTGTTGGTCTTGGATCTTAAGTATCCTTGCTCTATAGATCTGGGGAATCAGAGGAGAAGTCGTTCTTGGATTTCAGGTGTTGAGATCCTAGGATATAAATTGTCAAAACTACTTTTTCGCTCTCAAGTCAGTGGTGTTACTGTTCACAATGGGGTCAACCTTTGGCAGAATGCAATCACTCTCAACTCTGCCATTAATGGGCAGAGAAGAGAAAACTGTGGCCTGACACGTCGGTCATCAGCTTATCTGAAAAAAAAAAAGATAGGAAGTTTAAATTTTGACTGCTCATATTGGGGGAATATCGGGAGACTTCATGATCATGAGGGGGTGGCCGGTCATGCCAAAAATGCCTTTCATCGAATGAAAGAGATCATACTTGATCTAAAATCTAGGTTTGTAAAGCTTATTGTACGCATCAATATTACCCATAGATATAAGTATACATAGGACTAGATCAATTCGGGAAGGATAAACTAACCAACAAAGAAAACCAAACAAAAGAGATCAAAAATGAAACAAGGTAAATTAAAAAACCTTTAATGAATCATGGTTAGGCCAGTGGGTGGCACTGCAAAGACAGGCGTGCACACAAAATAATTATATATATAAGTGAAGAGTATAAGTTCTCATTGTACATATTACATGGACATAGAATATATATATTAATAAAGATCAGTATAAATGACATAGTACATGATTCTCAAAAACAATTGATCTTGTATATGATATGGCATATGCAGAGGTAAAAACAAGTGATAAATCTGAAATGGCTTCACAGACTGAGCAAAGTGCCTTAGTGCAATCAATAAATAGTTAAAGTGCCGTGCATACTTGTAAACACTAGGCCTGGCAGTCCCAGCAAAAAAAGTCAAAGATGTATTATTCATATACAATATACTACCATGTGCTGCATAATCATACCTATATGGTCCAAGAGAACTGCGTGGCGCCTACCCCAACGCGCGTTTCGGCGTAAAAACTTCGTCAGGGGGTGGCGCTAAAGGGAAAGAGAGGGGTTTAAAAGTATATCCGGAGCCAATGGGTGTATCCTGGGGCTTAATTGACGCGCGCGCCATCTGGGAGCCGCATCTTGTGTGCGCTGCATCAGGTCAGGTGACCCGATGACGCGCGCCGACGTATAGACACAGGTGCCGGGGCCTCCGGATCCAAGACAGCGCACGCGTGCCAGTCCCATCAAAGGAAGGGCGGAAATAGCCAGATATCCCTTTTGGAAAGGGTCACCTGGACAGATAGTACTATATACCAACGGCACCACACATGGACCAGTTCTTACAATATGTGGACAGGAGAGGTCAGGCGACCATATTTGAAAAAGACAATGAAGTGTGAATTGGACAAGCCTGCTTATCAATTCATAGATTTAAAGCATATAACTCACATGGTGTAAGATAACATATCATAGCATATCCACAGAGATGGAGCGTAGATAAGGATTCTATACAAATACAATTAAAGTATCCAATCCCATACAGTGGATTAGGACACAGAAAAAACCTCTCCATGTGAATATACTTATAATATATAATCCCTCACAGTGGATCGGGAGATAGAGTGCAAATGCAAAAAATATATATATACCCATATAGTAAATCTAGAAGAATAAACAGATTCCATACACTAAGAGACCATACACAGACTGGGTAGGTATAAGATACTAGATATATATAGAAATCTCAAATTATCATGAGTGTATTCCCTATTTTATACCCCGTGTCTCCATGTATCCGTACATAACCCACATTTTGAAACAGATAAACAATATTTGCCAAGTTGTATAATGGTCCCTTTGTGACATATACTGATACATTAAATCATATCACATATAGTCCAAGTGTCCATTTGGGAGAAGGTTATATAAATACGACTCCAATGAGCCTTGGTAAAACCATCCAAGATATTCAATAACTAGAAACGTCCGTATTGTCCGCCCAATCCTTTGTTATAGAGACTAAGTTATAAGGGACACCATACCTCAAATTAGAACTGCGGATAAAACATGCAATGTTAAAAACAAACATTAAAACTAAACCAATGAGCACAATCCCAAGCTAAAACTGGAAAAATTACCAGAAATGGAACGAAACTGAGGTTTTCATTGAGACCCCGGGGACATAAAGTGTCAAGTGTCCAAATCCACTTTGCCTCAAGTCTAGCTAATTGATTACTGATGTTTCATGGGGCAATACCATATCGATGCCTCGTACTCGTAGCTGTGTGGCATCGCAATCATGAAATTTTTTAAAGTGCCTTGGTAGTGTTTTGAGCAGTGACACGTGTAATTTCCTTGGCTGCAATAATACCATTCATGTGCTCCCTTATCCGAACCTTAAGTTGGCGCGTGGTGAGTCCAATATAGACCAAAGAACAGGGGCATGTGGCATGATACATCACTACATTCATCTAATGAGTATGGAGGGCTTTTTGGCTACACGCATAATGCTTTGTTGAACATAGTCACCCATACACACAGTCCCAGGGGTCCGTACTATATAGCCTTGCCTTATGCTATCTGTGATTTCTAATAGTATTTTATTATGTATTTTAAATGGGTATTGTCAAGTTTGAAAGTTATCCCCTGTCCACCAGATAGGTGAGAACTTCCTGATCGCTAGGGGTCTGACCGTTGGGTCCCTCACCAGTCATGAGAACCAGGTCTCTGAAGAGCCGTGCGTGAACGCAGTGGAGGTTGATCATACACGATGTGTCTCCGTTCATTTGTGGGATCGAAGATTGCCAAACTCAGCCGATCAATAACACTTGACTGGTGTAGCAGTGCACATGAGCAACTACCACTCCATTCACACAGCGCTCTTCAGAGCCCCAGTTCTCGTCGTTGTAGGACTGCCAGGAGTCAGACTTCCATTGATTGGGAAGTTATTGCCTTTCTCATGGATAGGGAATACATTTTAAATGTAAAAATACCCCATTAAAATCCACCATTAACCCCTAATATTATCACCCTGACAAGTTTGATAGTGAAGAAGAAGAATACAAAAAAATAATAATTCATGGGATTTCCATGTTTTATATTATTTTTCCTTTAACTTTCCCAACAATAATTAAACTGAAAAGTAAAAATGCCAGTATGTCTGAGGTGATGACCTAATCCTACGTCCTGCCCTTTCGAGGTCCTAATGGTGGAGTTATCCCAACATCCTGGCAGTTAGCCGGTTAAGAGACCGAAGCCTAGGTACCAAATTTTGTTTCAAAATGGAATATTCTGATTGAATTACCCAAATAGCATTTGACAGCTGAAAGGGCTGAATGTTTTAGTGCATTTCCTATCAGATGTACGAGCCAATAGCATTTTTCCCGTATCTGACAGCTGCACAGGAGGCGCCGTATGTGCCAGTGACATCAGGGTACGCTGCACCAAGGCACAAATTGGCAAAAGTGTCAGTTCCTGTCTGTTGTGCTATTGTGGTGACCTTCACTGCTTGGAACTTTGGACCTGTTGGAGGGAAACATCACGGGAGAGCAGCAGGAATTTGCGGTGATCCCGTGCACCCTCCCACCGCTTTTACATATTCAGCCCTCACTCCGGGAGAAGCTGATTGCAGGTGCCGTTGATCTCAGAGAAAAGGTCTGTTTTGTCTACAGGGAGAATGTGGTAAATGAAGTCATTCAGACAGATCTTCCTGACTAGTATCTGTCACCCTGTCTCCGCGTCTCCCGTACACAAAGAAAATGCCTTTATTTTCGTGTCTCGCTTCTATCGTCAAGGTTTGTTGGATTTTTTTTTTGTTACTTATTTATTGCATAGTTATCTTTCTATCTCGCGCCTTTCGAAAATGTAAAGTCAGACAGAGTCTTCTTTAGAGTGCTATTCTCAGTCATATTCAAGAGCTCTGCTTGCTGTTAGTGCTAAAGTGATAACTACTATACAAGTTGGATTTCTATCAATCATGAAGAGGGGAGGTCCTCTTGGACTATGTGCACACGGCGTCTTTTAAACACCGGCACAGCCACCAAGTTTTCCCAGGCACCAGACTGGCAGTTTCTGCGGCTCTAATATCGGCGACTTTCACTGCGTACTGCGAAGTCACCCTAAAGCCTCGTTCAGTTAGTTTTTCTCCATACAAGAAAAACAAACTAATAATTTTGATCAGAGTTTAATCAGAGTTAAATCCGAATGTCACCTCTCTTTCTCATTTATGAAGAAAAAAAACTTCTACTTGACTGTCCTTTTTTTGCATGAACCCATAGACTTGCCCATTTTGATCCAACACTAGGGTCAAAATCGGACATGGCTATGCAGTGAACCTGTGCTGAGCTGGCTGTCAGTCAGTGCTGGTGCCTGGTTATAGTGGAGACTGAAGCAGAACCTCTATGACTGAAAGCTGGAGGCTGCTGGGAGGAATAAAGTTAATTTCCTCCTGGCAGCCGTGACTGTAGTGTAGCGGCCGCATGCCATTAGGACACCATGAACCTGCAAATTAAACCTACAGGTGTTTTTTCACCTGACAGGTTCCTTTTAAGGTTTGTGCACACCGAATCTTGTAATTTTTTTTCATTGACTAAAATTTGTTTTCCTGAATCTTTCCCAGCAAGCCTATAAATTATTCTGCTCGGCTTCTCTTTTTCTTTACCATGCTGTCCATGGATTAGCCTGCATGTAAAACGTTCCCTGTAACCCCTTTAATACGCAGACATTAACCTTGAAGACACTGTGGCCCTGATTCATCAGAGCAATTTTACTAGAATTCTGGCAAAAATTGCTTTGAAAAATTGCAAAATTTTGGCGCAACTCCAAGTTGCACAAAAATGTTGTGATTTATGGCATTTTCAGGCACTAAAGTAAGATTTCTGGCATGATACATGAACGCGCTTGTCCCACTCATCAGACCTTCCTGACTCATGAATAGGCATGCATCTCTTCATGAATCAGGAGGTGGGTGAGCTCAGAACCCATGAGCCCAGTACTAACCACTGAGCAACTCTTCTGCCCAACATAGACTTGAAAGTCTAGTCTCAAATGTAGTTGACAAGTATTATTAGGTAGCCCACCCAATTTTTTTTCTTCCAAACATTGTACATGCTGCACACTCATTAAGATTATGTGAACTAAACATTACATTACTGTAAAGAGTGTGTTTGACGAACTAAATATAATCTCAGGAAGACAACACGAAAAAACAATTTATTGAGGGATTAGAAAATGTCTGTCACTTGAAGAGATGACGGTCTAAAAAGGGTGGAGAAAAATAGAAAGGTAGAGATGGTGGTTCTGCTTTCTAGTAATTTATATTACCCCAGTGCAGGAGTCACATATAGACTGCTCAGTATGACTGTCTAATATCCTCCATGCCTCTGCTGCTGCGGCTTCTGAACATATGCCACATGGAGACCGGAGAGCAGAAACTCCCTCATGCTTGTGTGTGCTGTGTATGAGAGACATCATAGAAAACAGTCTCCACCCACTTGCTCAGATACAACTGACAATTAGAGATAGAGTCTACAAATGGGAAAACACATAATACCAGTAAAAGTTTACATCTTCTACATATAAGTAGCAATATGTCGCTCCGGCATCTTTCATGCCTTCTCAGCACCACCCTACTCACTGTGTTCACCACTCTGCTTCCGCAGAGTCAGACCATCTCCCTGAGCTGCCTTGTGCTTACTACCATCTCTGCTCCTAGGGAGTCTTTACCTGGCTTTAGAGAGGCGTAGCCAGATCCTGGAGGAATTTTTTGCTGCTATATCTTGCAGGGTTTGTTTTCCCCAGCCAATTCCCAGCCAGGCAAGTGATAAATTAGGCTACTCCTTCCACCACTCCTTGGCTGATCATTAACTCCCAGTTGCTTGTCTCTGGATCCTGTGGGTGCATGTTTGTTCTATGTCTTCCGTATTTGACCTGGCTTGTACACCCATCCCGTCTGACCCCTCCTCTCCTGACCTCGGTTTTATAGTCTAATTCTGGGCTGCCTGCCCTGATCCGGGATTGTCTGACCACATCTTTACTTTCATCCTCCTGCACCACCTACACATGACTCTGACCCCCCAGACACCTGCTGCAGACCGGGGGACTACCCTGGAGTGGCACCTGGTGACTACTGATGGCTCAGCTTATCCTAATTATCAGAGGTTCTATTGAATATCCAGTAGTCAATTAGTCATGCCCGTCCAGGGTAAGCCTGTCCTGTGGCGCAGTGGGTCCACACCCACCCACAAAATGTGTGCATTCATTGATAGCAAACAGAGATTTTAAACGTGGTGAGAAATGGTACGCAGAATGTCATAAAGCTGCAGGACTATTCAATAAGTGATCAGCTGAATCTGGAGAAAAATCTGTCAGCTGTTTCCCTGTAGCACCACCACAGACAGAAATGAGAATTACACATTTAACATTAAATTCAATAGACTGTGTAACGCATGGACATTCTGGGTCCAGAGCAAGAGGTGCTTGTAGTAGGGGGATGTGTAAATGATTTTCTAAACCAGTCAACCCAAGAATCAAAATTCACATTAATCCAGAGATGAGAAAATGTATTCGAGTGGCATTGCGTTCTCCTCCTATTTTACAGAAATCCATTTTCTTGAGAATGCAGAGTAAGGCGAAAGGTTAAAAAATAATTCCTCACTGCTCACCTGTTCTGCCCCCCACTGCTCGTCGTCCGGTCCTTGGTGCCTCTTTTTCTACCTATCCCAGTCGGGTGAATCTTCATTGGTCTTTTTCACTCTGGGACAGGATTTCCGGCTCAACCAGAACTCCGACGTCACTGCCTGCGGTGCCATCACAGTCCACATTATCTCAAATGTGTTGAGCACATTCGGAGAAATGGCAAATCCTATAACCTCTACAGAAAACCCTTATTTTAATTGAGCCCATGGTCAGAGAATGTAAGGAGGACATCCAACTTTCTTAAATGTAAGGACTGTAGGAACATATCACTAAACATAATACTAGCATGGAGGCAGACAATGCAGCTGCTACTGGGTACTTAAAGGGATTCTGTAAGATAAAGCCTATTTTAACATTCTTTGATACGTAATTCCATCAACACCTTTACATCTTCTATCTGTTGCTGCATTACTGAGTATTGGCATTTTCATTCATATGTACATGAGGCATGGGCATAACTGAGCACTTCCTGAGCCTCTGCCCCTGAGGTTATTTTCCCACCCAGCACGAGCTACTCTAGCTCGATTGACAGCTTAGTGTATCATTTCCTTGCCTGGCACCTGACGTCACACAGACAATGAGCTATCAATCAAGCTAAAAGGGACTAATGCAGGAAAGGGGAAACAATCTTGATAGGCAGTGGCTTGGGATGTGCTCTGTCATGGCCAGAAGCACTTAACACCTCATTTACATATGGCTAATAAAGCTAATTACTCGGGAATGCAGAAACAAATAGAAGATATAAAGGTGTAAATGCAGACTTTCTGGCCAATATATAAGATTTTGGGGGGTTGATATTACCCACAGATTCCCTTTAAAGGGAATGCTATGAGCCGTGACTGAAGACGTTTTGGCCGCTTCTCTATGACTGAAAGCCGGCGGCTCTCGGTAGAAATAAAGTTCATTTTTTTCCCAGTGGGTGGGAAATCATTTAGGCAGCCATGCAGCTTTATAACGCTATTTACCAGCAGATTAAAGATATTGCCCACTACTTTACCACTGATGGCCTATGCTCAATGTCTGATCGGTGGGGGTGTAACATTCTGCAGCCCCGCCCAGATCAGCTGTTTTTGGGCCGGCGTCAGCCAGAAGTGCTCAATAATGGAGCTGCTCCATCTAGTGGCTGTGGTCGGGTACTTCACATCCGCCTCCTATTGATTTGAATAGTTGGCGGATGTGCAGTACCCCGTCGCGGCCACTATCAGTAGACTGAGCAGCTCCGCAGCTGGGCCAAGAACAGCTCTTCTGTGGGGTTCTGAGTGTCGCACCTCCACCAATCAGACATTGATGACCTATCTTAAGGATAGGTCATCAATGTTAATGTAGTGGACAACCTCTTTAACCCTATATCTACCGGTAAATAGCATTTTGGGGACAAAACAGGTTACCTTTAAATAATGATGTTAGGGGACAACCCTGAATTTGCTGTTTTGTAAATTGTAATAGTCCCAAGAAATTTGACAACTGTGAAACACCAGACCCATCTGTCCTGCGTAGTGTCATACACTATGGAACAACTTGGTGCTATAATGAGCGCAGTGCTCTGTGGTATATCTCATTGAAGCTCCAATGTTTTTTTTTTTGCCTTTTTCATAAGTGAAAAAAAAAAGTTGTTCGATGCAATTTTATTAGAAAAAGAAAAAGTAAGTAATGACTTGTTAACGAAGCCATTTTATGACTTATGTGCCAATTTTTAGAGTATCCGGCCCTTTAAGAAAAAAATCATCGATCTTGCGGTGACTCACCCCGTGGATGTGTTTTCTGCTTTTTCTCAGAACTTAAAATAATTGCTAGAAGTCCATTTAATAACACGGCTCCGTGTACAGCTTTACTGCAGCCTCGAATGATGTACGTACATCTCAAAATGAAGCCAGAGGAAAAAGTAGAATAATTGAGTGAATCTGTATACATTTATTCAATCCTTCTGGGATTTGGGATAACAGGACAAGCTTAAGAAAATCCAAGCATATTTTTTGTGCATTAACTAACCCAGCGATGTTTGACTGTGATAAGTGGACTTGTGACAATGGTGTCCTCTGATCTTTTTTTTCTTTTCTTATGATAATGGCACAAAAAAAAAAA
Organism: Phyllobates terribilis; assembly: GCF_046119375.1. Taxonomy (NCBI): domain Eukaryota; kingdom Metazoa; phylum Chordata; class Amphibia; order Anura; family Dendrobatidae; genus Phyllobates; species Phyllobates terribilis. The sequence goes on along the minus strand of NW_027362761.1, from coordinate 1,184,902,843 downwards.
AAAAATGATGTGTAACTTAAAGGAGCAGCGCATGTATTAAAGGGAAGTTCCCATAAAAATATTTATGTTCCATAGGTTGGGGAAACACCTCTAGGGAAGCAAATTAATCGGAGCCTCCAGACAAAGAGAAAATGCAAATGTGTGACTTAGATGAGTAGACTGCAATGCACATTATAACCACTGGGTGGCTACATAGAGACACATATAGTATAAACATCTCTTGACAGAATAATGTAAAATATATTTTTTTCTAAATATTGGCCATTTTCCATTACTCATCTTGTAATATATCAAGCCAAGAGTAAAGGTAAGGAAGGACAAGGAGAGAGGTCACCAATATCTGTTTGGAGGGGTCAAATTCACTGAACCCTACAGATCAGCTGACTTAAGTGGCAGCAGCTTTATGGCGAGTGATGTGTTTTTTTAATTACAGATATTTTGGAGTGGTGGCGCATCTTATTGCAGCTCTCTGCAGCTTAGCCCCATTCAAGTGAATGGCAGAGAGTTGCAATACCATGCTCTGCCACTAGAAAATGTACAGCGCCGACCCTACTAAATAGTGAAGCAGACATAGCGTCTGCTGAGATGCCGAGCCTCTTTGATCGAGGGACACCAATTGTAAATCGATGGTTGATCCCAAGAATTGTCCAGTAGAAAGTTTGTCCCGGCATATTACATCAATGACCAATCCAATTCTTACTAAAAGTCATTAATATCACATTGGTGAGGATCCAACACCTGGGATTTCCACCAATCAGCTGTTATTTGCTCCGGATGTAATCATTGATCATGGCTGAACAGAAAAGCTCCTTTAAAGGGAACCTGTCACCAGCTCAAAAGTGGCCAGTTATTGCTATTATTTTATTCCCGCTACTTCCCCGAGCATGCAGTTTTTTTGTATCTTTTTTTTTATCTGCCATATGGTTCCATAGATATGGCTTTTTTTATTTACTTTTATAGTCTTTACCAAGTGGGTGTGGTTTAAAAGATAAAAATGTAGGCATGCCCATGGGCATCCTGTGAGTCACACGCTCTTGTTTAGACAAGAAATAATAACACTAAGTAGAAAGGCCGATATCTCTGGAACCGGATGTCCAATTTTTATAATAACTATTACTGCCACTTTTAAACTAGTAACAGGTAGCAGCCATTGACATAGATCAGCTCCTATTCTCTAAAAGTGGCAAGAATTATAGTTTTTATTGCCATCATTTTGGAATACAAATTACCGATCAAGTCTTTTTTTTCTTTAAGAGAATGGAAAAATCCTATAATATGGATTGTACACCATTTATCCCATTCTCTTTAAATAATATCTTAACTTTATATATATATATATATATATATATATATATATATATATATATATATATTTATTATTATTCCTTGGGGTATTAGGTGATTTATTTTGTGCCAAATTCATCAAAATGACCCACGAGTTCATGAATTTTGAACACAGTAAAAATGATCTTTTTTTCTGTCTAGCCATTTTTTTTACTTTTTAGTACAAAAAAAATGTGCATGTTCCCTTAGCGTTGCAAAAAAGAAAAAAAAAAATCTAGCATGGATAAAGTTTCTCCAGGGAAAGAACTGGATAGAACTGGAGTACATTTGGGACTAGTTTTGCAACTTTTTTAAGAGTTGCAAATTATGGCGAATACATCTTGAAACGCCCACAGTGACAAAGCTTTAAAAAGAAAACAATATAAAAACAGGCACATATAAAATAGGCTTCAAAAAAGCTTAAACGGTAAAATCTATTTGATGCGAACAAAAAATAAAAAAAAACACAAAAAGCTGAAAAGTCAACAAAAAACAGGAGCAAACGCAATAATAAATCATTATTATTCCATAGCAATACTGACTGTTAGAGAGGAAATCTCTTTGGCTATGCCTCGGTATATCACTTATGGCAGACCAGGGGGCTTTTTTTAGTCCCCCAACAGTCATGATAACATATTGGCATACCACAATCACACTGCAGAGCAAATATGGGCTATCCGAGACAGTTTTCTCATTCAAACTGCTTGAATGCCTAAGTTGTTATTGACCGCAGCAGCTAAAGGGTTATGCATAGAAAAAATATATCAGCTGTATATTGCATTCTCCACCCGGTGGATTTCGCAATACATCTAAAGATGTATTATTATTATTTATGATTATAGCGCCATCTATTCCATGGCACTCTACGTGTGAAAAGGGGTATACATACCAGACAACAAGTACAATAATCATGAACAATACAAGTTGCCAACTGGTACAGGAGGAGTGAGGACCCTGCCCTCGAGGGCTCACAATCTACAAGGGATGGGCGAGGATACAGTAGGTGAGGGTAGAGCTGGTCATGCAGCGGTATGGTGGAGCGAGGGTTACTGCAGGTTGTAGGCTTGTCGGACAAGGTCGGTCTTCAGGTTCCTTTTGAAGGCTTCCATGGTAGGCGAGAATCAGAAATGGTGGGGTAGAGAGTTCCAGAGTAGGGGGGATGCATGGGAGAAATCTTGTATGCGATTGTGGGAAGAGGAGATAAGAGGGGAGTAGAGCAGGAGATCTTGTGAGGATCGGAGGTTGCGTGCAGGTAAGTACAAAGACTTCACAGATGTATGAAGGAGACAGGTTGTGGATGGCTTTGTATGCCAGGGTTAGGGTTTTGAACTAAAGTCTCTGAGCAATGGGGAGCCAGTGAAGGGATTGACAGAGAGGAGAAGCCGGGGAATAGTGAGGGGACAGGTGGATTAGTCGGACAGCAGAGTTTAGGATAGACACCGTTAGGTTATAATCGTGCATTTTTTCAGGGGTAGAGTTTTATGGGTGCCCCCAAAAAGTAGGGGTCAAATTAAAAGTCAACATATATTATAGTGAAAATGTTGTATACCAAAGTGTCAGAGAATTGTCCAGTGATACATTAATGGATGTCAAGGAACATGCAGAAGACCACCCTAGTTCGGGACATAGATGGAGGGATCTGAAAAGCTTTTTCCTATGCTGTACAAAAGGAACCAATTTCACGCTACCTATCCCTGACTTTGCTGTTTTGATCTACTTTGTTGTATTGAGGATGTTAGACATCATGCACATGGCAGAATAATGGATTTGTTTTGATTCCCACCGTTTCCAAAGGATATACAGTTATGGGCAAAAGTGAAAGGAACATCAAGATCTCTGGAGATGGACTTGTAACTTTGAGATTGTTGATACTGCTGAACAATTTTGGTTCTCAAGTTCTCAGACAGTTCTCTTCTCCTCTTTCTGTTCTCCATTCTTAGTGTGGCACACACAGACACGCAGTGCAAAGACTGAGTCAACTTATCCCCGTTTTATCTTGTTTCAGGGGTGATTTTCATATTGTTCACATCTGTTACTTGTTAGTGAGTTTGAATAAGTATCATGTTTGAAACAAAGTTGTTTATCCACAATTTTGGAAAGGTGGCAACAATTTTATCTGGACTATTTTTTGGGATCTTGTGTGAAAATTATGTCCAATCTTCCTTTTTTTCTCTTTTTTTTTTGTGTTGATCCAATACATAAAAAGAAAATAAACATGTGTGTAACAAAACATGTGTAATTGCAATAATTTTCTTGGAGAAATACTTCATTTTTTGGAACTATTTCAAGAGTGCCAACACTTTTAGCCATCGCTGTATACTGTAGCATTGCAAGCTTTTTGGAGAGAATACTTTGTTAAATACATGCACTATATGGCACCACTAAACAGTTATAAAGTCACCAATCTGATTGTAAAAGATAAAATAGGTTGTACAATTTGTGTCTTCGCTATGGTTTTTGGAGGGGACGTTTCGTGTTGGGCATACATTGTTTACATTAGGAAATGACAGCACCACAAATGTAAAAAAAAAGAGGATAGTTCTTTTTTTCAAATTTTTCAAAATTGCAGCAATTTGAATAATCTCCAGAATAATAATGACTTTTCAGATGGGATAAACTTGAAATTTTACGGTTAATGGCTCTTGAAGATTATCATTAAAAGGTATAGTGTTATTCAAGTGCTCTCTGCAAAAGGAAAGGCTGCATCTCTCGTGGCATAAGTGCACCTTTAAATGTGAATGACACTTTACTGTACAGACAGAAATGATGCATAATTTCACTTCTCAGATAAACTATTTACTTTTTTTTCCAGGCGTCTTCAACTCTTAAAAGGTTCGTTTGATTTTGATTTAATGGTTTTCGGGGTATAATGGTAAAAGTTTCTGGAGAAGAGAATAAATAACATCATCTAATGAAAGACACGAATATAATTATCTACAGATATGGAAAATTAAGAGACTCGTTATTAGAGCTTAGTGTCATACATAATGCATAAATAAGCACAGGCTGCAGCTCACATCACAACCACTGGGTGGCTACATGTACATGTATACAGCATAAACATCTCCTGACAGAGTAACGTAATATTAAAAGACATTATTAGGTCCTAAAGGGGTTTTTCACTTTTAAAAAATGTGGTCACTAAATAGTTGCAGTGATATAAAATAACAAAATAAGATAATACTCACCCTCCCCTGGTACAGCGCTGGCTTTCTGATGCTTTTCCGATCTCTGTGTTTTGGTTGTAATGGTGATGTCATGTCGACAGCGCAGCTCGCGGGTTCTCAAGCCCCATGCTCCTGTCCCCGCCCCACATGTTTCGCGCCTGTTAGGCAGCCCATACACATGCAGGGATTGCCTACCATACTCGGTAATGCTGTAGCCATGTTGGTTATTGGCATTACTGTAATTGGCTGGCCGCATTGCATCATCTAGTCTTATACAAGACCCGATGATGTGATACTTTACACACTCTCAGGGAGAGTTGTTATAGGGGGAGAGCTTATTTTAGAGCAGGTATATAGGCAGTGTTTAATATTGTTATTGCAGTACTTGTATACTGCTGCTGCACCATTAAAACAAAAGTCCTTTTCAGGGCTACATACTGTCCTTTCTCTAGTAAAACCGCTGTTACCTGCATTCAGTTTAGGGATAGCTGGTGGAGGAGGGATAGTTTTGGATTTTAGGCATGGAGGCAGGGTTTATTGCTTTACAGTCCTTTTATAGGTATACTGCTGTAACCTAAAAACAAAAGTCCTTTTCAGGACTACATACCGTCCTTTCTCTAGTAAAACCGCTGTTACCTGCATTCAGTGTAGGGATAGCTGGTGGAAAAGAGATAGTTTTGGATTAGAGGCATATAGACAGGGTTTATTGCTTTACAGTCCTTCAATAAGTATACCGCTGCTGTAACCTAAAAGCAAAAGTCCTTTTCAGGGCTACATACTGTCCTTTCTCTAGTAAAACCGCTGTTACCTGCATTTAGTGTAGGGATAGCTGGTGGAGGAGGGATAGTTTTGGATTAGAGGCATATAGGCAGGGTTTATTGCTTTACAGTCCTTCGATAAGTATACTGCTGCTGTAACCTAAATACAAAAGTCCTTTTCAGGGCTACATACCGTCCTTTCTCTAGTAAAACCGCTGTTACCTGCATTCAGTGGAGGGATACCTGGTGGAGGAGAGATAGTTTTGGATTAGAGGCATGTCGGCAGGGTTTATTGCTTTACAGTCCTTCGATAAATATACTGCTGCTTTAACCTAAAAACAAAAGTCCTTTTCAGGGCTACATACTGTCCTTTCTCTAGTAAAACCGCTGTTACCTGCATTCAGTGTAGGGATAGCTGGTGGAGGAGGGATAGTTTTGCATTAGAGATATATAGGCAGGGTTTATTGCTTTACAGTCCTTCGATAAGTATACTACTGCTGTAACCTAAAAACAAAAGTCATTTTCAGGGCTACATACCGTCCTTTCTCTAGTAAAACTGCTGTTACCTGCATTTAGTGTAGGGATAGCTGGTGGAGGAGGGATAGTTTTGGATTAGAGGCATATAGGCAGGGTTTATTGCATTTTACTGCAGCAAACTAAAAACTAAAGTCCTTTTCAGAGCTACATACTTTCTTTTCCATATTAATAACGGAAAGTTTGCAGGCATATTATTACATACCTAAATTAAAATGCGCAAGGCGTGTGGTAAAGGACGGGGAAGTGGACGTGCTGCCAATGATACACACAGAGGCCAAGCCCTTATGCCCAGACTTCTCAACCCCACCAGATAACAGCAGCGGAACATAAAGCCAATTTAAGTGTTCCTTTTTTTCTGGTATATTCCCATGCACCTCTTCCCATCCAAAAAAACGGTATACGGTTCTTGGTTTCTTCTTTTTCTTGTCCTCCTCCTCCACCATATCAACAAGGTCATCATGTGGGCCTCGCTCATAATTTTTAGAGGGTCGTCCGGCGGCCCTCTCTCCAAATTTTTAGAAAGTCATCATGTGGCACTCGCTTCAAATTTTTAGAGGGTCATCATGCGGCAATCAGTCTAAATGTTTAGCCGTTCATCATGCAGTCCTCGCTCCAAATTTTTAGAGTCATCAGGCTGCCCTCACTCATTATTTCTGGAAGGTCATTAGGCGTCCCTCGCTCTTAATCTTTCCAGAGTGTCTATGATGGCCTGCTTCATAATTTTTACAGGATGTGTATGAGGCCTACCTCTAATTAGTGCATACGCTTTACCAGTCTAGGAGTCTCACTACCTAACAATTTTAACAAAATGTGTATGAGACTCTCCTAGCTTTTGTCAGTTCTTGCATTGACTGCATTGGCTTTGTGAGTTTCAGAGTCCCTCCTTCACAAATTATCAGGATGTGTCTGACCATGTCACACACCACATGCCCAGATAAGGTAGTAAAATGTTAAAATTACATTTATCGGTGACTACTGGTGGGTGTAGTTTTATTTCCCCCTACTGTAGTCATAGGCGATGGGGAAATACAGTGAGAGATGGCCTGGCTATTAAAGGGAATCTGTCACCCCCTGGGCAATATCAAACCTCTACTATGGGCATACAAGTTATGGAAAAGTAAATCTATACATACCTGTATGGCCCATGGTAGAGATTTGATTGCAGAGAAATCTGTTTTTATCAACTCTGTTTTACACAGTCTTGACGTCCGGGGAACATCAATGAATCTCCACCTATCTGTTTATTAATACCCACAATCCCCGCCTATATGCTTATTTATCATATTCCCCCTCTCCCCTGCACATCACAGGACCCTGTGACGTGTACTGTTCTCGCTCACTTCCCGCTCACATAGCGTGTACTTTGCTTCATCCCGGCCCCGTCTGCCTGTGCACTGCGCCGCAGGCTTCTATTGTGCAGGTGCCCGGGAGTCACTGTCACTTCCCGGCACCTGCGCAATAGAAGCCTGCTGTGCAGTGCACAGGCAGACGGGGCCGGGATGAAGCAAAGTACACGCTATGTGAGCTCTATTTGAGTGGCACTTTGCGCATGCCCGGAAGTCAGGGAGCACAGTGCACATCACAGGGTCCTGTGAAGTGCAGGGGAGGGGGGGAATATGATAAATAAGCATATAGGTGGGGATTTCGGGGATTAATAAACAGATAGGCGGGGATTTCTTGACGTTCCCCAGACGCCAAGCCTGTGCAAAACAGAGTTGATAAAAACAGATTTCTCTGCAATCAAACCTCTACTATTGGCGATACAGGTACAGTAGAGACCAAAAGTTTGGACACACCTTCTCATTTAAAGATTTTTCTGTATTTTCATGACTATGAAAATTGTACATTCACACTGAAGGCATCAAAACTATGAATTAACACATGTGGAATTATATACTTAACAAAAAAGTGTGAAACAACTGAAAATATGTCTTATAGTCTAGGTTCTTCAAAGTAGCCTCCTTTTGCTTTGATGACTGCAGTGTGAATGTACAATTTTCATAGTCATGAAAATACAGAAAAATCTTTAAATGAGAAGGTGTGTCCAAACTTTTGGTCTGTACTGTATGTATAGATTTACTTTTCTATACCCTGTGTGCCCATAGTAGAGGTCTGATATCTCCCAGGGGGGAGGGACAGATTCCCTTTAAGAGGTGGAGGAGGCGTTTTTTTCTCTCTTTTTTAATTTTGTCTTACATACAACTCATTATCCTGGAAAGAATGTTTCCTAACATTTTTTCCTGTAAAATCCATTTTATCTTCTGTTTTTGTATGTTTTATTGTGAGTCGGTAAAAGTGGCGTAATAGTCTGACAACGTTGTTGACAGCAGTGACCTGGGAGTCAGCAATGCGTCTAGGCGTCTTCCCCATGCTGTTCCTATTTAAAATGATCACTCTTTCCATCCATTTCAGTGATTTTTAAGCCCCCTCATACCTCTTGATAGGGTCTTCCAGAAAAATGCTCGAGTTTCCCATTGACTTTCATTATACTTGGTTCTCGAGTCATGCTTTTCCGAGTGTCCAACCTGCTCGTTTCGAGCACCGAGCACTCGAGCATTTTAGTGGTCGCTCGTCACTAATTACAACCTTGCTGTTATAGCAGACTCACTGATGGATTCTCAGTTAACTCATTCTGCAGCCATAAATGAACAGTGGCTGTAGAAGGCAAACCGTGTAATATTTTTAATGAAATCCTATTGAACAAATTATTTTTAGCCATAAATGTGTGCATTATAATAAGAAAAAAAAAGTTGTCCCCAAAGGTGAACAACCCCTTTTAGGACCTTCTTAGCTTATCATTTGATCTCTATTTCAAGTCCTCTCAGTTTTTCAGGAAGAATAGCTCTGCGTACCGTGATTTACCTCCCACTAAAACAGTTAACTGAGAATCTATCAAGTGATCTCCTTCTTTGGGAAAGTTTGTAACTATTATATTTCTCTTTTTATGAATTCTTCTATACTGATTTCTCACCACTGACCACATCAAAGTTCATATGAGCTTTAATGTGGTCATAAATCAGATGAGAAGTGCTCAGGAAAAGACAAGAAAAAGAGTAACAAACCCTATCAGAATAACTTCAACCTCAGTTAACTAATTCTGCAGCCAGCAATAGTCAATGCATCATAAAGTGTATGGAAAGAAAACTGTACAATAATGTTTAACCCCTTAACGACTGCCGATACGCATTAAAACGGCAGCCGTTAAGAGGCCTTATTCCCTCATTGCCGTTTTAAAACGGCAATCGGGAATAAGGCTGTAGCGCCCCCCAAAGTCAAAAAATATCTGGAGTCTCAGCTACTGGGGGTAAGCTGACACCCTGGAGAACATGAAAAGGGATGGTTTTTCCGGTCCCCGATCACGGGAAAAAAAAACTGTGCCCGCGGTTACAATGATTTCTCTCTCCTCTGATATGATATACATGTCAGAGGAGAAAGAAATGAAGCCCTCCGAGCCTCACCGGTACCTCCGCCATCCACCGAATCTCCGGATCAATCCCTCGGCTAAAAAAATGGTGGGCATATGCGCAGTGCGCCCGCCGAGATCTGCGGGCCGGTACCCGGCAACAATAGGGAATTTTTCCCAATTGGTTTCTTTTGATCACTGTGAAAAACCCTAAATTCTGTGGTCCATTTTTTTCTTGTTACCCTTGTGAAAATAAGAAAATTGGGGTCTGAAGTAAAATGTTTGTGAAAAATAATTAAATGTTAATTTTTTCCTTTCACTTTGCTTCAGTTCCTGTGAAGCACCTGAAGGGTTAATAAACTTCTTGAATTTCGTTTTGAGCACCATGAGGGGTGCAATTTTTATAATAGTGTCACTTTTGGGTATTTGCTGTCATGAAGGCCCCTCAAAGTGACTTCAAAAATGTTTTTGTAAATTTTGTTGAAAAAATGAGAAATCGCTCGTCAACTTTTAACCCTTATAACTTCCTAACAAAAAAATTTTGTTTCAAAAATTGTGCTGATGTAAAGTAGACATGTGGGAAATGTTATTGTCATGCCAGGTGTGGGGAAAACTTAGTGCAACACAGAGGGAAAAGGGAAAGGGAGCCCAGACACTAGGGAAAGGGGGAAGTGGAGACCTCCTAGTCTGGTCTAGCGTCACCCTGTCTCAACTATTGTCCCTATATTGCCTCTTCAGTAATCGCCGCACGCGTGCCTCGCCCTACTCTCCCTGGCGTATGGCTACGGCTAGGGATGGAAGGAGATGAGCACTAGTCAACCTCCACTAAACTGTATAGACAACAAGGGTAGACAAAACAGGGGGAAATGGCTTAGCTTTAGATGAACTCCAAATAAGCACACGGGCTCAAGCTCTAGAGCGGACGAAGTACTGCTCCTGCTAAGCTTCACAAGTAGTAATGAATATAACCAGCGATGCCCTTTCAGACACACCAGGTATATATACACCCAGGCCAGGGAGCTAATTAGCAAGAGAGAGGTAGCGACTTGGTACTAAAGACAGCCTCTTATCTAAGAAACTGTCTGAAATGCCAAATGTAGAGATCTCCTGCAACCCACTGCAGGCGACTGTCTGTTACCTCTGACACACGCGTGACAGTTATTTCTTAACTATTTTTTGTGACTTATCTCTCTGATTTAAGGGGATAAGGATTCAAAGTTTGAAAATTGCAAAATTTTTGCCAAACTAATTTTTTTCACAAATAAATGCAAATCATATCGAAGAAATTTTACCTCTATCATGAAGTACGATGTGTCACAAAAACCCCTCAGAATCAGGGGGATCCATTGAAGTGTTCCAGAGGTATTACCTCATAAAGTGACAATGGTCAGAATTGTAAAAATTGGCCTGGTCATTAAGGACAATATTGGCTCTGTCACTAAGGGGTTAAGTAAACCAAATTGCAATTTTTTTTTTGCCCAAAATACTTACAATGCCCTCAAAAGTTACATAGGCAGATCTGTACTAGTACCGTGAGCAATAATGCATCTAATAAAGACTAATGCCTCCGAATGTCGATTTTTTTACAATATACTTTTACTCATTTTACATTTTTTTGTGTAGTGTTAATTTATTTGCTTAATAGAAACCATTATTATGACAGGTGTGCTGACGAACCAGGTGCAACAATCGTATTAATTCTGCGTTTTTGTGGTCGTGTAAGTCAAAGACACAACTGTGTTAATGGACTCAGAAAAAAACTCCTGATAAATGTATAGTGGGACTCCTGCTGCTTCTCCAGCAATAATTGCTCTTGTCATTTTTGACATATTTCAGAAAGAGAAAAACAGCCCAGAACATTCTATGCCGCTATTTTGACAGTTGAATGGGAGGGGGCGCTGTACCTGCAACATTATCTGTACTGATTCCTGTCCCGCACATGACAGCTGTGTGCGAGCTCAGCTATTTATTAGAACAAAAATGCATTGATAACGCGGCCGTGTTTATCCAGCGCTCAGTAATTTACACAAGTATATCGCATAAACCATGTGCGGTATTATACACCAATAATAATATCCCTGCACACTGCATCATAATATACCATATCCTATGTAATCTATCATCTATCTATTATCTATCTATCATCTATCTATCATCTATCATCTATCTATTATCTATATTATCTATTATCTGTCTATTATCTATCATCTATCTATTATCTATCATCTATCTATTATCTATCTATTATCTATCATCTATCTATTATCTAGTATCTATCTATTATCTATAATCTATCTATCATCTATCATCTATCTATCTATTATCTATATTATCTATTATCTATCTATTATCTATCATCTATCTATTATCTATCATCTATCTATCTATTATCTATCATCTATCTATTATCTATCTATCATCTATCTATTATATATTATCTATCTATCATCTATCTATTATCTATCTATATCTTATCTATCATCTATCTATCATCTATCTATTATCTCTCTATTATCTATTATTAATCTCTATATCATCTATCATCTATCTATCATCTATCTATCATCTATCTATTATATATTATCTATCTATCATCTATTATCTATGTATATCTTATCTATCATCTATCTATCATCTATCTATTATCCATATATTATCTATCTATTATCTATCTATTATTTTTATCTATCTATCATCTATCTATTATCTATCTATTATCTATCTATTATCTATTATCTATCTATCTATTATCTCTCTATTATCTATTATCAATCTCTATATCATTTATCATCTATCTATTATCTATCTATCATCTATCTATTATATATTATCTATCTATCATCTATCTATTATCTATCTATATCTTATCTATCATCTATCTATCATCTATCTATTATCTATCTATTATCTATTATCTATCTATCATCTGTCTATTATCTATCTATTATCTATCTATTATCTATCTACTATATATTATCTATCATCTATCATCTATCTATTATCTATCATCTATCTATCATCTATCTATCATCTATCTATTATCTATTATCTATCTATCATCTGTCTATTATCTATCTATTATCTATCTACTATATATTATCTATTATCTATCATCTATCTATCATCTATCTATTATCTATCAATTATCTATCATCTATCTATCATCTATCTATTATCTGTCTCTTATCTATATATTATGAATCATCTATCTATGTATTATCTATCTATTATCTATCTCATATCTATATCTATTTATCTATCTATTATCTGTCAATTATCTATCTATTATCTCTCTACTATATATTATCTATTATCTATCTATCTATTATCTATCTATTATCTATCTATTATCTATATATCATCTATATATAATCTATCTATCATCTATCTATTATCCAATTATCTATGTATTATCTATCATCTATCTATCTACACTGTGTGCAGAATTATTAGGCAAGTTGTATTTTAGAGGATTATTTTTTTTATTGATCAACAACTATGTTCTCAATCAACCCAAAAGACTCATAAATATCCAAGCTTAATATTTTTGGATGTTGGAGTGGGATTTTTTTAGATTTGGCTATCTTAGGAGGATATCTGTTTATGCAGGTAACCATTATTAGGCAACTTAATAAAAACCAAATATAATCCCACCTCACTTGTTTATTTTCACCAGGTAAACCAATATCAGTGCACAAAATTTAGAAATAAACATTTCTGACATGCAAAAACAAAAACCTAAAAAATGAGTGATCAATATAGCCACATTTCTTTATGATGACACTCAACAGCCTTCCATCCATAGATTCTGCCAGTTGCTTGATCTGTTTTTGATCAACATTGTGTGCAGCAGCCACCACAGCCTCCCAGACACTGTTCCCAGAGGTGTACTGTTTTCCCTCCCTGTAGATCTCACATTTTATGATGGACCACAGGTTCTCTATGGGGTTCAGATCAGGTGAACATGGGGGCCATGTCATTATTTTTTCTTCTTTTAGACCTTCACTGGCCAGCCACGCTGTGGAGTAGTTGGATGCATGTGATGGAGCATTGTCCTGCATGAAAATCATGTTTTTCTTGAACGATACCGACTTTTTCCTGTACCACTGCTTGAAGAAGTTGTCTTCCAGAAACTGGCAGTAGGTCTGGGAGTTGAGCTTCACTCCATCCTCAACCCGAAAAGGTCCCACAAGTTCATCTTTGATGATACCGGCACATACCAGTACCTCACCTCCACCTTGCTGGCGTCTGAGTCGGAGTGGAGCTCTCTGCCCTTTACTGATCAAGCCTCTGGCCCATCCATATGGTCCATCAAGAGTCACTCTCATTTCATCAGGCCATAAAACCTTTGAAAAATCAGTCTTAAGATATTTCTTGGCCCATTCTTGACATTTTATCTTATGTTTCTTGTTCAGAGGTGGTGGTTTTTCAGCCTTCCTTACCTTGGCCATGTCCCTGAGTATCGCACACCTTGTGCTTTTTGTTACTCCAGTAACGTTGCAGCCCTGAAATATGGTAAAACTGGTGGCGAATGGCATCTTGGCAGCTTCACGCTTGATTTTCCTCAATTCATGGGCAGTTATTTTGCGCCTTTTTCGGCCAACATGCTTCTTGCGACCCTGTTGGCTATTTGCCATGAAACGCTTGATTGTTCGGTGATCACGCTTCAAAAGTTTGGAAATTTCAAGACTGCTGCCTCCCTCTGCAAGACATCTCACAATTTTGGACTTTTCAGAGCCCGTCAAATCTCTCTTCTGACCCATTTTGCCAAAGGAAAGGAAGTTGCCTAATAATTAAGCACACCTTATATAGGGTGTTGATGTCAATAGTCAACACCCCTCCCGATTACAGAGATGCACATCACCAGATTTACTTCATTGGTAGTTGGCTCTCAAGCCTATGCAGCTTGGAGTAGGACAACATGTATAAAAAGTATCATGTGATCAAAATACGCATTTGCCTAATAATTCTGCACGCGGTGTATTATCTATCTATTATCTATCTATTATTCATCTATATATCTATTATCTATCATCTATCTATTATCTATCATCTATCTATTATCTATCATCTATCTATTATCTATCTATTATCTATTATATATCTATTATTTATCTATCTATTATCTATCTATCTATCATCTATCTATTATCTATCATCTATCTATCTATTATCTATCTATTATCTATCTATTATCTATCATCTATCTATTTATCTATCTATCTCTACCTATTATCTATCTATCTATTATCTATCTATTATTTATCTGTAATCTATTTACTTTCTTTTGATTATCTTTCTTTCTCTATTGTTTATCTATCTATTTAAATGGAATCTGTCATCGGGTTTTTGCTATGCAATCCGAGAGCAGCATGGTGTAGTTACCTGGATTCCAGCGATGTGTCACTTTCTGGGCTGTTTGCTGCAGTTTTGATCAAATCCCTGTTTTCTCTCCTGCCGATCTAGCAGTGCTCTGAATGCTGAGATCTGTGTAGCCCCGTCCACACCACCGAGGGCAGCTTATGGTGTACACTATTCACAGACAGGAAAGCTGCCAATTAATAACCTCTGTTAATCTCCTGCTGATATAACTGTAGTTATATCAAAACTACAGGAAGTTATAAATTGCAGGAATCAGGGTCTCTGTCTCTACATTAATGTGCTGTCAGATTAGGTGGCACAACCCGTTGACAGATTCCCTTTAATAACCTATTATCTATTTATTATCTAGCTCTCATCTGTGTATGATGATTATCGAAGGATAGATAAATGAGAGATTGATGGATATAGATAGATATATAGATGGACAGAGTACATATAGGGACAGATATCTTGCTTTATGAGCACCATATATACTAGTAGATGCAGATACAGAGGTGTTATTTTCTGGGTGTGATTCGCCTTTCCTCCAGTAGATGGCATCTCCTCACTTCTCCAGTTATCATAGCTCAAATAGGTGATTTATTTTTTTTGCATTCACACCTCTTCAAAATGTCTGCAAGGGACTGTCTGCAAACGTGACTCAGACCTGTTTTTCAGAAAACTGAATAGTGAGCATCTGCTTTGAGGAATAGCAATCCAGCAGGGGGGTTTAAAAACCAAAACTTAAAATGCATACAGCATAAAAATCACATAAAAAAAAATCCGCAGCCTGAAAATTTTCCAGAAGATTTGCTGAAGCAATTGATGGAATAATATTATTAATAACTCTTACTTTTCTAATGGGCTGTCCCTAGAGGGTTAATGGTATCCTGGTACGAGATAAACAGGTTGTGGGCACTAATGAACAGCGTGGCATTTTAGTTCTCGCTCCTAGGTTTCAGGGTTAAAACACGGCAAAATGCTAAAGCAATTATAAGTATTTCCAAGATGGTAATTACTCCAGAAATGTTCTCTGTAAAACAAATTCTCAGCGGACGAGCGGCTATGTGCATGCCAGTCTCACTAGTAGGGTCACCGCCCTCCATACTGTGTCGTACGGACATTGTGGCTGGAAGGGCACTGATTCATATTAAGAAATGTTTTGCACTAAACAGACAATCTACTGGTTTGATTGGGCACAATGTAATACTTAAAATTTCTTGTAAATCAAAAACTTTGACCCTGATTCATGAAGATGTTTTCTTCAGAACTCAAAAATTTTTGTATAATGCAAACTTGCACAAAAAAATGCTACTTTTGGTATTTTCGCGCCAGTTTCATTCAGCTCTGCTAAAACTTGTGGTGCAACTTAGGTTAGAAATATATTTTAAGTCCCTGACTTGCATGCAAGTGATAAAATGCACCCTAAGGGCTTTTTCACACGTCAGTATCTCCGGTATGAGGGGTGACAGTTTTCACCCGTACCGGAGACACTGACACACGCAGACTCATTCAAATGAATGGGTCTGTGCACATCTCAGTGTGTTTCCACGGACCGTGTGTCAGTCTGCTCTACACGGAGACAAGTCCGCAAAACGTACCACATGGATGACATTCGTGTGTCATCCGTGTGACAAGTACTGGTTCCTGGGAATCAGCACTACAGCACCAGCAGGGACTATGATGAGGGTAGTACTAGTCTGCTCCCACAATGTCCCCACCTGTAACAATAAGAATAAGATAATAAAATCCATGTACTCACCTCTCCTAGGAGTCCCCCGCTGTAATCTATGTGACCGCTGCAGCCGAGGAGCTACGGAGAATGAGCGGCTCCAGAGCTGCAGCTCATTGAGTGGCAGCTCCGGAACGACTCATTCTCCCTGGCTTCTCGGCAGCAGCGGTCACATGAATTACAGTGAGGGACTCCTAGGAGAGGTGAGTACATGGATTTTATTATTTTATTCTTATTTTTACAGGTGCACACTGTGGGAGCAGACTACCTCTACCCTCATCATTGTCCCTGCAGGTGCTGATCGCAGCGCTGGCAGGGAACCATGATGAGGGCAGTGTTCAGCACCAGCAGTATGGAACATCGCTTACTGTAGCGCTGATTCCCCGGTGGCGTCCATGTGATCCTGATGCGGCACATGGGCGGCTCATAGTTGCCACACGTGTGACACACTCGGACACATGGACACACGGGACACGGATATCTTTGGTACCGGAGATATGTGGACTTGTGAAACCGGCCTAACAATAAGTGGCACATTTTATTCCTGCTTACCCGTAATTAAGCCAGAATCACAAAATGACGGTCTTAAAGCACCACTCCAGCTTTTTTATTTTTATTTTACTACTGGAGTGGTGCTACTAATGTAATTTCCCTGCCCCTAGTAATATACTTACCAGCTGCCGTCTTCTTCTGTTCTCGGTGCTGCTCCGGTCTGTAGTTTGCGACCTGCCGAATCGCTCCAGTATTTGATGGGAGAGCTGGAAGTCACTTCTCAGTGTAAGTCTAATAGGCCCAGAATGAGGGTCTCACAGACTTACACTAAGAGCTTGTGACTGTTACCTCAGACTTACTGTCAGTCAGAAGTTGTGATCACAAGATGGCAAACCGAGACTGAAGCGGCACAGAGAATAGCTGAAGACAGCAGCTGGTAAGTATATTACCAGCCTGGGGCGATGACCCCTGTGAGTGGTGAGGTAGCTATATATCCACACAACACTATATTGACTTCTGTGGTAATCAAGCTCACTTTTTGAAGTTGATTAAATAACCCATAGGTCGGGGTGAACACTTGGCCTGAAGTTGATTGCACAGCAGATGACCCATGGAATTGGACAATGGGCTTTGTGGGACAGCAGGCAAAAAAGCAGAGCAGCATTCATCAGAAGCCATAGAACCAAGAGTGCAGACAAACACAGGAGCTGAAGATGTAAAAGTAGACCTGAAATTGCAACAACATAATGAGAAAAAGTGCAGGTAACAGTTTGTTTTGCCTTTTGCAGATGAAGGGTTAAAGAGCAGGTCTGAACCAGGATGTATGTGAAGGTTGTAGAAAACACAGGAGCTTGCAGGGATGATTGCAGCTGAAGTAAATTGATGGCAGCAATTTCCAAAACAATTGGCAACTGAACATATCACTTACTGAATACTGAGACAAACAGGTGTATCCAATTCGACCTTAAAAGAATATGGATGATGTCATGGAGGAATGTTAGGCAACTTGGGAAACCGACATGGAGCACAAGGAAGGGAGCACTGGAATCAAGACTGGTGCATAACATATACTTTGGGAGTTTTAGGAGGAGAACACCAATTTAGTAGAGCCAGATCTCTGTTTCACTCTGGCACCATTACACCACTACAGATTACATTAGTAAGTTCACTAAGTGCTCCTCAATTCCCTCCACTCTTCAATTTCCGTCAGTATGTGTGACCACTTATAGCCACCACCTATAATCCACATGGTAAAAAAATGACTAGACCCCAACACCAAGAAATGTAGAGAAATTTAGTTTTTAGGACATTAAAAAAGAAGGTCCTGGCAGGGCTCTACTTAGAGATATCCTATGATATAGTCTGCACAAATCACTAGGACATTGAAAACATTATTTATTCATCTTTTCAACAATCCACTACTTTCATATTTATGACCTATCCCTTGCATAAATCATCAATATAAGATCTTTGGCGGTCCTAAAACACATGCCCTGACCAATCGGCTGTTCTTGCCACCTATGGTGGCAGCCAGTTGGGTAGAGGTCGCTGCTGAGAACTGCAGCTCAGCTCCTATTCTCTTCTACAGGAGGTGAGTGGCCACTACATAGTATGCGGAGCTATGCTGTTCTGTTCCATATATTGATTACTTCTGGCCGTCAACATAGTTGATATCATCTGATCGGTGGGGGATTCAAGGTGTCGGACCTCCACCAATCTTATACAAAGGGCTCATCAAGATAAAAGAAGTAAACTTCCCCTCTAAGAAATAAAACATGCCACAGCCATAGTGCACATCTTGGAATCTAAGGTAAAGAGATGAAAAATAACCTCAATCATTTTAATCTACGTTCGTTAAAGCAAAGCAATGTTCTATATTGAGGGTCACAGCAGGAGATAATTAGCCGCCTTGCAGCCGCCCCTAATAGCAAGAACTGGAACATCCAAATAGATTGTCTTAAGGCAACTTTGTAACCGCTTTCCGTGCTCGGTAATTGCCCAGACACCGGCCTGCATTGATGTCAGCCAATGAGTAAGCTGCTGGCAATGAAAGCCCTGAGTACACAAATATTCTCCATGCTTCCCGGGATCATTGATTGTCTTCCTAATCGTTGCTGCTGTCAGAACACTGGATATAAGGGGGTCTTTGTTTTCTGTTTGACTCCCTGATTGCAGGGCTTTTGCATTCTCACCTGTTGCACAATGGCCAAAAGCAAAAAAACAGATAATATATTACTTGTGGGGGTGATGCTGCAAGACTGAACACAATCAGGAAGATGTTCCAGGCTGAACATCATTGATTTAACCCCTGATTACCGCTCCTCCGGTATCTTGTTTACACCTAGTCAATAGTTTTAATAAAATCGAATCAATGGCTTTAAGTTCAAAGTAATTATCCTCAAACGGTAATTATAAATCCGTCTTTTTCCATCAAGCTGTCTGCGTAGCTGTTTTAGAAGAACCGTCTTTCCTGTTGTTCCCTCTGAAACCAAGAGGAACCATCCTACCATAAAAAAACAAGAAGAAATCCAATGAAGCTCCGTCACCCAATTTAAGAACGGGGTTACAAAGATCATCAAAACCTATATTTATTAAAACGTACTGCGCGTTTCGAGATTGGAACTTAGACCTGAAGAAGAGGTCAGACCGGTCTCGAAATGTGTGGCACATTTTAATAAATATTCTCTTCAGAGCTTCTCTTTGACTCTGCTTTTAGTCCGAATGGTGGTAGCGTCAATGGGATTCCTGAATTTTTGGATGGTCCATTGGTATTTGAAGCATGAACCTGCCAGTGCTGTTCTTGTATATTATTATAGAAAGGGTCTCTAAATGTGTAGTACATTTTAATAAATATGTTTTTAGATCTTCTTTTTGACTCTGTACCCGTAGGTGGCACTGGTTGGATTCCTGAATTTTTGGATGGTTTATTGGTAATTGATGCATGAACCTGCCAGCACTACTCTTCTTCATTATTATAAGGAGGGCAACAAAACCAAAATGCCCCAAAGCCACCGTCCTATAGAGGTCTTCCACACTTAATTCTTCACAGTAAGGGCTAGGTACATCCTATGTAGCCACTGAAAACTTTAATTTGGGTGGTGTTCAGAATGTACCAATACATATACCCTACATGTGCAACATGAATGTCCTCTTTCCATCCGCCAGGCAGGTATACATATCTTTTTACAAATTGTAGAAGATTGCATTAGCCAGAGAAGGATTATTTGACCTAGAGAGTGACTGGATGGGCTTCTCCATTATTCCTTGCAGCTATTACATTACATTGCATAGCGTGACCAATCTGAAGGGACTATCAAAGCCAGTATAAAAGCCAAAGCACGGAATGCTGCAGCCATTTTATGATGAATCTGGATAGTGAGAGGAAGTCAGAGCTTAGCAATAGAGATAAGGAAAAAAAGCCATAAAACACTGAAGAAACTGTACAGATAGGGTGTGAAATTGAAAGGACAGCATTGAAGAACAATTACCATCGAATTACCCATAACCAGGGTCAGGCATGCCCTTGGTGCAACCTGTGCAGCTGCACAGGGTCCCTAGAGCTAAGGGGGTCCTCTTCCAAAGCAAGTGAATTGTGAATTATGATGAGTTATAGGACTACAAAGGGCCCATATACTGTTCTTGCACAGGGACCCCCTTCTGTCTAGTCAAAAGGGAATACAACGAAGGACTGTTTCCTTCAAATTTATTATGGGCACATTTTCTTTTGTCCAAATTATGGACACAAGTCTTGTTCCAATGTATCTAACAGCTTTATAATCACTGAGATGTTGTTAGCTGAGGTCTTTGGGCATGAATCTGATTTGGTATTTGACACGGGCAAAAAATTGTGCCCTAAAACAATGTAAATAGGAAAAATGTATCTCTTTTCGTAACCTCATAAAACCCCTTTAATCTTGTTCTGCCAACCTCATTTTACATCCTACATGTCTCTTTTCAATTCTTCAATTACTACTACTTTCCTCAACTGCAACTCCCAGCAAGTTTAGCACCTTTATTTTTTTCAGCTTGGACGAAAAAAAAACTAAAATAAATGAGGCTTCCCTTATGAATACCTCATGCAGATGAAATATTGGTCCAGTGACGGCTAAATAGGTTTATCTAGCAAATTGCACAGAAAGGTAATTAAATCCCGTTCGTGTGTCAGATCTGTCTTCTGAAATATCCTCTGAGGCTTTAGGACTTGGCAGCCGGGTTAGAGGAAGTCACAGACTCGTCTAATATGGGAAAAAATTGGATTTTCGTGAGACTTCTTACTGACGGTACTGTATGCCATATATTCTAGTATTTACTATGGATATGAGACGGGAAAGTGAGGTGTAAGAGATACACTCATTTATTATATCTACATACAATTCCCTTAATCCAGAATCCCATCATCCACTAGAATCGATTAGCAAAACTCTGGTCTATCGGTTGGGACAGTATGTGGCAGATGGGTGGGAGACCTGTGAATCTCCTAACCTCTCGGCATTCTTGACTTTTTTTTTGAATAGCCAGTTCCGCGCGATGTTGGGTGTGCCTCACCCGCCATCATGATATCTCAGCCCACCGAATTAAAAGAGGAGCCCG
Organism: Phyllobates terribilis; assembly: GCF_046119375.1. Classification (NCBI taxonomy): domain Eukaryota; kingdom Metazoa; phylum Chordata; class Amphibia; order Anura; family Dendrobatidae; genus Phyllobates; species Phyllobates terribilis. The sequence continues at coordinate 1,184,881,480 of NW_027362761.1, read as the reverse complement.
GAATGCCGGGAGAAAAGGAGATTCACAGTCCTCCCATCCTTTGGCCACAGATTTCTGACTTGGCCAATGGACCGGAGTCCTACAAATTGATTCTCCCTTTTCTACTTGACTCTTGTTTCCAGCACAGCAGACAGAACAAAGACGATCAATTAGGACAATCTCCAAATTGGAAAAAAAGGATAAAAAAAACCTATTTACAATTATCCTATTAGTAAATTTGAACTTAATAGAAGAACGTTCCCATTCAAGATCCTCATCCATCACCAAGAGCAATGACAAGTTACCAATGAACCTGTAATTATGGAAGACCAGCTAAGTCAGTAGAAAACAAAGACATCTCAAGTGAACAGTGTAAAGCATCACTTTAGCTGTGGTGGTGCTGTAGGATAATTAAACACGAGGTCAGGGATTAAAGCAGATCATGGGTGATCAGTTTGTTGTTGTGACATCTTCTCCGGGACCTGATCCTGCAATGTCTCCTTCTAACACCAGGTGCTGCCATATTCATTCTTCGGGCTGCGTAGGTGATGGAGGACTTTTCTAGGTCAGACATTCTGGATGGCGCAGGCTCTGAGCACCACTGGGAGACTGCGGTGGCCTAAATCTGTAGTGTCATCCAGTCTGGCAGTATGGGGATGTGTGCTGTCCAGCTGGATCAATCAGCTCCCTGCTTTGGCCACTTGGCCAGTACCACACCCTACTTATACTCCCAGCCTAGAGCTGAGAGCTGTCACATATAGTTTATCCATTCTGGTTCAGTCCTGTGCTAGCTGCTCTTACTTGCTTGTTATGGTCCTGTTCTCTGACTATAGCTCATTTCCTATTTGTCACGCCAAAAACGGTGAAACCAGGAAATGGCTGAGTGTTGGGACCCGTACTTGTCCCTGCCACACTAGGGGGGCCCTTACTTTTCCTTATCTCAGGGGTACCTCTGATGGTGAGGAGGCCTGAGCCGCAAGCGTCTCCTTATCTCCTGGGCAGACCCTGACAGTGACTCCCTCTCCCCGCAAGGAGGAAATAGTACAAAATAATGACACTGTGACAAGAGAGGGAAATACAGACAGGGTAAACAGAAATAGCAGTCACACAAAATGCTCACTCAAACACAGAGGAAACACAAGAAAGTTAAGGAGGGGAAACCAAAAAGGAGAGAAAGCAGGTTAACATGTAGCAAAACAGCAACCACCATAGCTAAGTAAACCCCCAAGCTCCTATACACAACGCTCCTCCTTCACTCTCCAAGTCAGGCAGAAAAACTGATCACTGACACTCCAGGAAGTCAGATCTGGGTCTATATAGAAGGGGAGAGTAGTTAACCCAGATCAGCTGAGAGACCAGAATCTCAGGAAAACCCAGAAAGCCAGATTAACTCCCTCACTGCTGGCAAAAAGCAATAAGTTAATAAACTGGAGAGGAACTTCGGCCCAGTGTGTGTGAACTATGCCCAGATCTCGGCAGTTCTCTGGAACCTCTCTATCGCGGTAACCCCGTGACACTATTCTTTTGCCTTTCGAACCTTTTTTTTTACATTTTGCCTTACCTGGCTACATCTGCCAGCCTGCACCATCGGCCAGCAGCTGACTCCATGGCTCCAGCCTAAGGGCTCCTCTGATCCTTATACAGGGATTAAAAGATGAAGGTCAAGGCAAGCCCTGGGATCTGGTAAAATGAGGGCTTGCACAAAGCCTGACTAGGTTTCATGTGCAGACAAGTCAGTCTAATCTGGGGTAACCACACCCCCACCATTGAGTGACAGCTTCCTATGTATACTATGCATTGTCAGAAAGCTGCCAATCAGAGATGTGCGCGGAGTTATACACAGCCCAGAAGTCTTAGCTCTGATACATCTACATCAGACAAAACAGGGATTCTATCCAAACTACACCAAGCAGCCTAGTAAGGGATACATCGCTGGAATCAGGGTCTCTGCCCCTACATCATACAGCTATCAGACTGCAGAGCAAAAAACTGCTGACAGATTCCCTTTAAGGTTTTGCTAGCAAGTCACCGTGATATATTGAATTTGGATATTGAGTAAATGGAGAAAAGGTAATGGTACTGTAGACACATTGTTAACCATCATTTCTGTGTTGTTGTTTTTTTATATAGCATTGTGTTTTTTATTGAGTTATTCATTGACTTTTCTTTCTTTTCTATGCTGACTTCTTTGGATCTCCATACAGGTAAGTGAACTTTACCACTCTTTATGGTGTCAGTAATGTGCTAAATGCAGTATGATTGGAACATCCAGTATCAATTGGAATATGACCAAGATATCAATAAGCTCCAATTTAGACCCCAGTGAAAAATAATAATGGATATTGCACAAATGCACGTTCTTGGAAAATAATGGATTGCCTTTAGCTATCAGATATCTGTTCGGTGTGTGATTGTTGCACACAGCGCCATTGGTTTTATGGAAAAAAAATGTAAGACAGTTATTAAAGATTGGATCAATTCATAATGATTCAAATTTATTACAAATTTTTGTCCCCCAAAAAATCAGATTTGCCTGAATCTAAATTTTTTTAATATTCGATTTGTGTAAGTTCCAGCTAAATGATGTCCCGCGACCATTTTGTCCCATTCTCAGGTCCTGGAAGGAGCCACAGTCCCCCAGTCAGCTCCTCTGTCTTCTATTGTCTGTCTTTTATGGATTACTCTCAAGGTCTTTGTCACTTAAGTTCTTCACTTACCCAATTAACATCAATGACATGCATCGCAACGCACATGCCGGCATAGGGTTTAGTGAAGAACGTCACTTCCTGAGCTGCAGAAAGAAGATAGTACATAGAAGACATGGAAGAATGGCGGCATCAGGAGCCCTATGGGCAGACCCCTTTCCACCTGATTCATTTTGCGCTGCATTTATTCATAGTTTTTAAGGATGAAGGTAGACATAAGTGTATAGCGTTCAAACCATAACCTAACATGTTGATCTAAGGGAAGGTAAAAAACCCATGGGGCAGAGGCTAATTGCCCCATAATAGGGGAAAAAATATTTCCAGACTCCATGTCAGATTTATTCCCTTGATCAATGTCCCATCTCAGAATCCAGTGCCCATAGCCTATGATATTATATTTTTCCAGAAAGGCATACAGGCCACATTGTACTTTTGTAGTGATTAAACCATTACAACTTCATGTGGCAGAGAGTTTCATATAGTGCTCTTAAAGTAAAGAATCCATAGTCTCATTGTTCATACAATAAAGAATCCATAGTCTTACTGCTCTTACTGCAAATAATCCATAGTCTCACTGCTCTTACAGTATAGAATCCATAGTCTCACTGCTCATACAATAAAGAATCCATAGTCTCACTGCTCTTACAGTAAAGAATCCATAGTCTCACTGCTCTTACAGTAAAGAATTCATAGTCTCAATGTTCTTGCAGTAAAGAATCCATAGTCTCACTGCTCATACAGTAAAGAATCCATAGTCTCACTGCTCTTACTGCAAATAATCCATAGTCTCACTGCTTGTACAGTAAATAATCCATAGTCTCACTGCTCTTACTGCAAATAATCTATAGTGTCACTGCTCATACAGTAAAGAATCCATAGTCTCACTGCGCTTACAGTAAAGAATCCATAGTCTCGCTGTTCTTACAGTAAAGAATCCATAGTCTTGCTGCTCTTACAGTAAAGAATCCATAGTTTCATTGCTCTTACAGTAAAGTAACCATGGTCGCACTGCTCTTACAGTAAAAAATCCATGGTCTCACTGATCTTACAGTAAGGAATCCATAATCTCATTGCTCTTACAGTAAAGAATTCATTGTCTCACAGCTCTTAAAGTAAAGAATCCATAGTCTCATTGTTCATACAATAAAGAATCCATAGTCTTTCTGCTCTTACTGCAATTAATCCATAGTCTCACTGATCTTACAGTATAGAATCCATAGTCTCACTGATCTTACAGTATAGAATCCATAGTCTCACTACTCTTACAGTAAAGAATCCATAGTCTCACAGCTCTTACCGTAAAGAATACATAGTCTCAATGCTCTTACAGTAAAGAATCCATACTATCTCTGATTTTATAGTAAAGAATCCACACTATCACTGCTATTACAGTAAAAGATGTAAATCAATTAGTTTTGCTTAACTTGATTGAATTCAGATTTTGGCAGATTTGCTTATTTGCTCTACAGTATTTTACTTAGAAAGACAGAGTAATTACACATGCAGCAATTTTTATGAAAAAGTATAAATCCATTTATTTTACATATATGCTGACAAACAATTAAAAACAATTATTTAGCAGACAGTGAGCCATAGTAAATAATGAACCCATCAATTGGGGTGGTTTGCAGGTTTACAAATATATATCCTGAGTGGCATTAACATCAGTTAAATCACATTGCAGTAAACAGTTTAACACCAGTCTTTTTAGTAATCAGAAGGGCTTTATCTTCCCCTCTCCACGGGAGGTAGCAAACAGCAGGCAGAGAAAACACAAGTCACAGTTTAACAGCACACCATTATGTGTATATATATCTCAGTCTATGCCTCAGGTGCAATCATAAATACAGGCTGCAGACTATCAATGCTCATGTGCCCAGTGCACAGTTACCCTGTGCTGAAATCTCAGACCCCAGTTAGTGTCACCTCACTGAATCAAGCAAGAATATCTCATTTTGTGGTGTTAGCAGTGTTGAATCATGCTATTACCAGTCAGGAAGGCTGTTAGGACCCACTTACCACGTGACCCCTGGCCCCAATGCGCATTTCGCACTAGCTTCCTCAAGGGGGTGTGGCTACAGGCTCAGCCAATCACTCTTTTATGTCGGGCTAAGAGATCACATGCTTCAATCTGTCCAATGCCGACTAGAAGGCGGCGCATGCATTCAGCCCCTCCTGCCCTCCTCCCACCGTCCCTCGCTCCTCAACCACGCATATCTGGATATCAGGATTAAGTCACCTGCGTCCAGCATGGATACTGACAGCGATGGACTGTGGAGAGGGAGGGGGGCGCAAGGCATGCGCACCTAATCAGGAACAGGAGAGAGAGAGCACTGTAAACAAAGGTTAACCCTATAGAGTCTGTTTTGAGGCCGAGTGCCAGAGAATCAGATCTTAAAGGAGAACACAGTGCTCTACAGTACTAGTAATCAAACTACTGTTTCAGCTTAGTTTTCCAGAATTTTAAAAAACTGTCTTTTTTTTGTTCGAGAAACAACACCACTCTTTTATGTAGGCTGTCACTGGTATTACAACCAATGCTCATTTATAGAGGATCTGTCACTGGGTCAAAATGGCTAGTTTTTGCTCCTATGTTATACCAACTCCTCCCATGAGAATTCAGTTTTCAAATTTTTTTAATTCATCATATGGTTCCAGTTATAAGGCTTTTTTTTTTTTGCTAAATTTATGGTCTTCACTAAGGGGGTGATTCTGTGGGGGCACTTCTTTAGTCCATTCTCCATTATTATCCTATAAGCCACACCTCCTTGTAAAGACCATATCAGGTTGCACTAATTAAAAATGCCCATATCTTTGGGGTCATTAATGGTGGAATTAAAAAAAAAGAATGTTCAGAGGAGCAGTTGGAAGAAAATAAAAACTGGTCAATTTTGATCTGGTGACAGGTTCTCTTTAAAGGGAATCTGTCAGCAGGTTTATGCTGTGGAAGCTGTGAGCAACAAGATGTAGGTGTAGAGACCCTGATTCCAGCTGAGAGCCTTATGTATCACTTACTGGAATGCTTGGTGCTGATCTCTGCTGTAGATGTAGCAGTGGTTTGGAATGCTCAGCTGTGCTTAACCCCGCCCACACCACTGATTGGCAGCTTTGTGTGTACATTGTACATTGTGAGCCAATCAGTGATGGGGGTGGAGTTACACAGTTTAGCTTGACTGGCCTGCACGTGACACCTAGTCCTGCAGTAATAATCTGCTGCTGATAAAACACTGAATGTATTGAAATTACAGATTAATAAATGACACATTTCTAGAATCTACATTTCTCTGCTCTCAGATTAAACAGCGAAAACCTTCTGACAGATTCCCTTTAAGTTAATTGTATATAGTCTATATACATATGATGCTACTTCTGGAAAATAATAGATTCTTTTTTTTTCTTATCTTGGCCGTTTTAATTAATCTGTTATTCTTATTTTCTGCTAATAGGATTAGTATTATAGTATAAATGTATCATTTCAGTAATTTCCCGTACAGTGGATTTCACCTTTTTCCTTACGATGATCTATGTGCTGCTGAATCTTTTTCTGCATTTAAGGCACATCTCTATGTTTAGTTTTCTCTATGACGACTCTCTGTAGAAAACCCTTCACATCCAGCTATGGCCTGATGGTTATCAGGGCACCTTGTGGTCTAGAATGATAATGGTAGAACAGAATAAAGTCTGAATTTCACAGCTTATATGTAACGCTCTGTTGCCGTCTACCTGCTCCTGAAAGGTTTAGATTTCCATTCTATAATGACATAATACAAGGCAATTGACCAGGTATTTTTAATAGCAGACATGGGTTCACATAGATAAAGCTATGTCTCTATAAATATTGAAATCCTTGATACCTGCTCCGTTGATGATTGTATGTAGAGATTCCAATGCTGCAGAGGCATCGAAGAAAACACAAATAATGGAAGATCCTACTGATTGAATACACCATGGTCCTAAATTTCAGGTAGGAGCATAACATTGGTGCAACCAGAGCAGCCAAAGAGGTAAAGAAGGCCACTTCTACATCCAAAGCAGGTGGAATTGTGCATTATTAAAAGCTACTGGACTGCAAATGCCCACAGGTTGTTCTTACACAAGGGCCCTCTTTGTCTGCTTCTGTCTGGTGGGTAACAATAAGAACAGACGAGAAAAAGGAGCATAGGCCCGAGAAGATGTACGAGAGATGTTGGCCAACTAGAGATGTTGGCCAATAGGTTGTTTTTCCACAGGAGCCCTCTTCTCTCTCTGTTTCTGCCTGGTGGGTAACAATAAGAACAGACAAGGAGCATACTCCCGAGAAATGTACGAGACTAGGCCAACTGGAGATGTTGGCCAATAGGTTGTTCTTGCACAGGAGCCCTCTTCTCTGTCTGTTCCTGCCTGGTGGGTAACAATAAGAACAGACAAGGAGCATAGGCCCGAGAAGATGTGCGAGACGAGGCCAACTGGAGATGTTGGCCAATAGGTTGTTCTTGCACAGGAGCCCTCTTCTCTGTCTGTTCCTGCCTGGTGGGTAACAATAAGAACAGACAAGGAGCATAGGCTCGAGAAGATGTACGAGACAAGGCCAACTGGAGATGTTGGCCAATAGGTTGTTCTTGCACAGGAGCCCTCTTCTCTGTCTGTTCCTGCCTGGTGGGTAACAATAAGAACAGACAAGGAGCATAGGCCCGAGAAGATGTACGAGACGAGGCCAACTGGAGATGTTGGCCAATAGGTTGTTCTTGCACAGGAGCCCTCTTCTCTGTCTGCTCCTGCCTGGTGGGTAACAATAAAAACAGACAAGGAGCATAGGCCCGAGAAGATGTGCGAGACTAGGCCAACTGGAGATGTTGGCCAATAGGTTGTTCTTGCACAGGAGCCCTCTTCTCTGTCTGTTCCTGCCTGGTGGGTAACAGTAAGAACAGACAAGCAGCATAGGCTCGAGAAGATGTACGAGACAAGGCCAACTGGAGATGTTGGCCAATAGGTTGTTCTTGCACAGGAGCCCTCTTCTCTGTCTGTTCCTACCTGGTGGGTAACAATAAGAACAGACAAGGAGCATAGTCCCGAGAAGATGTACGAAACTAGGCCAACTGGAGATGTTGGCCAATAGGTTGTTCTTGCACAGGAGCCCTCTTCTCTGTCTGTTCCTGCCTGGTGGGTAACAATAAGAACAGATAAGGAGCATAGGCTCGAGAAGATGTACGAGACAAGGCCAACTGGAGATGTTGGCCAATAGGTTGTTCTTGCACAGGAGCCCTCTTCTCTGTCTGTTCCTGCCTGGTGGGTAACAATAAGAACAGACAAGGAGCATAGGCCCGAGAAGATGTACGAGACGAGGCCAACTGGAGATGTTGGCCAATAGGTTGTTCTTGCACAGGAGCCCTCTTCTCTGTCTGCTCCTGCCTGGTGGGTAACAATAAAAACAGACAAGGAGCATAGGCCCGAGAAGATGTATGAGACTAGGCCTACTGGAGATGTTGGCCAATAGGTTGTTCTTGCACAGGAGCCCTCTTCTCTGTCTGTTCCTGCCTGGTGGGTAACAATAAGAACAGACAAGCAGCATAGGCTCGAGAAGATGTACGAGACAAGGCCAACTGGAGATGTTGGCCAATAGGTTGTTCTTGCACAGGAGCCCTCTTCTCTGTCTGTTCCTACCTGGTGGGTAACAATAAGAACAGCAAGGGGCAAAGGCCCGAGAAGATGTACGAGACGAGGCCAACTGGAGATGTTGGCCAATAGGTTGTTCTTGCACAGGAGCCCTCTTCTCTGTCTGCTCCTGCCTGGTGGGTAACAATAAGAACAGACAAGGAGCAAAGGCCCGAGAAGATGTGCGAGACTAGGCCAACTGGAGATGTTGGCCAATAGGTTGTTCTTGCACAGGAGCCCTCTTCTCTGTCTGTTCCTGCCTGGTGGGTAACAGTAAGAACAGACAAGCAGCATAAGCTCGAGAAGATGTACGAGACAAGGCCAACTGGAGATGTTGGCCAATAGGTTGTTCTTGCACAGGAGCCCTCTTCTCTGTCTGTTCCTACCTGGTGGGTAACAATAAGAACAGACAAGGAACATAGTCCCGAGAAGATGTACGAAACTAGGCCAACTGGAGATGTAGGCCAATAGGTTGTTCTTGCACAGGAGCCCTCTTCTCTGTCTGTTCCTGCCTGGTGGGTAACAATAAGAACAGATAAGGAGCATAGGCTCGAGAAGATGTACGAGACAAGGCCAACTGGAGATGTTGGCCAATAGGTTGTTCTTGCACAGGAGCCCTCTTCTCTGTCTGTTCCTGCCTGGTGGGTAACAATAAGAACAGACAAGGAGCATAGGCCCGAGAAGATGTTCGAGACGAGGCCAACTGGAGATGTTGGCCAATAGGTTGTTCTTGCACAGGAGCCCTCTTCTCTGTCTGCTCCTGCCTGGTGGGTAACAATAAAAACAGACAAGGAGCATAGGCCCGAGAAGATGTACGAGACTAGGCCAACTGGAGATGTTGGCCAATAGGTTGTTCTTGCACAGGAGCCCTCTTCTCTGTCTGTTCCTGCCTGGTGGGTAACAATAAGAACAGACAAGCAGCATAGGCTCGAGAAGATGTACGAGACAAGGCCAACTGGAGATGTTGGCCAATAGGTTGTTCTTGCACAGGAGCCCTCTTCTCTGTCTGTTCCTACCTGGTGGGTAACAATAAGAACAGACAAGGAGCATAGGCCCGAGAAGATGTACGAAACTAGGCCAGCTGGAGATGTTGGCCAATAGGTTGTTCTTGCACAGGAGCCCTCTTCTCTGTCTGTTCCTGCCTGGTGGGTAACAATAAGAACAGACAAGGAGCATAGGCCCGAGAAGATGTACGAGACGGGGCCAACTGGAGATGTTGACCCACAGGGTTACTAACAGTTGACTTGGGATCATTTTTCACCCTTGACCTTCACAGTGGGGTTTGGATTTTCCCTTACGTAATTCCCTGATTTCTACCCCCAGAGTAGTCTTCATTAGAAACATTGATGACCCCAAGATAAGAACTAAAGCTACCGTCAGGAATCATAGTCAAACAGTGGCTTTCTACCACTTACAACTGCAATTTGGCTGACAAGGTGGTGCAACGATTGAGGCATGCAGAGTTTATTTATCATTGGTCAGGAGAAGCAGCAGACGGGAAGAATATAAGTAGAGATATAACTTGAAGCTTGTAAGCTCCAGTGAAAAATCTCCATAAGGCTATCTTCACACGTTGCATTTTTGCAGCGTTTTTAATGTAAATTAAAGGCTGATTTTTACAGTACCAGCTAAAGCTATGAGATTTCAGAAACTCATGCACACGCTTGTTTTCTGTTTTCCTGACTGAATTGGAAAACTGATACATTTTAGAAAACTGTAGCATTTAAATTCTTTCAGCGTTTTTGTAGTCATTTTTTTACCCATACAATGTAATGAGTAAGTGCAAAAATGCTGCAAAAATGCAGAAAAATGCTTCTATCAGTTCTTGCACCAATTTTGGTGGAAAAATGCACAAACATCAGGATGGGAAAACCATTTATTTTTGTGATTTTCCCAAGTTTAAACCATAATGTCTTGGTGTCCTTATATTAATTTTAGTACAGTTTAATTAATGCAAGGTGTAACTTAGATTGCAAGGGATACAAGGGAATGCTATCTAAGTGAAGTATTAGATTATATGATTGGTAGCAAATGAAACATTTTGGTAATCTTATATGGTTGTGCATACAGGCACAAATCTAGGATAACGTGTATTCCATATATATCCTTGTTAGCGGTCTGCTGCCACCTCGTTAAACTGTGAAGCGTCCTTCAAGAGGTTCCAAGAGGTTCCAAAGTAACAAAAATGTTTTTAAGAAAGAATACAAGAAATTGGCGCTTCCACTCTGTGTTTCCAGGATTCATCAATACGGTTTATTAGAATGCAAAGATAAAAACACAATGGATTTCGGCTGGGTCACCCTTCATCAATCTCATGAACCTTCATCAACCTGACCCAGCCAAAATGTGTTGTGTTTTTATCTTTGTATTTTAAAAAAACGTATTGAAGAATCCAGGAAAAACAGAGTGGAAGCGCTAATTTCTTGTATTTTTTTCTAAAATACAGTTTAATTAAATTAGTGATATGTGTGAAAGTAAAGAATGTCTGACCAACTCAATTCCCTACCAATGTGTGAAAGTAAACAGTGCCCTACCAACTGAATGCGCTACCAATGTGTGAAAGTAAACAATGTTCTACCAACCCAATGCTTGACCAATGTGTGAAAGTAAAGAATGCCCTACCAACTCAATGCCCTACCAATGTTGGAATATAAAAAATGGCCTACCAACGCAATGCCCTACCAATGTTGGAATGTAAAGAATGGCCTATCAACTCAAAGCCCTACTAATGTGTGAAAGTAAAGAATTCCCTACCAACTCAATGCCCTACCAATGTGTGTATGTAAAGAATTCCCTACCAACTCAATCCCCTACCAATGTGTGAAAGTAAAGAATTCCCTACCAACTCAATGCCCCACCAATGTGTGAAAGTAAAGAATTCCCTATCAACTCAATGCCCTACCAATGTGTGAAAGTAAAGAATTCCCTACCAACTCAATCCCCTACCAATGTGTGAAAGTAAAAAATTCCCTACCAACTCAATGCCCCACCAATGTGTGAAAGTAAAGAATTCCCTATCAACTCAATGCCCTACCAATGTGTGAAAGTAAAGAATTCCCTACCAACTCAATGCCCTACCAATGTGTGAAAGTAAAGAATTCCCTACCAACTCAATGCCCTACCAATGTGTGAAAGTAAAGAATTCCCTACCAACTCAATGCCCTACTAATGTGTGAAAGTAAAGAATTCCCTACCAACTCAATGCCCCACCAATGTGTGAAAGTAAACAGTGTCTTACCAATTCTGTTTTTCCCTTTGCACTTGTGTATTTTTTCATGAACTCATGCAACCTTAGTTCACCTCTGTACTTCATACATTAATCCAGCTGTTTTGTTCAGAATGTCTATTTTTTTTAGCCATGAAAACTTTTTCCTCTATATAATTTAATCAAATTTCCCTTTGTTCACAAAATGTTTTATGGTGTCACATGCGTCTTGCATTAGTGGCCTAACACCTTATATTGTTTATGCTTGTATGGAGGAAGCAAAGTTGAATTTTGGGATCCTGAAAAACGCAGCAAAAAAAAAATGTTGCAAATATGTCGCAAGAAAAGGAGCAAAAAAAAGGCAGCAAAACTTGTGTTTTGGCTACAGCTTTTCCAAGAGATCAGGTTTTGGCTGCAGAAAAAAATGAAGGAAAAAAAAAGTGTGAACATAGCAATATTGTTCCCAAATATCACAAGTCTTTAATATTATTGGTCTTCTAATATTGGCCAAAGGGACCTTTGTGCCCCTTTAGGCTTCAGAGTTCAGGTTCTACTGCAGCCCCTGCACTCAATATACAGTAGATATGCACTTGAAAATAAGTCATTTGGAACAGGAAGGTCTTTACCATGCAGCAACGCTTGAAGAGATCAGTAGATGGTGCATGCACAAGACTCATGGCCAGAAGAGTGGGAAAAAAACTCTGGCAAGGGTTTCTAGAATTCTGAAAACTATTTTTGAAATGTATTTTTTATTTTTTTGAATTATAAGGAATCACAGAATGAGATGTTTCTGACGCCTACTTGGAATGCCACCTGTTGCTTTACCCTCACTGTTATAAGAAATTGAGTTTCGACTCTACAATAAAAAGTTGTACCATTTGTCAACATTTAAACCACAGGCTCAGGCTGGAGTTCACCCTTCTCTCATCACCCTTCCTGTCATTCTGGAAAACATATTGAAGCTCAGCTGGAAAGATTTAATAAAGTGCTTTATAATCAATCACAATGTGATTAGGGTTGTTTCACCATGTTGATATGATATTGACTTTTTTTTTGTCCCATCATAACAGAATAGTGAAGGCTGAAAAGGATTCTTTGACTTTGGTATAGCTTCAATAGTTCACAAATATAAAGTAAAGTCAAAACTAAGACGGAAAACACTTAACAGTAACAATAAAAGTTTGAAAACTTAAAATGTTAAGTGCCCTTTAAGTATCTCAGGAGATAGCATGGGGGAATTGAGGGAAATATTTTAAGTGATAAGGACTCCATGGGCAGGGAGATAGTGGAAAGTAGTAGGATGATATACTCTAATAGGAAAGAAGAACATTTGGGCCATTCTTTGTTTGGGGGAAGGTGGGGGGTAAAAACTTTCCTAAACTTCATAGCATACTGTTGTTTGACTATAGAGTGCTCTGCTCTTCTCAACCCCAAAGCAAGGCTCACATCTAGCATATATGAATGGATAAATGAAAAAACACCCTAATATATCCCAATATTATTTTTTCAAATTTTTGGATATTTTTCAGTTTTTGACTCTATCAACAAGATTTTAACTTAAATGCGTTATCGGGACTCATTTTTTTTTCTATGGGGCCTAGCATTTATTGACAGGTAGTTGCTAACTACCTGAGTGATCTGCTGTGCGACCAACCACTGCTGGCGGTAATTATCCTAATTCTTGTGACATAATGTCGACAGAGCAGTTCCATCTCTTCCGCGCTGCTCTGTCAATGGGGCGTCACAGCTGATATCATCATGTTGACTGACAGGCGACCGCCTTCAGTTAGGCTCAGCTTGCTGTCAATCATCATGACATCAACAGTGACACCCCATCGACAGAGTAGACCAGAAGAGAAGGAACTGCTCTGTCAATTTGATGTCAGATCAAGCAGGAGAATTGTTTCCAGTAGTGGTCTGTTGCACAGCAGAAAAGGTAGGTAGTTAGCAAATACATGCTTATATGTACTTTTCCCCGTAACAAAAAAAAGCATCCCGGATAACACTTTTATAATCTCCAACCTATTTCACCTTTGTGTGGGTCATATTCAAAAGGGTTTTCCAGTTACAGTAGACAATATCCATTCAGCTGTACTGAATACGGTCAAATAGTTAAAAGCAAAATTATTCTCCGCACATTACAAATTTAGTTTATTACCAAAACTTTTTACTGTTTGCAATAATCCATCGAGAGAGAACAATGAGAGAGACACAGAAGGTCTCTTTTACTGACTCCTGCAGTCTCAGAATTATCCTCCCCTTCATAACAATCGTCTGTTGCACTTAGTAGAGCTCCTTTGGTTGTTATGACCTGCTACAAATGTGATGCATAGCCAGATGCCAGCCCCTGGTAGAGTTCCTGATAGAGCCTTGCCCATTCCTCATGGACAATGGTTTCCAGGTCAGTAATATTCTTGGGTTGTCAAGAGACTGGTTCACAAAATCATAAGACGATATTATTGCCTTGTATAAACAACAAAAAGATAAAGAAAAATAAAAAGCCAATGAATGTTCATAGAGATAAAGTTAACAGCAGAGTTCACAAGATCAATGTTAAAGGAGTGTTGGCCATGTAACATGGACATGGCGGAAAAATGGTGCCATTTCTAACTTCTGAATTGAGAGGAGAGCGATGTAGATGACATTGTGTTGGCAAATGCTTGCCTGAATGCATGGATGGTCATCAGGCAGAGAAGATGAAAAAGATTCAGAAGAACTCTGGTCTATCAACTACACCTGTAGTCTGTGGCCATCTTTACAGAACACTACCAACCTCCTCCTCCCAGCCAGGATCCCCAACACGTCTTACACTTTGTAGGCTTGGCATGACATCATAATTGCGATGCATGCAAGAATTTGTACCACGGCAGCTGGACCAGGTTCCTGCAAATGTGGCCATTTTTACAGAACACTACCAACCTCCTTCTCCCAGCTAGGATCCCCAACACGTCTTCCATTTCGAAAGCATGGCATGATATCATTGTTGCGATGCATGCAAGACTTTGCACCATGGCTTCTGGACCAGGATCCTGCACAACTTTTTGGTCATTTATATTGGTAGGTGTAATGCGTGCATCCTGGTAGAATTAAGTCTACCCAATACATCAGTTCCGAGCATCTCCCGATGGAGAAATGAGCAGCACCGGAGAATTTTTTCAGTGAAATTTGTGGGCATGTAAGGGTGGACAGTGACACACCAGTAAGCAAAGTGCAAGTGTGGCACCCCTGAGGGTACGGTCGCCACAGAGATACTGCACTTCACTCAGAGGTGTGGTGTCTCCCTTCTCTCAGGTAAGGAGTGAGTGCTGCACGGAACCTCAACACCTGCATCCAACACTACACTACACCAGGCCAGCAGGAGGGGCAAGACGCAATGTAGTTTCCTGCTGAGCCCTGACCCTGGCTGGGGTGGGGGGAATCCAAAGGTAGGGGGAACCAGTAGTGGGTGTGGGTGGAGGATGTAGTTCATGGGAGCACTCATACAGTAAAGATATAAAATAGGGAAGCCATCTTGGGGTGGTGGACTAGTAGTTGGAGAACAGTTTGGGAGCAGAGTCTCTTTAGGAGCTCTGCTCCACTACAAGGGCCCAGGACTGAGGCCAAGGAGGGGAGCAGGGAGTAAGCTCCGTTCTGCAAAAGGGATCCTAGGGGGTATGGCGAGTGCAGGCGGCACCCGTACACCCCAAACCTGCCAAGTGTCAGGAGGATCTAGGTCGCAAGAA
The DNA here is from genome assembly GCF_046119375.1 of Phyllobates terribilis. Taxonomy (NCBI): domain Eukaryota; kingdom Metazoa; phylum Chordata; class Amphibia; order Anura; family Dendrobatidae; genus Phyllobates; species Phyllobates terribilis. Next base: position 1,184,866,238 of record NW_027362761.1, on the reverse strand, counting down.
GGGGACCAGCCCCTGGCCCAGTCATGCAGCTTCAAGCCTCGGCTGGAAAAACCGGTGGCTTCTGACTTGTATAGCCAGAAGCCAAACTCTCACTTCAATCCAAGTAAGGTCAAGCAGCAACTCCGACGGACAGGGGGGACCTCGCAGCACCCGAATAGGATTCACAGTGAGAAGCGCAGGGCAGGAGGGAGTAAAGACCCAGCGTGAAGTCGGTCTAGGAAGGTACATATGAAAGTGGGGTTCTTCCAGGTACACCCGAGCTGCCTGAGGAAGGACTGAACCCCCCCCGCCCGGTGAACGCAGTGCGACGCGGGAGGCTTGCACCGGTACAGTGCACCTGTGGACTGTATAAGAACTGTGAGTAAATCTTGGATTACTGCACTGAGCTGCCTCCGCTCCTTTATTTCGCCGGTGCCATTTTCCTCCCTGCACTACAATGCCCAGCGCACCGACTCCATTTCTCTACACTGCCCTGAGGCCTGCTCCACCTGTGGGGAGCCGTTCCATCCCAAGCTGCCCTATCATCTGCCTCAGAGGACTGTCGTAGTGCTGGTGATCCTCACCAGACACCACAGGTGGTGTCACAACAATTTCCCCAGCGAATAATTTTCCCTTTTCAGTGACCGCCCTGGGCCATGGACCGGGCCAGCCACCGTGATATCCCCTGGCTACCGGAGGCCCGGCCGCCGAGTACCCCACGGCCCTGGGGGCGCGTCACAAGTGCTTCCTCCCATGCAAAATTACATCCAGGCATCTCCACAAAACTTAATCTAGCCCTAGATGGAGAGCATGCAAATCATGGGATTCGTTACCCGAAAGGATTAAGAAAACTCCAAACCTCCCTCCTCGTCTTATTACCATTTGCTCTGTAGCCGCAGTTCCTAACAGCTATTAAGTCTTTGTTATAATACGTGGAGTCTCCCAGTAGATCAGTAACTGCAGGTCCCCTGTATATGATTATAAATGCTGTCTATTAATCTGTGCTCGCTCTGACTTCTCCAGGTCATGTCTGTGTAATGCAATAATGTGATTGACAGACATTTTATTAAAAGGATTTTAATTAAGTGACTCAGGAAGTCTGTCACACTGCTATTTCTTTTTTTTTTTCTTCTTTTCTCGGTTAAAAAAGTAGAATCGATAGATTTTCACTGCATGATTGCAAGGCTAAAGTGGATATTATGAGACCATAGTTCCCATGCAGTGTTACTTGGATTGTGATTTACTAAGAATATACAAGTGCATGGCCAAAAAGTATATATATTTATTTTTTATAGAATTTTTTTACATAACTTAATTGAATAAAACTAAATGAAACATTAGGTCCCTTCGTTAAATACATGAGATGTGTAATACCCCTCTTATATAGTAGTCAAAGGTATAAAGGAGTCTCCTATCGGCCACATACAATTTTTTTTCATGCTTGGTACTTGATTGGCTAAAATGCTGCACCTGACCACTGGAATGGACTTCTCACTGCCTAGGACTCCTGCAGGAACCATCTGCAGGGTGAACAAGAAGGATTTCAGATCCCCCCCTGTACAACGAGATGGGTTCCCTAGTTTTGTCCAGATTCAAAGTCATACTTGAAAACTTTTCGGTCTAAGAGAGAGTAACCTTTGAGACATGTGGGGTATCCAGCCCAAAGTTCTGTCTACGGTCACACATCATTTTGGTTTTAACACCCAATTGAATGACCATTCCCAGTCCCCTCACTCCATATTTCTTAATCTACGTCTCTCTAAAATTTCTTGGTAAAGGAAATCTTTGAAAAATTTGCAAAAATTCTCAATAATAAAAGTTCTCTATAGATTTAAGCATTTGAGGTGCATTGCCCTAAAAAATCCCAAAGTTTTCCCACATTAAAAAGATAAGACCTGCTCCACAAAAATGGGACATTTAAAGGGGGTGTCCAATATCTCTAATGCACTTTAAAAATATAAATCTTTAAACCCTAAGCATTTTGAAATTTGCTTTGTATTGAAATTCCCTATCATTCTCCCTATCCCTGTAAGTGTTCTTTTTCCTTACTTCCTGTGATTGTTCAATTGAGGAGAGTCTCAAGAAGTTCGTCACATAAGGATGGCCCTGCAGTCATTTCTTGCAGATTTTATCACCCCCTCTACTGAAATAAATCTTCATCAGGAGGAGGCGATAGAAGCAGGGTGAGTGACACCAGCACTACCCCATGATGATGATTATTTTTTAGGGTGTTGATAGAAGCTGTGGGGTGGTGCTGCTCTGGTTTCACTCTACACTTAAATAGTGTATATAAACTTCTGGTTTACTTCTGTAAATATCCAAGATACAGTTGAAACCAGAAGTTTACATACACTATATAAAAGACACATCTGCATGTTTTTCTCAATATCTGACATGAAATCAGAAAAAACCTTTCCCGTTTTAGATCAGTTAGGATTACCATAATTTTTAATATTTGCCAAATGCCAGAATAATGAGAGAGAGACAATGTTTTAATTTTTTACTACTTACTGCAAAGTCAAAAGTTTACATACATTTCATTAGTATTTGGTACCATTGCCCTTAAACTGAATGACTTGGGTCAAATGTTTGGGATCTCCTTCCACAAGCTTCTCACTGGTCGGAATTTGGGCCCATTCCTCTTGACAAAACTGATATAACTGATCCAGGTTTGTAGGTCGCCTTGCTCGCAGCCTTTTCAGCATTGCCCATAAATTTTCATTAGGATTGAGATCAGGGCTTTGTGATGGCCACTCCAAAACATTGACTTTGTTATCCTTAGCCACTTTGTTACCATTTTGGCAGTATGCTTCTAGTTATTGTCCATTTGGAAGACCCATTTCAGCCCAAACTTTAACTTCCTGGCTGATGTCTTGAGATGTTGCTTCAGTATTGCCACATAATCTTCTTTTCTCATGATGCCATGTATTTTGTGAAGTGCACAAGTCCCTCCTGCAGCAAAACAACCCTACAACATGATGCTGTCACCCCCGTGTTTCACAGTTGGGATGGTGTTCTTTGGCTTCCAAGCTTCTCCCTTATTCCTCCAAATGTAATGATGGTCATTATGCCCAAAAAGTTACATTTTAGTTTCATCAGACCACAGGACATGTCTCCAAAAATTAAGGTCTGTGTTCCTGTGTGCATTTGTAAACATTAATCTGGCTTTTTATGTTTCTTTTGGAGTAATGTCTTCTTCCTGGCAGAGTGGCGTTTCAGCCCATGTTGATACAGTACTTGTTTCACTGTAGATATTGACACAATCTTACCAGTTTCCACCATCATCTTTACAGTCTTTTGCTTTTGTTCTTGGGTTGATATGTACATGTCAGACGTTCATCTCTGGGACACAGAACTCATCTCCTTCCTGAACGGTATGATGGCTGGACATTCCCATCTTGTTTGTACTTGCTTATAATTGTTTGTACAAATGAACGAGGCCCCTTCAGGTATCTTGAAATTGTACCCAATGATGAGCCAGACTTGTGCAAGTCCACAATTCTCTTCCAGATCTCTTGGCTGATTTCTTTAGACTTTACCATGATGCTACACAAAGAAGCAGTGTGTTTCAGGTGTGCATTAAAATACATTCACAGATGTGTCTCTAATTAACTCAGAAGCTTCCAAACACATGATATCATCATATGGGGAGTCCAGAATTGTTTAAAGGCAGAGTAATCTTAGTGTATGTAAACTTTTGACTTTTCAGTAAGTAATAAAAATGCCTTAAAACATTTTCTCTCTCTCATTATTCTGGCATTTGGCAAATATTACAAATTATGGTAATCCTAAATGACCTAAAACGGGAAAGATATTCAGAAAAACATGCATATGTGTATTTTTATATAGTGAATGTAAACTTCTTGTTTTAACTGTATATATCATTCAGAAATATACAGATATCCTGGCTAGTCACTACTTGTAACGTCTGCTACAGGGTGTGTCCCTTCTAGTAATCACTTGACTTCCTATTATAACATTAGAGTTCATTATGCCTATACCAATGTAGTGCCCCAATCCAGCCCAGAAATGCCAAATTTGTGCTCAATTCAGACTGAAGCACTGAAAATTTGCCAGGGCTGTCTAATAAAAATTAGGAGAGCTCCAGCAAATTTGGGACAGTTTTCATGCTTGTAGTCATGCCAGATGTGAAAGTAGTATGGTGCAAATTAATCACAACTCTCTCCCACGAGCAAAGCAACAATTTTTTCTACCGCTTTTTTTTTTTACAGGTTTCCACACCAAAATTTGCAATGGAAATCTTTTCTTATTATTGAATTTTTTGTTGCTTTTTCTCCGCTATGGTGAAGATTTGACTCTGAATTTTTGTATGCCTTTCATTTTGTGTGGCATGTAGCAGCTGAGACACAGATTTTATGGATGTGTCTCTTATTAGGCTGTTCTTTCCATACAATAAAGGTTTTATCACCAAGAAATTATCACAGCTTGGACTACGCCGCACAGGATACCTGGTCTGACCATACTTGCTCCTTTGATAAGCAGCTTACTGTCAATAAACAATCTACATAGAAATCTGTGGAGTGGGGGTGGAGTAGCTTTCTGAGCTCTGCTCTGTCGCAACTACTGCACCCAGTAAACTAAGTTATACATTCTTTGAATCGGGATCTCTTTTCCTACAGATGAGGTAGCAAAAACCTGGTGTCAGATTCCCTTTAAAATCAGTTGCATTTTTTATATGTATATATATATATATATATATATATATATACATATATATATATATATATATATATATTTTTTATATTATTTATATATATATATATATTTTTATCAGGCTTACTCATTGTAGTCTAAATGGATAAAATGCACCAAAAAACACACGAGAGGCATAAACTTTTATGAAATCATATTCACTTTGCTTGAAATGTTGAAAGCAAAGAAAAAATGCAAGCAAAAATTATGCAGCATTTAAGCCAAAGCTGTCTAAATGAAAAAAAAAGAGCTTTTTGTTGGCATCCAATCAGAACTCAGTTTTTAAACAGTCTTTAAACAGTTTTGCTAAGCAGTCTAAGTTATTTTTACACAGGGGTCTAAAAGGAAGACTGTTAACCAAATAAAAATGGAGTTCTGATAGTATGATAGTTTTGAAAAACTGAAACTCTTCTACGATTGAAGAGAATATATCGTAGCTGTAGTTCTCCTCCAGAGCCTGAAGGGTTACATTCTCCTTTTCTCGGTGGAGAATTTTAATGCCGTCGTTTTGATCTTCCTAAAATCGTCCTTTTATTCCGCATCAGAGCAAAAATCACTCTTCTCCTGCCTACTGATTTTTACTTCCCCCTAAGATGGCCCTTGGGTTTTTCTCTACTGGTGAGCCAATCAGCGCTGTTAAACTAACAGTCTGCACTCCCGGCCTGGTGTGTTTGACCTTTACTGTCAGTAATCACTTCAAGTATTTCTTGAAATAAGGTACTCTCTTGGGTAAAAAGGCATCGGTACTGCGGTAACTGGTTTACCGAGGAAGCCAAGTCCTGCGGAATCTCTCATTACATTCATGTCACAGTTCACTAATAGACAGTCTAAACATTGGCACCACCGAGCTGACGTGTGTTTAATACTGGTACTGTCAGGATACAGGAAAGACAGCAGAAGGTAATATGCAAGTGACGTATCGTAGAGAAACCCTTCACGGAATCTCATATGTTTCTAAGAGGACATGGAACCCTACGGGAGAAATGTAGTGGGGATGAATGCGTTGATGAAGCAATGCCTCATTTACAGATTTATGTAAGACGACGGATAAACTCTATACTGTGAAGTGTTGTAGCTTAAAAATAAATCTGAGTAAAGCAATGGATAGTGAAAAAAAATTGTTTTGAATTTCCAAAAACATTGAATTTTTCAGAAATTTTTGGAATTTGATTTTCACAAATCCAGCAAAAGTATTAAACGCTGGGCAACCTTTTACTGTTTTCTTTTGCAAACCAAAATGGGGTTAAAATAATATGCATTCTAACAATGGCTCCAATACTGCATATCTCTGTGTCTTCAGTTCATCTGGGTCTCCAGTTCATTTGAATTTTTCAGAAATTTTGGGAATTTGAATTTTACAAATCCAGCAAAAGTACTGACGGCTGGCCAACCTTTTACTATTTTCCTTTGCAAACCAAAAAGGGGTTAATAGAGTATGATTTCTAACACTGTCTTCAATACTGCATATCTCCTAATCCTTTGTCCCGGTCTTCAGTTCTTCTGAGGCCAAATTTTTTAATTTTTCAGAAATATTTGGAATTCGATTTTCACAAAACTAGAAAAAGTACTGAAGGCTGGCCAACCTTTTACTGCTTTCTTTTGCAAATCAAAAAGGGGTTAAAATAATATGATTTCTAACAATGTCTCCAATACTGCATGTCTCCTGATCCTCTGTCTCGGTCTTCAGTTCTTCTGAGGCCAATGCCTTATGCTGTCACATAGGGGAAGTGACTCGCATCATGATTTGTACTGCTTTCCAAATGACCAACGCAGAGACAAGTGATCCGACTCACATGATGGAATGGAGGGGGCACATGTCATGATGTGTCTAAGTCCCATCGTCAATGTGTAAGGACAATCCCGAGCCTCAGTGGTAGAAAAGATGCTCCAAAACTTCTGGGGAGCTTTGTCAGTGACTTAAGCTTATTTTAAAATTTTTGTAACCCATTCCCTCCCCTTTTCATATTATATTTTAGGTCCAGAGCAGAGCTGTCAACCTTATCTTTAACTTTTTCTGGACAGCTTTTCAAAAAATCATGGACGGCCAACTTTTTTTTACTGACACATTAGAAAACCATAACAGACCATTAATATTTGAAGTGATACATGTCCATAATTCTGATACAAAGATATTATCTGAATTCACAGTGAACTGTAAAAGGGTGAAAATTACAGTCATAATAATCTGCATGAGTTTCTTTAGATTCCAAAAAAAAATCACGAACACAACATTTTTTTTTTATGGACAGGAAAAATAACTGCCCTATTTCTATTTCAGTCTAGGAACTTCGGGACGGTTGGCAAATGGTTGGAAATGGCACATCAATAAGATGCGCCGAATCTGGCGCTTAGCCTCAGCTCAGCACTTAGTCCTCACCTGAGAACTTCCTGAGGAAGTCTGTGTTCGGGGTCCTTGTCAAAACACTAGGTGTTACCATTCGAGTTCGCCCATCTCTATTCGGAATGCATTTATTTGAACTGAGTTAAGTCAGTTTGAAGAAATCTTTTCAAAAACATATTTGGGGAGATTCACTCAACTTTATCTCGAAATTCTGGCACATGGCACATTTGGCCAAAAATGTTTTGACATTTCGCTTAGTTGCACGTCTCTCATCACTTTTAAAAAGCAGAAATAGAAGTGATTTGTAAGTGAGTAGAAAGAGCTGGAAATATTTATGCTTTCTGTGTGCCCAAAAATGAAATCTAGGTAATATATATTTAATCTCCTGCGCACAAAGCTGCGCACAACCAAGCGTGCAGTAGCATCTGTCACTCACAGGTTTCCATTGTAAAAAAAAATTCATATACCATGTGGAACTGTATACGCCTACTGTGCTATTGCATATGGTATATGCCAAACCGACATTGCTAAATGTACCTTAATGTAAAACCACCATCCCAAGGCATTTGATAGACAATGGAGTAATCTTCCGTATGGATCAAACAGAACTCTTAAATGGGTTGTCCTTATGAATCTAGGACATCAGTATTGGTTGAGTGAAGGTTTTACCCAAGCACCCCAACCAACCAGCTATCAGCAGATCCCACAAGAGGTGGAAGAGCACAGAAATGGAGCTAGAATACAATAGCGGCACACGCTGTGTAGTGAACATCTTCAGATACTTCAGTTCAGCTCCAATTCACAGCTAAGCTGCTGTACTTGAGAACATTTATGGGGTTCCTTGTCTCCAATGATACATTGACTGTGGCTACATAGTCTCTGACTAGACAACCCCTTCAATTTATTTTAGAGAAAAAAAAACATTAATTTCTTACACTTGCAATGCCAAGATTGACCACTGGGAGTATGATTCATAAAATACATGTCTTTAATCAACAGTGAACACTAGACGTAAAGTGTCACCTAGTGGTGGAGATGTGTCCTACCCTAATTTATATGGTATTTTGAATTATAACTAAATCATAGGTAAATAGTAGTGATGAGCGAGCACGCTCACCACTAGAGATAAGCGTTGTTCTACTCGAACTGTTCGCCAATCTCAAATTCGAGCTGTTTTGGGCGGTGTTCGAGCCGTTCGGCGAACACGAACAATTTGAGAAAAATTCGGCTGTTCGAGGTTATGTTCGATAACTGTTCGTGCACCAAAATCATAACTGGATTTTTTTCTCAGTAATGATGAAAATTAATGTTAATACGCAGTTTGAGTGTACAGCGGGGTGGGGGGAGGGGCAGGGGATGGATCTCTGCAGGAACAATGAAGATCTCCATTTTTTTTTTCTCTTTCCCGCATTTACAGTGGGGAGGTGCAATCTGTCAGCCTATCAGCAGCGCACACACGGAGCGAAGTGCTGTTTTTCACACAAGCAAGGGCATGTGTCATTGGCAGTGTATGTCACATGTCCTTGCCCTATAAGACCCAGCCATTTTCCCTGTCGCCACCATTTTCTCACTGCTGCAGCTGCGTGTTAGACGGCACCGCTGTTGCTGTGTGCGCTATACCTTGTTAATTTCAAGCCAATTTTCGCACAAATCTACAGATAGCTTGGGAGTAGGGAATAGTTGTGATTGCAGTCCTTTTAAGGACTAGGTTACAGCATTTCCTACGACTTTTATCAGGCAGGTCTGTGCTCTTAAATAGATAGATTGTGGGAGTAAAGACTAATTGTAATTGGAGTCCTTTTCAGGACTAGGTTACATCAGTTCCTATCAGTTTTTGCCAGGCAGGTCTGTGCCAGTGCTGTGCAAGTTTTTTTTCACAGCATTTGGCTGAATCTAGCAAAGCTAATCGTTTTTGGCCTATTGCAGAGCGTGTTAGTCAGTGGAGTAGCCTATCTGTGTTGCAAGATATACCACCTGTGTATAGAATACCAATTTTTTTACTGCACCTAGTGAAGTAAAATCTTTTGGGCATAGCATCATTCTATTAGTCCATCTATACTGACCTCCATCAGGTTGCAAATTGAATATAATTTTTTTCTGCATCTAGCTCTGAAAAAATATTGGGCTTCTAGCTGTGTGTGGGACTTGTTGTATTAGTCCATCTATACTGACCTCCATCAGGTTGCAAACTGCATATATTTTTTTCTTCATCTACCTCTGAAAAAATATTGGGCTTCTAGCTGTGTGTGGGACTTGTTCTATTAATCCATCTATACAGACCTCCATCAGGTTGCAAACTGAATATATTTTTTTCTGCATCTACCTCTGAAAAAATATTGGGCTTCTAGCTGTGTGTGGGACTAGCTGTATTAGTCCATCTATACTGACCTCCATCAGGTTGCAAACTGAAGATATTTTTTTCTGCATCTACCTCTGAAAAAATATTGGGCTTCTAGCTGTGTGTGGGACTTGTTGTATTAGTCCATCTATACTGATCTCCATCAGGTTGCAAACTGAATATATTTTTTTCTGCATCTACCTCTGAAAAAATATTGGGCTTCTAGCTGTGTGTGGGACTTGTTCTATTAATCCATCTATACAGACCTCCATCAGGTTGCAAACTGAATATATTTTTTTCTGCATCTACCTCTGAAAAAATATTGGGCTTCTAGCTGTGTGTGGGACTTGTTGTATTAGTCCATCTATACTGACCTCCATCAGGTTGCAAATTAAAAATAATTTTTATCTGCATCTAGCTCTGAAAAAATATTTGGCCTTCTAGCAGTGTGTGGGACTTTCTCTATTAGTCCATCTATACTGACCTCCATCATGTTGCAAATTGAATATAATTTTTTTCTGCATCTAACCCAGCCAATAGTTTTGACCTAATACCACAGTTTGGCCACTCAGCTCTGCTCGGTTCCCATCCATTGTTTTTTTGTGCAAACAACTCCAGAGTTGTTAATTAGTTAACCACCAAAATGAGTGGAAAAAGGCCTGCTGCTGGTGGAAAAGGGAATAGGCGTGTTGGGAAGGGGAAATAAGGTTGTGTCCGTGGGGTAGGTGTTAAAGCAACAGTAACATCTGCAGAAGAAAGACCATCTTCCAGCCAAACTAAAATGTCTACTTCTTTTAGCGGACAATGTGATAAGATCCCTTTCTTACGGCCACGCCAATCGCTACAAATTCCAGATGAGGCACAAAAACAGCAGGTGCTTCAACGGATATCAAGTGCTCCTTTATGTGGGCTCTCCTCCACATCAACTTCAACAGCACAAATACTCCAGTCCTCAAAGGTGTCACCCCAATCGCACTTGCTTCCTCACAGCTCCCAAATCTCCAGCTGCCCGTCTGAGTATGAGGTAGAACAGATGGTTGAGTCTGCAGAGCTGTTTACTCATACTATAGCCTGGGAATCAGAGGTTGACTCCAGCGCTTCTGTGAATCCAGACGAGGAAATGATCTGCACTGATGCCCAGAATCTTTATGAGTCGGATCCAGGACCAGACGCAGAAGGTTCTGACCATAATGTAGACCCTCATTCCCAAACTGTAACTCCTGTTGGTGGAGACAATGAGGAAGACGATGATAAGACTCAAATACCTGATTGGAGCGACAACTTTAGTTTTTTGTCAGGGCAGGAACAGGTTGGCTCTGAGGACGACGGGTGTGATAACGCACAGGGTGATGATGATGAGGTTGGAGATCCCACTTACTGTCAACCCACAGTCAGCCAAGAGATGAGGTCAGCAGAGGAGGTGGAGGAAGATGCTAGTGACGACGAGGTCAGGTTGCGCCTTCCTGGACAGAGACGTAGTACTGGAAGCAAGTCAACAACTGCATCCTCAAACACAACTCTGCCTCTCACCACAAGTCGTGGTGGCTCTTCAGGTCGCATGGGTGCTAAGCCTTGCATAGCCTGGGCATTTTTTCAGATCGATAAAGATGACCCAACTCGTGTTATCTGTAACATTTGTCAGCAAAAGCTAAGTAGAGGCCAAAAAATACATAGTTTGAGTACTTCATGCATGAACCGGCACATGGACATGAAGCATAAGTTGCAGTGGGAAGCTCAGTGTGCTACAATGCGGCCTAGCCGGCCGGGCCAACCACCGTCTGCCATATCTTGTGCATCCGCGGCCTCTTCATCCTCTGTGACTGGGGGGACAGCAGTCACACCTGTTTTGGGGCGCAGACCTGCCACCTCTTTACCCGCAACAGCCAGCGTGATTGGCAGGTCATCATTTTCTTTGGAGGTGGTAACACCAGCTGGTGTTGAGCGCTGTCCGACATCGATAGCACCACCTTTGGATCAAGGCAACCTAACATGTCCGCCTGCATCTTCTTCACAGACTGGCAGTTTGTCGGGGACACCCTTATCAACCCCGTCTAAGCACAATAGCCAGCCCTCGGTCCCTCAGATGTGGACAAGTAAAAGACCATTTCCTCCTAGCCATGAAAAAGCTAAGAGGTTGAATTTCACCATCTGCAAGCTCTTGGCTACAGAAATGCTGCCTTTCCGCCTGGTGGACACAGAGGATTTTCGAGACCTTATGTCCGTCGCAGTGCCCCAGTACCAGATGCCCAGTCGGCACTACTTCTCAAAGAAAGGTGTGCCTGCGCTCCACCAGCATGTCGCACACAACATCACCGCTTCTTTGAGAAACTCTGTGTGTGACAGGGTGCATTTCACCACAGACACTTGGACGAGTAGGCATGGACAGGGGCGTTACATGTCGCTGACTGGGCACTGGGTAACTATGGTGACAGCAGGACAAGGGGCTGCTGTCCAAGTCTTGCCGTCCCCACGAGTTGTGCGTCAATCCTCTTTATGTCAAAGTTCCTCCACTGCTTCTGCCTCCTCAACCTCCTCTCGGTCTTCCACCTGCACCCAAAGCCTGTCTGGTCATGCCACAAGCTTTCTAACTGCGCAGAAGGGATCCTGCACACCTCCTTACTATGCTGGCAGTAGGGCTCAACATCATCAGGCGGTTTTTACATTGAAATGTCTGGGAAATGTGAGTCACACAGCTGAGGAGTTGTGGTCAGCTCTGGAGAACCAATTTCATGAATGGTTGTCTCCACTGGACCTGAAACCAGGGAAGGCCGTGTGCAACAATGTTGCAAACCTGGGTGCGGCCCTTCGCCGGGGCAATGTCACACACGTGCCTTGTATGGCTCACGTGTTGAACCTGGTTGTCCAGCAATTTTTAGCCCACTATCCCAGACTAGATGGCCTTCTGCAGAGGGCACGGTCGCTGTGTGCTCACTTTCGCCGTTCGCATCCCGCAGCTCAGCGACTTACATCTCTACAGAAGTCGTTGGGCCTGCCACTTCACCGGCTAAAATGCGATGTGCCTACCCGGTGGAATTCAACTCTGCACATGTTGCAGCGACTGTGGCAGCACCGACAAGCCCTGGTGCAATACGTTCTGATGTATAGCCTGGGCCAACGAGATCCAGAGGTGGGGCAAATCACGCTGGAGGAGTGGTCTCAGATCAGGGACCTATGCACCCTTCTGCACAGTTTTGAAATGGCGACGAAGATGTTTAGTGCTGACGATGCCATTATCAGCATGACTATTCCGGTGATTTACATGCTGGAGCACATGTTAAACAGAATTCGGAGTCAGGTGGTGGCACAAGAGGAGGTGGAGGAAGTAGAGGAGGAGGAGTTGTATGCGGAAGGGCTAACATCTGCAAGGTCCAGACGGTCGGCAGCACCAAGGCGGCAGGCATGTGAGGGTGGGGGAGATGGTTTTACCAGGGCGCATGGTAGCAGCCAAACTAGTGAGGAAGGTGCAGGAGCCCAGGAAGAAGTGGAGGACGAACTGATGGAAGACTCATCAGATGAGGGAGACCTTGATCACATTTCTGTTGTGCGAGGTTGGGGGGAGAGGACAGAGGAAGGAAGCATGATTGTTACCTCGCCACCAACACAACAGGGACTTGGTGCTCCTGGATGCGCAACACACATGAGTGCCTTCTTGCTGCACTACCTGCAACATGACCCTCGAATTGTGAGAATTAGAAATAATCCTGACTACTGGGTTGCCACACTGTTAGATCCCCGGTACAAAAGTAAATTTGCAGAAATTATTCCTGCCATAGAAAGGGATGCACGCATGCAGGAGTATCAGCAGAGACTGTTGCAGAATCTTACATGTGCTTTTCCACAAAATACCAGTGGTGCACGTAGTGAATCTCACAGTTCCAACTTGCCAACCGTGGGACCGTCAAGTGTTCAGCACTCAAACCGTAACAGAACCACAGTATCTGCTGGTAACATCAATTTTGCGGAATCATTTCACCACTTTTTTAGCCCATCCTTTGCAAGGCCACAGGAGACAAGAAGTCTGACACATAGTCAACGCCTAGAGACGATGGTACAGGAGTATCTCCAAGTAAACATTGAAGCCACGACTGTGTCACTGGACCCTTGCTCTTTTTGGGCTTCCAATCTGGATAAATGGCCGGAGCTAGCCACTTACGCCTTGGAGATCTTGTCATGCCCCGCAGCCAGCGTTCTGTCTGAACGTGTGTTCAGAGCTGCTGGTGGTGTGCTGACAGATAAGCGCACGCGGCTCTCCACTGATAATGTAGACAGACTCACGTTCATAAAGATGAACAAATCATGGATCCGAAACGACTTTTCTACCCCTGTGTCATCCTGGGGAGAGTAAAAGCTTGATGATTGGTTAAAATCACCCTACCAACCGTTTTAAGCTTTCAAATTACTAATCATGTTTATCTGTATCTTGGCTGGAAAATAATTTGGGCTTTGTAGCAGTGTGCAGCACTGATTCTATTAGGCCATCTATAATTAGCTCCACCAGATTTAAAATTACTAATCATGTTTATCTGTATCTTGACTGGAAAATAATTTGGGCTTTGTAGCAGTGTGCAGCACTGATCCTATTAGGCCATCTATACTAAAGCTTCACCAGATTTAAAATTAATAATAATTTTTAGCTGCATCTAGCCCGGAAAATAATTTTGGGGCTCCGAGATGCGCAAGACACATAAGTGCCTTCTTGCTGCACTACCTGCAGCATGACCCTCATATTGTCAGAATTCGAAGTAATCATGACTACTGGGTTGCCACACTCTTAGATCCCCCAAACTTTTCGATCAACCTTTTCATTTTAATAAAGACCAAAAAAATGGTCATTTTTGAAATTATAAGCATTAGCAGGTTGTCAGAAACTGAAATCAAACAGTTTTCAACTCAAAACTTTATTCTAGGTGATGTTACATTTTCACATATGACCCCTTGTTCGAAAGGAGCTTCTGAACTCTCTCGTCCATTGAATTTGTCAGGTTTTGGATGGTTTCTGCTTCAATTGTTTTGCATGAGGACAGAATACCCTCCCAGAGCTGTTGCTTAGATGTGAACTGCCTCCCGCCATCATAGACACTCCTTTTAATGATGCTCCAAAGGTTCTGAATGGGGTAGAGGTCAGGGGAGCATGGGGGTCACACCATAAGTTTGTCCCCTTTTATGCCCATATCAGCCAGAGATGCAGATGTTTTATGTGCAGCATGAGATGGTGCATTATCATGCAGAAAAATGATCTTGCTGTGAAATACACGGTTCTTCTTCTTGAACCATGGCAGGAAGTGCTGTTTGAGAAAATCCACATACATTATGGAGTTCATCTTTAGCGCCTTCAGGGATCCTAAAGGGGCCGACAATCTCTCTCCCCATGATTCCAGCCCAAAACATCACTCCACCTCCTCCTTGTTGGCGCTGTAGCCGTGTTTGCGTGGGGTGTCCATCAACCAGCCATCCTCCACTCCATCCATCTGGACCATCGAGCGCTGCACGGCACTCATCCGTGAACAAAACAGTTTTGAAATCAGTCTTCATGTAATGTTTGGCCCACTGGAGCCGTTTCTGCTTGTGTGAAGTGGATAGAGGAGGTCGACAGGATGGCATATGCACAGCTGCAAACCTCTGAAGGACCCTGCATCTTGTTGTTCGGGGGACGTTGGAGGCACAAGCAGCTTCAAAAACTTGTCTGCTGCTATGACAAGGCTTTTTTGCCGCTGCTCTTTCAACCTGACGTAATTGCCTGTAGGAAAGAGTCCTCAATTTGCCCTTATCAGCTCGCATATGTGTGTACTGTGAATCAGCTACATACTTCTTGATTGCCAAGACACTTCATCCTGATCATCGCACAATGTTGATTGTAGTCATGCCTTGACCTAAACACTCCACAATTTGTTGCTTCTCAGCAGCCGACACATCCTTTTTCTTTCCCATTTTGGCAGAAAATGTAGGCTGCTTAATAATGTGAGACAGCCTTCTTAAGTAGTCTTGCCTTTCATTGGACACACCTGCCAAACTAATTAGCACAGGTGTCTGCAATTGCTTACAGTGATATAAAGAGCCCTGACACACATCACCATCAATGAGTTTAACTGACAAACAAACAAATTCTTCCCTTATCACTCCTAAACACTTTTTGCATAATAATTTGGAACACAGTGTACATGTGATTTTCCACAAAACACCAGTGGTTCACATAGTGAATCTTACAGTTCTAACTTGCCAACCGTGGTCTGTATGGAGTTGTTCAATAAAGGGCCCAAAATTAAGATAACATAGATGGGAGAGGTCTCTATGAATCGGAATTCCTAAGTATTTTATACCCTGTGAGGGCCAGGCAAAGGGAAAGTTGGACTGGATGGAATCCTATATGGATTTGGGGAGGGAGACATCGAGGGCCTCAGACTTCGCTGCATTGATTTTAAAATTTGACCATGTAACAAAGTGATCTATTTCAGCCATAACAGCATGGATGGATATATGTGATTGAGTGATATATACTAGGACATCATCAGCAAATAGAGAGCACTTGTACTCGGTGCCTCCCACCTCAATCCACCTAATATTGGGGTTATGGCGAATTGATGAGAGCAGGTGCTCCGTCACTAGGATGTATAAGAGAGGGGACAGAGAACATCTCTGCCTTGTCCCATTGGTGATTGTGAAAGGTGATGAAAATGTTCTGACGCGCCCCCTGGGCCTTGGGACACCCGGAGCCGGACCCTTTTTGGTGGATGCTGGTGGTTGTAGTCTCCGTGGCGGCAACCCGGTTCCGTGGCTCAGGGCGGTCAAACCAGTGGCGGAACTATTTATGTGGTTTTGATGTTTAAATGTCCGACTACGCCACCCGTGGATTGCGGTCAGAGTGAACCGCCGCTCCAGGGCAGACCGCTGAGGCTGGTGTTGTGGGTGCAGCAGAGCGTAGCATAACTCCCCACGGGAGGAGTATAGCCTCAGGGCAGTGTATGCGGTGGATGGGGGTGATGGTGCAGGGCAGCAGCAGTAATGACTCGGAGTCAGTGATGCAGTCCAGGGCCTTTACTCACAGTTCTTATTATCCAGACCACGTCTGCAGGTAACGGCTGCCCACGTCGTACTGTGCTCACCAGGTGAGGGGCTCAGACAACTCCCAGATAACTTTGGAGCGCTTCACAGGACCCCCTTTGTGTGTCCTTTGTCTGGCCTTTCTTACCAACCCTTCTGTCCGGCTGCCTCGGGCCTCCTCTTGGTAAACTTGGCGCCAGTTTCCCTGACCCTATGTGGTGCCTTCCTAGCGGGTGTAGCGAGGGGCTGCGCCAAATAAAATGTCACAGCCTCCTGTTTTCTAGCTGAGGGTCGTTTCCTGCCTCCACTAGTTTCGGTGACCGGTCTCCCCCTTTGGCCTGACCCCTCCACGCAGGTGGATTCGGGCGTGCGGTGGCGACTCGCCCGTCCGCACCCCTGAGATCCCTTCGTTCCTCGTTCCTGGAGCCTTCTCCGCTCCTCTTCCTTCCTTCTCCCTCTTCCAGGCCTGGGCCTCTGTTACTAGGCCCACCTCCGGAGCAGAGCTCATGCAGAGCCCCTGCTCCCTGCCACTTCTGCTCAGACTTCTCTGCACTGAACTAAGATGGTGCCCACCTTTTATACTCCCTTCTCAATGCACCCAGGAACTGCTTCATCCCTGCTCCTGCACTACAGGGTTCCCCTTCCTCAGTGTTCCCTCCCCCCACTCCAGCCAGGGACAGGGACTGTCGTGCCCATCTCAGGGGCATATTGGTCGCCCTGCCCCACGGCAATGTGGTGTAATGCATGCAGGTGTCGGGTCCTGATCCACACTACATCCTTACCTGAGAGTGAGATATCACACCTCTGGGTGAGGTGCAATACCTCTGTAGCAACCGACCACCGCGACATCCCCAAGGCCAGGCAAATGCCCGGGTACAGAGTCATCCCCATCCCCAGGGCTAGTCACATCCTCCTCCACCTCCTCTGCTGAAATCATCGACTGGCTGACTGTGGGTTGACAGTAAGTGGGATCTCCAACCTCGTCATCATCACCCTGTGTGTTATCACACCCGTCGTCCTCAGAGCCAACCTGTTCCTGCCCTGACCGAAAAGTCAAGTTGTCGCTCCAATCAGGTATTTGAGTCTCATCATCGTCTTCATCATTGTCTCCACCAACAGGAGTTACAGTTTGGGAACAAGGGTCTACATTATGCTCAGAACCTTCTTCATCTGGTCCTGGATCCGACTTATAAAGATTCTGGGCATCAGATCATTTCCTCATCTGGATTAACAGAAGCTCTGGAGCAGACCTCCGTTTCCCAGGCTATAGTATGAGTAAACAGCTGTGCAGACTCAACCATCTGTGCTACCCCATACTCAGACGGGCAGCTGGAGACTTGGGAGCTGTGAGGAAGCAAGTGCGATTGGGGTGACACCTCTGAGGACTGGAGTATTTGTGATGTTGAAATTGAGGTGATGGAGAGCCCACTTGAAGGAGCACTTGATATACGTTGAAGCACCTGCTGTTTTTGTGCCTCATTTAGAATTTGTAGCGATGGGCGTATCCGTAAGAATGGGATCGTATCACATTGTCCACGAAAAGAAGTCGACATCTTAGTTTGGCTGGAAGATGGTCTTTCTTCTGCAGATGTTACTCCCCCCCCACCGTGGTGGGCCTTGACCCACCGGCGGACAGGCACCAGTATTGGGAGAGGGGGGCTTGCCGTCAGGGTCCACCGCGGCTCTGGCACAAACCCGGCGACACAGAGGTGGCACGGGCAGGAACGGACTGGCCGTGTCGGCTTCTCACTTTTTGGATTTTAGAAGGGCATGACATGCCTATATCTGTGTCTCCCCCTCCTTTTACTCCTCCACCTCTTTTCTTTTCGCATGACTATATGTACTTGTCACTTTTCCATGTGTTAGTTGTGTCTTCTGAGCAGTTTGTCAGCTTTTGGACACCTTTGAAGGTGTTTTCTATGTGTTTCTATGTGTTTTTGCTTGCCTGCCATTGGTTTTAACGGTGTTCGAAGGTGTTCGACAAACCGAACCGAACTCGAACACAACAGGGGTGGCTCAACACTAGTCCTGATCCACACTCCATCCTTACCTGAGAGTGAGATATCACACCTCTGGGTGAGGTGCAATACCTCTGTAGCAACCGAGCCCTCAGGGTGCTACAGTTCCATTTATCTTCAGCCTAGGTGACGTATTGCGATACAGGGCCGTGATTTTGGCTATAAAAGGGTCCCCTAGACCCCTACCCCAAGCTTTTTAAGAGAATCATATATGGCGTGCCAGGAGACTCTATGGAATGCTTTCTCAGCATCCAACGAGAGTATCTAATTACAAATTTTTAACTGCATCTAGCCCAGGAAATACTTTGTGCCTAGTAGCAGTGTCTGCTAGTCAGCGGATTATCCCGGCTGTTAAGCAAGCTACACCACCTGTAGTTTGGACACTTCATTTTTTCAAAGGAAATGCTTCGGGACCACGGGATACTCAGTGAAGAGCATCAGGAGGCACCCCAAGGCATAGGGGCTCGGACTGGCAGTAGGATGCCTTGCGGTGGACAGCTGAGCTCGATCCTTATAAAAGCTTTTTAACTGCAGCAGCTTTAGTGGACGCTACTGGAGCTGGAATTACGCGGCTGCTGGCATGAGACTTGCCCTCCAATAGATCCTTGTAAATGGATTTAAAGTGTATTTATTCAAAATAGAGAGACAATTTAAATTAAAAAGCTTAGAGCTGCCTCCACCACAGGGGGGCTCGCTCGACCCACCAGCGGACAGGCACCAGTATTGGGAGAGGGGGGCTTGCCGTCAGGGTTCACCGCGGCTCTGGCACAAACCCGGCGACACGGAGGTGGCACGGGCAGGAGCGGACTGAACGTGTCGGCTTCTCACTTTTTGGATTTTAGAAGGGCATGACATGCCTATATCTGTGTCTCCCCCTCCTTTTACTCCTCCACCTCTTTTCTTTTCGCATGACTATATGTACTTGTCACTTTTCCATGTGTTAGTTGTGTCTTCTGAGCAGTTTGTCAGCTTTTGGACACCTTTGAAGGTGTTTTCTATGTGTTTCTATGTGTTTTTGTTTGCCTGCCATTGGTTTTAATGGTGTTCGAAGGTGTTCGACGAACAGTTCGACGAACAGTTCGGCGAACACACGGGTGTTCGACGAACCGAACCGAACTCGAACACTACGGGGGTGGCTCAACACTACTCACCACTGCTCGGTGTTCGCCCGAGCATCTCAGTACTCGAGATGCTCGGAGCTCGCCGAGTACTTTTAAGATGCTCGGGCGGGAGCTCTGGTCCCCGTCCTGCATGTTTGGCGCTATTTAGAGCACCAATCATGCAGGGACTGCCTGCCACTCACTGTAATGCCACAGCCATGGTCGATGTGGCATTACAGTGATTGCCCAAATCGATGGGAACCGTGCTCACAGTGAAACATGAAAAGCTGGCAATTCATCAGCAGCATACACCGGTACCTGACAATTTGCAACAGAAAGAATAGAGCATCACATATAGATTAGATAGATAGAAACATGTCAGTCATATACAGTACAGACCAAAAGTTTGGACACACCTTCTCATTTAAAGATTTTTCTGTATTTTCATGACTTTGAAAATTGTACATTCACACTGAAGGCATCAAAACTATGAATTAACACATGTGGAATTATATACTTAACAAAAAAGTGTGAAACAACTGAAAATATGTCTTATATTCTAGGTTCTTCAAAGTAGCCACCTTTTGCTTTGATGACTGCTTTGCACACTCTTGGCATTCTCTTGATGAGCTTCAAGAGGTAGTCACCGGAAATGGTTTTCACTTCACAGGTGTGCCCTGTCAGGTTTAATAAGTGGGATTTCTTGCCTTATAAATGGGGTTGGGACCATCAGTTGTGTTGTGCAGAAGTCTGGTGGATACACAGCTGATAGTCCCACTGAATAGACTGTTAGAATTTGTATTAGTGCAAGATAAAAGCAGCTAAGTAAAGAAAAACGAGTGGCCATCATTACTTTAAGATATGAAGGTCAGTCGGTCCAGAAAATTGAGAAAAATTTGAAAGTGTCCCCAAGTGCAGTTGCAAAAACCATCAAGCGCTACAAAGAAACTGTCTCACATGAGGAAAGGAAGACCAAGAGTCACCTCTGCTTCTGAGGATAAGATTATCCGAGTCACCAGCCTCAGAAATCGCAGGTTAACAGCAGCTCAGATTAGAGACCAGGTCAATACCACACAGAGTTCTAGCAGCAGACACATCTCTTCAATAACTGTTAAGAGGAGACTTTGTGCAGCAGGCCTTCATGGTAAAATAGCTGCTAGGAAACCACTGCTAAGGACAGGCAAGAAGCAGAAGAGACTTGTTTGGGCTAAAGAACACAAGGAATGGACATTAGACCAGTGGAAATCTGTGCTTTGGTCTGATGAGTCCAAATTTGAGATCTTTGGTTCCAACCACCGTGTCTTGTGCGACGCAGAAAAGGTGAATGGATGGACACTACATGTCTGGTTCCCACCGTGAAGCATAGAGAAGGAGGTGTGATGGTGTGGGGGTGCTTTGCTGGTGACACTGTTGGGGATTTATTCAAAATTGAAGGCATACTGAACCATCATGGCTACCACAGCATCTTGCAGCGGCATGCTATTCCATCATTTATTTTTCAACGGGACAATGACCCAAAACACACCTCCAGGCTGTGTAAGGGCTATTTGACGAAGAAGGAGAGTGATGGGGTGCTACGCCAGATGACCTGGCCTCCACAGTCACCAGACCTGAACCCAATCAAGATGGTTTGGGGTGAGCTGGACCGCAGAGTGAAGGCAAAAGGGCCAACAAGTGCTAAGCATCTCTGGGAACTCCTTCAAGATTGTTGGAAGACCATTTCTGGTGACTACCTCTTGAAGCTCATCAAGAGAATGCCAAGAGTGTGCAAAGCAGTCATCAAAGCAAAAGGTAGCTACTTTGAAGAAGCTATAATATAAGACATATTTTCAGTTGTTTCACACTTTTTTGTTAAGTATATAATTCCACATGTGTTAATTCATAGTTTTGATGCCTTCAGTGTGAATGTACAATTTTCATAGTCAAGAAAATACAGAAAAATCTATAAATGAGAAGGTGTGTCCAAACTTTTGGTCTGTAATGTATATAATAAGTACAGTGACAGTGTTGATTACTGTACTTGTCATTTAGTGTTAAAATAAAGTATTTATTAAAAAAAAAATTGGCGTAGGGTACCCCGTAATTTTAGTCTCTAGCGGAGGTTAAGCAGACGGCTGGGGCAGATGTTTTAAGCCTGGTAATGGGATAATACCCACGGAGCTTCCCAGGCAACTAATATCAGCCCCCAGCTGAATACCTAGCCTTTACCAGTTATTAAAATGGGGGACCCCCCAAAAAAATTACTTGGTGTCCCCCCTATTTTAATAGCTAGCAAAGGCTAGGCAGACAGCTGGGGGCTGATATTAATAGCCCACGAAGGGTGCCATGAATATTGGCCCCCTCCCAGGCTAGAAACACCAGCCGTCAGCCGCCCCAGAAATGGCTCATCCATAGGCCAATGAACTGACAGCGTGGGAAAATTCTCCTGTGCTTGCATTGAGCGTGAGAGAATTCTCCTGCATCACGGCAAGCGCAGGAGAATTTTCCCATGCCGTCAGTGACGTGCATGAGGTGAGCTGAGTTCATTGAACATGTCATAGCTATTAAAATAGGGGGGACCCCACGTCATTTTTTTGGGGGGTCCCCCATTTTGCTAGCTAGTAAAGGCTAGGTATTCAGCTGGGGGCTAATATTAGTAGCCTGGGAAGCTCCGTGGGTATTACCCCCTTCCCAGGCTTCAAACATCTGCCCCAGCCGTCTGCTTAACCTCCGCTAGAGACAAAAATTACGGGGAACCCCACGCAAATTTTTTTTTTAATAAACCCTTTATTTTAACACTAAATGACAAGTACAGTAATCAACACTGTACTTATTATATATGTGACTGACATGTTTCTATCTGTCTAATCTATGTGTGATGCTCTATTCTTTCTGTTCTAAATTGTCTGGTACTGGTGTATGCTGCTGATGAATTGCCGGCCGGCTTTTTTAAAGAGACAAAAACACTATTATTTTTTTTTAATAAATCCTTTATTTTAACACTAAATAACAAGTACAGTAACCAACACTGTCACTGTACTTATTATATATGTGACTGACGTGTTTCTATCTATCTAATCTATGTGTGATGCTCTATTCTTTCTTTTCTAAATTGTTGGGTACCGCTGATGAATTGCCGGCTGGCTTTTTTAAAGAGCCGGGTGCATGAAAATCGGAGGGCACTAGTGTGTTCCAAGTGTCCTGCTATGTTTTTCATGCACTCTCCTATATACCCTGCTTGCCCTTGCCTGGGGCTCCAGCGTGGTAACGGGTACTTATCCTCAGGATGGGTGAGTTGTATGGGTAGAGATATGGGTAGTCCTTCTGACTCCCCTTCACTGTTCTCGAATTATCTCTATTTACTATTTTAGTAGCAAAACTTGACTTATGAGGATAGGTCTTCTTTCCCTATTGCTAGTTATTTGTCATTTATGACCTATGTGTCTGGACATTGCCATTTTGTGAAAATGTACTCTGAATGAAATATTGATGTGCTTTGTCTCTCTACATTTTCTTGGCTATATACATTATTTGATTGATAACCCTGCACCACCTCTATTGGTTACCACTCTGATCTTATGTACTCCCCTCCATCTGACCTGCTATATATTTTAATATTGTGTCTTTTTTAATCAGGAATAATAATAAAAGCATGTTTTAGCTTTAGCTCTATTTCATCTGGTATTATTCTTGGGTATGTAACTCAGCATGGTTGTAGGATTATATGAATATATTTTGGAGTGCCTATATTGATCATAAACCATTTATGGTTAGGATTATTTATCATATTGTTAGGCTCAAATACCCTGCCTGCCTGACGTTTAATTGAGCACCGGTCCCTTCGATTTGGGCAATTTTTGACCTTCTGCAGACCGCCGGGGAGGACCGCCAGAAAAATGCTCAAGTTTCCCATAGACTTACATTGGGCTCATTGCTCGGGTCGAGCACCCGAGTATTCCAATGTACTCGACCCGAGCTTCGAGCACCCGAGCATTTTAGTGCTCGCTCATCAATAGTAAATAGTAGTTTGACGTTTGCTAGATCTTTATAATAACATACAGCATGTTGTTTGTGAGTATGACTTTAATAACTAGTAATCTAGTATATGTGGCATGAATTGGACTTCCAAAGCTCTCTCCTAGGTCAGGCTGCTAATGGAAGTTGTTATAGTAATGTCACAGCATCTCTCTGCTCTTAAGTACTGTGCACGAACACCAGGTAGTTCTATGCTACTAATGACCGATGGGAAAGATGAAGTCCATGTCTCTAAAAAGTAGATAATGAATCCACAGGACGTCTTTTACTGACATAACCTCTGTGATATATATATATATACATGTATATATATATATATATATATATATATATATATATACAGTACAGACAAAAAGTTTGGACACACCTTCTCATTTAAAGATTTTTCTGTATTTTCATGACTATGAAAATTGTACATTCACACTGAAGGCATCAAAACTATGAATTGACACATGTGGAATTATATACTTAACAAAAAAGTGTGAAACAACTGAAAATATGTCTTATATTCTAGGTTCTTCAAAGTAGCCACCTTTTGCTTTGATGACTGCTTTGCACACTCTTGGCATTCTCTTGATGAGCTTCAAGAGGTAGTAACTGGAAATGGTTTTCACTTCACAGGTGTGCCCTGTCAGGTTTAATAAGTGGGATTTCTTGCCTTAAAAATGGAGTTGGGACCATCAGTTGTGTTGTGCAGAAGGTGTATCCAAACTTTTGGTCTGTCCTGTATATATATATAGTATATATATACTCACACAACTCCATAAAAATTGTCATGTTGTGTAAAATATAAAGAAACAAGACTGCAATTATTTGGAAAACTCTTATCAACATATTTTATTCACTGCAGCATATAGGACACAGGTCAGAAGTCAAATATTGGACATTTTTCCATTTTATTTGAATAAATTATCTCAGTTAGAAATTGATGGCAACAACACAGCTCAACAAAGATCGGACAAGGTTAACAAAATGCTTAAAGAGTAAGCGGCACTAATGAAAAACAGCTGGAGGGTGTCATGATTCCTCCTATCAGTGTGGCTGGACACAATGAATGACAATTTTGTCGTCCAATCTAGGACAAGGGCATGCTGAGCTGTCAGTATGGTGATTGACAGCTCAGCCATACAATGGGGTGCTGGTGCGTGCTGAGATTTCAGTGTCTTGAGTGACAGTGTAGCCGTCCAATCAGGACCAGGGTGTGCCGGGGCTTCATCCATGTGCATCCTGTTCACAGTAATTAACTGGCTATTTAGCCAGCTCTCTGGCATAAATTTCTGCCAATTGTAGCATTGCTCAAGAGGTGTGTGTGCTCTGTTCTCCTAGTCTTGTATTCTGATCTTTGCTGCTTGATCTTAGATTTGCCTTGACCATCCGTTTGCCTTGCCGTTTTGTCATAATCTGCTACCTTCTTGGAATTCAGACTCCAGACTGTGACCTCACTAAGCCTTTGTCTCACCCCTGTGCCTATGATGTATCCTCCTGGCTTTTGACCTCATATCTCTTGACTACCCTGCCTTAAGACTTGTCCATGAGTAATCTCTTGTAGAAACGTCTCTTGTTTTTGTCTGGATTTTTCTACAATTAATAAATACATTCCTGTTGAACGAGTGCCAAGTCCTTTTACAGTATAACTGATGGATTTGGATCCTACTTGTGTACCATTCTTTCCTGAAATGCCTTGTCTATTTTCACATGCGTAGTGAGTAGCGTCACAGAGGGTCAGTTTTTAACTAAACCATATCACTGTGTAAAAAAGAGCATGTTAGAGAGGCAGAGTCTCCCAGAAGCAAAGATGGTCAGACGTCACCAATCTGTGAACAACTGCCTCTAAAATTTTTTACATTTTTTCTGAAAAATGTTCCTCAATGTAAAAACGCAAAGATGTTGAATATCCCACCATCAACAATACATAAGGTCATAAAATGAATTAGAGATTCTGGTAAACTCTATGTGCATAAGGGACAAGACTGATGGCAGCACTGCATAAAAATCTGAAATAAATCAGTCATGCAAATCCCTGCATGGATTTAGGAATACTTCCAGAAATCATTGTCTGCAAGAATAGTTCATCGTGCAACTCTCAAATGCAAGTGAACACTCCATCATGTAAAGAACTCATACATGAGCACAATCCTGAAATGCTGCCATCTTCTCTGGGCCAAAGCTAATTTATAATCTATTGAGGCAAAATGGAAAATTGTTCTGTGATTAGATGAATCAGAATGTGAAATTCTTTGTGGAAACAACAGATGCTATATCCTACAGACTCAGGAGGAGAAGATGGATCATCCAGCTTGTTATCAAGGAGGGTGACCATCCAGCTTGTTATCAAGGAGAGGGACCATCCAGCTTTTTATCAATGAGATGGATCATCCAGATTGTTATCGAGGCGAGGGATCATACAGCTTGTTATCGAGGAGAGGGACCATCCAGTTTGTTATCAAGAAGAACCATCCAGTTTGTTATCAGTGAGAGAGACAATCCAGCTTGTTATCAGCATACAATTCTGCATCTGTGATGGCATGGGGGGCATTAGTGCCTATGGCAGGGGCAGCTCATACATGAAAGGCAATATCAATGCTGAACATTATAGAATAACATCTGCTCCATCCAGACAACATATATTTTATGTAAGACCTTGCATATTTTATTAAGACAATGCTAAACCACATACTGCATCCATCACAACAGCTCGACACTGGAGAAGAAGATTTCAGAGGATGAATCGACCACCTGCAGTCTAGACCTTTAACAAACAGAAGATGTTTTGTGCATTATGAAATAAAAAATCTGGAAAAGACCACTTTGACTTATTACAAATGTTTGATAGAGGCGGGTGTCCTCATGCTGATTGTCCCCCATCTGGACATGCTAGATGGCAGCAGTAACTATCAGTTGTCAGTGATTTCTTCATTGAACTTGGTTGCCATTCTTGAAGTGGATAGAGGTTATATATTAATCATGTCAATTCTATTTGTTAAATTTTATTTCACTCTAGTTTTGGGCCGACTCACTAGAAAAACAGGAGAATCAAACACTGATATTTCCTTGGATGCAATCCATAATGCAAATAAAAAAGGGTTGATATCCCTCCTGACATGTCTGATTGATTTATTAATTGTATTTTCTGGAAAATAACGACACTGTAGCGTCATTTACTAGAACTTGTCAATATTCCTATGTTATTCCTCCTGGAAATGTATGAAAAAATTACATCTGGCACTAAGTCGTGTGCTTACAGAGTGTGGCACTATTAAGACTGATTGGACAGTGTTAGGCTGGGGTAATACGAGCATATATTCCCTCATCCGAAAGAATCGGGTCATTTATGCTGATCATGCTTTGATCAGTGTGTGATTATAGTGGGATCCGATTTTCTCGGATGAGGAGAAGATGGAGAAAAAATGTTATCTGAGTGCAGTCTGATGGTTTTTACGGACTCATTGACTTGCCAGGCCAAGTCATATCCGAATATCAAATCAAACTCGGGCATGCAGTGATTTTTTTATCCTCAGGCCGGCTTGGTCTAAGGAAAGAATTGGACATGTCCACAGCATGTTCGCATGTCCACACTTGGACTAACATTAGTCCAAGTGTGATCCAATGTTTTATCGGATCACACTCAGACCGAGAATAAGGCCATGTGCACGAGCCCTAAGTGTCGTATTTTTGTTCCGAGTGCGAGCCGACAGACCATCGGAAAACACTCAGAACAATCTTATTCTTTGGGGCCATGCACATGGCCGATTTTTTCTGTCCAACGTAAAAATCACAATATGCCCGAGTTTGATCCGATATTAGGATCGCACTCGACCATACAAGTCAATAAGTCCACAGGAAACCATTGGACTGCACTTGGATGACATCTGAGTGCAGTCCAATTTCCAAGAACTAACACAATGGAGAAGATGGAAAAAAAAATGTCCAACTTCTCCTTATCCGAGAGAATCGATCACACTGTGATCACACTCTAATCAAACTCTGATCAGAGAGTCATCTGCCCAATTCTGTCAGAGAAAATATGGTCATATGCCCCTAGCCTAAGAATGTGTAGGACACATTCCCCCATTAACAAGGGGAATGGTAGCAAACAGATGCCATATCCAACATTTCTAAGAAAATGTACACCAGAATTGTAGTTGTATAGGGAATATTTATTTGCTAAAACAGATGTGATGAGTAGGTCATGTTGTATTGTGCATAGGAGAGCGGAGATGAGCAGGGGGTTCACATATTTATAGTGGTAAAGTATGATCTCTTAATAGCAGACAGTATCCCATCAATTTGCTGGTCTGAGGGGGGCAGTGACCTAGCTTCTAACGTGATGTTACTGAGTACAAGGGCTTTTATGGATTTCAAGGAAACCTATGAAGACATACAAGTAGGAAGCACAGAGTATTTCAGGAGCGGATTGTACACATCCTGAGGGAAACAGTAATATGTCTTCTAATGGTAGCGCACAAAGTGTGAATAAATGCAAAAAGTACCTGCTGCTCTCAACGATATCATGAGATGATCTTCCACATACGTCTATAGTGTAAACTTTTGGGTAACTTGTGTAGTGCCAAAAGGTGTTTTCTGTGAAAACCCAATTCTTGGCCCAATCAATTAATGTTTTATTTGTAAGGCTCTTTGTACAAAAACCCTCTGAAATCATTAAATGAAGGTTGATCTAACTTTTCGGTCAAAAGAGCTCAGCTTTCAGCACCATGGACAGCTACATTTACGAATAGCAATTCCTGGATGACCAGGAAGACCCTCACGTCTGCTGATCAACCAAGGACCAAGGAGACTTGACCCCACAAATTAAGCTCACTCTTTAAGATTGTCATATAAAACGGCATTGAAGTGTAAGCTCTTCAGGCTACTTTCTATGTCAAAAATGATTTCCAAGTTTCTTTGTTCTCCAGTTCTAAAGCTGATACTTCCCAATTCCAATGACTGATATGGAGATAGGCATCAAATAATACGAACCCCATTAAGAATAGATGAAAACCATGGAGCCATATTAATGCAGATCAAATAGCCCTAGAGAATAGACCGTGCGGCTGGCACTGGTCTTTTCCATTGACAATTCACTTCAAAATTAGTGCTGATTAGTGAACCCACCCCGGTATGTAAGCTCTCAGAAAATGCTTGTTCTGGATCAAGAATCAGAATAGCACAGCAAAATAATAAGAAAAATGAAGAGGAAACTATTGTGTTATATGACTGGCAAGAAAGCTAATTTTCTCCAACAAAGAAACTCATTAAGCATGTAGTCGCATTTTGAATTGCAAATGTCATCTTTGAAAGATTATTACATATATTTTGGAAGCCGCTTTCTGTCTACCTTCCCACCAGCTGTAAGCCCAGGTTGCACATTCAAGTTTCTGAAAAGCTTCCAGCTTCAACTTGATTACTTGGATAAGAATAAAGTAGGTTTTTTGGTGACTAAAACCTCAAAAATGTCACTCTTTTCTCCTGATAAGAAAACTAAAGTGTTTAAAGGGGTGCCATACCACCAAAAAAATTCTACAATTCTGATAAAGGAGTAGATTCCAACATGTGGTTCTTCAGCTGTTTCAAAGACTTTAATTTTAAAACAGGGGGCTTCTTTTTGTCCCATGTGTCTCCTCAGCTCTCACTTCCACCCCGTCTTGATTTAAGCAGTAGTACATCCGAGATTGGTACATCCACTTTGAATGGATTGCTAACAATTTTTCTTCTAACATTAGGACATGTTATCTTCTGCCGCACATACATGTTGTCTTGGCGGTTACTCGCACCCCTCTACTCACTGTGCGGTGAGGACAAGTGAGTATAAGATTTTTTTAATTTTATTCTTATTTTTACAGTTGGAGACAGCGGGAGCAGACTACTACTACCCTCATCATTGTCCCTGCTGGTGCTGATCGCAGCGCCGGTAGGGGATAATGATGAGGGCAGCGTTCAGCACCCGGCGTTTGGGAACAGTGGAAACTGTACACTGATTCTCCAGCGCCGGTATGTGTCACACGGATGGCATCTGTGAGCAGTACGTGTTTACATGGACCCATAGACTTGAATAGGTCTGTGTGATCCGTGCTGCCGGCCAAAAACAGACATGTCAGTGTGTGGAGCACATGGACACACGGTCTTTGGAGACACACTGAGATGTGCACAGACCCATTCATTTGAATGGGTCTGCGTGTGTCATTGTCTCCGGTAGTGTGGAAACTGTCACCACTCATACTGGACACACTGACGTGTGAAAAAGATCTTATTTGAAGAGCCACGTGTGAATGGTGCAGCAGTGTGCATGATACACCACAGCTGCATTTACATGGTGCTCTTCAGAGCACTGGTTCTCGGGATCATGGGGGTCCCAGCAGTCGGACCCCAAACGATTGGAAAGTTCTCAGGATAGGGGATTACTTGGGATAATCAGTTTAAGTGGGTTTTCTAATATCCATTTTTAGATATTGTCTGACCATTCCACTTATTTGCCTCATGCAGCACTGCTGCATCTGCTTGCTGCATTCATTTAGCCTTAGAAGTGTGTGGCCAGTCTCTGCAGAAATTTAACCCTGTTAGGTCCAGCAGAGATTTGGTTCCCCAGCATATCCTGGGAAAGCAGGGACTTTATTAGGCAGCTCCATCTTCCACTCCCTGTCCAAACATTGGTTTCTACCCTGTTAGCCTACGTCTATGTTTGCATCTATGTTCCACTATCTGTTACCTACCCAGCTAGTTTTCCCATCCTGCATGACTGCTCTTGACCTCGGCTATGCTTATTGACCTTGTGCTGCCTGCCCCAACCTCGGACCTTCTGACCACATCTTGTCTTAGCCATCCTGTACTGCGTACCCATGCCTCTCACCCTCCCGTCAACTTCTGCAGTCTGCACTGGAGTGGTACCTGACGACTACCTGTGGCCAAGCCTAACCTCACCATCAGAGGCTTTAGTGAAAACCAGGTAGCTACTTAACCCACCAGCATTAAACATGTGATGCTGCTCTGAATCACTTTCCTAAATGGTCCTGTGCTGTACACACAGGTGTAACCTCTCAAGCTAGTGATTGAAAATAATGAACAATCAAGCTGTCAAAAAGTATTGGTCAATTAGAAGTCCGGTGGCCCTCTTCACAGACGTGCTAAAATACAATAACTCTACAGTGCTGGCCCAAGGAATTGTATAGCTAACATCAACCAATGACAATAGCACTTCATTGAAATGGTGGATCTTACCATTGAGGTAACCCAACCACCTCAATAAGAGTAATCCATGACTTAATTTCCACAACAGATGATCAGCACCAATGACCCTTACACTTCATTGAAAAAAGTTGGCATGCCACTGAGGGACCTCAACCACCTAAAGGATTGCTATCAGTGACCTAATCTATGCAACTTATGATCAGTACCATCAATGACAATAGTACTTTGACACTGAAAAAGGGGATAATATCCCCAAGGGTCCTCACCAACCTCAATGAATTCCATCAATAACCCCATATACACAACAGATGGTCACCACCATCCAATAACCAATTCAATTTTATTGAAAATGGAGATCATACTAGCTTGAACTACATCAAAGAGTAGTGTCCTTGACCTTATCTTTGCAACCATTTATCAGTACTAACCAATGGCCATATCTCGTCATTGAAAAGAAGGATCATACTACAAAGAGACATCAACCACATCAATGATTACCGTGCATAACCTCATCTTTGCAACATATGATTAGCACTACCGATGACCACAGTACTTAACTGAAAAGGGGGATGTTCAGTTCCATCAATGATCTCATGATCTCATCTACGCAACAGATGGTCAGCACCAACATATGACCATAAAACTTAATTGAAAAGGGGGATCATATTTCTGAGGGTCCTCAATCATCTCAATGAGAAGCATACATAACCTTATCTTCTTAAAAGATGATTGTCATCAACCAATAGTACTTTATTGAAAAGGCAAAAACATACTGTTAAAAAACTTTAAGCACCTGATTGAGTGTCATCCATGTCCTCACCTCCGGAATAGATGATTAGCACAAATAAAGGACCATAGCTCTAGACTGAAAACTGGGTGATATCAACAAAGGAACCCAACTACCTTAATGAGTATCATTTATAACTTAAAGACAAGAAAGCTTTGCTCCAACTACTACCACCTACCAGATACTCTTTAAACCAGTTTACTCTTCTCCGGCACCAGTCGGAGTTACCCAGCAGACTCTGCTCCTCCTTCTAAGCCTACACTAACAAGAGTTTTCCCTTTATACCCTGTCATAGCTGGTCCTGCACCCATTTATGGGATTGAAAAAATTTTGAAGATGATCTTAAAGTGTAACTTCGCTTATGCTACCCAACAAGTTTTCACCCTCGGACTACTGCTGGAATATTGGTTGATTTTAGTTATAATCTCATTCAAATGAATTGGTTTCTGGAACTTTATTATAATTGCACATAATGTAGATACCCTCAGAAGTGCTGGTCTAGTAAAAATTGAGTTGTATTACTATTATGCAGCAGGGGGGGAAATGTTACTTTGACTGCTGGATACATCAGAATACATTTAAATATTTAATATGATAAATATTTAAATTTATTCCAATTAACTTACCCCTCAGGATTCCTTGTTTCCTTTGACTTCAGGTATATGACCCAAAGCTCGGTGCTGACGAGCGCTCATCATCCACTTTCATCATAATGTTATGAATGCAATAATCAGTATTGTGCCGACATTAATTATCTGATAGCAGAAAACATAAAGAGAAGAAAAATGGAATAGAACGTATCTCTGGTGAAAGGAGAGGGGTCTGCATTGTGTTTATTTATTTGTTTTTTGCTAAAACGTTGAGAAATGAATCGTTGGTATCAATCAATCCTTAGAAATGTAGTGAATTGACCTAACAGAATCTGTATTAGTAAAAATGTGCACTCCAGGTCAAATGAGAATTCAGGAACACTTTTTCTTAGAAACCTGCAGCGTACAATTTCTTTGTTATATCTCCTGAAAATGTATGAATATAATGATAATTATGGGATACCATTGTCAGAGTGTGTACCAGCCTCTCCATTGTCAAATGAAATGGTAATGCCTTGCTGTCCCTTTATTCATATATTTCCGGATGGAATCAGACGGTGGCACAAAGGGAAAAAAGATGCAAAATATTGATGAGGCAGAAAAATCCTGAACATGACACTGTATAAAATTAGAGGTCTTAGGCGTTTGCGGGATCTGAAATGGGTTCAGGGCCATCTGAGGATTCTGTGGTCTCCCATACAGGTCCAGCCAGGGCTGATGTTGCACAGCATTTCCTTCAGTCCCAACGCCTAGCTAGTGCACAAGATACTCGGGTTGTATTTTGGGTGTTTGTGCCTAGCACTATGAAGTATAGGTTGTGGAGGAAGTCAGGGCTCCGGCAGCCGAAGTCCGAGATGCGCCGCACTGAGCATGTCCGTGACATGGCAGACCGTGATTGGTGGTTCAGGAACCAGCTGATCCGGTGACCTAGCACCGCCTGATTGGTCATGGGTGTCGTCACCAATGGTGCGACAGTGGGGCAGGGCTTAATCTTTAAAAGGCCCGCCCACAAACATGGCGGCATGCTCAGATCATTTGAGCAAGTGATGCCGTTGTGTGGACAACTCTGTTCCACGTGCTCCCTAGCTGTTCACTCCGTGGCCTGCTGATGCCAGAGTTCGCTCGGCTGATTAGAACAGGTCGCATAGGCAGGTTAGCTCCATAGAGGCAGGTAGATTCACCTGGCAGCCTGGCTCAGCCAAAGGGGTCGCCTATCACCCCGAGCAGCCTGCAGACGTCCTGTGCACGGCTAACACCGGTTCGCCACGAGAAGTTGAACCCATCAGTCCGGTAGCACGCCGGCTGGGGGCACGTGTACCCATTGGCATAGTCACTCACGCATCCTAGCGCCGCCAGAGTAGTCCCTGTGCAGTAACAGGGCTACAGATACTTTTTCGGTCGCTCATCTCACGTGCTGCTAACGGAGATTGTGCGAACCGCTTTACCCATTTCTGTGTGCTGTAACACGGAAGGGCTTATCGTTTAAATTGGTTGTTTACCTTTTCACCCGGAAAGTGTTCGGCAGCAGCCCACCTGGCTGCATCACGGACCCCGGGGTCGGTTGCGTTCCATTTAAATAAATTTGTCTGCAACCGCCCTCCTAACAAGAGGTATATAAATGTAAGGACACACACACTTCTATAGTTGCCATGTAACCACTCCACATGGAGCGTTGTATTTGATACCTTAGAGCAGTGGTGCCCAACCTTTCTGACCATGAGAGCCACATTCAGCTTTGAGAGAGGTTCACGAGCCACATTCCACTCCCGCCCACAATAGTGACATCCAATGCCCCCATTATGGATATAATTATAACCAAAGTTTTTCCACAAAAATCACCTCGAAGCAGTATACCAAGGTGTTATTACAATACCCCCATTCAGTATTCTCCCATCAAGCACTAACAACACACTGCCGCATCCATCTTCAAGCACTTCCTCTGACAGCTAGTATCATCCTGTCTCCAGCCTACCATACTCAAATTATATCTAAACCCTCAAGACCAGTATATGTGCATCCAAATCTGCTCTTCTGTGCAGTGCCACTCACAAAATTCACCATTTTGAGATGTACTCTTCATAATTGTTTACTAGACCTGGAGCTAATGCACCAAGCTGGCAGGCATCCGAAAGCCCCAATTTATGGGACCGTGATCCACATGTATCTCCCGAGCTACAGGTTGGAAACCCCTGCCTTAGAGGCTTATTACCTATCTATACATCTGTAATCAGCTATCTCTGACTCTCCTAGAATGGAGTGGTGGTCAAGCATTCAAACTGCTGTTACATTCAGACGTGGGACAGAAGTGCACCATACTGGCGATCAGTGGGGGTGTCCGTAGTTGGGACTCAACCGATCATGAAGTTATGAACTATCCTGAAAACTGCTTTATATCATAAATGCATCTTCGGGTGATCTCCATTTTAACATACAGTACTTTTTACTGTATAAAAAATACTGTATGTTCTGAAATTTTTGTATCAAAACTAGTGATGAGCAAGCGCCAACATGCTCGGGTACTCATTATTTGAGTCAAGCAAATTGGAATGCTTGAGTGCTCGGTCCGAGTAACGAGCCCAATGTATATGGGAAACTCAAGCATTTTTCCGGCGGCTCCCCCCGGCGGTCTGCAGAGGGCCTAACAATTGCCCAAATCGATGGGAACAGTGCTCAAATGACATGGGGACAGCATGGGGAAGACCCCTGGAAGCATTTCTGACTTCCAGATCACTGCTGTCAACATCGTTGTCAGAGTATTACGGCACTTTTACGGACTCACAATAAAAAAAAACAAAATCGAAACCAAAATGGATTTTCCTGGGAAATATGTTAAGGAACTTCCTTTCCAGGGTAATGACTTGTATATAAGGCAAAATAAAAAAACTAAAACTAAAATGCTCCTCCACAACTTGGGCTATGTTCACACGTAGCGTTTTTGATGTGTTTTTCTACTTTTGCATTTCTTTCAACCAAAACAAATGCATTCACTGGGAAATGTCATTTTAACATTTTACAACTAGTGTTGAGCCACCCCCGTAGTGTTCGGGTTCGGTTCGGTTCGTCGAACACCGGGATGTTCGAGGAACTGTTCGTCGAACTGTTCGTCGAACACCTTAGAACACCGTCGAACACCGTTAAAACCAATGGCAGGCAAACAAAAACACATAGGAACACATAGAAAACACCTTCAAAGGTGTCCAAAAGCTGACAAACTGCTCAGAAGACGCTTTCTTTAAAAAAGCCGGCCGGCAATTCAGCAGCGGCATACACCGGTACCCGACAATTTAGACATGAAGGAATAGAGCATCACACATAGATTAGATAGATAGAAACATGTCAGTCACATATATATGAAGTACAGTGACAGTGTTGCTTAATGTACTTGTCATTTAGTGTAAAGGATTTATTAAAAAATATAATAGTGTTTTCGTGCACCGTCTCTTTAAAAAAGCCGGCCGGCAATTCAGCAGCGGTACCCGACAATTTATAACAGACAGAATACAGCTTCACACATAGATTAGATAGATAGAAACATGTCAGTCACATATATATGAAGTACTGTGACAGTGTTGCTTACTGTACTTGTCATTTACTGCAAAGGATTTATTAAAAAAAATAATAGTGTTTTCATGCACCGTCTCTTTAAAAAAGCCGGCCGGCAATTCAGCATCTGTACCCGACAATTTATAACAGAAAGAATAGAGCATCACACATAGATTAGATAGATAGAAACATGTCAGTCACATATATATGAAGTACAGTGACAGTGTTGGTTACTGTACTTGTTATTTAGTATTAAAATAAAGGATTTATTATTAAAAAAAATTGGCGTGGGGTTCCCCGTAATTTTAGTCTCTAGCGGAGGTTAAGCAGACAGCTGGGGCAGATGTTTGAAGCCTGGGAAGGGGGTAATACCCACGGAGCTTCCCAGGCTACTAATATCAGCCCCCAGCTGAATACCTAGCCTTTACTAGCTATTAAAATGGAGGACCCCCCCGAAAAAATTGCCGTGGGGTCCCCCCTAATTTAATAGCTAGCAAAGGCTAGGCAGACAGCTGGGGGCTGATATTAATAGCCCAGGAAGGGAGCCATGAATATTGGCCCCCTCCCAGGCTAGAAACACCAGCCGTCAGCCGCCCCAGAAATGGCGCATCCATAGGATGCGCCAATTCTGGCACTTAGCCTCGCTCTTCCACGCTGCCCTGGTGCGGTGGCAGGGGGTAATAGGGTTGGGGTTGATGTCAGCTTATAATGCCAGCTGACATCAAGCCCAGGTTAGTAATGGAGAGGCGTCTATAAGACACCCCCATTACTAACCCCATAGTCAAAGTTAAAAAAAAAACACAAACACCCAGAATAAAGTCCTTTAATTGAAATAAAGACACAATTCTTTATTGTTCTAAATTAAACCATACTTACCATCACGCCCATTCCAGCTGAAGCCAACGATCTCCTGCAGTAAAAGAAAAATAATAAAGCAACCTCATCCTTACCTTTCCATGGTTCCCAGGACAGCTTCAGCTCTGCTACATCGAGATGACAGGCTGGACCGCAGC
This sequence comes from Phyllobates terribilis, assembly GCF_046119375.1. NCBI lineage: Eukaryota > Metazoa > Chordata > Amphibia > Anura > Dendrobatidae > Phyllobates > Phyllobates terribilis. The sequence goes on along the minus strand of NW_027362761.1, from coordinate 1,184,829,582 downwards.
AGAACGCTGCCATCCAGCCTGTCATCCCGCAGACACTGAGAAGCGCAGGCATGCTTGCGCTCCTCAGTGTCTCTCTGTGACGGCATCCAGATGAGCCGAGTTCATGTCCAATGAACTCGGCTCACCTCATGCACGTCACTGACAGCGTGGGAAAATTCTCCTGCACTCAGCGCTTCAGCGTGAGAATTTTCCCACGCTGTCAGTGACGTGCATGAGGTGAGCCGAGTTCATTGGACATGACCTCGGCTCATCTGGATGCCGTCACAGCCAGACACTGAGTAGCGCAAGCATGCCTGCGCTTCTCAGTGTCTGCGGGATGACAGGCTGGATGGCAGCGTTCTGCTGCGGTCCAGCCTGTCATCTCGATGTAGCAGAGCTGAAGCTGTCGTGGGAGCCATGGAAAGGTAAGGATGATGTTGCTTTATTATTTTACTTTTATTGCAGGAGATCATTGGCTTCAGCTGGAATGGGCGTGACGGTAAGTATGGTTTAATTTAGAACAATAAAGAATTGTGTGTTTATTTCAGTTAAAGGACTTTTTTCTGGGTGTTTGTGTTTTTTTTAAATACTTTACTAGAAATTCATGGTGGTCATGTCTAATATTGGCGTGACCCCATGAATTTCGGGCTTAGGGCCAGCTGATAATGCCAAGCTGGCCTTAACCCCTTTATTACCCAGTGAGCCACCGCACCAGGGCCCTGGATGAGTTGGGTACAGCGCCAGAAGATGGCGCTTCTATGAACGCGTCATTTTCCGGGGCGGCTGCGGACTGCAATTTGCAGCGGGTGGGGCCCAGAAAGCTTGGGCCTCCCTGCGCTGCAGATTCCAGCCCCCAGCTGCCTAGTTGTACCTGGCTGGACACAAAAATAGGGCGAAGCTCCACGTATTTTTTTTTTAAATTCATGAAATTCATGGAATAATTAAGAAAAAAAGGGCTTCCCTATATTGTTGTGTCCGGCCAGGTACAAATAGGCAGCTGGTGGTTGGAAGCAGCCCGTTCCTGCCTGCTGTACCTGACTGGACACAAATATAGGGCGAAGCCCCACATCAATTTTTTTTTCATTATTTCATGAATTTCCTGAAATAATTTAAAAAAAATTGACGTGGGGCTTCGCCCTATATTTGTGTCCAGTCAGGTACAGCAGGCAGGAACGGGCTGCCCCCAACCACCAGCTGCCTATTTGTACCTGGCCAGACACAACAATATAGGGAAGCCCTTTTTTTCTTAATTATTCCATGAATTTCATGAAATAATTTTAAAAAAAAATGCGTGGGGCTTCGCCCTATTTTTGTGCCAGCCAGGTACAACTAGGCAGCTGGGAGCTGGAATCCGCAGCGCAGGGACTCCCAAGCTTTCTGGGCCCCACCCGCTGCAAATTGCAGTCCGCAGCCGCCCCAGAAAATGGCGCGTTCATAGAAGCGCCATCTTCTGGCGCTGTACCCAACTCATCCAGGGCCCTGGTGCGGTGGCTCACTGGGTAATAAAGGGGTTAAGGCCAGCTTGGCATTATCAGCTGGCCTTAAGCCCGAAATTCATGGGGTCACGCCAATATTAGACATGACCACCATGAATTTCTAGTAAAGTATTTAAAAAAACACAACACCCAGAATAAAGTCCTTTAATTGAAATAAACACACAATTCTTTATTGTTCTAAATTAAACCATACTTACCGACACGCCCATTCCAGCTGAAGCCAATGATCTCCTGCAATAAAAGAAAAATAATAAAGCAACCTCATCCTTACCTTTCCATGGTTTCCAGGACAGCTCCAGCTCTGCTACATCGAGATGACAGGCTGGACCGCAGCAGAAAGCTGCCATCCAGCCTGTCATCCCGCAGACACTGAGAAGCGCAGGCATGCTTGCACTCCTCAGTGTCTGGCTGTGACGGCATAAAGATGAGCCGAGGTCATGTCCAATGATCTCAGCTCACCTCATGCACGTCACTGACAGCGTGGGAAAATTCTCCTGCACTCAGCGCTACAGCGTGAGAATTCTCCCACGCTGTCAGTGACGTGCATGAGGTGAGCTCATTCATGTCCAATGAACTCAACTGACCTCATGCACGTCACTGACAGCGTGGGAGAATTCTCACGCTGAAGTGCTGAGTGCAGGAGAATTCTCCCACGCTGTCAGTGACGTGCATGAGGTGCGCCGAGTTCATTGGACATGAACTCGTCTCATCTTTATGCCGTCACAGCCAGACACTGCAGAGCGCAAGCATGCCTGCGCTTCTCAGTGTCTGCGGGATGACAGGCTGGATGGCAGCGTTCTGCTGCGGTCCAGCCTGTCATCTCGATGTAGCAGAGCTGAAGCTGTCGTGGGAACCATGGAAAGGTAAGGATGAGGTTGCTTTATTATTTTTCTTTTATTGCAGGAGATCGTTGGCTTCAGCTGGAATGGGCGTGACGGTAAGTATGGTTTAATTAAGAACAATAAAGGAATGTGCCTTTATTTCAATTAAAGGACTTTATTCTGGGTGTTTGTGATTTCTTTTAACTTTGACTATGGGGTTAGTAATGGGGGTGTCTTATAGACGCCTCTCCATTACTAACCTGGGCTTGATGTCAGCTGGCATTATAAGCTGACAACAACCCCAACCCTATTACCCCCTGCCACCGCACCAGGGCAGCGTGGAAGAGCGAGGCTAAGTGCCAGAATTGGCGCATCCTATGGATGCGCCATTTCTGGGGCGGCTGACGGCTGGTGTTTCTAGCCTGGGAGGGGGCCAATATTCATGGCTCCCTTCCTGGGCTATTAATATCAGCCCCCAGCTGTCTGCCTAGCCTTTGCTAGCTATTAAATTAGGGGGGACCCCACGTCATTTTTTTGGGGGGGGTCCTCCATTTTAATAGCTAGTAAAGGCTAGGTATTCAGCTGGGGGCTGATATTAGTAGCCTGGGAAGCTCCGTGGGTATTACCCCCTTCCCAGGCTTCAAACATCTGCCCCAGCTGTCTGCTTAACCTCCGCTAGAGACTAAAATTATGGGGAACCCCACGCCAATTTTTTTAATAATAAATCCTTTATTTTAATACTAAATGAAAAGTACAGTAACCAACACTATCACTGTACTTATTATATATGTGACTGACATGTTTCTATCTATCTAATCTATGTGTGATTCTCTATTCTTTCTGTTATAAATTGTCGGGTACAGATGCTGAATTGCCAGCCGGCTTTTTTAAAGAGACGGTGCATGAAAACACTATTATTTTTTTTAATAAATCCTTTGCAGTAAATGACAAGTACAGTAAGCAACACTGTCACAGTACTTCATATATATGTGACTGACATGTTTCTATCTACCTAATCTATGTGTGATTCTCTATTCTTTCTGTTATAAATTGTCGGGTACAGATGCTGAAATGCCGGCCGGCTTTTTTAAAGAGACGGTGCATGAAAACACTATTATTTTTTTTAATAAATCCTTTGCAGTAAATGACAAGTACAGTAAGCAACACTGTCACAGTACTTCATATATATGTGACTGACATGTTTCTATCTACCTAATCTATGTGTGATTCTCTATTCTTTCTGTTATAAATTGTCGGGTACCGCTGCTGAATTGCCGGACGGCTTTTTTAAAGAGACGGTGCACGAAAACACTATTATATTTTTTAATAAATCCTTTACACTAAATGACAAGTACAGTAAGCAACACTGTCACTGTGCTTCGTATATATGTGGCTGACATGTTTCTATCTATCTAATCTATGTGTGATTCTCTATTCCTTCTATGCTAAATTGTCGGGTACCGCTTCTGAATTGCCGGCCGGCTTTTTTAAAGAGACGGTACATGAAAACACTATTATTTTTTTTGATAAATCCTTTACACTAAATGACAAGTACAGTAAGCAACACTGTCACTGTGCTTCTTATATGTGTGACTGACATGTTTCTATCTATCTAATCTATGTGTGAAGCTCTATTCTTTCGGTTCTAAATTGTCGGGTACCGGTGTATGCCGCTGCTGAATTGCCGGCTTTTCGTGTTTCACTGTGAGCACTGTTCCCATCGATTTGGGCAATCACTGTAATGCCACAACCACCATGGCTGTGGCATTACATTGAGTGGCAGACAATCCCTGCATGATTGGTGCTCTAAATAGCGCCAGACATGCAGGACAAGCTTTTGGTGCACGAACAGTTATCGAACATAACCTCGAACAGCCGAATTTTTTGCAAATCGTTCGGGTTCGTCAAACAACTCGAACACCGCCCAAAACAGCTCGAATTTGAGATTGGCGAACAGTTCTAGTCGAACACCGCTCATCTCTATTTACAACCCTATCTGGCCATGTGGTGTGTGAGATATCAGACGCATCCTGTTTCATTTATGATGGAGGGACTCTGAAAGTCACAAAGCCTATTTTTATAGGGCCATCAGGCGGCCTTTACTATTCTTAAATGGCCAGCAGTCGGCTATGCTTTGTTGCTCCCATTATTAACGAGTGGGTCTCCTATACTGTTATTGTGTATGCAGTGACTGCAAGGGCTGCCAAAAATTTGGACCCTACCCCTTTGAAGAGACATAGAGGAAGGTCTTAGTAAAAAGAATTGCCTATGCTGTGATTGCAAGGGCTGCAAAAATTTGGAAAACCCCACTAACAATTTAAAGACACATAGAGCTGGGCCACAGTAACTACATGTTCCCATTAGAAAGGAGAGGGATTGCTTTACAGTTATGGGGTATGCAGTGAGTTCAACATCTGCTAAAATTTAGGAAAACCCCACTAACAATTTAAAGACACACAGAGCTGGGCCATAGTAGTGAGTGTGACATGTTCTCATTAGAAAGTAGAGGGTCTGTATTCAGTTATAGGGTATAGGGTTAGTCCAATGGCTGCCAAAATTTAGGAAAAACCCCACTAACAATTTAAATACCCATACGAGGAATGCTTTCCTGCCTTGTGTCTGCGGCCACCACACTGCTTCTTCCTGCCTGTTGTGGTGCTATGCCTCCATCCTCCTTTGTGCTGCTGTCCTCGCTCTGTATGTCCCCCTGCCAGGTTGGGTCAGTTACTATATCATCCACCACCACTTCTGCACCCTGGTCCTCCTCCTGACTTTCTAGCAATTGTGTCTCATCATCATCCACCTCTAGCACTTTTCCACCATTGCCTTCGTGTGACCGTGGCTGATCCAATATTTGGGCATCGCTACACGCGTTCTCCACTTGATTCGCTTGAAGCTGGCTGGGCGAGAGGCCCCAATCTACAGATAGGAAAGTGAACAGCTCTTCTGAGTGTCCAAGTGTGTGATCTGTTATCTCCGGGCACTCAGCATGGTGGGAGGAAGGAGGATCTGGGTGTGGAATATGCGGTTCAGACTCACGGCTGCTGAGATTTGATGGTGGTGGTGGTGGCAAAGTGACAGGAAACATTATCTGCTATTCAACCAGCAACCTTTTGACAATGCACTGAGTTCAATAGTGGTGTACTGTGGTCCCCTAGTAATTGAGACAGGAAAATCGAGCTACAAGATGTGGGTGTTTGTTGTGGCACAATTTCAGCTTGCCCACGGGCACATCCTCAACCTCTGCATGCAGATGTGAAGGTCTTCCTGGTTCATCCAGGAATTGCTATTCGTAAATGTAGCTGTCCATGGTGCTGAAAGCTGAACGCTTTTGACCGAAAAGTTGGATCAACCTTCATTTAATGATTTCAGAGGGTTTTTGAACAAAGAGCCTTACAAATAAAACATTAATTGATTGGTCCAAGAATTGGGTTTTCACAGAAAACACCTTTTGGCATCACCATCACCATCACATCCACTTCCTCATCCCTTGCCACGCACCTTGCCCATTTTAAATGGAAGACAATATTTTCCACGTTCACCAGAAATGGTTGATTTTGGAACGCAGTTATATGTGATATGTCTGACAGAGAACCATGGTTTTAAATAGCAGGCCTGTAGTTTACCAATACTATTCTTCACAGACACCTAGTGTGAATAGCTTGACCGACATACTGCAACAGAATGGAAAAGGAGGCCAATATTTTCCACGTTCAGTTCAAATTTCTGGATTTTTATCGCTGAAATATGGAACAGATTTGGCTTTATTCTGCAGTGAGAACAAGCAAATGGAGCCAAAAAATGGTGTACCCTGGATTGCTTTTTAATCAAATAACCAGGATTAAGATAAAAAAAAATTTCCCTGGCCCCTGATATCTAGGGCTATGTCTACAAATATCTGTAATTATTACAGCAGCATCACACATGACGTTCAATGGACCCTCTTGTGCTGTATCATATACTGCAGTCTGCCACATACACTCTCTGCCTGCCTAGCACTGATTAAATGCAGCTGGATTAGTCCTCAGAAGGACTGTTAGTTCAGATGGATATATATACTGTATATGTTGTGGAATACCTATACTAACAGGACATTCAATGGATCCTCTTGCACTATATGCACTGCAGTCTGCCACATACATTGCCTGCCTGCCAAACTCCTGCCTAGCAATGATTATATGCAGCAGGATTAGTCCTCAGAAGGACTGTTAGTTCAGATTGATATGTATATATATATATATATATATATATATATATATATATATGTGTTGTGGATGTTCAATAGACCCTCTTGTGCTTTTTTCATGCACTGCAGTCTGCCACATACCCTGCCTGCCTAACTCCTGCTTTCACCACTGAATATATGCAGCTGGATTAGTCCTCAGTAGGACTGTTAGTTCAGTTGGATATATACTGTATATATATATTGTGGAATACCTATACTAACTATAAACAAGCATATCTCTCCATGACGCAGCAGCACCTCTCCCTACTCTGCCTGATTCCGGAGTGACTGTGACGAGCACAGCGGCGCCAGGTCTGATATAGACCTAATGACGCTGTGCGGCCAGCCAATCACTGTAATGCCACAACCAACATGGCTGCGGCATTACAGTGTGTGGCAGGCCGCAGCCAAACATGCAAACATGAGCGCCAAACATGCAGGGAGGGGACCCGAGTTCCTGCCCGAGCAACCCGGAAATACTCGCCGAGCTCGTCAAGCAGAGTGATACTCGTGCGAGTACCGATCAGTGGTGAGAACGTTCGCTCATCACTAATCAAAACTTTTTGGACAATTGTTGCCCTTGGAACAAAGCATGTCAGGTGTAACCCATAAGAACTTCCAGGAGAATTTGGGGTTCTTTATTGGAAGCAATTTATTATCACTAATCCAAATGATAGGTGATAACTTATGGATCAGCTGAGGTCTAACTATTGGGACCTCACTAATCGGCAGAAATGGGCATTTTTCCTCGTTAGAATGGCGCGTGAGTGTGCACGTTCAACCACTATGGAGTCTACAGTGTTTTTTTACAGCAGCTGTGTTGTGTATGGAAGAGATAGAAACACTCAGTGAAGGATGATACTTCTTCAGATTGCTTATTGGTCGGGATCTCAGACTTGGAGCCTCCACCCATCAAAGTTTTTTCCTTATGATAGTTCATCAATGCAAAATCTTGGAAAATTACTTTATACATAAAAACTACCCCGTTCCCCATTTGCATGAGCACAAACTAAGAATGTCATGTATTTGAAGGATTGCATGAACTATGAAGCTTCCTGAGATATCACAGCTTTCACATCTGATGCTATTATAAACAAGCCACAGATTTCCACTTTCCAGGACATCTTGTACAGTGGAAAGATACAAAATGTGTTCACTGCATTAATATTCTTTGCCACCTTGGATAGAAATAAATTAGGAAGGACGGAACATTTCAGTAGTTTCTATGTTACTAAATCTGTCTGGTCTGTTCTTTAATTCTCAAAGGCTGAATGCGTCCCTAATATTTCTGGGTTTATGACTTGGATGTGAAGAAGACAATATATTTTGTGAAAATTGCTTCGCATGAATTTCTAGCATCCTGCTACTGCAAGATGTTATAACAAAAGTTACTGTTTATTTGACTGAAAAAGAATTAAGGCTTTATCGGGCATCAATGCCAACTCCCCGCATTTAATGCCCTTTTTTATTATGTTGTGCACAAGTGTGCTTTGTTTAGTGTGGGTTGAAAAGAAAATGCAATGTATTAATATGAGAAATTGCCTATCCACCTTATCAAAAGGGGGAGGACTTTTTAGTGGAAATATTTTTTTCAACAAATCAGATTATCATTGACATTTTCCTTTGCCAAGACTCAAGCAATTTTCTTTTATTTAATTGGCACTGGGAGAGTTTGATAAACTGTGCTGATAAATTTGGCTGCTTGAAACAACTTAGATTTACAGTAATTTGATTTTCTAGCTTTTGTGCAGGCCCAAGTTTACAGAGATGGTCAAAATCAATTTAATTTAAGATGTAATCCTTTTTGAAAGAGTGTGGGAAAAATAACAAGAAACAAACAAAAACATACTAGTGGATGAGAGGTATAAAATAGAAATACGAGGGTGCTTGGGGAGCTTAGATCAGTTAATTCTATCAGAGAATGGGGAAACACAGTGCTAGGATCAACCATCACATTCTGAATTGTGAGGGACTGCCAGGACCACCAGTGATCCTGAGATTGAAGAAGCTAAAGTACCACTCTTGTGTAGTAAAATTAGCGAAAAGAAGCTCAAAAATACAAGTTGTTGTGAGATATACAAAAGATTAGGGTACTTGAGGAGCTTAGATTAGTTTCTAATTTAAAGGGTTACGTTCATAAAATATACCATCACTTTCTGAATGATAATGATCTGCTCAGAGCTTCAGATTGAGGTTGATGCTCTATTTAATAACGTAGACTCCACAAAGTTTTTTCCTTACACGGTAGCAATCCCAACCAACCACTGTGCAACGAACTGCAGCACGGTTGCAGTCAAATAAATAAATCTATGTAGTAGTAGTAACAGCATGACCCCACCCACAAAATTGATTGATAGCTTTCTGCATAGGCAGAAAGCTGTCAATCACTTGTGGGGCTGGGGATATGCAGAGCTCATGAATATGGAGAACTACATAACGGCAGGTTTACTAGTCCTCTGCTGATGAAACAGTGATTTTATCAAAACTACAGCAAGCAGTCCAGTGAGTAATACACCTCTGGAGTCAGGGTCCCTACATTATATTTCTATCAGATTGGGTGACAAAAAGATGATGATAGATTCCATTTAAATCATTTTAGTGTTATGATAAATGTGATTTATAAGTACCTGTGTCATCTGTTCCTAGTTAATTTTGTCTTTTAGGACTTTTTGTGTCATTTTGTCTTCAGAATTCTAACAGTAATTTATTTGCATCAGTCTAACTACAGTTGTAAATTTTAATTGCAATTTTAGGGTACATATAATTTAGTTATTAAAGTGGCGGTATGGTACCTAAAATACCCTTTCTCAATATAAATCTTTACACCCTAACCACTTTTGTACTTAGCTTTATTACAGAACACCCTACACTTCTCCCTATCTAATACCTAAATTTGTTATTTTACTTCACTTCCTGTGACCTTTTGTTTGAGAGGAGTCTAAAACAGGATGTCACAGGAAGCTGGGGCTGCGCTTACTTCACTGCAGCTTCTATTGCCTATCCTGGAATAAGATATCACCAGGAGGACGCACTGCAGTTACTACAGTTTCTTGCATCGCTGTCCTCTGAAGATGGCCTAGTTCCATGGTGATAGACGCTACAGGAGAGGTGAGCACAGCGCTGGCACTCTGCTTCTATCTTCACCACTGCAACTTCTAATTGTACATGAAGATATCTTCAAGGGGCAAAGATAGAAGCAGTGACAGCAGCGCCGCCCCACTGCTTCAAGTACTGCCTTCAAGATCAACAGTCTTCAAGGAGTTCCCAGAGGTGCTGAGCACTTGGTGGCTGCTTTATCTTCACTCTGCAGTCCAACTTAACTCAAATCATATAAATTAGGTTGAAGTTGGATAATTGTGGAGGTCATGTCATATGACGCAATACGCCATCCCTCTCCTACTTGGTCACATAGTCCTTACATTGGCTGGAGTTGTGTTTTGAGTCATTTTCCTATTGCAACACAGATCATAATCCCACTAAGTGCAAACCACCTGATGGTATGGCAGTTGTTGACGAATGCTTTGATAGCCATGATGGGCATGGTAAGGGTAAAATCAATAGCAAGTATGTTTGGCACTATCAGTGTTTTGTGAAGTGAAGTATCATCCTTAAAAACATCTAATCCCTGAGGACCTAGTAATGATCAGCTTCCAACAGTTTATAAAAATAGTGAGACCAAGAAGAATAAAATTAATCAATACTGTCTATCCATAAAATCTTCCGCTTAGTTCACTTTCATTAAAAGACTCCAACACTCAGGGTGGGAGTTGACAGGTTGGGTTTCACATATTCAGGCATGTATTCAGTTCTATAGAAGTGTACTGACGCTCAAAAGAGTCCTTTCCTGCATGTCCCCAACAAGCTCCGACCTTTCCTTTTCAAATTTTTTCATAGAAGTAAAATAATCTGAAAATTTTACAGATGGTGAGTGCCGATTCATACAAATTCTTCCTAATATCACTTCTTTAATGCTGGACGTGTCTTGAATTTTGCATAAATCACTAACATACTGACCAACTAGGCATCCCCACCCTCATACCTCTTCCTTAATGCTTCACGATGGGCATCACACATGTAAAAACCATCTGCTCACCTTTTCTGTGCCTCACATGTTGGTTGGTCCCAAAAATCTCAAATTTTAACTCATCAGACCACATCACAAATTTACTGTGATCTAATGTCCAGTTCTTGTTTTGTTTGGCCCAAATAAATCTCTTCTCAGTACTGGCTTCTTTAGCAATTCGACCATAAAGACCGCTTTTCACAATCTTTTCTCGTCAGTTGATGGATGTTGAGATATGTCTGCTATTTGATGTTTGTGTATCATTTATGAAGGCTGTTATCAATTTGAGTTTTCTGAGGATGATAACACTCTGATGAACTTATCTTCTACAGCAGAAGAAATTCTTGGTCTTCCTTTTCAGGTTCGATCCTTGTGAGTGCCAGTTTCATTACAGTGATTGATGTTTTTCATAAGTACACTGTAAGATACTTAAGGTTATAGCAATTTTTCTGGTTGGCCGATCTTCATTTCTGAAAAAAATAATGGACATTTGTTTCCACAGATAAACTCTTGAGGGTGCCTATTTGTTTTTTTGTTTAAAGAATGCCAAGGGTGTTTAATGCTGTCAATAGATTAAAGGAAGGAAGGGTGGTAGCTTAGAAAAATCTAAGATTTATTGCATATTCTGGTTTGTTTTGCATGTGCTTCTTTTGTCTTTGCTTCCATTTTTGTTCCTTTGTGGTTTTGCTGCCTTCAATCTGAATCTACAATGTGTGCAATCCAATAAGACCATGAAAAACAATTGCATGAAGAGGTGTATAAAAAAATTGTTGCCAAAGTGTTATACATTTTTTTTTGCAGGTCACATCTAATATCAAACCTAATATAATTTCTGTACCAAAAAAATACAATGTGATTTAAAGAGTAATTGAAATCTTGCTTTTTTTTACATAAATCAATTGAAAATCACTGATTTTACACATTTTACCTCTGAATTGAGAATTAAAGATCAATCAAGAGATATATTACAAAGATGCATATTTTCAAGTGTACTATTGACTTGTGAAATAAAAATTAAAACAGCAGTTCCTTTTTAAGGTTACTTGGGGAGCTTAGATTAGTTTTAGGTTTCTTTTAGATTTCAAGTAAGATTTAACTAATTTAATATTTTAGAATTTTAACCCTAAAATATATTTATATAATAATAATAATGGTAGTGTCAATAATTGTCTTAGACTGATTATGCACAGTGGTTTCCCTTCATTTGGCAGTATGACAGTTTGATAAATAATATTCATAAGTGTGGCTGTCTGCAATTCTGTTTAGTTATTCAATTATAGTTTTTGTGCATGAACAATCTCATACAGATTGATTAATTTTCATTAGGGGAATATGAACATGAAGCCTTTAAAAACCCTCCAATTGTTTTATGTTTCCTCATTCAGTAGAGGGTATAAAAAAAACTGCCTGATGTTGTCAAACAGAAACAAGAATAAGATTTCACATAAGGGCTCTTAGGGAGCTTAGATCAGTTTCTGCATGTTGTTATGACATTTAGTTACAATTGACAGATGTTGTATTTATTGATCCAGAAATACATATAAATCATAACATCCTTTCTCTATTGCTTCCTGATTAATGAAACGCAGAGTTATTTTATGCCGTGTAGACGGCTGAAATATGAATGTAAACTGACTTGTATGAGATACGATCATGCAACCTTTGTTTAAAGATCATCTATATATTTAACTTAAGAAAGAATAATTCGATTTTTTTTCTATTCTCTAGTTGCTTCAAGAGTTTCAAGTGCATTTTATAACAGAATATCTTATAATGTGTGAGAGGTCTACTGAAATAATTGAATACATTGGGTTCTTTGATCATACGGTGCCTTGGCTTCCCAGTTCAATTATCTGAAGAACTTGGTGATAACTTTAACTTGGTAGAGGTGAAGAAATTGCCTGATGTCAAGGCACTTGATTAGTTAAAAGGCTTTTTATATTACTTTCATAACAAGCATTATACCCAGAGTTCCTGCATACGTGTCAATCAAAAGCACTATAAATAATGTATTGTTTTCCCAATGGACGAGACTCAATTTCATATTTTGCCAGATAAGATACATAAGCATGTGCTTTATATATAAAAATATACATTTATATTGCTTCGGATATAAGTGCACATATTTTTCTAGATATATGATTGATTAGGTCAAAATTTAGTTACTGAAATAGAAATAGCATTTGATTAATCAACATAATTTATTGTATTGGGAATACACAGTGAGGAGAATATATTTCCATTGATTGTGATCATACCGCAAGAGACATAAAAACCATGAGGCATCATCATTCATTGAAAATGATGATAAAATATTAGCGGCCCAAGTAGTCAAATAATATCAAAAAGTAAATGTAAAAGTAAAAGAAAGCATCCAAAACATGAGAATAAAATATAGATTTTTTTGTTTAATGGTCTGTGCACCAATCGAATTCAGCAAAATGGTGGCCAGTACAGGGGACAATTCTGTAATATGTGAAGAGCCAGAAATAAGGTTAAATTTATGTACAAAGCCATAGCCGAAAGTGTTGGCAGCCTTGAAATTGTTCCAGAAAATGAAGTATTTCTCCCAGAAAATTATTGCAATTGCACAAAATTTGTTATAACACGTTTACTTCCTTTGTGTGTATTGGATCAATACAAAAAAGCAGAGAAAAATAAAGGCATACTACTACAATAATAGAGAAGGAAGCAGCGGAGAGAGGTAGAGCTCTTCACTCTTGTAACATAGATGAATCCATTGCTGTGATTAGAAACCAGTGGGTGGCATACCTGCTGGTGATAGCAACTGACAGAGAGAAAAAAGAGGGTAGTTTCCGGCACAACTGACAGGATAAAAAATGAAAGTATATTCAAACAAGTTAAAACTCCATTAAAAGTTTAAAAACCTCAACACCTGACTTGTTTTTGGTGTACTAGGACGTGGTTAGTTATAGGATAGCATGTGAAGTGGATAAGCAAGTACATATATGTGGTGGGCCACTTGGGAGGCGCCAGATGTTGCAGAAGGGCCAGCTGGAGTGTGTAGTCTCACTGGCAACAGATAATTGTTATGTTCTGCAACTTAGAACTAAGGAATAGGAGGGAAAAGCTGTCCCTGCACTGAGACTCAGCTTTACCCTATGCTGGGGTAGGTGCCCTATTCCTTAAGAATAGCCCCACCGAAACTCCAGCACTGAACTCAAACGAAGACCTGTAGGTAAGGAAAAGGGGTCCCTAAAAGATCTAAGGACTGGGAGCAAAAATAGGAGACTGTCTAGCAGAAAAGTTAGTTGCAGAAATGAAAATTAAAGGAAACAAAACTGGTGGAACAAGAAGTCCCAGGATAACAATAGTCAAAAGCAAGAAGAACTGAACCAGGCTACTTAGCCAGACCACAAGCAAAACAACACTGATGTCCAGCAGTGAATGGGGGCCAGGTGCTGAGAAATAAAGAGTGCAGAAATCACGTGACCAAGAAACCCAGCACCAGAGGAAAAGAATAGAAGCCAGCAAACCACAACAAGATGGCTGATAGTAAAACAACATAGATTCTAACAGTACCTCTCCTTTTACGAGGATCCTCCCGATCCTCTAGGCCGAGCCTTACCAGGAAATCTCCTGTAAAAATCCTTAATTAGCCCTGAGGCCGAGACGTCCTCGGCCTTCACCCAGGAATTATCCTCGGGGCCGAAACTTCTCCAGGACACAAGATACTGTAATCTTCCTCTATGCCACCTGGAATCCAAAATGCAAGAAATCTCAAATTCACGGTCCTCATCAACAGGAGAAACAGTAGGCTTCGCCTGCTTATCAGGCGTGTGCGCCTTCTTAAGTAACGACTCATGAAACACAGAATTAATCTTCCAGGATGAGGGAATGCCCAACCTCACAGCTGCCGAGTTGACAATCTGAACCACTTTGAAAGGACACACAAATTTAGGCCCAGTTTTTTAGAAGGAATTTTCAAACGAAGATTCCTAGAGGACAACCAAACCATATCCCAAACAGCAAACAAGGACTCCTTTCTTTTATTGTCAAAATACCTTTTTGATCTCCTGTTAGCCTCTTTAAGGTTCAGGCGTACACTAGTCCAAACCCTCTCCAAAACACCAGAATAAATGTCCTCCTCCGGTAAAGCAGCCCCAACTTTGGAAAATGGACCAAAAGATGGATACCTGCCAGTACAACGAAAAAAAGAACAACCAGCTGAGGAAGAAGTGTGATTATTAAGGGCAAACTCCGCAAGTGGTAGAAATTCTGACCACATTTCCTTATTGTCTGCCACAAAACATCTCAAAAACTGCTCGACATCCTGGTTCTTCCAGTCCAACTTTCCCTTTGCCTGGCCCTCACAGGGTATCAAATACTTAGGAATTCCTATTCATAGAGACCTCTCCCATCTATGTTATCTTAATTTTGGGCCCTTTATTGAACAACTCCATGCAGACCACGGTTGGCAAGTTAGAACTGTAAGATTCACTACGTGAACCACTGGTGTTTTGTGGAAAAGCACATGTACACTGTGTTCCAAATTATTATGCAAAAAGTGTTTAGGAGTGATAAGGGAAGAATTTGTTTGTTTGTCAGTTAAACTCATTGATGGTGATGTGTGTCAGGGCTCTTTATATCACTGTAAGCAATTGCAGACACCTGTGCTAATTAGTTTGGCAGGTGTGTCCAAGGAAAGGCAAGACTACTTAAGAAAGCTATCTCACATTATTAAGCAGCCTACATTTTCTGCCAAAATGGGAAAGAAAAAGGATGCGTCGGCTGCTGAGAAGCAACAAATTGTGGAGTGTTTAGGTCAAGGCATGACTACAATCAACATTGTGCGATGATCAGGATGAAGTGTCTTGGCAATCAAGAAGTATGTAGCTGATTCACAGTACACACGTGTGCGTGCTGATAAGGGCAAATTGAGGACTCTTTCCTACAGGCAATTACGTCAGGTTAAAAGAGCAGCTGCAAAAAAGCCTTGTCATAGCAGCAGACAAGTTTTTGAAGATGCTGGTGCCTCCAACGTCCCCCGAACAACAAGATGCAGGGTCCTTCAGAGGTTTTCAGCTGTGCATACGCCATCCTGTCGACCTCCTCTATCCACTTCACACAAGCAGAAACGGCTCCAGTGGGCTAAACATTACATGAAGACTGATTTCAAAACTGTTTTGTTCACGGATGAGTGCCGTGCAGCGCTCGATGGTCCAGATGGATGGAGTGGAGGATGGCTGGTTGATGGACACCCCATGCAAACACGGCTACAGCGCCAACAAGGAGGAGGTGGAGTAATGATTTGGGCTGGAATCATGGGGAGAGAGATTGTCGGCCCCTTTAGGATCCCTGAAGGCGCTAAAGATGAACTCCATAATATATGTGGATTTTCTCAAACAGCACTTCCTGTCATGGTTCAAGAAGAAGAACCGTGTATTTCACAGCAAGATCATTTTTTTGCATGATAATGCACCATCTCATGCTTCACATAAAACATCTGCATCTCTGGCTGATATGGGCATAAAAGGGGACAAACTTATGGTGTGACCCCCATGCTCCCCTGACCTCTACCCCATTCAGAACTCTGGAGCATCATCAAAAGGAGTGTCTATGATGGCGGGAGGCAGTTCACATCTAAGCAACAGCTCTGGGAGGGTATTCTGTCCTCATGCAAAACAATTGAAGCAGAAACCATCCAAAACCTGGCAAATTCAATGGACGAGAGAGTTCAGAAGCTCCTTTCGAACAAGGGGTCCTATGTGAAAATGTAACATCACCTAGAATAAAGTTTTGAGTTGAAAACTGTTTGATTTCAGTTTCTAATAACCTGCTAATGCTTATAATTTCAAAAATGACCATTTTTTTGGTCTTTATTAAAATGAAAAGGTTGATCGAAAAGTTTGGGGCATCTAAGAGTGTGGCAACCCAGTAGTCATGATTACTTCGAATTCTGACAATATGAGGGTCATGCTGCAGGTAGTGCAGCAAGAAGGCACTTATGTGTCTTGCGCATATCGGAGCCCAAAAATTATTTTCCGGGCTAGATGCAGCTAAAAATTATTACTAATTTTAAATCTGGTGGAGCTTAGTATAGATGGCCTAATAGGATCAGTGCTGCACACTGCTACAAAGCCCAAATTATTTTCCAGCCAAGATACAGATAAACATGATTAGTAATTTTAAATCTGGTGGAGCTTATTATAGATGGCCTAATAGAATCAGTGCTGTACACTGCTACAAAGCCCAAATTATTTTCCAGTCAAGATACAGATAAACATGATTAGTAATTTGAAAGCTTAAAACGGTTGGTAGGGTGATTTTAACCAATCATCAAGCTTTTACTCTCCCCAGGATGACACAGGGGTAGAAAAGTCGTTTCGGATCCATGATTTGTTCATCCTTATGAACGTGAGTCTGTCTACATGATCAGTGGAGAGCCGCGTGCGCTTATCTGTCAGCACACCACCAGCAGCGCTGAACACACGTTCAGACAGAACGCTGGCTGCGGGGCATGACAAGATCTCCAAGGCGTAAGTGGCTTGCTCCGGCCATTTATCCAGATTGGAAGCCCAAAAAGAGCAAGGGTCCAGTGACACAGTCATGGCTTCAATGTTTACTTGGAGATACTCCTGTACCATCGTCTCTAGGCATTGACTATGTGTCAGACTTCTTGTCTCCTGTGGCCTTGCAAAGGATGGGCTAAAAAAGTGGTGAAATGATTCCGCAAAATTGATGTTACCAGCAGATGCTGTGGTTCTGTTACGGTTTGAGTGCTGAACACTTGACGGTCCCACGGTTGGCAAGTTGGAACTGTGAGATTCACTACGTGCACCACTGGTGTTTTATGGAAATGCACATGTAAGATTCTGCAACAGTCTCTGCTGATACTCCTGCATGTGTGCATCCCTTTCTATGTCAGGAATAATTTCGGCAAATTTACTTTTGTACCGGGGATCTAACAGTGTGGCAACCCAGTAGTCAGGATTATTTCTAATTCTCACAATTCGAGGGTCATGTTGCAGGTAGTGCAGCAAGAAGGCACTCATGTGTGTTGCGCATCCAGGAGCACCAAGTCCCTGTTGTGTTGGTGGCGAGGTAACAATCATGCTTCCTTCCTCTGTCCTCTCCCCCCAACCTCGCACAACAGAAATGTGATCAAGGTCTCCCTCATCTGATGAGTCTTCCATCAGTTCGTCCTCCACTTCTTCCTGGGCTCCTGCACCTTCCTCACTAGTTTGGCTGCTACCATGCGCCCTGGTAAAACCATCTCCCCCACCCTCACATGCCTGCCGCCTTGGTGCTGCCGACCGTCTGGACCTTGCAGATGTTAGCCCTTCCGCATACAACTCCTCCTCCTCTACTTCCTCCACCTCCTCTTGTGCCACCACCTGACTCCGAATTCTGTTTAACATGTGCTCCAGCATGTAAATCACCGGAATAGTCATGCTGATAATGGCATCGTCAGCACTAAACATCTTCGTCGCCATTTCAAAACTGTGCAGAAGGGTGCATAGGTCCCTGATCTGAGACCACTCCTCCAGCGTGATTTGCCCCACCTCTGGATCTCGTTGGCCCAGGCTATACGTCAGAACGTATTGCACCAGGGCTTGTCAGTGCTGCCACAGTCGCTGCAACATGTGCAGAGTTGAATTCCACCGGGTAGGCACATCGCATTTTACCCGGTGAAGTGGCAGGCCCAACGACTTCTGTAGAAATGTAAGTCGCTGAGCTGCGGGATGCGAACGGCGGAAGTGAGCACACAGCGACCGTGCCCTCTGCAGAAGGCCATCTAGTCTGGGATAGTGGGCTAAAAATAGCTGGACAACCAGGTTCAACACGTGAGCCATACAAGGCACGTGTGTGACATTGCCCCGGCGAAGGGCCGCACCCAGGTTTGCAGCATTGTCGCACACGGCCTTCCCTGGTTTCAGGTCCAGTGGAGACAACCATTCATGAAATTGGTTCTCCAGAGCTGACCACAACTCCTCAGCTGTGTGACTCACATTTCCCTGACATTTCAAAGTAAAAACCGCCTGATGACGTTGAGCCCTACTGCCAGCATAGTAAGGAGGTGTGCAGGATCCCTTCTGCGCAGTTAGAAAGCTTGTGGCATGACCAGACAGGCTTTGGGTGCAGGTGGAAGACCGAGAGGAGGTTGAGGAGGCAGAAGCAGTGGAGGAACTTTGACATAAAGAGGATTGACGCACAACTCGTGGGGACGGCAAGACTTGGACAGCAGCCCCTTGTCCTGCTGTCATCATAGTTACCCAGTGACCAGTCAGCGACATGTAACGCCCCTGTCCATGCCTACTCGTCCAATTGTCTGTGGTGAAATGCACCCTGTCACACACAGAGTTTCTCAAAGAAGCGGTGATGTTGTGTGCGACATGCTGGTGGAGCACAGGCACACCTTTCTTTGAGAAGTAGTGCCGACTGGGCATCTGGTACTGGGGCACTGCGACGGACATAAGGTCTCGAAAATCCTCTGTGTCCACCAGGCGGAAAGGCAGCATTTCTGTAGCCAAGAGCTTGCAGATGGTGAAATTCAACCTCTTAGCTTTCTCATGGCTAGGAGGAAATGGTCTTTTACTTGTCCACATCTGAGGGACCGAGGGCTGGCTATTGTGCTTGGACGGGGTTAATAAGGGTGTCCCCGGCAAATTGCCGGTCTGTGAGGAAGATGCAGGCGGACATGTTAGGTTGCCTTGATCCAAAGGTGGTGCTATCGATGTCAGACAGCGCTCAACACCAGCTGGTGTTACCACCTCCAAAGAAAATGATGACCTGCCAATCACGCTGGCTGTTGCGGGTAAAGAGGTGGCAAGTCTGCGCCCCAAAACAGGTGTGACTGCTGTCCCCCCAGTCACAGAGGATGAAGAGGCCGCGGATGCACAAGATATGGCAGACGGTGGTTGGCCCGGCCGGCTAGGCCGCATTGTAGCACACTGAGCTTCCCACTGCAACTTATGCTTCATGTCCATGTGCCGGTTCATGCATGAAGTACTCAAACTATGTATTTTTTGGCCTCTACTTAGCTTTTGCTGACAAATGTTACAGACAACACGAGTTGGGTCATCTTTATCGATCTGAAAAAATGCCCAGGCTATGCAAGGCTTAGCACCCATGCGACCTGAAGAGCCACCACGACTTGTGGTGAGAGGCAGAGTTGTGTTTGAGGATGCAGTTGTTGACGTGCTTCCAGTACTACGTCTCTGTCCAGGAAGGCGCAACCTGACCTCGTCGTCACTAGCATCTTCCTCCACCTCCTCTGCTGACCTCATCTCTTGGCTGACTGTGGGTTGACAGTAAGTGGGATCCCCAACCTCATCATCATCACCCTGTGCGTTATCACACCCGTCGTCCTCAGAGCCAACCTGTTCCTGCCCTGACAAAAAACTAAAGTTGTCGCTCCAATCAGGTATTTGAGTCTCATCATCGTCTTCCTCATTGTCTCCACCAACAGGAGTTACAGTTTGGGAATGAGGGTCTACATTATGGTCAGAACCTTCTGCGTCTGGTCCTGGATCCGACTCATAAAGATTCTGGGCATCAGTGCAG
Source organism: Phyllobates terribilis (assembly GCF_046119375.1). Lineage (NCBI taxonomy): Eukaryota > Metazoa > Chordata > Amphibia > Anura > Dendrobatidae > Phyllobates > Phyllobates terribilis. The sequence continues at coordinate 1,184,809,470 of NW_027362761.1, read as the reverse complement.
ATCATTTCCTCGTCTGGATTCACAGAAGCGCTGGAGTCGACCTCTGATTCCCAGGCTATAGTATGAGTAAACAGCTCTGCAGACTCAACCATCTGTTCTACCTCATACTCAGACAGGTAGCTGGAGATTTGGGAGCTGTGAGGAAAGAAGTGCGATTGGGGTGACACCTTTGAGGACTGGAGTATTTGTGATGTTGAAGTTGATGTGGAGGAGAGCCCACTTAAAGGAGCACTTGATATCCGTTGAAGCACCTGCTGTTTTTGTGCCTCATCTGGAATTTGTAGCGATTGGCGTGGCCGTAAGAAAGGGATCTTATCACATTGTCCGCTAAAAGAAGTAGACATTTTAGTTTGGCTGGAAGATGGTCTTTCTTCTGCAGATGTTACTGTTACTTTAACACCTACCCCACGGACACAAACTTTTTTCCCCTTCCCAACACGCCTATTCCCCTTTCCACCAGCAGCAGGCCTTTTTCCACTCATTTTGGTGGTTAACTAATTCACAACTCTGGAGTTGTTTGCACAAAAAAACAATGGATGGGAACCGAGCAGAGCTGAGTGGCCAAACTGTGGTATTAGGCCAAAACTATTGGCTGGGTTAGATGCAGAAAAAAATTATATTCGATTTGCAACCTGAAGGAGGTCAGTATAGATGGACTAATAGAACAAGTCCCACACACAGCTAGAAGCCCAAATATTTTTTCAGAGGTAGATGCAGAAAAAAAATATATTCAGTTTGCAACCTGATGGAGGTCAGTATAGATGGACTAATAGAACAAGTCCCACACACAGCTAGAAGCCCAAATATTTTTTCAGAGGTAGATGCAGAAAAAAATTATATTCAGTTTGCAACCTGATGGAGGTCAGTATAGATGGACTAATAGAACAAGTCCCACACACAGCTAGAAGCCCAAATATTTTTTCAGAGGTAGATGCAGATAAAAATTATTTTTAATTTGCAACCTGATGGAGGTCAGTATAGATGGACTAATAGAGAAAGTCCCACACACTGCTAGAAGGCCAAATATTTTTTCAGAGCTAGATGCAGAAAAAAATTATATTCAGTTTGCAACCTGATGGAGGTCAGTATAGATGGACTAATAGAGAAAGTCCCACACACTGCTAGAAGGCCAAATATTTTTTCAGAGCTAGATGCAGAAAAAAATTATATTCAATTTGCAACCTGATGGAGGTCAGTATAGATGGACTAATAGAACAAGTCCCACACACAGCTAGAAGCCCAAATATTTTTTCAGAGGTAGATGCAGATAAAAATTATTTTTAATTTGCAACCTGATGGAGGTCAGTATAGATGGACTAATAGAGAAAGTCCCACACACTGCTAGAAGGCCAAATATTTTTTCAGAGCTAGATGCAGAAAAAAATTATATTCAGTTTGCAACCTGATGGAGGGCAGTATAGATGGACTAATAGAGAAAGTCCCACACACTGCTAGAAGGCCAAATATTTTTTCAGAGCTAGATGCAGAAAAAAATTATATTCAATTTGCAACCTGATGGAGGTCAGTATAGATGGACTAATAGAATGATGCTATGCCCAAAAGATTTTACTTCACTAGGTGCAGTAAAAAAATTGGTATTCTATACACAGGTGGTATATCTTGCAACACAGATAGGCTACTCCACTGACTAACACACTCAGCAATAGGCCAAAAAGGATTAGCTTTGATAGATTCAGCCAAATGCTGTGAAAAAAACTTGCACAGCACTGGCACAGACCTGCCTGGCAAAAACTGATAGGAACTGATGTAACCTAGTCCTGAAAAGGACTGCAATTACAATTAGTCTTTACTCCCACAATCTATCTATTTAAGAGCACAGACCTGCCTGATAAAAGTCGTAGGAAATGCTGTAACCTAGTCCTTAAAAGGACTGCAATCACAACTATTCCCTACTCCCAAGCTATCTGTAGATTTGTGCAAAAATTGGCTTGAAATTAACAAGGTATAGCGCACACAGCAGCAGCGGTGCCGTCTAACACGCAGCTGCAGCAGTGAGAAAATGGTGGCGACGGGGAAAATGGCTTGGTCTTATAGGGCAAGGACATGTGACATACACTGCCAATGACACATGCCCTTGCTTGTGTGAAAAACAGCAGTTCGCTCCGTGTGTGCGCTGCTGATAGGCTGACAGACTGCACCTCCCCACTGCAAATGCGGGAAAGAGAAAAAAAAATGGAGATCTTCATTATTCCTGCAGAGATCCATCCCCTGCCCCTCCCCCCACCCCGCTGTACACTCAAACTGCGTATTAACATTAATTTTCATCATTACTGAGAAAAAATCCAGTTATGATTTTGGTGCACGAACAGTTATCAAACATAACCTCGAACAGCCAAATTTTTCTCAAATCGTTCGTGTTCTCCGAACGGCTCAAACACCTCCCAAAACAGCTCGAATTTGAGATTGGCGAACAGTTCGAGTAGAACAACGCTCATCTCTAATAATAAATCCTATACGCTGTAGTTCACTACCAGAAGATCTAGGTCTGAGCCGAAAATACAGCAAACGCGTAATTTTAAATGAAAAAAAATCCTGTTGTTTCCCCGAGAAACACTCAGGTAATCCTACCTTAGGTTCTTCATAGCGTTCTGCAGGGTATTTACTCACGTACTGCCGAAAATTGGCAACATCCAGAGTCAGCCCTTTCAAGCGTTGAGCAATCTCCTGGATGTTACTCAAACTGAAGAAAATCCAGGAAGAGGAGATGAGAAACACCCCCCCTTTTTTTTTTTTTTAAATGCGGCTGGACATACTGTTATGCTCTGCAACTTAGAACTAAGGAATAGGACAGAAAAGCTGTCTCTGCACTGAGACTCAGCTTTACCCTACGCTGGGGTGGGTGTCCTATTCCTTATGAATAGCCCCACTGAAACTCCTGCACTGAACTCAAATGAAAACCTGTAGGTAAGGGAAAGGGGTCCCTAAAAGATCTAAGGACTGGGAGCCAAAGCAGGAGACTTCCTAACAGAAAAGTTAGTTGCATAAATGAAAGCTAAAGGAAACAAAACTGGTGGAACAAGAAGTCCCAGGATAACAATAGTCAAAAGCAAGAAGAACTGAACCAGGCTACTTAGCCAGAGCATGAGCGAAACAACACTGATGTCCAGCAGGGAATGGGGGCCATGTGCTGGGTAATAAAGAGTGCAGAGATCACGTGACCAAGAAACCCAGCACCAGAGCAAAAGACTAGAAGCCAGCAAACCACAACAAGATGGCCGATAGTAAAACAACATAGATTCTAACAATAATTATGTCACGGTAGCTGAAGTGGGTTGCTGGACCCCTCAAAGCTTCCCTCATGTCCACAACAATTTCAAATGCAGGAGGTAGCATTTATGGATGGTATGGGACCCCCTGGGTGCACTCCTGTAGCGGTGGTGTCTGGGTGCAGGTTTTGGAGTGTCGTGATGTTTGTGCAATCTCAAGCAGCCATACACGCAGGTGAACTTATAAAAATAACAGTTTTACTGAAGGAGGTATTGGGGTACAGTCTCTCTTACAGGCAAAGTTCACAGTATATTGTGCATATGAAAGTAATGGTTTTCTCCCCATGAGACAAGCATTGTTATTGTCCAGGGCTGCTGGAGCAGAGTTCTCTTCACTTGCTTGTACAAGAAATGCTATGCACAGTCCAGGAAATATTAAACTGATGGAGAGACCTTCACAGATTGGCTTTCTGTGGAAAACACACTAAAGTGTGGATGTACTCAGAGTTTTTATCCCACCATTCCCTCCTACAGGGGGTAGGTTTAAGCAAAGTCGGTGGCGTGGCAGCCACGTAGCTCTGGTCCTGACTAGAAGCGATCAGGATAACCAGAGAGCAGGAGAGTCTATGTACAGCTTTCTTTCTCCTGACTAGAAGACACTTCACTATTTTTGTGAAGGAGATTATGTGAGGAAAAATGTCCCCTCAGCGTAGACTGGCATTGAAAAACACTTCTCTGAGAGAATAATGTCTCTCCTCAACCTTCCTGAGGCAGCAGGAACCGCCCACAACTGGTTTGTACCAGCATTCAGTCAGAGTGAGAGCCCTGAGCTGGGAGAATCCTCCCAGCCATTGCAATGACGACCACTTGTTGTGAGGAAATAATCATTACTTCATATACACACATTGGCCAGTAGATGGCAGGAAAGTACAATTTACAATGCAATGTATTATATCCCCTAATTCAGTGCACAAAATGTAACAAATCTAATACAACACTACAACTGTCTCATTTAGCAGTAGTAGAACGGGTATCGGGATGCCACATAGAACCAAGGAAGAAATCACCATTGAAACAAATAGATTGCATTGGAACCACGTAACTGTGTTTGTTCCCATATGTTAAAGAACATGGAAGAATAGTATGAAACCTATGTTAGCGCAATTAGGAAAAATTGTACCAGACATGAATATTAGTATGATTTTATCATTTTTCTCTCTTCTGCTTTAATACGCGCCTCACTGCTCACCTGTCCCGCCACCCCCATTGTATTGGGAGCCGCCATCAGTGCTGATAGCGTTGCAACATGCTTTTACTTCCAAGGCCTGGCTGCTTCCAGAAGTTCGGTTCTAGAGTGAAGACTTTGGTGGGTGACTGTGCAAGGAAGAGTCTCTAAGGGTGGGATAGGTGAGCAGTGGAGGCAGCAATGGTACCAAGACAGTAGATCCAGTGTCCATATCAGTATATCAGGGAGACACACTGCACAAACCACTTCCGACCTACCGGTATCCCCGGTGTCATGCATGTATCACCCCCCCCCCACAATCTTGTCGCCCCACACCTACAAAATGTAGAAATATTTTATGTCAGTCTCGCACAGTACAGGCGTCTCAGAATTCTCTGTACCTATTTATTCTGGGCAAAGCTTCACATTTAATTTCTTTCGATATTTTAAGATTTACAAAAACTACAGCATGAATTATGCATCGATGAGAATACATTCTCAGTTGTGTCAGATAAAAATAAATAGTAAACAAAAGGAATATAGAACTATTTTGAGAATGATTTACGGAGGCTTCGGGATGTTTACTAGTGAAGAAGCTTTTAATACTCGCATTCATTTTCAGAACAATCTGCTACCTGGAGAAATGCCCAATGTAATTTAGAGCACAAAAAAATTAAAAAAAATCTATTATTATTATTATTGGGTTTTGCTAAATAATTATTTTCTATGTGCTCCACAGATGAGCTGAGAAGTACCGGAAGGGCGCAGTCAGACAGCCGTAGAACACGAACAATGATCGCATCGCAATGCTCGGACTGGCCGGCGGCTTTCTCGACCTGAGCGTGGCAACATTTATTTTCATGTAGTTGTCACGCTTGGGTCAGGTGACCAACCAGCCAGTTCGAGGATTTTCGATGCAATCCTTGTCCGTGTTCTACGGCTGTCTGACTTCACCCTTACATGTACTAAGCGCATTATTTGGGGCACATCTCGTGGCACAAGGTAAAAAATAATGCATCTTATTAACTTCGTCCAGACTTGTGATTTACATGCAGATTTCCTTGCCACAGGCTTAGCCATCTCCATTCTTCACTTAATTGGAAAGATGATGTGAGTGGTCACATCTTCTCTAGGTTCTTACATATGGTTGGCATAGGGGATCAAGTGAGATCTGATTTTGAAAAGTGGGATGGTGACCCCACCAAATTTTTCAACTCACAGACTTCTACTAATCTTCTTGAAGGCTTGGACTTGATAAGAAAGTGTGCCTGATCCATCCTCTCTGTTTTTTTTAAACCACTTTTCTTTTTTTTTTGTCTTGTGTTATTCTCTGACATTTTTTTTGGGCCAAATTCATCAAACCGGCTCAAGCGGTCCATCATTTTTTTGCAAAATCAAAAAAATTCTCTGTATTTTAGCCTTTCACCAGTTTTGCGACCTTTTAGAGCAAAAAAAAGTCAGATGTTCCGTAAAAATGTTACTAAATTTAAGTCAACGTTTTATCTTTACATAAAGTTTCTACTTATTCGAATCAGTTTTTGACAAAATTTGAAACTTTCCAAAAACCCGAGAAAGATGAATCAGACAATAACATCAGGAAACTCCAAAATCTGTCCACAGTGGCAAGTGACTTTATAAAAGAACAGACGAAACCGTAAAAAAGTGAATTTATAAAAGGAGTAAATAAAAAGATGAATATGGCGAGAACCAATAAAAAAGTCACAGAACACCAAAGAATAGACAAAAATGTAATAAAGAAATGAACCTTTTTTCTTAAAGCCATATTCAGAAAGTAGAAAACCAGGTCACAGATTATTTTGTAGGTTGCGATATGACTGCTTTCTACGTGACGGAGCCATGTCTTACAATATCTACTTTTTCAGTAATATAAAAGCATTTGGCTAATAGGATAAATTTTGTCCACCGCTTGTGCCACCGTTACACAGTTTATTAATTAGTTCTGTATGCTAACATTTGTGGCCTGCCAGGATATGCTGGCACAATATGAAAGAAATATGGAATGTATAAAGAGATTAGTCATTTGAGATAAGTAGTGGAGCAAGTAGCACTACATTTGGCCATATAAAAGACAGGGCAGAAGCTCTCTGACAATTTCAGGTCATGGAACAGTAGGCTGCAGATTTTTCCCTTGACCTGGGGCCAGCTATTTAAAGGAGGTTCACGGACTATACCGAGAGTAGATGGAAATACGACTGCAAAGAGAAGAAAGATGAAAAGGAAGTTTAGTGAGGTTAAATACCATGAGATCTATTCATTATCACAAACTGCTAGTGGGTCATTTATTGTCTGATCGGCCCACTCTTCCGGAGAAGCTTTTATTAATCAGGGAGAAGGTTCACCTCTGTTTTACTTTTGAGTTTATACTTTTTAAATAAAATTGTTAGAGAGTTACATATTTCAATTTATGGCCTTAAAATTAAGACAAATATATAAAAAAATAACTACTGTATTTCTTTAGGAGGCAGATGAAAAATGAATCGCAGAAGACTAACTTTTCTAGACTTTCATGCTACGAAACAAAAAGTGCGAAAACTGAAAAAACGGAAAGGGCAATAGGGTCTTATCTGGGTAAAAAGATGTTAGCACTGCACAATTTGTACTCACCTGGAAGGGTTGTGTGCACACAACCACTCATGAAACTTAGGCGGCTGTAGACCCACGAGGAGAGATCAAGAGAAGAACCTGAAGAGGAATGGGTTAGCTTGCACTGCCATCAATAATCACCACGGTTTGTCTTGATGAAGAAGTATTACACTTCGAAACGCGTTGACCAATAAACCACACTTCTTTGGATTTTGATCTTCTCATTTTTATTGAGGGCAGCGCAAGTCAACCAATTGCTCTCCAGGTTCTTCTCATGAAACAGAAAGTGTCACGTTTGTCCCAGTATTTTAGTTTTAAAGTTTTCCAAACAATTTGCATTCATTTTAAAGTGTCAGTAAATATATATGGACAAGCACAGATTAGCACGAAACGCGGACCGCCTGTGAGCTAGAAGAAAATCAGCTAGGTTTTAAAAAACAGATTAAGTGCAGCATGTAAAATAGGCAATGATGTAACTCCAAATCAAAAAAAGATAATTATCTATTCTCAGGAATAGGCTTTGTTGCAATTTATAAATGCAGAGAAAAAAGTTCTAGTAGATTTGCTGCAAGGCTCCTCGGCATGGAAAGTGAAAGCCCCTGCTTGGTTTGAGATGTGTACAAAGCAAACGAAGGTATCCAGCTGGCTGTTTGGATATAAAACTTCACCTATTTCTTAGTACAGATTAAAAGGTAATTTACTAGCACAGCATGAAAAGTTCGAGGTACATTAAAAATATTGCATCAAGGCAAAAACCGACGAGTTTCAGAGCTGTCCTTAATAATACCATAATTAATGACAGCTTTATGTCCGAAACGCGTTGGTTTGTGCCTTGATGCAATATTTTTTAATGCACCTGTAACCTTTTAATCTGTACTAAGAAATTAGATTTTAAGCTGTATCAAGAAATGAACTAATATTGCAATATTTTTAATGAACCTCTTACCTTTTAAGCTGTACTAAGAAATTAGCTTTTAAGCTGTACCATTAAATGCACTAATATTGCCTTCTTGCAATATTTTTAATGTACCTGGAACTTTTTAAGCTGTATTAAGAAACTGGTTCCAAGTACATTAAAAAATATTGCATCATGGTAAAAACTGATGCGTTTTGGACATAGAGCTGTCTTTAATGATACCATGATAATGGACAGATCTATGTCCGAAATGGTTTTTGCCTTTTTGCAATATTTTTAATGTACCTAGAACCTTTTAAGCTGTATTAAGAAATTGGTTCGAGGTACGTTAAAAATATTGCATCATGGCAAAAAACAGAGAGCTGTCTTTAATCGTACCATGGACAATTCTATGTCAGAAATGCATCATATTTTGCATTGTTATAATATTTTTTTATTTTGTATCCTTTTAAGCTGTACTATTAGATTGGTTAGTTTGCTTTTTCATTTTGCAATTGTTTGCTATTATTACAATATTATTTGTAGGATATCAAAATATAAAAATGAAAAGATGCATTGCAGAAGTTGGATGAAGACTAGCCTAACTTTGCCCTACTTATTAGCTGTACAAAACGAAAAGGATCGAATCTTTTGAAATTCAAAAATTTGCCAGACTTGGCAAATTTTTCTCTAAAACCAATAGACTTGCTGCAAGTTGCAGGCAGTTTGTACTGAAATGAGGTGGCCAACACGGCGAGGTTTCCTAGTAGTTTGTGCTTATCAGACTTCAGTAATTTGGAAAAGAGTGCCCTATATTGACATGATATCTCTATCTCCATTCACCACAGACAAATTTCCTAATTTGGCAGACTTCTAATATAATTTAAAAATATCGGGAAGAAGAATACTAAGCATGAAACAAGTGCCACCAAGTTTACAGGTCTGGACAAGAAGCTATTTACAAGAAGAACGATTTCAGTGTTTGGAGGTCTGTGCCCAGGGCGCTCTGAGCCATGTTACACAATTCTTGGCAGGCATTTAGCAAGAGCAAACATGAGACGTCTATTTCATTCATTTTAGGTAATTGTCGCTACCGAGCACCGGGCTCACCCTAGATGAGATAAAAATTCCGCACAACCGCATGGTATTTTGGAGAAGACTACGCAGTTTGTGGCTGATGCAATCTACTACAATGTGTAAAATAATTTTGGCCATTTTTTGGCCAATTCATGCACATCTAATCACTCGTTGGATGAATTCGCCTGGACATGCAGACTTCAGGAAATTTGGCTCAAATTCTATTTGCATCTAATCAATTTAATTATCTCTAGGGATGAATGCACCCTTGGAAGTTTCAGTTCTGGTACCCAACCCGAACTTTATTCCAAAGTTCGGTTCGGGGACCAGAACTGTAACCGAACTTGAACCAGAAACCAAACGCCATTGAAAACAATGGGAACCTGAACTTTGCAGCTGGAAAATTATCTCTCTCTCTTGGACCTCCCCGGAACGCCGAACATTGCAACTGACTTCTGGGAGAAGTCCGTGTTTGGCGTTTAGCCCCGGAAACTAATTGTCTGCTACGATCCCCAAACTTTTAAGTTCAGGTTCGCATATCCCTAATCGTCTGTAGTCACGAATGTCCTTGTACTATAATCCTAATTTTTACCAATTTGCCTATTTGCAATGAAACATTACAATCTTCAAAAGTATAACAGCATAATGAAGTATAATTTTGCTGGAAGCAGCAAGGGGCTTGTGCGGCCTGAGAAAAGTATTTACAGCTGAAATTTGAATCAGAAATCAAAATCAGTAAAAGTTGATTGATCCTATTGGAGTGTCACTTTTGTGTTGCAATTTATTGCTTTTTATCAAAATAATTATAATTAAACAATTTTAGTTGGAAAAAAGAAAAATAGAAGATCAATAAAAGCAAACCCAACCGTACTGTGACCAACAAATTAGCTCTAGAAAATGAAAAGTGCAGTGAATGTCCAATTACAGAAATCCTGATGTTTCCCAAACTATTTCCCAAACTATTTACAATTAAATATTTCCCATAAAGCATAAGAGCAAATCAAGCCCTTGTAAATCTGAGCAATCAGGGAGAAGCAAGGAGCTCGAGCAGCCTGAGAGATAACAGTAATTCAGCTACATTTTGAATACAACGAGATCAGTAAAAGATGATTATTGATCTTATTGAAGTGGTTGGGTTACTAGTGTAATTTATAGCTTTTTCTAAAAATAATTGTTCTATTTCTTAAAGAGACAGAAGAAAGATAAATGGAAGAAGATCGATAAAGGCCAGTCCAACTGTTCTGGGCCCAAGCAATTAGCTTTAGAAAATACAAAGTGCCATGAATATCCTGTTACTACACATTATAGTCTTAAAAAATTATTGATACAGTTTCTTAAAAAGACAAAAGATAAATTTATTTATTTTTCTAATTTATATAGAGCTATTAATTCCACAGCACTTTAGAGATATTGTCATCACTGCCCCCCCACTGATGTTCACAAACTAAATTCCGTATCTCTATGTATTTGGAGTGTTAGAGGAAACCGGAGAACCCAGAGGATATCCAGTCAAACACGGGGAGAACATACAAACTCTTTGCAGATGTTGTCCTTGATGGGATGTGAATCCAGGACCTGAAAAGCTATGGAGTTAACCACTAGGCCACTGTGCTAATCACTGACAGAAAATTAATAAAAGCCAACTCAACTTTACTACAACCAACCAATCCACTTGATCTACAGAACAAAGAACTGCCACCACCTTTTTCTCAATGACATTACTAAATTTTCATTCTACTTTTTGAGATTTCCAACCTATGTTGTGCACATTGTGTCTCACTGGATAATGAGCAAAAGGTGTTAAAATCAGGAGGATCATAGCAAGTGAGGAAAGGGCAGCATAGTCTGTCCAAAGCTAAGTCATGAACTTCAGGGTCAACTCTTAGAATTAGTCCCCAATCTCATCTCCAAGTGGTGATGTCCTCTGCTGCACCAGTAAAGTCTACCCGGATGCGCCTTTGACCACTCAGTCTTCTAGGCTGACAAAGAAGACTGGGAGACCAAGACTGCTGCCCCAGAAGATAGTCAAGTAATATATAATGAATTTTATGGGTCTTGAAAGAGAAGGTTTTGAAAGGCCTTCTGTTCTTATTTCAACTTTATATTTTTGATTTGCATGGTTTGTATCATTAAGTTTCAAACAAATGCTGTAAGCAATATGTAGAGAACTTCACAGTGGATGTTAAAGTCGTTTTTCCATCGAGTCCTTTCAGCATATTATTTATAGATGAACCAGCTGTGTTATCAATTTCCATTTTCATATAAAACACTTAATTCACAAGCAAAAACTGCTGATCACTCATCGACTCCACACACTATTAATACTAATCGGCGCATACGATGAACAATGTTGCTTTATTGAAAATTAAGCCACATATTGTACCAAAATTACTGGCCTCGGAAATTCAAGCAGTGAATCCAAAGAGATTCCATGTGTGGAAGCTTTTTCTTGCTTTCTGTTCTTATATTTTGAAAAATATGTGGAACAGTCAGCTTACCCAATTAGCTAAAGAACATACTATAGGATAGAAATTGCACAGGGTATACTGGATGAAGGAACGGTTTAAGTGTTTTGCAGCCAGGGGTTGCTGAAAAAGTTGTGTAAAATGTAACAAATGTTAAGTCCTACCTGTTACAAAAGTGAACCGGGCATATCTGCATGCCCACTCCAACAACCCAGTGAATGGTAAATGGTGTCAGGAGAAGAGAAAATCACTTTATCTTCCAGCGGTGAACAGGAATATCACTTGTCCACTCAGCTTTAGGCTAAGGTAACACCAGCATATTTTCTCTCATCCGAGAAAACCGGACTGTCAAGAGTTTGAAAAGAGTGTGACCATAGTGTAATCCGATTTTTTCAGTTGAGAAGATGAAAAAAAATTAGCCATCTTCTCCATTCTGTCATCCTGTGAAAATCAAAGTGCACTCAGATGTAGTGTTGAGCCACCCCCGTAGTGTTCGAGTTCGGTTCGGTTCGTCGAACACCCTTGTGTTCGCCGAACTGTTCGTCGAACTGTTCGTCGAACACCTTCGAACACCATTAAAACCAATGACAGGCAAACAAAAGCACATAGAAACACATAGAAAACACCTTCAAAGGTGTCCAAAAGCTGACAAACTGCTCAGAAGACATAACTAACACATGGAAAAGTGACAAGTACATATAGTCATGCGAAAAGAAAAGAGGTGGAGGAGTAAAAGGAGGGGGAGACACAGATATAGGCATGTCATGCCCTTCTAAAATCCAAAAAGTGAGAAGCCGACACGGCCAGTCCTTTCCTGCCCGTGCCACTTCCGTGTCGCCGGGTTTGTGCCAGAGCTGCGGTGGACCCTGACGGCCAGCCCCCCTCTCCCAATACTGGTGCCTGTCCGCTGGTGGGTCGAGCGAGCCCCCTGTGGTGGAGGCAGGTCTAAGCTTTTTAATTTAAATTGTCTCTCTAATTTGAATGAATACACTTTAAATCCTTTTACAAGGATCTATTGGAGGGCAAGTCTCATGCCAGCAGCCGCGTAATTCCAGCTCCAGTAGCGTCTACTAAAGCTGCTGCAGTTAAAAAGCTTTTAAAGGATCGAGCTCGGCGGTCCACTGCAAGGCGTCTTACCGCCAGTCCCAGCCCCTATGCCTTGGGGTGCCTCCTGATGCTCTTCACTGAGTATCCCGGGGTCCCGAAGCATTTCCTTTGAAAAAATTAAGTGTCCAAACTACAGGTGGTGTAGCTTGCTTAACAGCTGGGATAATCCGCTGACTAGCAGACACTGCTACTAGGCACAAAGTATTTCCTGGGCTAGATGCAGTTAAAAATTTGTAATTAGATACTCTCGTTGGATGCTGAGAAAGCATTCCATAGAGTCTCCTGGCACGCCATATATTATTCTCTTAAAAAGCTTGGGATAGGGGTCTAGGGGACCCTTTTATAGCCAAAATCACGGCCCTGTATCGCAATACGTCACCTAGGCTGAAGATAAATGAAGCTGTAGCACCCCGAGGGCTTGGTTGCTACAGAGGTATTGCACCTCACCCAGACAGAGGTGTGATATCTCACTCTCAGGTACGGATGGAGTGTGGATCAGGACCCCGACACCTGCATACATTACACCACATTGCCGTGGGGCAGGGTGACCAATATGCCTCTGAGATGGGCACGACAGTCCCTGTCCCTGGCTGGAGTGGGGGGAGGGAGCACTGAGGAAGGGGAACCCTGTAGTGCAGGAGCAGGGAGGAAGCAGTTCCTGGGTGCATTGAGAAGGAAGTATAAAAGGTGGGCACCATCTTAGTTCAGTGCAGAGAAGTCTGAGCAGAAGTGACAGGAAGCAGGGGCTCTGCATGAGCTCTGCTCCGGAGGCAGGCCTAGTAACAGAGGCCCAGGCCTGGAAGAGGGAGAAGGAAGGAAGAGGAGTGGAGAAGGCTCCAGGAACGAGGAACAAATGGATCCCAGGGGTGCGGACGGGCGAGTCGCCACCGCACGCCCGAATCCACCTGCGTGGAGGGGTCAGGCCAAATGGGGAGACCGGTCCCCGAAACTAGTGGAGGCGGGAAATGACCCTCAGCTAGAAACAGGAGGCTGTGACATTTTATGGGGCGCAGCCCCTCGCTACACCCGCTAGGAAGGCACCACATAGGGTCAGGGAAACTGGCGCCAAGTTTACCAAGAGGAGGCCCGAGGCAGCCGGACAGAAGCGTTAGTAAGAATGGCCAGACAAAGGACACACAAAGGGGGTCCTGTGAAGCGCTCCAAAGTTATCTGGGAGTTGTCTGAGCCCCTCACCTGGTAAGCACAGTACGACGTGGGCAGCTGTTACCTGCAGAAGTGGTCTGGATAATAAGAACTGTGAGTAAAGGCCCTGGACTGCATCACTGACTCCGTGTCGTTACTGCTGCTGCCCTGCACCATCACCCCCATCCTCCGCATACACTGCCCTGAGGCTATACTCCTCCCGCTCTGCTGCACCCACAACACCAGCCTCAGCGGTCTGCCCTGCAGCGGCGGTTCACTCTGACCACAATCCACGGGTGGCGTAGTCGGACATTTAAACATCAAAACCACATAAATAGTTCCGCCACTGGTTTGACCGCCCTGAGCCACGGAACCGGGTCGCCGCCACGGAGACTACAACCCCCAGCATCCACCAAAAAGGGTCCGGCTCCGGGTGTCCCAAGGCCCAGGGGGCGCGTCAGAACATTTTCATCACCTTTCATAATCACCAATGGGACAAGGCAGGGATGTCCTCTGTCCCCTCTCTTATACATCCTAGTGACAGAGCACCTGCTCTCATCAATTCGCCATAACCCCAATATTAGGTGGATTGAGGTGGGAGGCACCGAGTACAAGTGCTGTCTATTTGCTGATGATGTCCTAGTATATATCACTCAATCACATATATCCATCCCTGCTGTTATGGCTGAAATAGATCACTTTGTTACATGGTCAAATTTTAAAATCAGTGCAGCGAAGTCTGAGGCCCTCGATGTCTCCCTCCCAAAATCCATACAGGATTCCATCCAGTCCAACTTTCCCTTTGCCTGGCCCTCACAGGGTATCAAATACTTAGGAATTCCTATTCATAGAGACCTCTCCCGTCTATGTTATCTTAATTTTGGGCCCTTTATTGAAGAACTCCATACAGACCACGGTTGGCAAGTTAGAACTGTAAAATTCACTACGTGAACCACTGGTGTTTTGTGGAAAAGCACATGTACACTGTGTTCCAAATTATTATGCAAAAAGTGTTTAGGAGTGATAAGGGAAGAACTTGTTTGTTTGTCAGTTAAACTCATTGATGGTGATGTGTGTCAGGGCTCTTTATATCACTGTAAGCAATTGCAGACACCTGTGCTAATTAGTTTGTCAGGTGTGTCCAATAAAAGGCAAGACTACTTTAGAAGGCTGTCCCACATTATTAAGCAGCTTGCATTTTCTGCCAAAATGGGAAAGAAAAAGGATGTGTCGGCTGCTGAGAAGCAGCAAATTGTGGAGTGTTTTGGTCAAGGCATGACTACAATCAACATTGTGCGATGATCAGGATGAAGTGTCTTGTCAATCAAGAAGTATGTAGCTGATTCACAGTACACACGTGTGCGTGCTGATAAGGGCAACTTGAGGACTCTTTCCTACAGGCAATTACGTCAGGTTTAAAGAGCAGCGGCAAAAAAGCCTTGTCATAGCAGCAGACAAGTTTTTGAAGCTGCTGGTGCCTCCAACGTCCCCCGTACAACAAGATGCAGGGTCCTTCAAAGTTTGCAGCTGTGCATACGCCATCCTGTCTACCTCCTCTATCCACTTCACACAAGCAGAAATGGCTCCAGTGGGCCAAACATTACATGAAGACTGATTTCAAAACAGTTTTGTTCATGGATGAGTGCCGTACAACGCTCGATGGTCCAGATGGATGGAGTGGAGGATGGCTGTTTGATGGACACCGCACGCAAACACGGCTACAGCGCCAACAAGGAGGAGGTGGAGTAATGTTTTGGGCTGGAATCATGGGGAGAGAGATTGTCGGCCCCTTTAGGATCACTGAAGGGGTAAAGATGAACTCCTTAATGTATGTGGAGTTTCTCAAACAGCACTTTCTGCCATGGTTCAAGAAGAAGAACCGTGTATTCCACAGCAAGATCATTTTTATGCATGATAATGCACCGTCTCATGCTGCACATAACACATCTGCATCTCTGACTGATATGGGCATAAAAGGGGACAAACTTATGGTGTGACCGCCATGCTCCCCTGACCTCTACCCCATTCAGAACCTCTGGAGCATCATCAAAAGGAATGTCTATGATGGCGGGAGGCAGTTCACATCTAATCAACAGCTCTGGGAGGGTATTCTGTCCTCATGCAAAACAATTGAAGCAGAAACCATCCAAAACCTGACAAATTCAATGGACGAGAGAGTTCAGAAGCTCCTTTCGAACAAGGGGTAATATGTGCAAATGTAACATCACCTAGAATAAAGTTTTGAGTTGAAAACTGTTTGATTTCAGTTTCTAATAACCTGCTAATGCTTATAATTTCAAAAATGACCATTCTTTTGGTCTTTATTAAAATGAAAAGGTTGATCGAAGAGTGTGGGGGATCTAAGAGTGTGGCAACCCAGTAGTCAGGATTACTTCGAATTCTGACAATCTGAGGGTCATGTTGCAGGTAGTGCAGCAAGAAGGCACTTATGTGTCTTGCGCATCTCGGAGCCCCAAAATTATTTTCCGGGCTAGATGCAGCTAAAAATGAATATTAATTTTAAATCTGGTGGAGCTTAGTATAGATGGCCTAATAGAATCAGTACTGCACACTGCTACAAAGCCCAAATTATTTTCCAGCCAAGATACAGATAAACATGATTAGTAATTTTAAATCTGGTGGAGCTTAGTTTAGATGGCCTATTAGAATCAGTGCTGCACACTGCTACAAAGCCCAAATTATTTTCCATCCAAGATACAGATAAACATGATTAGTAATTTGAAAGCTTAAAACGGTTGGTGAGGTGATTTTAACCAATCATCAAGCTTTTACTCTCCCCAGGATGACACAGGGGTAGAAAAGTCGTTTCGGATCCATGATTTGTTCATCTTTATGAACGTGAGTCTGTCTACATTATCAGTGGAGAGCCGCGTGCGTTTATCTGTCAGCACACCACCAGCAGCGCTGAACACACGTTCAGACAGAACGCTGGCTGCAGGGCATGACAAGATCTCCAAGGCGTAAGTGGCTAGCTCCGGCCATTTATCCAGATTGGAAGCCCAAAAAGAGCAAGGGTCCATTGACACAGTCATGGCTTCAATGTTTACTTGGAGATACTCCTGTACCATCGTCTCTAGGCATTGACTATGTGTCAGACTTCTTGTCTCCTGTGGCCTTGCAAAGGATGGGCTAAAAAAGTGGTGAAATGATTCCGCAAAATTTATGTTACCAGTAGATACTGTGCTTCTGTTACGGTTTGACTGCCGAACACTCGACGGTCCCACGGTTGGCAAGTTGGAACTGTGAGATTCACTACGTGCACCACTGGTGTTTTGTGGAAAAGCACATGTAAGATTCTGCAACTGTCTCTGCTGATACTCCTGCATGCGTGCATCCCTTTCTATGGCAGGAATATTTCCTGCAAATTTACTTTTGTACCGGGGATCTAACAGTGTGGCAACCCAGTAGTCAGGATTATTTCTAATTCTCACAATTCGAGGGCCATGTTGCAGGTAGTGCAGCAAGAAGGCACTCATGTGTCTTGCGCATCCAGGAGCACCAAGTCCCTGTTGTGTTGGTGGTGAGGTAACAATCATGCTTCCTCTCCCTCCAACCTCGCACAACAGAAATGTGATCAAGGTCCTCCCTCATCTGATGAGTCTTCCATCAGTTCGTCCTCCACTTCTTCCTGGGCTCCAGCACGTTCCTCACTAGTTTGGCTGCTACTGTGCGCCCTGGTAAAACCATCACCCCCACCCTCACATGCCTGCCGCCTTGGTGCTGCCGACCGTCTGGACCTTGCAGATGTTAGCCCTTACGCATACAACTCCTCCTCCTCTACTTCCTCCACCTCCTCTTGTGCCACCACCTGACTCTGAATTCTGTTTAACATGTGCTCCAGCATGTAAATCACCGGAATAGTCATGCTGATAATGGCATCATCAGCACTAAACATCTTCGTCGCCATTTCAAAACTGTGCAGAAGGGTGCATAGGTCCTTGATCTGAGACCACTCCTCCAGCGTGATTTGCCCCACCTCTGGATCTCGTTGGCCCAGGCTATACGTCAGAACGTATTGCACCAGGGCTTGTCGGTGCTGCCACAGTCGCTAAAACATGTGCAGAGTTGAATTCCACCGGGTAGGCACATCGCATTTTAGCCGGTGAAGTGGCAGGCCCAACGACTTCTGTAGAGATGTAAGTCGCTGAGCTGCGGGATGCGAACGGCGGAAGTGAGCACACAGCGACCGTGCCCTCTGCAGAAGGCCATCTAGTTCGGGATAGTGGGCTAAAAATAGCTGGACAACCAGGTTCAACACGTGAGCCATACAAGGCACGTGTGTGACATTGCCCCGGCGAAGGGCCGCACCCAGGTTTGCAGCATTGTCGCACACGGCCTTCCCTGGTTTCAGGTCCAGTGTAGACAACCATTCATGAAATTGGTTCTCCATAGCTGACCACAACTCCTCAGCTGTGTGACTCACATTTCCCAGACATTTCAAAGTAAAAACCGCCTGATGACATTGAGCCCTACTGCCAGCATTGTAAGGAGGTGTGCAGGATCCCTTCTGCGCAGTTAGAAAGCTTGTGGCATGACCATACAGGCTTTGGGTGCAGGTGGAGGACTGAGAGGAGGTTGAGGAGGCAGAACCAGTGGAGGAACTTTGAGATAAAGAGGATTGACGCACAACTCGTGGGGACGGCAAGACTTGGACAGCAGCCCCTTGTCCTGCTGTCACCATAGTTACCCAGTGCCCAGTCAGCGACATGTAACGCTCCTGTCCATGCCTACTCGTCCAAGTGTCTGTGGTGAAATGCACCCTGTCACACACAGAGTTTCGCAAAGAAGCGGTGATGTTGTGTGCGACATGCTGGTGGAGCGCAGGCTCACCTTTCTTTGAGAAGTAGTGCCGACTGGGCATCTGGTACTGGGGCACTGCGACGGACATAAGGTCTCGAAAATCCTCTGTGTCCACCAGGCGGAAAGGCAGCATTTCTGCAGCCAAGAGCTTGCAGATGGTGAAATTCAACCTCTTAGCTTTCTCATGGCTAGGAGGAAATGGTCTTTTACTTGTCCACATCAGAGGGACCGAGGGCTGGCTATTGTGCTTAGACGGGGTTGATAAGGGTGTCCCCGGCAAACTGCCGGTCTGTGAGGAAGATGCAGGCGGACATGTTAGGTTGCCTTGATTCAAAGGTGGTGCTATCGATGTCGGACAGCGCTCAACACCAGCTGGTGTTACCACCTCCAAAGAAAATGATGACCTGCCAATCACGCTGGCTGTTGCCAGGATGAAGAGGCCACGGATGCACAAGATATGGCAGACGGTGGTTGGCCCGGCCGGCTAGGCCGCATTGTAGCACAGTGAGCTTCCCACTGCAACTTATGCTTCATGTCCATGTGCCGGTTCATGCATGAAGTACTCAAACTATGTATTTTTTGGCCTCTACTTAGCTTTTGCTGACAAATGTTACAGATAACACGAGTTGGGTCATCTTTATCGATCTGAAAAAATGCCCAGGCTATGCAAGGCTTAGCACCCAATTGACCTGAAGAGCCACCACGACTTGTGGTGAGAGGCAGAGTTGTGTTTGAGGATGCAGTTGTTGACGTGCTTCCAGTACTACGTCTCTGTCCAGGAAGGCGCAACCTGACCTCGTCGTCACTAGCATTCTCCTCCACCTCCGCTGCTGACCTCATCTCTTGGCTGACTGTGGGTTGACAGTAAGTGGGATCTCCAACCTCATCATCATCACCCTGTGCGTTATCACACCCGTCGTCCTCAGAGCCAACCTGTTCCTGCCCTGACAAAAAATTTAAAGTTGTCGCTCCAATCAGGTATTTGAGTCTCATCATCGTCTTCCTCATTGTCTCCACCAACAGGAGTTACAGTTTGGGAATGAGGGTCTACATTATGGTCAGAACCTTCAGTTTCTGGTCCTGGATCCGACTCATAAAGATTCTGGGAATCAGTGCAGATCATTTCCTCGTCTGGATTCACAGAAGCGCTGGAGTCGACCTCTGATTCCCAGGCTATAGTATGAGTAAACAGCTCTGCAGACTCAACCATCTGTTCTACCTCATACTCAGACGGGCAGCTGGAGATTTGGGAGCTGTGAGGAAGCAAGTGCGATTGGGGTGACACCTTTGAGGACTGGAGTATTTGTGATGTTGAAGTTGATGTGGAGGAGAGCCCACTTAAAGGAGCACTTGATATCCGATGAAGCACCTGCTGTTTTTGTGCCTCATCTGGAATTTGTAGCGATTGGCATGGCCGTAAGAAAGGGATCTTATCACATTGTCCGCTAAAAGAAGTAGACATTTTAGTTTGGCTGGAAGATGGTCTTTCTTCTGCAGATGTTACTGTTGCTTTAACACCTACCCCACGGACACAACTTTTTTCCCCTTCCCAACATGCCTATTCCCCTTTCCACCAGCAGCAGGCCTTTTTCCACTCATTTTGGTGGTTAACTAATTCACAACTCTGGAGTTGTTTGCACAAAAAAACAATGGATGGGAATCGAGCAGAGCTGAGTGGCCAAACTGTGGTATTAGGCCAAAACTATTGGCTGGGTTAGATGCAGAAAAAAATTATATTCAATTTGCAACCTGATGGAAGTCCGTATAGATGGACTAATAGAACAAGTCCCACACACTGCTAGAAGCCCAAATATTTTTTCAGAGCTAGATGCAGAAAAAAATTATATTCAATTTGCAACCTGATGGAGGTCAGTATAGATGGACTAATAGACCAAGTCCCACACACTGCTAGAAGCCCAAATATTTTTTCGAAGATAGATGCAGAAAAAAATTATATTGAATTTGCAACCTGATGGAGGTCAGTATAGATGGACTAATAGACCAAGTCCCACACACTGCTAGAAGCCCAAATATTTTTTCGAAGATAGATGCAGAAAAAAATTATATTGAATTTGCAACCTGATGGAGGTCAGTATAGATGGACTAATAGACCAAGTCCCACACACTGCTAGAAGGCCAAATATTTTTTCAGAGCTAGATGCAGATAAAAATTATTTTTTAATTTGCAACCTGATGGAGGTCAGTATAGATGGACTAATAGAACCAGTCCCACACACTGTTAGAAGCCCAAATATTTTTTCAGAGCTAGATGCAGAAAAAAATTATATTCAATTTGCAACCTTATGGAGGTCAGTATAGATGGACTAATAGAATGATGCTATGCCCAAAAGGTTTTACTTCACTAGGTGCAGTAAAAAAATTTGTATTCTATACACAGGTGGTGTAGCTTGCAACACAGATAGGCTACTCCACTGACTAACACACTCTGCAATGGGCCAAAAAGCATTAGCTTTGCTAGATTTAGCCAAATGCTGTGAAAAAAACTTGCACAGCACTGGCACAGACCTGCCTGGCAAAAACTGATAGGAACTGATGTAACTTAGTCCTGAAAAGGACTGCTATTACAATTAGTCTTTACTCCCAACCTATCTATTTAAGAGCACAGACCTGCCTGATAACAGTCGTAGGAAATGCTGTAACCTAGTCCTTAAAAGGACTGCAATCACAACTCTTCCCTACTCCCAAGCTATCTGTAGATTTGTGTGAAAATTGGCTTTAAATTAACAAGGTATAGCGCACACAGCAACAGCGGTGCCGTTTAACACGCAGCTGCAGCAGTGAGAAAATGGTGGCGACGGGGAAAATGGCTGGGTCTTATAGGGCAAGGACATGTGACATACACTGCCAATGACACATGCCCTTGCTTGTGTGAAAAAAAGCAGTTCGCTCCGTGTGTGCTCTGCTGATAGGCTGACAGATTGCACCTCCCCACTGTAAATGCGGGAAAGAGAAAAAAAAATGGAGATCTTCATTATTCCTGCAGAGATCCATCCACTGCCCCTCCCCCCGCCCCGCTGAACACTCAAACTGCATATTAACATTAATTTTCAGCATTACTGAGAAAAAATCCAGTTATGATTTTGGTGCACGAACAGTTATCGAACATAACCTCGAACAGCCAAATTTTTTTCAAATTGTTCGTGTTCGCCGAACGGCTCGAACACCACCCAAAACAGCTTGAATTTGAGATTGGCGAACAGTTCGAGTGGAACAAAGCTCATCTCTACTCAGATGTCAACTCAGTGCAGTCTACTGGTTTCCATAGACTCATTGACTTGCGTACCTGAGTGTGATCCAATAATTGTATTCAGCACATGCATGCTGTTTTATTTGGACTGGTTCATTCCAAGGAAAAATTTGGACATGTGCATGGCCCCATAGGCTTAGATTGGTCAGTGTACGATTCAATTAGTGATGAGTGAGCCTTCTCATTACTCGAGATTTACAAGCATGCTCAGGTGGATTTCGAGTATCTTCGGGGTGCTCAAATGTTATGTTTGAGTCACTCCGTGTGCATGATTTGTGACTGTTTAACAGCTTTAATACATGTGAGGAATGCCTGTTTGCTAGGCATTCCTCACATGTATTAAAGCTGTCAAACAGTCGCAAATCATGCACATGGAGTGACTCTAACATACCATTCGAGCACGCCGCAAATACTTGGCGAGCACCAGATCATGCTCGCCGAAAGGATTAAGAGAGCATGCTCGCTCATCACTAGATCCATTGTTTTGTCAGATCGCACTCAGACCAAAAATATTGTCGCCTGCACGAGCCCTAGGAATTGTTGGCTGGAACCTGATTAAGCAACTGCATGCTTCTTTGCTTAAAGGGTTTTTCTAGCCACATAAAAGTTATTTTATGAAATATACACTGCTCTTTTTACTGATATATTTAATTTGTAATAGCTGCCCCGATGATTCCGATTTCAGTGCTGGATCACTCCACTTCCATTGTCATTGCAACAAGGTTGCAGGAATTTCCTCTCTCTCTATGTCAGCACATAACTAGTGATTCAACTTATTTATTAATTATATAAAATATAGGATTAATAATGTTGTTTGAAGTTTTGCCAAATTATGTAGCATCGTGCAGTCAGAAGTTGATCATAAATACAGGCTGACTTGGACACACTGAGTGTTTGGACATTAACTTGGCAGATGATTTCCAATGTGAAGAAATGTAAAATGATGCACATGGGCACTAATAATATGCAGCCATGCAGTTCTAGAGGGAGTAAAACTAGGCGAGTCACTTGTAGAGAAGGATCTGGGTGTACCTGTAGCTCACAGACTAAATAACAGCATGCAATGTCAATTTGCTGCTTATAAGGTTAGCAAGATATTGTCACGTATTATAGGAGGTACAAACACGCAGGACATTAAAGTAATACTACAACTTTACAAAGTGTTAATGCAAACTCATCTGGAATATACAATTCAGTTCAGGGCAAAAAAGAACAAGGAATAGTCACAAAACTGATAAGGGGGATGAAGGATCTTAGTTATGAGGTAAGAATTAAAAGAATTACAATTATTTTGTCTTGATTAGAGATGAGCGGTGTTCGACTAGAACTGTTCGCCAATCTCAAATTTGAGCTGTTTTTGGCGGTGTTCGAGTCGATCGATGAACGCGAACGATTTGCAAAAAATTCGGCTGTTCGAGGTTTTGTTCGATAACTGTTCGTGCACCAAAAGCATAACTGGATTTTTTCACATCATGCAGGGATTGTCTGCCACTCACTGTAATGCCACAGCCATGGTGGTTGTGGCATTACTGTGGTTGCCCAAATCGATGGGAAACAGTGCTCACAGTGAAACATGAAAAGCCGGCATTTCAGCAGCGGCATACACCGGTACCCGACAATTTAGAACAGAAAGAATAGAGCATCACACATAGATTAGATAGATAGAAACATGTCAGTCACATATATAAAAAGTACAGTGACATTGTCAGTTACTGTACTTGTCATTTAGTATTAAAGGATTTATTAAAAAAAATAATAGTGTTTTCATGCACCATCTCTTTAAAAAAGCTGGCCGGCAATTCAGTATCAGTACCCGACAATTTAGAACAGAAAGAATAGAGCATTACACATAGATTAGATAGATAGAAACATGTCAGTCACATATATAATAAGTACAGTGATAGTGTTCATTACTGTACTTGTCATTTAGTGTTAAAATAAAGGATTTATTAAAAAAAAAAATTGGCGTGGGGTTCCCCATAATTATAGTCTTTAGCGGAGGTTATGCAGATGGCTGGGGCAGATGTTTGAAGCCTGGGAAGGGGGTAATACCCACGGAGCTTCGCAGGCTACTAATATCATCCCGCAGCTGAATACCTAGCCTTTACTAGCTATTAAAATGGGGGACCAAAAAAAAAATGATGTGGGGTCCCCCCTTTCTTTTACTAGCTAGCAAAGGCTAGGCAGACAGCTGGGGGCTAATATTAATAGCCCAGGAAGGGTGCCATGAATATTGGCCCCCTCCCTGGATAGAAACACCTGCCGTCAGCCGCCCCAGAAATGGCGCATCCATAGGATGCGCCAATTCGGGCACTTAGCCTCACTCTTCCCACAGCCCTGTAGCGGTGGCAGTGGGGCAATAGGGCTGGGGTTGATGTCAGCTTATAATGCCAGCTGACATCAAGCCCAGGTTAGTAATGGAGAGGCATCTATAAGACACCCCCATTACTAACCCCATAGCCAAAGTTAAAAAAACCCACAAACACCCAGAATAAAGTCCTTTAATTGAAATAAACACACAATTCCTTAATGTTCTAAATTAAACCATACATACCATCACGCCCATTCCAGCTGAAGCCAATGTCTTCTGCAATAAAATTAAAATAATAAACCAACCTCACCCTTACCTTTCCATGGTTCCCAGGATGGCTCCAGCTCTGCTACGTTCACATGACAGGCTGGATCGCAGCAGAAAGCTGCCATCCAGTTGCCATGCCGCAGACACTGAGAAGCGCAGGCATGCTTGCGCTCCTCAGTGTCTGGCTGTGACGGCATCCAGATGAGCCGAGTTCATGTCAATGAACTCAGCTCACCTCATGCACGTCACTGACAGCGTGGGAAAATTCTCTTGCGCTTGCCGTGAGCGCAGGAGAATTCTCTCACGCTCACCGCAAGCGCAGGAGAATTTTCCCACGCTGTCAGTGATGTGCATGAGGTGAGCTGAGTTCATTGGACATGTCAATGAACTCAGCTCACCTCATGCACATCACTGACAGCGTGGGAAAATTCTCCTGTGCTTGCCGTGAGCGCAGGAGAATTCTCTCACGCTCACGGCAAGCGCAGTAGAATTTTCCCACGCTGTCAGTGACGTGCATGAGGTGAGCTGAGTTCACTGGACATGAACTCGGCTCATCTGGATGCCGTCACAGCCAGACACTGAGGAGCGCAAGCATGCCTGCGCTTCTCAGTGTCTGCGGCATGGCAAGCTGGATGGCTGCTTTCGGTTGCGATCCAGCCTGTCATGTGAATGTAGCAGAGCAGAAGCTGTCCTTGGAACCATTGAAAGGTAATTTTGAGGTTGGTTTATTTTATTTTTATTGCAGGAGATCGTTGGCTTCAGCTGGAATGGGCATTACGTTAAGTATGGTTTAATTTAGAACATTAAAGAATTGTGTGTTTATTTCAATTAAAGGACTTTATTCTGGGTGTTATTGTTTTTTTTTACCTTGACTATGGGGTTAATAATGGGGGTGTCTTATAGACGCTTCTCCATTACTAAACTGGGCTTGATGTCAGCTGGCATTATAAGCTGAAATCAACCCCAGCCCTATTACCCCACTGCCACCGCTACAGGGCAGTGGGAAGAGCGAGGCTATGTGCCAGAATTGGCGCATCCTATGGATGCGCCATTTCTGGGGCGGCTGACGGCTGGTGTTTCTAGCCTGGGAGGGGGCCAATATTCATGGCTCCCTTCTTGGGCTTTTAATATCAGCCCCCAGCTGTCTGCCTAGCCTTTGCTAGCTATTAAAACAGGTGGGTCCCCACGTCATTTTTTTCTTGGATCCCCCATTTTAATAGCTAGTAAAGGCTTGGTATTCAGCTACGGGCTGATATTAGTAGCCTGGGAAGCTCCGTGGCTATTACCACCTTCCCAGGCTTCAAACATCTGCCCCAGCCGTCTGCTTAACCTCCGCTAGAGACTAAAATTAAGAGGAACCCCACGCCAATTTTTTTTTTAATAAATCCTTTATTTTAACACTAAATGACAAGTACATCACTCTGGAAGCAAATAAAAGCATGTGCCTTGGTTGCCAAGGGTGGTGGGGGGGGAGTTGAAGATATTAACTTTAGCAAGTCTTGAAAAGGGTATTTAGATAGTAAGATAGGACAGAAACCTTTGTCCCAGTGAAGGAAGACCTAGCTATGATTTTGACTAAAGGCCAAGTCAGGTCATCAAAAGTGACTTTACATTTGTCCTCCTAAAAAAGTGTTTTGAAGTTTTTGTAATTTTTGTAACTTTTTATTGTGGGATTGTTCTAGTAATATCATATCCAATATGTTGCTGATGATGCACTTATTATCTATTAGGAGCCAAAAAACTGGGATTATGGGCTCAAAAATTAGTCTTTAGTGTTACCTGGCGGCAGAGGAAGAAGACTTTGGAGTATTTTGTCTACGGCACTTCTAGAAGCCATTGATCTTAGACAGACTTAGGCTGTAATTCCGGCAATTTTCTTCAGGTTCTTACTGCCTACTCCATTTATCCCTTATCGCCTTCTGTCACGTAACTGACGAATGCTGGTGTCATTGTGGGGAACCTGTATTTTAATTTGTATTATTGACCCATCTTGGCTCCGGCAACAAAATAATTAAATTCTGTAACCTTATTGAATTTATAAAGCCATCAAATATACACAAAGGAGAATAAAATATTTCATTTCTAACCATTTGAAAATCGGGAAATTAATTACCGATTTCAATCTTTTGATGTCGTAAATTACATTTTGTATTCCCCGAAAACACCTGTTTGAGTTTTAAGATGCCACAATAAATGTGTCCTGAGAGTTTTTTCAATGAGATGAGGATTTCAATAAATATGGAGATTAGATTTGTGTTCTCCCTTTTCCTTCTGCGTTCAACAGGTTAGAATCTTACCAAATGATCCTACATTCAGCAGCGATCCCTGGCACCCTCCTCCTCACTTGTCTGCATGGTCATTCAATTATTTCCTAAGCGATGAATGACTTATTAGGCAGCGCTGAGGACATACAATTTGTCAGTGTCAAATTTGATAGTATTCAATGCACAATACAAAAAACAGGGTTCAGAATTAAAGGAATGGGGTTGAGAATTAAAAGGACATCAATACTAAAATTTTCCATGATCTCATACAAGAAATTATATTTTTATATATTTATGAAGATAAGGAATGCAAGGATGCGCTGCAATGCTACTCATATAAAAAAAATGTTAGACAAGTGGTCCTACCTGTCACCCGAAATAACTGTACACAGCAAAAATGATGAGCTTTCCAAACTCTGCAGTAAATGCTCCAGACAGAGGGGGAGTGCAACACAATGCTTGACACGGCCTGAACTGTACCGCCACATCAGCCTGACCGGCACACAGCAGATACTGCTTCATCGGCCCAGGACATCCACACATCGTCCAGCAGCCACAGATCCAGATCTCCGGCCAGCACCCTGAATGCTGCTCCTATCCACAGCAGTATCGTCCGCATGCTCACAGTCCTGAGCACCTATCCAGGTGGATAGTGCACTGACAGGCCGTGTCAAGCATTGTGTTGCACGCCCCCGCTATCTGGAGCATTTGCTGCAGAGTTTAGAAGGCTCATCATTTTTTTCTGTGTACAACTATTTTGGGAGACAGGTAGGACCACTTGTCTAACATTTTTTTTATATGAGTAGCATTGCAGCACATCCTTGCATTCCTCATTAGAATTTTGTTTTTTAGCACTGGGGCACATAGTGCTTTAGGATTGCAACTCTTTTGCTAACTCATTATGTAGACTTTAAGCCAATATTATTTTGCACTCACTGTTCTTATGTATAATAAGTGTTCAACTGATTTGCAAAAGTGTAAAAATGCGGAGGCATGAAGGAAAACAATCAGTGGAGGCATGTAGACATGCACCAAAGCCCAGAGAATAATACGGGTGCGGATTTACAAAAACTATAGAAAATTCTTCTTTTTCTTCTTCTTCTTTTCTTCTTCTTCGTCTTCTTCTTCTTTTTCTTCTACATTTCTTCTCCTTCTTCTCCATCTTCTTCTCCTTCTTCTCTTTCTCCTTCTTCTCCTTCTCCTTCTCCTTTTTCTTCTCTTTCTTCTCCATCTTCTTCTCCTTCTTCTTCTCCTTCTTCTTCCCCTTCTCCTTCTCCTTTTTCTCCTTCTTCTTCTCCTTTTTCTCTTTCTTCTTCTTTTTCTCCTTCTTCTCCTTCTTCTCCTTCTTCTTCTCCTTCTTCTCCTTCTTCTTCTCCTTCTTCTTCTTCTCCTTCTTCTTCTCCTTCTTCTTCTTCTCCTTCTTCTCCTTCTTCTTCTCCTTCTTTTAATTTTTCATATAGATGAAATCCTAAAGGACAGAGCGATTTTTTGTTTTTAATTATTTTTTCACTTTTATTTCCATTTTCATTTTTCCATCAACAGAGACATATAGGTATTTTTCTTTAGAGGATGGTTTCAAATTTTGAACAACACTATTAATTTAAACTTTTGATATATTGGAAAAAAGGAAAAAATAAATCCAAGTGTGGGAAAATTGTGGGGAATTGTGCCATGTTTTTTTTTATTTTGTTTTTCCTGTTTTCATTCTAGGGTAAAACTCTGAAACATGATTTTTTAGGTCAAAATGATAACAATGATGGCAAACTTACAGAGATTTTTTTTTATGTAAGTGGTAAAAAAAATTCTGAACTTTGTAAAACAATTGTTGGTTTGTGTTCCTAATTTTTGTAATCTGAAGTTTTTTTTTCTATTGATTGAGCTGTGTGAAGGCTTTTTCTATGCATGGGGGGAGGCTGAAAATGTTGATACTAATTTGGGGTACATATGACATTTTAATTTATTTTTACTTTTTTTTTTTAGTTATTGCTTTATTTTTTAGTCACTTTTAGGAAGGTTAAATGGGTAGTATGGCATTGGGGTACAAGTCTGCAGTCATTCTATGTGACTGCAGACTAGTAAATAATCATAATGTGAGCACTGCAAGCCGACACTAGCAACGGGAGCTCATGTGACCACAAGTATGGGTTTTGCATACTCTTGGCAACTTTCCAACTAGATGTGTCTGGCCTTGCTCGATACACTTGCACTGAGCGATGTTGCTCACATCTCATCGCTACGTGACCACATGTATGCAAATCGCATACTTACAGTCACACACCTACCTCTCCCAGTGCCAGCATCAGAGAATCCCCACAGCGCGCAGTGTGCGAAGACTTGTACCCTAAGGCCGGACAACACCTTTAAACCTACGATCAGCCAATCGCTTATACTATATTCTGCAATTCCACAGAATATAATGGAAATCACTGTATAATGGAAATCACAGGCTTCTATAGAGATCAGCTTGTGGCTATGCTTCACAGGAGGACAAAAATGGCACAGACCCTAGCTACCATGGTCATCCATCGGTGCCCAAAAATTGCATTTCTTCTGACTGATGTGAGCTGGAGTGCATAAGCATTGGCGAATGTTGCTCTTAAATGCCCATGTTAAAGTAATAGAGGCATTTAAATGCTTAAAGCAGCATTCCAAGTACAGCACCGGCCATGTGACATAGCCTCACCTTCTGAGTCCTCTCTACAAGTGACCACCCCTACAGTCAAATGCATATTTCTGATTTGGGGTTAAAGGTTTATAGAGGTTGTATGCAAAAAATAAGTTAGAATTTTGTGACCACTGATATAGGTGTTAGAACTCTAGTCAATCATGAAAATGGGGGTCTCGATGTCCACGGTTTAAATGTAACGATGTTGCACATGTGTGAGCATCTCTCCACCCACTGTCTATTGGGTATGCAAGCGCATTATTTCTCACATAGACCCACAAGAGTAAACAAAACGGGGGTCTGCACTATCCTCTAAAGACATAAAGGATTTTCTGACCCCCTACTTTTTGGATCAGTGGAGATTCCAACTCCTAATCAACATACATCTATCAACTATTCTGTGGACAAGTGTAAATTGGTTATGTAAGATAACTCCTTCAATATTAAATTCACACCAATATATAATTGAATCATTTTGAATGATAAAAAAAAGCTTACAAATTCAGTAATGATAGATAATTATTGTAATATATTTCTTCTTTTTAATTATTATTACTAAATAATTACCAGTGCTAAGTGGAAACCAATTCTAACAAAAATTTATAATAATAATTTAGTAATTTTTTTTACCCTAAATATTTTAAAATAGTAAAAAACAAACAATCATGATAAATAATAAGTCATTTTGTAATTCATTCATTTATTTAATAATATCTCTTGTTTTTAGCGTAACATAATAAAAGTAATAAAAATAATAATGGTGGGATAAATATTTAGCTTTCAGCTCATTTAAGTAACAGAAATCGGTAATAAGCTTAATTTTTTCGGCAGGGAAAGATGGATGGCTCCTTGGCAAGCACGGAGCATAATCATTTGGTTGCTGAAGTTCAGTTGCTCCATTTAATTCCACATCTTCATCATCTGTGGTGTATGTTTTATACATTAGAGTACAGCTTGTCCCACACCGATGGTGATAAGTCAGCCACATGCTCATTAAGCAATTCAGGGTGTTGCAATGTATTCAAGGTCTCACCCCAAAGGTCTCTAGGTTGGTATTAAATATCTGTGAATATGATGTATACTCCTCCAGCTCGAATGCAGCAGATTGAAGCCCATCTGGATGGCAGCTGGCTCTCAATTTAGAAGTGTCTTGTGTCCTCAATACTAGGGAAAGCCAGGAACGATTGAGGAAGCCGGGCTCCTGGATAGCCACTTAGAGGAAATAATTTGGGCTTTTGGCAAATGAAAGCATCTGTATTTTTCAAAATTGAGCTTAATAAGTGCTTATTTATTTAGACCTTTCTATCTGCTGTAAACAAGCAGGAACTAAAGGTTGCAATACCAAATTTGGCAAAGCAGGGAAATCTTTTGTAATTTTTAGATTTTTTTCTTAATTGTGAAAATATGTGTTTCTTTTCGACTACAGTATAACCATATGGCACATTTACATATCAAGTATAGTGATTCTGATTCTATCTGTTCAGTTGTATCCAACTCTTGGAAACTCAATAGGTTGTTTCTAGTCATGCTTCCCAGGTTTCTTTCAATTGCATGAAATTAATTTCCTTGTCATTCTTGATGGTGTCCAGCCAATGGATCTTTGATCTCCCCTCTTTCCTTTTACCACTGGCCATTCTGAAAAACACCTCCATTTCTAGTGAACTTGCCTTCATCCTATGTCCAAAATAAGTCACTTTCCGTCTGGTGATCTTGACCTACCAGGCACAACTCTGGGTTCATGTGAACAAAAACATCTTTGTTGGTGATGTTAGCTGTCTATGGTATTCGAAGAAGTCTTCTCCAACACATCAACTCAAAGAAATCAATATTTCTTCTGTCTGCTTTTGTGAATGTCTACATGTCACTGCCATATGTTGGAACTGGCGACACAATTGCAGTAATTAGTTTTTATTTCACAGTGATTGAGACATCCTTGCACTTCTCTATTTGGTCCATGCTCACCATGGATGAATGCCCAAGTGCTAGTCGATGCTTGATCTCTGCTGTCATTTCGCCACTGTGATTAATGAGGGACCCAAGAAAAATGAAGCTGTCTACCATTTCTATTCATTTCTATTCACTTCTATTCAACTATACTAGATGAAAAGTAATAAAACCTGTGCTTACCTGATATCGAAGAACCTTCTAAATTTCAGTAAGGTCAAAATATTGTTTTTTCCTAAATCCCTACACCCCCACATATCTGAAATAATAGGTAATATTTGACATAACTGTGCTGCTCTGTGAAAGACCATGTAACTATCTGGCCTTAGGATTTGTAACAGTTTTCCCATCTACTATGTGCCCTATATAATACTGGCGCCATTGGACCATTAGTCTAGTCAATGGCTAATATTAATGTCCCAATATTTATACCACAGTTACAACTGGTCTTGTAATGCACAACTGCCCACAAAGTGGAGACACTAAAGTCAAATAGTAAATGGATGTCCTAGCCAAGTTCTTTTTTCAGTCTCATGATTTTGGACCAAGTCATTACTCAGTTTAGGAGAATTGGGTCCAATCTTACTTCCATTAATGGAGAATAAAGTGACAACTACTCACATTTTGCTCTTAGACTAGCATCTTTAAGTTATCCTACAAATGATTTTTAATGGGGAACCAATTTTCCGTCAAAACAACTTGCTGCGTCTTTCCTTACCTTTCTTCTTGGCTTGAGATATTCCAAGATTAGTGGCATGAGAGGTCCAGCCTTAGAAAAAATAAAATTGTGTTACTCACACCGGTTATCTCAGAAGATCTTAGAATCATAGAATCATAGAATGTTAGAGTTGAAGGGAACCTCCAGGGTCATCGTGTCCAACCCCCTGCTTAATGCAGGATTCACTAAACCATCTCAGACAGATGTCTGTCCAGCCTCTGTTTGAACACTTCCATTGAAGGGGAACTCTTAAGCAATAGATGGGGAAGGAGGGGAGGAGGGTTGGAGGCTTACCACATTGAAAGAAGGAATGACTTCAGCTGGAGAATCCATGTGGTTGCCGCACCCATTGGTGATTATGGACCAAAAAAAAAGAGTAGAACCGGTACATACTACCAGGACATATAAAGGGAAAAAAAATATTTAGAGAAAAAAGTTAAAACATGGAGATAAAATCAGAAACTTCAGGGAAACCTGACACATTTCAGGTGCAGAATGCACCCTTAGTCATAGGATGTCAGACATCTTTTATATGTCCTGGTTGGATGTGCCAGGTCTACTCTTTTTTTTCCTCACTGAAGGGGAACTCATCACCTCTCGGGGCCGCCTGTTCCACTCATTGATCACCCTCACTGTCAAAAATGTTTTTCTAATATCTAATCTCTATCTTCTCCCTTTCAGTTTCATTCCATCGCTTCTCGTGTTTCCATGTGTAAATGAGAATAAGGTTTATCCCTCTACACTGTGATATTCCTTCAGATATTTGTAGACAGCTATCTTAAGTCAAAGTAAGGAAATGTAAGGAAGGACACGTCTATCTTACACACACCTCATAATTCTAATGTATATAACATCTCTTTATAAGAGTGGCAGGCTAATAGAGTAGCTTCAGGTTTCAGGTCTGGGTATCTCAGTGATATCATATATTGCATCATGATTGGTGGTTGACTATATATTGTAATGGATGTCCTGTAATGCTTTATTTCCTCTGCAATAACCACTATCAGAAATGAGTGGCCCAATCCTGTCCCATTGCTCTTCCTTGGTAGGGAAATCGCTTCCATCTTAAAAAAAAAAAGTAATTGAAAAAAGATAACCGGATTTACATTTTCTCTTTTCGAAACATGATTACAAAATTAAAACCAACAAAAAAAATTTTTACACCTAAATACAGCTCTGGCGAAAATTAAGAGACCTCTGCAAAATTTTCATTTTCTCTGATTTTTCTCTTTATAGGTATATTTTTGAGTAAAATGTACATTGTTGTTTTAGTCTATAAACTACTGATAACATGTCTCTGAAATTCAAAGCTAAAAATTTGTGTTTATTTGCAGCAAATAATAAAGCGTCAAAATACTAAAAAAGAAACAGTGCTTTCAGACCTCAAATTACTCATGTTTTAACTGTGAAATCAATATTTGGCAATATTTGGTGGACTAACCATGATTTTTAATCACAGCTTTCATGTGTCTTGGCATGCATTCCACCAGTCTTTCCATGCTTTCCAATAGAAAACTGTTCAGTGGTCTCTTAGTTTTTGCCAGAGCTGTATATTTTTCTGGGTAGACATTATATAGTATACCACCTGATCTACTTCTATTTGTACTTATATAGTGCCCTTTTTTAAATTTATGTTTAATGAAGATTTTTTTTGTGTATTATTTTCTATGTTTGGATTCCAAAATTACCAATTTCCACAAATTTTTACATTTGAAAAACAAAAGTCAGGCGTATCCGTCAATGGTGCCATTGACTTTAATGAAGAAGAGGGAGTCAATTTATACTCTGTCTGACCTCATTTTAGGTAGTAATTGCCTTTTTCAAGTGGGCAGAAAAATGCAGCTGACCAAGTGACTCCATCTCCTTCGTTAAAGTCAATGATTCCGTCAGTGGATGCACTTTATACTGTTTTGCAGGGCTTCAAAAGGAAGCCCTGAAGGAGCCACTGACATGTATCGAAAATGTGATGTGAACCCGGCCTTATGCACATGACATTTTTGTCTCTTGATCTGTTGGTATTTCATATATTTCTTGACGTGTTCTTTTAGCGAATATTATATTCTGTAAGTCACGTGCGTTCACATCAGAAACAAAAGGGTCACGTTAAATCAGTGATTTGCAAGATTCTCTGTGTTTCTAACTCATATTAAAATCACAGTCTGACAATTATTGCACATTTTCTGAAAAAGAAAAGACATAGTAAACTTAAAAAAAACATGTTATTTTATAATGAATCTAAGACTCTATTTTCCGTGGATGAAACATTCTTGAAATTGACTATTTCAACCCTGAAGATTTGCTTTTTAATCTGTAAAAGCATCACACATCATCATTTGCTGTGTCTGGTATTGCTACTCAGCACATGAATGAGGCTAGCCTGCCATTTAATCCTTTTTTTGACAGTTTTTAATCCACTACATAGATATTGACCTCTTCTAACTGTTAGAACCCTCCTGTTTGATTTTTCCATCTTGTGTTTTGCGGTCACGTGACCATCTGCCTTTATATTCCAGCTCCGCCCTTCTGGCTGTGCTGGACTTCAGTGTTTGACTGTTTCTCTAGCCAGGTGCTTCTGTGCCTTTCTCTGTCAGTTTGCTTGGTCCTTCTGGGACCTCTAGTACTTTTTGTCAGTTTGTCTTTTTGTGTTCTGCAACTACTTCTCTGTTTAGGAGGTGTTCCATTTTTTGTCCCAGTCTTAGTTCTTTTAGGGACCCCTCCCTTCATGCTATAGGTCTTCGTTCAGACTAGCCGAGGACTAAGGTGGGTCTGTTCGCTAGAAAAAGGCAGCCCGCTACATCGTAGGGATTCAGCTTAGTCTTACTGTAGGGACAGCTTTCCCCTATCTTTCCTTAGTTCATTTTGCAGATCATAACACTAACCACTAATTGTCAACTTTCTGCCTATACACAGTGGAGGCAAAAAAGCTGTTAATCAATGATGTGGGTCGTATTAGACAGAACTTGTCTTTGAGAAGACTAGCAGAGTTGCAATGGTTATCAAAACTATAGCAAGATGGCCAGTTAGTGTCCCAGCACTGGAATCAGCAGATTTAATGGAAATGTCTTATATACATTAGAAAAAAACAAAATTCCATGGGGGGGGGGACTGAATCAAAAAGTTAATTTTAAGCTACAAGTCAACATTGTATAATTAGTATCAGGTCCCCTACCTGCAGTATTCCAATTTTAATACTAGTCTCTTTATACTTGATCTTTGGACCACCCACGACCATAGGAGATAGATACAACTGTTCTATTTTTTCAATCCCACATCTGGAGGGGGAGCTGTGTGCTCTGAGCCAATCAGAAATCTCCTCCTGCTTTTCCGCCTCCTTTGTTATATAATGCAGCCTCACAGACACAGGGAGACTGCAGCTGCATCTACCTCCTCTCCCCCTTCCTTTTTTTTCCTATTTACGCTGTAAAATTGGGAGTATTTCTAAACATTTTGAGAAAGTTGGCAGACAGAAAAGTAGAGATTATATGCTGGTGTAAGATGGGGAAGATGTCACCCTTCCCATAAAAAGATATGTGGCATCGAGACACATTCAATTAGCAAAAAGAAAAACCCTTTGCAGATGTTTTCTTTCATTTAAAAAAATCTATTAAAAATGCAGTATCTGTGTGCACACACAAAGGGACAGATGAAAAGGTGTTTTTTTTTTTTTTTGTTTCTTAATGTGCCTAAGTTATAGCTTTTGATAATAACCTTGAAAGACTGAGCGAAAAATATCAAAATCCTAATGGTTCCATGAATTACATTTTTAGTAAAATTGCTTTTGCACTTAAAAGTTCTTCAATAAGTTTTTTTTTGGAAATTAAAAAGATTAATTACGGATAATTTGCAGAAGATCAAAGATAAGTGTCTCTATAGTTTTAAAGATGGATTGCAAAGGTGGCGGAAATGATGTTAGAAAGCTATAATAAGAAAAGTATCCAGAGCTAACTGTGAACTTTTTTAATCCTTAAGGAATGATAAGTAATGGATCATATAAATGAACATCTTGGTATCTGTCGCATCTTTTTTTTGTACTTATGTCCCCATCAAAATTCTACATGTAACTGCAGCATGCATTTTTACTCTGTGTATAAATGATCATTCAAAGTAAAGCACAGAAATACAAGTATCAACACATACAATACTTTATCAATAGCATGAGAAGTTTTCATAATCCAGAGCTGAAAGTAATAAAAAGAGGATTTTATTGTGGAGGACCCAACTGAGTATTGTGCCATTTCACCTGTGGAGGTGCTGCAGGTAAATGAAATACTTACAATTCCACCATGTTGCTGCTTATCATTAGGGAATTTTCTTACAAAAGGGGTATTTAAAGTATAAAAGTCCTAATTCTGTGCTGATCATTATGCCCCATGGTACTGTGTCATGTAATCACCCTTTAGAAGGGTTGACAAAGTTTAAAATAAAAATTTCTTAAAGCAGGAAGTGTTATTAAAGTGCTTGTCTGGTCTTAAACTATAAGTCTGCAGTCACTCTATGTGTCAGCACTTGGAGTGGCGGACATGTGACTGCAAGTATGCAGTATGAATACTCCCGGCTACATTCCGACTAGACTTCCTGGCTCAATGCAAGTGTATTGAGCAGAGTTCTAACCAGTCTAGTATGAATGTATCCAGGATTATGCACATTAGATATTTGCTGCCACATGACCGCTATTCAAAGGGCTGGCACCAGAGAATCTTCACGGTGCACAGTGAGCACGATGTGAAGATTCACAAGTCTGCAGTCACACAGTGTGACTGAAGATTTGTGGTTAAAGACCGGACAATCCCTTTAAACAAAACTTATAATCATTAATCACCTGTTCAGTTTCCCATAGCTCGGGCACCCATGTACACTCATCAACAATTTTTGCTCTCCAGGGACGTAATCAAATACCTGCAGGGACCATGGGAGCAGCTGCATGGGATATTCGGAGGATTGAACAATTTAGTATTGTTATAATTTAATAAATCACATGGTAATCTTAAAATATTATCACTGGACACACTGGACCTATAATCAATAACATCTAGCAGAATATTTTTGAGTTATACCTTAAAAATAGCCTTCGTTATTGAACAGCTCCAAACGGGTTCTGGTGAATATTTGAGGCCCATTATTCAAGTAAAGGGGTTATTCAACCCCATATTTTACTTTTACAAAGAACTATCCAATAGTCTAATATTTTAAAGGACTAATACTCATATTACCAATCACTAAGGGATGAGTGGACCCATGGAAGTCCGGGTTCTCGTACCTGGCCAAAACTTTATTCCAAAGTTTGGTTTGAGTACCAAAACTGTACCTGAACTTGAACCAGAACCTGGACCTCATTGAACCCGAACCCCTCTCTCTCTCACTGTCTGGTATGAACCCCAAATTTTTAAGCTTGTGTTCGCTCATCTCTACGAATCACCTGTTGCTTCCATGCCAATGCTTTCTCGGTCCCTCACCAGTTTTTGTTCACCCGGTTCAAACTTTGACATATTGACACTTTTATTGCATTCACCCATCTGAGTGTCACAGTCCAAGCATGGACCGTGACGCACGGACAGTCTATGGGAATCCTGGCCCAAACATGACATCCTCATTTATGCCTTTAAGTGTGTCAAGTTCAGGTCAAGAGTCTGGCACACTGTCCGTGCATCACTGTCCATACTCAGACAATGACACACCGAAGTGGCAAATATAAGCATATAAATGAGTCATGTGTGACTATGGGTAAATGGATGGTAATTGTTTTTCACTTCTGTGCTGTCACACATTAATTGTTCACTTTGTTCAATGTTTTATGGCATTCTCTCCCTAGCTCTGACATCCAGATTCACTGCAAAATGGTTGCTGCATTCTTCTGCTTTTATGTAGGCTATCATGGTCCCTCCTGATTGACTGTGAAATGGCATGCCATAAGATATCTGCAAGTAGAAATGAGCAAATTGAAATTCAACAAATTGTGCAGATTTTAAAACAAAATTTGATTTGCAGTGAAGTTATTCTCTGTAAATTGAATGTTTCCTACTTTGCTCATAATAATAAACATAAAATGTAAAATCGAAGAAAAACCTTGCAACCTTACTGCTCACTAATCCCAACAGCCTCACTGCCCCCAGTGTCCCATGCCCACCCATCCATACCTCAGAGCCTCTTCTTTCCACATTAAGTGGGTACGGAAAGTATTCAGACCCATTTACATTTTTCACTCTTTGTTTCATTGCTGCCATTTGGTAAATTCTAAAAAAGTTCATTTTTTTCTCATTAAAGTACACTCTGCGCCCCATCTTGACTGAAAAAAAACAGAATTGTAGACATTTTTGCAAATTTATTAAAAAAGAAAAACTGAAATATCACATGGTCATAAGTATTCAGACCCTTTGCTCAGTATTGAGTAGAAGCACCTTTTGAGCTAGTACAGCCATGAGACTTCTTGGGAATGATGCAACAAGTTTTTCACACCTGGATTTGGGGATCCTCTGCCATTCTTCCTTGCAGATCCTCTCCAGTTCCATCAGGTTGGATGGTGAACGTTGGTGGACAGCCATTTTCAGGTCTCTCCAGAGATGCTCCATTGGGTTTAGATCAGGGCTCTGGCTGGGCCAGTCAAGAATGGTCACAGAGTTGTTCTGAAGCCACTCCTTTGTTATTTTAGCTGTGTGCTTAGGGTCATTGTCTTCTTGGAAGGAGAACCTTCGGCCAAGTCTGAGGTCCAGAGCATTCTGGAAGAGGTTTTCATCCAAGATATCTCTGTACTTGGCCGCATTCATGTTTCCTTCAATTGAAACTAGTCGTCCTGTCCCTGCAGCTGAAAAACACCCCCATAGCATGATGCCGCCACCAACATGTTTAACTGTTGGGCTTGAATTGGGCAGGTGATGAGCAGTGCTTGGTTATCTCCACACATCCAGCTTACAATTATCACCAAAAATCTCATCAGACCAGAGAATCTTATTTCTCATAGTCTGGGAGCACTTCATGTGTTTTTGAGTAAACTCTATGCGGGCTTTCATATGTATTGCACTGAGGAGAGGCTTCCATCGGGCCACTCTGCCATAGAGGCCCAACTGGTGGAGGGCTGCAGTGATAGTTGACTTTGTGGAACTTTCTCCCATCTTCCTAATGCAGCTCTGGAGCTCAGCCACAGTGATCTTGGAGTTCTTCTTTACCTCTCTCACCAAAGATCTTCTCCCACGATTGCTCAGTTTGGCTAGACGGCCAAGTCTAGGAAGATTTCTGGTGGTCCCAAACTTTTTCCATTTAATTATTATGGAGGCCACTGTGCTCTTAGGAACCTTGAGTAATGCAGAAATTATTTTAGAACCTTGGCCAGATCTGTGTCTTGCCACAATTCTGTCTCTGAGCTCCTTGGGCAGTTCCTTTGAACTCATGATTCTCATTTGGTCTGACATGCACTGTGAACTGTGAGGTCTTATATAGACAGGTGTGTGCCTTTCCAAATCAAGTCCTATCAGTTTAATTAAATACAGCTGGACTCCAATGAAGGAGTAGAACCATCTCAAGGAAATGGACAGCATGTGACTTAAATGTGAGTGTCTGAGCAAAGGGTCTGAATACTTATGACCATGTGATATTTCAGTTTTTCTTTTTTAATAAATTTGCAAAAATTTCTACATTTCTGTTTTTTTTTATTCAAGATGGGGTGCAGAGTGTACTTTAATGAGAAAAAAAATTTAATTTTTAGAATATACTAAATGGCTGCAATGAAACAAAGAGTGAAAAATTTAAAGGGGTCTGAATACTTTCCATATCCACTGTACACTCGCTGATGTCTTCACATTAGATCAGGGCTTCCGGCACTTAACAGGCCTCAAAGGTCAGGGCGTTTCATAATGTTATAAAGCGGCATGGCCTCTGAAGTCTGCTGTCTTCACTTTATAACAGGACTTCCAGGCATTGCCAGGTCTCCCCAATGGCACATCATGATGTCACGATAGAATGACATTTTGTGACCTCTGAGGCCTGGTTGAAATTGGAAGAACTTTTCAAGGGTGAAGACACCAGTGCGCTACTGTGGAAATAAGAGGCTCTGAAAATCTGACAGTGGGCACTGGAGACAGCAGAGTTGCCGTGAGGTGGGCATTCTTCTTTTTTCCTTAACCTTTTGTTGGCCCTCTGCGGTTCAGTAAAATGCCAGCCCCAGCTGGCCACTATTTTGCTGAATTCACGTGGAGCAAATTAGAAAAATTCCATAGTCTGGAGAAAATGGATTTTGTAAAATTCAGGTAAATTTCAATTACACTCAAATAATTTTGTCCATATCTTCCTGCAAGTCATTGTGGGCAAACCTGTCTATCTGCACCTGCACTTATGTGATATTTGCTTCTCTGGCTGATATAATCCTATGCAATGTATATAACAGCTGCTGGTTTAAACAATTTACATGAAGTGAATCACAAATTGTACAAGGTCGCCGGCTTCAGCAAATTCCCAAAAATATCACCTATGTTATAGAGGTGTCATCCACAGTAAAAAAATACTTTCTGCTGTTACTAACGTGATTACAGCAGGGGACATCTCGATTTGAAATAGTTTACAGTAATTTGATTCACATTTAATTTATTTACTCATCTGTAATCCTGCAAAATTACTGCTGGGGTGTTGATACCATGTCATCTCTGGAGCCACGTAGAGGAGGAACATGAAGTTGTACCTGATAATACACAGTGTACAGCCATAATTCTGTCTGCATGGTAGACATAAAAAGTATCAGTTTGTGCCCGAAAAGGAAATCTATATCTTATCCTTGGCTGGTGCCACAGTATATACTGAATGACTTCCTTAACAGCTGCTGAATACCATGCAAACAGAATAGGGAAAACCAATGATTAATGTACTGTGTGTTATGGCTCAGGATCCTATTCAGTAACAACTACCCAGTTTTTTCATCATAGATAAATAAAAATCAATGCTAAGGCTAGAAAATGCAGAGTGCCTTCGTATATAAAGTACTACGTGCTATAGAGGCTTGTAATATATTCCAGGAAAACATTTGGCATGCTAATGGATATTGCAAAAACATCCAGCACCCCCTGACGCGTGTTTCGCATCAAGCTTCATCGGAAGGGGTCTCTGTGACTCTGAATTACTATGCACTGAACTTTGATTGCTATGATAATGTTATTTTGCCATAGGGTATTGTGCAATATTTTGTGACTTTGAATCATGTACTATCCCAATTTTATGCTTCGTGGAATGTCTCTGTATTTCCAGCTTCTTGTCTTGTTCGAATCATGTTATATGTTCTCTTGTAGTTATTCATTATGTGTCCTTTTAATTGTGTGTGGAATAAAGAATAGAGATGAGCGGTGTTCGACTCGAACTGTTCGACAATCTCAAATTCAAGCTGTTTTGAGTGGTGTTTGAGCCGTTCGGCGAACACGAACGATTTGAAAAAAATTTGGCTGTTTGAGGTTATGTTCAATAACTGTTCGTGCACCAAAATCGTAACTGGATTTTTTCACAGTAATGCTGATAACAATGTTAATACACAGTTTGAGTGTACAGCGGGGCGGGGGGAGGGGCATGGGATGGATCTCTGCAGAAATAATGCCGATCTCCATTTTTTTTTCTCTTTCCCGCATTTACAGTGGGGAGGTGCAATCTGTCAGCCTATCAGCAGCGCACACACGGAGCGAAGTGCTTTTCTTCACACAAGCAAGGGCATGTGTCATTGGCAGTGTATGTCACATGTCCTTGCCCTATAAGACCCAGCCATTTTCCACGTCGCCACCATTTTCTCCCTGCTGCAGCTGAGTGTTAGACGGCACTGCTGCTGCTGTTAGCGCTATACTGTGTAACTGAATTGCAAGCAAATTTTCTCTTAAATAGACAGAAAGGTTTAGGGAGTAGGGACTAGTTAGTAATTGCAGCCCTTTTGAGGGCTAGGTTACATCAGTTCCTATCACTTTTTGCCAGGCAGGTCTGTTTTAGTGCTGTGCAAGTGTTTTTCTCAGCATTTGCCTAAATCTAGCTAAGCAAATCCTTTTGGGCATATTAGAAGTGTGTGTTAGTCAGTGGGGTAGCCTATCTGTGTTGCAAGCTACAACATCTGTGTATGTAATACAAATTTTTTACTGCACCTAGCCAAGTAAAACCTTTTGGGCATATTAGCAGTGTGTGTTAGTCAGTGGAGTAGCCTATCTGTATTGCAAGCTACACCACCTGTGTATGTAATACAATTTTTTTACTGCAGCTAGCCAAGTAAAACCTTTTGGGCATATTAGCAGTGTGTGTTGGTCAGTGGAGTAGCCTATCTGTGTTGCAAGCTACACCACCTGTGTATGTAATACAATTTTTTTACTGCACCTAGCCAAGTAAAACCTTTTGGGCATATTAGCAATGTGTGTTAGTCAGTGGAGTAGCCTTTCCGTGCTGCAAGCTACACCACCTGTGTATGTAATAGAATTTTTTTACTGCACCTAGCCAAGTAAAACCTTTTGGGCCTGTAGCACTGTGTGGTACTCAATATATTAGGACATCTATACCAAGCTCCACCAGATTTGAAATTAATAATAATTTTTAGCTGCACCTAGCCCGGAAAATAATTTTTGGCTTAGTAGCAGTGTGTGGTACTCATTGTATTAGGCCATCTATACCAAGCTCCACCAGCTTTGAAAGTAATAATAATTTTTAGCTGCATCTAGCCCGGAAAATAATTTTGGGCTTAGTAGCAGTGTGTGGTACTCATTCTATTAGGCCATGTATACTAAGCTCCACCAGCTTTCAAATTACTAATAATTTTTAGCTGCACATGTTAAACAGAATTCGGAGTCAGGTGGTGGGACAAAAGGAGGTGGAGGAAGTAGAGAAGGAGGAGTTGTGTGCGGAACGGCTAACATCTGCAAGGTCCAGATGGTCGGCAGCACCAAGGCGGCAGGCATGGGAGGGTAGGGGAGAGGGATTAACCAGGGCGCATGGTAGCAGCCAAACTAGTGAGGAAGGTGCAGGAGCCCAGGAAGAAGAGGATACGAACTGGCGATGGGCATGGTAGACTCATCAGATGAGGGAGACCTTGATCACATTTCTGTTGTGCGAGGTTGGGGGGAGAGGGC
Organism: Phyllobates terribilis; assembly: GCF_046119375.1. Taxonomy (NCBI): domain Eukaryota; kingdom Metazoa; phylum Chordata; class Amphibia; order Anura; family Dendrobatidae; genus Phyllobates; species Phyllobates terribilis. The sequence continues at coordinate 1,184,766,403 of NW_027362761.1, read as the reverse complement.
AGAGGAAGGAATCATGATTCTTACCTCGCCACTAACACAACAGGGACTTGGTGCTCCTGGATGCGCAAGACACATGACTGCCTTCTTGCTGCACTACCTGCAACCCTCGAATTGTCAGAATTCAAAATAATCCTGACTACTGGGTTGAAACACTCTTAGATCCCCGGTACAAAAGTAAATTTGACGAAATATTTTCTGCCATAGAAAGGGATTCACGCATGCAGGAGTATCAGCAGAGACTGTTGCAGAATCTTACATGTGCTTTTCCACAAAACACCAGTGGTGCACGTAGTGAATCTCACAGTTCTAACTTACCAAGCATGGGACTGTTGAGCCTTCAGCACTCAAACCGTAACAGAAACACAGTATCTGCTGGTAACAGCAATTTTGCGGAATCCTTTCACCACTTTTTTAACCCATACTTTGCAAGGCCACAGGAGACAAGAAGTCAGACACATAGTCAACGCCTAGAGACGATGATACAAGAGTAGCTCCAAGTGAACATCGAAGCCATGACTGTGTCACCGGACCCTTTCTCTTTTTGGGTTTCCAATCTGGATAAATGGCCGGAGCTCGCCACTGATGCCTTGGAGATCTTGTCATGCCCCGCAGCCAGCGTTCTCTCTGAACGTGTGTTCAGCGCTGCTGGTGGTGTGCTGACAGATAAGCGCACCCTGCTGTCCACTGACAATGTAGACAGACTCACGTTCATAAAGATGAACAAATCATGGATCCGCAAGGACTATTCTACCCCTGTGTCATCCTGGGGAGAGTAAAAGCTTGAGGATTTGTTAAAATCACCTCACCAACCGTTTTAAGCAACTCTGGGGCAATTGATGCCACTTAAGTGGTGTGTGTGCCCCAAATTTTTTGAAAAAATGGAGACTCTTTTTGGAGTCCCCTTGCTGTGTTTTACGTGACGTTGGCATCGTCAATTACAGGTGGGTTGGGTCCCCCCCCCCCTTTTTACCGTAAGAAACTACATACACTATGGCTTGGGGTAACACAGATGGTTGAGTCTGAAGAGCTGCTTACTCAGATGTCTGCTCCAAAGCTTCAGTTTCTGCTAGTCAGCAGAGTAACCCAGCTGCGAAGCAAGCTGCACCGCCTGTGTATCTAATAATGATTTTAACTGCGTCTAGCCTAGGCAGACTGTGGTGACCCCCAACCAAACCCAGACGCTCAGCTCCTTACCGCCCCCCTTTCATTGACAATACAATCATGTAACTCTTACAACTGGATGGGTGAGGATCGGTCACAACTTTATTAACTGTTTATACTCATTACATTAGAAAGGCATTTTATTTCTAAAATAATTCAGCTTGTTGCAGCATGCCCTCTGTCTCCAGTCTCCACAACGGCAAGTTGGCCAACAAGTGTAACTTTCCAATATGTCCTTTCTATTTCCAGGCCACGGAGGATCCTGCGTACTCGTATGCAGGACTCTGACACCCATCCATCACTCTTAACACTTGTTTCACTCCGTCCTGGAGTCCTGACAGGAATATGTCCAGTACAATATGCATTAAGTGAACACAGTTGGGCCATATGAGGCCTGCTTTATCTCCTTCCAGTTGTCCGCCTCTGTCTCTTATAAATTTTGGCATCCAAATATTTATTAGCCGCCTTGTCCGTTCGATGGCCGTGATGTCTCGGGCACCTTACCATACCACTATCGGCACAATCTCTGAAGCGCTCAGTGTCTAGTTTCATTATTGCCATTAGTTATGCGCTCTTTGATAACCTAGGTTATCTTGTGATAACCTTCTCCCGGCCTGTATAACTAAGATGACCGGACCTCTTGCCTCTCTCCCTACCTTGATTACCTCCATTAGTACCTGTGGCCATTGCAGGCCTCTAATACCTCTCCAGTTGAAATATGTGTTATGAAACTCTAATTTCCTCCCGCCTGGGTGGACTTTCGCCCTTTTTTCTGCCCAATATATATACGAGTGGCCTATCACCCTCACTGTTTGCTTAGCGTCACCTGTAAAAGAAACAAACCACGTTAGGATAACAAGTCCGGTCTTATGTATCTCGCCAAACATGTGGATCACTATCTCCCTATCCTCTGAACTTCCGTTTGTGACAGTCCTGCTCTTGCTGCTTCCGTGGCCGTGCCTATGCGGAATGAGTGTGTCCCATAAGCTTTGGGGTGGTTCCCTGCCGATGTTATGCATTTATTAAATATAGCTTGGAACTGGTATCTTGATAATGGCGTTCCATCAATGTGTGATAGGAAGAAATTACTTTGTGATCTGATGGTTATATATGTTTTTACTATTGTTACCCAACTCAGCGTACCATTTGTGGATTGTAGAAGTACCCAAGTGCCCCTGCCCGCTGGAACCGTTTTCGATTTGCGTATGCGGACACGTATTGCATTATTGGCTATGACTACGTCCTGGTGTAATAAGCCTCCACTGGTGTTAATTTTGGATTGAGGGACTAATTCACTTATGCATAGTGTCCCGAAGAAGGCTATCGCAAATACAGTAGATAGTAGTGTTGCTTTGAATTGTGAGTATCATGTTAATGGTGTTAGGGATATGATGTGAGAAATCAGTTTAAGTGACACGGGATGGGACGTCTACACTCCTGACTTGGCTGACCCCTTTTCCACCCTTTTATGGATTGTCTGATGTTGAATCTCTTTGTCACATCTCCCCAATTCAGTAGTTGGAAGTGAAATGCTACTCCGGTCAGTCACTACTGTGCTGACGCCCCTGATATGCCCCTCATCAGTAGCTGGTGGAGAAATTCTATGGTGACTTGTAATCTGGCTTGTTCACATTGGTCAATCCGTCTGCCTGCCACTGTTCCCATGCCTTACCATATGCTTGCCACATCGACAGGGCAACTGACGCTCTGATTAATGGCATCAACTATTCTCCACTAGATCCCATAGGGAGGCTGGGCAACTGTTGCCCGATGGGTGGGCGTTGGGGAGGAGCTCTGTGAAAATCTGCCCATAGAAATTGTGATAAAGCGTTAGCAGCAGCGTTAGACCCCTCAGCATCGTGGCTAGCGTGGACCCATACATTGAGTTTTAGGCACAGGAATGCTAGCCAGCGTAGTAGGCCTAGCACTGGGAGAGACGATGATGCCATATTATTAATGAAGTGTGCTAGGCTGGTGTTTTTTGTTATGAAGAGTATATTTTTGTTAGCCAGGCGCGCGCCCCATATTTCTAATGCTACCACTATTGGAAACAGTTCCAGGACTGTCTGTTTTTTTGTCAGCATTTGTTCTGCCCAATTCAGAGGCCATAAGCTTGTGCACCATTGGTTATTTAGTATCGCTGCATATCCGCCTTATTCTGCCGCCCCAGTGAATAATCTAAGTTGAATGTTGGACTGTTCTGCTGACTTAAATAACGTGTGACCGTTGAATGATTATAAGAAGGTTTTCCACACCTCTAAGTTCGCCGGTAACTGCCTGCTGATTCTGATTGTATGACTCGGTTTAGATCCCCCTTTTGTTGCGGACGATAAATGAAGAGAAAAAAACCCTTCCGACTGGCATCACCCGGCTCGCAAACACGAGGAGACCTAGTAATACTTGCATCTGCTGTAGTGTTACTTTCCATACTGCGCAAAAAACCTAGATCAGGTGTAATGTTTAGGTATTTTGCAAAATAACAGCAAGGAAGTGGTATTTATATATCATGTCCTCCTATGCACCGGTTCAAGGCTGAGTAAATCAGAAATTTAAACACACATACCATGTTAAAATCGTATAGCATAGAAACAATGCATATAAATGTAAATAATACAAAAGAAAAAGAAAAGAAGAAAAATGGAACATATATATAATAATAATCTGTAAATGATCACTCATAATGATACATCAAATCATGTCTGATGTTTAAACCCGCTGGTACACGTGTATTTAAAGTATAAATCCACCAACTTTCTCTATTAAGGAGCTTTCTCCTATAATCATCCACCAAATCTCCACCAATCGCCACGGCCCACGGAGGGGACACCACAGTCAGTGAATCCTTCCTTATTTAGTATTGAGTTTACCAATACTTTGGGCATATTAGCCCAGCTGCGAAGCAAGCTGCACCGCCTGTGTATCTAATAATAATTTTTAACTGCATCTAGCCTAGGCTGACTGTGGGGACCCCCAACCAAACCCAGACGCTCGGCATCTAACCCAGCCAATTATTTGATAGTATTGCTAGTAGCAGAGTCGCATGGGCTCTAAACCTTGCATAGCCTGTGCATTTTTTCAGATCGATAAGGATGACCCAACTCGTGTTATCTGTAACATTTGTCACCAAAAGCTAAGTTGAGGCCAAAAAATCCATAGTTTGAGTACTACATGCATGAAACGTCACACGGATATGAAGCATAGGTTGCAGTGCGAAGCTCACTGTGCTACAATGCGGCCTAGCGGGCCGGGACAACCACCATCTGCCCCACCTGTGTCATTCTGGGGAGACTAAAAGCTTTAGGATTTTGGAAAATCACCTCACCAATCATTTTAAGCAACTCTGGGACAATTGATGCCACTTAAGTGGTGTCTGTGCCACAATTTTGGGAAAAAATGGAGACTCTTTTTGGAGTCCCCTTGCTGTGTTTTACATGACGTTGCCATCGTCAATCCCAGGTGGGTCGGGTCTCCCCCCCCTTTTAACCATAAGAAACTACATACACTATGGCTTGGGGTTACACAGATGGTTGAGTCTGAAGAGCTGTTTACTCATACTATAGCCTGGGAATCAGAGGTCTGCTCCAAAGCTTCAGTGTCTGCTAGTCAGCGGAGTAGCCACCGCCTGTAGATCTAATTAGAATTTTTTTTTTCAAATTCAAGATTTTTTTTTTATTTTTGTGTTGAAAAAGTACAAGAAAATACAATATACATAGTAAAAGGGGTAGTATAACTATAAATCTATGCATAACGACAGTACATTGGGGGGTACAGGGAGGGTTTTCCATCAATATCCAGATCAAGCATGTATTTTTCCATATGAAAGATAGAGAGAGAGGGAGAGGACCACGGCAGAACACCAATCAATAGAGTGCGATTATGATCTTTATTGTGCCGACATCAAGGATAACTTTAGTTGGGGGCTAGATGGTAGGCGTCAAAGTTTTGCAAATCAATCCAATCCCTCAAAATCACACAGTATCTATCAACATCAGCCGGTGAGATGGCAATCAGATGCTCCATCCTATTGAGGAGGGAGATCTCCGCAAACCATTCCTCCACAGTGGGTGGGTCTCTGCTTTTCCAGTGTCATGGAATGACATTCTTAGCCACCTGTATTAGGTAGCCTATTGAAGACCTTTTATAACTACGCTTGCTTATTGGTAACATTGATAAAAGGTGGGCTTCTGGCGTATTAGGGATAGTCAAACCAGTTATTTTCTCAATCATGGGAACCACCTTTGCCGAAAATGCATTTATTATAGGGCATGCCTACCATATGTGTGACATTGTCCCTTCCCCCTCCCCACATCTCCAACATCTATCTGAGACCACTGGATACCATCTATGAAGGACTGCTGGTACCCGGTACCATCTAGAGATAATTTTGAAGGAGGTTTCCTGAGCTTTGGACCCTATTGAGGTTTTATGTGTTAGGAAGAAACATTTATCCCATTGTGAGTCAGAGAAGGACTTCCCCAGTTCCCTTCCCCATGCACCGCAGAATCCTGGCCTATTGTCTGCTACCTGGGCAATGAGGAGTTTATACAGTAGGGAGATGGAGTGTGTAGGGGGTGACAATGATAGGTTAAATTTTTCAAAGTTTGTGAGATCTCTATGAAGATGTGTGCGCTTCTTCACAGTTGAATAGAAGTGTTGTAACTGGCTATATTCAAAATTAGCCTTCGGGGAAGTGGCTCTTCACTGTAGCAAGTCATTGAGTGGGAGCAGCGAAGTATTGGAGATGACATGAGAAAATAATATCGGATGGGATTTATTTGAACCGAGAAATCTATTTGCAGATAGTCCTGGTGGGAAATCTGGATTATCTGAAATCGGGAGCAAGGGGCCCTGGGGGTCGGTTGAGGATAAGCTTTTTTTTTGGGATCTCAAAGCCAAAGCAGTGGCATAAGTACTATATGACATGAGGCCAAGAGAGGGGACAATTAAATGGGCGCACCATGAGAAAGTGGTAAGAGCTTTAGGACAAATGGATTGAGCTATTTTGACCCACAATTTCCTCTCCGAATGAAGGAAGAAGTCCAGGATTCTAGCATGTACTGTCGCCATGTAATACCTTCTACAATCCGGAAGGCTAAGGCCCCCCTTTTGTTTGTGTCTGATCAGAACGTCCCCCCGAATGCATGGACGCCCACTTGCCCAGATAAATCTGCAAAAGCTACTGCGTAGTCTTTTCCAAAAATTTGAGGGAATTACCACGGGAATGGTTTGGAAGAGGTATAAGAGTTTAGGTAGGACATTCATTTTTAGTATATTTATTCTGCCGAACCTGGAAAAATCCTTCACCGGCCAAGAAGTAAGATCTCTATGGCGTTGTTCAATAAAGGGCCCAAAATTAAGATAAAATAGACAGGAGAGGTCTCTATGAATACGAATTCATAAGTATTTGATACCCTGTGAGGGCCAGGCAAAGGCAAAGTTGGACTGGATGGAATCCTGTATGGATTTGGGAAGGGAGACATCAAGGGCCTCAGACTTCGTTGCATTGATTTTAAAATTTGACCATGTACCAAAGAGATCTATTTCAGCCATAACAGCAGTGATGGATATATGTGGTTGAGTGATATATACTAGGACATCATCAGCAAATGCAGAGCACTTGTACTCGGTGCCTCCCACCTCAATCCCCCTAATATTGGGGTTATCGTGAATTGATGAGAGCAGGTGCTCCATCACTAGGATGTATAAGAGAGGGGACAGAGGACATCCCTGCCTTGTCCAATTGGTGATTATGAAAGGTGATGATAATGTTCCATTTATCTTCAGCCTATCTGACGGATTGCGATACAGGGCCATGATTTTGGCTATAAAAGGGTCCCCTACCCCAAGCTTTTTAAGAGAATAATATATGGCGTGCCAGGAGACTCTCTGGAATGCTTTCTCAGCATCCAACGAGAGTATCTAATTACAAAATTTTAACTGCATCTAGCCCAAGCAATATTTTGGGCCTAGTAGCAGTGTCTGCTAGTCAGCGGATTAACCCAGCTGTTAAGCAAGCTACACAACCTGAAGTTTGGACACTTAATTTTTTCAAAGGAAATGGTTCGGGCCCCCGGGACACTCAGAGAAGAGCATCGGGGAGGCATCCCAAGGCACAGGGGCTGGGACTGGCGGTAGGACGCCTTGCAGTGGACCGCCAAGCTCGATCCTTATAAATGCCTTTTAACTGCAGCAGCTTTAGTGGACGCTACTGGAGCTGGAATTCCCGCAGCTGCTGGCATCAGACTTGCCCTCCTATAGATACTTGCAAAAGGATTTAAAGTGTACTCATTCAAATTAGAGAGACAATGTAAATTAAAAAGCTTAGACCTGCCTCCACCGCAGGGGGGCTCGCTCGACCCACCAGCGGACAGGCACCAGTATTGGGAGAGGGGGGCTGGCTGTCAGGGTCCACCGCGGCTCTTGCACAAACCTGGCGACACGGAGGTCGCACGGGCAGGAACGGACTGGCCGTGTCGGCTTCGCACTTTTTTGGATTTAGAAGGGCATGACATGCCTATATCTGTGTCTACCCCTCCTTTTACTCCTCCATCTCTTTTCTTTTCGCATGACTATATGTGCTTGTCACTTTTCCATCTGTTAGTTGTGTCTTCTGAGCAGTTGGACACCTTTGAAGTGTTTTCTATGTGTTTTCTATGTGTTTCTATGTGTTTTTGTTTGCCTGCCATTGGTTTTAACGGTGTTCGAAGGTGTTCGACGAACAGTTCGACGAGCAGTTCGGCGAGCATACGGGTGTTCGACGAACCGAACCGAACTCGAACACTACGGGGGTGGCTCAACACTAATAAAGAATAAACATTTTTTTTGCTATTTTGATATTTGGGGATCTTGTTCTTGTTTAGGATTTGCATTTATCTTGTGACTTACTGTGATCATATATTGGCCTCTTTAGGCTCATTGCCGGATGGAGCAGTAACATCTCCCGATGTGACTGTTCTATAAGTGACATTCTAATGATGGATTAAGGCGTGGGACAGTATGTCGGACGGATGAGTATTATGGCTGTTTATTATTTTTCTTTTTTTACAGGGGACAAGGACATCGGGGATTAGGTGTTAGGTGAGAATAATTGTGCTTGTTATTTTTAAATAAAAAAGTAAAATAGTGTTTTTTTTATTTCAAATAGAGGATTTTTTTCTGTCTGTTTCTTTATTTCACAAATTTTATTGTAGGCTTAGTTATCAGCTCTCAGGGGCCCCAGAAATAGCTCATCAATAAGATGCTACAAATCTGGTGCTTAGCATCCACTCTTCCCACTTGCCCTGTGGCGGTGTAAAGTGGAGTAATAGGGTTGGGGTTCATGTCAACCTTGTATTGGCAGCTAACATGAAGCCCAGACGTTAGTAATGGAGAGGTGTCTATAAGACATTACTGACCCATAGTTAAATTTGTGAAATAAATCCTTTATTTTAAACAAAAAAACACACTTTTACTTTTTTATTTAAAAATAACAAGCACAGTTATACTCACCTAACACCTAATCCATGATGCCGCTGTACCCTGTAAAAAAAGAAAAATTACAAACAACCTTAATATTCACGCGTCCGACATTCTGTCCCACACCTTAATCCATCATTAGAATGTCACTTATAGAACAGTCACATCGGGAGCTCATCAGCTGATGAACTCATGTGACCTCACTTACAGCAGCTCAGCACCATACACTGTGGGAGTGTTTACGCTCCTGTCAGTGTATCGCCGGCTGCCCGATGTGACTGTTCTATAAATGAGATCGGCGTGGGACACTCTCGATTACCTGGATTATGATGGATAGCTGAGGAATATGGTAGTTTATTATTTTTTCTTTTTTACAGGTGACATGGGTATTGGGGATTAGGTGTTAAGGTGAGTATATGTTTTTTTTTTTTACAGGGGACAAGGACATCGGGGATTAGGTGTAGGTGAGTATACTGTGTGTTTTATTTTTATTTGAATATTTATTTATTAAATTTTTTTTTTTACTTTGAGCACAGGTATCGGCTAATGAGACTACTCCTCCCATCAGCGGTGCCCTCGCTTGCTGTTTACAGTGACAGCAAGCTTCAGTTGATGGGGGTCGTAGTCTCATTAGCTGATACCTTTTACCCGCAGTAAGCCTTTTACCGCGGGTCACAGTCACAGCTGCGGGATCACGCTGACATCTGACAGCATGATTCCGCAGCACTGTGACAGGCAGTAACAATGTTACCTCCGATCAGAGCCCCTGTTTTCCATGCTGTCACGCAGATGATAGCCTGGGAAATCACTGATGTTCGGTTCGGATGAATTTTGCTGACTTTGAGTAAAAATGCTAGGTGGTCCGAACACAAACTCGAATGTGCAATGTTCGTGCCTAATTTGAGATTGTCAAACGTTTTCCGAACATGTTCACTCATCTCCACTCATTACATTGTGATGTCTCATCATGCCAACATCATGATGCAATGTCACTGAATAGGCCTCATTCATGGTCAAGACCTTGGGGCAATGCATGCTGTGACGTAACAAGGCAACATCACAATTTTTTTAGCCCTGGTCAGTGCCGAGGGGCTGAAGATGTTGGAATATGGTGGGAGAAGGCACCTGAAGTCTAAATTAGAGCAGAAATTAGCTCTGCAACTTGATCTGTAAGAGATAGGATAAGGCAAGTGTAATTTTTACAGTTTATTTTAAACTTCTTCCGGTTCTGTAGAATTCAGAAAAGTCACCTTTTCACATACATGAATTAGGCAAAATTTGGATTCACTTGACCCCACTGGGTTCCTACGGTGCAATACATGTCATCGGTGAAATACACGTCAGAGGCCGGCACCTGGCGTCGGCATATCAGTCACTAGTGGTGCACGGCATAGACGTCATGCACACTGATGTCACACTGAAGTCTGCTACAGAAGCGTATGCCGCACGTCGTAAAACCAGACGAAGGTAAGAAGAATTGTTTACTTTTTTATTTACTATATTAGAAATGAGTGGCAGAACATTATACCAGGATGTTATACCAAGAAGGGGCCCAGAATAGGGAGCATTATACAAGGAAGGAGACCAGGATGGATGGTCATTATACCAGGAAGTGGCCCAGGATGAAGAACATTACACCAGGAAGGTGCCCAGGATAGGGGTCATAATACCAGGAAGGGGCCTAGCATGAGAGACATTATGACAGGATGTGGGCCACGATGGTGGAGATTATTACAGGAAACAGTCAGGACATGGGGGGCGAATATGCATGTCATTATAGGATCTAGAATGTTACGTGGGGCCATACATCTGTCCAACCTGCAGGTGGTGGTCCAGGTCCAAATTTTGTATCCGGGCTCATCAGACTCTAGTTACGCCACTGTTAATAGCCATTGTGTCATGGTTTACTGATCTCATTGGTACCAGCCTGAAGATACTCTCTGTCCACTCGTAACTGGATCTCTGGTGGTTTAGCTCCTACCAGACGGGATCTACCCATTACGGTATATCTTGAGGTTCATCATTATATATAAATGTAATGGAGTATTTTTTCGACACAGTAGACATATGAGAAGCTCTGTCTCTGTGCCACTGCATTCGTTTTTAGGTTGGCGCGGAAGAACACCTGTGATTACAGAGCTGTTGTTAAGCTTTATTTTAATTAACATGTAATTGTATGATGCAGATCTCTAAGGAAATAAACATTCTGTCAGACAACAAACACCGTGGTTTAGCTTCCATGTGCCGCTGGAAGACGCAGCTTTCAAAATCCTATGTTCTATACTTTGGGTTTTCTTCTCCCGTCTTATTCTCGGCTCTGCAATATCCCTTAATCTGAGTAATCCATTCATGTGGAGGACTTTAGTAATTAAATTTAGTTTAGAAACCTACCTGCAATGAACCTTGTTGAGCATTTGATAACTGGTGAATATTAAGTAGGATGCTTAGCGGTGCACCTGCAAGAACGTGGATTGTAAATAGTTATTAACGTTCAAGGACAGCAGGAACGCAACTCGTTACTTGCCTAAACGTAAGTGCACCCAGCTCTGGAGGCCCTGAAGTATCTCAGAACTCCCTGTGGTGGCTTTATCTTGTAGCTTCTTGGGGTTTTCTTAGTATGACTTTATTTAAAACACAGTTTTCTTCTTTACATCTTGTTTACCACTGCCGATGTTCTGATCTGGCCACTTGACCTTACCGGCTCACATAATATAGTTAATTTGATTATTTGCTGTACATTACCATATATTGTATAACCTGATTGATTGTTCCCCCAGTGAATATGTCATCAGTGCACAGATACATAAACTGTGGCAGAGCATCCGACAACTAATTCCTGCGCATGTGCCACCTAACATAGAGCATGCGCAAACTATTACCGTGCAGCCATTTGTCCAAACCAATGGTTCTGATTTACTTGCACAAACTACACACGAAAAAGTCTTAACAACTCGAAGAGGCAAAAGTCAATGTATGGAAACTGCTCAGCCGTTAGGTAGACATGAGGCATCCTCCTAACACTGCTGTAAAACATCACAATACACATCACAGTTTGTACCAGACAACATTACAGCTGAGATGCTGCAGAACCTCATAATACACCTCAGCTGCTGCGGAACCTCATAATACACCTCAGCTGCTGCAGAACCTCATAATGCTCCTCAGCTGCTACAGATCATCATTATACACCTCAGCTGCTGCAGAACATCATAATACACCTCAGCTGCTGCAGAACCTCATTATATACCTCAGCTGCTGCAGAACCTCATAGCACACCTCAGCTGCAGCAGAACCTCATAATACACAACCAGCTGCTGCAGAACACCTCATTATACACCTCAGCTGCTGCAGAGCATCGTGATACACCTCAGCTGCTGCAGAACATCATTATACACCTCAGCTGCTGCAGAACCTTATTATACACCTCAGCTGCTGCAGAACCTCATAATACACAACCAGCTGCGGCAGAACACCTCATTATACACCTCAGCTGCTGCAGAGCATCGTGATACACCTCAGCTGCTGCAGAACATCATTATACACCTCAGCTGCTGCAGAACCTCATCATACACCTCAGCAGCTGCAGAACCTCATAATGACCTCCAGCAGGCCACAAATGTGCATGTGTCTGCACAAACGGTTAGAAACTGACTCCATGAGGGTGGTATGAGGGCCCGACGTCCACAGATGGGGGTTGTGCTCACAGCCCAACACCATGCAGGGCGCTTGGCATTTGCCACAGAACACCAGGATTGGCAAAATCGCCACTGGCACCCTGTGTTCTTCACAGATGAAAGCAGGTTCACACTGAGCACATGTGACAGATGTGACAGAGTCTGGAGATACCGTGGACATCCTTCAGCATGACCGGTTTGGCAGTGGGTTAGTAATGGTGTGGGGTGGCATTTCTTTGGAGGGCCGCACAGCCCTCCATGTGCTCGACAGAGGTAGCCTGACTGCCATTAGGTACCGAGATGAGATCCTCTGACCCCTTGTGAGACCATATGCTCGTGCGGTTGGCCCTGGGTTCCTCCTAATGCAGGACAATGCCAGACCTCATGTGGCTGGAGTGTGTCAGCAGTTCCTGCAAGATGAAGGCATTGAAGCTATGGACTTGCCTGCCCATTCCCCAGACCTGAATCCAATTGAGCACATCTGGGACATCATGTCTCGCTCCATCCACCAACGTCACGTTGCACCACAGACTGTCCAGGAGGAGATCCCATAGGAGACCATCTGCAACCTCAGCCGCAACCACATCAGGAGCATGCCCAGGCATTGTAGGGAGGTCATACAAGCACATGGAGGTCACACACAATACTGAGCCACATTTTGACTTGTTTTAAGGACATTACATCAAAGTTGGATCAGCCTGTAGTGTGTTTTTCCACTTTAATTTTGGGGGTGACTCCAAATCCAGGACTCCATTGGTTAATAAATTTGATTTCCATTGATGATTTTTGTGTGATTTTGTTGTCAGCACATTCAGCTTTGTACAGAACAAAGTATTCAATGAGAATATTTCATTCATTCAGATCTAGGATGTGTTATTTGAGAGCTCCCTTTATTTTTTTAAGCAGTGTATATATGTATACTGTGACTCAGTGCAACCTAAGAAGAAGCACACAATATATAATACTGTAACATTTACCATGCATAGCATAAGAATAAAATAGACTGCACAGGTTACAGTAACCTGTACATCATACACCACACTAGACTATTACTCCAGCATACTACTATAGCAAGAATCACAAAAAAGCATTACAAGTTGTGATAGGGAAAAAGGGACGGGAAATCAAAGACCCAAAGCTTTATGGAGCTACAACAACTAGTGATGAGCGAGCACTAAAATGCTCGGGTACTCGTTGCTCGGGTCGAGAAAATTGGAATACTCGGGTGCTTGACCCGAGCAAAGAGCCCAATGTAAGTCTATGGGAAACTCGAGCATTTTTCAGGCGGCTCCCCCTGGCGGTCTGAAGAGGGCCTAAAAATTGCCCAAATCGATGGGAATAGTGCTCAAATGACATGGGAACAGCATGGGGAAGACCCCTGGAAGCATCTCTGACTCCCAGATCACTGCCGTCAACAACGTTGTCAGAATATTACGCCACTTTAACAGATTCACAATAAAACATACCAAAACAAAACCAAAATGGATTTTCCTGGGAAATATATTAAAGAACATCCTTTCCAGGGTAATGACTTGTATATAAGGAAAAATAAATAACCAAAACCAAAAATACTCCTTCACACCTTGGCTATGTTCACACATAGCGTTTTTGATGCATTTTTTGCACTTTAGCATTGCTTTCAACAAAGACAAGTGCATTCACTGGGAAATGTCATTTTAACATTTTACAATCTTATCTGGCCATGTGGTGTGTGACACATCATCAGACACATGCATACAGTGCTGAAAAGACATGGGAACAGCATGGGGAAGACCTCTGGAAGCATTTCTGACTCCCAGGTCACTGCCTAAAAGTGTGCCCATCATAAGTGATCCTTGGCGCATGCGAAGATGCCTCCCGCCATGCACCTGTCGTTGCAGACTTGCAACAATCACCGTCCACGTCCTTGTCACAGTGCAGCGTTCAGTTGTCCCTACCCCATTCCTTAGAATGCAAGTGCAAGTTTGCAGCCAGCCACCCTCCCAGCCACAGGCTGCAATACTATACTGTCAAATTTTTGACAGCTGCTTGCACTTGAAATGTGGCCTTTTAGGCTCGTGGAGGTGGAAGCTTTTCATAGCCTCATGCCGGCGGCGGCCGGGTGTCCATACTCGGTCCCCAGCCGCCACTGTTTCTCTTGGTGTCGTCTCTGCCTTCCACAAGCACGGGTCCCACAATATTACCCGTGCCCTCCCAGTGCACTTACTGGGAAGGATCGCCTAACCACAAACACGTGGACAGGTGAATGTGGCCAGGGAGGGTATGGAGCCAGTTCACAGCTTTTTTTGCTGAGTTGAATTTCACCACAGCCATATTCTTTAGCTTGGTGAAAGGACTTGGGAGACCATATCTACCCACCTGTCATTTCTCCCAGGAAGTCCTCTAAAGCTGCTTTCACTTGAAATGTGGCCTTGTAGGCTCGTGGAGGCGGAAGCTTTTCACAACCTCATGCCAGCGGCTGCCGAGTGTCCATACTCGGTCCCCAGCCGACACTATATTTCCTGGTATCGCCTCTGACTTCCTCAAGCACGGGTCCCACAACATTACCTTTCCCTCCCCTGTGCACTTACTGGGAAGGACCGCCTAACCACAAACACGCGGAGAGGTGAATGTGGCCAGGGATGGTACGGAGCCCGTCCACAACTTTTTTTTATGAGACTTGTATTTAGCTTGGTGAAAGGACTGGAATAGAGGGAAACCATATATACCCTGGGTGTCATTTCTCCCAGGAAGTCCTCTAATGCAGCTTGTTGCAGAAACAATGGCAGCCCGTCCAACATCAACTCACACTTGTCGGTGTGGCTTTGACACAAAACATCTTTCTTTGCGCATTTAATTTCATGAATACAGAGTTGGACAATGGCCTGATCTGCAAAGCAGTTTAAGAAATAACATGCATAAGCATGTCCGATCCACATTAAAAAAGCAGCCATAGAGTGTTCGGGAACCTTCCCCCACACTTTTCTTAGCCAGGGCTGCTTCTCGGCAGGGTGGGATGGGCCCACCAGAGAACGATAGACTCATCCGGTGGGCCCTGGATTCTCCTTCACGAGAGTTCATAGTGCCGAGGTGAGGCCATGATGATGATAGAGGCCACCATCTGCTTAGTTTTCAGTTACTTGGAATGCAAGCGCAAGCATGCAGCCAGCCACCCACCCACCCACAGGCTGTAGCACTAAACTGCCAGACTTCAGGGCAGCTGCTTGCAGTTGAAATATGGCCTTTTAGGCTCATGGAGGCGGAAGCTTTTCACAACCTCATGCCGGCAGTGGCCGGGTGTCCATACTTGGTCCCCAGTCGCCACTATTTCTCCCGGCATCGTCTCCGCCTTCCACAAGCACGGGTCCCACTACATTACCCCTGCCCTCCCCAGTGCACTTACTGGGAAGGACCGCCTTACCACAAACACGTGGACAGGTGAATGTGGCCAGGGATGGTACGGAGCCAGTCCACAGCTTTTTTTGCTGAGAGTTGTATTTAGCTCGGTGAAAGGACTGGCATAGAGGGAAACCATATCTACCCTGGGTGTCATTTCTCCCAGGAAGTCCTCTAATGCAGCTTGTTGCAGAAGCAATGGCATCCCATCCAACATCAACTCGCACTTGTCGATGGTACTTTGCCACACACATATCTTTCTTTGTGCATTTAATTTCATGATAACAGAGTTGGGCAATGGCCTGATCTCCAATGCGGTTTGGGAAATAACATGCATAAGCACGTCTGATCCACATTAAAAAAGCAGCCATAGAGTGTCCAGGAACCTTCCCCCACACTTTTCTTAGCCAGGACTGCTTCTCGGCAGGGTTAGACGGTCCCACCAGAGAATCCTCTGGTGTGCCTTGGGTTCTACCTCTGGAGAGTTCATGATAGTGCTAACTTTGCAGCTGCTATCAAGAAAAACATTGTGCCTTCCCGAGGATTTGATTTTGAGGGCTCTTGAGCAGGGGAGACAGGTGAGCCCTCAGAATCAAATCCTCTGGTGGGCACAATGTTTTTCAATCTGAAACAGCTTCTCAGTGGGAGTTGTATTTCACCACAGCCATATTCTTTAACTCGGTGAAAGTACTGGCATAGAGGGAAACTGTATCTACTCTGGCTGTCATTTCTCCATCACCTGGTTCCGCCCATTGTCACACACGACCATGCCTGGCTGTATGTTCAGCAGTGAGAGCAACACATCAGGCTGCTGTGTTACAGCTTTCAACAACTCTGCAGTGCTGGGCGGTTTGTCAATTAAGCATTAAGCATGTTATCTTCAGCACAGCTTGTTGCCACTTGGCCAAGGCAGTGCTGCAGTGCTTTCAGCTTGTGACTGATGTGGTCATTTTGGAGATGGAGGAGGAGGTGCAGGAGCTGAACAATGTGATTATATTGAGGTTAAATTGGTGACACTGTTTTTTATATTAAAGAAAGAGTCTATTGTTTTGTTTTTTTTACGTTATTTTTTAAGACAAATGCATTCACCGGGAAATGTCATTTTATCATTTTACAAACTTATCTGGCAATGTGGTGTGTGACACATCATCAGACACATCCTGTTTTATTTATGATGGAGGGACTCTGAAAGTCATAAAGCCTATTTTTATAGGGCCATCAGACAGCCCTTACTATTCTTAAAAGGCCATCAGTCGGCCCTCGCTATTGTTAGAGAGCCATCAGTCGGCTATGCTTTGTTGTTCCCATTATTAACAAGTGCGTCTCCTATACTGTTATTGCGTATCCAGTGACTGAAAGGGCTGCCAAAAATTTGGATGCAACCCAATACTCCTTTGAAGAGACATAGAGGAGGGTCTCAGTAAAAATTTTTTTCCCATTATAAAGGAGCAAGTCTCCTATAGTGGTAATGCCCATGCTGTGACTGCAAGGGCTGCCAAAATGTGGGAAAAACCCCACTAAGAATTTTAAGACACATAGAGCAGGGCCACAGTAACGGCAAATTCCCATTAGAAAGGAGAGAGTCTGCTATACAGTTATAGGGTATGCAGTGACTCCAACGGATCACCAATTTTAGGAAAAAACTCACTAAGAATTTAAAGACACATAGAGCAGGGCCACATTAATGACAAATTCCCATTAGAAAGGAGAGAGTCTGCTATACAGTTATAGGGTATGCAGTGAGTCCAACGTCTGACCAATTTTAGGAAAAACCCCACTAAGAATTTAAAGACACATATAGCAGAGCCACATTAACGACAAATTCTCATTAGAAAGGAGAGTCTGCTATACAGTTAAAGGGTATGCAGTGAGTCCAACAGCTGACCAATTTTAGGAAAACCCCCACTAAGAATTTAGAGACACATAGCGCAGGGCCACAGTAACAAGGTACAACATGTTCCCATTAGAAAGGAGAGGGTCTGCTATACAGTTATAGGGTATGATTAAAGAAGGAGAAGCAAGGAGCAGAATGGCAAACAACAATAGAAATTTTTAATTATTAATATTCAATGAATTAGCATCACATAATAAATAGTATACAATATAATCTCAGCATGGATAAACAGGGGTGTATGATATCAGAACCACCCAGCACTCAATAGCTCAAACCCCCGTGACCATTGCATTAAAGGTTGAAACAATGGGATGGGAAGGAGAAAGGCAAGGCAAACCAGAAAACAGGTGAATACATAAAGACTAAGGGGATTAATAATATACGGTTATGGGCATCAATCTGCCATGATAACGGAAACTCATAGTCGATGAGTAGTAAATACCTTGCCAAAAGCTGATAGAGAGCGCTGGAACAATAAGGATGCATGGGAAACAATGCCTCATAATGCCTCAACGTGTGTTTCGCCCAAAAAACATTGGTCTTTCACAAGAGGCTTGAGGCCAGTTATAGGGTATGCAGTGAGTCCAACGGCTGACCAAATTTAGGAAAAACCCCACTAACAATTTAAAGAGACATAGAGCAGGGCCATAGTAATGACAAATTCCCGTTAGAAAGGAGAGAGTCTCACATAGTGTTGGCCTATGCAGTGAATGCAAGGGCTGCCATAAAAATTGGAGGCACTTCAAGGCCACTTGGAAGAGAAGTGGAGGAGGGCCTCATAAAAAAAATGTTCCCATTAGAAAGGAGCGGGCCTCCTATACTTGTAACGCCCATGCATGCACTAAGTGTATGGGCTGACAAACATTTACCCCTGAAGGGTATGCATGAACATACTGTATAAAAAAATTTTTTTACGGGCATCATAAACACCCTTTAAAAAAATTATGTGGGTGTTGTATCATGGACCACGGTCACCCTGGTGATATGGTGGTGGAGGATGAGGAGAAGGAGGAGGACAAGAGCAAATAGCCAAAATCAGGAAGCGTATACCCATATGTGGCTGTAAAAAGGTGCATGAGAATACACCTCCAAGAAAAGACACTGGATTTGAGTTTATGTTACGCTGCTCTCATTCGGTGGTGTTGAGAAGTCTGGCCCAATCCAGCCCTTGTTCATTTTTATAAGAGTCAGCCTTATCAGTTATAATTCCACCAGCGGCACTAAAAACCCGCTCTGATAAAACGCTGGTGGCAGGGCAGGCCAGGATCTCCAAGGCATAGAGAGCCAGTTCATTCCACGTATCCAGCTTGGATACCCAATAATTATAAGGCACAGAGGAATCACAGAGGACGTTGGTATGGTTGGCAAGGTACTCCCTCAGCATCTTCCCAAACTTTGCACTCCTTGTGAGAGTACCCCACGCCTCAGGGCCTGTGGGATGGGAGGGTCTGAGAAAACTCTGTCAGAACTTTGACTGTGTTCCCCTGCCTCTGCTGGATTGAAGTTGTGTCTCTCTTGCCTGTACTACTTGGTTGTCCAGCGAAGTGTGCTCTTTCCGCCAACGTTTTCAGATGGGAATATTTTTAATAGCTCCGCAACAAGGGCTTTCTGGTACAGCCTTATTTTGTAGACCTGTGCGCCTCAGGAATAAGAGATATAAAGTTCTCCTTGTAGCGTGGGTCTAGAAGTGTCACCAACCAGTAATGACTGTCACCCAAAATTTTGAGAACGCGAGGGTCATGGGAAAGGCAGCGTAACATAAACTCAGCCATGCGTGCCAAACTACTAACAGGCAAGACTTCCGTGTCCTCACCAAGAGGATGACAGACCATGCTCTCCTCCTCTTCCTCCTCTCTGTCCTCTGGCCATCCACGCTGTAGGACAACTGTGCAGGTAGTACCGTGTATAGTGCATGAAACTAGCTCCTGTCCTTCCTCCTCCTCCTCTTCTTCATTGTCACCCAATCCACGTTGGGATGAGATGAGGCTGGGCTGTGTGTAATCACCCTGTATGCTTCCTTACTCCATCTCATCGTGCTCCGCCTGCAATATATCCTCTTTGATCGTGAGCAGAGAGCGTTTCAGAAGACAGAGAAGCAGGATGGTGACGCTAATTATGGCGTCATCGCCGATCACCATCTTGGTGGAGTCCTCAAAGTTTTGGAGGATGGTACATATGTCTGACATCCATGTCCACTCCTGAGGTCTTATATGTGGAGTCTGAACAGAATACAGACGGCCTAGTTGATGCTGATACTCAACAACTGCCCTCTTCTGCTCACAAATCCTTCCCAACATCTGCAGTGTAGAGTTCCAATGCGTGGGGACATCACACACCAGTATGTGAGCCAGAAGCTGCAAACACTGCTGAAACACGGCAAGGGCGGCGAAAGCTGTAGCTGACTTTCTAAAATGGACACACAGGCGGCGTACTTTAACAAGCAGATCCGGCAGCTCCGGGTGGGATTTGAGAAACCGCTGAACCATGAGGTTAATCACATGGGCCAGGCATGATATGTGTGTTAGCTTGCCTAGCCTCAGAGCCGCCACCAGGTTCCGGCCATTGTCACACACGACCATGCCTGTCTGTAGGTTAAGCGGTGTGAGCCACAGATCTGCCTGCTCTTTCAGAAATGTCCACAACTCTTCAGCATTGTGTGGTTTGTCACCTAAGCATATTAGCTTCAGCACAGCCTGTTGCTTCTTGGTCGAGGCAGTGCTGCAGTGCTTCCAGCTTTTGACTGATGTGGTAATTTCGGAGATGGAAGCTGAGGAGGATGAGGAGCAGGAGCTGTAGTCCGTGGGGGCAGCCCTGATTGACCTATGGCCTGCAATCCTTGTCTTCGGGAGTACATGTTCCTTCCCAAGGTCCGCCTGGGTTAACCCAGTGTGCCGTCAGCGAGATGTACCATCCCTGCCCACAATCACTTGCCCACGTGTCCTTGGTTAGGTGGATTTTCCCGGTAACTGCATTGTTGAGGGCACAGCTAATGTTTTGGGATATGTGCTTGTGTAATGCGGGGACGGCACACCGGGAGAAATAGTTGCGGCTGTGGACCGAGTACCGAGGGATGGCCGCCGCCATCAGGTTGCGGAATGCTTCCGTTTCCACGAGCCTCAAAGGCAGCATTTCCAGCGCAAGCAGTCGTGAAATGTGAGAATTTAGTAGTGTGGCCTGTGGGGCGTTGGATGCATATTTGCGCTTGCATTCCAAGGACTGGGGTATGGACAACTGAACGCTGTGCTGGGACAAGGACATGGACGTGCTTCCTGATGCTGCTACTTGAGAGTGCGCAATGACAGGAGCAGGGCAGGAGGCATCTTCACATGCACCATGGACAGGGGATTGGCTTGCATGCACAACAGCGGAAGAAGCAATGGTGTCACCTGTAGACACTGTTCCTGGACCTTGGGGTTCGGCCCACAAAGTCGGGTGCTTTGCTGCCATGTGCCTGATCATGCTGGTGGTGGTAAGGCTGGTCGTTTTGCCACCCCTGATGATGCTGCCCTGGCAGGTGGTGCAAATAGCCTTTTTGGGGTTATCGGCAGAGTCTTCAAAAAACAACCAGACTAACCTAACAGTTGTACTGGCAACTTCCATCATGTTGGTGTTACGGGGAACGGTTGCCTGCCTTCTGTCTGTGGCCACCACACTGCTTCTTCCTGCCTGTTGTGGTGATCTGCCTCCCTCCCCCTGTGTGCTGCTGTCC
This sequence comes from Phyllobates terribilis, assembly GCF_046119375.1. Taxonomy (NCBI): domain Eukaryota; kingdom Metazoa; phylum Chordata; class Amphibia; order Anura; family Dendrobatidae; genus Phyllobates; species Phyllobates terribilis. The sequence goes on along the minus strand of NW_027362761.1, from coordinate 1,184,745,135 downwards.
TCGCTCTGCGTGTCCTCATGCCAGGTTGGGTTAGTTACTATATCATCCACCACCTCGTCTTCCACTTCCGCACCCTGGTCCTCCTCCTGATTTTCTGGCAATTGTGTCTCTTCACCATCCACCTCTTGTGACACTTTCCCACCGTCGATCTCCTCTTGCCCCCCTTCAATAGACTGGGCGAGAGGCCCGAATCTATAAATGGAAAAGTGAACAGCTCTTCAGAGTGTCCAAGTGTGGGATCAGTTGTCTGCGGGCACTCGGCATGGTGGGAGGAAGGAGGATCAGGGTGAGAAATATGCGGTCCAGACTCACGGCTACTGAGACCTGACCGTGTGGAAGACAGGGTGGTGGTGGTGGTTAAGTGACTGGAAGCATTATCCACTATCCAACCCACAACCTTTTGACACTGCTCTGGGTTCAATAGTGGTGTGCTGCGGTCCCCTAGAAATTGGGAAAGGAAGGTCAGGCAAGAAGATGTGGGTGTTTGTTGTGGCACAATTTCAGCTTGACCACGGCCTTGTCATCGGCCTCTGCATGCACCATTACCATCACGTCCTGTTCCCCATCCCTTGCCATGTGCCTTGCCCATTTTAAATGGAGGACAGTATCTTCCACGCTGACTACAAATAACTAAGTTTGGAGCAAACTTATATGTGATCCTTGTGATGGAGAAAACAGAGTTTTAAATACCTGGCCTGTAGGTAAGTAGTTTGAACTGCAAACTGGTGAGAATTGCTTCACTGACACACTGAAAGAAATTTTTAATGCAGGCCAGAAATGGCAGTATTTTCTGACAACATATATGTGATACGTTTGATGGAGAAAACACGGTTTTAAATAGCTGGATTTTTAGCGCTGTAATTTGGTAAGGACCTGGCTGTATTCTGCAGTGCCAACAAGCAAATGGCGCAGAAAAACCGTGCTCTCTGGATTGCTTTTTAAGCAAACAATGAGGCTTAAAATCCAAAAAAAAGTATTCCTGGCCCCTGAGACCTGGGCCTTTGTATAGAAATATCTAACAGCAGCAGAAGGCAGAATTGGAATGGAGCCTCTTGTTCTATGTGCACTGCAGTCTGCTATATACCCTGCTGGCCTGCCTATATACACTGCCTGCCTGATATCTCTACAGAAGGATTAGTTATTCCTCAAAAGGACTGTTTGTTAAGATGGATATTTGTAATGTACATTTTTTCTCCCTACACTACCTAATGCACAAGCAAATCTCTCCCTGACACAGCAGCAGCTCTCCCTACACTGTCTGATTCCGGAGTGACTGTGACGAGCATGGCGTCGCCAGGTCTGATATAGACCTGATGACGCTGTGCGGCCAGCCAATCACTGTAATGCCACAACCAACATGGCTGTGGCATTACGGTGAGTGGCAGGTAATCCCTGCATGTTGATTGGCTCTCTAATGAGCGTCAAACATGCAGGGATGATGCCCAAGCTCCCGCCGAGCAACCCTGGAAATACTCGGCGAGCACCGAGCAGCTCGAGCAGTGAGATGCTCGGGCGAGCACGAGCAGTAGCGAGCATGCTCGCTCATTACTAGCAACAACCCAAAAAGGGAAGAAGAGGGGTTTAATTTTTTTCTTCATCATCATCTGGACTGTGCAAGATGGACGATTCTCTGGGCAGTCTTTGGAGCACCTTGTGGGAATTCTGGATGGACATTCTCAACCTCTGTAACATGGGCCAGTTCCAACCAAGCCAAACAGCATCCTTCAAACAGTGCATAAGTTGCCAGGCCTCCTTTGTAATCCCAACAGAATTCAGCACAAGAAATGGTTAGTAATGTACCGAGTGCTACTACTCCACCTGGGTACAGAGTCTTTGTGTTCATGTCCATGGCATCCAAAGCAGCAAGTATAAAAGATGTGCAAAGATGATTCCTCCATGAAGAGACTTATTTTGCAGTACGGGGTTTGTGACCGTGCATGAATGACTGGACTGGCTGTCTATCCTATGTCACCATCCAAGGCAAGTCTATGTGCCCATTGGTCAACTGCTAGAAGACACATTAGGATATATAGTCTTTACAGTGTTGACAAGGGGCGCTGGTATAGATCCCATCAAGTTCTTAGTTATGATGAGCTTATTTATCATCTTGGGTTTTCAGAAGTTGCACTTAAGTACCTCCAGTAAGTATTCCCTCAAAAAAATCGAACCACAGTATTATAGAACCATGGAGTTATCCAGTTGTAAAAGCAGGAGCTGTTTCATTTGTCACCACTGAGCCTCCATGACAAGTAACATAGATAGAAGTGAGACATAGCCCTGCTCGCAGAAGTTTTCTTTAGACCACGGTCCCACTATCAGTATTTTTTCAGTATTTGGTCAGTATTTTTTCTCAGGAGTAGGAGCCAAAACCAGGTGAGGAGCAATCAGAGAAAATGTATAATAGAAACAAGGGCATCAATTCAGCATTTATCACCCACTCCTGAGAAAAAATACTGACCAAATACCGATTGTGGGGCCGTGGCCTAACTTGAAGACTCGGACGAAGACAATGACACACAAACAAGGTCTACAGGAGGCTGGGGATATTCAGAATGCTCTTAAGTTAAGCTCCTTACATGGTAGTCTGCTTCACTCTGTCCATTTTGGAACAACAAACAAAGGAAAACACATCCTAGTGATGGCCCTGCAAGTTGTGGCTAGATGGGACCATGCCTGTGCAGTCTACTGGAACTGAAGCAAAAGTTCATGTCTCAGGACTAGGGCTTTACCCTCAATAGTGAGATGTCCTAAATCATTATGGTGGTATAAAATCCTCATAATACTGTTACGGATGTCATAATCATTTTCTAGATGCTCGAAATGCTCATTCTGAAAATGATATGAGGATAAGTTTGAAAGTGAAGTAGGAAACAGGAGGTGGAGATGTTGTTACTGGAGGTTGTGGTGACACAGCTAAAACTAGTTAATGGTCAGCATGGAATAATGATTTTTTACCTCCAAACATCCACATATCTACAATTATTTTTACCTACAACAGCACATTGCTGTACGTTTTGCTGGTCTACTCTGTGGGTTGATGTGTATGTTTAATTAAAGGTAATTATCAGTATAGTTGCAATCACAGCATATAGTTGCATTTTCCATCTTATTGTTGTGACAAGGTTCGCATGATTACACAATATGTGTTTTGCACAGAAAGTAGGAAATCTAAAATAATAATTAGTCCCTGTTTTTCACATTTTGCAGAATAAGTTCTACTCAATCACACTTCAGCATCATGAAAATTATCTTATGATTAGTGATAGGCGGGCTTGTGGTTGTTCTGGTCCATCAGGTTTGGCCGAACTTTAATAAAAGTTTTGGTTCCGGTACCAGAACAGTACCCGAACTTGAACCCAGACCCCATTCAAATGAATGGGGGGCCTGAACATCCAATATTTCCCATGCTGTCATCTGTGTGATAGCTCGGGAAACACCGGCTCAGATGGGCGGTATGTTCGTTACCACTAGTCAGAGCGCTGTGGTTCCCGCACTGTCACCAGATGACAATGTGTGAGCCAGTAGCTGCGACCAGCGGTAAAAATGTTATCGCCAGTCACAGGCGTCGGCTGATAAAAGTACTACTCTCGTTATCGTATGCCTGGTCTCGCTGATAGCAGCGAGAACAGGCATACACTGATGAGAGTATTCACCAGCCGTCGCCTGTGCAATTAAAAAAAGTGGCGTGGGTCCCCTCTATTCTTGATAACCAGCACTGGTAAAGCTTTATCTTGGCTGGTTATCAAAAATAGAGGGGTCCCCACGTATTTTTTTTTTAATTATTTAAGTAAATAATTAAAAAAAACGGCATGGGGTCCACCCCATTTTTGACAACCAGTCAAGCTAAAGCAGACAGCTGGGGCTGGTATTCTCAGCTTGGGAAGGGGCCATGGATATTGGCCCTCCTTAGCCTAAAAATAGCAGCCGACCAGGAAAAGGCGCATTTAATAGATGCGACAATTCTAGTGCTTTGCCCAGCTATTCCCACTTGCTCTGGTGTGGTGGCAAATAGGGTAATATTTGTTGGGTTGATGTCAGCTGACAGATGACATCCACCCCAGCTGTCTGCTTTAGATTGGCTGGTTATCAAAAATGTGGGGGGTGGTTTATTTATTTAAATAATAATAATAATAATAATAAAAAGCCGTGGTGAGCCATCGATTTTTGATATCCAGCCAAGATAAAGCTGACAAGTGGGGGCTGCTGCCCACAGCTGTCAACTTTACCTGCGCTGGTTGGCAAAAATAGAGGAAGCCGCACATCTTTTATTTATTTTTTTTTCACACAAAGAATAAAAAATAATAAAAGATAAAACACCCATTTGCTCACTAGGAGAATCCCCGCTTGTTCTTTGCAGCCTTCTCACTTTTCAAATCATTGGCCACATGAGCCAGTATTCCTCAACTCCAGTCCTCAAGAGCCACCAACAATACATGTTTTCATGATTTCGTTAATACTGCTCTGCTGAGGGAATTATCACCTGGGCAATGCTAAGGAAGTCCTGAAAACATGATCTGTGGGCGACTCTTGAGGGTTAGAGTTGGGGAACACTGGCGCATTGGTTATAAATGAAGATAGGAGAGATGACCTAGGTGACATTAGAGAGGAGTTGCGGGAAATTATGAATATCTTCTCTGTTTTATTATTTCTGTTTCCTTTGTTTTTTTTAATTAAAAATTTAGGTTGAAAATACTTTAAAAGTCAGATGTCAGCAAAGTACTGCATGGTCCACCTAGTTTGTATTTTTATATCTTTTTTTTTAGATTTATTTTTGTTCCCAAACACTTTTACACTTACTAATTAGGGATTTTTCCAACCATATCTCATGATAGTTTGGTATTAAACTTTTAGTTTAAAAAATTATAGAATGTTCTAAATATACACCCAATCAGACCCTTTTCCAGTGGTGGGATCTATTTGGCAGTAGATGGACACTCAGTTCTTGAAGTCGATGTTTTGAAAGCAGAAAAAATGGGCAAGTGTAAGGATCTGGGTAGTTGTGACAAAAGCCAAACTGTGGTGTCTAGATAACTGGGTCGGATCATCTCCAAAACAGCAGGGGTCATGGGCTGCTCTTGGTATGCAATAGGTATCAACTACTTAAAAAATAGTACAGCAAAGAATTGATGAACTGATATGTGTGGGAAGTGAAGGCTAGCCTGTCTGGTCGGACACCACTGAAGAGATACTGGTGCCAGGGCATATCAGAAAGGATGTCAGAAAGGTGTCCAGGCATCTCAACGTGCTATGTATCATAAAATATTAATGTTATGGCTGATCGATGTATGCAATAACTTCAGATCATCAAAATACTCTTTAATGGATGCAAAACTCAAAGTAATTCCTCGAACACATGGCAGATCTGAGAGAACGAAGCTTGTGAGGTTTCATTCTACTGAGCTTTAGGCTGACATATGGTGCCTCCATTTAGGAAGACCGCCTCTGACGCACAACACATTTTTTTATAAGATTTCTTAAACAATACTAAATAAATGGCCAAATATTAGCATAAAATATCAGATATAGCTAGATATAGTAGGATCTCCAAATATGTCAATGGATGGTGCATGAGGTGGAGGACACCTCAAAGCCTTAGTAGTTACTTTTGGTGATATGTCACAGGCAGTTAATTACTTTGGTCTTAAAGTGGTTGTCCAAGAAATAAAAATTACTTTTATTAAGGTTCAGACTGTTTTACAAAAAGAAATTATTACCTAACCCGAATCATCCCTCGTAGCTCCACTTCAGACATTTGCCATATCCTATTCCCGCTTGTCTTTTCTTTTTTGACTTCTCAGTACACCGGAAATTGCTGATGAGCCAATCGTTGACTGCTGTGTTAACCTGTTACAATTAGTGATTTTTTTTTTTTTATTCTTTGGATTACACATTAGCTCTCGTTATTAGAGATGAGCGTTGTTCTATTCGAACTGTTCGCCAATCTCAAATTCGAGCTGTTTTGGGCGGTGTTCGAGCCGTTCGGCGAACACGAACAATTTGATAAAAATTCGGCTGTTCGAGGTTATGTTCGATAACTGTTCGTGCACCAAAATCATAACTGGATTTTTTCTCAGTAATGATGAAAATTAATGTTAATACGCAGTTTGAGTGTACAGCGGGGTGGGGGAAGGGGCAGGGGATGGATCTCTGCAGGAACAATGAAGATCTCCATTTTTTTTTCTTTCCCGCATTTGCAGTGGGGAGGTGCAATCTGTCAGCCTATCAGCAGCGCACACACGGAGCGAAGTGCTTCTTTTCACACAAGCAAGGGCATGTGTCATTGGCAGTGTATGTCACATGTCCTTGCCCTATAAGACCAAGCCATTTTCCCCGTCGCCACCATTTTCTCACTGCTGCAGCTGCGTGTTAGACGGCACCGCTGTTGCTGTGTGCGCTATACCTTGTTAATTTCAAGCCAATTTTCGCACAAATCTACAGATAGCTTGGGAGTAGGGAATAGTTGTGATTGCAGTCCTTTTAAGGACTAGGTTACAGCATTTCCTACGACTTTTATCAGGGAGGTCTGTGCTCTTAAATAGATAGGTTGTGGGAGTAAAGACTAATTGTAATTGGAGTCCTTTTCAGGACTAGGTTACATCAGTTCCTATCAGTTTTTGCCAGGCAGGTCTGTGCCAGTGCTGTGCAAGTTTTTTTCACAGCATTTGGCTGAATCTAGCAAAGCTAATCCTTTTTGGCCTATTGCAGAGTGTGTTAGTCAGTGGAGTAGCCTATCTGTGCTGCAAGATATACCACCTGTGTATAGAATACCAATTTTTTTACTGCACCTAGTGAAGTAAAATCTTTTGGGCATAGCATCATTCTATTAGTCCATCTATACTGACCTCCATCAGGTTGCAAATTAAAACTAATTTTTATCTGCATCTACAGTACCTCTGAAAAAATATTTGGGCTTCTAGCTGTGTGTGGGACTTGTTGTATTAGTTCATCTATACTGACCTCCATCAGGTTGCAAACTGAATATATTTTTTTCTGCATCTACCTCTGAAAAAATATTTGGGCTTCTAGCTGTGTGTGGGTCTTGTTCTATTAATCCATCTATACTGACCTCCATCAGGTTGCAAACTGAATATAATTTTTTTCTGCATCTAGCTCTGAAAAAATATTTGGCCTTCTAGCAGTGTGTCGGACTTTCTATATTAGTCCATCTATACTGACCTCCATCAGGTTGCAAATTAAAAATAATTTGTATCTGCATTTACAGTACCTCTGAAAAAATATTTGGGCTTCTAGCTGTGTGTGGGACTTGTTGTATTAGGCCATCTATACTGACCTCCATCAGGTTGCAAATTAAAAATAATTTTTATCTGCATCTACAGTACCTCTGAAAAAATATTTGGGCTTCTAGCTGTGTGTGGGACTTGTTGTATTAGTCCATCTATACTGACCTCCATCAGGTTGCAAACTGAATATATTTTTTTCTGCATCTACCTCTGAAAAAATATTGGGCTTCTAGCTGTGTGTGGGTCTTGTTCTATTAATCCATCTATACTGACCTCCATCAGGTTGCAAACTGAATATAATTTTTTTCTGCATCTAGCTCTGAAAAAATATTTGGCCTTCTAGCAGTGTGTCGGACTTTCTCTATTAGTCCATCTATACTGACCTCCATCAGGTTGCAAATTAAAAATAATTTTTATCTGCATCTACAGTACCTCTGAAAAAATATTTGGGCTTCTAGCTGTGTGTGGGACTTGTTGTATTAGTCCATCTATACTGACCTCCATCAGGTTGCAAATTAAAAATAATTTGTATCTGCATCTACAGTACCTCTGAAAAAATATTTGGGCTTTTAGCTGTGTGTGGGACTTGTTGTATTAGTCCATCTATACTGACCTCCATCAGGTTGCAAACTGAATATATTTTTTTCTGCATCTACCTCTGAAAAAATATTTGGGCTTCTAGCTGTGTGTGGGACTTGTTGTATTAGTCCATCTATACTGACCTCCATCAGGTTGCAAACTGAATATATTTTTTTCTGCATCTACCTCTGAAAAAATATTGGGCTTCTAGCTGTGTGTGGGTCTTGTTCTATTAATCCATCTATACTGACCTCCATCAGGTTGCAAACTGAATATAATTTTTTTCTGCATCTAGCTCTGAAAAAATATTTGGCCTTCTAGCAGTGTGTCGGACTTTCTCTATTAGTCCATCTATACTGACCTCCATCAGGTTGCAAATTAAAAATAATTTTTATCTGCATCTACAGTACCTCTGAAAAAATATTTGGGCTTCTAGCTGTGTGTGGGACTTGTTGTATTAGTCCATCTATACTGACCTCCATCAGGTTGCAAATTAAAAATAATTTGTATCTGCATCTACAGTACCTCTGAAAAAATATTTGGGCTTCTAGCTGTGTGTGGGACTTGTTGTATTAGTCCATCTATACTGACCTCCATCAGGTTGCAAACTGAATATATTTTTTTCTGCATCTACCTCTGAAAAAATATTTGGGCTTCTAGCTGTGTGTGGGACTTGTTGTATTAGTCCATCTATACTGACCTCCATCAGGTTGCAAATTAAAAATAATTTGTATCTGCATCTACAGTACCTCTGAAAAAATATTTGGGCTTCTAGCTGTGTGTGGGACTTGTTGTATTAGTCCATCTATACTGACCTCCATCAGGTTGCAAACTGAATATATTTTTTTCTGCATCTACCTCTGAAAAAATATTTGGGCTCCTAGCTGTGTGTGGGACTTGTTGTATTAGTCCATCTATACTGACCTCCATCAGGTTGCAAATTAAAAATAATTTGTATCTGCATCTACAGTACCTCTGAAAAAATATTTGGGCTTCTAGCTGTGTGTGGGACTTGTTGTATTAGTCAATCTATACTGACCTCCATCAGGTTGCAAATTAAAAATAATTTGTATCTGCATCTACAGTACCTCTGAAAAAATATTTGGGCTTCTAGCTGTGTGTGGGACTTGTTGTATTAGTCCATCTATACTGACCTCCATCAGGTTGCAAATTAAAAATAATTTGTATCTGCATCTACAGTACCTCTGAAAAAATATTTGGGCTTCTAGCTGTGTGTGGGACTTGTTGTATTAGTCAATCTATACTGACCTCCATCAGGTTGCAAATTAAAAATAATTTGTATCTGCATCTACAGTACCTCTGAAAAAATATTTGGGCTTCTAACTGTGTGTGGGACTTGTTGTATTAGTCCATCAATACTGACCTCCATCAGGTTGCAAATTAAAAATAATTTGTATCTGCATCTACAGTACCTCTGAAAAAATATTTGGGCTTCTAGCTGTGTGTGGGTCTTGTTCTTTTAATCCATCTATACTGACCTCCATCAGGTTGCAAACTGAATATAATTTTTTTCTGCATCTAGCTCTGAAAAAATATTTGGCCTTCTAGCAGTGTGTCGGACTTTCTATATTAGTCCATCTATACTGACCTCCATCAGGTTGCAAATTAAAAATAATTTGTATCTGCATCTACAGCACCTCTGAAAAAATATTTGGGCTTCTAGCTGTGTGTGGGACTTGTATTAGTCCATCTATACTGACCTCCATCAGGTTGCAAACTGAATATATTTTTTTCTGCATCTACCTCTGAAAAAATATTTGGGCTTCTAGCTGTGTGTGGGACTTGTTGTATTAGTCCATCTATACTGACCTCCATCAGGTTGCAAATTAAAAATAATTTGTATCTGCATCTACAGTACCTCTGAAAAAATATTTGGGCTTCTAGCTGTGTGTGGGACTTGTTGTATTAGTCCATCTATACTGACCTCCATCAGGTTGCAAATTAAAAATAATTTGTATCTGCATCTACAGTACCTCTGAAAAAATATTTGGGCTTCTAGCTGTGTGTGGGATTTGTTGTATTAGTCCATCTATACTGACCTCCATCAGGTTGCAAACTGAATATAATTTTTTTCTGCATCTAACTCTGAAAAAATATTTGGCCTTGTAGCAGTGTGTCGGACTTTCTCTATTAGTCCTTCTATACTGACCTCCATCAGGTTGCAAACTGAATATATTTTTTTCTGCATCTAACCCAGCCAATAGTTTTGGCCTAATACCACAGTTTGGCCACTCAGCTCTGCTCGGTTACCATCCATTGTTTTTTTGTGCAAACAACTCCAGAGTTGTGAATTAGTTAACCACCAAAATGAGTGGAAAAAGGCCTGCTGCTGGTGGAAAGGGGAATAGGCGTGTTGGGAAGGGGAAAAAAGGTTGTGTCCGTGGGGTAGGTGTTAAAGCAACAGTAACATCTGCAGAAGAAAGACCATCTTCCAGCCAAACTAAAATGTCTACTTCTTTTAGCGGACAATGTGATAAGATCCCTTTCTTACAGCCACGCCAATCACTACAAATTCCAGATGAGGCACAAAAACAGCAGGTGCTTCAATGGATATCAAGTGCTCCTTTAAGTGGGCTCTCCTCCACATCAACTTCAACATCACAAATACTCCAGTCCTCAAAGGTGTCACCCAAATCGCACTTGCTTCCTCACAGCTCCCAAATCTCCAGCTGCCCGTCTGAGTATGAGGTAGAACAGATGGTTGAGTCTGCAGAGCTGTTTACTCATACTATAGCCTGGGAATCAGAGGTCGACTCCAGCGCTTCTGTGAATCCAGACGAGGAAATGATCTGCACTGATGCCCAGAATCTTTATGAGACGGATCCAGGACCAGACGCAGAAGGTTCTGACCATAATGTGGACCCTCATTCCCAAACTGTAACTCCTGTTGGTGGAGACAATGAGGAAGACGATGATAAGACTCAAATACCTGATTGGAGCGACAACTTTAGTTTTTTGTCAGGGCAGGAACAGGTTGGCTCTGAGGACGACGGGTGTGATAACACACAGGGTGATGATGATGAGGTTGGAGATCCCACTTACTGTCAACCCACAGTCAGCCAAGAGATGAGGTCAGCAGAGGAGGTGGAGGAAGATGCTAGTGACGATGAGGTCAGGTTGCGCCTTCCTGGACAGAGACGTAGTACTGGAAGCACGTCAACAACTGCATCCTCAAACACAACTCTGCCTCTCACCACCAGTCGTGGTGGCTCTTCAGGTCGCATGGGTGCTAAGCCTTGCATAGCCTGGGCATTTTTTCAGATCGATAAAGATGACCCAACTCGTGTTATCTGTAACATTTGTCAGCAAAAGCTAAGTAGAGGCCAAAAAATACATAGTTTGAGTACTTCATGCATGAACCGGCACATGGACATGAAGCATAAGTTGCAGTGGGAAGCTCAGTGTGCTACAATGCGGCCTAGCCGGCCGGGCCAACCACCGTCTGCCATATCTTGTGCATCCGCGGCCTCTTCATCCTCTGTGACTGGGGGGACAGCAGTCACACCTGTTTTGGGGCGCAGACCTGCCACCTCTTTACCCGCAACAGCCAGCGTGATTGGCAGGTCATCATTTTCTTTGGAGGTGGTAACACCAGCTGGTGTTGAGCGCTGTCCGACATCGATAGCACCACCTTTGGATCAAGGCAACCTAACATGTCCGCCTGCATCTTCCTCACAGACTGGCAGTTTGCCGGGGACACCCTTATCAACCCCGTCTAAGCACAATAGCCAGCCCTCGGTCCCTCAGATGTGGACAAGTAAAAGACCATTTCCTCCTAGCCATGAGAAAGCTAAGAGGTTGAATTTCACCATCTGCAAGCTCTTGGCTACAGAAATGCTGCCTTTCCGCCTGGTGGACACAGAGGATTTTTGAGACCTTATGTCAGTCGCAGTGCCCCAGTACCAGATGCCCAGTCGGCACTACTTCTCAAAGAAAGGTGTGCCTGCGCTCCACCAGCATGTCGCACACAACATCACCGCTTCTTTGAGAAACTCTGTGTGTGACAGGGTGCATTTCACCACAGACACTTGGACGAGTAGGCATGGACAGGGGCGTTACATGTCGCTGACTGGGCACTGGGTAACTATGGTGACAGCAGGACAAGGGGCTGCTGTCCAAGTCTTGCCGTCCCCACGAGTTGTGCGTCAATCCTCTTTATGTCAAAGTTCCTCCACTGCTTCTGCCTCCTCAACCTCCTCTCGGTCTTCCACCTGCACCCAAAGCCTGTCTGGTCATGCCACAAGCTTTCTAACTGCGCAGAAGGGATCCTGCACACCTCCTTACTATGCTGGCAGTAGGGCTCAACGTCATCAGGCGGTTTTTACATTGAAATGTCTGGGAAATGTGAGTCACACAGCTGAGGAGTTGTGGTCAGCTCTGGAGAACCAATTTCATGAATGGTTGTCTCCACTGGACCTGAAACCAGGGAAGGCCGTGTGCGACAATGCTGCAAACCTGGGTGCGGCCCTTCGCCGGGGCAATGTCACACATTCTATGGCTCACGTGTTGAACCTTGTTGTCCAGCAATTTTTAGCCCACTATCCCAGACTAGATGGCCTTCTGCAGAGGGCACGGTCGCTGTGTGCTCACTTCCGCCGTTCGCATCCCGCAGCTCAGCGACTTACATCTCTACAGAAGTCGTTGGGCCTGCCACTTCACCGGCTAAAATGCGATGTGCCTACCCGGTGGAATTCAACTCTGCACATGTTGCAGCGACTGTGGCAGCACTGACAAGCCCTGGTGCAATACGTTCTGACGTATAGCCTGGGCCAACGAGATTCAGAGGTGGGGCAAATCACGCTGGAGGAGTGGTCTCAGATCAGGGACCTATGCACCCTTCTGCACAGTTTTGAAATGGCGACGAAGATGTTTAGTGCTGACGATGCCATTATCAGCATGACTATTCCGGTGATTTACATGCTGGAGCACATGTTAAACAGAATGCGGAGTCAGGTGGTGGCACAAGAGGAGGTGGAGGAAGTAGAGGAGGAGGAGTTGTATGCGGAAGGGCTAACATCTGCAAGGTCCAGACGGTCGGCAGCACCAAGGCGGCAGGCATGTGAGGGTGGGGGAGATGGTTTTACCAGGGCACATGGTAGCAGCCAAACTAGTGAGGAAGGTGCAGGAGCCCAGGAAGAAGTGGAGGACGAACTGATGGAAGACTCATCAGATGAGGGAGACCTTGATCACATTTCTGTTGTGCGAGGTTGGGGGGAGAGGACAGAGGAAAGAAGCATGATTGTTACCTCGCCACCAACACAACAGGGACTTGGTGCTCCTGGATGCGCAACACACATGAGTGCCTTCTTGCTGCACTACCTGCAACATGACCCTCGAATTGTGAGAATTAGAAATAATCCTGACTACTGGGTTGCCACACTGTTAGATCCCCGGTACAAAAGTAAATTTGCAGAAATTATTCCTGCCATAGAAAGGGATGCACGCATGCAGGAGTATCAGCAGAGACTGTTGCAGAATCTTACATGTGCTTTTCCACAAAATACCAGTGGTGCACGTAGTGAATCTCACAGTTCCAACTTGCCAACCGTGGGACCGTCAAGTGTTCAGCACTCAAACCATAACAGAACCACAGTATCTGGTGGTAACAACAATTTTGCGGAATCATTTCACCACTTTTTTAGCCCATCCTTTGCAAGGCCACAGGAGACAAGAAGTCTGACACATAGTCAACGCCTAGAGACGATGGTACAGGAGTATCTCCAAGTAAACATTGAAGCCACGACTGTGTCACTGGACCCTTGCTCTTTTTGGGCTTCCAATCTGGATAAATGGCCGGAGCTAGCCACTTACGCCTTGGAGATCTTGTCATGCCCCGCAGCCAGCGTTCTGTCTGAACGTGTGTTCAGCGCTGCTGGTGGTGTGCTGACAGATAAGCGCACGCGGCTCTCCACTGATAATGTAGACAGACTCACGTTCATAAAGATGAACAAATCATGGATCCGAAACGACTTTTCTACCCCTGTGTCATCCTGGGGAGAGTAAAAGCTTGATGATTGTTTAAAATCACCCTACCAACCGTTTTAAGCTTTCAAATTACTAATCATGTTTATCTGTATCTTGACTGGAAAATAATTTGGGCTTTGTAGCAGTGTGCAGCACTGATCCTATTAGGCCATCTATAATAAGATCCACCAGATTTAAAATTAAAAATAATTTTTAGCTGCATCTAGCCCGGAAAATAATTTTGGGGCTCCGAGATGCGCAAGACACATAAGTGCCTTCTTGCTGCACTACCTGCAGCATGACCCTCATATTGTCAGAATTCGAAGTAATCATGACTACTGGGTTGCCACACTCTTAGATCCCCCAAACTTTTCGATCAACCTTTTCATTTTAATAAAGACCAAAAAAATGGTCATTTTTGAAATCATAAGCATTAGCAGGTTGTTAGAAACTGAAATCAAACAGTTTTCAACTCAAAACTTTATTCTAGGTGATGTTACATTTTCACATAGGACCCCTTGTTCGAAAGGAGCTTCTGAACTCTCTCGTCCATTGAATTTGTCAGGTTTTGGATGGTTTCTGCTTCAATTGTTTTGCATGAGGACAGAATACCCTCCCAGAGCTGTTGCTTAGATGTGAACTGCCTCCCGCCATCATAGACACTCCTTTTAATGATGCTCCAAAGGTTCTGAATGGGGTAGAGGTCAGGGGAGCATGGGGGTCACACCATAAGTTTGTCCCCTTTTATGCCCATATCAGCCAGAGATGCAGATGTTTTATGTGCAGCATGAGATGGTGCATTATCATGCAGAAAAATGATCTTGCTGTGAAATACACGGTTCTTCTTCTTGAACCATGGCAGGAAGAGCTGTTTGAGAAAATCCACATACATTATGGAGTTCATCTTTAGCGCCTTCAGGGATCCTAAAGGGGCCGACAATCTCTCTCCCCATGATTCCAGCCCAAAACATTACTCCACCTCCACCTTGTTGGCGCTGTAGCCGTGTTTGCGTGGGGTGTCCATCAACCAGCCATCCTCCACTCCATCCATCTGGACCATCGAGTGCTGCATGGCACTCATCCGTGAACAAAACAGTTTTGAAATCAGTCTTCATGTAATGTTTGGCCCACTGGAGCCGTTTCTGCTTGTGTGAAGTGGATAGAGGAGGTCGACAGGATGGCGTATGCACAGCTGCAAACCTCTGAAGGACACTGCATCTTGTTGTTCAGGGGACGTTGGAGGCACAAGCAGCTTCAAAAATTTGTCTGCTGCTATGACAAGGCTTTTTTGCCGCTGCTCTTTCAACCTGACGTAATTGCCTGTAGGAAAGAGTCCTCAATTTGCCCTTATCAGCACGCACACGTGTGTACTGTGAATCAGCTACATACTTCTTGATTGCCAAGACACTTCATCCTGATCATCGCACAATGTTGATTGTAGTCATGCCTTGACCTAAACACTCCACAATTTGTTGCTTCTCAGCAGCCGACACATCCTTTTTCTTTCCCATTTTGGCAGAAAATGTAGGCTGCTGAATAATGTGAGAGAGCCTTCTTAAGTAGTCTTGCCTTTCATTGGACACACCTGACAAACTAATTAGCACTGGTGTCTGCAATTGCTTACAGTGATATAAAGAGCCCTGACACACATCACCATCAATGAGTTTAACTGACAAACAAACAAATTCTTCCCTTATCACTCCTAAACACTTTTTGCATAATAATTTGGAACACAGTGTACATGTGCTTTTCCACAAAACACCAGTGGTTCACGTAGTGAATCTTACAGTTCTAACTTGCCAACCGTGGTCTGTATGGAGTTGTTCAATAAAGGGCCCAAAATTAAGATAACATAGATGGGAGAGGTCTCTATGAATAGGAATTCCTAAGTATTTGATACCCTGTGAGGGCCAGGCAAAGGGAAAGTTGGACTGGATGGAATCCTATATGGATTTGGGGAGGGAGACATCGAGGGCCTCAGACTTCGCTGCATTGATTTTAAAATTTTACCATGTAACAAAGTGATCTATTTCAGCCATAACAGCATGGATGGATATATGTGATTGAGTGATATATACTAGGACATCATCAGCAGAGAGCACTTGTACTCGGTGCCTCCCACCTCAATCCACCTAATATTGGGGTTATGGCGAATTGATGAGAGCAGGTGCTCCGTCACTAGGATGTATAAGAGAGGGGACAGAGAACATCCCTGCCTTGTCCCATTGGTGATTGTGAAAGGTGATGAAAATGTTCTGACGCGCCCCCTGGGCCTTGGGACACCTGGAGCCGGACCCTTTTTGGTGGATGCTGGTGGTTGTAGTCTCCGTGGCGGCAAACCGGTTCCGTGGCTCAGGGCGGTCAAACCAGTGGCGGAACTATTTATGTGGTTTTGATGTTTAAATGTCCGACTACGCCACCCGTGGATTGCGGTCAGAGTGAACCGCCGCTCCAGGGCAGACCGCTGAGGCTGGTGTTGTGGGTGCAGCAGAGCGTAGCATAACTCCCCACGGGAGGAGTATAGCCTCAGGGCAGTGTATGCGGAGGATGGGGGTGATGGTGCAGGGCAGCAGCAGTAATGACACGGAGTCAGTGATGCAGTCCAGGGCCTTTACTCACAGTTCTTATTATCCAGACCACGTCTGCAGGTAACGGCTGCCCACGTCGTACTGTGCTCACCAGGTGAGGGGCTCAGACAACTCCCAGATAACTTTGGAGCGCTTCACAGGACCCCCTTTGTGTGTCCTTTGTCTGGCCTTTCTTACCAACCCTTCTGTCCGGCTGCCTCGGGCCTCCTCTTGGTAAACTTGGCGCCAGTTTCCCTGACCCTATATGGTGCCTTCCTAGCAGGTGTAGCGAGGGGCTGCGTCACATAAAATGTCACAGCCTCCTGTTTCTAGCTGAGGGTCGTTTCCTGCCTCCACTAGTTTCGGGGACCGGTCTCCCCCTTTGGCCTGACCCCTCCACGCAGGTGGATTCTGGCGTGCGGTGGCGACTCGCCCGTCCGCACCCCTGAGATCCCTTCGTTCCTCGTTCCTGGAGCCTTCTCCGCTCCTCTTCCTTCCCTCTCCCTCTTCCAGGCCTGGGCCTCTGTTACTAGGCCCGCCTCCGGAGCAGAGCTCATGCAGAGCCTCTGCTCCCTGCCACTTCTGCTCAGACTTCTCTGCACTGAACTAAGATGGTGCCCACCTTTTATACTCCCTTCTCAATGCACCCAGGAACTGCTTCCTCCCTGCTCCTGCACTACAGGGTTCCCCTTCCTCAGTGTTCCCTCCCCCCACTCCAGCCAGGGACAGGGACTGTCGTGCCCATCTCAGGGGCATATTGGTCGCCCTGCCCCACGGCAATGTGGTGTAATGCATGCAGGTGTCGGGTCCTGATCCACACTACATCCTTACCTGAGAGTGAGATATCACACCTCTGGGTGAGGTGCAATACCTCTGTAGCAACCGAGCCCTCAGGGTGCTACAGTTCCATTTATCTTAAGCCTAGGTGACGTATTGCGATACAGGGCCGTGATTTTGGCTATAAAAGGGTCCCCTAGACCCCTACCCCAAGCTTTTTAAGAGAATCATATATGGCGTGCCAGGAGACTCTATGGAATGCTTTCTCAGCATCCAACGAGAGTATCTAATTACAAATTTTTAACTGCATCTAGCCCAGGAAATACTTTGTGCCTAGTAGCAAGGTCTGCTAGTCAGCGGATTATCCCGGCTGTTAAGCAAGCTACACCACCTGTAGTTTGGACACTTCATTTTTTCAAAGGAAATGCTTCGGGACCACGGGATACTCAGTGAAGAGCATCAGGAGGCACCCCAAGGCATAGGGGCTGGGACTGGCAGTAGGATGCCTTGCGGTGGACAGCCGAGCTCGATCCTTATAAAAGCATTTTAACTGCAGCAGCTTTAGTGGACGCTACTGGAGCTGGAATTACGCGGCTGCTGGCATGAGACTTGCCCTCCAATAGATCCTTGTAAATGGATTTAAAGTGTATTCATTCAAATTAGAGAGACAATTTAAATTAAAAAGCTTAGAGCTGCCTCCACCACAGGGGGACTCGCTCGACCCACCAGCGGACAGGCACCAGTATTGGGAGAGGGGGGCTGGGCATCAGGGTTCACCGCGGCTCTGGCACAAACCCGGCGACACGGAGGTGGCACGGGCAGGAGGGGACTGGCCGTGTCGGCTTCTCACTTTTTGGATTTTAGAAGGGCATGACATGCCTATATCTGTGTCTCCCCCTCCTTTTACTCCTCCACCTCTTTTATTTTCGCATGACTATATGTACTTGTCACTTTTCCATGTGTTAGTTATGTCTTCTGAGCAGTTTGTCAGCTTTTGGACACCTTTGAAGGTGTTTTCTATGTGTTTCTATGTGTTTTTGTTTGCCTGCCATTGGTTTTAACGGTGTTCGAAGGTGTTCGACGAACAGTTCGACGAACAGTTCGGCGAACACACGGGTGTTCGACGAACTGAACCGAACTCGAACACTACGGGGGTGGCTCAACACTACTCGTTATATTCCTACCATTGCTAAGCAACTGATGCAAGAAGGTGTCTAACTCTTATGCAATCTGCCAGACTGTAGACGAAGTGCCATTTAGCAGCATTATTAATAACAAGTTACAAGCTCTTCTAACATTTGGAGACATCCCGGTAGGTTACTGCTTTAAATGCCTAAACATTTTGCATAAATCAATAGTGCAAACAAAAATAAGAAACTTTGTAATATATCTTATTAGAGAAATCTGGTTATTTTTCCTTTTTTATCTATCATTTTCTCCCCTGCCTCGTGAACACATCATTCAGTTAGAAATATAGCTAAAATATATTTTTCTCAGTGCAAGATGCACTGCCAGCTCACTCACTAATCAAATTACTGGAATTGTTGGAAACCTTTAGAGCAGGCCTGCACAAAATACGTCCCGCCAAAGGATGATGTGTGGCCAGCGGAGCAGTCTGGGAGATGCAGGTCCCTTATTAATAGAACCCAAAGAGATGAACTGGAATATAAGTTGGTGTGCATGCAACGTGTAGGCGTATGTTCACACTGGCCACTAAACAGACAAAACCTAAGATAAAAACAAAAGGAGAAAATACCCTGCATTAAATAAATAGCAATTGTGCATGAAAATAGCATCGGGTACTTAGTTAACTGGATTTTGATAAAAATAATATAAAAGCCATCTCACCACATAAAGGTGACCTCTAGTAGGTTAGGACTGTCTTGAATAGGGTCACCTTGATGTGGTGGAATGGTAAACAATGTTTGATTGATGGGGGTGCGACATGTGGTACCCTTACCGATTAGCCGTTCCCGGTATTAGCGGTGGTCGAAACTGCTCACTTGTTGAGCTGCACATCTCCGTCGACGGAGTAGTGGCCGCAGCCAAGTACTGCACATCTGCCTCTTATTGATTTGAATAGGGGGAAGTTGTGAAGTACCCGGCAGCGACCACTATATAGTCAACAACTATGTGCGACTGAGCAGTTCTGGCCTCCGCCAACACCGGGAACAGCTGATCGGCGGGGGTGCCAGGTGTAGTAACCCCATCGATCAGAAATTGATGACCTATCCTAAGTCCCAGACAACAACTTTAAGTCTTGGATGGAATATTTTTATTGAGTCAAAGGTCCATCTCTTTTTCTTGTTTTTACCAATTGTGGCTCAAGTGCTTCTCAAGCTGTGATGGGACTCACTGATGCCGAGCATTGGCCATGAGACATCATGGAAGGCAATTTTAATCTAAGTGACTTTTTTCTGCTCAGAACTTTCCTTGGCTGTGGAAATATCTGACTTTTCAGCATGTTTAACTCCTTTTGCATTGATGTTATTATTAGGTTCAGAAGGCAAATGGAAACTGAGTTGTTTTTGCAATGTGGCATGGATTTCGGCCACTGATGAGCTTTAAGTATTACCATACTGAAGTTGGTTAAGACTTAAGTAAAAAAAGGCTATGCATTGGGGTTTTTACTTTTTTATCTACTTTATGTATCATCCGGATTTTACATCAGCTATTTACATGTGCAGTTCTGTTCCTAGGACTGTTGTCCGGGTATGAGTCCCACCACAGGCAATTTCTACATGAACGTAGCGATGCCTTCCTAACTTTGCGTGGGTTTTCTTCAAGTACTCTGGTTCTAGACTTTTAGGTTTCGTTAGGCTTAGGTATAGGGTTTAGTTTTCTACAAAAGTAGTTTCTGAAATAGAGGAATATGAACGTGCACCCAAAATTGAAGCAGGAACTCATGTGAATCGTGACCCTGAGCATTATCTAAGCACTATAAAGATTTGTTCACCTTTACCTTTCCACAAATTTGATTAGGAACTCCATTTTTTTCACAAAATAAATTAAATTCCGAGTCAACACAAATTAGCAAAACCCTCAAAAAGCTGAGCAGAACATCTCAATTAAGTGGTCATACATATAGCATAGACATCTCCTGACAGAGTATCACAAATTTTTTATTTGTTTATTTTAAAGCTAGCACCACTTATCGTGGGATATGTCAAGCCAAGAGGAGAGATAAAGAAGGATACTTTTTATCTGATCAATGGGACATAAATATCATTTTCTGTCATGGTCCATACTTTTTAACTGATAGGTCACACATGGTCATAGTAATTCATCTAGAACCAATAATATCCTAAAATTGAGAAAAAAAAATGGCTAAAATTTTCAATTGTATCATCATTGACACATTAAAAAAGGACAAATCATTTACATATTTCCAGATCCATCGCAGATGTGTGAAATGATATTGAGATATTTACATCTCAGCTCATAAATGGCTCATTATTATAACGCAAAGACATTTTCTGAAAGACGACTTCTCTCTCGCCGTTCTATAGCCTGATGTTTGATGGATGAATTAATAGCACAGGAAAAGAAGGAATTAAAACAGATCACATCCCCAAAGCCACTCTGATAGATTTGTGCTGATTGCAGCTGCTAATTTGGTCTTTGTGTCTACATCAGCAAGAAGCAAGTCTCAGCTGAGCCGGGATTCTAGAACACAAGTCTTTCCGAGGCTACCCCCTCTGAGGATGCCTAACAGCTCATCATGCTTGATGACTAATATGAAGAGTTATTTTCTATTTTATTTATTTAGATGGGTTTCCATTAGCCTACATGATGCTCTATCACTCAGTGTCAGACAGGGGAACACCGGCCCAATAGTGCACCCATTAGCTTTACAGCAGTTTACTATGTATTCCATTATAAAGTTCAGTTTGTGTAGCAAATATTCTATCATACCAGATTGTAAGAAAAATAAGTAATGGACTTTATGGGACCAGTTCAACTTTGTTTAAGCCACAAGAGTAGGACCGGCTCTTGGTCCGTGTAGAGTCCTCGTCAATATTGGTCCTCAGTGTTGCTGCTGGATTGTTACCTTGTGACTTCTCCTACTCCCCTCAATGCCTGTCTCCTCCTAGTTTCAAGCATTTGTGTTGCTCCCATTTATATACTTGTTTTTTTCATATGTTTTGCCACCATATTGGCTAGGACAAAAGTGCTTCTGTGCCTTCTATTTAGTTCTGTAGTATAATATGGTCGGCACACAGCGGCAAGTTGATGGGGTGCTCAATGTCATGTATAACCATAGGACGTAGAAAAGAACAAAGACACCCCAAATTCCAAACAAAAATGTTTATTGCAATATCATCAGCAAATATATCTGTGTAGGACAATGGGCCAACTTTTCAGTCCTATTATGTCCTTGATCGTGGCCACGTGGATAATATAGACAGAGGCAGCCAGAAAGAGAGCAATGGTCAGAGCTGGGATGGTGAAGTCTCATCTGGTTGCCACTGCCCACTGTATCTAAGAAGATGAAGAACAGAGAGGTTCTCCACATCATTTAGGCTGACACCGGTTCTGTATTTTGTACTACATTCCGTTTCACTATCTACTTAATTATCTGTTTATATAAATGTGCCAAGGGTGATGAAAGTATCCTGCGCTGTTGATAAATGACAAGGCCCAATGAAGTGAAGAATTGTTGGCTTAATGTCAATGCGTTTCGGAGTCACTCTGACTCCTTCTTCAGGACAAACCACAAATAAAAGCAATAGATAACATATAGGCGGTTGAATTTTTCATTTACTTGATAGCTTATATGTTATCCGTTGTTTTTATGTGTGGTTTGTCCTGAAGAAGGAGTCGGAGTGACTCCAAAACGCGTTGACATTAAGCCAACAGTTTGGATTTATTTTTGATTTTTACTTATGGAGTGGTGTCCTATCCGATCACCCAAAATTACAAAGTGATGTATATCTTTCTCTACCAACAAATCTGTGTAGAACAATGGGCCAACATTTGAGTCCTATTATGACCTTGATCATGGCCACATGGAAAATACAACTAGAGACTGCCAGAAAGAGAGTAATGGTCAGAGCTTGGGGGGGGTGAAGTTTCATCTGGTCGCGACTGCCCACCGCATCTAAGAAGATGAAAAATGGATAAGTTCTCCACGTCATTTGGGCTGACATCAGTTCTCTATTTTGCGTTGCATTCCGTTTCACTGTCTACTTAAATATCTGTTTAGCAATCCATCTGAGAAAGGTCTTATTGTCAGACCGAAATGTCACAATAATCTAATAAAGCTATAGTTTTTTCAATGCACATCTGGAGTGCCGGATTTCTTTTTGTATTTCTTATGGAGTGGTGTCCTATCCAAGCACCCAACATTACAAAGTGACGTATATCTTTCTTTTACATACTCATCTCTCCATTCATTTTGATGGTAGTTATGAAAAAGGTCAAGTAAGAATGAATGTGCCAAAATGCGTGGGAACTGGGAAGACCCCCTCAAAAAATCTGCTCATAACCAAAAGGAAGCTTACTAAAAAATAAAGCAAGAACTTTCACCCTTAGATGGATCATTTTAGATGCATCTACTTGTACTTGAGTATAAGACAGGGATGAGTAAATAATCTGCTTTCCTGAGAGTTTTTCTGAGAGTTAATTGTATTACACATATTATATTTTATTCATCATTTTCCTTAATGACAAATGCAAATAGTTGAGAAAAAGAATCAGAATAATGATTTCTTCTTCTTTTCTTTTTTTTTTTATAAATGTTGATTTGCCAGAGAGTCCAGCTATGATTCTTTAAAAAAAAAAAAAAACATACAGTACGTATGTTCTAGAAACTCCTCTCTATTGTTTATCTATACAGTATGTTCTAGATACTCCTCGCTATTGTTTATCTATACAGTATGTTCTAGATACTCCTTGCTATTGTTTATCTATACAGTATGTTCTAGAAACTCCTCGCTATTGTTTATCTATACAGTATGTTCTAGATACTCCTCGCTATTGTTTATCTATGCAGTATGTTCTAGATACTCCTCGCTATTGTTTATCTCTACATTTGTTGCTCGGCATTATTTTTAATGCTAGCTTGCATTTCGTTTGTCGTTTCTTTTATCTAATTTTGTTGCTTTAATTTGATTTGAGACTGATTAAAATGACTTCAAAGCTGATCTTAATCAAGAAGACGGCCAGCTTACTTTAATTATGTCAGAAAGTATCCTAAAACTGAATTAGAAATACAAAAGTTTTGATTAGTCACCATGTTAAGTGGTAAAGAGATTACGAGGCATAATATGAGCATTGCTTTATGGGCTTTATATTAGACAGTGTTATTGTAATGGCTTTAAAATGTGTATAAAAATGAGTCCTTATGACACAAAGGTCCTAACGTAAGGATGCTATTGGGGCCTCTTTATACCCGCATGTTCCACCATATGATGGGATGAATAGACATTACTATATGGGGTGCAGATGTAATCATACCTGGCTGTGAAGTCTTAGGGACCCAAATAATCCTTCTGCTCCCAAAGAAGACGCCATAGCTGGTCATTAGCATCTTCACGGTATGCCTGTGTTAGAAGTCTATTGCCAACATTCTCTTCCCACCAATCCATATCCATTTCTCCAGCTTGCTTTCTAATTATTATTTGTGGATAGGGGAAGGCAGTTACACATATCTCATAAGAAATATAGGTAATATCATCCTTCTCAGGGGTCCCAGAGCAAGAAGCCTTTATAGTAGAGTAGAAACTCTCTTAGCACACATGGATTATGGTTGAAGGGTTTGATGTGGTGGTTAAAAATCTTTAACCTATGGCTCAGAATAGAGTAAAAAAAATAAATATGTTATAAAAAAGCAATACACAATCAATCCACCAGACCATCTGAAATATCTATTGTACACCTTCAAAACTTTCTTTCTCTGACATTAATGCTTTTAAAGTTGCATGTTCAAACTACAGTGGGCGTTCTCTGTTAAGTATGCTCTATATTTACTCTCTCTTTGCTTAATGCTTTGGCCTGTTTCCTCTCCTAAAGACCCTATACAAATTAGAATAAAGTTGTCTAAATCCAATTATGGAGACACATCAAGTGAATACAGATAACTATATTTGAAGTTTTCAGGACCACAAACTGGTTTTCGTCTCAAGACCGGAACCTTCATCGGGTGATATCCGGTCTAGAGCTGAAATTCGGTTTGTGATCCTGAAAACTCCAAATAAAGGTATCTATACTCACCTGCTGTGCCTACACTATACTTCCTGGCAGCGCACCAGCATCCCCTCATTCACTCCTCACGTTTAACCCATTCCTCACGTCTAACCCATTCCTCTCTCGAATGGGTTTTTAATTGGTGCTGCTCTCCGCTCCTTTAGTGCATGTGCTCCTAACACCTCACACCACTGAAATTACTCGCCACTTCAGCACCATAATAACCTCAGATTTTTCTAAATCCAATTATTGCAGGATAGGATGATCTTTTCATGTGTATGATGGTTTCCTTCATTTATCAGAATATTAAAAACATCCAACTTGTTGAATTTCCACACCTTTTTTTTTGTTCTATAGGGAAAAAGTTGCCACTAGAGGTGTCTTTAAGCAGTTTTTTTATCCCTTTACATTTACAAACACATAAACACTCATCTAAATAGAGCGTGAATATTCATGATGGGGCAAGAGAAATCGCTGTTGGCTGAACGAGTGTTAGGCCTAAAGCTACTCATTTTTTTTTACTAGTTACTTTTACCAGTAACACTTGATAGCTAGGGTCTTTAAGCTACACCTCTGCTGTATCATTTGTCTGTGCAAATTGAATTTTCTGGGAACAATTGAAGTTTAGATATTTCCTTAGGGATATATGAGTCTTTCCTTAACATTTTTCTTGGTTTGACTTCTCTCCAGAAGAGTGGAAACATGATTTTGTGATACTCTTTTGAGGGATGCGAATGCTATTTTGTCTATGCATAGAGCATTGGAGTCCTTAATTTTGGCAAAGGTAAAGGTTGGACACAATAGTATTTGCTACATATGCTGTGTATAAATATCACTAACCTTTACTAGCCACAGTTATAATACTTTGCTCATTTGGTGGTCATTAAAGTTAATATAGACCTAAAATGGTGAGAGAATCTGGTCTTCACTGAAGTGACCTCTTGGTTGTATCAAAAGAGTAGCTGATTCGTGAGTTTAAGAATAAAACCCTACAAACCTGAATTGGTACCAGAAAAAGGGGGGAAAGAACAAAATTAGATGTAAATGCATAGTCAGGTGAATCTAGATTAGAGGTCAAGCAAAATATGTCAGATGGTCCAAGTATCAAACCACTGGGACAAGAATTGTGAGGGGCACAAACAATCCACAAGAGAGAATATCAATCTACTTTTACACCATGGTACCATCACAGTTATAAAATAGCTACTACAGGTCACTCAGGACATGTGGATTTAATAAGAGCACTAGGAACATCCTTGAGCATTAGTGAAGAGTAGTGATGAGCGAGCACTAAAATGCTCGGGTGCTCGAAGCTCGGGTCGAGCACATTGGAATACTCGGGTACTCGACCCGAGCAACGAGCCCAATGTAAGTCTATAGGAAACTCGAGCATTTTTCTGGCGGTCTTCCCCGGCGGTCTGCAGAAGGTCAAAAATTGCCCAAATCGATGGGAACAGTGCTCAATTTAACTTCAGGCAGGCAGAATATATAGGCAGACAGGCAAGCAGGTTATATAGGAGGGTGCATGAAAAACATAGCAGGGCACTTGGAACACACTAGTGCCCTCCGATTTTCATGCACTCGTCTTTTTAAAAAAGCCGGCTGGCAATTTATCAGCGGCATTCTCCGGTACCCGACAATTTAGAACAGAAAGAATAGAGCATCACACATAGATTACATAGATAGAAACATGTCAGTCACATATATAAGAAGTACAGTGAGAGTGTTGGTTACTGTACTTGTCATTTAGTGTTAAAGGATTTATAAAAAAAAAATAATAGTGTTTTCATGTACCTGTCTCTTTAAAAAAGCCGGCCGGCAATTCATCATCGGTACCCGACAATTTAGAACAGAAAGAATAGAGCATCACACATAGATTAGATAGATAGAAACATGTCAGTCACATATATAATAAGTACAGTGATAGTGTTGATTACAGTACTTGTCATTTAGTGTTAAAATAAAGGATTTATAAAAAAAAAAATTGGCGTGGGGTTCCCCGTAATTTTAGTCTCTAGTGGGGGTTAAGCAGACGGCTGGTGCACATGTTTGAAGCCTGGGAAGGGGGTAATACCCACGGAGCTTCCCAGGCTACTAATATCAGCCCCAGCTAAATACCTAGCCTTTACTAGCTATTAAAATGGGGGACCCGAAAAAAAAATGACGTGGGGTCCCCCCTATTTTAATTGCTAGCAAAGGCTAGGCAGAAAGCTGGGGGCTAATATTAATAGCCCAGGAAGGGTGCCATGAATATTGGCCCCCCTCCCAGGCTAGAAACACCAGCCGTCAGCCGCCCCAGAAATGGCGCATCCATAGGATGCGCCAATTCTGGCACTTAGCCTTGCTCTTCCCACGGCCTTGTAGCGGTGGCAGTGGGGTAATAGGTTTAGGGTTGATGTCAGCTTAAAATGCCAGCTGACATCAAGCCCAGGTTAGTAATGGAGAGGCGTCTATAAGACACCCCCATTACTAACCCCATAGTCAAAGTTAAAAAAAAACATAAACACCCAGAATAAAGTCCTTTAATTGAAATAAACACACAATTCTTTAATGTTCTAAATTAAACCATACATACCATCACGCCCATTCCAGCTGAAGCCAATGTCTTCTGCAATAAAAATAAAATAATAAACCAACCTCATCCTTACCTTTCCATGGTTCCCAGGACAGCTTTAGCTCTGCTACATTGACATGACAGGCTGGACCGCAGCCGAAAGCTGCCATCTAGCTTGCCATGCCGCAGACACTGAGAAGCTTCTTAGTGAAGCTCCTCAGTGTCTCGCTATGACGAGACACTCGCTATTGGACATGAACTCGGCTCATCTGGATGCCGTCACAGCGAGACACTGAGGAGCTTCACTGAGAAGCTTCTCAGTGTCTGCGGCATGGCAAGCTGGATGGCAGTGTTCTGCTGCGATCCAGCCTGTCATGTGAAAGTAGCAGAGCTGAAGCTGTCCTGGGAACCAAGGAAGGGTAAGGATGAGGTTGTTTTATTATTTTACTTTTATTGCAGGAGATCGTTGGCTTCAGCTGGAATGGGCGTGACAGTAAGTAGAGTTTAATTTAGAACATTAAAGAATTGTGTGTTTATTTCCATTAAAGGACTTTATTCTGGTTGTTTATGTTTTTTTTTAACTTTGACTATGGGGTTAGTAATAGGGGGGTCTTATAGACGCCTATACATTACTAACCAGGGCTTGATGTCAGCTGGCATTATAAGCTGACATCAACCCCATACCTATTACCCCACTGCCACCGCTACAGGGCAGTGGGAAGAGCAAGGCTAAGTGCCAGAATTGGCACATCCTATGGATGTGCCATTTCTGGGGCGACTGACGGCTGGTGTTTCTAGCCTGGGAGGGGGCCAATATTCATGGCACTCTTCCTGGGCTATTAATATCAGCCCCCAGCTGTCTGCCTAGCTTTTGCTAGCTATTAAAATAGGGGGGACCCCACGTAATTTTTTTTGGTGGTCCCCCATTTTAATAGCCAGAAAAGGCTAGGTATTCAGCTGGGGGCTGATATTAGTAGCCTGGGAAGCTCCTTGGGCATTACCCCCTTCCCAGGCTTCAAACATCTGCCCCAGCCGTCTGCTTAACCTCCGCAAGAGACTAAAATTATGAGGAACCCCACGCCATTTTTTTTAAATGACAAGTACAGTAGCCAACTGTTAGGCATTGGGTGTTTGCTGGATTCCAAATGGGTTCAGAACCTTCAGTGGTCTCCCATTCTGGTCCAGCCAGGGCTGATGCTGCTCAGCATCATCGTCAGTCCCAACGCCTAGCTGGTCCACGAGATGTACAGGTTGTCTTTTGGGGCTTTGTTCCTAGCAACATGAAGCATAGGTTGCGGAAGGAGACAGGGCTGCTAAAGCCTAAGTCCAAGTTCCTCTATACTGAGCATGCCCGTGACATGGTGGACCGTGATTGGTGGTTTGGAAGTCAGCTGATCCGGTGACCTGGCAGCCCCCTGATTGGTCGCGGGTGACGTCACCAATGGTGCGATGGTGGGCAGGGCTTAATCTTTAAAAAGCCCGCCCACAAACATGGCAGTGTGTTGTAATCATTGAGCAGTGATGGTGTTGAGTGGACGCTTGGTCTTTTGAGCTCCACGTGTGTTTTAGTGGAAATAGGCAGGTAGCTTCGTCTGACTGACTGGCTCCGACTTGGGTTCGCCATACACCCCGAGCAGTCTGCAGTCGCCGTATTCCCGGTACCGCCTGCAAGCCACGTGGAGTGATTCTCCTCAGTCCGGTAGCACGCCGACTGAGAGCACTTACACGCCGGCGTGAGTCACACACGCATCCTAGCGCCAACTGTGTGGTCCCTGTGCTGCAACAGGATTACAGATACTTTATTTATCACTCATCTCTCGTGCAGTTAATGGAGATAGTGCGTATTCCTATTCCCGCTCCAGTGTGCTGTAATACGGAGGGGATTGCTATTTAAGTTGGTTGTTTTACCTTCTCACCTGGAAGGTGTTCGGCAGCAGTCCACCAGGCTGCATCGCATCCTAGCCCCAACTGTGTAGTCCCTGTGCTGCAACAGGACTACAGATCCTTTATTTATCACACATCTCTCGTGCAGTTAATGGAGATAGTGCGTATTCCTATTCCCGCTCCAGTGTGCTGTAATACGGAGGGGATTGCTATTTAAGTTGGTTGTTTTACCTTCTCACCTGGAAGGTGTTCGGCAGCAGTCCACCAGGCTGCATCGCATCCTAGCCCCAACTGTGTAGTCCCTGTGCTGCAACAGGACTACAGATCCTTTATTTATCACACATCTCTCGTGCAGTTAATGGAGATAGTGCGTATTCCTATTCCCGCTCCAGTGTGCTGTAATACGGAGGGGATTGCTATTTAAGTTGGTTGTTTTACCTTCTCACCTGGAAGGTGTTCGGCAGCAGTCCACCAGGCTGCATCGCATCCTAGCCCCAACTGTGTAGTCCCTGTGCTGCAACAGGACTACAGATCCTTTATTTATCACACATCTCTCGTGCAGTTAATGGAGATAGTGCGTATTCCTATTCCCGCTCCAGTGTGCTGTAATACGGAGGGGATTGCTATTTAAGTTGGTTGTTTTACCTTCTCACCTGGAAGGTGTTCGGCAGCAGTCCACCAGGCTGCATCGCATCCTAGCCCCAACTGTGTAGTCCCTGTGCTGCAACAGGACTACAGATCCTTTATTTATCACACATCTCTCGTGCAGTTAATGGAGATAGTGCGTATTCCTATTCCCGCTCCAGTGTGCTGTAATACGGAGGGGATTGCTATTTAAGTTGGTTGTTTTACCTTCTCACCCAGAAGGTGTTCAGCAGCAGTCCACCAGGCTACATCGCGGACCCCGGGGTCGGTTGCATTAACAGTATCAGAGTGTCAGGGTCTTGCCGAACATGGCTGACAACCAGCAACTGCAGCGCTATATACAGCAGCTTGAGGCCAGACTTAGGACTTTGGAACAAGCCGACCTGGTAGCTGATATCATTGCAGTAGCTACCCAGGTGGCCTCTCAAGCAGACAATCTGGTTAACTTGGCCGTGATAAATTCTGCGGCAGCTGAAATTGCTCCATTACCCCGTTTTGCTCTCCCGGAAAAATTTTCTGGTGACAGCAGATTTTGCAGAGGTTTCATTAACCTATGCTCCATTCAATTGGAGATGATGGAGGCACGGTTCCCCTCCGAAAGGGCCAAACTGGGTTATGTCATCTCGTTACTCTCCCACAGGACTCTGGAGTGGGCTACTCCTCTGTGGGAGCGCAATGACCCGGTAGTGACTAATGCGGGTCTCTTTCTTAATGCCCTAAAGAGTGTTTTCCTAGGTCCTCAGGTCACGCATGATACGGCTCTTAAGCTTCTTGCGTTGGTCCAGGGTTCGGTCACCGACAGCCACTATGCCATCCAATTCAGAACCTTAGCGGCTGAATTGGACTGGTCTGAGCGGTCTTCAATCCCGGTGTTCTGGAAGGGTCTGGCTGGGCATATTAAAAATGCTCAATCTACCAGAGAGATTCCAACCTCCCTGGAGGAGTTAATATCTCTCGCTAACCGAATTGATTTGCGTCATGCAGAACACAAGTTAGAGCTGGTGTTCGCCTGACCTCAGTATCTGTTGGCACCATCCTTTTCTAGACCCATTTCCGAACCCGCGACTCCCGACCCGGAGCCTGAGGCTATGGATATGTCCCGAACTGAGTCTAGCTCTTCTCATTCCCGACCTGCACATCTCTTGGAGTCCCCCGTTAATAAGGGTTCCAAGCAGTCGGGTAAACAAGTGTGTCTAACCACCGTTTGAGGAGGTGTGTTAGATTCTGTGGCTTCTTCCTCCAAATTATTGTATAAGGTGACATTGTCCTGCGGAGCATCTGCAGTTACTGCCAAGACGTGGGTGGATTCTGGCGCTGATGGCAATTTTTTGTCATCTACGTTTGCCCAGAGGCATGCCATTCCTATACAGATACTGCCAAAACCAATGAACATTAGGGTAGTCAACGGTTCACTCCTGGACACACAAATCACCCACCAGTCGAGTCCCCTCACCATGTCATTTCCTCAGGGTCACCGGGAGGATATCTCCTTTCATGTAACACTCCAAACATTGACTGGAATACGGGGAGAATTTCTTCTTGGAGTGAGAATTGTGTGTCTCAGTGTATGGTTACAGTCACCCGGAGGGTAGTCTCTGACCATTCTACTGTTGTGGCTCCAGTGCTCCTAAACCAGGTTCCTTCGGGGAGGACGTTCGTTCCCCCTAATCTACAAAATGAGGTGCTCTCCTGGGCTCATGTCCCTAAGATCGGAGCCCATCTTGGGGTCAAACGTACCACAAAGTCCCTTCAACGGTCCTATTGGTGGCCCCGGTGGCGCCAGGACGTTAAGGAATATGTTCTTGCACGTGCCTTCTGTGCGAGAGATAAATCTTCCAGTCAAAGTCCGGCTGGCCTTCTCCACCCGTTACCCGTGGCGGACCCCACAGATAGAGAGTCGGCTTACATTCTTCGTCGTCCTGCTCCTGTATTCTATCCGGGTGACAGAGTGTGGCTCACGGCTCGTAATACTAAAGTATGTGGGGAATCTGCTAAGTTTGCCCCCAGCTTTATTGGTCCTTTCAAAATTTTGGCCCAAGTAAACTCTGTAATGTACCGGTTACAGTTACCACGACACCTGAGGAGTCACGACACTTTCCATGTGTCGCTCCTTAGACCCGTTCACCTGACAAAATGCGCTGAACCGTAACCTGCTACAGACACCAGGGGTGATAATCTCGAGGTGCAGGCTAATATGGGGTCTAGGATAGTTCGTGGGAAAAAAGGTTACCCAGTACACTGGAGGGGCCTTGGACCTGAGGATCATCCCTGTGAACCGGTGAACCACATTCATGCTTCCCTGCTCGTTGAGGAAAATGAGCGTCAAGTGGAGGAGGATGTTAGAAGGGGGGAAAATGTTAGGCGTCGGGCGTTTGCTGGATTTGAAATGGGTTCAGAACCTTCTGTGGCCTCCCATTCCGGTCCAGCCAGGGCTAATGCTGCTTAGCATCGTCGTCAGTCCCAACGCCTAGCTGGTCCACAAAATGTATAGGTTGTCTCTCGGGTCTTTGTGCCTATCAACATGAAGCATAGGTTGCGGAGGGAGACAGGGCTGCTAAAGCCTAAGTCCAGGTTTCTCTATACTGAGCATGCCCGTGACATGGCGGACCGTGATTGGTGGTTTAGGAGTCAGCTGATCTGGTGACCTGGCACCGCCTGATTGGTCGAGGGTGACGTCACCAATGGTGCGATGTTGGGCAGGGCTTAATCTTTAAAAAGCCCACCCACAAACATGGCGGCGTGCTCTGATCATTGAGCAGTGATGGTGTTGTGCGGACGCTTGGTCTTTTGAGCTCCACGTGTACTTTAGTGGAAATAGGCAGGTTTAGTGGAAATAGGCAGGTAGCTTCGTCTGACAGACTGGCTCCGACTAAGGGGTCGCCATACACCCCGAGCAGTCTGCAGACGCCTTATTCCCGGTACCGCCTGTAAGCCACATGGAGTGATTCTCCTAAGTCCGGTAGCACGCCGGCTGAGAGCACTTACACGCCTGCGTGAGTCACACACGCATCCTAGTCCCAACTGTGTAGTCCCTGTGCTGCAACAGGACTACAGATACTTTATTTATCACACATCTCTCGTGCAGTTAACGGAGATAGTGCGTATTCCTATTGCCGCTCCAGTGTGCTGTAACACGGATGGGATTGTTATTTAAGTTCGTTGTTTTACCTTCTCACCCGGAAGGCGTTTGGCAGCAGTCCACCAGGCTGCATCGCGGACCCCGGGGTCGGTTGCGTTCCTTTATAATAAATTTGTTTGCAACCGTCCCCTTAACACTAACACTATCACTGTACTTATTATATATGTGACTGACATGTTTCTATCTATCTAATCTATGTGTGATGCTCTATTCTTTCTGTTCTAAATTGTCGGGTACCGATGATGAATTGCCGGCCGGATTTTTTAAAGACACAGGTGCATGAAAACACTATTATTTTTTTTAATGACAAGTACAGTAGCCAACACTGTCACTGTACTTCTTATATATGTGACTGACATGTTTCTATCTATCTAATCTATGTGTGATGCTCTATTCTTTCTGTTTTAATTGTCGGGTACCGGTGTGTGCCGCTGCTGAATTACCGGCTTTTCATGTTTCACTGTGAGCACTGTTCCCATCGATTTGGGCAATCACTGTAATGCCACAACCACCATGGCTGTGGCATTACAGTGAGATGCAGACAATCCCTGCTTGATTTGTGCTCTAAATAGCGCCAGACATGCCAGACGGGGACCCGAGCTCCCGCCCGAGCATCGCGCAAGTACTCGACGAGCTCCGAGCATCTCGAGTACTGGGATGCTCGGGCGAGTACTGAGCAGTGGCGAGCATGCTCGCTCATCACTAGTGATGAGCGAGCATGCTCGTTACTCAAGATTTATGAGCATGCTCGGGTACTCGCCGAGTATCTTCAGCGTGCTCGGGTGTTATGTTTTAGTCACTCCGTTCTCATGATTTGCGACTGTTTGACAGCTTTAATACATGCGAGGAATGCCTATTTATTCAGCATTCCTCACATGTATTAAAGCTGTCAAACAGTCGCAAATCATGAGCACAGAGTGACTAAACATAACACCCGAGCACTCTGAAGATACTCGGCGAGCACCCGAGCATGCTCGCCGAAAGGGTTAACAGAACATACTCTCTCAATCACTATTGAACATCCATTGGCTTCCAAACCCATCCTTTTATTGATCTGTTGACCATCTCTACCCACACAAGCTGGCTAGCCTTAAGGATTGGGCGGTGGCTCCAGACTGTCTCCACTGGATAGGGAAAACTTGAGTTTATGACTTATCTAGAATATATTAGTGATATACTGGATATATTGCCATGCCTTTAATTCACGTTGGATTTTTTCCAGCCATTGTCTTTCCTTGACACATCAGAATACAAAAAAAATATAACTGAGCTTTTATTCAGCTTTTGTTCACTGGTAAAACAAGGAGAAAATAATTCATTCTTCACTTAGTTTGCTGCCTGCATCGCTATAACATTTTATTTAAGAGAAATTTAATATGACTTCTTTAATCTTGGTGGTAATTTATTTCCTGTGCGTTTGTCAGAAAATATAATTTGTTCCTTTTATGTTGGATAGACAAAGTAGGTCATATTAAAATGACATCTTTTCTATTACTTTATTATTCAGAAACTTCAAGAGTTTTCCTGTTAGTATTCCTCCCCAGCAGGCTGCTCTCTGAAGCCTTCTACTCTAGAAGGGCTCGGCTCGGCATTATGGTGTGCACCACGTCTTGGAGAATTGTTGTAAATCTTCTCCGTGTAGAGCTTGCTTAGCACTTTTGTAATTATGTAATAACATTGCTTTATGAAGGCTTCTCTAAATTCAAAACAGGCGTTATGCTTACAATGTTGAGTGTTGAATGTGGATTACTAAGACATTTATTGTTATCCTGCAGTTAAGTAGAGTGGTGTAAGAAGAAAGTTTGAGAGATTTTCTTCTTGGTTTTTGCCTACTTTTTGGACATAGATGTTACAGTTTTTGCAAGGCATTAATTTGCTTGTTCTAAAAGAGCAGATATTTGCACCACTCGTCCATTTGTAATTTGTTTAATGGCCAATGTTAAAGAGTTTGCACTATCTCAAATTTGTATTGCAATTATCACAGATGATGAAGATAAAGGTCCAACTTCTGCACCTTGATAAATGGGCCACTGCCAGTAGAGAGGTGGCCACTAGTGATGAGCGAGTATGTCTTGTTAACCCTTTTGCCGAGTATGCTCGGGCGAGCACCGAGTTGTTCCAGCTGCTCGGTGATATGGTTGAATCGCTCTCTTTACATGATTTGCGACTGTTTGACAGTTTTATTACATGTGAAGAATATCTATTTCTTACACATTCCTCACATGTAATTAAACTGTCAAACAGTCGCAAATCATGCACACGGGAGCAATTCAAATATATCACTGAGCAGCTGTAAATACTCGCCCGAGCATACTCGGCAAAAGGGTTAACAGAACATACTCGCTCATCACTAGTGGCCAAAAATTTGAAAAAGTTCCATTTCCATCGAATTTTCTTGAAGTTATAAAAATACCTAAACTTGGCTGTTTTTGGAACTCGGATAGATGTCAATGAAGGGCGCCAAGCATGGAGAACCACTTCAACCTGGGTAGACAGAGCTCTATTTTCAATACGTAGAAAAGTAACACACATCTTAACTTTCCTAACCTTGTCCATTTTTTAATTTACACATTCCCAGTAGCACATGATGAGGACCTGCTTTTAGGGTAGGTGGTATCAGATGCCTTCCAATGTGACAACATTTTTGCCAAGTCTTAAGAGTCTGAGGAAGTTTTCCACTCTGGATAGAAGAGTCTGTAGACCACTCTATTTCTATGTTTCCATGTATGTGTCCAATGTTTTTTTTAAGTGTTTTTAATATTGTTATATATTCAATAAAAATTATATTATATTTTACAGTTGAAGAAGTTCGTTTCTCTTTGATTTTTCTAAATAATTTTTTGAACTTCCATATATATTTACCCCCCCTTTTTTCGGGCTATAATGCAGTAGATAACACAGGATCCACCATTAACAATAGGAAATGTCACAGCTCATAACCTCCTCCTTTAAAAGGACTGATAACACCTGTGATGTCACAGGTCACCTCCTCCTCTTCCTGTACAATGACTTATAACACCTCTATATACAGAAGATAACACAGAATCCACCATTCACAGAAGGTGATGTCACAGGCCACCTCCTCCTCTTCCTGTACAATGACTTATAACACCTCTATATACAGAACATAACACAGAACCCACCATTCACAGAAGGTGATGTCACAGCTCACCTCCACCTCGTGTACAATGACTGATAGCATCTCTATATAGAGTGGATAACACAGAATCCACCATTCACAATAGGTAATGTCACAGCTCACCTTCCCCTCCTGTACAATGACTGATTACACCTGTATATACAGTAGATAACACAGGATCCACCATTCACAATAGGTGATGTCACAGCTCACCTCCTCCTCCGACACAATGACTGATAACACCTCTATATAGAGTAGATAACACAGGATCCACCATTCACAATTTGTAATGTCACAGCTCACCTCCTCCTTCTGTACAATGACTGATAACACAGGATCCACCATTCACAATAGGTAATGTCACAGCTCACCTCCTCCTCTACAATGACTGATAGATAACACCTCTATATACAGTAGATAACACAGGATCCACCATTCACAATAGGTGATATCACAGCTCACCACTCCCCCTCCTGTACAATGACTGATAACACCTCTATATACAGTAGATACCACGGGATACAACATTCACAATAGGTGATGTCACAGCTCACCTCCTACTCCTGTATAAGGGCTGATCATACCTCTATATACAGCCGATAACACAGGATTCAACATTCACAATAAGTGATGTCACAGGTCACCTCTTCCTCCTGTACAATGACTGATAACACCCCTAAAAACAGAAGAAAACAAAGAATCCACCATTCACAGAAGGTGATGTCACAGCTCACCTCCTCCTGTACAATGACTGGTAACACCTCTATATACAGTAGATAACACAGGATCCACCAATCACAATAGGTGATGTCACAGCTCACCTCCTCCTACTGTCCAATGACTGATAACACAGGATCCTCCATTCACAATAGGTGATGTCACAGCTCACCTACACCTCATATAAAATAACAGATAACACCTCTATATACAGTAGATAACACAGGATCCACCATTCACAATAGGTGACGTCACAGCTCACCTCGCCCCCTTCCTGTACAATGACTGTTGACACCTCTATATACAGTAGATAACACAGGATTCACCATTCACAATAGGTGATGTCACAGCTCACCTCCTCCCCCTCCTGTACAATGACTGATAACACCTCTATATACAGTAGATAACACAGGATCCACCATTCACAATAGGTGACGTCACATCTCACCTCCTTACCCCCCTGTACAATGACTGACAACACCTCTATATACAGTAGATAACACAGGAACCACCATTCACAATATGTGATGTCACAGCTCATCTCCACCTCCTACACAATCACTGATAACACCTCTATATACAGTAGATAACACAGGATCCACCATTCACAATAGGTGATGTCACATCTCACCTCCTCCCCCTCCTGTACAATAACTGATAACACCTCTATATACAGTAGATAACACAGGATCCACCATTCACAAAAGGTGATGTCAATGCTCACCTCCTCCTCCTCCTGTATAGTAACTGATAACACCTCTATATACAGTAGATAACACAGGATTCACCATTCACAATAGGTGATGTCACAGCTCACCTCCACCTCCTATACAATGACTGATAACACCTCTATATACAGTAGAAAACACAGGATCCACCATTCACAATAGGTGATGTCAAAGCTCACCTCCTCCCCCTCCTGTACAATGACTGATAACACCTCTATATACAGTAGATAACACAGGATCCACCATTCACAATAGGTGATGTCACAGATCATCTCCTCCCTCACCTGTGCAATGACTGACAACACCTCTATGTACAGTATATAACACGGGATCCACCACTCACAATAGGTGATGTCACAGCTCACCTCCTCCTCCTGTACAATGGCTGATAATGCCTCTAAATACAGTAGATAACACAGAAGCCACCATTCACAATAGAAGATGTCACAGCTCATCTCCCCCTCTTGTACAATGGCTGATAACTCTATATACAGAAGATAACACAGGATCCACCATTCACAATAGGTGATGTCACAGCTCACCTCCTCCCCCTCCTGTACAATGACTGACATTACCACTATATACTGTAGATAAAATAGGATCCACCATTCACAATAGGTGATGTCACAGCTCACCTTCTCCTTCTGTACAATGACTGATTACACAGGATCTACTATTCACAATAGGTGATGTCACAGCTCACTTCCACCTCCTATAAAATGACTGATAACACCTCTATATACAGTAGATAACACAGGATCAATCATTCACAATAGGTGATGTCACAGCTCACCTCCTCCCTCTCCTGTACAATAACTGATAACACCTCTATATACAGTAGATAACACAGGATCCACCATTCACAATATGTGACGTCACAGCTCACCTCCTTCCCCTCCTGTACAATGACTGACAACACCTCTATATACAGTAGATAACACAGGATCCACCATTCACAATAGGTGACGCCACAGCTCACCTCCTCCCCCTCCTGTACAATGACTGACAACATGTCTATATACAGTAGATAACACAGGATCCACGATTCACAATAGGTGATGTCACAGCTCATCTCCACCTCCTACAAAATGACTGATAACACCTCTATATACAGTAGATAACACAGGATCAATCATTCACAAGAGGTGATGTCACAGCTCACCTCCTCCCTCTCCTGTGCAATAACTGATAACACCTCTATATACAGTAGATAACACAGGATCCACCATTCACAATAGGTGACGTCACAGCTCACCTCCTTCCCCTCCTGTACAATGACTGACAACTCCTCTATATACAGTAGATAACACAGGATCCACCATTCACAATAGGTGATGTCACAGCTCACCTCCTCCCCCTCCTGTACAATGACTGACAACACCTCTATATACAGTAGATAACACAGGATCCACCATTCACAATAGGTGATGTCACAGCTCACCTCCTCCCTCTCCTGTACAATAACTGATAACACCTCTTTATACAGTAGATAACACAGGATCCACCTTTCACAAT
Organism: Phyllobates terribilis; assembly: GCF_046119375.1. Taxonomy (NCBI): domain Eukaryota; kingdom Metazoa; phylum Chordata; class Amphibia; order Anura; family Dendrobatidae; genus Phyllobates; species Phyllobates terribilis. Next base: position 1,184,706,477 of record NW_027362761.1, on the reverse strand, counting down.
AGGTGACATCACAGCTCACCTCCTTCCCCTCCTGTACAATGACTGACAACACCTCTATATACAGTAGATAACACAGGATCCACCATTCACAATAAGTGACATCACAGCTCACCTCCTCCCCCTCCTGTACAATGACTGACAACACCTCTATATACAGTAGATAACACAGGATCCACCATTCACAATAGGTGATGTCACAGCTCATCTCTACCTCCTACACAATGACTGATAACACTTCTATATACAGTAGATAACACAGGATCAATCATTCACAATAGGTGATGTCACAGCTCACCTCCACCTCCTACACAATGACTGATAACACCTCTATATACAGTAGATAACACAGGATCCACCATTCTCAAAAGGTGGTGTCACAGCTCACCTCCACCTCCTATACAATAACTGATAACACCTCTATATACTGTAGATATCACAGGGTCCACCATTCACAATAGGTGATGTCACAGCTCATCTCTAGAGATGAGCGTTGTTCTACTCGAACTGTTCGCCAATCTCAAATTCGAGCTGTTTTGGGCGGTGTTCGAGCCGTTCGGCGAACACGAACAATTTGAGAAAAATTCGGCTGTTCAAGGTTATGTTCGATAACTGTTCGTGCACCAAAATCATAACTGGATTTTTTCTCAGTAAAGATGAAAATTAATGTTAATACGCAGTTTGAGTGTACAGCGGGGTGGGGGGAGGGGCAGGGGATGGATCTCTGCAGGAACAATGAAGATCTCCATTTTTTTTTCTCTTTCCCGCATTTGCAGTGGGGAGGTGCAATCTGTCAGCCTATCAGCAGCGCACACACGGAGCGAAGTGCTTTTTTTCACACAAGCAAGGGCATGTGTCATTGGCAGTGTATGTCACATGTCCTTGCCCTATAAGACCCAGCCATTTTCCCCGTCGCCACCATTTTCTCACTGCTGCAGCTGCGTGTTAGACGGCACCGCTGTTGCTGTGTGCGCTATACCTTGTTAATTTCATGCCAATTTTCGCACAAATCTACAGATAGCTTGGGAGTAGGGAATAGTTGTGATTGCAGTCCTTTTAAGGACTAGGTTACAGCATTTCCTACGACTTTTATCAGGGAGGTCTGTGCTCTTAAATAGATAGGTTGTGGGAGTAAAGACTAATTGTAATTGGAGTCCTTTTCAGGACTAGGTTACATCAGTTCCTATCAGTTTTTGCCAGGCAGGTCTGTGCCAGTGCTGTGCAAGTTTTTTTCACAGCATTTGGCTGAATCTAGCAAAGCTAATCCTTTTTGGCCTGTTGCAGAGTGTGTTAGTCAGTGGAGTAGCCTATCTGTGCTGCAAGATATACCACCTGTGTATAGAATACCAATTTTTTTACTGCACCTAGTGAAGTAAAATCTTTTGGGCATAGCATCATTCTATTAGTCCATCTATACTGACCTCCATCAGGTTGCAAATTAAAACTAATTTTTATCTGCATCAGGTTGCAAACTGAATATATTTTTTTCTGCATCTACCTCTGAAAAAATATTGGGCTTCTAGCTGTGTGTGGGTCTTGTTCTATTAATCCATCTATACAGACCTCCATCAGGTTGCAAACTGAATATAATTTTTTTCTGCATCTAGCTCTGAAAAAATATTTGGCCTTCTAGCAGTGTGTCGGACTTTCTCTATTAGTCCATCTATACTGACCTCCATCAGGTTGCAAATTAAAAATAATTTTTATCTGCATCTACAGTACCTCTGAAAAAATATTTGGGCTTCTAGCTGTGTGTGGGACTTGTTGTATTAGTCCATCTATACTGACCTCCATCAGGTTGCAAATTAAAAATAATTTGTATCTGCATCTACAGTACCTCTGAAAAAATATTTGGGCTTCTAGCTGTGTGTGGGTCTTGTTGTATTAGTCCATCTATACTGACCTCCATCAGGTTGCAAATTAAAAATAATTTGTATCTGCATCCACAGTACCTCTGAAAAAATATTTGGGCTTCTAGCTGTGTGTGGGACTTGTTGTATTAGTCCATCTATACTGACCTCCATCAGGTTCCAAACTGAATATATTTTTTTCTGCATCTACCTCTGAAAAAATATTTGGGCTTCTAGCTGTGTGTGGGACTTGTTGTATTAGTCCATCTATACTGACCTCCATCAGGTTGCAAATTAAAAATAATTTGTATCTGCATCTACAGTACCTCTGAAAAAATATTTGGGCTTCTAGCTGTGTGTGGACTTGTTGTATTAGTCCATCTATACTGACCTCCATCAGGTTGCAAACTGAATATAATTTTTTTCTGCATCTACCTCTGAAAAAATATTTGGCCTTGTAGCAGTGTGTCGGACTTTCTCTATTAGTCCATCTATACTGACCTCCATCAGGTTGCAAACTGAATATATTTTTTTCTGCATCTAGCTCTGAAAAAATATTTGGGCTTCTAGCAGTGTGTGAGACTTGGTCTATTAGTCCATCTATACTGACCTCCATCAAGTTGCAAATTAAAACTAATTTTTATCTGCATCTACAGTACCTCTGAAAAAATATTTGGGCTTCTAGCTGTGTGTGGGACTTGTTGTATTAGTCCATCTATACTGACCTCCATCAGGTTGCAAACTGAATATATTTTTTTCTGCATCTACCTCTGAAAAAATATTGGGCTTCTAGCTGTGTGTGGGTCTTGTTCTATTAATCCATCTATAATGACCTCCATCAGGTTGCAAACTGAATATAATTTTTTTCTGCATCTAGCTCTGAAAAAATATTTGGCCTTCTAGCAGTGTGTCGGACTTTCTCTATTAGTCCATCTATACTGACCTCCATCAGGTTGCAAATTAAAAATAATTTTTATCTGCATCTACAGTACCTCTGAAAAAATATTTGGGCTTCTAGCTGTGTGTGGGACTTGTTGTATTAGTCCATCTATACTGACCTCCATCAGGTTGCAAACTGAATATATTTTTTTCTGCATCTACCTCTGAAAAAATATTTGGGCTTCTAGCTGTGTGTGGGACTTGTTGTATTAGTCCATCTATACTGACCTCCATCAGGTTGCAAATTAAAAATAATTTGTATCTGCATCTACAGTACCTCTGAAAAAATATTTGGGCTTCTAGCTGTGTTTGGGACTTGTTGTATTAGTCCATCTATACTGACCTCCATCAGGTTGCAAATTAAAAATAATTTGTATCTGCATCTACAGTACCTGTGAAAAAATATTTGGGCTTCTAGCTGTGTGTGGGACTTGTTGTATTAGTCCATCTATACTGACCTCCATCAGGTTGCAAACTGAATATATTTTTTTCTGCATCTACCTCTGAAAAAATATTGGGCTTCTAGCTGTGTGTGGGTCTTGTTCTATTAATCCATCTATACAGACCTCCATCAGGTTGCAAACTGAATATAATTTTTTTCTGCATCTAGCTCTGAAAAAATATTTGGCCTTCTAGCAGTGTGTCGGACTTTCTCTATTAGTCCATCTATACTGACCTCCATCAGGTTGCAAATTAAAAATAATTTTTATCTGCATCTACAGTACCTCTGAAAAAATATTTGGGCTTCTAGCTGTGTGTGGGACTTGTTGTATTAGTCCATCTATACTGACCTCCATCAGGTTGCAAATTAAAAATAATTTGTATCTGCATCTACAGTACCTCTGAAAAAATATTTGGGCTTCTAGCTGTGTGTGGGTCTTGTTGTATTAGTCCATCTATACTGACCTCCATCAGGTTGCAAATTAAAAATAATTTGTATCTGCATCCACAGTACCTCTGAAAAAATATTTGGGCTTCTAGCTGTGTGTGGGACTTGTTGTATTAGTCCATCTATACTGACCTCCATCAGGTTCCAAACTGAATATATTTTTTTCTGCATCTACCTCTGAAAAAATATTTGGGCTTCTAGCTGTGTGTGGGACTTGTTGTATTAGTCCATCTATACTGACCTCCATCAGGTTGCAAATTAAAAATAATTTGTATCTGCATCTACAGTACCTCTGAAAAAATATTTGGGCTTCTAGCTGTGTGTGGACTTGTTGTATTAGTCCATCTATACTGACCTCCATCAGGTTGCAAACTGAATATAATTTTTTTCTGCATCTACCTCTGAAAAAATATTTGGCCTTGTAGCAGTGTGTCGGACTTTCTCTATTAGTCCATCTATACTGACCTCCATCAGGTTGCAAACTGAATATATTTTTTTCTGCATCTAGCTCTGAAAAAATATTTGGGCTTCTAGCAGTGTGTGGGACTTGGTCTATTAGTCCATCTATACTGACCTCCATCAAGTTGCAAATTAAAACTAATTTTTATCTGCATCTACAGTACCTCTGAAAAAATATTTGGGCTTCTAGCTGTGTGTGGGACTTGTTGTATTAGTCCATCTATACTGACCTCCATCAGGTTGCAAACTGAATATATTTTTTTCTGCATCTACCTCTGAAAAAATATTGGGCTTCTAGCTGTGTGTGGGTCTTGTTCTATTAATCCATCTATAATGACCTCCATCAGGTTGCAAACTGAATATAATTTTTTTCTGCATCTAGCTCTGAAAAAATATTTGGCCTTCTAGCAGTGTGTCGGACTTTCTCTATTAGTCCATCTATACTGACCTCCATCAGGTTGCAAATTAAAAATAATTTTTATCTGCATCTACAGTACCTCTGAAAAAATATTTGGGCTTCTAGCTGTGTGTGGGACTTGTTGTATTAGTCCATCTATACTGACCTCCATCAGGTTGCAAACTGAATATATTTTTTTCTGCATCTACCTCTGAAAAAATATTTGGGCTTCTAGCTGTGTGTGGGACTTGTTGTATTAGTCCATCTATACTGACCTCCATCAGGTTGCAAATTAAAAATAATTTGTATCTGCATCTACAGTACCTCTGAAAAAATATTTGGGCTTCTAGCTGTGTTTGGGACTTGTTGTATTAGTCCATCTATACTGACCTCCATCAGGTTGCAAATTAAAAATAATTTGTATCTGCATCTACAGTACCTGTGAAAAAATATTTGGGCTTCTAGCTGTGTGTGGGACTTGTTGTATTAGTCCATCTATACTGACCTCCATCAGGTTGCAAACTGAATATATTTTTTTCTGCATCTACCTCTGAAAAAATATTGGGCTTCTAGCTGTGTGTGGGTCTTGTTCTATTAATCCATCTATACAGACCTCCATCAGGTTGCAAACTGAATATAATTTTTTTCTGCATCTAGCTCTGAAAAAATATTTGGCCTTCTAGCAGTGTGTCGGACTTTCTCTATTAGTCCATCTATACTGACCTCCATCAGGTTGCAAATTAAAAATAATTTTTATCTGCATCTACAGTACCTCTGAAAAAATATTTGGGCTTCTAGCTGTGTGTGGGACTTGTTGTATTAGTCCATCTATACTGACCTCCATCAGGTTGCAAATTAAAAATAATTTGTATCTGCATCTACAGTACCTCTGAAAAAATATTTGGGCTTCTAGCTGTGTGTGGGACTTGTTGTATTAGTCCATCTATACTGACCTCCATCAGGTTGCAAACTGAATATATTTTTTTCTGCATCTACCTCTGAAAAAATATTGGGCTTCTAGCTGTGTGTGGGTCTTGTTCTATTAATCCATCTATACAGACCTCCATCAGGTTGCAAACTGAATATAATTTTTTTCTGCATCTAGCTCTGAAAAAATATTTGGCCTTCTAGCAGTGTGTCGGACTTTCTCTATTAGTCCATCTATACTGACCTCCATCAGGTTGCAAATTAAAAATAATTTTTATCTGCATCTACAGTACCTCTGAAAAAATATTTGGGCTTCTAGCTGTGTGTGGGACTTGTTGTATTAGTCCATCTATACTGACCTCCATCAGGTTGCAAATTAAAAATAATTTGTATCTGCATCTACAGTACCTCTGAAAAAATATTTGGGCTTCTAGCTGTGTGTGGGTCTTGTTGTATTAGTCCTTCTATACTGACCTCCATCAGGTTGCAAATTAAAAATAATTTGTATCTGCATCCACAGTACCTCTGAAAAAATATTTGGGCTTCTAGCTGTGTGTGGGACTTGTTGTATTAGTCCATCTATACTGACCTCCATCAGGTTGCAAACTGAATATATTTTTTTCTGCATCTACCTCTGAAAAAATATTTGGGCTTCTAGCTGTGTGTGGGACTTGTTGTATTAGTCCATCTATACTGACCTCCATCAGGTTGCAAATTAAAAATAATTTGTATCTGCATCTACAGTACCTCTGAAAAAATATTTGGGCTTCTAGCTGTGTGTGGGACTTGTTGTATTAGTCCATCTATACTGACCTCCATCAGGTTGCAAACTGAATATAATTTTTTTCTGCATCTACCTCTGAAAAAATATTTGGCCTTGTAGCAGTGTGTCGGACTTTCTCTATTAGTCCATCTATACTGACCAACATCAGGTTGCAAACTGAATATATTTTTTTCTGCATCTAACCCAGCCAATAGTTTTGGCCTAATACCACAGTTTGGCCACTCAGCTCTGCTCGGTTACCATCCATTGTTTTTTTGTGCAAACAACTCCAGAGTTGTGAATTAGTTAACCACCAAAATGAGTGGAAAAAGGCCTGCTGCTGGTGGAAAGGGGAATAGGCGTGTTGGGAAGGGGAAAAAAGGTTGTATCCGTGGGGTAGGTGTTAAAGCAACAGTAACATCTGCAGAAGAAAGACCATCTTCCAGCCAAACTAAAATGTCTACTTCTTTTAGCGGACAATGTGATAAGATCCCTTTCTTACGGCCACGCCAATCGCTACAAATTCCAGATGAGGCACAAAAACAGCAGGTGCTTCAATGGATATCAAGTGCTCCTTTAAGTGGGCTCTCCTCCACATCAACTTCAACATCACAAATACTCCAGTCCTCAAAGGTGTCACCCAAATCGCACTTGCTTCCTCACAGCTCCCAAATCTCCAGCTGCCCGTCTGAGTATGAGGTAGAACAGATGGTTGAGTCTGCAGAGCTGTTTACTCATACTATAGCCTGGGAATCAGAGGTCGACTCCAGCGCTTCTGTGAATCCAGACGAGGAAATGATCTGCACTGATGCCCAGAATCTTTATGAGTCGGATCCAGGACCAGACGCAGAAGGTTCTGACCATAATGTAGACCCTAATTCCCAAACTGTAACTCCTGTTGGTGGAGACAATGAGGAAGATGATGATATGACTCAAATACCTGATTGGAGCGACAACTTTAGTTTTTTGTCAGGGCAGGAACAGGTTGGCTCTGAGGACGACGGGTGTGATAACACACAGGGTGATGATGATGAGGTTGGAGATCCCACTTACTGTCAACCCACAGTCAGCCAAGAGATGAGGTCAACAGAGGAGGTGGAGGAAGATGCTAGTGACGACGAGGTCAGGTTGCGCCTTCCTGGACAGAGACGTAGTACTGGAAGCACGTCAACAACTGCATCCTCAAACACAACTCTGCCTCTCACCACAAGTCGTGGTGGCTCTTCAGGTCACATGGGTGCTAAGCCTTGCATAGCCTGGGCATTTTTTCAGATCGATAAAGATGACCCAACTCGTGTTATCTGTAACATTTGTCAGCAAAAGCTAAGTAGAGGCCAAAAAATACATAGTTTGAGTACTTCATGCATGAACCGGCACATGGACATGAAGCATAAGTTGCAGTGGGAAGCTCAGTTAGCTACAATGCGGCCTAGCCGGCCGGGCCAACCACCGTCTGCCATATCTTGTGCATCCGCGGCCTCTTCATCCTCTGTGACTGGGGGGACAGCAGTCACACCTGTTTTGGGGCGCAGACCTGCCACCTCTTTACCCGCAACAGCCAGCGTGATTGGCAGGTCATCATTTTCTTTGGAGGTGGTAACACCAGCTGGTGTTGAGCGCTGTCCGACATCGATAGCACCACCTTTGGATCAAGGCAACCTAACATGTCCGCCTGCATCTTCCTCACAGACCGGCAGTTTGCCGGGGACACCCTTATCAACCCCGTCTAAGCACAATAGCCAGCCCTCGGTCCCTCAGATGTGAACAAGTAAAAGACCATTTCCTCCTAGCCATGAGAAAGCTAAGAGGTTGAATTTCACCATCTGCAAGCTCTGGGCTACAGAAATGCTGCCTTTCCGCCTGGTGGACACAGAGGATTTTCGAGACCTTATGTCCGTCGCAGTGCCCCAGTACCAGATGCCCAGTCGGCACTACTTCTCAAAGAAAGGTGTGCCTGCGCTCCACCAGCATGTCGCACACAACATCACCGCTTCTTTGAGAAACTCTGTGTGTGACAGGGTGCATTTCACCACAGACACTTGGACGAGTAGGCATGGACAGGGGCGTTACATGTCGCTGACTGGGCACTGGGTAACTATGGTGACAGCAGGACAAGGGGCTGCTGTCCAAGTCTTGCCGTCCCCACGAGTTGTGCGTCAATCCTCTTTATGTCAAAGTTCCTCCACTGCTTCTGCCTCCTCAACCTCCTCTCGGTCTTCCACCTGCACCCAAAGCCTGTCTGGTCATGCCACAAGCTTTCTAACTGCGCAGAAGGGATCCTGCACACCTCCTTACTATGCTGGCAGTAGGGCTCAACGTCATCAGGCGGTTTTTACATTGAAATGTCTGGGAAATGTGTGTCACACAGCTGAGGAGTTGTGGTCAGCTCTGGAGAACCAATTTCATGAATGGTTGTCTCCACTGGACTTGAAACCAGGGAAGGCCGTGTGCGACAATGCTGCAAACCTGGGTGCGGCCCTTCGCCGGGGCAATGTCACACACGTGCCTTGTATGGCTCATGTGTTGAACCTGGTTGTCCAGCAATTTTTAGCCCACTATCCCAGACTAGATGGCCTTCTGCAGAGGGCACGGTCGCTGTGTGCTCACTTCCGCCGTTCGCATCCCGCAGCTCAGCGACTTACATCTCTACAGAAGTCGTTGGGCCTGCCACTTCACCGGCTAAAATGCGATGTGCCTACCCGGTGGAATTCAACTCTGCACATGTTGCAGCGACTGTGGCAGCACCGACAAGCCCTGGTGCAATACGTTCTGACGTATAGCCTGGGCCAACGAGATTCAGAGGTGGGGCAAATCACGCTGGAGGAGTGGTCTCAGATCAGGGACCTATGCACCCTTCTGCACAGTTTTGAAATGGCGACGAAGATGTTTAGTGCTGACGATGCCATTATCAGCATGACTATTCCGGTGATTTACATGCTGGAGCACATGTTAAACAGAACTCGGAGTCAGGTGGTGGCACAAGAGGAGGTGGAGGAAGTAGAGGAGGAGGAGTTGTATGCGGAAGGGCTAACATCTGCAAGGTCCAGACGGTCGGCAGCACCAAGGCGGCAGGCATGTGAGGGTGGGGGAGATGGTTTTACCAGGGCGCATGGTAGCAGCCAAACTAGTGAGGAAGGTGCAGGAGCACAGGAAGAAGTGGAGGACGAACTGATGGAAGACTCATCAGATGAGGGAGACCTTGATCACATTTCTGTTGTGCGAGGTTGGGGGGAGAGGACAGAGGAAGGAAGCATGATTGTTACCTCGCCACCAACACAACAGGGACTTGGTGCTCCTGGATGCGCAACACACATGAGTGCCTTCTTGCTGCACTACCTGCAACATGACCCTCGAATTGTGAGAATTAGAAATAATCCTGACTACTGGGTTGCCACACTGTTAGATCCCCGGTACAAAAGTAAATTTGCAGAAATTATTCCTGCCATAGAAAGGGATGCACGCATGCAGGAGTATCAGCAGAGACTGTTGCAGAATCTTACATGTGCTTTTCCACAAAATACCAGTGGTGCACGTAGTGAATCTCACAGTTCCAACTTGCCAACCGTGGGACCGTCAAGTGTTCAGCACTCAAACCGTAACAGAACCACAGTATCTGGTGGTAACATCAATTTTGCGGAATCATTTCACCCCTTTTTTAGCCCATCCTTTGCAAGGCCACAGGAGACAAGAAGTCTGACACATAGTCAACGCCTAGAGACGATGGTACAGGAGTATCTCCAAGTAAACATTGAAGCCACGACTGTGTCACTGGACCCTTGCTCTTTTTGGGCTTCCAATCTGGATAAATGGCCGGAGCTAGCCACTTACGCCTTGGAGATCTTGTCATGCCCCGCAGCTAGCGTTCTGTCTGAACGTGTGTTCAGCGCTGCTGGTGGTGTGCTGACAGATAAGCGCACGCGGCTCTCCACTGATAATGTAGACAGACTCACGTTCATAAAGATGAACAAATCATGGATCCGAAACGACTTTTCTACCCCTGTGTCATCCTGGGGAGAGTAAAAGCTTGATGATTGTTTAAAATCACCCTACCAACCGTTTTAAGCTTTCAAATTACTAATCATGTTTATCTGTATCTTGACTGGAAAATAATTTGGGCTTTGTAGCAGTGTGCAGCACTGATCCTATTAGGCCATCTATAATAAGCTCCACCAGATTTAAAATTAAAAATAATTTTTAGCTGCATCTAGCCCGGAAAATAATTTTGGGGCTCCGAGATGCGCAAGACTCATAAGTGCCTTCTTGCTGCACTACCTGCAGCATGACCCTCATATTGTCAGAATTCGAAGTAATCATGACTACTGGGTTGCCACACTCTTAGATCCCCCAAACTTTTCGATCAACCTTTTCATTTTAATAAAGACCAAAAAAATGGTCATTTTTGAAATTATAAGCATTAGCAGGTTGTTAGAAACTGAAATCAAACAGTTTTCAACTCAAAACTTTATTCTAGGTGATGTTACATTTTCACATAGGACCCCTTGTTCGAAAGGAGCTTCTGAACTCTCTCGTCCATTGAATTTGTCAGGTTTTGGATGGTTTCTGCTTCAATTGTTTTGCATGAGGACAGAATACCCTCCCAGAGCTGTTGCTTAGATGTGAACTGCCTCCCGCCATCATAGACACTCCTTTTAATGATGCTCCAAAGGTTCTGAATGGGGTAGAGGTCAGGGGAGCATGGGGGTCACACCATAAGTTTGTCCCCTTTTATGCCCATATCAGCCAGAGATGCAGATGTTTTATGTGCAGCATGAGATGGTGCATTATCATGCAGAAAAATGATCTTGCTGTGAAATACACGGTTCTTCTTCTTGAACCATGGCAGGAAGTGCTGTTTGAGAAAATCCACATACATTATGGAGTTCATCTTTAGCGCCTTCAGGGATCCTAAAGGGGCCGACAATCTCTCTCCCCATGATTCCAGCCCAAATCATTACTCCACCTCCTCCTTGTTGGCGCTGTAGCCGTGTTTGCGTGGGGTGTCCATCAACCAGCCATCCTCCACTCCATCCATCTGGACCATCGAGCGCTGCACGGCACTCATTTGTGAACAAAACAGTTTTGAAATCAGTCTTCATGTAATGTTTGGCCCACTGGAGCCGTTTCTGCTTGTGTGAAGTGGATAGAGGAGGTCGACAGGATGGCGTATGCACAGCTGCAAACCTCTGAAGGACCCTGCATCTTGTTGTTCGGGGGACGTTGGAGGCACAAGCAGCTTCAAAAATTTGTCTGCTGCTATGACAAGGCTTTTTTGCCGCTGCTCTTTCAACCTGACGTAATTGCCTGTAGGAAAGAGTCCTCAATTTGCCCTTATCAGCACGCACACGTGTGTACTGTGAATCAGCTACATACTTCTTGATTGCCAAGACACTTCATCCTGATCATCGCACAATGTTGATTGTAGTCATGCCTTGACCTAAACACTCCACAATTTGTTGCTTCTCAGCAGCCGACACATCCTTTTTCTTTCCCATTTTGGCAGAAAATGTAGGCTGCTGAATAATGTGAGAGAGCCTTCTTAAGTAGTCTTGCCTTTCATTGGACACACCTGCCAAACTAATTAGCACAGGTGTCTGCAATTGCTTACAGTGATATAAAGAGCCCTGACACACATCACCATCAATGAGTTTAACTGACAAACAAACAAATTCTTCCCTTATCACTCCTAAACACTTTTTGCATAATAATTTGGAACACAGTGTACATGTGCTTTTCCACAAAACACCAGTGGTTCACGTAGTGAATCTTACAGTTCTAACTTGCCAACCGTGGTCTGTATGGAGTTGTTCAATAAACGGCCCAAAATTAAGATAACATAGATGGGAGAGGTCTCTATGAATAGGAATTCCTAAGTATTTGATACCCTGTGAGGGCCAGGCAAAGGGAAAGTTGGACTGGATGGAATCCTATATGGATTTGGGGAGGGAGACATCGAGGGCCTCAGACTTCGCTGCATTGATTTTAAAATTTGACCATGTAACAAAGTGATCTATTTCAGCCATAACAGCATGGATGGATATATGTGATTGAGTGATATATACTAGGACATCATCAGCAAATAGAGAGCACTTGTACTCGGTGCCTCCCACCTCAATCCACCTAATATTGGGGTTATGGCGAATTGATGAGAGCAGGTGCTCCGTCACTAGGATGTATAAGAGAGGGGACAGAGAACATCCCTGCCTTGTCCCATTGGTGATTGTGAAAGGTGATGAAAATGTTCTGACGCGCCCCCTGGGCCTTGGGACACCTGGAGCCGGACCCTTTTTGGTGGATGCTGGTGGTTGTAGTCTCCGTGGCGGCAACCCGGTTCCATGGCTCAGGGCGGTCAAACCAGTGGCGGAACTATTTATGTGGTTTTGATGTTTAAATGTCCGACTACGCCACCCGTGGATTGCGGTCAGAGTGAACCGCCGCTCCAGGGCAGACCGCTGAGGCTGGTGTTGTGGGTGCAGCAGAGCGTAGCATAACTCCCCACGGGAGGAGTATAGCCTCAGGGCAGTGTATGTGGAGGATGGGGGTGATGGTGCAGGGCAGCAGCAGTAATGACACGGAGTCAGTGATGCAGTCCAGGGCCTTTACTCACAGTTCTTATTATCCAGACCACGTCTGCAGGTAACGGCTGCCCACGTCGTACTGTGCTCACCAGGTGAGGGGCTCAGACAACTCCCAGATAACTTTGGAGCGCTTCACAGGACCCCCTTTGTGTGTCCTTTGTCTGGCCTTTCTTACCAACCCTTCTGTCCGGCTGCCTCGGGCCTCATCTTGGTAAACTTGGCGCCAGTTTCCCTGACCCTATGTGGTGCCTTCCTAGCGGGTGTAGCGAGGGGCTGCGCCACATAAAATGTCACAGCCTCCTGTTTCTAGCTGAGGGTCGTTTCCTGCCTCCACTAGTTTCGGGGACCGGTCTCCCCCTTTGGCCTGACCCCTCCACGCAGGTGGATTCTGGCGTGCGGTGGCGACTCGCCCGTCCGCACCCCTGAGATCCCTTCATTCCTCGTTCCTGGAGCCTTCTCCGCTCCTCTTCCTTCCTTCTCCCTCTTCCAGGCCTGGGCCTCTGTTACTAGGCCCGCCTCCGGAGCAGAGCTCATGCAGAGCCCCTGCTCCCTGCCACTTCTGCTCAGACTTCTCTGCACTGAACTAAGATGGTGCCCACCTTTTATACTCCCTTCTCAATGCACCCAGGAACTGCTTCCTCCCTGCTCCTGCACTACAGGGTTCCCCTTCCTCAGTGTTCCCTCCCCCCACTCCAGCCAGGGACAGGGACTGTCGTGCCCATCTCAGGGGCATATTGGTCGCCCTGCCCCATGGCAATGTGGTGTAATGCATGCAGGTGTCGGGTCCTGATCCACACTACATCCTTACCTGAGAGTGAGATATCACACCTCTGGGTGAGGTGCAATACCTCTGTAGCAACCGAGCCCTCAGGGTTCTACAGTTCCATTTATCTTCAGCCTAGGTGACGTATTGCGATACAGGGCCGTGATTTTGGCTATAAAAGGGTCCCCTAGACCCCTACCCCAAGCTTTTTAAGAGAATCATATATGGCGTGCCAGGAGACTCTATGGAATGCTTTCTCAGCATCCAACGAGAGTATCTAATTACAAATTTTTAACTGCATCTAGCCCAGGAAATACTTTGTGCCTAGTAGAAAGGTCTGCTAGTCAGCGGATTATCCCGGCTGTTAAGCAAGCTACACCACCTGTAGTTTGGACACTTCATTTTTTCAAAGGAAATGCTTCGGGACCACGGGATACTCAGTGAAGAGCATCAGGAGGCACCCCAAGGCATAGGGGCTGGGACTGGCAGTAGGATGCCTTGCGGTGGACAGCCGAGCTCGATCCTTATAAAAGCTTTTTAACTGCAGCAGCTTTAGTGGACGCTACTGGAGCTGGAATTACGCGGCTGCTGGCATGAGACTTGCCCTCCAATAGATCCTTGTAAATGGATTTAAAGTGTATTCATTCAAATTAGAGAGACAATTTAAATTAAAAAGCTTAGAGCTGCCTCCACCACAGGGGGGCTCGCTCGACCCACCAGCGGACAGGCACCAGTATTGGGAGAGGGGGGCTGGGCATCAGGGTTCACCGCGGCTCTGGCACAAACCCGGCGACACGGAGGTGGCACGGGCAGGAGCGGACTGGCCGTGTCGGCTTCTCACTTTTTGGATTTTAGAAGGGCATGACATGCCTATATCTGTGTCTCCCCCTCCTTTTACTCCTCCACCTCTTTTATTTTCGCATGACTATATGTACTTGTCACTTTTCCATGTGTTAGTTATGTCTTCTGAGCAGTTTGTCAGCTTTTGGACACCTTTGAAGGTGTTTTCTACGTGTTTCTATGTGTTTTTGTTTGCCTGCCATTGGTTTTAATGGTGTTCGAAGGTGTTCGACGAACAGTTCGACGAACAGTTCGGCGAACACACGGGTGTTCGACGAACCGAACCGAACTCGAACACTACGGGGGTGGCTCAACACTACTCATCTCCTCCCCCACCTGTACAATGACTGACAGCACCTCTACGTACAGTATATAACACGGGATCCACCATTCACAGTAGGTGATGTCACAGCTCACCTCCCCCTCCTGTACAATGACATGACACAGGATCCACCATTCACAATAGGTGATGTCACAGCTCACCACCTCCTCCTGTACATGGGCTGATAACACCTCTATATACTGTAGATAACACAGGATACACCATTCACAATAGGTGATATCACAGCTCTCCTCCTCCCCCTCCTGTAAAATGACTGATAACACCTCTATATAAAGAAGATAACAGAGAATCCACCATTCACAATAGGTGATGTCTCAGCTCATCTCCCCCTCCTGTACAATGACTGATAACACCTCTATACACAGTATATACCACAGGATCCAAGAATGATAATAGGTGATGTCACAGCTCACTTCCTCCTATACAATGACTGATAACACTTCTATATACAGTAGAAAACACAAGATCCACCATTCACAACAGGTGAAGCCACAGCTCACCTCTTCCTCCTGTACAATGACTGATAACCCCTCTGTATACAGTAGATAAAACAGAATCCACCATTCACAATAGGTGATATCACAGCTCTCCTCCTCCCCCTCCTGTACAATGACTGATAACATCTCTTTATAAAGAAGATAACAGAGAATCCACCATTCACAATAGGTGATGTTTCAGCTCACCTCCCCCTCCTGTACAATGACTGATAACACCTCTATACACAGTAGATACCACAGGATCCACCAATGAAAATAAGTGATGTCACAGCTCACTTCCTCCTATACAATGACTGATAACACTTCTATATGCAGTAGATAACACAGGATCCACCATTCACAACAGGTGAAGCCACAGCTCACCTCTTCCTCCTGTACAATGACTGATAACACCTCTGTATACAGTAGAAAACACAGGAACCACTATTCACAATAGGTGATGTCACAGTTCACCTCCTCCCCCTCCTGTACAATGACTGATAACACCTCTACATACAGTAGATAACACAGGAACCACCATTCACAATAGATGATGTCACAGCTCACCTCCATCTCCTATAAAATGACTGATAACACCTCTATATACAGTTAATAACACAGGATCCACCAATCACAATATGTGATGTCACAGCTCACCTCCTCTTCCTCCTATACAATGACTGATAACACCTCTATATACAGTAGATAACACAGGAACCACCATTCACAATAGGTGATGTCACAGCTCACCTCCTCCTCCTGTACAATGACTGACAACACCTCTATATACAGTAGATAACACAGGATCCACCATTCACAATAGGTTATGTCACATCTCACCTCCTCACCCTCTTATACAATGACTGATAACACAGGATCCACCATTCACAATAGGTGATATCACAGCTCACCTCCTCCTCCTCCTGTACAATGACTGATAACACCTGTATATAGAGTAAATAACACAGGATCCACCATTCAAAATAGGTGATATCACAGCACACCTCCACCCCCTCCTGTACAATGATTGATATCACCTCTATAAACAGTATATAACACAGAATTCACCATTCACAATAGGTTAGGTCACAGCTCACCTCTTCCTCCTATACAATGACTGATAACACCTCTACATAGATTAGATAACACAGGATCCACCATTCACAATAGGCGATGTCACAGCTCACCTCCTGCTCCTGTACAATTACTGATAACACTTCTATATAGAGTAGATAACACAGGATCCACCATTCACAATAGGTGATATCACAGCTCACTTCCTCCTCCTCCTCCTGTACAATGACTGATAACACCTCTATTTACAGTAGATAACACAGGATCCACCATTCACAATAGATAATGTCACAGCTCACCTCCTCCTATAAAATGACTGATAACACCTCTATATACAATAGATAACACAGGATCCACCATTCACAATATATGATGTCACAGCTCACCTCCTCTCCCTCCTATACAATGACTGATAACACCTCTATATACAGTAGATAACACAGGAACCACCATTCACAATAGGTGATATCACAGCTCACCTCCTCCTCCTCCTGTACAATGACTGATAACACCTCTATATACAGTAGATAACACAGGATCCACCATTCACAATAGGTGATGTCACAGTTCACCTCCTCCTCCTGTACAATGTCTGACAACACCTCTATATACAGTAGATATCACAAAGTCCACCATTCACAATAGGTGATGTCACAGCTCACCTCCTCACCCTCTTATACAATGACTGATAACAGAGGATCCACCATTCACAATAGGTGATATCACAGCTCACCCCTTCCCCCTCCTGTACAATGACTGATAACACCTCTAAATACAGTAGATAACACAGCATCCACCATTCACAATAGGTGATATCACAGCTCACCTCCTCCCCCTCCTGTACAATGACTGATAACACCTCTATATACAGTAGATGACACAGCATCCACCATTCACAATAGGTGATGTCACAGCTTATCTCCTCCTGTACAATGACTGATAACACCTCTATATACAGTAGATACCACAGGATCCACCATTCACAATAGGTGATGTCACAGCTCTCCTCCTCCTCCTCCTGTACAATGACTGATAACACCTCTATATGAACTAGATACCACAGGATCCACCATTCACAATAAGTGATATCACAGCTCACCCCCTCCCCCTCCTGTACAATGACTGAAAACACCTCTATATACAGTAGATAAAACAGCATCCACCATTCACAATATGTGATATCACAGCTCACCTCCTCCTCCTATACAATGACTGATAACACCTCTATATACAGTAGATAAAACAGCATCCACCATTCACAATAGTTGATGTCACAGCTCACCTCCTCCTCCTGTACAATGACTGATAACACCTCTATATACAGTAGGTAACACAGGATCCACCATTCACAATAGTTGATGTCACAGCTCACCTCCTCCTCCTGTACAATGACTGATAACACCTCTATATACAGTAGGTAACACAGGATCCACCATTCACAATAGGTGTTATCACAGCTCACCTCCTCCTCTTGTACAATGACTGATAACACCTCTATATACAGTAGATGACACAGGATCCACCATTCACAATAGGTGAGGTGACAGCTCACCTCTTCCTCCTATACAATGACTGATAGCACCTCTATATAGAGTAGATAACACAGGATCCACCATTAGCAATAGGCAATATCACAAGTCACCTCTACACCCCGATGTGCTGGGACTGATAACACCTCTCTCTATATATAGTATAAAGCACATGATGAATCATTCACAATAGGTAGTCACAGCTCACCTCCTCCCTTCACAAACACCTTGCCCAATTAGAAAATTCCTAGAAAGCTCTCCTGTAGAAGTCAATCAGTCAGGTTGTGTTTATTCCTGTCTGTGTCCATATGGCTGGTGAATAGAACAGAAATATGAGCCTTTCATTGGGCTAAGCAGCCAGTGTGAAAATGGGATGATTTTTTTTCTCTACAATATATAGTGTTATGAAAAAGAACTTTAGCTAAATGTAAAAAAATATATAACCTAAAAATGAGATTTAAATAACAGATCAATTTTTGATGACGTATTCCCTATTAACAATAGTAAAATCTCGGCACACCAATGGTTAGAATTTAATTGAATTTATTATTAGAGCAGTCCACATATACGTTTCGGTCCGAAAATTGGACCTTCATCAGTGTATGAGTGTGGAATGGGGGAAGAGAAAATAGAATAGAAGAACGCTGTGTTCTTAGTGTGGAACCTGGAAGATCCTGCTATACCTGGGCGCAGATGGAGTGGGAGTGATGGCATGCGGTATGCCGGTCATTAGCGGTGGATACCGCATGCCATCACTCCCACTCCATCTGCGCCCAGGTATAGCAGGATCTTCCAGGTTCCACACTAAGAACACAGCGTTCTTCTATTCTATTTTCTCTTCCCCCATTCCACACTCATACACTGATGAAGGTCCAATTTTCGGACCGAAACGTATATGTGGACTGCTCTAATAATAAATTCAATTAAATTCTAACCATTGGTGTGCCGAGATTTTACTATTGTTACTACGGTGTTGGATCCTACTCGTGCACCCTGATCCAGTTGTGCTGCGTTCTTCTCTACAGTATTCCCTATTAAGACCAAATTTGTCCCAATCTTTAAATGGTTAATAAAATAGAGAAAAAAATTGAAATATTTAACAAATAGAAAAAAAAGTAGAAGTTTTTTTCTCACCTAATCAGCTATTAAATTACACATTAACAATAATATCTTCAACAGTAAGGCAATAAAAAAAGTAACAAATGGAATTAAAATTCAGAAAGAGAAGTGGTGATGCAGCAAGACTTTTTAATTCTCTCTCTACTTACCTTCTACATGCTTCACTGCACGGGGCCAGATTTTACTAGACCTTATCAAATCAAATAAATCTGTTTATTTTTTACTGTGTCCATCCCCTTAAGTCATTTATGTGAAACTGCTGCAGTGCCCTTGAAATGAAAGGACATCGGATCCTCTTGCCACCGAGAACAATTTTTAATCTGACCATGCACAAAAGAATTTTAATGCAGAGTTTGGAAAGATAAAAAAAAGAGATGAAACTAATTGAATATATAAAAAAAATCACGTAATAATTGTGATTAGGGAAGCATTGTCCAAAAAAATATAAATAATAAGCCCAGAAAAGTCTGAAAAGTATAGTGTTTTGTATTATGATCAAATATATTTAGGTGCAGTAATTATTTCAAGCAGTGATATTAAACTGTGATCTCTTGATATTGACCCTACAGGTAATATGAATTGAATTACAAATGTGATGTATTTAAACTTTTTTTTTATTAAAGTGATAATCAAACTCAACTTTCTTACAAGTTTCAATATTAGTTTAATAAGAGCGAAGTTTGATCTATTTTGAACAAGCCCATTTTTTTAGAAGAGTGCTCTGATGGTAAACCTTAGTGATCATCTGTTATCTGTAAAACCACAGGACAAATAAAGAACTCAAATTGTAGCCAATGGGTCATCCCACTAAGACACAGATATTACTGGTGCTCCAGATTGAGATATGTGCCATGTATCCTGACGATGAGTGTTATGAACCCTACTATACCTTCTTTTACCGATGTTTTTTCATTTTATAAAGTTATTATTAGTGTTGAGCAAGCACTAAAATGCTCGGGTGCTCGAAGCTCGGGCCGAGATCACTGTGATACCTGGGTGCTCGACCCGAGCAACGAGCCCAATGGGAGACCCGAGCATTTTTGCGGCGGCACCCCCGGCAGTCTGTAGAATGCTAAAAAGTGCCTAAAACGATAGTGACAGTGCTCAAATGACATGGTGACAGCATGGGGATCGCCCCAGGAAGCATTTCTGACCCCCAGGTCACTGTTGTCAACAACGTGGTCAGAGGTATTAAGCCACTTTTAAGGGCTCATAATAAAACGTTCAAAAACGAAAGTGAAACTTTTTTCCTGTGAAATATGTGAAGGAACATGCTTTCCAGGGTAAAGACTTGTGTATAAGGTAAAATAATTAACCAAAAACAAAAATACTCCTCCACACCTTGGGCTATGTTCACAAGTCGCATTTTTTATGCATTTTTGCACTTTTGTATTGCTTTCAACTGTGACAAATGCATTCACCGGGAAATGTCATTTTAACATTTTACAACCTTATCTGGCCATGTGCTCTGTGATACATGCATACAGTGCTGAAAAGACATGGAGACAGCATGGGGAAGACCCCTGGAAGCATCTCTGACTCCCAGGTCACTGCCTAAAAGTGTACCCATCATAAGTGATCCTTGCCGCATCAGAAGATGCAGACTTGCAACTATCCCTGTGCAAGTCCTTGTCCCACGGCAGTGTTCAATTGTACCTCCCCCATTCCTTGCAATGCTAGCGCAAATATGCAGCCACCCACCCACCCACCCCCAGGCTGCAATACCATACTGCTAGGTTGCAGTTGAAATGGGGCCTTTTAGTTTTGAGGAGGCCGAAGCTGGCCACTACCTCATGGCTGCTTCGGCAGCGAGGTATCCATACTCAGTCCCCAGCCGCCAGGGGGCGGCCGGGTGTCCAAACTCGGTCCCCAGCTGCCACGGCTGGGTGTCCACACACGGTCCCCAGCCGCCTGGGGGCGGCCGGGTGTCCATGAACGGTCCCCAGCCGCCCCGATTTCTCCGCGGAACATCCACACAGACTTTTCTTAGACTGGCCTGCTTTAATTCAGCATTGGACGAGCCCACCAGAGAACCCGACTCCTCCGGTGGGCCCTGGCTTCTCCATCAGGGGAGTTGTTTGTTCCAAGGTGAGGAGCATGATGATGATAGAAGTTAGCATCTTCTTTGTTTTCTTGGAATGCAAGCGTAAGTGTGCAACCTGCCACCCACCCACCCCCAAGCTGCAATACCATACTGCTAGCTTGCTTGCACTTGAAATTGGACATTTTAGGCATGTGGAGGCAGACACCGGCCACCATGTCATGGCTGCGTCGGCGGCCCTTTTATCCATACTCAGTCCCCAGCCGCCCAGCGGCCGGGTGTCCACGCTCGGTCTCCAGCCGCCAGGGGGCAGCCGCGTGTCCACACTCGGTCCCCAGCCGCCCCGCGGCCAGGGGTCCACACACGGTCCCCAGCCGCCCCGCGGCCGGGTGTCCACACACGGTCCCCAGCTGCCTGGGGGCGGCCGGGTGTCCATAAACGGTCCCCATCTGCCCCGATTTCTCCGCGGAACATCCCCACACACTTTTCTTAGACTGGCCTGCATTAGGGCAGCATTGGACGAGCCCACCAGAGAACCCGGGGGGCCGGGTGTCCACATTCGGTACCCAGCCGCCCGGCGGCCTTGTGTCCACGCTCGGTCCCCAGCTGCCTGGGGGCAGCCGGGTGTCCATAAACGGTCTCCAGCCGCCCCGATTTCTCCGTGGAACATCCTCACACACTTTTCTTAGACTGGCCTGCTTTAGGGCAGCATTGGACGAGCCCACCAGAGAACCCGACTCCTCCGGTGGGCCCTGGCTTCTCCATCAGGGGAGTTGAGCGTGCCAAGGTGAGGAGCATGATGAGGATGATAGAAGTTAGCATCTACTTTGTTTTCAAGGAATGCAAGCGCATGTATATAGTAGCGGCTGGGCCTGAGGTGGTCAGCGTTTTGGCTCATATCCTACCTCCTCCGAGGATTGCTGGATGTTTTCCTGCTACTATCCAAGTTCTATGACTCCCATTAAAACAAAGCTTCAGGTGATAGATGATGAATGAGGTAGTGGCAAAGGAGAAAGAGCAGGAGGAACAGGGACAATTCACATTAATATCAGGCCAGTCAACCACATATGTCTTGTAGGATATGTTTCTGTAACAAAAGGAGTGGTTCAGCTGCACAGTTATAGGGCATACAGTGAGTGTAATGCCTACCAAAAATTTTGAGGTACTCCAATGCCCCTTGGAAATGACATGGAGGTCAGAGGGCCTTAACTAAACCGTTTTTTCCATTTATAGCAACTGGGTCTCCTGTACACTGTTGGCCTAAGCAGTGAATTGGAAGGCTTTCCAAAAATTATGAGGAACTGCAATGCCCCTTGAAACAGACGTGGATTACAGCGTACTAAAAAGCTTCTACCCATTATTGGGGAGTGTGTCTCCCTTAGTTTTCACCTTTGCATTGAAAAGCAAAAGCTGACTAAAATTAGGAGGAAATGCAATGCCCGTTGGAAGAGTTGTGTAGATTAGAGGTAAAGTAATTAAAAACAACATTTCAATGCCCCTTGGAAGAGCTGTGGAGTACAGAGTGGCTTAAGAAGACGCTTTTAATGCCCCTTTGAAGAGACGTGGAGGTCACAGTAGCTTAACAAGACGGTTTTAATGCCCCTTAAAAGAGCCATACAGTACAGCATCTTAAAAACATTATTCCCATTATTGGGGAGTGGGTCTCCCATAGTATTTGCTTATGCCTTCCAAGCAAAAGTTCCAAAAATTAGGACGAAGCAACTTGCAATGCCTCTTACAAGAGCCATGCAGTACAGCATATTACAAACATAAGTCCCATTATTGGGGAGTGGGTCTCCCATAATATTTGCTTATGCTTTCCAAGCAAAAGCTTCCAAAAATTAGGACGGAGCAACTTGCAATGCCCCTAACAAGAGCCATGCAGTAAAGCATATTATAAACATCACTCCCATTATTGGGGAGTGGGTCTCCCATAGAATTTGCTTATGCCTTCCAAGCAAAAGCTTCCAAAAATTAGGACGGAGTAACTTGCAATGCCTCTAACAAGAGCCATGCAGCACAGCATATTACAAACATAAGTCCCATTATTTGGGAGTCGGTCTCCCATAGTATTTGCTTATGCCTTCCAAGCATAAGCTTCCAAAAATTAGGATGGAGAAACTTGCAATGCCTCTTACAAGAGCCATGCAGTACAGCATATTATAAACATAAGTCCCATTATTGGGGAGTGGGTCTCCCATAGTATTTGCTTATGCCTTCCAAGCAAAAGCTTCCAAAAATTATGAGGAAATGCAATGCCTGTTCGAAGAGTCGTGGAGGTCCCAGTAGCTTAACAAGACGCTTTTAATGCCCCTCAGAAGAGACGTGGAGGTCAGAGTGGTAGAACAATACGCTTTTAATGCCCCTTGAAAGAATGATGGTGGTCCCAGTAGCTTAACAAGACGCTTTTAATGCCCCTCGGAAAAGAGGTGGAGGTCCCAGTAGCTTAACAAGACGCTTTTAATGCCCCTCAGAAGAGATGTGGAGGTCAGAGTAGTAAAACAAGACGCTTTTAATGCCCCTCAGAAGAGACGTGGAGCTCAGAGTGGTATAACAAGATGGTTTTAATGCCCCTCAGAAGAGACGTGGAGGTCAGAGTGGTATAACAAGATGCTTTTAATGCCTCTCAGAAGAGACGTGGAGGTCAGAGTGGTATAACAAGACGCTTTTAGTGCCCCTCAGAATAGATGTGGAGGTCAGAGTGGTATAACAAGACGGTTTTAATGCCCCTCAGAAGAGACGTGGAGGTCAGAGTGGTTTAACAAGACGCTTTTAATGCCCCTCAGAAGAGACGTGGAGGTCAGAGTGGTATAACAAGATGCTTTTAATGCCCCTTGAAAGAATGATGGACATCCCAGTAGCTTAACAAGACGCTTTTAATGCCCCTCGGAAAAGTGGTGGAGGTCCCAGTAGCTTAACAAGATGCTTTTAATGCCTCTCAGTAGAGACATGGAGGTCACAGCAGCTTAACTAGATGCTTTTAATGCCCCTCAGAAGAGACGTGGAGGTCAGAGTGGTATAACAAGACGCTTTTAATGCCCCTTGAAAGAATGATGGACTTCCCAGTCGCTTAACAAGACGCTTTTAATGCCCCTCGGAAAAGTGGTGGAGGTCCCTGTACCTTAACAAGACGCTTTTAATGCCCCTCAGAAGAGACGTGGAGGTCAGAGAGGTATAACAAGACGCTTTTAATGCCCCTCAGAAGAGACGTGGAGGTCAGATTGGTATAACAAGACGCTTTTAACTCCCTTCAGAAGAGACGTGGAGGTCACAGTGGTATAACAAGATGCTTTTAATGCCCCCCAGAATAGACGTGGAGGTCTGAGTGGTATAACAAGACGCTTTTAATGCCCCTCAGAAGAGACATGGAGGTCAGACTGGTATAACAAGATGCTTTTAATGCCCCTCAGAAGAGACATGGAGGTCACAGTAGCTTAACAAGACGCATTTAATGCCCCTCAGAAGAGACGTGGAGGTCAGAGTGGTAAAACAAGACGCTTTTAATGCCCCTCAGAAGAGACGTGGAGGTCAGAGTTGTATAGCAAGATGCTTTTAATGCCCCTTGGAAGAGCCATACAGTACAGCATCTTAAAAATATTATTCCCATTATTGGGGAGTGGGTCTCCCACAGTCTTTGCTTATGCCTGCCAAGCAAAAGCTGACAAAAAACAGGATGGAGGAACTTTCAATAATGGCAACACAGACCATGGTCACCCTGGTGGTATAGTGGTGGTGGAGGCTGAGGATAAGGAGAAGAGCATAAAACAGCCAAAATGAGGAAGCGTATATCCCATGTGTGGGTATGAAGCTGTGCATGTGAATACACCTCCCGAAATAACACAGTGGATTTGACTTTATGTTACTCTGCTGTCATTTGGTGTCCTTGTTTATTTTGATAAGGGTCAGCTTGTCAGCATTGTCTTTTGACAGGCTAGTGTGCTTATCAGTTATAATTCCCCCAGCGGCACTAAAAACACGCTCTGATAACACGCTAGCGGCAGGGCAGGCCAGGACATCCAAGGCATACATAGCGAGTTCATTCCAAGTGTCCAGCTAGGATACCCAATAATTAAAAGGCACAGAGGAATCACAGAGGACGCTGGTACAGTCGGCAAGGTACTCCCTCACCATCTTTTGAAACTTTCCACTCCTTGTGAGAGTACCCTGCGCCTCAGGGTCTGTCCAAAGGGAGGGTCTGAGAAAACTGTCCCAGAACGTTGACAGTGTTCCCCTGCCTCTGCTGGATTGGAGTTGCGTCTCTCTCGCATGTACGCCTTGGTTGGGCAACAACGAACTGTGACCTCTGCCGCTAGTGTGTTCAGATGGGAATTTCTTTAACAGTTCTGCAGCAAAGGCCTTCTGGTACTTCCCCATTTTTGTAGACCTCTCCACCTCAGGAATAAGAGAGTGAAAGTTCTCCTTGTAGCGAGGGTCTACAAGTGTCACCAACCAGTAATGACTGTCACCCAAAATTTTGACAACGCAAGGGTCACGGTTAAGGCAGAGTAAGATATAGTCAGCCATGTGTGCCAGACTGGTAACGGGCAAAATTTCCGTGTCCTCACCAAGATGACGACTGACCATGCTCTCCTCCTCCTCCTCCTCCTCCGCCCTGTCCGTCTACAGCGCATGATACCAGCTCCTGTTCTTCCTCCACCTCCTCCTCCCCCTCATTGTCCCCCAATGCACATTGGGATGAGATGAGGCTGGGCTGTGTGTAATCGCCCGCTACGGCTTCATGATCCATCTCATCATACTCTGGCGGCAATGGCTCCTCTTTAATTCTCTGCAGGGAGCGTTGCAAAAGACAGACAAGTGGGATGCTGACGCTAATAATGGCGTCATCGCCACTCACCATCTAGGTGGCCTCCTCAAAGTTTGTCAGGATGGTACATATGTCAGACATCCAGGTCCACTCCTGAGGTCTTATGTGTGGAGTCTGACCTGAATATCGACGGCCTTGTTGCAGCTGGTACTCCACAACTGCTCTCTTCTGCTCACAAATCCTTAGCAACATGTGGAGGGTAGAGTTCCAACATGTGGGGACATCACACACCATTTGGTGTGCCGGAAGCTGCAAACGCTGCTGCAACACAGCAAGGGCGGTGGAAGCTGTAGCCGACTTGCGAAAATGAGCTGACAGGCGACGTCCTTTCACGAGCAGATCTGGCAACTCGCGGTACAATTTAAGAAACCGCTGAACCACGAGGTTAAGCACATGAGCCAGGCATGGTACGTGTGTGATCTCGCCTCGCCTCAGAGCCGCCAACAGGTTACGGCCATTGTCACACACGACCATGCCTGGATGTAGGTTCAGCGGTCTCAGCCACAGATCTGCCTGCACAGATCTTCACAGCTGTCCACAACTCACAAGCAGTGTGAGGATTCTCACCTAAGCTTATGAGTTTCAGCACAGCCTGTTGCCGCTTGGCTGAGGCAGTACTGCAGCTCTTCCAGCTTGTAACTGATGCGGTGATATCTGAGATGGGGGCTGAACATGAGAAGGAGGAGGAGGATGATGCGCAGGAGCTGTACACTGTAGGGGCAACTCTGACTGACATAGGGCCCGCAATCCTCGGTGTGGGGAGGATGTGTTCCGTCCCAAGGTCCGACTGGGTCCCGGCTTCCACTATGTTTACCCAGTGTGCCGTCAGGGAGATGTACCGTCCCTGGCCACAAGCACTTGTCCACGTGTCCGTTGTCAGGTGGACTCTCCCAGTAACTGCATTGTTGAGGGCATGGCAGATGTTTTGGGACACGTGCTTGAGTAGTGCGGGGATGGCACACCGGGCAAAATAGTGTCGGCTGGGGACCCAGTACTGCTATTAGGTTGCGGAAGTATTCCATCTCCACCAGCCTAAAAGGCAGCATTTCCAATGCAAGCAGTCGTGAAATGTGCGAATTTAGGACTGTGGCCTGTGGGGCGTTAGCTGCGAATTTCCGCTTTCATTCAAAGGTCTCGTATATGGACAATTGAATGCTGCGGTGGGACGTGGACGTTGATGCTGTTTCCTGAGATACTGCCATAACAAGTGAAGACTGAGAGGAGGGGGCATCTTTACATGCAGTATGGACAGGGGATTGCCTTGCACACACAACAGGGGGTTCTCTTGCACGCACAACAGCGGAAGAAGCAGTGGTGACACCCGCTGACACTGGTCGTGGACCCTGGGGTTCTCCCCACAAAGTCGGGTGCTTTGCTGCCATGTGCCTGATCATGCTGGTGGTGGTCCGCCTGGTAGTTTTGTCACCCCTGCTGATGCTGGCATGGCAGGTCGTACAAATGGCCTGTTTGGGGTTATCAGCAGAGTCTTTCAAATAATTCCAGACTCTGGAAGACCTACCGCTTGTACTGGCAACGTCCCTCGTGTTGGCGTTACGGGGAACGGTTGCCCGCCTTCTGTCTGCGGCCAACACACTGCTTCTTCCTGCCTGTTGGGGTACTCTGCCTCCCTCCTCCTGTGTGCTGCTGGCCTCACGCTGCATGTCCTCCTGCCACGTTGGGTCAGTTACTAGATCATCCACCACCTCTTCCTCTTCCACTTGCGCACCACGATCCTCCTCCTCACTTCATGGCAATTGTGTCTCGTCATCGTCCACCTCTTGTGACTAATTGCCAGCGTCGACTTCCTGTGGCCGTGGCTGTTCAAATATTTGGGCATCGCTAAATGGGATCTCCTCTTCCACCACTTCAAGCGGAGCAGGCGAGGGGCACAAATATTGAACTGGATCAGTGAACAGCTCTTCAGAGTGTCCAATTGTGGGATCAGTTGCTGTCTGACGACACTCGGCATGGTGGGAGAAAGGAACATCAGGGTGAGGATGAGTATGCGGTCGAGACTCATGGCTACAAAGAGTTGACCATGTGGAAGACAGACCTGAGGTGGTGGTGCTCAGGTAACTGGAAGTATTATCTGCTATCCAATTAATAATCTGTTCACACTGATCAGTTCGCAATAGTGGTGTTGTTCTGTGCATCCCTAGTAATTCGGTCAAGAAGTGGGAGCGAGAAGATGTGGATGTTGGTTGTGGCACATTTTCACCTTGGCCACGGCCCCTCCTCTGCACGCACCATAACCAGAACGTCCACTTCCACGTCCCATGCCACGCGCCTTGCCCATTGTAAAGGAAGTAAAATAGCTAACACTCGCACTATCAATGGAAAAAGGGTAATAAAAAGTAGATTACAACCATGGAAGAGGAAAACCACAGTTCTATTTCCCTGGCCTACTCCCGACTCTTTTAAACAATCAGAACAATCAGGGAGAAACTATTACTGCTTTTCTTTACGGAAAAAATACCAAAACCAGAATAATAAAGATTTTTTACCGTGGAATGGCAAAACCACAGATATTGTTTACTGGGGTATACCATAAAATTGTAAATATATATATTTGCGGCTGAACAGTGAGCGACACACTCAAACTGTTTTTTTTTACATACAAAAGGCCCAAAACTGGATACTACAGCGATTTGACCCGTGGAACTGCAAAACCACACTTGGATTTGCCGGGCCTACAACAGACTATTTTCAACAGATATATTTTTGTGTCTGAACAGTCAGGAGACACTACTGTTTATTTTAAAGCCAAAAAATGCGAAAAACAGGATAATAGAGATTTTTTACCGTGGAACAGCAAAACCACAGTTATAATTTACTGGTGCATACCAGACTTTTTTAAATATATATATTTGTGGCTTAACAGTGAGCGACACACTCAAACTGTTTTTTTTTACATACAAAGGGCCCAAAACTGGATACTACAGCGATTTGACCCGTGGAACTGCAAAAACACACTGTGATTTGTCGGGCCTACAACAGACTTTTTCAACAGATATATTTTTGTGTCTGAACAGTCAGGAGACACTACTGTTTTTTTTAAAGCCAAAAAATGCGAAAAACAGGATAATAGAGATTTTTTACCATGGAACAGCAAAACCACAGTTACAAGTTACTGATGTATACCAGACTTTTTTAAATATATATACTTGCGGCAGAACAGTGAGCGACACACTCAAACTGTTCTTTTTATATACAAAATGCCAAAAACTGGATACTACAGAGATTTGACCCATGGAACTGCAAAACCACACTTGGATTTGTCGGGCCTACAACAGACTATTTTCAACAGATATGTATTTGTGTCAGAACAGTCAGGATACACTACTGTTTTTTTTAAAGCCAAAAAATGCGAAAAACAGGATAATAGAGATTTTTTACCGTGGAACAGCAAAACCACAGTTATAATTTATTGGTGTATACCAGACTTTTTTAAATATATATGTTTGTGGCTCAACAGTGAGCGACACACTCAAACTGTTTTTTTTAACATACAAAAGGCCCAAAACTGGATACTACTGCGATTTGACCCATGGAACTGGAAAACCACACTGGGATTTGTCGGGCCTACAACAGACTATTTTCAACAGATATATTTTTGTGTCAGAACCGTCAGGAGACACTACTGGTTTTTTTAAAGCCAAAAAATGCGAAAAACAGGATAATAGAGATTTTTTACCGTGGAACAGCAAAACCAGAGTTATAATTTACTGGTGTATACCAGACTTTTTGAATTATATATATTTGCAGCTGAACAGTGAGCGACACACTGAAACTGTATTTTTTTACATACAAAAGTCCCAAAACTGAATACTACAGAGATTTAACCCGTGGAAATGCAAAACCACACTTGGATTTGTCGAGCCTACAACAGACTATTTTCAACAGATATATTTGTGTCTGAAAAATCAGCGAGACACTATTATTTTTTTTTTTTTAGGGCAAAAAATGCCAAAAGCAGGATAATAGAGATCTGAACCGTGGAACAGCAAATCCACAGTTATAATTTACTGGGGTATACCAGACTTTTTTTAAATATATATATTTGCGTCAGAACAGTGAGCGACACATTCAAACTGTTTTTTTATATACAAATGGCCCAAAAGTGGATAATACAGAGGCTTGCACAGTGGAACTGCAAAACCACACTTCTGTTTCTCTGGCCTACACCAGACTATTATCAACAGATATATTTGTGTCAGAGACACACTGTTTTTTTTTGGGGGGGGACACCAAAAGGTTAATAAGACAGGTATTTGTACAGTGTGAAGGAGGAAAAAAAAAAGAGGATTCAGATGAAAAAAAAAAAGGATTTTTCCTGGCCCCCCGAGACCTGGAGCTAAGTCCAGAAATTTCAACAACAGGAGCAGCACACAGGACTGTAATGCAGCGTTTGCTGGTATAACCCCACTGCGTCTCCTTTACAGCCTGCCTCCCTGCCTGATATCTGGGATAGATATTAGTCCTGAGAAGGACTGTTTGTTTGATCTGGCAGCCTTTACAGACCCTACACTAACTATTTCGCACTATAAATCTCTCCCTAGCTCACCATTGCTTTCCCTACACTGTCTGATCCCGTGCGTCTGTGTCCAAGATGGCGGCGCCCGGATTTAAATACTCGAGGTGACGCTGTGCGGCCAGCCAATCAATGTAATGCCCACAACCAACATGACTGCGGCATTACAGTGACTGGCTGGCAATCCCTGCATGTTCATTAGCTCTGTAAAGAGAGCCAAACATGCAGGGCAGAGACCTGAGCTCCCGCCCGAGTAACCCGGAAATGATCGGTGCTCGCCGAACATCCCGAGTAGCGTGATGCTCAGGCGAGTACCGAGCAGTGTCGATCATGTTCGCTCAACACTAGTTATTATACAATGCAGGGATGCGACTCTCTGGTAGATGCTTCGGTATGCTTAAGCACAAAGTTCTTATGTCAAAACAATAGTGACAGAGCCAATTATGTCCTTAATGACCTGGCCAAATTTTTTAATTCTTACAAGTGTCACTTCATGCGGTAATAACTCTGGAACGATTCAATGGATCCCGCTGATTTTGAGAATGTTTTTTCATGACATATTGTACTTCACGATAGTAGTAACATTTGTTTGATACGACTTGCGTTTATTTGTGAAAATAACAGAAATTTGGTGAAAATTTCACAATTTTCTAATTTTGAATTCTTTTACCCTTAAACCAGAGTTAGGTCACAAAAAAAAGTTAATAAATAAAATTTCCCATATGTCTACATTACATCAGCACAATTTTTGAAAGGTATTTTTTTGTTTTGTTAGGAAGTTAGAAGGGTTAAAAGTTGACTTCTCATTTTTCCAACAAAATCTACAAAACTATTTTTTTAGGGACTGCATCACATTTAAAGTGACTTTGGGGGGCCTATATGACACAAAATGCCCAAAAGTAACACCATTCTAAAACATCACCCCTCAAAGTCCTCAAAGCCACATCCAAGAAGTTTATTAATCCTTTAGGTACTTCACAAAAGCTAAAGCAATGTAGAAGGAAAAAAATCAACATTTTACTTTTTTCCCACAAAATTTTTAATTTAGCCCCAAATTTTTTATTTTCACAAGGGTAAGACGAGAAAATGGACCCCAAAAATGTGTTGCTCAATTTCTCCTGAGTACACCGATACCCTATATGTGGGGTAAAACCATTGTTTGGGTGCATAGCAGGGCTCGGAAGGGAAGGAGTACCATTTGACTTTATGATCGCAAAAAAGGCTGGAATCGAGAGCCGACAACATGTTGCATTTGGAGAGCCCCTGATGTGCCTAAACAGTGGAAACTCTCCACAAGTGACCCCATTTTGGAAACTAGCCCCGTCAACGAATGTATGTAGATATTTGGTCAGCACCTTGAATCCCCAGGTGCTTTCCAGGAGTTTATAAAGTAGAGCTGTGAAAATAAAAAAATCAAATTTTTGCACAAAAATGTAATTTTAGCCCCAAGTTTTTTATTTTCACAAGGGTAACAGGAGAAAAGGAACCCCAAAATTTGTTGTGCAATTTCTCTTTAGTAGATACCCCATATGTAGGGAAAAACTATTGCTTGGGCACACGGCAGGGCTTGGAAAGGAACGAGTTATGTAAACTTTAATGGAATGGTCTGCAGGCATCATGTCGTGTTTGGATAGCCCCTTATGTGTCTAAACAGTGGAAATCCCCCACAAGTGACCCCATTTTGGAAACGACACTCTTCAAGGGGTGTACTGAGCATTTTTAACTTTTAGATGTTATTTTAGGTGTATTTCTCCACTAAAATACTGTTTTAGCACCAAATGTATATTTTATACAAGGGGTAATGGGAGAAATTGGACCCAACAATTTGCTATGCAATTTCTCCTGAATGTGGCAATACCCAATATGTGGATGGGGCACATGGAGGAATCGGATGGGAAGTAGCGCTACTTTTAGAATGCAGATTCTGTTGGAATTGATTGTGGGCTCCATTACCTGAGCTCCTGAGGTGCCAGAACAGCAGAAACCCACCCAGGTGACATTATATTGGAAACTCCACTGCCTAAGGAATTCATCTAGGAGTATAGTGAATATTTTGAACCCATAGGTGCCTCACAGAATATTATGACACTGATACATGGAAATGTGACATTTTAGTGGTAAAAATGTAATTATTGTATTTTTCAGATAGACTAGGGTTAATAGATGAAACTGGACTCGATAATTTGTTGCGCAATTTATCCCGAAAGCGGTGATGCCCCATATGTCGTCAGAAGTTACTGTTAGGCCAGACGTCAGGGCTAAGAAATAAGGAGGGCTTAACAGAACAGCAGAAAACTCCAAAAATGACCCCACTGTAGAAATTACACCTCTCAATGAGTCATCTAAGGCTGCAGTGACTATTTTGTAACATCCACACCTGGCTTTATTCTGGAGAACTGCAAATATGCCAGTTTAGTGCCCATACATTGTGCCCCCATATATTATAGCGATCCCATACATTTTGCCCAGCTTGTGTTTCTGGAGACACACACTCCGTAAATTGCTAAGTGCCCTCTCCACACTACAATAAAGCCAAACGTGTGGCAGCTTACTGCGGTTTAGGCACAGTGGGGCTCAGAAGGAGGGGGGCATTTGATTTTGGGAGCTCAGAATTTATTGGATTTTATTTCAGAGGATGGGAGCCGTGTCACTTTTCCAGAGTCAATATAGTGTCAGTAACGTGGAACCCCCTATAGTTCCAGTGACAGATAACGTACCTGAGAAGTGGCTGGTTTTGTGTGGGATAAATTAGGGTCTTTATTGGTAACATTTTGGGGTACAAAATATTTTTCGATCGCTTCCAGAATAAGCTGGATCACTTTCTTGTGTTCTATGCTGAGCATTTACGTCCAGGTTTCCGTGTTAATCCCACAAAAATGCAATTCAAACAAAAACCCCGACCAGACCACCCACCATAATTATGCAGATGTAGACACTTTAGAGTCCATTTGGTGTCTGCTCCGGTGGTATCCATCTTTTTAGGGGTGAAAAGATCTGTGTTCTCTCACACTTGTGTGCTAAAAAGATGCCTAAAATGATGGGACACCGCTGGTACACAGACCAGTCAAAAGTGACTTCATCTGCCTCATAAATGAGTGGTTTCCTCCGTGTTTTTGGAGAATTTTCATGGAAACCCCATCGTAAGCGCTCAGCGGAGAGCACAGGATAAATGTGAGCCGAGTTTTTCTGATTTTTGTTAGGCAGAATGAATAAATAGACAGAAGTACAGTACAAGAATAGTTCTTATTTTTATTTTTGCATGGTTCACCATGTGGTTAAGTGATAAGGCAGATTTATTCTTCAGGTCAGTGCGATTACAGCGATATCAGATTTATATCGGGTTTTTTTTAGTTTTTGCTGCTGTCACAGTAAAAATGCTTTTTTAGAAAAGGTCATTTTTTTGGTAGCCAATTTCTGAGTGCTGTAAATTTTTTATTTTTTGGCAAACAGAGCTGTATGAGGGCTTATTTTTTGCAGGACGAGTTTCAGATTTTTTTGGTACCCATAATCCGTTTTGATCGCTTTTTATTCAGATTTTTCAGACACAGAATGAAATCAGCAATTCAGTTATTGTTTTCATTTTTTATTTTTTGCGCCGTTTAACGTGCGGTAAAAGTGATAAGACTAAATTGTTTGTCGGGTCGGTATGATTACAGCGATACCAGATTTATATATTTTTTTTAAGATTTGCTATATTTACAGACTAAAATCAATATTTTATAAAAATGAATTTATTTTTGCATCTTATTCTGACAGCTTTATCTTTTTTTTTTTTTGCAGAATGAGCCATATTACAGCTTTTTTTTGTGGGATGGTTTGTCATTTTTATTAGAACAATTTTTTTTACATATGACTTTTTGCGAACTTTTTTTGCACTTTTTTTGTGAGTCAGTATGATAGAAAAGCGACATTTTCAGAGTGTTTTTTAGTATTTTCTTTCACGGCGTTCGAATATATAATGTGCCAGTTTTATAGAGCGAGTTGTTCCGGACGCGTCAATATCAAACGTGTACTTTTCTTTGCTTATTTTTGCTTTGTCTCAAATGCTGCATTTTGCGTGGCAAAAAAGATTTTAGTTATTTGTGTGCGGTTTTTTTGTGTGTTTTTACTTTTTTCCAAATTTTATTTCACTTTTTTTTACTTTTTGTCTAGGTCCCACTGTGGGACATTTATAATTTTTATTTTGATAGCTGGTCTCATACACTGCAGTACCTCTGTACTGCAGTGCATGAGACCTGTCAGTGAGTCACTGACTCAGCCAGACTCAGCCTGTGAGACCCAGGTTATTGCTGGATCTCACAGGCCACCATACCCTGGGATCATCACATGATCTCAGGGTACCATGGTAACCATCAGGACCATGATTCTCATAGCGGGGGTACAATGGTTTCTAAGGAAGTCTTGTGACCCCCTTGTAACAGCTTAAATACTGCTGTCATGATTGACAGCGGTATTTAAGGGGTTAATCAACCCCAATCGGTTGCAAGACCGGCCGGGGCTGATATTGCAGGGTGCCAGCTGTCACATACAGCTGACACCCGCACTAATTTCCGCCGCCGGGCGTCTCTATTCCCTTATTCCCGATTGCCATTTTAAAATGGCAATGAGGGAATAAGACCCTTTAACGACCACTGTTTTAATGCGTATTGGTGGTCATTAAGGGGTTAAAGTCCAGGAAAATCGTCATAGCTCACAACACAAAACAGTCTTTTTTTTAGCAAAATCATAAACAAAAGAAAACAGTTGATATAGAGGCACATGTGGGTTCACCTGTTCATATAAATATCCAGCTCTTAGTATCTGTCGGAGACTAAACAATACAGCAAGTTCCTTTCCTCCTCCCACACAGACCATTCGGAGGCAGTTGAACTACTTTAAATGGCCTGGTCAAACCCCTGAGTGGAGACATGAGAATGGCCAATCCCACCCAGCTCTTCTGGCCGCTCCTAATAGCCTGGATTCAAAAAGCTCTCCGCAACTACCTTGCAGGGGCCTTATCTCTGGGCTTTACATACCCGAGGCTATCCGATTAGTGACACATATCTTCAATCCAGGACCTGTGCAGTGACATTGTAACAACATCTTTAGGATATGGCATCAGTTTTGGATTATGTGGATCTAATCTCTGATTCAGAGAATAAAAAAGATGCAATTCTCTTCTAATTTCCTGGCTTTCCTATTTTTCCTTTTCTGCAGAGTGGCACTCCAGGCCAACCAACTGTGCAGGAAATAATGGCCAGATTTTTTACCTGCTTGGCACTGCATTGCAGATCTTTGTACAGCTGGGTAGGCAATGAAATCTATGTAGGAGAAAAAGAGTTTAAGGGATGCAGCACTTCACCCCTATATGCCTAAAGGTCCTTTATACTTTAGATAAAAGATGTCGGAATTCATTTTTTGGCAAGATTGGTTAACCATCTGATGTGTATGAGGGAGTTTGGAGAGCTATCATCCTGCCAAAGAGCCAACATCTTTCTGATATGAATAGCCGCCAATAGCTTCGTCATATGTATGGGTGTCAACAGCTTTCTCATGTGTGTAGCTGTCAACAGATTTCAAATGTATACGGTCATCAACAGCTCTATGTGTATGGCCGCCAACAGCTTTCTTATGTGTATGACTGTCAACAGCTTTCCCTTGTGCATGGCCGCCAACAGCTTTCTCATGTCTATGGCCATCAAAGACTTTCCCATATGTATAGGCACCAACAGCTTTCTCATGTATATGGCTGCCAACAGCTTTCTTATGTGTATGGCCACCAACCACATTCTCATTTATATGGGTGCCAAAAGCTTTTCCATGTGTTTGGCGACCAACAGCTTTCTGATGTGTATGGCCGCCAACATATTTCTTATGTTTAGTAGCAAACAAATTGGGAGGGAAGCACCTAGTAAAAGGGATCTACATGCATCATGCCTAAGACAAACTCTATATGTGCCAAAGAAAAAAAGACGGCATGTAGCTGAGCAGAGATCACCAACACCAATAATATATACATATACAGTGGTGGCCAAAAGTATTGGCACCCCTGCAATTCTGTCAGATAATACTCAGTTTCTTCCTGAAAATGATTGCAATCACAAATTCTTTGGTATTATTATCTTCATTTAATTTGTCTTCAATGAAAAAACACAAAAAGAATTGTCATAAAGCCAAATTGGATACAATTCCACACCAAACCTAAAAAAGGGGGTGGACAAAAGTGTTGGCACTGTTTGAAAAATCATGTGATGCTTCTCTAATTCGTGTAATTAACAACACCTGTAACTTACCTGTGGCACCTATCAGGTGTTGGCAATAACTGAATCACACTTGCAGCCAGTTAACATGGATTAAAGTTGACTCAACCTCTGTCCTGTGTCCTTGTGTGTACCGCATTGAGCATGGAGAAAAGAAAGAAGACCAAAGAACTGTCTGAGGACTTGAGAAACCAAATTGTGAGGAAGCATGAGCAATCTCAAGGCTACAAGTCCATCTCCAAAGACCTGAATGTTCCTCTGTCTTCCGTGCACAGTGTCATCAAGAAGTTTAAAGCCCATGGCACTGTGGATAACCTCCCTAGATGTGGACGGAAAAGAAAAATTGACGAGAGATTTCAACGCAAGATTGTGCGGATGGTGGATAAAGAGCCTCGACTAACATCCAAACAAGTTCAAGCTGCCCTGCAGTCCGAGGGTCCAACAGTGTCAACCCGTACTATCCATCGGCGTCTGAATGAAAAGGGACTGTATGGTAGGATACCCAGGAAGACCCCACTTCTTACCCCGAGACATAAAAAAGCCAGGCTGGAGTTTGCCAAAACATACCTGAGAAAGCCTAAAACGTTTTGGAAGAATGTTCTCTGGTCAGATGAGACAAAAGTAGAGCTTTTTGGGAAAAAGCGTCAACATAGAGTGTACAGGAAAAAAAAAAGAGGCATTCAAAGAAAAGAACACGGTCCCTACAGTCAAACATGGCGGAGGTTCCCTGATGTTTTGGGGTTGCTTTGCTGCCTCTGGCACTGGACTGCTTGACCGTGTGCATGGCATTATGAAGTCTGAAGACTACCAACAAATTTTGCAGCATAATGTAGGGCCCAGTGTGAGAAAGATGGGTCTCCCTCAGAGGTCATGGGTCTTCCAGCAGGACAATGGCCCAAAACACACTTCCAAAAGCGCTATAAAATGGTTTGAGAGAAAGCACTGGAGACTTCTAAGGTGGCCAGCGATGAGTCCAGACCTGAATCCCATAGAACACCTGTGGAGAGATCTCAAAATGGCAGTTTGGAGAAGGCACCCTTCAAATATCAGGGACCTGGAGCAGTTTGCCAAGAAGAATGGTCTACAATTCCAGCAGAGCATTGTAAGAAACTCATTGATGGTTACCGGAAGCGGTTGTTCGCAGTTATTTTGGCTAAAGGTTGTGCAACCAAGTATTAGGCTGAGGGTGCCAATACTTTTGTCTGGTCCATTTTTGGAGTTTTGTGTGAAATGATCAATGATTTGATTTTTGCTTCATTCTCTTTTGTGTTTTTTCCTTGCAAGCAAATTAAATGAAGATAATAATACCAAAGAATTTGTGATTGCAATCATTTTCAGGAAGAAACTGAGTATTATCTGACAGAATGGCAGGGGTACCAATGCTTTTGGCCACCACTGTATATATGTATATCTTAAATGATATACAAAGAAATACTAGGATACATCAATTTATTTTTATATAGACACATATACAGAGTCGTGAACATACCAAAAACATTAAAACATAACTACAAAATCTAGCGGAGAATCCACTGATTATGAATCCATCTACTTTAAGAACCTATCAACATGATCATAAGAATAAATAAGAAAAATTCATATAAACTGACAGGCTAGTGATAAAGGATGTCTTTAGTGGCTAATATTGCACATATCCCAGAATATTATGTGGTGGCAAACCTGTAAACATCACAAGGTGATGTACCAAGGTGTTGGTGATCACTGCTCAGCTACATGCCGTCT
Organism: Phyllobates terribilis; assembly: GCF_046119375.1. Classification (NCBI taxonomy): domain Eukaryota; kingdom Metazoa; phylum Chordata; class Amphibia; order Anura; family Dendrobatidae; genus Phyllobates; species Phyllobates terribilis. The sequence continues at coordinate 1,184,668,158 of NW_027362761.1, read as the reverse complement.
TCTTCTCTTTGGCACATATAGATTTCTTATGTTTATGGCCGCCATCAGCTTTCTCTACTGTATGGTAGCCAACAGCTTTCTCAGGTGTATGGCCGTCAACAGCATTCTCACTTGTATGGCCACAACAGCATTCTCACATGTATGGCCGCCAACAGCATTCTCACTTGTATGGCCGCCAACAGAATTCTCACCTGTATGGCCGCCAGCAGCATTCTCACTTGTATGGCCACCAACAGCATTCTCATGCATATGGGTATCAACAGCTTTTTCATGTTTATGACTGCCAACATATTTATCATGTGTATCGTCACCAAAAGCTTTCTCAGGTGTATGCCAAGCTGAATGTTTCAACAGATTTGCACCATATTTTGGAACATGGTTCACATTCCACCTATAAGTCTTAATCAACACCACCAGTGTTCTTGAATAGTCTAGACACAATGCTTGGGCAAACCACTGGAAAGTGAGTCCAGTCCTTCTTCCAGCAATAATCATATTTCTGATTATACAATGTATCTAGAGACCACACTAACCCCATCCTATACCACACTGGCCTCTAGTGCTATTGGGACTTTGCAATACACAATCTCCATGGTTGACCTGAAGATCTTGGAACAGAGGCAGGAGGATTAGTTTACCGAAATCTGCATTCGGAAAGGCATGATTTGATGACGCGGCCTCTTATTTATAATAACCAAATCGGTGGCATGGTTTAGTTCTATGGTAGTTATAAATTGTACCAAATTTGCTTTAGAAGTGCTTTCAAACTTACGTCCAGTTACTGATCTTGGGGGACTTTACCTCCAAGTACGGGAGTCCTGACAGTGAAATATTTTAACTTTGGTTTTAATGTCTTCGAACATAATCATCTATTTTTTTTTTATTTGTGATATCAAAGTTAAGAACAGAGTTTAGCCTTTTAATGGTTAAAGGCAAGTTTATGTCTGGAATGCGAGGTTATTTAGCAGCAGACACACTGGAGAGTAGTAAAGGTGTACAAGGCCGGTGGATGTATTTTACAATGTGCTAAGTGGTTAGCGACAGGTCCACTGAACAAGAGGCCTCGGGGGAGCCATTGCTGTTTGGTATAGATAGAAAAGCTTTGTAGCAAAAATGGGCCATACCTTTAAAGAGCGATTCGAGCCATTATCTAGTTTGTACTCAATCTATTTTCAGTGCAAATATGTTCTTTTGTATTGTTCTACAGTGGGAAAATGAGGTTTTAAGATAGACCTTTCAACAATTTCTGCCTATGATAAAGGAATTATCCGACTTTTAATACAATTTTTATTTTTCCTGGAAATACCACCATTTCTTAATCCCCCCACCTCTTCATCACGGCTGGTATATGGTCCCTATGGTCTTTGTTTACATTAGCTCATGTAACCATTCTTGCCAATGTTATGAGATGGCAATGAGGGATCGTAGAGTTGCATCGATGGTTGCTGAGAAGATAAAGCTTCGTATGCTGTTGTAAATTTATTTTTTGTTTATACTCCTTAAAACATAATCAAAAAATTTTTGTAAATATTTCACATGTGTTTTTTTTTATTTCATACCATTATTTTTTTTAATATTGTTATGTGTTAAATAAACTTTAACCAATTTTAGACTTTTAATTTTTTTTTTTCGTTTTAGCTGCCAAAATTTTCTTCATGTTCACTGAAAATTAATTTTTACAGACTTTTTTATATGCTCAGAATCTGTTCGACAGCAAAATAATTCTCTACAGTAGCATATTAGCCGCAGACATTTCTTGACCGTTGTGGTTTCTCCGAAAATCACCATGCCTGGTGGAACATGGCTCACATGACACAACTTCTTCCGATTTTTGTGTGCCATTGGAGGCATATGGAGGCAAAGTATAGCACATGGATTTATATGGGCACTGTATTATCAATTTATGAGCACTTAGCCTTGGAAAATTGGTTAACAACAAGCAGTTCTACTTGTCACAAAATTGGGTAAAAATTTGCGTATGGCCAATAGGGATGACAATGTGTTCATAGGTCGCGAAAAACAATTTCAAATAATGATTGACCCTGAGTAAAGTCCTATTAATTCCTAATACCTGATATTTCCATAGAAATAGACGTATCAGCAGTTGGATGTAGCCCATAGCTAACCTATATTATTGACTATGGACAAAAAGACGGATGAAACATTTTACAAAAAAAACCCCTGATGTCAGGACATTTCATCCACTCCTGTTATGTCATCCAGTCAAGGGGTCATTTACTTAAGTGGAAACTGTGTAGTGTCAATTATCCCATTGCAAGAAATCCGATATTTCCTTGCACTACCGGCTAATTACTGATTGGTGGCTTGGGGTCACCGCATGTTTGTTCTTTTTCAATATGTTAATAACTAAACCTCACAGTATTTAATTAGTATGAAAAATACTTGGCAGCTTGCAACGTTTCCAGCATGCTTGCCTAGAAAACATTTTATTCATGCTGACTCCATTGTAATATATGAAAAAACCTGCCATAGCAAGTACTTGCACTACAAGTGTCAGCAGCGTATTTTGGCATTGTGTCCGGTTTTGTGCACATATTTAATTTCCAACATATATAGCATGAAGGCAGGCTAAATCTGAGGCATTCAGTTGCAATATCTTGGCATGTGGAAGCAGGTTGGGTGCCTTTATACAGGTCCTAAGAATCTAATTAACCATATTTTACCAAAGGGGGTGGTATAATATAGAATGTTCCTGAAATAAAAAGGTAACAACACCAGAAATAATGATAATAATAATGATAATAATATTAATAATAATAATATTAATAATAATATTTAAATACACATAATTACAGCAATAAAATGTGAAATACTAGGAAAACCAAGGATAAAAATAGTAATAATAATAAAATATAAAAAAAAAATAAAATAAAACATTTATCCCCTTCACGAGATCCGCCTAACATGTACCGCGCTACGTGAGGCGTGCTCCCGCAAACCACCGTACATGTACGACGTGATGATCACGTGGGCTCACTACGAGCACCGGCGCGATAAAAAGTGAGTGTAAGCTCAATATGAGAGTTTACGCCCTGCTGCAATGCCCACAGTGCTAGCGCTAGGGGAGTTAAACCTCTCTGACGCTGCTGTCAATAGTGACAGTGATATCGATTGGCATAGCAGAGGGAGGGAGCTACCGCTCTGCTCCGATAGGCACAAAGCAATTGCGATTTTGTGTTCCGATGCTCTCCATGATGATCCCGGACCGAAAGATGGCCATGGGGTCAGAACAGGAGCTGAGACACCTCCTCCCTGATTCCTGATCAATCTAATAACCTGCAATACGAAAGCATTGCAGAGTATTAGATCAGCAATTAAGTCTGGAAAGTTGATGTCCCACACTGGGACAAGGTAAAAAAATAAATAAAAAAATAGTAAAAATAAGTTAAAAATATCACAAAATAAATAAAAAAAATAGTGAGAAAAAATATTAATGGGCACTACAATTAATGGGCACTACAATGGCAAATTTTCAATTTTCACTCAACCACATTTATTGCTGCTTGCTTCTTGTAAGCACCCATGGAGTCACAATCATCACTACACCTGTAGATAAATTCCCAGAGAGGTGAAATTTCCAAAATGGGGTCACTTGACGTGGGAAGCGGGGTTCTGCTTTTCTGGCACTTAGTGGATCTGTATATGGAGTTTGCAAACTATTCTACAATTATTCGAAATAGCGATCATTTTGTTCCGAGTTAGACCGTACCGAAGAGTGAATGCCTGGAGGGGCATAACTAAGTATCCACCCGATCCGACCAAGGTCGCACGACGGCATACGACGCCAGTGCACCAAGGAGGAACCGAGCAGAGGGACCAGGTGCTACTCCAGGTCGGACCCTGGAAACGGCTGTTGACCCACACCGGGGAATACAGGAACAGGCAGGTTAGGCTGGCACACAGACTGGTGGGTATAGGCAGACACGGCTGGTATGCAGGCAGGTGGATGCTGGTAAGCACGACTGGTATGCAGGCAGGGAGGTACTGGCAGGTATGATAGGTTGGAGCACAGAGTGGATAGGACCCAGTACAGACTGGACTCAGGAACAGAATCGCAGATGCGGTGGACAAACAAAGCAGAGTGAGGCCGCCCGGAACGGCGAGCAAGAGCTGAGCAATACGAGACCGCCTGGAGCGGTGATTGAGAGTAGAGCAGGACGAGGCCGCCTGGAGCAGTGAGCAAAGGGTCAGAGCAGAGCGAGACTGCTGGAGCAGTGAGCAAAGGGTCAGAGCAGAGCGAGACTGCCGGAGCAGTGAGCAAAGGGTCAGAGCAGAGCGAGACTGCCGGAGCAGTGAGCAAAGGGTCAGAGCAGAGCGAGACTGCCGGAGGAGTGAGCAAAGGGTCAGAGCAGAGCGAGACTGCCGGAGCAGTGAGCAAAGGGTCAGAGCAGAGCGAGACTGCCGGAGCAGTGAGCAAAGGGTCAGAGCAGAGCGAGACTGCCAGAGCAGTGAGCAAAGGGTCAGAGCAGAGCGAGACTACCAGAGCAGTGAGCAAAGCAGAGCAGGCAGAAACCGCCGGAGCGGCGAGCAAGGCTGAGCAGAGGGGACAGGGCTTTGTTCACACGGAACAGACAGGAAGGGAAAGGCAGAACCAGATACCCACAGGGTACTTGCAGTGAAGTAGCGAGTGGACCACAAATTCACAAACGGAAGTACAGTGACAACGAGCAGGAGTTAGGTACGAGTTCCGACTCTGCAGAAAAAGGGAAGATATGGGCGTAGAGAGAAACGGGAAACAGGCTGGAAGATTGTTAGGGCAGGAACAGACACTGGAAAAAGACACAGACAACAGATCTAGGTATGGAGCCCCTGGAGGGCAGAAGGAACAGGCTAAGAGCGTGTTCACACGGGCCTGGAATTACAGTCTCCAGGAAAGGCAGAAAGATAGCTGGCTAGAGTACACAGACAGGACACAGTTCAGACACGGGAACTGATACCGCAAGGCAGGAAACATTGACAGGACCAGGCACATCAGTGACCAGAAGCCAACTGACAGAACAAGATGCTCAGGCATGAATTCCAATGAGGAGCTGGTTTAAATACCAGGCGACAGACAGAAATAGGCTGAGGACGCATTAGGGGTGTGTCTGCAGCAGCTACAAGAAACAGGAAGTTTGGCGGGCATCGCCCTAAGCAGCCAGAGCAGAGCAAAGCAGACAATATGGAAAGAAGCCAGAGTGGCAGTCTGGACTGGAAATCAAGTGCGCGCTCTTGCACAGTGGGAGATGGACCACTATGCAAGGACGCCACCAGGTATGTTACAGTACCCCCCCCTTACTCCCCCTCTTCTTCAGGCCTGCCAGAATCTTCCGCAGGGAATTTGAGGGCCAATCCTTCTCTTCAAGGAGGTTACTTCTACTGTCCACAGGAAGAGACAAAACTGGTCTCATCTGGGTAGCTAGGATGCTACCTCCTATCCAGCCATCCTCAGCAACAGACGAAACCGGTGGAGTACCAGGAACAGCACACAAGGAAGTCTCTCTCCACTTATTATCAGGTAGCACCCCAGAGGGTTCAGGAGACAACTGGAAGTCCACCGCCGGGTTGGAAGGGTGCAGAGAATCGAGGGTAACCTTTGCTTCGGGGTACATCTTGTCAAGCTCACAGGATGAAATGGGCGAGGTATCAGGTACAAGGTGTAGAAAAGTCACTGTCCCTTTGTTATCTGGTGGTACCCCAGAGGATTCAGGAAACAACTGGAGGTCCTCCGCCGGGTCGGAAGATTGCAGAGACTCGGGGGTAACCTCTGCTTCGGAGTACACTAGGTCGGACTCACTGGACGAAGCGGGCGAGGTATCAGGTACAGAGTATAGGAAAGTCTCTGTCCATTCGCTACTAGGTAACACCCCGAAGGGTTCAGGAGACAACTGGAGGTCCTCTGCCTGGTCAGAGTGGTGTAGAGACTCGGGGGTAACCTCTGCTTCGGAGTACACTAGATCAGACTCACTGGATGAAGCGGGCGAGGTATCGGGTATCAGGTGTAGGGAAGTCTCTCTCCATTTGTCATCAAGTGGTATCCCGGAGGATTCAGGAGGCAACAGGGGGTCCTCCGCCAGGTTGTAGAGGTGCACAGACTCGGAGGTAATCACTGCTTCGGAGTACCCTTGGACAGGCTCACCGGGTAAAGTGGGTGAAGTATCAGATACCGGGTGCAGGAAGTTCTCCTGTGTGGATTCTGGGTGGGCAGCAGTCTCTTCGGGCAGGGGAACTGGTGCACTACCCACGCACATTACCCGGCGGGGCTGCTCCGGGATACTGAGAAGTGAAGCTTCAGCAGGGACTTCAAGGTTGGGGTCAGGAGGTCTTTGGGAGGACAGACCCTGGCGTGACGGCTTGCTTCTACGCCTAGCACGTCTGGACTGCCTCTTGAGGTTGGGAGAAGTATTCCGGAGAGCATAGTCATCCTGTGTGGATTCTGGGCGGGCAGAAGTCTCTTCGGGCAGGAGGACTAGTGCGCTACCCACACACATTACCCATCGGGGCTGCTCCGGGATATTGGGAAGTGAAGCTTCAGCAGGGGCTTCCGGGTTAGGGTCATCGAAGACCATTAGAAAGGCCACCAGGAAGGCCTGCATGTCCAGGACGATAGGATCCTGTGCTTTCCATAGGGGGGTGATCCATTTCAAGGCATCACCCGCTAGGTAAGACATCATGAATCCCACCTTAACCCGATAGGTGGGAAAATAAAGAGGGTAGAACTTGAAGTGTAGCATGCATTGCTCCACAAATGCACGACTCTGTCTTGGATCCCCATAGTACCATGGTGGATCCGCAGGAACGGGTGCAGAAAGTTCCATCTGCACGGGTGCGTAATTCGCCTGGAACTCAGCTTGTAGCAAAAAAAATAAATTTCTTCTAGATGCATGTATTCGCTGGAAAACGTCTCAGAGAGCGAAGGCTGTGGGGCTCAACGGGAACCATGGCCTGAGCATGCTGTAATGCACGCGCCCGGACTGACTGGCGTGTGCGTGTATATGTAGTGATTCCACTGGACCGTACCGAAGAGTGAATGGCTGGAGGGGCATAACTAAGTATCCACCCGATCCGACCAAGGTCGCACGACGGCATACGACGCCAGTGCACCAAGGAGGAACCGAGCAGAGGGACCAGGTGCTACTCTAGGTCAGACCCCGGAAACGGCTGTTGACCCACACAGGGGAATACAGGTACAGGCAGGTTAGGCTGGCACACAGACTGGTGGGTATAGGCAGACACGGCTGGTATGCAGACGGGTGGATGCTGGCAAGCACGACTGGTATGCAAACAGGGAGGTACTGGCAGGTACGGCCGGTATGCAGGCAGGTGGATGCTGGTAAGCACGACTGGAATGCAGGCAGAGAGGTACTGGCAGGTACGACAGGTTGGAGCACAGAGTGGATAGGACCCAGTACAGACTGGGACTCAGGAACAGAACCGCAGATGCGGTGGACAAACACAGCAGAGTGAGCCCGCCCGGAGTGGCGAGCAAGAGCTGAGCAATACGAGACCACATGGAGCGGTGAGCGAGAGTAGAGTAGGACGAGGCCGCCTGGAGCGGTGAGCAAAGGCTCAGAGCAGAGCGATACTGCCGGAGCAGTGAGCAAAGGGTCAGAGCAGAGCGAGACTGCCGGAGATGTGAGAAAAGGGTCAGAGCAGAGCGGGACTGCCAGAGCAGTGAGCAAAGGGTCAAAGCGAGACTGCCGGAGCAGTGAGCAAATGGTCAGAGCAGAGCGAGACTGCCGGAGCAGTGAGCAACGGGTCAGAGCAGAGCGAGACTGCCGGAGCAGTGAGCAAAGGGTCAGAGCAGAGCGAGACTGCTGGAGCAGTGAGCAAAGGGTCAGAGCAGAGTGAGACTGCCGGAGCAGTGAGCAAATGGTCAGAGCAGAGCGAGACTGCTGGAGCAGTGAGCAAAGGGGCAGAGCAGAGCGAGACTGCCGGAGCAGTGAGCAAAGGGCAGAGCAAAGCGAGACTGCCAGAGCAGTGAGCAAAGAGACAGAGCAGAACGAGACTGCCAGAGCAGTGAGCAAAGGGTAAGAGCAGAGTGAGACTGCCGGAGCAGTGAGCAAAGCAGAGCGGGCAGAAACCACCGGAGCGGCGAGCAAGGCAGAGCAGAGGGGACAGGGCTCTGTTCACACGGAACAGACAGGAAGGGAAAGGCAGAACCAGATACCGACAGGGTACTTGCAGTGAAGTAGTGTGTGGACCACAAACTCACAAACGGAAGTACAGTGACAACGAGCAGGAGTTAGGTACGAGTTCAGACTCTGCAGAAAAAGGGAAGATATGGGCGTAGAGAGAAACGGGAAACAGGCTGGAAGATAGTTAGGGCAGGAACAGACACTGGGAAAAGACACAGACAACAGATCTAGGTATGCGGCCCCTAGAGGGCAGAAGGAACAGGCTAAGAGTGTGTTCACACAGGCCTGGAATTACAGCTTCCAGGAAAGGCAGAAAGACAGCTTGCTAAAGTACACAGACAGGACACAGTTCAGACATGGAAACTGATACCGCAAGGCAGGAAACATCGACAGGACCTGGCACATCAGTTACTAGAAGGCAACTGACAGAACAAGATGCTCAGGCATGGATTCCAAGGAGGAGCTGGTTTAAATACCAGGTGACAGACAGCAATAGGCTGAGGATGCATTAGGGGTGTGTCTGCAGCAGCTACAAGAAACAGGAAGTTCGGCGGGCGTCGCCCTAAGCAGCCAGAGCAGAGCAAAGCAGACAATATGGAAAGAAGCCAGAGTGGCAGTCTGGACTGGAAATCAAGTGCGCGCTCTTGCACATTGGAAGATGGACCACTATGCAAGGACGCCGCCAGGTATGCTACACAGTGCTGTACAGCCACATATGGGGTATTGTCATGTTCAGTAGAAATTGTGTGACAAATTTTGGTGCCATTTTTACCCATTTTCCCATGTGACAATATAAAATCTGAAGCAAAATAGTTGCTCCTTCCCTTCCGAGCCCTGCCGTTATGACTGAGCCCTAACACTCATATGGTAAGAACAAACTAGGGGAGATGTTAAACCTGCACACCACACGTTGCTATACAGACTAGGAAAATGTGGGGCTCAAGCAACATTTTTGCTATAAAAAATTATTGTTTCATTTTCATGGCTCAACATTCTAAAACTCTGTGAAGCACCTGTGTGTTCAAGTTGTTCACTACAGCTCTAGATAAGTTCCTTTAGGGGTGAAGTTTCCAAAATGGGGTCATTTGTGGGGGGTTTCCACTGTTCATTCACATCAGGGCCTTTGCAAACACAACATAGTGTCCGCTATCAAATCCAGCCAATTTTGTGCTCCAAAAGTCAATTGGTTCTCTTTCCCTTCTGAGCCCTGCTGTGCCCTCAAACAGTAGTTTTCCTTCACATATGGGATATCAGCGTACTCAGAAGAAATTATACAACAAATTTTATGGTTCATTTTCACCCGTTACCCTTGGAAAAATGCTAAATGTGGGGCTAAATTTACTTTTTAGTAGGAAAAACTAAAATGTTCATTTTTTTCCTTCCACATTGCCTTAATTCCTGTGAAGCACCTAAGGGTTAATAAAGTTCTTGAATGTGATTTTGAGCACATCGAGGGAGGCAGTTTTTAAAATGGTGTTACTTTTGTGTATTTTCTGTCAAATAGGCCCACTCAAAGTCATTTTCAACATTATGTGGTCCCTAAAAAATGGTTTTGTAATTTTTGTTGGAAAAATTAGAAATTGCTGATCAACTTTTAAATCTTCTAATTCCCTAACAAAACAAATTGTGCTGATGTAAAGTAGACATGTGGGAAATGTTATTTATAAATTATTTTGTATGACTAACTGGTTTAACAATATAAAAATGAAAAATTTGAAAATTGCGACATTTTCAAACTTTTCGCCAAATTTTTGATATTTTCCCAAATAAATGAAAAAAATGTCAACATAAATTTATCATTAACATAAAGTACAATGTATCACTAAAAAACATTCTCATAATTATTGAGATTTGTTTAATCGTTCAAGAGTTATTACCACATAAAATGAAATCGGTCAGAATTGTAAACTTTTGCCTGGTCAGGAAGGTGAAAACAGGCTTCCGGGGGGAAGGGGTTAATTAAAATTAAATACATATAGTAAAAGTAATATAAATATGTGAAATACTATAAAACCTAATAATAATAAAATATTTAAATACATATAATAAGATTAAACATTTAATTAAAAGTAAATCTATCGGTATATTATAAAAGTAATAACAACTGATATACTAGAAAAACCTATAATAATAATAATAATAACCTGGAGACACCCAGTCTGACTTCCTGAAGACTTAGATGTAGAATAAAATGATATTGAAAAGATCGTCAATATAGCAGAAGATGTCAAGAATTTTAGGAATAGCTTATTCAAATTTCAGAATTGGGAAATGGCAATCAAAATAGCTTATACTAGAAAAAAAAAAATTATAATTATTATTGTTGTTTTTTCAATTTTTATTACGTTTATTATATATGTATTTAATTATCTTGTATTGCTTTTTAACTATTTTTAAAATGTTTTTATCCAGCTGACGATGAATGATTCATGAAATAAACTAAGAAACGGGGAAATTCTTTAGAAAAATGAATTCATTTGCTCACACACAGTAGTGCTTAAAAGTTTGTAAACCCTTCAGAATTTTCCATATTTTTGGGGAAAAATATGACCTTAAACTACACAAAGATACAGGGAGGCCTTTAAATTAAATTATATTCATTGCTGAGTCCATTCTTTCTTGTTTTGCAATATTTACGTATCTAGAAACAATCAAGAGGGCAGCTCTTCTTCCCTACACGACCATCTATCTCTGTCAGAGACGTTTACAGTCAACACTTCCCTCTCGCCCACAATTATAAGGCGGCAAAATGCTGTTAAGTGCTTAGCAGCAGATAGATGAATGCACAAATTCCATTGTAAGAAGCAGGAGGATTGATTAGTGAGTGATGTGAATGTATCACAGCTTCCCTGAGTCTCTCACATGTCATCAGGAACGTGCCAACAACACCTGTCTAGCCGATCCGCCTGCCCAAGAAGTTTAATTGCCTTTTGATCGACTTCCATTTTTTAGTTGGGTTAAGTTGCATTAGGAGCTGGAGTGTTCAGCAGCCACAAACAGCAACACTGTACATAAAGCGACCATGTGCCCAAAAGTCCCCGGCATGTTGGCCATCAACCAAACTGTTCCGGTCCCTGTAGCTGGAGCAGAATGTGCAATAAATACTGACAGGTAGTCCATGAGGATCCCTGGGGATCCATCTCCATCTCAGCAGGTGGACCGATGGTGCACTTTAATAATTAACTCAAACTTTCAAGTATCAAAATCTGAGACTTACGCATTATTTTCTAACTATGCCTTGAACAGAATGTTTCTTCTTATTCCATTCCTGTTTTATTCTAGTAATGTGCATCTGAGATCTACTTAAGCCTCGATTCAACACTTTCTTGGAGTAATTTTCTCTTTTTAATGACTTCAGTATTTGCGCCTTAGGCCATGGCCCCACTATTGGTATTTGCACCTTACTCTCTATCCATATTGCACCATTTTTTAGGTTTTCTCCCTTTTTTGAAAGTCTTTTTTTTCTCTACATCTTAGCTTATTCAGATATTTTAAACAGATTCATGAAAAGTGACTTTTACCAAATGGCCCATTTTTTGGGCCGCATTTTACCCCATTCCCTGCCTGGAGTAATATTTCTGGTGGAGTATTTAATTTGACAATTTTTTTTTTAGACAAACAAGTAACTTTTTAAAGCCTTTGTGACTTTGTGAACTGAAAAATTGCAAAAAATTAGTTAGAGATAAAAATAAAGAGCATATTTTTCATTTTCTGCCAAATTAATCAAATTTGGGAGTCATTTTGAAGAATTTAATGCAAAAATACATCAGCGAATTCCACGAGACAAAAAAAGAAATGTGACCAATAAATTGCAAATGATGAATTGAAGCCAAAGGGTTTCATCTTATATAAATGTATGTACTGTACGTATATGTCTATATATATCTATATGAATATATAGATATTTATATATCTGAAAAATGCATACTTTACTTAGAAGGAAACTGTCATCAAATTCATGCTAACAGAACGCCATTGGTAATATGAATTAGTCATTGGTTTGTTTGCAGACAAGTATATTTTACTCTGAAATTCTGCTGAGTTTCAGAGAAAATATAATTTGAAAAGCCGACCGGGAATGATGTGTCTCAGCTGACTACTCCAAAGTCTGAAGCATGCTCCTCCCCTCCCTGAAGTATGTGATTGACAGCATTCTCCTTATGTCCAACAGGAGCAGGATGGGGAGCAGTCGCAAGGAACTTCGGACTAGTCAGCCACATCATCCCTAGCCAGTTGTTCAGAGTCTGATTATTCTGAAACATAGCAGCGTTACAGAGTAAAACATACCTGGCTGAAATCGCATAGCCAAAGTTTGATTTATGCTGTACTTTTTTGGGCAGTAGGAAACTGATGACAGCTCATTTTTCTTTCTTTACTTTTCATGATGTTCATCTATTTCATCGCTGATCCCAATCATTATCCTCAACTCTCACATTCTAAACATCCTAACATCGGCACTGAAACACTTTTAGAAGTCAAAATATTTTTGTGCAACGCAGCAGTTGAACAAAAATATTGCCACATTTTTGGCGTCTACATGCCAGTCCCAGCCAGATGGCATGGTGTGGGTGGAAAATGGGTGGGATAGGGCATGTTCATACTTGCCCATCAAATTCATCATGAGCTATGCTACTAAAGTGGCATAACTTACAGTACAAAACACTCAAGCCCCCCCCAGCTGACTTACATTTTGGCAACGGCGCAATCTGGGTTACAGATGCGCCTGATCTTTTAAGCAGCTTACTGGATCCGGTCGATGTCCTCCAGTGAGACTTGGGTATGTTACGACAGTCTTAATGTATCAAACCCCTAGTTTTTTTCAGATCATACAAAATACCTCCCTTGAGGTGCCGCCTATTCATTATTATACAATTGTAGGGTCTTTATGTGCCCACTTAGAGTTCAACTGCTGCCCAGCTTTCGCTAGACTTTTCTTCATCCTTGGCAAAGGTGCAATTCCTTTTCTTACCAATATATTTGAATACCCCAGATAAGGTAGGTTATAAGGCAATGTGATGTATTGGTGCAATGTCGCTAGCTCCTGCACTAAAGCCACAACATTGTAGCCACTTTACAATATACCAATTTTTTTTCTGTGTCAAAATCTCCTGAAATTGCACCTATAAATGATTGCTCTTTCCTACAAACTTTTTCTTTTGTGCTAGAATAGATGAAACTAAATAGAAGTTCTCTACAGGAACACGTTGTGTGCTTTACATAATGATGCTCAGATGTGCGCGGTCTGCAGCTTTCTATGTTAGTGATGTTTTAATATTTTGAGAACATTGTATACACTTTTTCAGAACTGCCAAATTGGTATAATTAGCACTTAAGAATGCAAATTTGTCTTTTGTAAGAATATGCAAAAATCTGTCAGTTCCATACTCCTTACGGATAGGACGCTTGTGCCCAAGTGTTACAAAGTTGGACGTGCAAGATCATACCTGCCACGAATTATCTAGTAATAACAAAGTTTTCCTATTTTCAGGCTCTAACTCTTAATTTGAAATTCACTCCAGTAGGTGGAGATGAAATGCCACAATGTTTCTCATGCACAGTGTTGCTTGCCTTCTTGGTCCTCTTTGCTTTGCACACAGACAGAAGCAGAAGGAGCATAGATAAATGTATGCAGCAAAACAGAGCAGTGTAGCTGGGAATCCATCTCTGGCATAAGGTAAAAGACTTCCTAGAAAGCTCAGAATGATCTTTATGAATCTCCCTCTGCCTCTACCTGTTTCCACAGTCTGCTCCTCACTTTTTCTCCCTCCTACCCTCTCAATAGAGTTTAATAGTAGATGTAACCTGACAATTCCCAGTGCTGGCAGTCCATCTTGAATTGAGCAAGGCACAGTTAATTGAAAGATGATTTCAGTAGATGGGGGAGAGGAAGAAGTGGCTCAAAAGCGGAGAAAGAAGCAGAATTCTAGGATAAGACACATTACAAATATTACAATAATTTCAATTATGAATAGTTTGTTGAAAATACTGTCCACATTTAAGCAATATTTTAAATCCAAACGCTGTTTTTAAGGTCATCTAGGTCACTAACAAGTGACAGTCCTATCAGGAAGAAGCATAACTCGAAGTTCCTTGGTCTAAAAATACTGTAAGATATGTAGCCGAGGCTTTATAGTTACCAATGTTTTGAAGTCCAAAACGAGGGTTTTCAAGTTCCAGGATGGCTTCTTCATAAGCTACATCACTTATTCGGCTGAACAGCCCTGCTTCTCCCTGCTCATTCCTCTTGAGTGTCAGGTATCTCTCTGCATGCTTATACATAGGAAAAATCTGTCAGTCGTTGGTAGTGGCCAGGAGAAGCCGCCGGGGACCAAACCGCGTAGGAGATTAGTTAGACCGGCAGGTCCCTGATGGCTTCTCCCTGCTCACTGCCCTAGAGTTTCAGGTCTCCCCCTATACATGCACGTGGGGAGAGACTTTTCACTCAAGGGGAGTGGGTGGGGAAAAGCCACTAAGGACCCTCCTCTCCAACTAATTTCCAATGTGTCCCCAGCGGCTTCCTCCTGCCCACTGCCAATGACTGCATGCTGTGAGGATTCTCTGGTGCTAGAGCCAGGGCAGACATTTGACAGCAAGAATGCAATTTGCATACTTCTGGCCACATTCCGACTAGACTGTGCCTGACCTCACTCAATGCACTTGCATTGCAGTCAAGCGCCCGCTGGTACCAGCTCCGGCACCGGAAAATCCTCACAGTGTGCTTTGTACACCTAGAATGACCACAGATTTGTAGCCTAAGACTGGACAACCCTTTTAAACTATGTACTTTTAAATGAGAGGTAGGCCACGTTCACACGTTCTGATTTTGGCTTTCAAATACTGATGTAAAATACTGGCCAATTACTAAACATGTAAACATGGCCTGAAATCATGCAGCCAACGTCTGATACGTGTTGCTCGTGGATCGGCCAGCATGTATCAGCTGTCAGGTTCCCTTTAATATGATTATAAATACTTTCATACCAATTGATCTCATATATAAATATAGTTTACATCAAGATCCTCTCCTTGGATCCATGCTCAATAGATTTTAAGCATTTTTACCCATTACATCCGTACAGTTGCTGATATCAGGCTGATTTTAGCTGCTGGTACGTGGAGAAAATGCAGCACGTATATCACTTGTAAACAGATCTGCGGTGAAATTTCCGGCTGAAGCAGAGCCTATTATTTCTCGATGAGTTTTAAGCCTATCTATTTCTTCATATCTCAGCCCCAGATAGCAGTTTTTGTAGTTTGTTGTGATTTGTCACTGGATGCTTCTCGGGGGATTTTTGATGCTTGCAATCAGCTCTCCATTGTCATGGCGGTATAAAAAAAAAAGTCTTTTATTGCTATATTCATGACTGAGCATTGAGGCTTCGTAGCTCCTTGCCAACATTGTGTCTCTGTTCTTGGACTCGGTTTCATGTGCGAGTCCCATCATTGTTTTGTCTGCTCCGCGGCCAGGTACTCATTTGCCAATTCTACTTGTATCACAACCTCTACAAAATATATAATATTCTCTGTGTTTCGGCTGTAAGAGAAATTTATGTACCGCATTAGACGGCCAAAACTCAGCCTTCTCTTCTACATTCGCATGCTGTGTGATAATTGAATATGTATTCCGGGATCTGGGAAATAATCGACAGAGCAGGAGGAACTGAATAGATTGACATAGATTTGTAGGATAAGATGGAGACTAACCTGCAAGTTACTTACATAAAGGGGTCAAACTCTTCTCCATATTATCCATTAGAACAGACCTGGGCAAACTAAGACCCGTGGGCCACATCCGACCCTTTGGTTGTGTTTGAGGGACTGTAGAGGATAACACTCTGGAGATCATCATTCTGTTTTGGAGGACTCTGGAGGATAATACTGTATTGGGGGTGCTGTGAAGGCCATCATATTGTGTTGATTGGGCTGTGGAGGGTCATTATTCTGTGTTGGGTGAATGTAGGGGTCATCATTCTGTGTTTGGGGCTGTGGGAGATAATACTGTGAGGGTCATCATTCTGTTTTTGGGGGACTGTAGAGGTCACCATACTGTGTTTGGTGGTGCTGTGGGGGCCATCATATTGTGTTAAGGGACTGTGAGGGGTCATTATTATATGTTTGAGGACTATGGGGGGTCATACTGTGTTTGGGACTATAGAGACCATCATACTGTGTATAGACGGCTATGGGGCCACTCATAGGGTCTGTGCACACATTATATTTTTGTCACATTTTTTTTCTGTGCAGCTTTGTCACAAAACCTGAAGGATTTCCTAGCCCTAGCAAAGTGAATGAGTTTACTGCGGTCTCATGCACACATTGCTTATATTTTACTTTTAGCGTCTTTGCTGCAGATTTCTCCCATAGTAACGAGTGGGGAAAAATCTGCTAAATAAAACATGCAAAAAATGCGGAAAAAAAGGGAAAATTTTGCGCTACTTTTTTCCTGCCAAGAGAAGCAGGAATAGTGCACAAATGTATTCCTCAGATGCTTAACGTCTGCACATACCCATACTGTGTGAGGGCTGTGGTGTGTGTTGGGGTCTATGTAGGATCATTCAGTGAGGGCCATCATTCTGTATACAGGGAGCTGTAGGGATCATGCTGTGTGGGTCTCATCATTCTGGATTGGGATCATACTTTTTAGGGGGATGTAGGGGCATCTTACTATGCATCTTAGGGTCCAGTATACTGTGTGGGGAGCTGTGGGGACATCATACTTTTTTTTGGGGGCAGCTGCAGGTCATAGTACAATGGCTGAATAACAGGAGCAATATTAATTACTGTTTTTCATCAAATATAAAAATCAGTGAATGATATGGTTTTAATCTACTCATTAATTAGCAATAAAATTGATATAAAATAATATTTTAATGTTAATATTGAACAGAATTTATTTCAGCCTATTGGTTTGGTCCTCCGCAACAGTCCCAGTCTCTTATGTGATCCCTCAGAAAAATTAATTGCCCATCCCTGATCTAGGCTGATCAACCATTGGCAGGAAAATTAATTGCCCACCCCTACATTAGAAAAATAGATCTCGTACAGGGCTATAACTATAGCGAGCCCAGGGGTTGCAACTAAAAGTGGGCCACAGAGCCTAGGGGAGCTTTAAAGTCCCTTTTGGCCAATTACAGAGGAACAATCTAATCAAAGAGCTGTTATAGTTGGGCCCTGTAAGAGATTTCAGATTGGAGCTCACGAAATTCAAGTTACATCACTGATGTCATAGAGTGGGACTCTGGCTCTCTCCATTACCCAGATTAAAGAGCCACTACAAAATACGGCAGCCATTCCTGCAGACCTCAATGAGACCATGCATTACTTGGTTGCCCATACTCTGAAAATTGCAAGCAGTCTGATACTTCTAATACTGTATATCAGATGTAAGAGACCCATTGTGATCAGTTGATCTCTGGGTCAGTTTGATTTTAAGGAGAAGTTGGATGAATAGGGCAATTCCTTTACAAGGGTATTGACACAATGAGTGAAAGAAAATTATTGAAATTGGTAGAAGTCTGAGCTAAGACTCTCTTAATCAAGAGACGGAAACACAATGCTGGTGTAGCAAAGTACCTCCATTTACAGGGTTTCAGAAAACCTTTGTCCACAGATGTAGTTTGTTTACAAAAAAATAATTTACTATCCTCACCTTTCCCTCAGTGCCGACCTCTAAATCTAGAGAATCCAAATTTTTTCAAGTTTTATTTGTATTAATACTTTAAAATCCCAGCTGGCCATAATTTTTCTAGCTCTATGAGGGCCAGGAATGGGTTAAAAGAAAAACAATAAAATATCATACTAACCTAGCCCTTTGTTTCTGCCATCATAGCTGTTCACCAGTCTTCCACTGACTTCCTAAAGACACACAAGTCCCTTCTTCACCCTTTGGGACTTCTTGCCCTCTCTAATCCTTGACTTGTAGTCTGATGTCATGATGTGAATTGCCCTATGTGAGATGGTGGATGTCATGATGTCATAAAGTGCATCAAAGCTTATCCGGTGCTGGAATAGTAAAGAGGAGGCTAAAGCCAGAGGTGGAGAAGAGGCAGGTGTATTATGAAGCCAGCAGTGGTCCGACTGTTACGATAATGGTGATGCATGGCTGGAATCCATTGACCGGATGAACACTGGCTGGGAACTGCAAGCAGTAGTGGAAGTCCTTGGCGATAGCAATGGGAGTTGTATTAAACAATCCAGAGAGGAGTGGAAACACTTTGGTTAAGACAGTTCTCAGGAGCAAGAGACAGGAACTTGACAAACAGCTAGACACAATACTCAAGCAATGAGTAAGTGTTCTGTGTGGCTTTATATAGGCTTAAATAGGAAACCAGATGGCTTCCACACGTTCAACATCGGCCATCTTACTGAAGGGCAATTGTAGAACACAAAGTGAATAACAGGAGCTACTAGTGTTTAATCTGCAGAAGGATAAAATAATCCTGACATTGACAGGCAGCTGAAGCAATAGAGACAGATGAGGGGCAAGCGGAGTATGATATCTTATTATTTTTTCTCCCTTTTTTGGCTGATTGATGATTCAGGGTCGGCAAAAGGATATTTAACTTTTTTTTACGGCTATTGGGGCACGTTAAAATTTGAGCAAATTCTAGCACATCTGATCAATTTGAATTTTGTATGTAGTCAAAATAGTAATCCCTTTCATATTGACTGTGTTAATAAATAACCTCCAGCATGTTTTACTGATTTTTTTACCCCGATTTTATATATTGGATGTCTTTTTAAGGCTGAAAAAAAGTCTATAATAGCGATTTGAGATAATGAATATAACACGTAGACTGTCGGAGATGCAGAGATTTTGTGACATTCGCGCTGACATAATTTTCATTTTGGACAGGCAGGTCTATAATTAAAGATGATCTTGGTAATTCTGTGTCAGCTCTGAACAGCTGACGTGATAACACGGTAACTGACAGTCGTGGCTTTAACATCTCTCAGTCTTGTGTCTGATATTATTCGGTGATGGGTACTGCCTTATTCTACATGATTTATTCTGATATCACTGACTAAATGGTATTATTCCTAAAAAGGAACAACCATAATTGTTAAATACAGCAGGCCACTCTTCTAGCAGGTCTATAGGATAGTCAGGGGTTAAAGTAATAACTAAAATTATATGAAAAATATCATAAAACATTGAAATCTGAGCTGTGTTTTCACTTTTCTTCCATTATAATGCTTTTAACGCTTTTTCTAAATCAGTAGTTTATGTTACAGGCAAGATGACATTGTGATGTCCCCATGACAACTCTACCTGTCTGAATCTCTGATTGTTCAGTTTTCACTTTTACAGATGTTCATAATATTCATAGTTTTTGATGCAGAATTTCCGCAGCGTAAACGCTTGCAAAACGCTTGGTAATCCGTGCCCCATGATCCCCAATGAAAATCTGTATGTTCTGTGCACATGCTGCGAAATTTTTCGCAGCGGATTTTCCTTGTAGAAAAATCCGCAGCATGTCCATTATTTGTGTGTTTCTGCATGCGGATTTGAGGTCCCAATGCATTTGAAAAACGAAAGTCAAATCCGCATGTAAAAACCCGTCAAAACGCGTCAAAAACCCGCGTAGTATCCGCAAGCATTTTTACTGCCAAGAACATGCAGAAACGCTGCAGAAATTTCCTGCTTCATTTCTGCATCGTGGGCACATACCCTAAAGCTATCATTTCAGGTGACTTTGTAGAATAAACTGTCATGCATGTACATGGCTGTTATGTGAATTTTATGCTGTATTTTTCATCAGTTTTTGCAGATTTTATTTCTAGAATTCAGTTGTCTCTGAGCTAGTGGACAGAGACTAGCTGGTATGATGTCTCCCATTCACTCCGCCCAGAGACATGAGGGCTTCCTTCTCTCCTGTGTCTTTGTGACACATATTCAAAACAGCAGTTACAGCATGGAAGACATTTTACAGCAGTACTGAGCAATGTAACTGTGAATCCAGAATGGGAGAAGGGTTGTCAACCATCCAGAACTTCATGTACTGTCCATAAAATTAGGGCATTTTTTTACCCTGTCTTTAAAATTTCCAGACACGTGTTTCGTGGTGTTGCTCCTTCTCAGTGCAAAGCATGATATTTGATTTGGCTGTATGAGAGGCATATTTAATTTACACTGGCATGTCAGGAATGTCACTCTCCATAAGGAGATTCCTTACCTCTTAGACCCCAGTCAAAGACTTTCATGCAGTCAAATCAGATCTCATACTTGGCACTGAGGAGGGGCAACACCCTGAAACAAGTGTCTGCAAATTGACATTCTGGTTTGGCTTCTACCTCAAGTCATGAGGCATGGCTCATTAAAGGGTCAATATTGACTTTTAGGATTGCTACTTGAAGGGGACTTAAACTCTAGGTGGCACTAGAATTCAAGTCCTCTTCCTAAGAAGAGGCAATCTGCATATTCAATACTATAAATAAGCATTTATCATTTGTAATTTTTTGGAGGAGGGGAACACCCAGGAAGCTGTGTTTTTTTCCTACCAGTGGACTTTGGTTAATGATTTTTTTGGAGATCGGTAAATTGTTAGTAGCTTTTTGTGAGCTTTCTGTTTTTTTCTTAGCGTTTTGTGAGCCCACTGTGAAGCAGCTGATGAGGTGACCAAAGTGAGCCCTCACTCACTGTTCACACACTTACGTAATTGCAGGGCCGGCTCCAGGTTTTTGTGGGCCCTGGCGAAAGAGTCTCAGTGGGCCCCTTTAACACATACCATGATTCATGATGCACAGATACGGTAGAGAATATATATATATATATATATATATATATATATATATATATATATATATATATATATATATATATATATATAGTACAATGCCAAAGATTTCACTTTTTACATTACATGAGTGATATCTATTGTAAATCCCACAATAGCTCAGAAACCAGCGAATCGCTGCATACAGAATACTGGCCCCCATAAAATGCTCCATACAGGATACTGGCCCCCATATAACGCCCCATACAGGATACTGGCCCCCATATAACGCTCCATACAGGATAATGGCCCCCATATAACGCTCCATGCAAGCTGTGCCCCCACATAATGCTCCATGCAGGCTATTCCACCCACATAATGCCCCACACAGGCTGTTCCCTCCACATAATGCTCCATGCAGGCTGTTCCCCCCCATATAATGCCTTATGAAGGATGTCATCCCCCTTATAATGCCCCATGCAGGATGTCATCCCCCATATAATGCCCCATGCTGGATGTCACCCCCCTTATAATGCCCCATGCATTGTCACCCCCCCTAATAATGCCCCATGCTGGATGTCACACCCCTCCTCCCTTACAGTGCCCCATGCAGGATGTCACACCCCTCCTCCCTTATAATGCCCCATGCAGGATGTCAATTCCCCCCCATATAATGCCCCATGCTGGATGTCACCCCCCTTATAATGCCCCATACAGGATGTCACCCCCCTTATAATGCCCCATGCAGGATGTCACATCCCCCCTCACTTATAATGCCCCATGCAAGATGTCACAACCCCCCCACCCCACCCCACCATATAATGCCCCATGCAGGATGTCACACCACCCTTCGCTTATAATGCCCCATGCAGGATGTCACACCCCTCCTCCCTTAAATGCCCCATGCAGGATGTCACACCCCTCCTCCCTTATAATGCCCCATGCAGGATGTCACACCCCTCCTCCCTTATAATGTCCCATGCAGGATGTCACTTCCCCCCCTTTTAATGCCCCATGCAGGATGTCATACCCCCCTTATAATGCCCCATGCAGGATGTCATACCCCCCTTATAATGCCCCATGCAGGATGTCACTCCCCTTATAATGCCCCATGCAGGATGTCACACCCCCTCACATATAATGCCCCATGAAGGATGTCACAACCCCCCCACCCACCCCACCATGCAATGCCTCATGCAGGATGTCACCCCCCCCACCCTACCATATAATGCCCCATGCAGGATGTCACCCCCCCATATAATGCCCCATGCAGGATGTCACACCCCCCACCCCACCATATAATGCCCCATGCAGGATGTCACATCCCCCCTCACTTATAATGCCCCATGCAGGATGTCACATTTGCAGTCCAGTATATATCGCCAAAATGCACAATTTCACCTAATTTGGGCATGGAAATGAGCCCTCATACTGCTTTGGCCCCTTGTTGATCCAATGATATGTCCACCCCTCTGATCAATGTTATCTCTCCTGCCATGTTCTACCTCTTCTTGTGGGTGATGGCACTTTCACCACCTGTACCATCACTGTGTCATACATGTTTGCACTGTGCAGGGGACGGGTTACATGTATATACACTGCTCAAAAAAATAAAGGGAACACTCAAATAACACATCCTAGATCTGAATGAATGAAATATTCTCATTGAATACTTTGTTCTGTAAAAAGTTGAATGTGCTGACAACAAAATCATACAAAAATGATCAATGGAAATCAAATTTTTTAACCAATGGGGGCCTTGATTTGGAGCCACCCCCAAAATTAAAGTGGAAAAACACACTACAGGCTGATCCAACTTTGATGTTATGCCCTTAAAACAAGTCAATATGAGGCTCAGTATGGTGTGTGGCCTCCACGTGCCTGTATGACCTCCCTACAATGCCTGGGCATGCTCCTGATGAGGTTGCGGATGTCTGCTGTGGGACCTCCTCCCAGACCTGGACTAAAGCATCCACCAACTCCGGAACAGTCTGTGGTGCAACATGACGTTGGTCGATGGAGCGAGACATGATGTCCCAGATGTACTCAATCGGATTCAGGTCTGGGGAACGGGCGGGCCAGTCCATAGCTTCAATGCCTTCATCTTGCAGGAACTGCTGACACACTCCAGCCAAATGAAGTCTGGCATTGTCCTGCATTAGGAGGAACCTAGGGCCAACCGCACCAGCATATGGTCTCACAAGGGGTCTGAGGATCTCATCTCGGTACCTAATGGCAGTCAGGCTACCTCTGGCGAGCACATGGAGGGCTGTGCGGCCCTCCAAAGAAATGCCACCCCACACCATTACTGACCCACTGCCAAACCGGTCATGCTGAAGGATGTTGCAGGCAGCAGATTGCTCTCCACAGCATCTCCAGATTCAGTCACATCTGTCACATGTGCTCAGTGTGAACCTGCTTTCATCTGTGAAGAGCACAGAGCGCCAGTGGTGACTTTGCCAATCCTGGTGTTCTGTGGCAAATGCCAAGAGTCCTGCACGGTGTTGGGCTGTGAGCACAGCCCCCATCTGTGGACGTCGGGCCCTCATACCACCCTCATGGAGTCGGTTTCTAAGTATTTGTGCAGACACATTGCAACATCTCTGGCGGCGTGCTTGCATAGTGCACCACCCTCCCACTATGCAAGACCGCAATCTTACCTCTCAGTCTAGCCTGCAAACCTTGCTCCAGTTCATGCTGTGTGCATGTCTCTTGTCTGATTGCTTAGGGCGGCGGCCTGGTTACTTCCTGATTCTCATAGCTGCTGTGGGCGCACTCCTAATGCGTCCCCAGCCTATTGCTGTGAGTCACTGGATATTTAAACCCCCTCCACCCAGAAGGAGGTGCCTGAGCAACACTAACTATCAGTGTGCTCCTTGCCTCTGAGTTTCCAGGTCTTGTCCTGTATCTTGTCTGTTTCTGTCACCCTGGGGGCTGCATACCCAGGCCTGTTATCTCTGACTTCTAGTCTGTTTCTGCCACCCTGGGGGT
This sequence comes from Phyllobates terribilis, assembly GCF_046119375.1. Classification (NCBI taxonomy): domain Eukaryota; kingdom Metazoa; phylum Chordata; class Amphibia; order Anura; family Dendrobatidae; genus Phyllobates; species Phyllobates terribilis. The sequence continues at coordinate 1,184,644,313 of NW_027362761.1, read as the reverse complement.
TGCATACCCAGGGCTGTTATCTCTGACTTCTAGTCTGTTTCTGCCACCCTGTGGGCTGCATACCCAGGCCTGTTGTCTCTGACTGCTAGTCTTTTACTGCCACTCTGGGGGCGGTATACCCAGGCCTGTTACCTGTGACTTCTAGTCTGTTTCCTCCACTCTGGGGTCTGTAAACCCAGGCTCATTCTTGCATCTCGTTGCAGTAGCAGTTCCTGCCTGAACTGTATCTTAGCCTATTACCTGTTTGTCTCTATGTCCGTACCTTCCCTTTTCCTGCAGTATCTGAACCTGCAAATAACTCCAACTCGTTGTCTCTGTACTTCTGTTTGTGAGTTTTTTGTCCACTCGCTACTTCATAGTAAGTGCCTTATGTGTATCTGGTTCTGCTTGTCCCTTTTCCCTTCCTCCGTATCTACCTCCTGTGTTCTAGCCATCTTCCTGCATTTTCCAGTTTGTTCCATGTGAACAGAGCCCTGTCCTCTCTGCCTGCACCTTCAGCCCTCTTCTGCTCTGCCTTTGTCCACTGCACCAGCGGTTTCGCTTTGCCCTGCTTGCTCACCGCGTCAGCGGTTTTGCTCTGCTCTGTCTTGCCCACCGCCCCGGTGGTTCCTCTCTGCTCTGCCTTGTCCACCACACCTGCAGTTTCACTCTGCTCTGCCTGCTTACCGCACCGGCGGTTTCACTCTGCTCTGCCTTGTCCACCGCACATGCGGTATCGCTCTGCTCTGCTTGCTCACCGCTCTGGCGGTTCCTCTCTGCTCTGCCTTGTCCACTGCACCTGCGGTTTCGCTCTGCTCTGCCTTGCTCACCACACCAGCGGTTCCTCTCTGCTCTGCCTTGTCCTCCGCTCTGGCGGTTTTGCTTTGCTCTGCTTGTCTACCGCATCTGCGGCTCTGTTCCTGTCTCACAGTCTGTACTGGACCCTATCCAGCCTGCGCTCCAACCTTTTAGTACTTCTCTGTCTGCACTCCAGCCGTGCTTGCTAGTACCCACCTGTCTGCATACCAGCCGTGCTTACCAATACCCACCTGTCTGCATACCAGCCATGCTTGCCAGTACGCACCAGTCTGCATACCAGCCGTGCTTACCTGTATCCACCTGTCTGCATACCAGCCGTGCTTGCCAATACCCACCTGCCTGTATGCCAGTCTAACCTGCCTATTCCTGCATTGCCCGGTGTGGGTCAACAGCTGTGACCGGGGTCTGACCTGGAGTAGCACCTGGTCCCTCTGCTCGGTTCCTCCTTGGTTCACGGAGTCGACTGAGCCACCCTGCGACCTTGGTCGGATCAGGTTGATACTTAGTTACGCCCCTCCAGGCACTCCTCGGTTCATGGTACAGTGGGATCACTAATCACGCACACGCCAGTCAGTCCAGGCGCGAGCGTAACACACATGAACATTTGTGGCCTGCTGGCCTGCTGGAGGTCATCTTGCAGGGCTCTGGCAGTGCTCCTCCTGTTCCTCCTTGCACAAAGGCGGAGGTAGCGATCCTGCTGCTGAGTTGCTGCCCTCCTACGGCCTCCTCCACGTCTCCTGGTGTACTGGCCTATCTCCTGGTAGCACCTCCAGCCTCTGAACACTACGCTGACAGACACAGCAAACCTTCTTGCCACAGCTCGCATTGATGTGCCATCCTGGATGAGCTGCACTACCTGAGCAACTTCTGTGGGTTGTAGAGTCCGTCTCATGCTACCACGAGTGTGAAAGCACAACCACCATTCAAAAGTGACCAAAACATCAGCCAGAAAGCATTGGTACTGAGATGTGGTCTGTGGTCCCCACCTGCAGAACCACTCCTTTATTGAGGGTGTCTTGATAATTGCCAATAATTTCCATCTATAGTCTATTCCATTTGCACAACAGCATGTGAAATTGATTGTCAATCAGTGTTGCTTCCTAAGTGGACAGTTTGATTTCACAGAAGTTTGATTTCCTTGGAGTTATATTCTGTTGTTTAAGTGTTCCCTTTATTTTTTTGAGCAGTGTATATATATATATATATATATATATATATATATATATATATATATATATATATATACATGGAGGGTTCACCTACAGGGTAGTGGGTAAATCGCAGTTGCCCCCCTGATCTCAAACTGCCCTGACCCTTATGGGACTGGGTCCCTTTGCAGCAGAGCTGCTTTGCTTTCTACTATTGCGAATGAACCATGGTTTGTGGATTGAGTGTTATTGAGGGGGATTGATTGTTTGACTCTATTAATTCTTATATTTTCATTTACCCCTTTTTTTCTTTTTTAAGTCTAACTAGATTAGAAAAAAACTTGGCATTCTTTGCCTTTGCCTTTTGCATTCTTTGCCCTTAGATTTACAGTCAGCACAGGCTCCTCAAAGTCCCGCTTGCGCCTTTTGCTCCACACGCTGTCAGCCATCAAAATTCTGCAATCCCCTGGGAAGATCGTACTAATACTCAAGTTTCACAATGGATTTAAGATTGTAATTCCTTTGCTGCAAAAGAGACTTTGAAAAAGAGATGAATCTGTGGGGCACCAATAATAGGGAAATAATTAAGAATCAAAGCAAAACTTCAATGCATTGTGTTCATGACACTCATAATACTGAGATTCATGCTCTTTTATACACTGCATCTTGGAAAAATATATCTTTAAGGGCATTTCCCTGTGATCTCGCTGTGGTTGGACATATCTAATCTTGACAAATCGGCCTGGTCTTCAGGTCAGAAAATACCCCTGCTGGATGCCCTATGAGTGAGGTGTATAGCATGCAGAATGCTGTTATGCCATTTCTTATGCAATTCATTTTCCTTTGTGACATAATGGAACAGATTTATTAAGCCTGTCGTGATGAAAAAAAAGACTACAAAATAACTGAAAGGTGTATCCAAGTATTCAGATTTTCTCCAAAATTTGCACACTTAGGCCACGGCCCCACTATCAGTATTTGGTCAGTATTCGGTCGGTATTTTTTATCAGGAGTAGGAGTCGAAATCAGATGAGGAACAATCAGAGGAAAGGTATAATAGAAACAAGTCACCAAGTCTGCATTTATCACCCACTCCTGGTTTTGGCTCCCATTCCTGAGAAAAAATACTCACCTAATACTGAACAAATACTGATATTGGGGCCGTGGCCATAAGTTCAAAACCTTGTGGTGTCCATTACTGATATACAATATGACATCTTTTTGCCACAAAATACTTTGGATTTTTTTTGGTGTAAATTGTAACTTTTGCAAGTTTTGTTAAAGTGAACCTGTCACCAGAAATAACACTATAAACATGCAGATATGCTGTTAATCTGCAGTGTTATTATGCTGCACGGCGCCTGCACGCAGCCGAATGCAGCCGGAAAAAAATTAATTTTCTTCTCCCTGCCAGCATTTGGTTTCAGTCATGGGGCTGGGGTGGCGCAGGTTCAGTCATCACTCTGAGAATACAGAGTGGCCACTGTAACTGCACCCAAGGCCCTGACTGACAGCCGGCCGCAATGCAGAGCGAGTATCGGTCAGGGCTGTGAGAGCTGTTACAGCGGCCACTGTATACTCAGAGAGCAGTGACTGAACTCACAGCACCCCTACCCCGCCTCCATGACTGAAACCGAATGCAGGCAGGGAGAATAAAGTTAATTTTCGTTCCACTGCATTCGGTTAAATGCAGGCGCCGGGCAGCATAATAACTCTGTTAACCTGCAGATTAATCGCATATCTGCAGGTTAATAGCATTATTTCTGGAGACAAGTTCCCTTTAAATGTGGGCAAAAAAAAGCTAAAACAGAAAAATCAAAAACAAGAAGCAAGAAAAAAAACATTTCTTGCTAACCCAAACCATAGCCATCCTACATCCCACCTGTATCTGCTATACAGGAACATGATACTGCATAGCTCTACATAAAGCTTTTTTTTGTCAGGAAGCAAATATAAATTGGTCCAAAAAGTTAAAAACCAAAAAGTACACAAAACCTACTAATCTATCACTTATAGACTATAAATCACTCTGACACTCAATTCTAAAGGAAAAAAAAAAGATCATAGTGAATCCTGTTTCATGGGTCTAAAACTGAAGCTAAAGTGTAAAGTGGTTCTACAAAGTGTCAAAACTTTTCAAACTATAAAGAAAAAAAGAAATCACAAAAAAGTGTTGCTTCTTGTCTGGATGAATAAAATATCTGCTATAATCTTTTCTTTTTTTCAATTAATTTTGGTCTATACTATAGACCAAATATAGTCTATAGTATAGTCTATAATTCCATACTCGCAATTTACAATCTATGAGGAAATAGGGGAGACACGAAAAGTAAATGGTAAAAAGTGCTTGTATTGTATGGTCCAGACATCAATATAATAAATAGGGCATTCAAATAACACTACATGAACTTCGGAAAGTATGTGCTACTGAGTGCGAGGAAGAGAGAACAGGGAATAGTTACATTACTGAAGTGAGGTGACGTGATAGGCCAGTAGGCAATCGTCAAAATGTGGATATTGGGAATTAACCAGATTATCTGGGGTAGTGCATTCCAGAAAACTAGTGCAGCACATGAGAAATCTTGAAGACGGTAGTGGGCTGTTCAGATTATAGAGGATGTTAGTATAAAATCATTAGCTTAATGGAGAGGACGGGTAGGGTGGTAAACAGAGATGAGGCAGGAGATGTTGGGTGGTACATAACTGTGGAGAGATTTGTATGGAAAAGTGTTAGGCTATGTGCCCACGATGCAGAAATGCTGCAGATTTTTTCCGCTTCTCCCTGGCAGGAAAAACGCATGCGGTTTTTACATGCGTTTTTCCCGCCCGGTAGAATCGTTTGTCAAGCGTTTTTGCATGCATTTTTGCATGCGGGTTATCAAGCGCTTTTCCAAGCGATTTTAGCATCACTTGGAAAAGTGCTTGACAACTTGTTCACACTACACCGTGTGCAGAATTATTAAGCAAATGCGTATTTTGATCACTTTGATACTTTTTATACATGTTGTCCTACTCCAAGCTGCATAGGCTTGAGAGCCAACTACCAATTAAGTAAATCTGGTGATGTGCATCTCTCTAATGAGGAGGGGTGTTGACTAATGACATCAACACCCTATATAAGGTGTGCTTAATTATTAGGCAACTTCCTTTCCTTTGGAAAAATGGGTCAGAAGAAAGATTTGACGGGCTCTGAAAAGTCCAAAATTGTGAGATGTCTTGTAGAGGGAAGCAGCAGTCTTGAAATTTCCAAACTTTTGAAGCATGATCACCAAACAATCAAGCGTTTCATGGCAAATAGCCAACATTGTCGCAAGAACCGTGTTTGCCAAAAAAGGCACAAAATAACTGTCCATGAATTGAGGAAAATCAAGCGTGAAGCTGCCAAGATGCCATTCGCCACCAGTTTTGTCATATTTCAGAGCTGCAACGTTACTGGAGTATCAAAAAGCACAAGGTGTGCGATACTCAGGGACATGGCCAAGGTAGGGAAGGCTGAAAAACGACCTCCTTTGAACAAGAAACATAAGATAAAATGTCAAGAATGGGTCAAGAAATATCTTAAGACTGATTTTTCTAAGGTTTTATGGACTGATGAAATGAGCGTGACTCTTGATGGGCCAGTTGGATGGGCCAGAGGCTGGATCAGTAAAAGGCAGAGAGCTCCACTCCGACTCAGACGCCAGCAAGGAGGAGGTGGGGTACTGGTATGGGCTGGTGTCATCAAAGATGAACTTGTGGGACCTTTTCGGGTTGAGGATGGAATGAAGCTCAACTCCCAGACCTACTGCCAGTTTCTGGAAGACAACTTCTTCAAGAATGGTACAGGAAGAAGTCGGTATCGTTCAAGAAAAACATGATTTTCATGCAGGACAATGCTCCATCACATGCATCCAACTACTCCACAGCGTCGCTGGCCAGTAAAGGTCTAAAAGAAGAAAAAGTAATGACATGGCCCCCTTGTTCACCTGATCTGAACCCCATAGAGAACCTGTGGTCCATCATAAAATGTGAGATCTACATGGAGGGAAAACAGTACACCTCTCGGAACAGTGTCTGGGAGGCTGTGGTGACTGCTGCACGCAATGTTGATCAAAAACAGCTCAAGCAACTGACAGAATCTATGGATGGAAGGCTGTTGAGTGTCATCATAAAGAAAGGTGGCTATACTGATCACTAATTTTTGGGGTTTTTGTTTTTGCATGTCAGAAATGTTTATTTCTAAATTTTGTGCACTGATATTGGTTTACCTGGTAAAAATAAACAAGTGAGATGGGATTATATTTGGTTTTTATTAAGTTGCCTAATAATTCTGCACAGTAATAGTTACCTGCACAAACAGATATCCTCCTAAGATAGCCAAATCTAAAAAAAAAACACTCCAACTTCCAAAAATATTAAGCTTGGATATTTATGAGCCTTTTCAGTTGATTGAGAACATAGTTGTTGATCAATAATAAAAATAATCCTCTAAAATACAACTTGCCTAATGATTCTGCACACAGTGTATATAAATCCATGCAACTGGCATGGATTTATATAGTGTGACCAAGTAATAGTTAAAAAAAAGAATAAGAATGGTAAAAAATAAAAAAAAAGATTATACTTACCTTCCGATGTCCTCCTGGTGTTTTCTCTGCTGCATCCGGTCTCTTGCACTGCTCGCGGTGGTGTGAAGGACCTGCGGTGATGTCATTGAGTCATGTGACAGGTCACATGACTCAATGACATCATGGCAGGTCCTTCACAACACCGCGACCCATAGAGCAGACCAGACGTAGGGGAGAAAACAAGAAAACAGCAGAAGGACATTGGAAGGTGAGTATAATCTTTATTTTTTATTTTAAATTCTTTTTTTTACAGTTTCTATGGTACCCAGGTCTGGATGAGAGTCTCCTCTCCTCCAGACCTGGGTACCATCTGCACATTGAACCGTGTGATATCCGCTTGTGCACATGTAGTGATGCGTATGTCACGCTGTCCAATGCAAGTTAATGGAGACGATTACGCTGCATGTCTGCAAAATTAATTGACATGCTGCGGATCCGCAGCATGGGCATTGACATTGCGGCTTGTCATTGGGGACCATGGGGGATGGATTACGAAGCATTTCCCAAGCGTTTACGCTGCATAAATTCCGCAGCATAAACGCTTGGAAAATGCTTCGTGGGCACGCAGCTTAGGTTTATATTGCATCCTGTAATGGATGGGTATCCAGTGCAATGACTGGCACAGGGTGGAGGCATCAGTGTAGCAGTTGGAAAGGAGTACAATTCTGGCTGCTGCATTAATGGTAGATTTAAGAGGTGAGTGGTTAGTAAGAGGGAGATTGATGAATAGAAAATTGCAGTATTCCAGGCGAGAATGAATAAGAGCGACAGTAAGTGGTTTTGCACAATCAAAGGCTTTGCTCCATGAAATTTGTATGCTGCTCTTGGTGTTGGTTTGTGTCCTCTCATGGCCACCCTGCACCCCACATATATTTCCCTGAGATAGAAACATGACCTGACCTGAATCTAGCACTGTTCTTACTCAGACACCCATGCTATATGGGGTTGTTATCTTAAAAATAGATTCATTTTCACAGATATTTTATTGAAATGCTACGGACGGCAAACGTTCCAACAACGTCAAAATTCCATTGTAGGCTTGTCAAACATGAAAAACTTTTACACTGAAGAAATAATGGCAATAACTGTATTTAATAGGCTACTAAGATCTTGTGATTAACAAGACAATACTGTATTTGATGTCTGTCTGTTGACCCCGATGCGACACATTCCAATTTTATCTATTTGGTCAATTTGTGTCTAAGTTCTGACAAAGACTGGTAACAGTTATCTTAATGAATGTCAAAAAAATAGCTTTTTATAAAGCATTCAATTTTGCCTTCCACTTTGTGGCCTTTTAAAGCCTGTGTTTGGAAATTCGCAATCCCTAACACAAAAGAGCCAACAGAGGTTAAGTTTCAATTACCTGTAATGTTAAATGAGTCACCAGCTCTACATTAGAGTCACCTTCTATAAGTAATTCTAGATGATTAATTTCTGACCTATCTCGGATGTCAAAACCCCCTTCCTTGACACCCGATTGTCATGGAATTAATAAAATATGTCCAATACAATGGAAAAATAATAAAGTGTATTCTGGTAGAGACAATAGGTAATCATATTTTCAAAGAAGCCTTGATCCTTTGCAGAACACATTGGCAGTACCATACATTTAACAGCTATCATATGATGGAATGAAGGAAACCTGACCCGTGACAATCAGTGTTAGCTTTGTTTCTTTCTTGTGCCAATATCCGTCTCAGAAATAGCCATCCTCTAAATAGCCAGATATGAAGAAGGTCAAACTCTGTTTTACGTGAAGTTCATCTAAAATTACATCAAGTGTCTTCAAAAAAATTATAATAATTACAATAATATCCTATATAGTATAAAAGCTAATAAGTAGCAGTGGGCAAATCTGCAGAAATTCGTGAGAATTAAATTTGATCGGGAAATTCTAAACAAATTGAATGTTTCCCAATTGCCAGTAAAAGTCATTAATTAACTTCTGAGGTCTCTCCAGACTCCACAAGATAAATGGAGGTGTGAAAAATTGTTAAAATGGGTTATATTTACGGAAATGTACTTGTCCCTTTACTTCTTTCACCACTGCTGCTCACTTCCTCCAGATCAAAGCATTTCTTAAGTTCTTTGGCTCCTCTGGCACTAACAAGGCCTAAGGCAACATCATGATAGTCATCACCTTGCAATGTCATGACGTTGAGTAAGGTCTAGTCAGTGACGTAATTGCCAGAGAGTGAAGGCTGAAGAGAAGATGTCCATCCTGAAGGGAAGGTCGGGAGCCAGCAGAGGATCAGGTGGGGAGGCTGACATGGCGAGGTGAGTATATTTTTTAACCATAAACATTTCAGCAAAAGGACAAAAGTCCATTTTTCTGCTTTCGAAAAAATGTTGGATTCAGATTTTTTGTGAAAATTGTAGAAAATTTGATTAGCTTGAAATAGATTCACTCATCTCCGCTAATAATAGATGCAATAAGCAATGGCTTGATTTAGGCCGGGTCCATATTGTGTTTTTTGCCACATGTCATGGACTCTGTCGAGTCTTCTATCTAAAGTCCTGAAAAACTAGATTCAGGAGCAACACTCATTGACTTTAATGAAGGAGAAAGAGACACTTGGTGCTTTGTCAAGATTCCATTATGGGATAATGTTGAGAAAAACGTGGATTTTTGGCGCTACTGATGAGCTGATGAAAGGGACCAGGATACGCAGTACTGTATTAAATGCAGTGTTATTATCGACACGTTTCGAATTTGACACACTTCTTCAGGATTTAGCCACATGTAGAAACATTAACAGGACAGTTAATATTTCTATACGTCGCTTTATTCTGAAGAAGTATTTCAAATTCGAAATGCGTCGACAACAAAGCTGCATTTAATACAGTTCTGTGTATCCTGGACCCTTTCATCAGCTCATCAGTAGCACCAAAAATCCACATTTTTCTCCACATTATCCCTATCTAGTCTGGTGACCTGCAGATCTGAAGCAGCTAAGTATCTACACTTTGAAAATTGTTGTGTGCACACAATCATACCAGGTTAGCATAATCTTTCTAAAATCTGATGTTTTTAACAGATAAGACCCAATTGCACATTATTCGCTCCCTAGTAGTGATGAGTGAGCATGCTCGGGTATTTTCCGAGTATCTTCAGCATGCTCGGTGTTATGTTTGAATCACTCTCATGTGCATGATTTGCCACTGTTTGACAGCTTTATTACATGTGAGGAATAGCTGTTTCTTAGGCATTCCTCACATGTAATAAAGCTGTCAAACAGTCGCAAATCATGCACACAGGAGTGATTCAAACATAACACCGAGCAAGCTGTAAATCCTCGGCGAGCACTGGAGCATGCTCGCCAAAAGGGTTAACAGAACATACTCGCTCATCACTACTCCCTAGCTCTTGTACAGTTGGCTTCCACTTTGGCAATATCCATCTTCTTGAAGAGGGAACAAAATCACAGTAGACCACGCTTTTGTATCCACTTCAAAAAGATGGACACTGACAAAATGGAAGCCAGTTAGAATACAAAGTGACTCTATGTGCTTCATTAATGTTCATAGCCCTGTCAGGGGTTGTTCTTGAGCCTCATTTTTCAGGACTTCAAACAAAATCCTTATCGAAGCCAATGATGTTTGTTAAAAAAAATCAAACAAAAAAAAAAGATGAACATAGCCTTAAGGGGTAGAAAATTCAACATTTGCTTTTGTTTCAGTTTACTATGTTTCCACCAAATATTGAAGTCTCAGGAGGAACCCAAAGTCATGCAGTATTATAACGTATGGCGGTATTATTTGCCAATGTACAGTAATTGCAACAAAATGTGGAAACCATATAATAGAATCACATCTGCCCTTTTTTTGTTGCCAATATTCGAATATTGTAAATATGGCGGCATTATTTAAGCTGTAACGAGCAGAGAATCTCTCTAAAATTACAAGGTGGGTCCCTATTGATGCCCATGGTCTGTGCCCTGTATATAGTGAGCTTAAGAGTTTATAGTTGATTATTATAGCTACAATACATGTATATGTATATATAAATATAAATAAGTAGCTGTATATATATATATATATATATATATATATATATATATATATTGCCTATAAAGTAATGGATGAGGAGATTTAAGTGCAGGTAAAGAGAGTGCTGAATATTTTTGAAAACATCATGTGATCATTGATATGTTATTTACTTTTGCCTAAATAATGTTGCACCCTAGGCACCTGCCTACGTTGACTATATAGCACACAATCATATAATTTACATTGAAATCTATTTTCAAAAATGTAAAAAATTGTTTCCCATTAAAGTCAGTAATAACATGTCAGTAATCCATATATATATTTTTTGCCAGAATTTATTTGTAGAAACTTGTAGCAATACTCTTTCCTGTCAATCAAAAGTCATAATTTTTCCTTTTTTCCCCCGTAGTGCTTTAACAGGTAAAGCAGCAGCCTCATGTAGTATGTTCGCCCCTGTGCATTGGGATGGAGGAGTACAGGGGGGTGTCTCAGCTTGTCAAGTGTGGACTTTTGATCTTGTGACAGTGATGTCTGTCGCTCCCGTGATAGATGTGTTTTTTTGGAGCTTGGGCTGTTTATGTTGTTTTTAATAATGCCAGTAAATTTAGGCTGAGATAATTATGGAGCATCTGCCCAAGTTGCATAGTGTCCTCTGTCCTGCTGTTATTTGCATAGCAGTAGGAATTACGTTGGCACTGCGGATAATAAACGAGGTTTCCTTCAACTCCAAAGATCGAAACGATTTTTAAAGACCGTGCGCTCATTCAATATTCAAAGACCCATTTATTACTATAGCCATAGTCATCTTCATTATTATTTAGTAGAATGTTTTAAGTAATTTTACATTTTATTCTACAAATGAAGGAAAGATTCCATTGATAAGCAATTGTCCAATCTAGACCTTTCCAAATTGTTAAAAGTTTGGAACTCTAGGAAATTTGTTATATTGACTAGGGAATTAAACTTTTTTCTTGTCTTTAAAGGGGATTGTCCCCACTTGGCAAGTTATCAATTATCCGCGTGATAAATTACTGATCACTGGAGATCTGACTGCTGAAACCCCCACTGATCCCAAGATTGGGGTTCTGAAATGCCCCTTTTGATTTAAGCTGTGGAGTTCAGAGCTTGACCATTTCCATTAGTCCCAAAGATAATGAATGGAGTGGTAAGACGAAAAAACTTGGCACTCAAGATGACTTAAATAAATTCTGAGAATTTAATAGTAGAAAAAGTAGTACAAAACAAACGTTTCGGTCATGTAAGATCTTCTTCAGTGTACAGAAATTTCGGTAGTGGACATGAATGAGAGGTGCAGTGCCCAGCTTCTATATAAACCACTGTGTGGTATCTTAAAACAAGGGAGATTGTGGTGGGAACACGGCGTCCACTTCTTTATATAGAAGCTGGATACTGCACCTTTCATTCATGTCCACTACCGAAGTTTCTGTACACTAAGGAAGGTCTTACATTACCGAAACGTTTGCTTTGTACTACTTTTTCTACTATTAAATTCTCAAAATTTATTGAGTCATCTTGAGTAGTGTTGAGCGAATTTGTTCGGCATTTCAAATTTGGGTTCGTGTTCGGGGTTCCAGCTTGTTAGCGACAAAAAATCTGCTCCGCCCACGAACATCCCTGATTTGCCACGCTGTCACGCAGATGTTATGGCAAATCAGGGATATTCATGGGCGGAGCCAACTTTTTTGGCGCGAACAAGCCGAAACCCCAAACAGGAACCCGAATTTGAAATGCTGAACAAATTCGCTCAACACTAATCTTGAGTGCCAAGTTTTTCGTCTTATTGCTCTGGGGTTGAACCTTACTTGTTCACCGATCTGCCCAGGAAGTCTGTAACCTACCATATTTAATGAATGGAGTGGTGACTTCCATGCATAATACATGCTCCATTCCCACAGGGTACTTCAGTTCTCCCGGAAGTCTGTTGCAATGTTCGAAGTTCCGGGGGAAGTCCATTGCAGAGAGAGAGAAAGAGAGAGAGTTTTTGTAGCAGAACCCGAACTTCCGCTCATCCCTAGTGACATGTTCTCTCAAATTGTCCCGAGATCTCTATTATAGTTTTAGGTAGGTTTATTCCTTATGGAATTTTTTTTTGGAGAGGGGGGTGGAGGTAAATGCACATTCTGTTTTCTTTGCTATACTCAGTATACAAAACTTTTTTATAAAGCCAAGTATTAATAATGATTCAACCTAGAGCAGCTTAACAAAGCCATTCTTACTGCTGGAAATTGTGTTATTAATTGAGCCGGATTCCAACTTGCTGACACAGGCACTAAGAGCAATACATGGAATAAGCAAAAAAGATTCTGTAGAGAGCAGACAGTTGTTTCCAATGGCTCTTTGTAAAGGAACACATAACAGAGCCATTGTGTGCGGTGTGAGTCTGGATGACTGTTTAGAGATTATATTTTTTTTGGCGCATAAGAGACGATGGCGCATAAAATACCACTTAATGTTCTTCATGTGGTGAAAGACATTTCAATTACCCGTGTTGGTAAACGGAAAATACTTTTCATGTCTTCCTTTGAGGGTTTTTCTTCTTACAAATGCAGAAGATGAAAACACTAAAGGTTCAGATGAGAGTTTCTTATTAGGGATGAGCGAGTAGTGAAATAATCGGATTCGCTATACTCGTAACGAGTAGGTCCCAATACTCGGGTACTCGTTACGAGTCCAATGTAAGTCAATGAGAAAAGCGAGTAAGCCGAGTAATTGTCTGCTCGTACCTATAAAGCGGTCTGGGTGCTGAGGAAAAGGCTGAAATGGGTGCATGATTGTTTAAAAGCAGGCGGTAAAAAGCTGCCGGTTTTAAACAATCACTCAGTCCCATACTCGCTTCCTTGCACCCTCCCATCCCTATCCTCTGCTCCCACACCGCCTCCCATCCTGATCCTAAATTAGGACCGGGCGGTGAGCGCAGCACCAGTGAGCGGGGAGCAAAGGACCCGGGCGTGGAAGCCGGCAGTGAAAAGACTTCACCGTCGGCTTTCCCATTCGGTGCAGCGCTCCCCGCTCCCTGATGTACGCTCCCGACTCCCTGGTGCTTCGCTCCCAGCCTGGCAAATAACGTCTGCAGGAGAATTCTCCTACGCTGTCAGTAATGTGCATGAGGTGAGCTGAGTTAATTTGACATGAACTCAGCTCATCTGGATGCTGTCGCAGCGAGACACTGAGGAGCGCAAGCATGCCTGCGCTCCGCAGTGTCTCTGAAAGATGACAAGCTGAATGACAGCATTCTGCTGCGATCCAGCCTGCCATCTCAATGCCATCCCAGCGTGAGAGAATTCTCCTGCTTAAGTGGTGACGTCATTTGCCGGCATCGCATGAGCAGGAGAATTCTCCCACGCTGTCAGTGACGTGCATGAGGTGAGCTGAGTTCATTTGACATGAACTCGGCTCATCTGGATGCCATCACAGCGAGACACTAAGGATCTTCTCAGTGTCTGCGGCATGGCAAGCTGGATGGCAGCCTTCTGCTGCGATCCAGCCTGTCATGTCAATGTAGCAGAGCTGAAGCCGTCCTGGGAACCATGGAAAGGTAAGGATGAGGTTGGTTTATTATTTTACTTTTATTGCAGAAGACATTGGCTTCAGCTGGAATGGGCGATACGGTAAGTAGAGTTTAATTTAGAACATTAAAGAAATGTGTATTTATTTCAATTAAAGGATTTTATTCTGGGTGTTGGTGTTTTTTTTAACTTTCACTATGTTGTTAGTAATGGGGGTGTCTTATAGACGCCTCTCCATTACTAACCTGGGCTTGATGTCAGCTGGCATTATAAGCTGACATCAACCCCAACCCTATTACCCCATGGCAGGGAGAAGAGGGAGGCTAAGTGCCAGAATTGGCAGACCCTATGGATGCGCCATTTCTGGGGCGGCTGAGGGCTGGTGTTTCTAGCCTGGGAGGGGGCCAATATTCAAGGCACCCTTCCTGGTCTATTAATATAAGCCCCCAGCTGTCTGCCTAGCCTTTGCTAGCTATTAAAATAGGGGGACCCCACGTCATTTTTTTTTGGGTCCCCCATTTTAATAGCTAGTAAAGGCTAGGTATTCAGCTGGGAGTTTAACCTGCGCTAGAGACTAAAATTACGGGGGATCCCACGCCAATTTTTTTTTTAATAAATCCTTTATTTTAACACTAAATGACAAGTACAGTAACCAACATTGTCACTGTACTTATTATATATGTGACTGACATGTTTCTATCTATCTAATCTATGTGTGATGCTCTACTCTTTCTGTTCTAAATTGTCGGGTATCAGTGTATGCCGCTGATGAATTGCCGGCCGGCTTTTTTAAAGAGACGGATGCATGAAAATCGATCCGAGCTTCGAGCACCCGAGCATTTTAGTGCTCGCTCATCACTACAGTGCGGCCGTGGGAAAGTTGATGTGAGTTCATGCAGTCAAGCATGAACTCACATGAACCCTCTCAGGGCACCGAGGCTACTTGAAATGAACAGCTGATCAGCATCAGATGATACCTCAGCTGTTCATTTGAAATAAATGTCGGGAAAGCTGGCAGTGAAAAGACTTTACCGCCGGCTTTCCCGTTCGGTGCTGCGCTGCCCGCTCCCTGATGTACACTCCCTGCTCCCTGATGCCCCCACCCGGTCCTAAGTAAGGACCGGGCGGGGAGCGAAGCGAAGCCGGGGAACACCGGCGGTGAAGTCGTTTCACTGCCGGCTTCCCCGCCCGGATCCTTTGCTCCCGGCTCACTGGCGCTGCGCTCCCCGCTCTCTGGTGTTGCACTCCCCGCCCAGTCCTAACTTAGGATCGGGATGGGAGGCGGTGGGGGGAGCTGAGAATCGGGATGGGAGGCTGCGGGGAAGCGAGCTTTTTACCGCCAGCTTTTAAACAATCATGCACCCATTTCACTCCTTTCCTCAGCCCCTAGACCACTTTATAGGCTCCAGCAGACTATTACTGGACTTACTCGCATTTCCCATTGACTTACATCGTACTCGTTACTCCTAGCGTGTAATCACAAGGAAACTCGGGGAGTAACGAGTAGTCCGAGTACTATACTATTCGGCGAGAACCGAATTGTAACGAGTATACTCGCTCATCCCTATTTCTTATGTCTGACGGGTCGACTTGGCTTTCATCTTTCAAGTGCAGTAGATATTTGACGGCTACTTTATATTATTGTTATTATTTTTTTTCATCACTTAACTATTTTAACACCATAAAGCATATGTAGATGTTCCCATATTTTCCAATATAGCATCTAGCAACCCATTGTTTGCCCAGTTTCCATATCCAGTAAAGAGCACCTTGATTCTTGGCAAGTTCCAGATTCATTCACATATGGGGTACTGGAATATTGCTAATTTTAGCTTCCATTCTTTGGTCCCCAATACTTTTCATAAGAACATTCTTGCCTAAAGTTTTGCAGGATGGAGTGGGCCATTGCTGATTCCCATTTCCCTCTCTAGAGATGAGGAACCCTGGTTTGAACCTTGGCCTTTTCCCTTTTTCTTGCCAAGATTGGCAAATCTTTGGAAAGTGAAACCTCTTCCAAGATTCATGCCAAATACGGTGCAGTTAGATTATATTTTTGCCTCCTTTTCTTGGTCTCCACTGTTGCAAAATTACATCTTTACAAAGTTTTCTTCATTGTAGGATGGTGTAACCTTGTGTTAACTTTTTTTTCACTTTTTAGAAAAGGGAAGCTTGCCCCCTGGCTCATGTTGACAAGCTTGTGAATGGAAGCCTCCTTCCCAGATTGACAACATACACGGGGTACTCGGATCCCAGTAACTTAAGCCTCCACCGTTTTGTCACTATTATGTTGCATAAGAATATCCAAAATCCTTGTCTAAATGTTTGTCCATATAAGACAGGTGGAGTCCATTCTAGACTGCCTTCTACACTTTCTAGGGAAGAACATGTTGGTCTTTGGCAAGTTCTCGTTTTGTTATATATGTTGTCAGGCCTATGGAAAGGAGC
Source organism: Phyllobates terribilis (assembly GCF_046119375.1). NCBI lineage: Eukaryota > Metazoa > Chordata > Amphibia > Anura > Dendrobatidae > Phyllobates > Phyllobates terribilis. The sequence continues at coordinate 1,184,627,795 of NW_027362761.1, read as the reverse complement.
TCATCTTTCAAGATTAACACCATATATTTGGGTATTTTCATGCTATCAGATTAATCTCCACTCTTGGTCTGATACACATGGACTGACCAACTGGTGGGTGTTAGACAGAAGGATCTCCTAAAATCAAGTGAAAAAAAACTCCAATATATATATATATATATATATATATATATATATATATATATGTATATATATGTATATATATATATATATTTATATAGGTATATATATATATATATATATCAGCAAATTATATATAGTAGCAAGCAGTCTGCTCTGCAAAGAGAGGTGTGTTGGAGCCAAACAAAGAAGTGTTCATCTGGTGAACACATTTGATATAAATGTGAGCTGCTGCTAGGTTGATGAGGCCACTACATTAATGTTGTTTCATTCTGCTTGATGAAAAGTACTGTTTATGTTATCCATACACTGAAGGAAGGCTGATTTCATTTTGGAGCTGTAAAGTTTATGATAGACAGTAAACTACATTCTGTTTTGATATAAAACCCTGTGCTATGTGTATCCAAGCGGCAATCCGAGAGTGTGAAATCATACTATGTATATACAGTATATATATACAGTGATGTGAAAAAGTGTTTACCCCCTTTCTGATTTCTTATTCTTTTGCATGTTGGTCACACTTAAATGTTTCAGATCACCAAACAAATTTAAGTATTAGACAAAGATAACACAAGTACACACAAAATGCAGTTGTTAAATGAAGGTCTTTATTATTCAGGAAAAAAGAAATCCAAACCTATATCTATATATATATATGTATATATAAACATATTAACATAATTTACATTGTTTTTATGAAGTTTCACTGTTGTCTCAATCATTAAGTCAAATTAAAAGACAAATTAAAGATGATCAATAAGTTAAAGTGTTCTTTCTAGAGTAAGAAATCAATGAGCTTTTCTTAGGATATAAATATCTGATTGGTGGGGATTTCAACTTCTATCATCAATATTTTTTATACGGCCCTATTTAACTACCTTGAATGTGTAGTAAGTGGAAGTTTGGTCCTGTTAGAAGTATATGGCCACAGGCGTTGCATTTCCACCAATCCTAAGAGTAAACCTATGTGTTATACTCCGAGTAAGCCACATTAATTTAACAATATGGAAAACTTACAAATGCATTATGTATTAGTTCCAAATATCTATTCTTAAAGATCACCTTCACAAAAGACGACAACCTATCAAACCAGGTCATTGAAATGAAAACCTAAACTTAACACATTGGTCACATTAGCATTTCCGATACTTTTAGTAATTAGAGAAGTTAAAAATATATTTTCTCTGCATAAAGAGAAATTGAAGAATGTGTTTAAATTCCTTATGGCCATGAGCCATGAACTCATTTTGATTCTCTTTACTATGTAATTTTTGCAACAGACCAAAGAGTCTATAATGTTCCATAAGAGCAAAAATATTTATTTTCCATTTATATTTGCATTAAACAATCTGTGTTGTGTTAATTAAATGCAAAAAGTGACTTTATGGTCAGTCTGGGATCCTGATAATATTTTTGTCTTAGTCCTTGTATGTAGAGTATTAAAATCCAATTTTGTTTCTTTTTCCTAGTCTGGAAGAAAAGAAAAAAGTGATCCATTAAACATTGCTATTGATAAGATGACCAAAAAGACGCGGGATCTTCGCAGACAGGTAGGTCCAGACAACAGTTTGTTAATAATTTTGTAAATATGTTATATTGTTTATTTAACCTAAAAATATAAATCAGAATAATAAAATTATTGGAGAAAGAGAAACCGATCACAAGCTGAGATGTTTCTATACAAATGCACAAAGCATGGGCAACAAACAAGAAGAATTGGAGCTACTAACGTAAGTAAAGAAATATGATGTCATTGGCATCACTGAAACATGGAGGAACAATACACATGATTGGAATACAAGGTTAAAAGGATACAACTTATATGCAAGAAACAGACTTAATAAACGGGGAGGAGGTATCGTATTGTAAGTTAGAAAAGCGTATATCTGCACAGAGATTGAAGCATCAGAGATTGGGAGTTCTGTGGAAACTGTTAGGGTAAGAATACAAGGAGAGAACAATGGAAAGGACACCATTGTAGGTGTTTACTATAGGTCACCTGGGCAAGCGGAAGATATGGTTGAATTCTTTATGCATCAGATTGCCAAGTTATCAAAAAATATGGCATAGTGGTCATGGGAGATTTCAACTATCCAAGCATTTGTTGGGAATCTCTCTCAGGCAAAAAGTAATTCTTATCCTTTCTTGCTGACAACTTTTTCTTCCAAAAGGTAGAAGAAAGAACAAGGAGATCTGCTACCTTGGACCTAATTCTTACCAACAGGGAGGAAATGGTTGAGGAGGTAAAAGTGGCTGGGACCCTAGGAGGCAGCGATCATGCTATTATAGAATTTTGGATAATTAGAGGAAGAAGACCTGTGAAGAGTCAGACATCAAGGTTGAATTTCAGAAAGGCAGATTTTAAGGGACTCAGAAAGAGGATAGGAGGGATCCAATAGCTGGATGTCCTTAAGGACAAAAATGTCTCGGAAGGATGGGAAATTTTAAAAAATAAGATTCCCAAAGCACAATTGTTAGCAATCCCTAAAAGAAGGAAGAATGGGAAGCATTTAAGTAAACCGGGATGGATGAGCACAGAACTTAAACACATGCTAAAAAGGAAGAAAGAAATGTTTATCAAATGGAAAGAGGGAGGTATTTCTATAGAAGAATATAATGCTGTCTGCAGAACCTGTAGGGCACGCATCAGATTAGCTAAATCTGATAATGAATTAAGGCTTGCAAGAGATGTCAAAAGCAATAAGAAAGGATTTTGGGGGTAAGTCAAAAGTAAAAGAAATGTCAAAGATTTTTACAGGATGAAAATGGTAAAGTGGTAAAAATTTATGCTGAGAAGTCCAAACATTTAAATTCCTATTTTACATCTGTTTTCTCTCAGAAAATAAATGTAACATCAACTGATCTTCACTGTACTATTGAAGGAATAGTAGCATCCACACTATCTATAAAGAGAGAAAAAGTGAGGGAATACTTACCTAACATAAATTAATTCAAGTCTCCAGGTCCAAATGAATTAAATCCTAGGGTATTGAAGGAGATAGCAGAGGAAATTATTGAACCACTCTTCATAATCTTTGAAAATTCTTGGAGAAAAGAAGAAGTCCCAGATGACTGGAGTAGAGCGAATGTTGTCCCTATCTTCAAAAAGGGGAAGAAGGTGGACCCAGGGAACTATAATCCTCTGAGCCTTACTTCTATACCAGGAAACATTTTTGAACAAATTATTAAGCAACATGTATGCAAGTACCTTTATGAGAATGAAGTGATTAACCAGAGCCAGCATGGATTTGTAACTAATAAGTCATGTCAAATGAACTAAATTTCCTTCTATGAGAAAATCACTGACTGGGTGGATCAGGGAAACGCAGTATATATAGTATAGCTTGACTTTAGCAAAGCATTTGACAAAGTATCTCACACCATCCTTATTGAAAAAAATAACCAAATATGGAATGGACAAGGCAACTGTTAGGTGTTTCCATAACTGGCTTGATGATCGGACCCAAAGAGTGGTAATAAATGGTTGCACATCATTTTGAAAGAATGTCTCAAGTGGGTACCACAAGGCTCTGTCCTGGGCCCTGTGTTGTTCAACATCTTTATCAATGATTTAGATGAAGGAATTGAGGGTAAACTGATTACATTTGCTGATGACACAAAGCCAGGAGGGATAGCTAATACTAGAGAAGAGAGAGAGGATTCAAACATATCTAAACAAACTGGAACTGTGGGCAGCCACTAACAGAATGGTTTTTAATAGGGAGAAATGCAAAGTCCTACATCTGGGTAAGAAAATTGAAAAAAGCATATACAGAATGGGAGGAATAGGTCTAAGCAACAGCACATGTGAAAAAGACTTGTGTTTACTAATAGATCACATACTCAACATAAGTCAACAGTGTGTGTGATACAGCAGCATCAAACACAGTACTGGGTTGCATTAACAAAAGCATAAAGTCTAGATCATGTGAAGTAATTATCCCCCTTTACTCATCTTTGGTCATACCTCATCTGCAATACTGTAACATAGTAACTAGAGATGAGCGGTGTTCGACTTGAACTGTTCGCCAATCTCAAATTCGAGCTGTTTTGGGTGGTGTTCGAGTTGTTCGACGAACCCGAACGATTTGCAAAAAATTCGGCTGTTCGAGGTTATGTTCGATAACTGTTCGTGCACCAAAAGCGTGTCCTGCATGTCTGGCGCTATTTAGAGCACCAATCATGCAGGGATTGTCTGCCACTCACTGTAATGCCACAGCCATGGTGGTTGTGGCATTACAGTGATTGCCCAAATCGATGGGAACAGTGCTCACAGTGAAACATGAAAAGCCGGCAATTCAGCAGCGGCATACACCGGTACCCGACAATTTAGAACCGAAAGAATAGAGCATCACACATAGATTAGATAGATAGAAACATGTCAGTCACACATATAAGAAGCACAGTGACAGTGTTGCTTACTGTACTTGTCATTTAGTGTAAAGGATTTATGAAAAAAAATAATAGTGTTTTCATGCACCGTCTCTTTAAAAAAGCCGGCCGGCAATTCAGCAGCGGTACCGGACAATTTATAACAGACAGAATAGAGCTTCACACATAGATTAGGTAGATAGAAACATGTCAGTCACATATATATGAAGTACTGTGACAGTGTTGCTTACTGTACTTGTCATTTACTGCAAAGGATTTATTAAAAAAAATAATAGTGTTTTCATGCACCGTCTCTTTAAAAAAGCCGGCCGGCAATTCAGCATCTGTACCCGACAATTTATAACAGAAAGAATAGAGAATCACACATAGATTAGGTAGATAGAAACATGTCAGTCACATATATATGAAGTACAGTGACAGTGTTGCTTACTGTACTTGTCATTTACTGCAAAGGATTTATTAAAAAAAATAATAGTGTTTTCATGCACCGTCTCTTTAAAAAAGCCGGCTGGCAATTCAGCATCTGTACCCGACAATTTATAACAGAAAGAATAGAGAATCACACATAGATTAGGTAGATAGAAACATGTCAGTCACATATATATGAAGTACTGTGACAGTGTTGCTTACTGTACTTGTCATTTACTGCAAAGGATTTATTAAAAAAAATAATAGTGTTTTCATGCACCGTCTCTTTAAAAAAGCCGGCCGGCAATTCAGCATCTGTACCCGACAATTTATAACAGAAAGAATAGAGAATCACACATAGATTAGATAGATAGAAATATGTCAGTCACATATATATGAAGTACTGTGACAGTGTTGGTTACTGTACTTGTCATTTAGTATTAAAATAAAGGATTTATTATTAAAAAAAATTGGCGTGGGGTTCCCCTTAATTTTAGTCTCTAGCGGAGGTTAAGCAGACAGCTGGGGCAGATGTTTGAAGCCTGGGAAGGGGGTAATACCCATGGAGCTTCCCAGGCTACTAATATCAGCCCCCAGCTGAATACCTAGCCCTTAATAGCTATTAAAATGGAGGACCCCCCCCAAAAAAATGACGTGGGGTCCCCCCTAATTTAATAGCTAGCAAAGGCTAGGCAGACAGCTGGGGGCTGATATTAATAGCCCAGGAAGGGAGCCATGAATATTGGCCCCCTCCCAGGCTAGAAACACCAGCCGTCAGCCGCCCCAGAAATGGCGCATCCATAGGATGCGCCAATTCTGGCACTTAGCCTCGCTCTTCCACGCTGCCCTGGTGCGGTGGCAGGGGGTAATAGGGTTGGGGTTGATGTCAGCTTATAATGCCAGCTGACATCAAGCCCAGGTTAGTAATGGAGAGGCGTCTATAAGACACCCCCATTACTAACCCCATAGTCAAAGTTAAAGAAAAACACAAACACCCAGAATAAAGTCCTTTAATTGAAATAAAGACACATTCCTTTATTGTTCTAAATTAAACCATACTTACCATCACGCCCATTCCAGCTGAAGCCAACGATCTCCTGCAATAAAAGAAAAATAATAAAGCAACCTCATCCTTACCTTTCCATGGTTCCCAGGACAGCTTCAGCTCTGCTACATCGAGATAACAGGCTGGACCGCAGCAGAACGCTGCCATCCAGCCTGTCATCCCGCAGACACTGAGAAGCGCAGGCATGCTTGCGCTACTCAGTGTCTGGCTGTGACGGCATAAAGATGAGATGAGTTCATGTCCAATGAACTCGGCGTACCTCATTCACGTCACTGACAGCGTGGGAGAATTCTCCTGCACTCAGCACTTCAGCGTGGGAATTCTCCCACGCTGTCAGTGACGTGCATGAGGTGCGCCGAGTTCATTGGACATGAACTTGTCTCATCTTTATGCCGTCACAGCGAGACACTGAGGAGCGCAAGCATGCCTGCGCTTCTGAGTGTCTGCGGGATGACAGGCTGGATGGCAGCATTCTGCTGCGGTCCAGCCTGTCATCTCGATGTAGCAGAGCTGAAGCTGTCGTGGGAACCATGGAAAGGTAAGGATGAGGTTGCTTAATTATTTTACTTTTATTGCAGAAGACATTGGCTTCAGCTGGAATGGGCGTGACGGTAAGTATGGTTTAATTTAGAACAATAAAGAATTGTGTGTTTATTTCAATTAAAGGACTTTATTCTGGGTGTTGTGTTTTTTTAAATACTTTACTAGAAATTCATGGTGGTCATGTCTAATATTGGCGTGACCCCATGAATTTCGGGCTTAGGGCCAGCTGATAATGCCAAGCTGGCCTTAACCCCTTTATTACCCAGTGAGCCACCGCACCAGGGCCCTGGATGAGTTGGGTACAGCGCCAGAAGATGGTGCTTCTATGAACGCGCCATTTTCTGGGGCGGCTGCGGACTGCAATTTGCAGCGGGTGGGGCCCAGAAAGCTTGGGCCTCCCTGCGCTGCGGATTCCAGCTCCCAGCTGCCTAGTTGTACCTGGCTGGACACAAAAATAGGGCGAAGCCCCACGTCAATTTTTTTTTAATTATTTCATGAAATAATTTTTTAAAAAAGGGCTTCCCTATATTGTTGTGTCTGGCCAGGTACAAATAGGCAGCTGGTGGTTGGGGGCAGCCCGTTCCTGCCTGCTGTACCTGACTGGACACAAAAATAGGGCGAAGCCCCACGTCAATTTTTTTTAAATTATTTCAGGAAATTCATGAAATAATGAAAAAAAAATTGATGTGGGGCTTCGCCCTATATTTGTGTCCAGTCAGGTACAGCAGGCAGGAACGGGCTGCTCCCAACCACCAGCTGCCTATTTGTACCTAGCCGGACACAACAATATAGGGAAGCCCTTTTTTTCTTAATTATTCCATGAATTTCATGAATTTAAAAAAAAAATACGTGGAGCTTCGCCCTATTTTTGTGTCCAGCCAGGTACAACTAGGCAGCTGGGGGCTGGAATCTGCAGCGCAGGGAGGCCCAAGCTTTCTGGGCCCCACCCTCTACAAATTGCAGTCCGCAGCCGCCCCGGAAAATGGCGCGTTCATAGAAGCGCCATCTTCTGGCGCTGTACCCAACTCATCCAGGGCCCTGGTGCGGTGGCTCACTGGGTAATAAAGGGGTTAAGGCCAGCTTGGCATTATCAGCGGGCCCTAAGCCCGAAATTCATGGGGTCACGCCAATATTAGACATGACCACCATGAATTTCTAGTAAAGTATTTAAAAAAAACACAAACACCCAGAAAAAAGTCCTTTAATTGAAATAAACACACAATTCTTTATTGTTCTAAATTAAACCATACTTACCATCACGCCCATTCCAGCTGAAGCCAACGATCTCCTGCAATAAAAGAAAAATAATAAAGCAACCTGATCCTTACCCTTCCATGGCTCCCACTACAGCTTCAGCTCTGCTACATCGAGATGACAGGCTGGACCGCAGCAGAACGCTGCCATCCAGCCTGTCATCCCGCAGACACTGAGAAGCGCAGGCATGCTTGCGCTACTCAGTGTCTGGCTGTGACGGCATCCAGATGAGCCGAGGTCATGTCCAATGAACTCGGCTCACCTCATGCACGTCACTGACAGCGTGGGAAAATTCTCACGCTGAAGCGCTGAGTGCAGGAGAATTTTCCCACGCTGTCAGTGACGTGCATGAGGTGAGCTGAGTTCATTGTCGGCTCATCTGGATGCCGTCACAGTCAGACACTGAGGAGCGCAAGCATGCCTGCGCTTCTCAGTGTCTGCGGGATGACAGGCTGGATGGCAGCGTTCTGCTGCGGTCCAGCCTGTCATCTCGATGTAGCAGAGCTGAAGCTGTCCTGGGAAACATGGAAAGGTAAGGATGAGGTTGCTTTATTATTTTTCTTTTATTGCAGGGGATCGTTGGCTTCAGCTGGAATGGGCGTGATGGTAAGTATGGTTTAATTTAGAACAATAAAGAATTGTGTCTTTATTTCAATTAAAGGACTTTATTCTGGGTGTTTGTGTTTTTTTTTTAACTTTGACTATGGGGTTAGTAATGGGGGTGTCTTATAGACGCCTCTCCATTACTAACCTGGGCTTGATGTCAGCTGGCATTATAAGCTGACATCAACCCCAACCCTATTACCCCCTGCCACCGCACCAGGGCAGCGTGGAAGAGCGAGGCTAAGTGCCAGAATTGGCGCATCCTATGGATGCGCCATTTCTGGGGCGGCTGACGGCTGGTGTTTCTAGCCTGGGAGGGGGCCAATATTCATGGCTCCATTCCTGGGCTATTAATATCAGCCCCCAGCTGTCTGCCTAGCCTTTGCTAGCTATTAAATTAGGGGGGACCCCACGTCATTTTTTTGGGGGGGTCCTCCATTTTAATAGCTAGTAAAGGCTAGGTATTCAGCTGGGGGCTGATATTAGTAGCATGGGAAGCTCCGTGGGTATTACCCCCTTCCCAGGCTTCAAACATCTGCCCCAGCTGTCTGCTTAACCTCCGCTAGAGACTAAAATTACGGGGAACGCCACGCCAATTTTTTTTAATAATAAATCCTTTATTTTAATACTAAATGACAAGTACAGTAACCAACACTGTCACTGTACTTATTATATATGTGACTGACATGTTTCTATCTATCTAATCTATGTGTGAAGCTCTAGTCTGTCTGTTATAAATTGTCGGGTACAGATGCTGAATTGCCGGCCGGCTTTTTTAAAGAGACGGTGCATGAAAACACTAATATTTTTTTTAATAAATCCTTTGCAGTAAATGACAAGTACAGTAAGCAACACTGTCACAGTACTTCATATATATGTGACTGACATGTTTCTATCTATCTAATCTATGTGTGAAGCTCTATTCTGTCTGTTATAAATTGTCGGGTACCGCTGCTGAATTGCCGGCCGGCTTTTTTAAAGAGACGGTGCATGAAAACACTATTATATTTTTTAATAAATCCTTTACACTAAATGACAAGTACAGTAAGCAACGCTGTCACTGTACTTCATATATATGTGACTGACATGTTTCTATCTATCTAATCTATGTGTGATTCTCTATTCTTTCTGTTATAAATTGTCCGGTACAGATGCTGAATTGCCGGCCGGCTTTTTTAAAGAGACGGTGCATGAAAACACTATTTATTTTTTAATAAATCCTTTACACTAAATGACAAGTACAGTAAGCAACACTGTCACTGTACTTCATATATATGTGACTGACATGTTTCTATCTATCTAATCTATGTGTGATGCTCTATTCCTTCATGTCTAAATTGTCGGGTACCGGTGTATGCCGCTGCTGAATTGCCGGCCGGCTTTTTTAAAGAAAGCGTCTTCTGAGCAGTTTGTCAGCTTTTGGACACCTTTGAAGGTGTTTTCTATGTGTTCCTTTGTGTTTTTGTTTGCCTGCCATTGGTTTTAATGGTGTTCGACGGTGTTCTAAGGTGTTCGACGAACAGTTCGACGAACAGTTCCTCGAACATCCCGGTGTTCGACGAACCGAACCGAACCCGAACACTACGGGGGTGGCTCAACACTAATAGTAACATGGTAACATAGTTTTTACATAGTAACATAGTTTTTAAGGTTGAAGGAAGACTAAGTCCATCTAGTTCAACCCATAGCCTAACATTTTGATCCAGAGGAAGGCAAAATAAAACTATGTGGCAAACACTAAGCTCCACATTGGGGAAAAAAATTCCTTCCCGACTCCATACAACAATCAGACTAGTTCCCTGGATCGACGCCCTATCAAGGAATCTAGTATATATAACCTGTAATATTATACTTTTCAAGAAAGGCATCCATGCCCTTCTTAAATTTTAGTAGTGAATCACTCATTACAGCATCATGCGGCAGAGAGCTCCATAGTCTCACTGCTCTTACAGTACAGAATCCCCGTCTGTGATAATGATTAAACCTTCTTTCCTCCAGACGTAGAAGAAGATGCCCCCTTGTCCCCGTCTCAGGCCTCAGAGTAAAAAGATCAGTAGAAAGGTCTTTGTACTGTCCCCTCATATACTTGTACATAGTAATAAGTTCACACCTAAGCCTTCGTTTTTCCACAGTAAATAACCCCAAGTGTAATAACCTGTCTTGGTATTGCAGACCCCCCAGTCCTCTAATAACCTGTGTCCAGTTCTGGATGCCACATTTTAAAAAATACATTGAAAAACTGTAGTAAGTTCAGAGAAGTGCTACCAGAATAGTGACCGGTCTGCAAACAATGTCCCATGAGGAAAGGTTAGAGGATTTTGGAATTTTTAGCTTGCAAAAGAGAAGACTGAGAAGAGACTTAATAGCTGTCTACAAATATCTTAAGGGCTGTTACACTGTAGAGGGATCATCTTTATTCTCATTTGCACAAAGAAATACTAGAAGCAATGGGATAAAACCGAATAGGAGAAGATACTGATTAGATATTAGAAAAATCTTTTTGACAGTGAGGGTGATCAATGAGTGGAACAGGCTGCCCTGAGAGGTGGTGAATTCTCCTACAATGGAAGTCTTCAACAGAGGCTGAACAGAAATCTGTCTGAGATGGTTTAGTGAATCCTGCATTGAGCAGGGGGTTGGACACGATGACCCTGGAGGTCCCTTCCAACTTTAACATTCTATGATTCTATGGAAAAAATATATATAACTACTCACCATCCATCCTTCACCCACAATCTTCACCTTCTTATGCTATCAGTCTTGTATATTTTGATCAAATAGTCAAGCCCACCACTTTGACTAGCACACAAAGAAAAAGTGTCTATACTAAGATAGGATCTAAAGGTATAATTTGCACTTTTGGCAAGCCAAATCAGCTAGCGTTATTTCATATGAGACTGCTTTAAATAGATTGGTCACTACAGTTCTATTGATAGTCTAATTTTAGTATAGGCCATCAATATCTGATTGCTGGAGGTGCGACACCTGGCACTTCCACAGGTCAGTAATTACCTGAGTCGAGGGCAGCCGGAAGTTCTTGGATGCTGACTAGTGATGAGCATGCAAGCTCGTTACTCGAGATTTACGAGCATGCTCGAGTGTTTTCCAAGTATCTTCGGCGTGCTCGAATGATATGTTTTAGTCACTCCATGTGCATGATTTGCGACTGTTTGACAGCTTTAATACATGTGAGGAATGCCTCACATGGAGTGACGAAAACATAACATTCGAGCACGCAGCAAATACTCGGCGAGAAAGGAAGCGAAAAGGTTAACAGAACATGCTTGCTCATCACTAATGCTGACGTAAATCAACAAAACTATAGTGGTTGGGCTGGCGTACTGTGGATCCACTCCATTTTTATTTGAATAGGAAGTTGATCTGCAGTACCCAGTTGTGGCTAGAAATGACTGAGCCACTTTTTTCCGGCAGCATCTGAGAACTTCCAGATGCCGCCAATAACAATTTATTGATAGGGGTGCCATGTGTCGCACCTCCACTAATCAAATATTGTTAACCAATCCTATGGATAGGTCATCAGTAGAAAAAAGTTGTGGCCAACCCTTTTAACGCCCTATTAACAATAACCTCCACAGATGGACAACTACATATATCCCAACAATGTGCCAACCTCTTGACCTCCAACCAATGTCAACCAAGACAAGTAGTGCAAGCCACTGTGTCCCAAACAGTGAAAACCACAGAACCCTTATAGCAGTGCTATCCTGTAGTGACCTTATAAATGCTAGCCACAGAGCATTCCAAATACTGCCTCACCAAAAACTCCTGTGGACTAGCTGAAATTTCTCAAATGTCTCTGCAAGAAAAATTCACTGTGATTTCTCTAAGTATCAGCAAATAAAAGATTATCCTTTTGATTAGCAGCTACAGTTCTACCAATAAAGAGAGAATACTTGCCAATAGTCCAAGATTTGCTTACAGAAAGTCCTTCTGCTAGTGGTCATTTCCAGGCAATTTGGATTAGGCTGAGCTGTGCCAAAATAACTAATAGCAAGGTAGGTAACTACGTGGAGATCAAAATATGCTAGCTACTATGCCCCATGAGCACCACCAATAGTATTATCTTACCCAGTCCCCGTCTCTGCATCATCATTGGTAGATGACAAGCAGGATATTACATGTGAGCATCCAAAGTGCCTTTATTCGAAAAAAAGTTATCTGGAAAGCATGAAATAGGAAATTAAATCCCATTCACTTGAATTGCTCTGAGATGTAGCAGTAACATTTAGCGACCTGTGGCTGTGAGATACATGTTGTGGCCAAGGTTGCTGTGTAGCCCTAGCCTAAGTCAATGGTTAACATTGCCCTACTTAGAAAATAATTATCCTTAAGTTGAAAATGAAGCTGTGCAGTTCACCCTCCTTGTATCTCTATTTGACTTCTTGTTCTTGTCAGAGACCCCAATTCATCAAGAAAGGCAAATTTCTCTCTGATCTTGAAGAGGGGGCATGGTAGAATTAGATGCAATGAAAGAAGGAGGTTCCAGCTTCTGGTTGAATTGTGAAAAAGTAGTCCAAATTTATTCAAAAGTTAATGATGTACAATGCAAAGTTATATTGTGGTACAGTGTTAGCCACAAAAATTAATAATAATAAAAATCATAAAATAATTTTATGGCCAAAAATGACAAAAGTATTCCCGGAGTGATACCTTTATTGGCTTACCAGAAAAAAAATATATACAAGCTTTCAGTTCACAGAGGCTCCTTCGCCAGGCAATATTACAAATGTGTTTACATTCCAAAGTTAATAATTCCATGTTAGACAAAAGGGGAGGAGGAAAACACATGGCAACACGTTTCGAACACAAGTGGCAAGGCCTTGAGGAAGAACACCGCTTGCTTTCAAAACACGTTGCCTTGTGTTTTCCTGCTCCCCATTTGTGTACATGGAATTTTTAATGTTTCAATAAATTTGTATAACTTTTTTATAATTCAACCAGAAGCTGGAATCTCCTTCTTTCATTTTGTCTTCCACGCTTGTCAGAGCCTTTTTCCATGCCTGGAGTTAGTTGCTCCTGATTGAAAAAGAGGTGCATGCTTCTTCTTGAATCAGGACCATCTGATGAGTGGCGTGCCCCTCCTTTAAATACGAGAATAAGATTTTTGGCTTAGAGAACACAACTTCTCGTCATAAATTAGAGGAGCTGTGGTGTTACACCTCAACTTGACCCTGTCCCATCCCAGTTCTGCCAATTTTGGCGGAACTGGTTAGAAATGTTGTGAAAATGTCAAAAGTCGCAACATTTCTGCACAACTCGGTGTTACGCCAACATTTTGTGACTTTTAAAAGCATTTAACGCCAAAGTTGCTTTGATGATTTGGGTCCATAACGTATAACTTAGTTAAATTGATTTTATGAACCCCAACTTTGACCATTAACTGATGGGAATTATACATTTTGTGTTCAGCCCTGTAGAATATTTTGCTGCTAAACAAGCAAGTGAAATTCAACGAATGTTATTCATCTTTTGCATAAACTTTACTGGAATATACATATTTTTTTTTAAAACACGACATGTGCTATGCTATAAAACAAGAGCATTTTATTGTGTATTCTTAACAGTTGGGTGCTAAACAAGTGAGAAACAAAACAGTTCAACCTTGAGTCGTTTTGTTGTTCCATGCTCTGTGCATATTTTTTATTATTATTTTATGCTTATTTTTTTTATTATTTACCATATTATTTAAAGGACTTACAAAGGAGCAATTCGGAAACTGCTGAAGGTTGCATAAAAAAAATACAACCAAAAAAAAACCCCAAAATGTTTACATTAAGCCGATAAAAGATAGAAGGATCTGCAAAGATTCAGCAATTTACTCAAAGACTGAAAGTCGTATTAAGTAAAACTGAAGTCATTCTTCTGGCTGATAAATTTGATTTTACGGCTTGGTCATCCAGTAAGAATTTTTAGCTTCAGTTTTATAACTTTTTTTTTTGTTGCCTCTTATCAAAGGAAATTTTGCTAAATGTTTACCAGGATGACATTGGATTTTACGGTCCACTTATGTGCTTCAGAGGAAATGGAGAGTGGTTGACTGCAGATGATTTACTCTCCCCAGTTTGCAATCATTTCCTTAGCGCCTAATTATCAGCCCTGGTTTCATTTACTCTACACATAATGTTTGCCGATGCACATATGGCTCCATAGCACAGATCATTATACGCATAACAGGTCAGTGAAAGTACAAAAACTCCATCATTGCCCAAAAGCATTCACGTCGTTTCTTAATTCTTTGTCAAAAATGTCAACTAAGAATCAGCTGGATTCTGTATATATTGAATGTAGAAGTTGGGGCTTACATCGATAATATACAGACGTGTCTCTCTTTTTCTTGCCCTCAGGCTTAGTGTATCAACAAATGAGTGGTGCAAGATGACCAGCTTTAAAAAAACAGTTTTCAAGTACTCTGTCAGGAGATGTTTATGCTAAATGTGGCTATATCTCTCATCCTAGTGGCTCTGATATAGTTTGCAGCCTGTTAAGAGTTTTATAGCATAACTATTTGAGTCTTTATTTATTAAGAGTGCATCTATCTGAAGATATAAAAATACCTGCCTAAAATATGTGGCGTATATCTGATGTGGGTTCATCTGACCATTTTCCATTTTATAACCGGACAGCAAGACGTAAAGTTCCAGAACTTTTTCACACTTTGGGCCCCATTCATTAGAGGGAATCTGACAGCAGATTTTTGCTATGTATTTTTACAGCAGCATGATATAGGTTCGGAGACTCTGATTCTGGTGATATGTCATTTACTAGGCTGTGTTTTGCTATTTTGATAAAATCAAAGTTTTATCAGCAGCAGATTATCACTGCAGGACTAGGTGTCTCATGCCTCTGAGTCAACTGCCCACCAGTGATTACCAGCTCACAATGAAAGGTATTAACGTTAGGCCACGTTCACACATTCAGTATTCGGTCAGTACTTTACATCAGTATTTGTAAGCGAAATCCACGAATGGAACAATATGAGGAAAAGTATAATAGAAACACATCACCACTTCTGCATTTATCACCCACTCCTGGTTTTGGCTTACAAATACTGATGTAAAATACTGACCAAATACTGAACATGTGAACATGACCTTATATAAATAACACTGGATCCTGCATTCACAATAGATGATATTATAGCTCATCTCTTCTACTTCCTTTTATAACAATCTCTGCACAGGTCACTAAGCATGTCCACAACAGAGCATGCTCATAGTAGCAAGGCTTACAAATACTTGTGTAAAATACTGACAAAATACTGAAGATGAGAATGTGGCCTTATATAAATAACACTGGATCCACCATTCACAATAGATGATATTATAGATCATCTCTTCCACCTCCTTGTATAATTATCTCTGCACAGGTGACAGAGCATGCCCACAACAGAGCATGCTCATAGTAGCAAGGCTTACAAATACTGGTGTAAAATACTGAAAAAATACTGAAGATGAGAATGTGGCCTTATATAAATAACACTGGATCCACCATTCACAATAGATGATATTATAGATCATCTCTTCCACCTCCTTGTATAATTATCTCTGCACAGGTAACAGAGCATGCCCACAACAGAGCATGCTCATAGTAACAAGGCTTACAAATACTGGTGTAAAATACTGAAAAAATACTGAAGATGAGAATGTGGCCTTATATAAATAACACTGGATCCAGCATCCACAATAGATGATATTATAGCTCATCTCTTCTACGTCCTTTTATAATGATCTCTGCACAGGTCACTAAGCATGCCCATGACAGAGCATGCTCATAGTAGCAAGGCTTACAAATACTGGTGTAAAATACTGACAAAATACAGAAGATGAGAATGTGGCCTTAAATAAATAACCCTGGATCCAGCATCCACAATAGATGATATTATAGCTCATCTCTTCTACGTCCTTTTATAACGATCTCTGCACAGGTCACTGAGCATGCCCACAGCAGAGCATGCTCATAGTAGTAAGGCTTACAAATACTGTTGTCAAATACTGACCAAATACTGAAGATGTGAATGTGACCTTATATAAATAACACTGGATCCACCATTCACAATAGTTGATATTATAGCTCACCTCTTCCACCTCCTTGTTTAATGATCTCTGCACAGGTGACAGAGCATGCACCATTGGACTCTGTGTGATTTATGCTGCGCCTGCACCATCACCCCTAGCATCCACCTACATTGCCCTGAGGCTACACTCTTCCCGTGGGGAGTTATCCTATCCCTGTGCTGCACACCAACACCAGCCTCAGCGGTCTGCCTTGCAGCAGCGGTCACCCCTGACCGCAATCCACGGGTGGCGTAGTCGGACATTCCAAAAACACTGATAAATAGACTGCCGCCATTTGGTCTGACCACCCTGAGCCACGGGATCGAGTTGCCACTACTACCCCTATCAGCACCGTACACCAGAAGGCCCGGTTCCGGGTACCCCATGGCCCAGGGGGCGAGTCAATATTATAGCTCACCTCTTCCACCTCCTTGTTTAATGATCTCTGCACAGGTGACAGAGCATGCCCACAACAGAGCATGCTCATAGTAGTAAATGAACATCTCCAGTGCTTAGCTTCTTTGGGACTGTTGATAGCATCTTAGATAAGGTGGCCACCTCCATAATCAGGTTAAAAAATAGAAAATAAAGTCATTTTCAAATTGTAGATTTTATCAATATTTTGCATTAATAAAAAGAAGGTGATAGATTTGATTTAAGACCCTTTGCTTTAGATTATGTTAAGCTATTTAGAGGTCCACTTGATGCACACTTTTTGGCTTTTTTCACTTGTCGATGCAATTATGCTTGGGGCATTAGGATTTTCAACTATGTGATCAGACGGGATACTCTTCATTTAAGTGAACCCCATCACCAAACACTAATCCTACAGAGCAAATAGTATTTTCTACACAGTAGAACAGAGCATATTGCACTTCTCTAAGTTCCCAGATGTTTTGCAAAGTGACAGCACATTGTTCCTTGCACTTTAGGACACACATACAACATCTTTCAGTTATTAGATATGGCTTTTTGAAATGAAACGTTGAACACATTACGTTTTCTTCTTGAAAAATTACAGTATTTCTCAAAAAACTCCATAATGGTACTGTGCAAAATGTGACTGATTCATCTGCTAGCTAGCAGTTTGAGAAATTTATTCAGTAATGTATTTTGCGCCAGAACCAAAGAAATGTTCTTCACAGCGTGATATTAATTTGTCTCTGACATCAGAGGCTATAGAACATATTCCAAGGGCTGACACATCTGAACTTTTCAATCTCTTCACCACTGGGTGAAAAAAAGTTAAAAGATGGTGAAAGTAAATCAAATAATTCAATGGAATCTTATCCTCATTTTCTACCAGTTACCCTTATATCTATATGTTTTACCATTCTTTTACAAAACTACAATATCTAGTGGACATCTTGAAGACCTAATATCCTGAGAGCTTCGTCGTTGGATATTTTGACAGTGATGTGACTTTCAAAAATATTAATGCATTTTTGAGAGGTGATAAAGGGTTAAAATGGTCTTTGCTCGGCATGTAGCTGAAAATGTTTAGTCCCTAAATACACATTAAACTAAAGGGTTATCAAAGATCAGAATTGATATTATATGCAGTAGTATAAAAGTTTGGACACACCTGTTTATACAATGGATTTCCTTGTTCTTATTGCACTGTTCACATTGTAGGATCAGACTAAATGCAACAAAACCAGAAAGGAACACATACGGAAATAAAGAGTAGAGAAACATGTGTGAAACAAACCAGAATACGTTGAAACCTTAAATTACTCAAAGCATCCCACCTTTATTCTAATTACAGTTTTTCACCCCCTCTCCCTTCCTTGGCAATCCCTCAAGGAGCTTCATCAAGTGGTCACCTGGAATATATTCCAATGAATACATCGCCTCATCAAGAATTCATTTATGGAATCAGATGTGTTTTGCAGAGGCAGTGTTGATACACAGTTCCTAACAGTGCTCAGTTCTATTTCACAACTGTTCTAAACAAGAATATGGCAAGAAAAAGTCAACTGAGTAAAGATAAATGACAGCCCATCATTACTATTAGAAATGAAAGCCAGTCAATCTGGAAAATTTCTAGAACTTTGATGGTATCCTCAAGTGCATTTATGACAACTATCAATTTTTATGATGAAACTAGATTTCATGAGCAGTGATGGGTGAACCCGAACAGTGAAGTTTGGTGTTCGTACCAAACACCTAGTGTTCAGGCACGGACTCTGAACACAGACTTTTTCAGGAAGTCCATGTTACTGTTCGGGTTCGGCTGCCCAACCATTGAGTGTTTCCCATCCTATCATCTGTGTGAAAGCTCAAGAAATACCAGCGGCTCTGATCAGCAGTATGATCATTGCCACCAGTCAGAGCGCTGTGGTTCCCATGCTTGCAGATAACCAGCTGAGCTGCAGTGAGAACGTTTACCAGAGTTCAAAGTTGATGAACCCCGGTGACCTCATCAGGGATTTGACATTGACGTAAGTATTATGGTCTTTTCTTTTTTTCTCTTTTACAGGGGACAAGGGCTTCAGTGAATTAGACGTAAAGGTGAGTATAATGATTTTTTATTTTTATTTCAATAAAGGAGTCTTTGTCTTTATTTCAAATAAAGGACTTTATTCTGGGTGTGTTATTTTTATAATCTGACTATGGGGTTAGTAATGTGGGCATCTTATAGATGCCTCTCCAATACTAACCTTTGGGTTTGATGTCAGTGGCCATAAAACATCAAATCCACAACCATTAACACACTTGCCACTGTACCAGGTCAAGTGGGAAGAGCAGGGCTAAGCGCCAGAATTGGCACATCTAGCTGCGGGCTGCTATTTTCAGGCTGAGGGGGTGTAATATCTAAGGCCCCTTCCCAGTTTGAGAATACAAGCCCCCAGCTGTCTGGTTTGGCTTGGCTGGTTGTCAAAATTGGGTGGAACCCACGCCATTTTTTGAAATTATTTAACTGGTTTGCGCTTACTGGCATGATTAATTGTGCTGTAACGGGATATTAACCCAAAGCGCCACCTGCTTTGTAAGAGCTATATAACCAAGAAATAGAGGGATGGAGTGCTGCATCAGAAGACATGACCTTCACAATCACCAGACCTCAACCCACCCAAATGAGATGGCTTAGGATGAGTTGTAGCCAACAAGTGCTCAGCACATCTGGGAACTCTTCATGACTTTTGGAAAGCCATTCCAGGTGACACTCTGATGAAGCTGCTGGAGAGAATGGCAAGAAAATGTAAAGCACATCAATATATCACTGTTATACCAAAAAGTATGACCCACATTTTTTTGCGATGAAAAGTGCCATTGCTAAGGATTTTCTATATAGTTAAAAAAAGTTATATGGACTTATAAAACACTTGTAGATACCTCTTTGGGCATTTTTTAAGTGAATGAGTCATATAGACATTTGGAGTTAGCTCCGATTATATGTCATAAACATTATATGTCATAAACATGATGGGTATGCAACCTTAGACAAAGAGTAAAGTACTGTCTTTTTGAAAAATGTATTAAATGAGGATAGTTCCCCACATTTAACGTGTATAAAATATCCATAACAGGAACAATTCAAAACCTTTAACAATGCTTCTCTTATTGTTTTTAGCTAACTAGTAGTGATGAGCAAGCGTGTATTGTTAACCCAAGCATGCTCGCCGAAAGGGTTAACAAAACACTGTCGCTCACCACTAGTAACTACTTATAAAGTATATTGTCTTCTTCCCTATCTTTTTCTTCTCAATTCACATTTTCTTTGATACCCTTTATATATATCTGTCTTCCTTTTTTCATGTTTTTTTCTATTATCTTTCTCTTTCTGTACTCCCTTTGATTTTTTTTACTATCATAATCACATTTCTTCTCATTCTTCACTTCCTACACCCACTATTCCTCTTTTCCTTCATTCTCGTTATCCTGCGCATGCTTTTTCTTTTCACTTTCACATCATTCTATTATCTATTATATTTTCTGTCATGACAGTAACTAACATATGTTCCCAGTGCCGTGCTACTCACAGCATTCGCCGCTCTGCTCTTTCCTGTGTCAGGCTGCCATGCTGAGTCCTCTTGCAGGACTTCCAACTCTGCTGCATATCCACAAGGTCTCCACATGGCTACAGGGAGGCGCGGCCAGATCCTGCCAGAATTTAACCCTGCTGTATCCTGCAGACTTTGGTTTCCTCTGTCAGCAGGGGATATAATTAGCTTCTCCTCCTCTTGTTCCCCACCTGAACTGATGTTATTTTTCCTGCCAATCTGTAACATTCAGTTAGTGTGTTTTCTTGTCTTCCCTGTTACTGACCCTGCTTATTTACCCGTTCTGTCTGACCTCTACATTCTTGACCCCGACTCTGTATAGTGAACAAGCTCTGCCTGCCCTAACCTCGGACAGTCTGACTACGCTTCTGTCTCACCATCCTGTTCTTCACATATCTGCTTTGGCCCATGGGTCAGCTGCTGCAGATTTAGTGACTACCCTGGAGTGATATATGGTGACTACCAAGCCTATCTTTAGTGCCATAGACTGTAGTTGAAACCAGCTAGTCGCTTAGTCATGCCCCTCGAGGGATGTGTAGGCCTAAGGAAATTCACTGTCATCACAATAAGTTCAGGCCATGTACTCTGCTGACCAATTGGGCCCCAGAGATTAAAAATCTAAAGTACAAATCCTGTATGAGGAGATTTTCACTCAGCGTGAGCATCAGCGCCGGCTGGTCAAGCAGTTTCAGTAGTGGCTCAGCTGCTGGATTTGTCCACCTCTGTTTCCACCTTGTTCTACTCTTCAGATGTGGGCACCTCAGGGTACACTTCTTCTCCAGGAGAGCTGCCTAAGGCTTCATAAACCAGTGCCAAATCCACTTTTCTCGCTACACCCATCTTTTTCCTTCAGACCAGGAAAAGATTGCCTTTATGGTCTCTCTGCTGTCCGGACAAGCCTAGTTTGAGCAAATCCTCTTTGGGAATGTGGAAGTTGAGGGAAAAGCGATTTAGGGAGATTCCTAGAGATGTTCTGAAAGGGGTCCAAGGAACCAGGCGACAGCTCCTCAGCCGCCTCATACCTGCTGACTCTAAAACAAGGCACCGACACCAAAGTTCAGTATGCTTCTGTACCCTGGCTGTGGAGCTAGCTTGGAATGAAGTAGCCCTGGTGGTGATCTTTTGGCAGGGTCTGTCCAGCCGTATCAAGGATGAATTGGCAGGCAGAGATCTACCAGCTACCCTGGATGCCCTTTTACACCTTTCTACTAGGATTGATCTCCATTTCCATGAGCGGGCTCTGGAACAGGCTCAAGAATCCTCTTGCGTTAGAAGACCACCCAGGCTGACCCCAACCTTCCAGTACCCCTTGCTTCTGCAAGCCACACCTTCCGCTCTTGAGCTGATGCAGGTATAGCAAGCCAAACTCTCTGTACAAAAGCAATAGCAAAGGTATCGAGACAATGTGCATTTACTGTGGGGGCAAATGGCAGTATGTTCATCATTACCCAGTGAGTCCGGCAAAACTCCAGTACCTAGGGTTGGACTGCCTCTAAAGGCAACTATGGTTCTCTATTTCTATACAACCCTTTAAAAAAAAAGTAATCATATAAGCAAAAGGTCTGGCTTTCTTTCCAGAAGCAATGCCACTTGTACACTTAGATTGTTCAACAATTTAAGTGATTATCATCATTCAATAAATTGGCCATGACTACAGGGTGTCTATTGCTGGATTCCAGTGCTGGTGGACATCACAATATTTTTCTGCAAACAAATCATTTATCTGTTTTTCTCTTCCTGTGTAATGTGCAAAAAGTTTTGCTGAAATCTTCTGTGAGAACAGTGCCCGACGCAGTGACAGATTGTGCCTGTAGGGCATAAAAGTTCTCCATGTCCATCAAACAGTTACAACCAGGAGCCTAAATATAAACGTGTAGCTCAATAACCTTCAGAAAACAATCTAGTCTAATGGCGAAGAACAGGCTTTATCCATTAACACTTCAGTGTGAAAAGTAATCCATGCTCCAATATCTTGTCATGTTTTCATCTACTTCTCCGGGGACGGAGGTGTCTGCTTTCTCCCCGTTAATTTTCTGGGGTATTGCAGCTTTTTTAGCACATGAGCGGACACAGAGGTCGTCTGCAACTCCTCCATCTATAAACATTATACTTTATTTATGCCGGTGTTAGGAAGATATTTGCAGTAGACAAGAAGAACAAGATAAGTGATTGACAGTAAAAACTGAGGAGGATCAATGCACGAAGAAGGAACTAGACAGGGTCGGGAATGAGATCTATGGGTTTTCTTTGAGATCTTGAAAGCAGAATGTTTATATATTGGTGGAAACATCTGTGTACAAAGCATGTATACACAGCAAACCTTATTACTATGAAGTAGAAAATCATGACAGGCATTACAGATGTAGTAAAGCTAAAAATGACAAGCGAGGCTCGATACGCTGCGATCCTACCATTCCTACGCTGGTTGCCTAGGCGGCTGATCATTTTCTTTGATTTTTAAGAAGCAGAGTACATAGCTTGCCATCTGTCATGTTGGCACTTGCTACATCTGTTGAAAATCAACCTTTGGGTGAATTTTCAGAATTTATGAAATAGAGCCACTAGGTTCACACAACATAGCTTGAGCCAGTAATTATTTTACTGTGGTCTCTAAAATCCCTAAAAATGTTTGTATGCTACTTTTTTTCATTATAGGCACTTTATTGGGTATTTTAGACATGTAATGGCATTTTTTATGCACAGCTGGGTGTTTTTAAATGTTACCTTGCAGGGAAAACTTGTGCTTGTGCTGGGTCCCCCTCTACCTTTCCTTGTTGGGAGTTTCAGAAGTTGGATCCTTATAAAGTGATGGCTTATCCTAGCCATATGCCATTACTTTTTATGATGAGAATACCCCATCAAAACTAGGTTTAGGTAATTTTTGACTGGTCCCACACAAAGAACTGGATCCCTTCTGGCAGTGATTGACAGCAATGATTTAAATAGTTAAACAGCAGTGATAGCAGTTAGACACAGTCCCCGCTGTTATGGGCAGATATATTATAGCCGGTATAGGGCAAGGGCACAACTCCTGAGCTCACTATATACGCACACACCCTGGCCATGACATACAGTACAGACCAAAAGTTTGGACACACCTTCTCATTTAAAGATTTTTCTGTATTTTCATGACTTTGAAAATTGTACATTCACACTGAAGGCATCAAAACTATGAATTAACACATGTGGAATTATATACTTAACAAAAAAGTGTGAAACAACTGAAAATATGTCTTATATTCTAGGTTCTTCAAAGTAGCCACCTTTTGCTTTGATGACTGCTTTGCACACTCTTGGCATTCTCTTGATGAGCTTCAAGACGTAGTCACCGGAAATGGTTTTCCAACAATCTTGAAGGAGTTCCCAGAGATGCTTAGCACTTGTTGGCCCTTTTGCCTTCACACTGCGGTCCAACTCACCCCAAACCATCTCGATTGGTTTCAGGTTTGGTGACTGTGGAGGCCAGGTCATCTGGTGTAGCACCCCATCACTCTCCTTCTTGGTCAAATAGCCCTTACACAGCCTGGAGGTGTGTTTGGGGTCATTGTCCTGTTGAAAAATAAATGATGGTCCAGCTAAATGCAAACCGGATGGAATAGCATGTCGCTGCAAGATGCTGTGGTAGCCATGATGGTTCAGTATGACTTCAATTTTGAATAAATTCCCAACAGTGTCACCAGCAAGGCACCCCCACACAATCACACCTCCTCCATGCTTCACGGTGGGAACCAGGTATGTAGAGTCCATCCGTTCACCTTTTCTGCGTCGCACAAAGACACGGTGGTTGGAACCATAG
This sequence comes from Phyllobates terribilis, assembly GCF_046119375.1. Lineage (NCBI taxonomy): Eukaryota > Metazoa > Chordata > Amphibia > Anura > Dendrobatidae > Phyllobates > Phyllobates terribilis. The sequence goes on along the minus strand of NW_027362761.1, from coordinate 1,184,603,531 downwards.
ATCTCAAATTTGGACTCATCATACCAAAGCACAGATTTCCACTGGTCTAATGTCCATTCCTTGTGTTCTTTAGCCCAAACAAGTCTCTTCTGCTTGTTGCCTGTCCTTAGCATTGGTTTCCTAGAAGCTATTTTACCATGAAGGCCTGCTGCACAAAGTCTCCTCTTAACAGTTGTTGTAGAGATGTGTCTGCTGCTAGAAATCTGTGTGGCATTGACCTGGTCTGTAATCTGAGCTGCTGTTAACCTGCGATTTCTGAGGCTGGTGACTCAGATAAACTTATCCTCAGGAGCAGAGGTGACCCTTGGTCTTCCTTTCCTGGGGCGGTCCTCATGTGAGCCAGTTTCTTTGTAGCGCTTGATGGTTTTTGCAACTGCACTTGGGGACATATTCAAAGTTTGCCCAATTTTTCGGACTGACTCACCTTAATTTCTTAAATTAATGATGGCCACTCGTTTTTCTTTACTTAGCTGCTTTTTTCTTGCCATAATACAAATTCTAACAGTCTATTCAGTAGGACTATCAGCTGTGTATCCACCTGACTTCTGCACAACACAACTGATGGTCCCAACCCCATTTATAAGGCAAGAAATCCTACTTGTTAAACTTGACTGGGCACACCTGTGAAGTGAAAACCATTTCCGGTGACTACGTCTTGAAGCTCATGAAGAGAATGCCAAGAGTGTGCAAAGCAGTCATCAAAGCAAAAGGTGGCTACTTTGAAGAACCTAGAATATAAGACATATTTTCAGTTGTTTCACACTTTTTTGTTAAGTATATAATTCCACATGTGTTAATTCATAGTTTTGATGCCTTTAGTGTGAATGTACAATTTTCAAAGTCATGAAAATACAGAAAAATCTTTAAATGAGAAGGTGTGTCCAAACTTTTGGTCTGTACTGTACATGTATGGCGAGGTGCAGGTGGACACATATTTAATAAGAATATGTTTGGGGTAGAAAAGAGTCAACTTTTTTCATGAGCGGAGCCAAATGATCCAGATTACCAAAAAGATCCATACAGTCTGTCAATATTCACTCCCACAAATTTTTAAAAAAAAATTAAACATTTCAAGACATTGGTTTTCAAAGTAGAAGTTACCAAAATGGTGCCCTTTTTCTCTGACATCACTTCCTACTCTGCAGCTATTGGCTGAAGTTTCACCCCAGAGACTACCTTCCTTTCATGCCTCCTCGATGCACTTTCCACATAATACTGGCGATAGTGCGCAGCCTCAGCTACTTCTTATCAGTACCTTCTTATATTTGGAAAAAAAAAAAACCTGTTAGTACTGCTCAGAGGAAGCAGAGAGCAAGGCTTCTCCACATGACCATAAAAATAGGACGAGTACTTTCTTTAATTTTGACTGATCGCCCTCATTCCCATGCTATTCAATGAGGCCGTTAACATATCCAATTTTTTCCTCAGAGCGATTTGCCTCCTATATTCGGAACGCACTCGGCCGTTCAAGACTATGGGTCCCTGGAAAACATCAAACTGCAATAGGATGACATCCAAATGCTGTCCGACTTTCAGGAAACAAACTGAATGTTAAAGGTGGAGAAACTTTTATTTTTATTCTCCACCTGCGAGAAAATCAGATCACACTCTGAACACACTCTGTTCAGACTCTGATCAGTGTCTGATCAGAGTGTCTGATCAGTGTCTGATCAGTGTTATAAGCATAATTGGACCAATTTTTCCAGGTGAGAGAAGTTGGCAGAGCAGGAAGCTTGTAGGATGAAGCTTCAGCCAATAGCAGCAGAGTAGGAGAGGAAGTCGGAGGGAAGGGTATCAGATTGGCTGCTTCTGCTGTCCAGCTTAATAACATATAGTAGTAGTATTTTATATTACTAGAGTTAAAAAATCATCTGAAATTTGAATTCACAAGTTTTGCTGAATTTTCTATTGAAAATTGATTTGTAATGAATCGATTTATTGTGAATCAAAAGTTCTGCAAAGCCTCCAATTGCATTAAAAAAAAGTGTGTATCACTCTGAGGTCTACTAGGACTGCATCAACCCCCTTTAAAGCTCTTTAAAACAAGGACAGCCTTAGTAATGTCAAAGTGACCTCAAAATGTGTGACTATGGGTAATCAGATAGTAACTAGTAGTAACCAACTGCTTGTTCCTCAAACACGCATCTTCTTTATTGCTGAGCTGTCACACACTTTCGGTACAGTTTATTCAGTATTTTATGTCCTTTCCTACCTATATCTATTGCTAAGCTGTGGCCAGTGATACCCTGGGAGGGGCAAGTATTCTTAAAGAGGAAAATTCCTTTAAAAACTTTTATACAACTTCCACAGTTTGCTGCACTGTTTTACTGTAGGTAATTCTCTGTATGCTGTCATTCGTAAAAATCTCTCTTTTTTTTCCCTTGACAATTTATTTTAATATGATGAAAAAATATTATCAGTCTGGAGTCCAAGCTGGTTAATTCTCATTTAAGCTGAGTTCACAATTCTGAATCATGTTGTGTGTGCAGGTGTGTGTTGTAAACTAAGAGCGTGCAGTAGATCGTGGATGCTGATGTGGGGTAATTACAAGACAGTGTACAAGACAAGAAGTGTTCATAGGACACTGAAGTTATAGAGCAAATTAATCATACAGTAGTGTGCTTCCTTACATTTCTTCCCTGACAAGCTTAAAAAAAAAACAAACATTATTTCATGGTACTCTGTCAAGAGATGTCAAAGTTGTATGTGTCTCTAAGTGGTTGTGATGTGAATTGTAGTCTGCTGAGGGTTTTGCTAAAGTTCAGATTCCATATTAAAATGGTGAGGAGTTGAAGGTAGAGAATTGTAAAGCGTGAACACATCTTCTGGTATAATGTTACACATGATTTTTATGCAATTTTATGTAGCGCTTTAGGTAGTTCTTCCTTTACAATTTCCTCATTCTGCATTATTTAACCTCCAGCCCTGAATTTTCATCTTATTTTTTTTTTCCTCCTCACCATTGAGATTTATAATGGATCCACCGAGAAACATCGACGGAACACAAACAGCTAAGAAAGATCATTTGAGCTATCATTTCTAGCCATGATTCTTTCATAATAGCCGTTTCTTAACTCTTGAGCGTGTCAATATAAACTCATGTCACTATTGATTGTGCTATCAATGTGCATCTGTCTTCCCCAGGTTTCTTGTGACCCTGCTTGCTTGGTGATTGCCTGGAGCTGAGCCTCTGGCTGTCTTTGCATGTCTATTTCTGCAAGCTAAAATATCGTTGTGCCTGCCAATAACATTCTGGTTTGGTGTAGACAGTAACATCTGAAAGCCCAGAGCATTGCCATTGGCTTGCAGACCTTATCACATGGGCCGACTCGTGCTGTTTCAGTGCCCAGTACATAAGGTAGAAGCAGAAGTCCTTGAGAATACAAAAGACAAAGGGAAAACTCAATAAACAGAAAAGTTTATTGTAGAAGTAAAGTAGAAATAGAGGCGCAAAGTGTAGTGTCAACCATCCATACAGGATTTGTGGAAATAGTGATGAATTAATGAAGAATATATACAGGAAAACGATATACCTTTGTACCGTGTTAGCCAGTAGATAGAATAATATAAAAATTTGAGAGTCCTCAGTGGTTGATACCATTTAATGGCTAACTGAAAAGATGGAAACAAATTGCAAGCTTTCGAGACCTGATGAAAAGACTTGAGTAGTCTCGAAAGCTTGCAGCTTGTTACCATCTTTTCAGTTAGCCATTAAAAGGTGTCAACCACTGAGGACTCTCAAATTTTAATACTTTAGTAAAGAATATATAGTGTTAAGAACTTAGAACTTTGCGTTGAAGGAGATGCTTAGGAGAGGTCTGTTTTTTTCCCTAGGGAAGACCACTAAAAAAAATATCTCCTACTCTTCCCCATCTGTGTAGTAGTAGGGTCTGCTCTTTTTGTTGCGGTCTTCCAGGAATCATCTAATTTATTTTTTATTTTTTTGTTTTTACTCACTTATATAGTGCCGTTAATTCCACAGTGCTTTACAGACATTATCATCTTCTAATCAGGTTCCAAAGAAGACAAAGCTCAACAGATCCATGTTTGGAACCTTACTACTAGAGGACACAATACTATAAAAGGTTGGGGGTCCTGGTAGAGATTTTTTTTTATCAGTGTCCATAAAAATTTGAGCAAGACCTTTGGTGTACCGTGAATTCTATGATTGACTATACAGATTAATATCACCTTAATGTGTTGCTTTGCCATTACAGTGGGATTACTACCGATGTAGCAATCTTAAACATCAGTATAGAGGAGAAAACTGATTCTTAGCAAATCTAATTCCTATGAATTCTCCCCAAATTTCAGGTTCTGGTTATTCTAAAATTCTTGGGATTGGTTTCTTTTGAAACCAGGGAATAGTTTAAAATAATAAGAGATATTACACTCACCTCTCCAAGACCCTCACTTGACTTTTTACCTTCTTATGCTGCTACTGAATCAGAAGAGATGGCTTCTGGTTTATTATTTGGGCACTTTTGATTTGTACCATATTTATTTGGACCTAAGAAAAATCTGCTGATCAATTCCAATATATCTGTCCGAAACGGATTTTTGGAGATTTGCTCATCTTTAAATATGAGTACACTACATTGATATGACAGAGGGTATTTTTTTGCTACCCAATTAGTGTAGGAAAATTGATTGTTTCCTGTCAATCTGTGAGATATATTTAATAGCAAATGAATAGTCAGTTCTTGAAGTTCTTGAAGGGAAAACGACTTTGACAAGGATCAAAATGGTATGGTTTGATGACTGGTTCAGAGCATCTCAAATATGGCTGATCTTGTGGGGTGTTCCCAATTTATGGTAGGTCTTCTGGGGTGTTCCCAGTGTGGAGTGGTTAGTACTTATCAAAAGTGGTCTAATGAGTCCATAGAAGAGCTACTTAGCCCAACTCACTTAGTGTTATGGGTACCAAATTTTTCTAAACAAAAAATCAGGATATGATGTCTTACAAGTAGTGATGAGCGAGCATGCTCGCTACTGCTCGGCTCTCGCCCGATAATCTCATTGATCGAGATGCTCGACACTCACCGAGTATTTCCGGGTTGCTCGGCGGGAGCTCAGGTCCCCTCTCTGCTTGTTTGGTGCTCTTTACAGAGCCAATGAACATGCAGGGATTGCCTGCCACTCACTGTAATGAGCAGCCATGTTGGTTGTGGCATTACAGTGATTGGCTGGACGCACAGCGTCATCAGGTCTATGTCAGACCTGGCACCACCATGCTCGTCACAGTCACTCCGGAATCAGACAGTGTAGGGAGAGGTGCTGCTAAGCTTGGGAGAGATTTGCTTGTTTATTAGATAGAGTAGGTAGAAGAGAACTATTTTACACATATCTATCTCAACTAACAGTCCTTCTGAGGACTAATCCATTTACAAGATATCAGGCAGGCAGAGTATATAGGCATGCAGGGTTTATATCAGACTGCAGTGCATATAGCACAAGAGGCTCCATTCCAGTTCTGTCTGCTGATGCTGCTGTTAGACATTTCTAGACAAAGGCCCAGGTCTCAGGTGTCAGGAATATTTTTTTTGGATCGTAACCCTCATTATTTGCATAAAAAGCAATCCAGAAAACACCATTTTTCTGTGCCATTTGCTTGCTGGCACTGCAGAATACAGCCAGGTCCTTTCCATATTACAGCGCTAAAAAAACAGATATTTAAAACTGTGGATTGTCCATCACACGGATAACATATAATTGCGCTGAAAATATTGTAATTTCTGGCCTCCATTGAAATTTTGTTTCAGTGTGTCAGTGAAGCAATTGACACCAGTTTGCTGTGCAAAATAGTTACCTACAGGCCAGGTATTAAAAACTGTGTTTTCTCCGTCATATGGATCACATATACATTTTCAGAAAATACGGCCATTTCTGGCCTCTATTAAAAAGGCACGTGGCAATGGATGGGGAACTGGACATGATGATGATGGTGAATGCAGAGGCCGAGGCCGTGGGCAAGCTGAAATTGTGCCACAACAAGCACCCACATCTTCTCGCTCGACCTTTCTGTCACAATTAATAGGGGACTGCAGAACACCACTATTGAATACAGAGCAGTGTGAAAAGGTTATTGGCTGGATAGCGGATAATGCTTCCAGTCACTTAGCCACCACCTGCACCACCCTGTCTTCCACATGGTCAAGTCTCAGTAGCTGTGAGTCTGGACCGCATATTCCTCACCCTCAACCTCCTTCCTCCCACCATGCCGAGTGCCCAGAGACAACTGATCCCAAACTTGGACACTCAGAAGAGCTGTTCACTTTTCCATTTATAGATTCGGGCCTCTCGCCCGGTCCACTTGAAGTGGGGCAAGAGGAAATCGTATGTAGAGATGCCCAAATATTTAAGCAGCCACGTTCACACGAAGGTGATGGTGGGAAAGTGTCACAAGAGGTGGATGATGATCAGAGAGTCAAGAGGAGGAACAGAGTGCAGAAGTGGAAGACGAGGGAGTGGATGATATAGTAACTGACCCAGCATGGCAGGAGGAGATGTAGAGCGAGGACAGCAGCACACAGGGGGAGGGAGGCAGAGCACCCCAACAGGCAGGAAGAAGCAGTGTGGTGGCCGCAGAAAGAAGGCAGGCAACCGTTCCCAGTAACACCAACACAAAGGAAGTTGCAAGTACAACGGTTAGGTCTTCCCGAGTCTGGTTGTTTTTTAAAGACTGCTGATAACCTCAAAAAGGTCATTTGCACCACCTGCCAGGCCAGCATCAGCAGGGGTGACAAAACTACCAGCATGACCACCACCTGCATGATCAGGCACATGGCAGCAAAGCAACTAAATAGACCCTATTAGGGTAAAGTTGGCATATCCGGGGGGAAATATTACCCCAGATTTGCCAAACTAAGCCAACTCATGAAACACATGGGTACATAGGAGAAGAAAGAGTTAATTGGCGTAAAAAATATAAATTTTTATTCCATCAAATTTAAAAACGTACATAGTAAAAAGAGAAATGACATAATACGGATAGCATAAAGACACTAATTAGATTACCAATGTAGCAAGATATGTTACAGAGTATACATGTATGGTCACGTATATGGTCAGAGTGGGACATGAGCAATATAGATAATATAGCATAAGGTTAGTATATCAAGACAATCCAATGAGTATAATAATATATCAAAAAGTAATCCATAAGTATTCCATAGTCATTGGATTTACACTTGCCACATGCATCAGGTATCCATCTAAATAATGCTCCTGCCCACAAATAATCAGATACATGTCACATAAAAAGTTCTAAGGTAGTCTCTTACTACAAAGAGTGCCAAAAGGAGGGTAATGTGTATAAAGGAACGCACAGTGGCAGCCCAACGCGCGTTTCGCGGTCAGTAACGACCGCTTCCTCAAGGGGAAGTGATATGTGAAGAGAAAGGGAAAACAGACCTGTATATACCCCATGATGTCGGTCACGTGTGGCCCCACGTGACCGATCACCTGATAGCAATGGGCGGGTGCCTATTGACGGCGCGCGCGCTGTCGTTCTCCGCCCACAGAGCCACGACCAAGCCGTCAGGAACAGGTGCGCAAAGTGCGGGCGCGCGGCACAACATGTGCACGGGCGCCCGTGCGCGCACCCACACCACAGAGACAGCTGATCGTGCGTCCACGGGTAGAGGAGACAACACGCGCGCACAGCACCTACAAAAAGTAAGTCCAGCTGAAAAGTCAAAGTACACAGAGAACATGATGTGAAATGAACATCAGTGACAACAGTGTTCATCTTCATATAATTCCAGATAGATAGTGAGTCACAGTTATATTGCCAAGGACTCATCCAAAGTTTAAGGTGCAGATCAATCCAACCACGGAGGCGTCACATAGGTTGTAGAGCATTATGACAACTCGATCCTGGGATCCACATTGTAATATATAACATTTTCTAGCCCAAGCATATATATATATCTCTCCTGGGGAATGTCCGGTCTTATAAATAAATTAAAAAAACAAACAAAGGAAGTAAGAAGAATAATAAAATTAGGAATACCAAAATTAAAAACAATGCCAAGGCGTTCATATCCATTAAATAGAGGGAGGACAATAATTATGTTGCAAGGAATACTGTAGATAATGAAATATGACATTAGATTTATAAAAAAGATGAAAAGGAGAGGGACTCATTAAGACCATGGGGAGATAGAGTATTTAATGTGGTGATCCATCGTGCTTCAGCCTGGGCCAGCATCTTTTTCACATTGCCAACCCGGGTGCCCATGTGTATAACATCAATACCACGGACTTTAAGGCATCCGGGGTCGCAATTGTGAACCATCTTAAAATGCTTCGGGATTGTTTTGAGTTCCGTGAAATCGCTCGCCGTCCTGTCCGCGCCAATGTCCCGCACATGCTCCCGCACACGTACTCGGAGCTCTCTAGACGTTAAACCGATATAGATCAATGAGCAGTCGCAAGTCGCATAATAAATTACATTATTGGTACCACAAGAAATATAATGCTTAATCTTGAATTGTCCTGAGCCATCCGAGGACGCGAACGTAGTGCATCGCAGGACATTGGCGCAGGCACGACAGCGACCGCACGGATAGGTTCCCACAACAGGGCCACGAGAGCCAAAGAAATTTGGTCTTACAGGGACATAATGGCTGGATACCAAAATGTCTCTAAGATTATTGGATCGCCTTGGGGTCATTAGAGGGTAGTCACCAAGAACAGGTCCCAGGGAGGAATCGGTCACCAATATACTCCAATATTTCATCATAATACCCCTCATGTTATCCCACTTGTGATTGTAGGTGGATATATATCTAATTTTTCTCTGTCCGTCACCACTGTAACGTTGTGTGTTCGGATAAAGTAAATGATTTCTTGAGGTATGTCTTGCTCGTTCATACCCCCTCTTGATACATCTATTACTGTATCCTCGGGATGTAAATCTAGATTTTAAAGCAACAGCTTGTTCTTCAAATTTAGAATGCGAGGAGCAAATCCGCCTCGCCCTCAGGAACTGGCCCACCGGGACGGCCCTAATCGTAGACGGATGATGAGCACTTCTAGCATGGATAAGGGAATTGGTCGACGTGGGCTTTCTATGGACGTCCGTCTGGAGGCATCCATCAGGGTCAACCTCCAGGCTGACGTCCAGGAAATCCACACTATGTCTGTCATACTTGTAAGTCAACCGAATTCCCCAGAAGTTTGAATTCAATTGTGACATAAAACACTCGAGCTGCCGCACCGACCCACGCCAAAAAAATAAAATGTCAACTATATAGCGTAGCCAGCACAGCACATGGTCCGCGACCGTCGCGCCTCCATCGCCAAAAATCTGTCTCTCCCAAGCTCCCATGAAGAGATTGGCATATGAAGGCGCGCAAAGCACCCGACTATGTGAGCTGAGCCCCAGGGTTGAGGAACAGTGTCTGCGGGTGGCACCACTGCTTCTTCCGCTGTTGTGCATGCAAGACAATCCCCTGTCCATGGTGCATGCGAAGATGCCTCCTGCCCTGCACCTATTGTTGAACACTTTCAAGTAGCAGAATCAGCAAGCACGTGCACGTCCTTGTCCCAGCACAGGGTTCAGTTGTCCATATCCCAGTTCTTGGAATGTAAGTGCAAATACGCAGCTAATGCCCCACAGGCCACACTACTAAATTCCCGCGACTGCTTGCACTCGAAATGTTGCCTTTTAGGCTTCTGGAGACGGTAGCATTCTGCAACCTGATGGCGGCGGCCGTTCCTTGGTACTTGGTCCCCAGCCGCCACTATTTCTCCCGATGTGCCGTTCTCGCATTACACAAGAACAAGTCCCAAAACATTAGCCATGGTCTCAACAATGCAGTTACCGGAAAATTCCTCTTAACCATTGACACGTGGACAAGTGCTTGTGGGCAGGGATGGAACATCTCAGTGACGGCACACTGGGCTAACATAGTGGAAGCCGGGACCCAGTCGGACCTTGGGACAGAACACGTCCTCCTGACGGCAAGGATTGCGAGCTCTAGGTCAATTAAGGTTGCACCCACAGTCTACAGCTCCTGCACCTCATCCTCCTCAGCCTCCTTCTCCTCTTCAGCCTCCATCTCCGAAGTGACCACATCAGTAACAAGCTGGAAGCACTGCCTCAGCCAAGCGGCAACAGGCTATGCTGAAGCTAATATGCTTAGGTGACAAACCGCACAATGCTGAAGAGTTATGGACAGTTCTGAAAGAGCAGGCAGATCTGTGGCTCACACCACTGAACCTACAGCCAGGCATGGTCATGTGTGACAATGGCCGGAACCTGGTGGCAGCTCTGAGGCGAGCTCACACACGTACCATGCCTGGCCCATGTGCTTGACCTCGTGGTTCAGCGGTTTCTCAAATCCTACCTGTAGCTGCCGCATCTGCTTGTTAAAGTACGCCTCCTGTGTGCCCATTTTAGAAAGTCACCTGCAGCTTCCGCCTCCTTTTGCCGTGTGTCAGCAGCATTTGCAGCTTCTGGCTCACAGACTGGTTTGTGATGTCCCCACTTGTTGGAACTCTACACTGCAGATGTTGGGAAGGATTTGTGAGCAGAAGAGGACGTTTGTTGAGTACCAGCATCAACAAGGCCGTCGGTATTCAGTAAAGACTCCACACATAAGACCTCAGGAGTGGACATGAATGACAGACATCTGTACCATCTGGATTAGTCCTCGGAAGGACTGTTAGTTGAGATGGATATGTTTTTATAGTCTGGTATACCTACACCAACTAGAATTAAGCAAATCTCTCCCTAGCTCAGCAGCACCTCTCCCTACACTGTCTGATTCCGGAGTGACTGTGACGAGCTTGGTGGCGTCAGGTCTGATATAGACCTGATGACACTGTGCGGCCAGCCAATCACTGTAATGCCACAACCAACATGGCTGAGGCATTACAGTGTGCGGCAAACAATCCCTGCATGATGATTGGCGCTCCAAAGAGCCCCAAACATGTAGGGAGGGGACCCGAGCTCCCACAGACCAACCCCGGAAATACTCGGTGAACGCTGAGCATCTCGAGCAGTGAGATACTCGGGCGAGCACCGAGCAGTAGCGAGCATGCTCGCTCATCACTACTAAATACAGCTGTCATAGATGGGTCCTTGCCATATAACACACTTACCACCCAAAGCATATACAGCAGGCTCCACTCCTGAGCACACTCATACAGTTCCTGCATACATTTGCCATACATGTATGTAATAATTAGTGATGAGCGAACGTGCTCGGATAAAGTGTTAGTGTCCTAACCGAGCATCTTCGGCGTGCTCGTCAAATATGTTCGAGTCTCTGTGGCTACATGTCTCGCGGTTGTTAGACACCCGCAACATATGCAGGGATTGCTTGCTTGTTAGGCAATCCCTGCATGTGTTGCGACTGTCTAACAACTGCAAGACATGCAGCCATGGCGACGTGACGAGGCTGTCTAACTAGGACTTGTGCTAGTCATTGTGCCTTCAAGTCAGCCTTCAAAAGAAGAACATGAAGCTTCTATCGTTAATGATTGTTCAAGAGGCAAACTGGTGTTGTGAAGAGGGGGACAATCTTAGGGATTCTCCAATCAATACCTTAAAATGCCTCACAGGACTTTGTGCACAGGATCCCCGGGTTGTGGCATCGGAGTAGTTTGCAATGGGTTGCAGGAGGCGTTTTTGAAGTAAACTACTAGAATCGATTAAACAGATGTGCGACCGTATCACGTCGTACTGTGTTCATTAATCTTAAAGTCAATATCCCATGCTGTTCTATCACCGGTGAAGTCTGAGGAACATCCTTTCAGCATGTGAAATGCATCCACTGTTGCCTCCAGCTTATAAAATATTAATAGAAGCATTTGACTTTACATATATTGTAAAGCGTTTCTTGCTCCGCGACTGTTGAATTGCATAAATGAATGTTCATTTTAAGATATCAGCTCCTACTCCTATCTGACAGATATCTCAGGGCAATGCTGATGCATTTAAATAAAAAAAAACAACCTGATTAAATTCGCACAAAGGGATATGGGAAGGCTGAGCGACATCCAGCTTCTCCGATCGTAAGAAAAAGCAGCCAGTGGGCCAAGAGGGTACCTAAGGCTAAAGGGCTTAGCATGTGGTGGAAAGACTCCTAATTACAGATTCACAAACTGAATGTTTTCATTAATTACAAGAAAGTCTGTCACCAAGCTTTAAATCCTAATCAGAGAGGTACTTATAGAGGCTCCATTGGGCACAGAGGATTTGAGCAGATGTGCTAAGTCATAGGAGTAGCAGCCAGGAAAAAACTCAACTTTTAGGCTGATGTGGACGTGAAATCTTGCGGCTAATGTTTTTGAAGTGGTGAAGATAATAAATAATGACATTTAATCTCAACTTTTGTTGGAAATACTTCAAAATCTAAAGGTTTTTAATTATTTTTGCATTTCTTTGAGTCTGATTGGAATGGAAAGTAAGGCAATTGCTCTTCGACAAACTTTTCAAAACATTTCACAGTTAGAGGAGTAGTCCAAAAGATTAAAGAAACCAATTTCACAGCAGAAATGTTTCTTAATTAATTAACTGTTAAATTCTGAACACATTTAATGTAAAAGTTTTATGGGCCACTGATTTTTGTGTATTTTCTTGGTGTGAAGATGTGTGGTAGATATGTAAGATCCTTGTAACTAATTACCAGCATTCTTAAAGACCTACATCACCAATGATGTTAGGGACCGCCAGATCATTGAATCTGGTACAGAATGGTATTTAACAGGTGAATAATGTGCATTTTATAGTCACACTCTCTGCAAATCCAATGGAAGTGCAATTTGGAGAGAATATCTCCACTCCGCACCGAATGGAGCAGAAATGATGATACATGGAGTCTGTATAGGCTTTGAGCATATGGCTTAACGGTGTGAATGAATCGAACAAGTACTCCAACTATATAGTATACATATATGTATATACCTATCCATCTATCTACATATATATATATATATATATATATATATATATATATATATATATTAATATTTATATATTGTAGAGGTACACAGGTACCAGTTTTGGTTTCAAACAGGCTAAACTTTATTTTCTTTCAACATAACGTAAACAGCTTTTCTTCAGCCAAAACACTCAATAAGAAAAATGCAGTTTTTTCTCAGGGTAATCACAATAAAGTAGCACAGTCTCATTCAGACAGCCATAAGGACAATGCCTATCCTCAGTCACAGTCTGTTCACTGTTAGTGATCTTTTCGTCTCTAATACTACAGATCACACCTGAGCCAACTCAGCTGCCCTATACATGACCTGCAAGTCCTGGACTGGAATGTACGAGAGCAAACTTTCCCACCTAAGTTCTTTTGGTTGCTCCTAAATCCTGGACCCAAAATTCGGTACACTAAAATTCTTCTCAGTAACTTATATTTACTAGAGCACTCTTGTACAGGATCTACAGTACATCACCGAGGACATCATGTGATCTACATAACTGATGGCGTTCTGGACAATGAGACCTTATAAAAAAATGGAGGCTTTAAATCACCCATCCAGCATCTTTTTTATTAAATTTCAGCTCTAGAATGGTGCACACTTATCTAAATTTCCTGACCCTAATATTATACTTACCGCCACCATCGCCAGTTCTTCCCAGCGCCACTCCGGTTTCAATCTGTTATCTTGTGTTCGCAACTTCTGACTGACTGCAAGTCAGAGGTAACGATCAGAAGCTTTCAATGTAAGTCCATGGGATCTTTGTTCTGGCCTCGTTCAAGCTCTCATTGACTTACATTAACATGTGACTTCTGATTTACCCATCAAACACTGAAGTGATCCAGCCGGTTACAAACTGCAGAATATCACTGGAGCAGTACAGATACAAAATGAAGACAGCAGCTGCTAAGTATGAGACTAAGTGCAAGAAACTTATATTAGTGGCACCACTCCAGCTGTAGAATAATAAAAAAAAAATCTGGAGTGGTGCTTTAATGGTTTATTCTCAAGATAACATCTCCTATCAAGAGAATGAGTTATAACTTGCTGATTGCTTAGGGTCTGAATTCTGTTTTCCCCAGCAATACTAAGAACCGGGCTCTGGAACCCCTAGAACTGGCAAGAACATCTGCGTTCATGCACAAGCTCAAATTCTGTTAAATTTCTTGGCTTTTGGACTGCTGGATATATTTATGAGCTGTACACAGATTTCTACAGTAGTGCCCAAGAAAATAGATGTAGTGGTGGACATCAAGTATGTGCAACCCCACTCTATTCAAGATGGGATCATAGAGCCATGAACTTGGGATTGAAGTATTTTATTCTTGGGATCAATGGGTGAGTGGTGGGGTCCCAGTGGTCAGCAAGTTAGCCCCATACGAAGGATATGGGAAAACTTGTTATTTTTGGAACAAGTTATCCTCTATCCATGTGTACCATCATGTAGAATCCATACCCATGTTCTATGCAGTCTGGTTAAGGACAGTACTCGGACTATCCATAATTCTGAAATTTAGGAAAAATGAGGATTGTTTTTCCATTTACAAACCTTTAAGGCAGTTTTACTAAGACCTTGCTAGTAATCTATGACTGTTTTTTAGTACCATGAAGTTTTCTTCTCACTTCATATCCAAAGCTAAATTCAAACAACTTCTGGTTTCTAAGGAAAAGTATATAATACGAGCTGACATGACAGTGAAATGGGCAAACTTTATAGCCACATGACTTCAAAGCAGTAATTAGAAAACTCTAAGTTGTAGAACGTTGAATTTTACATTTACTATAAAAGTGAACTGAGATGAAAAAAATATTGGAACTCAAATCACTTCAAAGCACCTTTTTTGACAATTTTCGTAAAAATGTTTAAGTAGCTTTAAATTATAATTTTTTAAAAAATGTTTCAACTTTTGAAAATATTTAAAAAATGAAATTTACATTATTTGTAATTAACCCCTTTCCGACCATGTCAGTAATAGAACGTAGCTGTGCCCTGGGACTTATGGACCAGCTACGTATTATTACGCGTGCAGCGATCGGGCCCGCACACAAGCGGTGCGGGGCAATCGCTGCCGGATGTCAGCTGATTGTCACAGCTGACACCCAGTGCTATGTGCAGGGAGCGGTCCTGCACCGCTCCCGGAACATTAACCACCGCAATTCTGCGATCGAATTTGATCACAGCATTGCGATGGCAAGGGGGGAGGTGATCAGTATACTCACCTCTCCTGCCGACGTCCAGCGATGTCTGCGGCGGCTTCCGGATGTTGCTATGACGATCCGATGTCGTCATGACAACATCAGGGTCACCAGGAGGCAGGACATTAGTTTGGTCATGCGCAGTGCACGACCAAAGTAATGTCTCCCGTGTGTGCAGCGCTGACAGGCTGCTCCCTATGCCATGCAGCCGATCAGGCTGCTAAAAGTGAAAGTCCCATAGAGGGACAATGTGTAAAAGTAAAAAAAAAAGTAGAAAAGTGAAAAAAGGAAATAAAAAATAAATTGAAAAAATATTTAAAAAAAAGGAAAAAAGAATTCCCAAAAAATAAAAATATATTGAACCCATAATATTTATTTATTATGAAAAAAAAAAAACAATAAAAGTGCATATATTAGTTATCGTCGCTTCCGGAATGACCTGACCCACTAGTTAACCCTTTTAGTGAACACGGTAAAAAAAAAAAAAAAAAACGAAGCAAAAAACAATGCTTTATCATCATACCGACAAACAAAAAATGGAGTAACACGCGATCAAAAAGACGAATGTAAATAAAAATGGTACCGCTAAAAACGTCATCTTGTCCCACAAAAAATAAGCCACCACACAGCTCCATTGTCAGAAAAAAAAAGTTATAGCTCTCAGAATAAAACAAAAAAAAATATTTTTTCTAGAAAATCGTTTTTATTGTGTAAAAGCGGCAAAACATAAAAAAAACTATAAAAATGCGGTACCGTTGTAAATACACTGACCTGAAGAATAACGCTGCATTATCAATTTTACCACACGCGGAACAGCATAAAAATAACTGCAAAAAAACAATTCCTGAATTGTTGGTTTTTGTTTATTCTGCCTCCCAAAAATCAGAATAGAAAGCGATCAAAAAATGTCACGTGCCCGAAAATGCTACCAATAAAAACATCAACTTGTCCTGCAAAAAAAAAGCCCTTACATGACTCTATAGGCCAAAATATGGAAAAATTATAGCTCTCAAAATATGGTGATGCAAACACTAGTCTTTGCAAAAAAAGCGTCTTTTAGTGTGTGACAGCTGTCAGTCATAAAAACCCGATATGAATCTGGTATTGCTGTAATCGCACAAACCCGAAGAATAAAGTAGTCTAATCACTTATACCACACGAGGAATGGTGTAAAAAAATAGACTCTAAGGTTACGGTTGTGCTAGGGTTAGAGTTGGGCAAGGGTTAGGGTTGGGCAAGGGTTAGGGTTGGGGCTAGGGTTAGGGTTGTTTTTTTTTCCAAAGTAAAGAAAAAAAAAATGATGACAATATGGCGACCAGTGTTGAGCGCAAGTGCTCGCTACTTGAGTTTGCATCGGGTACTTGGGTATGCACTGAGTATCGCGGTTGCTCGAGTGACATGCTCAAGTCTCTGCCCCATATGGTTCGAGGCCAAAAAAAACGTTGCTGGGGTCGCCGGCCATGCACGAGCGATCCCCGCATGTTTTGTTTTTGGGTGTCTAACAACCGTGAAACATGTGGGGCGGTGACTTGAGCATGTCATTCGAGTACCCGCGATACTTGGTGCATACTCGAGTACCCAATGCAAACTCAAGTAGCGAGCACTTGCGCTCAAGACTAATGACAACTTATTCAATATAATGACCTAATGTTATCAAATTCTGTCGTTCCTTTGGGTTCAAAATGTACACTATACCCCTTGATTAAATTCTTGAGGGGTCTAGTAGTTTCCAAAATGGGGTCACTTGTGGGGGGTTTCCACTATTTTGGCACAACAGGGGCTCCCGGAATGTGACATGGCGTCCGCTCTTGATTCCAGGCAATTTTGCGTTCAAAAGTCACACAGTGCTCCTTCCCTTCTGAACCCTGATGTGCGCCCAAACAGTGTATTTTCCCCACATATGGGGTATCGGCGTACTCAGGAGAAATTGCACAACAGTTTTTAGGTTCCATTTTCTCCTCTTACTCTTGTGAAACTAAAAAAATTGGGGCAAAAATATCATTTTTGTGGAAAAAGTTAGATTTTTTTATTTTCACGGCTTCATGTTCTTAACTTCTGTAAAGCACCTGGGGGTTAAGGGTGCTCACTACACATCTAGATAAGTTCCCTCTGGGGTCTAGTTTACAAAATGGTGTCACTTGTGGGGGTTTTCCACTGTTTAAGCACATCATTGGCACATCCGCTAATTATTGAAGCAAATTTTACATTCAAAAAGTCAAATGGCGCTCCTTCCCTTCCGAACCCTGCCGTGTGCCCAAACAGTGGTTTATCCCCCACATATGGGGTATCATCTTACTCAGGAGAGATTGCACAACAAGTTTCATGGTGCAATTTCTCCTGTTACCCTTATGAAATTTCAAAACTGGGGGCTGAAAAACATTTTTGTGGGAAAAATGTGAAAATTTTATTTTCACGGCTCCATGTTATAAACTTCTGTGAAGCACCTGGGGGTTCAAGAGGCTCAACACACATCAAGATAAGTTCCCTGAGGGGTCTAGTTTCCAAAATGGTGTCACTTGTGGAGGGTTTCCACTGTTTAGTCACATCAGGGGCTCTCCAAACGCAACATGGCGTCCGCTAATTATTCAAGCAAATTTTACATTCAAAAAGTCAAATGGAACTCCTTCCCCTGTGAGCCCTGCTGTGCTCCTAAACAGTGTTTTTTCCCCACATATGGGGTATCTGCTTACTCAGGGGAAATTGCACAACAAATTTTGGTTTCCATTTTTTCCTGTTACCCCTGCAAAAATAAAAAAATTGGGGTCTAAATAACATTTTGGTGAAAAAAGTTAAATGTTCATTTTTTTCTTCCCCATTCCAAAAATTCCTGTGAAGCACGTGAAGGGTTAATAAACTTCTTGAATGTGGGTTTGAGCACCTTGAGGGGTGCAGTTTTTAGAATGGTGTCACTTTTGGGTATTTTCTGTCATAAAGGCCCCTCAAAATCACTTCAAATGTAATGTGGTCCCTAAAAAAATGGTTTTGTAAATTTTGTTGGAAAAATGAAAAATCGCTGATCAACTTTTAACCCTTATAGCGCACTAATAAAAAAAAAAATTGTTCCAAAATTGTGCTTATGTAAAGTAGACATGTGGAAAATGTTATTTATTAACTATTTTGTGTAACATATCTCTCTTATTTAACGGAATAAAAATTAAAATGTTGAAAATTGTGAAATTTTCTAAATTTTTGCCAAATTTCCAATTTTTTCACAAATAAACGCAAGTGATATCAAAGAAATTTTACAACTATCATGAAGTACAATATATCACAAAAAATATTCTCAGAATCAGCAGGATCCGTTGAATCATTTCAGAGTAATTACCTCATAAATTGACAGTGGTCAGAATTGTAAAAATTGGCTTGGTCATTAACGTGCAAACCACCCTCGGGGGTAAAGGGGTTATGTTTCATTTTTTCTTGCTTCCATCTCCTAGGGAACCATTTTGCTACAGTATGAGTGTAACAGACTGTCACCCCCAGCCTATTTGCGTGGACCATATTGTCTGTAATCAGGCCTACATTGGCATTTTCTGTCCTGCATCTGGTGAGGGCATGTGTGTCATTGTTCCTCTTTGTAGGTGGCTTCTCTGGTGGGCAGTGCTGCAGACAGACTGGAGACTGGACTTCTGGATGCTTCTTCATCTTTTGAGTTACCTACAGTAAATGTTTAAGGGGTTGGGGTGTGAGTATCTCTGCCCAACCAAGGGGGCTGATCCCAAGGGAGGTAAAACACTAAGCCACATGTTTGGTTAGTTATTTGATGCTGTGCTGTGTGAAGGGCCAGGATCTGTTGCTGAGGGGAGATCCACCCCATCACAATGAGTTCAGATGGTGGACAAACAAAGTAATATTACTTTTATTAATCTTTATAAGAAAACATAACTTTCCGATCTACATTATTTTACCCTTTTTTTACTGTTCTGTAATAGTTTCCATTTTTATTTCCTTTGCGTTGCTGCCATTTGACAACTAGTGACAAAACTATGGATAGGAAGTGAGTAACTGATGTTCCTTAGCAACACATGTTACCATGGATACTCATCAAAGTCTACAACTGGTTTCCATGGTGCCATATCTGTATATTCAGAAAGTTTCCTTATGCCTGTTTTCTTACTAAACTTAAAACAAAACTGTTTTTTAAGATTTTAATTTAATTCAAAAGAGAAAAAGACAGCAAATTCTGTAAAGCAACAAAAAATAAATAAATAATTAAAGATATTCAAGTCTTCAATTCCCTTCCAATCCAGAAAACTGTATCGGTAATCCCCCAGATTTTAGTATAAAATTAGCCAACACCGGACTATTGCAGCCATTCTTTGGTCTTTGCGGTCAAGTGATGTGCCACCAGCATCATGGTGCAGTGTTCAGGGATGACCCATGAAATCTCTGGTGATTACCTGAAAAATTGATATAGTTGTCACAGTGACAGACACAGAAGAGACCACTGAGAAAGAATAGTATTTGGGCCCCTT
Source organism: Phyllobates terribilis (assembly GCF_046119375.1). Lineage (NCBI taxonomy): Eukaryota > Metazoa > Chordata > Amphibia > Anura > Dendrobatidae > Phyllobates > Phyllobates terribilis. Next base: position 1,184,583,915 of record NW_027362761.1, on the reverse strand, counting down.
ACCGTCCACTAATTCGTCAGAATCCAAAATTCTACCTGTTTTGGTGCTGGATGTGGCTCCCATACCTCTTGAGACACTTGTGCATACGTAGGTTGTACCAACGATATGTCCGTCTCAGAATTGTAGAGAAACCCTTTTAAAGTATTTAATTGACAACTGTACAGGATTAAGAAAATAGTAGTTTTCAAAAAGTGCCCCACACCTGGTTGAGTCTGACATTGCAACTCAGCTTCAATAACCCCCTTCATGACTGGGGCAATTTCGATTTTCAGGGACATTAATTCCTGCGCTGATTGGGCGCAGAACTCGGGTGACATAACAACCTCAAGAGCCCCGGGAACACAAGTGCCAACACCGCTGGAATAGCACCAGCACCAGAAGTAAGTAGAGGTGTTTTTATTTTAACTGGGCCTAAAATTAGAAATAAGAAGGGGTTGTCCAGATAGTAAACAAACCCTTTAACCATTGTTTCTATTTTCTTGGTTAACTTTATTGTTTAAATAATTTAATATTATTTTAGATAAGACCTTTATGGATGCAACAATAGCAAATGCATTAAATGTATTTCTTACATTTTTAACATTTCTTTTTGACCTAGGAAAATAGAAGTGATTCAAATATTTCCAGATCACCCATGGATGATAAACTTCCATCTGATCTGTGTACTACTTTGTAGTGACATTCTAAAGTATCTATGCTTAGTAGAGAAGCTGCATGCGATTGTTCAGATACAGGAGCAGGTAACAGCTGTCATACACAGCCAGACTCTCCATAGAGAAGGCAGAAGTGATGGTAAACGATTGGCACATAAACAACCCTGAACAAGCTCTGTGTATACTTTAATAGGAAGTGCTAACTACCCTTTTTCCTCTGGAATCAGAGGTAATCTTAGTGCTGGATCTAGGAAGGAAGTAATTGTTATATCATCTGAGACCCAGTCAGTCCTGCTATGCAGCTCTCAGGCTGAATTTCTCCTGTAACTTGGGCTAATATACCAGCCCCAGTTAAAGAGGAAATAGGGTAAAAAAAAAATAATTAAATATTGAGATGTATTCCCAAAAGATTTTTATGATGTTATGGGGGTAAACAATATGTGAAATAAATAAAACATAAATAAATAGTTAAATAAATACATAAATAATTTAAATAAAAAAAAAGGAAATAAATAAATAAATAAAAAAGCTTCTGCCAAACAATATTTCTGGTATTAGCCTTGTCCCTGTCACATAAAAAAACGTGAAGCAAATTTTAAAATATTTGTCAGTGGTCCTTTGTGGTTGTAAAAAAAAAGTGAAAAAACAGACACATATTTCCTTTATTAAGTATAACCCATAGACAGGTTTGATACTGTTTATCTAGATGTGCTATATTTAATATTGTCTTTTCTCAGTGTGCTGCTAAACTATATTGAGCCCTCCTGGTGAGACTGCTGAAACTTTGCTATTTTTAAGCTGTTAAAGCAGCAAATGAATCTTCCATTGTCACTTGATCAATAGCTAATCCTAACACTGAGCACCTAACTCACAGCTCAAACACTTGAGATTCAATTGCGGTACATACTGTAGCATTTTAAAATTCATTGTCCATTTGCCACAGTCTCCAAAGCTTCAGAAGTCACAAATTGTTCTCTATCTGCGGATCCCATGCATGTTAAATAGGAAGTGAGATGAGTTAATTGCTATTTAATGTGGCAGGGGGCAATGTTTTCTAAATTTGTATTAAAATGGCTTTATGCGATCAGACTTCATAAAATTTAGCAGTCGGTTTCACCTAATAATCTGCCTATGTGAGTTACTGAGTGACCTGATGTTTAGAGTTTATATTAAAAGTCTGGCTTTAGAAATAATAAGAACTTCAAAACTTTTAAAGTGTACTTGTCATTTCAGGTGAGTTTTAAGATGATTCAGGATTGCTTGTCATTTCAGATGCTCTATACATGACCTGCAAGTCCTGGACAGGAAAGTACGAGAGCGACCTTTCCCACCTAAGTTCTTTTGGTTGCTCCTAAATCCTGGACCCAAAATCCAGTCCACTAAAATTCCTCTCAGTAACTTATAGTTACTAGAGCACTCTTGTACAGTATCTACAGTACATCATGAAGGACATCACGGGATCTACATAACTGATGGCGTTCTGGACAATGAGACCTTATAAAGAAAAGGAGGCTTGAAGGCACCCCTCTAGAATCTTTTTTTTTTTATTTCAGCTCTGGAATGGTGCACACTTATTTAAATTTCCTGACCCTAATATTATACTTACTGCCACCATCAAAAGATCTTCCCAGTTCCACTCCGGTTTCGATTCATAAGCAGCAACAGCACCATAGAGGATATTATACAGCAGTATTATACAGTGTAACTGTGAATCCAGAACCAGAGATAAGCACTAAAAGTAAAACAGTAATTTCCACTCTCCATACACTTTAATAAGCAGCTGTAATCTGACCCCTTAGTGAGCTGTTAGTCCAGCATGTTTTGAGCAATAAGGATTTTACCAGAGTGAAAAGTATAAGAGGCAGGAGGAGACACGAATTTAGAAGAGGAAAGAGTAAATTTTTCAGATAAGAATTCTAAGAGAGTTCCTTTAATTTAATTGCATGATTGATTTAGGCAAAGGATGTTAAATTACAATGACCGTTTAATGACTGAATAGAAGATAGAGCTGCTGTAACCACGTAACCACAAATCCCAAGACGCGATTTGAAGTAAGTCTGAAAGAGGAAATAAAAAATCCAGTAAGCATGCTGTGTGACATGTAGAGAATAGAGATGAGCACATATATAAAAGTGTAACTGAATTGAATTCTACTTGTACATTACAAGAATCCAGATTTGCCAAACAGCTAATTTTTTTTTTGTAATTTGCTTCTCTGCAGATTTATCATAATGGCATTCGCTGCCTACAATTTTTCTGACTCCTATAGGGCCATTAAATGGTTAAAAAATACAAACAATACTTATACTCACTTAACCATTTACCTCTTCAGCCGCTCTGCTCCTCACCTCTGAAGTTCCTACGAATCTCCTGCTAGTCTGGGACTTACGGCTCTGATGAGTCTCGTCATGGTTCTGTGCATGTGCATACAAAATCAATGCACATGTCATGAAGTCATGACGTTGTGATCTTTTGCAAGCTTATGCAGAATCCTCCTTAGGCCTCATCAGAGTTGGAAGTCCTAGCGTGAAGGGACTGGGACCTCCAAGGATTCGGTGCTCGTGTTAGTGATAAGAAGATACTGTGAGGACTGGACTGGTGATGGTGAGAAACTAGAGGCCGAAGTGAGCAGTGGGGGTGAGTATGAGTATGTTTTCATTTTTTTATCATCTTATGTATATTATACTCTAAGGTCTTGAGATCATAAGGGCATAATAAAGGAAGTTAAAAGGGTTGTCCAGTACTTTATTTTACAACCCTAATGTATCCCCCCGGGGCTCCTAAGACTTTTTGTAAATACCTTCCATTGCAGATGATGCCTGTGAGCTGCGCTATCACTGGCCACTCACAGGTATCATGTGACACCCGGCTGCTGCCGGCTTTGACATCCGCTGATGTCACGACAAAAGCTGGCAGCAGCCGGGGGTCTTTTTCTTCCTGGTTCCACGGTGGATGCCAGGCTGTGGGCGGGGTTACCCTCCCGCATCACACCCGGCATCCACCGCGCACTCTGCCTCTCCCCATTCATTGGGAAAGCGCGTGGTGGATGCTGGGTGTGACGCGTGGGGTAACCCCGCCCACAACCCAGCAGCCACCGCAGGGACACCAGCGCTAAGTCACGCCCCACTTATAGTGACGTCAGTGCGGGGTCATGTGATGCCTGTGAGCGGACACCGATAGCGCCACTCACAGGCATTTTCTGCAATGGAAGGTATTTACAAAAAGTCTTAGGGGCCCCGGGGGGTATACATTGGGGGGGTAGTCTACAGTAGTGCACGACTTCTTGAAATTTGTGGAGAATAACTTCTCTGCCAATCGAATTCGCACCAACAGGCAAATTTGTATTTTGCCTGATCCACTCATCTCTAGTAGAGAATGCCGGGCACAGAGGGAAGCGAATCTGCTCTCATCACCTTTTGTGAATGATCCTGTTTTATCAGCTTCCAGATATATAATTGAGGTGCAACTCTTTATAGTAACAATGCCTTCTGATAGTAATAAAGGATGAGCATTAACCCCAACCAGTGCCACCAGGGTACACAGTACAAGCTGAAAAGTGAGCTCTTTGTCTGTTCATTGTAAGACTCAGTGAAGTGTAATATTTTAGACTTTTTTTTCTATGGTATCAAAAAAATAATAAAAACAATATAAAAAAATCTGTGTAATTCCACTTTATTCTTTTATTTTTAATCAAGATTAAAAAAGGGCTATGGTCTTTGGTTATATCCTGAGGAAGAAGCTTGGAAACGCGTTGACTAATAAAAACTGCAATACTATCTTCGTGTATCCTGAATCTACATTTACCTATCAGCAGTGCGGAAAATCCACATTTTTTTCCCTTTCACAAAATAGCAACCCGTTGGCTCCCCTCTGTTTTGCTGCTGGGGTGCTGATGGGATGACAAAGGGAGTGATTTTCCTTTGTCAAACTTCTCATATTCTTCTGTCACTACTGACAGCAATATCTGAGGGGTTTAAAGGGAACCTGTCACTAGTTTTATACCTTATAAACGAAGCCCATCACCTTTAAAATAGTGTAAATGAGCATCCTACATGCTATTTATATCCTCATAGGTGCCTCTACATACCTCTGAAAAAGTGTTTTAAACATGTCCCGTACTTCATGTAAATTGTGTGGTGAATCCAGATTGCGATCAGTGCCGCCCCAGTTCCTTCGAACGCCACCTCTTCTATCTGAATAGAAGTGGATGACATCTTTACGTCATCCACTCTGTGCTCCAAGTCCCGCACCGGTGCAGAGGAAATAGAAATCTGCAGCGCAAAGTTATGTAATGTGCAGACACTGGCTTCACTCGTACGTCACCAGTTGCTTGGCTGATAGCACAGAATGAGGCACACGTGCACAGGTCTCTGATTCCTCTGCACAGGAGAAAGACTTCGAGCATAGAAATGTCATCAACTTCCATCCAGAAAGAAGAGGCAGAGTTTGAAAGGAACCGGGGAGGCATTAATTGCAATCCGGATTCACTCATTGGACCGGACAACACAATTTACATGTAGAGCGAGACATATACAGTACAGACCAAAAGTTTGGACACACCTTCTCATTTAAAGATTTTTCTGTATTTTCATGACTTTGAAATTTGTACATTCACACTGAAGGCATCAAAACTATGAATTAACACATGTGGAATCATATACTTAACAAAAAAGTTTGAAGCAACTGAAAATATGTGTTATATTCTAGGTTCTTCAAAGTAGCCACCTTTTGCTTTGGTGACTGCTTTGCACACTCTTGGCATTCTCTTGATGAGCTTCAAGAGTAGAGATGAGCGTTGTTCTACTCGAACTGTTCGCCAATCTCAAATTCGAGCTGTTTTGGGCGGTGTTAGAGCCGTTCGGCGAACACGAACGATTTGAGAAAAATTCGGCTGTTCGAGGTTATGTTCGATAACTGTTCGTGCACCAAAATCATAACTGGATTTTTTCTCAGTAATGATGAAAATTAATGTTAATACGCAGTTTGAGTGTACAGCGGGGTGGGGGGAGGGGCAGGGGATGGATCTCTGCAGGAATAATGAAGATCTCCATTTTTTTTTCTCTTTCCCGCATTTGCAGTGGGGAGGTGCAGTCTGTCAGCCTATCAGCAGCGCACACACGGAGCGAACTGCTGTTTTTCACACAAGCAAGGGCATGTGTCATTGGCAGTGTATGTCACATGTCCTTGCCCTATAAGACCAAGCCATTTTCCCCGTCGCCACCATTTTCTCACTGCTGCAGCTGCATGTTAGACGGCACCGCTGTTGCTGTGTGCACTATATCTTGTTAATTTCAAGCCAATTTTCGCACAAATCTACAGATAGCTTGGGAGTAGGGAATAGTTGTGATTGCAGTCCTTTTAAGGACTAGGTTACTGCATTTCCTACGACTTTTATCAGGCAGGTCTGTGCTCTTAAATAGATAGATTGTGGGAGTAAAGACTAATTGTAATTGCAGTCCTTTTCAGGACTAGGTTACATCAGTTCCTATCAGTTTTTGCCAGGCAGGTCTGTGCCAGTGCTGTGCAAGTTTTTTTCACAGCATTTGGCTGAATCTAGCAAAGCTAATCCTTTTTGGCCTATTGCAGAGTGTGTTAGTCAGTGGAGTAGCCTATCTGTGTTGCAAGATATACCACCTGTGTATAGAATACCAATTTTTTTACTGCACCTAGTGAAGTAAAATCTTTTGGGCATAGCATCATTCTATTAGTCCATCTATACTGACCTCCATCAGGTTGCAAATTGAATATAATTTTTTTCTGCATCTAGCTCTGAAAAAATATTTGGGCTTCTAGCAGTGTGTGTGACTTGTTCTATTAGTCCATCTATACTGACCTCCATCAGGTTGCAAACTGAATATAATTTTTTGTCTGGATCTAGCTCTGAAAAAATATTTGGCCTTCTAGCAGTGTGTGGGACTTTCTCTATTAGTCCATCTATACTGACCTCCATCAGGTTGCAAATTAAAAATAATTTTTATCTGCATCTAGCTCTGAAAAATTATTTGGCCTTCTAGCAGTGTGTGGGACTTTCTCTATTAGTCCATCTATAGTGACCTCCATCAGGTTGCAAATTGAAAATAATTTTTATCTGCATCTACCTCTGAAAAAATATTTGGGCTTCTAGCTGTGTGTGGGACTTGTTCTATTAGTCCATCTATACTGACCTCCATCAGGTTGCAAACTGAATATAATTTTTTTCTGCATCTAGCTCTGAAAAAATATTTGGCCTTCTAGTAGTGTGTGGGACTTTCTCTATTAGTCCATCTATACTGACCTCCATCAGGTTGCAAATTAAAAATATTTTTTATCTGCATCTACCTCTGAAAAAATATTTGGCCTTCTAGCTGTGTGTGGGACTTTTTCTATTAGTCCATCTATACTGACCTCCATCAGATTGCAAACTGAATATAATTTTTTTCTGCATCTATCTCTGAAAAAATATTTGGCCTTCTAGCAGTGTGTGGAACTTTCTCTATTAGTCCATCTATGCTGACCTACATCAGGTTGCAAATTAAAAATATTTTTTTTTCTGCATCTACGTCTGAAAAAATATTGGGCTTCTAGCTGTGTGTGGGACTTGTTCTATTAATCCATCGATACAGACCTCCATCAGGTTGCAAACTGAATATAATTTTTTTCTGCATCTACCTCTGAAAAAATATTTGGGCTTCTAGCTGTGTGTGGGACTTGTTCTATTAGTCCATCTATACTGACCTCCATCAGGTTGCAAACTGAATATAATTTTTTTCTGCATCTAGCTCTGAAAAAATATTTGGCCTTCTAGCAGTGTGTGGGACTTGTTCTATTAGTCCACCTATACTGACCTCCATCAGGTTGCAAATTCAAAATAATTTTTTGTCTGCATCTAGCTCTGAAAAAATATTTGGCCTTCTAGCAGTGTGTGGGACTTGTTCTATTAGTCCACCTATACTGACCTCCATCAGGTTGCAAATTCAAAATAATTTTTTGTCTGCATCTAGCTCTGAAAAAATATTTGGCCTTCTAGCAGTGTGTGGGACTTTCTCTATTAGTCCATCTATACTGACCTCCATCAGGTTGCTAACTGAATATATTTTTTTTCTGCATCTACCTCTGAAAAAATATTTGGGCTTCTAGCTGTGTGTGGGATTTGTTCTATTAGTCCATCTATACTGACCTCCATCAGGTTGCAAATCGAATATAATTTTTTTCTCCATCTAACCCAGCCAATAGTTTTGGCCTAATACCACAGTTTGGCCACTCAGCTCTGCTTCGTTCCCATCCATTGTTTTTTTGTGCAAACAACTCCAGAGTTGTGAATTAGTTAACCACCAAAATGAGTGGAAAAAGGCCTGCTGCTGGTGGAAAGGGGAATAGGCGTGTTGGGAAGGGGAAAAAAGGTTGTGTCCGTGGGGTAGGTGTTAAAGCAACAGTAACATCTGCAGAAGAAAGACCATCTTCCAGCCAAACTAAAATGTCTACTTCTTTTAGCGGACAATGTGATAAGATCCCTTTCTTACGGCCACGCCAATCACTACAAATTCCAGATGAGGCACAAAAACAGCAGGTGCTTCAACGGATATCAAGTGCTCCTTTAAGTGGGCTCTCCTCCACATCAACTTCAACATCACAAATACTCCAGTCCTCAAAGGTGTCACCCCAATCGCACTTGCTTCCTCACAGCTCCCAAATCTCCAGCTGCCCGTCTGAATATGAGGTAGAACAGATGGTTGAGTCTGCAGAGCTGTTTACTCATACTATAGCCTGGGAATCAGAGGTCGACTCCAGCGCTTCTGTGAATCCAGACGAGGAAATGATCTGCACTGATGCCCAGAATCTTTATGAGTCGGATCCAGGACCAGACGCAGAAGGTTCTGACCATATTGTAGACCCTCATTCCCAAACTGTAACTCCTGTTGGTGGAGACAATGAGGAAGATGATGATGAGACTCAAATACCTGATTGGAGCAACAACTTTAGTTTTTTGTCAGGGCAGGAACAGGTTGGCTCTGACGACGACGGGTGTGATAATGCACAGGGTGATGATGATGAGGTTGGAGATCCCACTTACTGTCAACCCACAGTCAACCAAGAGATGAGGTCAGCAGAGGAGGTGGAGGAAGATGCTAGTGACGACGAGGTCAGGTTGCGCCTTCCTGGACAGAGACGTAGTACTGGAAGCACGTCAACAACTGCATCCTCAAACACAACTCTGCCTCTCACCACAAGTCGTGGTGGCTCTTCAGGTCGCATGGGTGCTAAGCCTTGCATAGCCTGGGCATTTTTTCAGATCGATAAAGATGACCCAACTCGTGTTATCTGTAACATTTGTCAGCAAAAGCTAAGTAGAGGCCAAAAAATACATAGTTTGAGTACTTCATGCATGAACCGGCACATGGACATGAAGCATAAGTTGCAGTGGGAAGCTCAGTGTGCTACAATGCGGCCTAGCCGGCCGGGCCAACCACCATCTGCCATATCTTGTGCATCCGCGGCCTCATCATCCTCTGTGACTGGGGGGACAGCAGTCACACCTGTTTTGGGGCGCAGACCTGCAACCTCTTTACCCCAACAGCCAGCGTGATTGGCAGGTCATCATTTTCTTTGGAGGTGGTAACACCAGCTGGTGTTGAGCACTGTCCGACATCGATAGCACCACCTTTGGATCAAGGCAACCTAACATGTCCGCCTGCATCTTCCTCACAGACCGGCAGTCTGCCGGGGACACCCTTATCAACCCCGTCTAAGCACAGTAGCCAGCCCTCGGTCCCTCAGATGTGGACAAGTAAAAGACCATTTCCTCCTAGCCATGAGAAAGCTAAGAGGTTGAATTTCACCATCTGCAAGCTCTTGGCTACAGAAATGCTGCCTTTCCGCCTGGTGGACACAGAGGATTTTCGAGACCTTATGTCCGTCGCAGTGCCCCAGTACCAGATGCCCAGTCGGCACTACTTCTCAAAGAAAGGTGTGCCTGCTTTCCTCCAGCATGTCGCACACAACATCACCGCTTCTTTGAGAAACTCTGTGTGTGACAGGGTGCATTTCACCACAGACACTTGGACGAGTAGGCATGGACAGGGGCGTTACATGTCGCTGACTGGGCACTGGGTAGCTATGGTGACAGCAGGACAAGGGGCTGCTGTCCAAGTCTTGCCGTCCCCACGAGTTGTGCGTCAATCCTCTTTATGTCAAAGTTCCTCCACTGCTTCAGCCTCCTCAACCTCCTCTCGGTCTTCCACCTGCACCCAAAGCCTGTCTGGTCATGCCACAAGCTTTCTAACTGCGCAGAAGGGATCCTGCACACCTCCTTACTATGCTGGCAGTAGGGCTCAACGTCATCAGGCGGTTTTTACTTTGAAATGTCTGGGAAATGTGAGTCACACAGCTGAGGAGTTGTGGTCAGCTCTGGAGAACCAATTTCATGAATGGTTGTCTCCACTGGACCTGAAACCAGGGAAGGCCGTGTGCGACAATGCTGCAAACCTGGGTGCGGCCCTTCGCTGGGGCAATGTCACACACGTGCCTTGTATGGCTCAGGTGTTGAACCTGGTTGTCCAGCAATTTTTAGCCCACTATCCCATGCTAGATGGCCTTCTGCAGAGGGCACGGTCGCTGTGTGCTCACTTCCGTCGTTCGCATCCCGCAGCTCAGCGACTTACATCTCTACAGAAGTCGTTGGGCCTGCCACTTCACCGGCTAAAATGCGATGTGCCTACCCGGTGGAATTCAACTCTGCACATGTTGCAGCGACTGTGGCAGCACCGACAAGCCCTGGTGCAATACGTTCTGACGTATAGCCTGGGCCAACGAGATCCAGAGGTGGGGCAAATCACGCTGGAGGAGTGGTCTCAGATCAGGGACCTATGCACCCTTCTGCACAGTTTTGAAATGGTGACGAAGATGTTTAGTGCTGACGATGCCATTATCAGCATGACTATTCCGGTGATTTACATGCTGGAGCACATGTTAAACAGAATTCGGAGTCAGGTGGTGGCACAAGAGGAGGTGGAGGAAGTAGAGGAGGAGGAGTTGTATGCGGAAGGGCTAACATCTGCAAGGTCCAGACGGTCGGCAGCACCAAGGCGGCAGGCATGTGAGGGTGGGGGAGATGGTTTTACCAGGGCGCATGGTAGCAGCCAAACTAGTGAGGAAGGTGCAGGAGCCCAGGAAGAAGTGGAGGACGAACTGATGGAAGACTCGTCAGATGAGGGAGACCTTGATCACATTTCTGTTGTGCGAGGTTGGGGGGAGAGGACAGAGGAAGGAAGCATGATTTTTACCTCGCCACCAACACAACAGGGACTTGGTGCTCCTGGATGCGCAACACACATGAGTGCCTTCTTGCTGCACTACCTGCAACATGACCCTCGAATTGTGAGAATTAGAAATAATCCTGAATACTGGGTTGCCACACTGTTAGATCCCCGGTACAAAAGTAAATTTGCCGAAATTATTCCTGCCATAGAAAGGGATGCACGCATGCAGGAGTATCAGCAGAGACTGTTGCAGAATCTTACATGTGCTTTTCCACAAAACACCAGTGGTGCACGTAGTGAATCTCACAGTTCCAACTTGCCAACCGTGGGACCGTCAAGTGTTCAGCACTCAAACCGTAACAGAACCACAGTATCTGCTGGTAACATCAATTTTGCGTAAACATTTCACCACTGTTTTAGCCCATCCTTTGCAAGGCCACAGGAGACAAGAAGTCTGACACATAGTCAACGCCTAGAGACGATGGTACAGGAGTATCTCCAAGTAAACATTGAAGCCATGACTGTGTCACTGGACCCTTGCTCTTTTTGGGCTTCCAATCTGGATAAATGGCCGGAGCTAGCCACTTACGCCTTGGAGATCTTGTCATGCCCCGCAGCCAGCGTTCTGTCTGAACGTGTGTTCAGCGCTGCTGGTGGTGTGCTGACAGATAAACGCACGCGGCTCTCCACTGATAATGTAGACAGACTCACGTTCATAAAGATGAACAAATCATGGATCCGAAACGACTTTTCTACCCCTGTGTCATCCTGGGGAGAGTAAAAGCTTGATGATTGGTTAAAATCACCCTACCAACCGTTTTAAGCTTTCAAATTACTAATCATGTTTATCTGTATCTTGGCTGGAAAATAATTTGGGCTTTGTAGCAGTGTGCAGCACTGATTCTATTAGGCCATCTATAATAAGCTCCACCAGATTTAAAATTACTAATCATGTTTATCTGTATCTTGGCTGGAAAATAATTTGGGCTTTGTAGCAGTGTGCAGCACTGATCCTATTAGGCCATCTATACTAAGCTCCACCAGATTTAAAATTAATAATAATTTTTAGCTGCATCTAGCCCGGAAAATAATTTTGGGGCTCCGAGATGCGCAAGACACATAAGTGCCTTCTTGCTGCACTACCTGCAACATGACCCTCATATTGTCAGAATTCAAAGTAATCATGACTACTGGGTTGCCACACTCTTAGATCCCCCAAACTTTTCGATCAACCTTTTCATTTTAATAAAGACCAAAAAAATGGTCATTTTTGAAATTATAAGCATTAGCAGGTTATTAGAAACTGAAATCAAACAGTTTTCAACTCAAAACTTTATTCTAGGTGATGTTACATTTTCACATAGGACCCCTTGTTCGAAAGGAGCTTCTGAACTCTCTCGTCCATTAAATTTGTCAGGTTTTGGATGGTTTCTGCTTCAATTGTTTTGCATGGGGACAGAATACCCTCCCAGAGGTGTTGCTTAGATGTGAACTACCTCCCGTCATCATAGACACTCCTTTTGATGATGCTCCAGAGGTTCTGAATGGGGTAGAGGTCAGTGGAGCATGGGGGTCACACCATAAGTTTGTCCCCTTTTATGCCCATATCAGCCAGAGATGCAGATGTTTTATGTGCAGCATGAGATGGTGCATTATCATGCAAAAAAATGATTTTGCTGTGAAATACACGGTTCTTCTTCTTGAACCATGACAGGAAGTGCTGTTTGAGAAAATCCACATCCATTATGGAGTTCATCTTTAGCGCCTTCAGGGATCCTAAAGGGGCCGACAATCTCTCTCCCCATGATTCCAGCCCAAAACATTACTCCACCTCCTCCTTGTTGGCGCTGTAGCCGTGTTTGCGTGGGGTGTCCATCAACCAGCCATCCTCCACTACATCCATCTGGACCATCGAGCGCTGCACGGCACTCATCCGTGAACAAAACAGTTTTGAAATCAGTCTTCATGTAATGTTTAGCCCACTGGAGCCGTTTCTGCTTGTGTGAAGTGGATAGAGGAGGTCGACAGGATGGCGTATGCACAGCTGCAAACCTCTGAAGGACCCTGCATCTTGTTATTCGGGGGACGTTGGAGGCACCAGCAGCTTCAAAAACTTGTCTGCTGCTATGACAAGGCTTTTTTGCCGCTGCTCTTTTAACCTGACGTAATTGCCTGTAGGAAAGAGTCCTCAATTTGCCCTTATCAGCACGCACACGTGTGTACTGTGAATCAGCTACATACTTCTTGATTGCCAAGACACTTCATCCTGATCATCGCACAATGTTGATTGTAGTCATGCCTTGACCTAAACACTCCACAATTTGTTACTTCTCAGCAGCCGACACATCCTTTTTCTTTCCCATTTTGGCAGAAAATGTAGGCTGCTTAATAATGTGAGACAGCCTTCTTAAGTAGTCTTGCCTTTCATTGGACACACCTGCCAAGCTAATTAGCACAGGTGTCTGCAATTGCTTACAGTGATATAAAGAGCCCTGACACACATCACCATCAATGAGTTTAACTGACAAACAAACAAATTCTTCCCTTATCACTCCTAAACACTTTTTGCATAATAATTTGGAACACAGTGTACATGTGCTTTTCCACAAAACACCAGTGGTTCACGTAGTGAATCTTACAGTTCTAACTTGCCAACCGTGGTCTGTATGGAGTTGTTCAATAAAGGGCCCAAAATTAAGATAACATAGATGGGAGAGGTCTCTATGAATAGGAATTCCTAAGTATTTGATACCCTGTGAGGGCCAGGCAAAGGGAAAGTTGGACTGGATGGAATCCTATATGGATTTGGGGAGGGAGACATCGAGGGCCTCAGACTTCGCTGCATTGATTTTAAAATTTGACCATGTAACAAAGTGATCTATTTCAGCCATAACAGCATGGATGGATATATGTGATTGAGTGATATATACTAGGACATCATCAGCAAATAGAGAGCACTTGTACTCGGTGCCTCCCACCTCAATCCACCTAATATTGGGGTTATGGCGAATTGATGAGAGCAGGTGCTCCGTCACTAGGATGTATAAGAGAGGGGACAGAGGACATCCCTGCCTTGTCCCATTGGTGATTGTGAAAGGTGATGAAAATGTTCTGATGCACCCCCTGGGCCTTGGGACACCCGGAGCCGGACCCTTTTTGGTGGATGCTGGTGGTTGTAGTCATCGTGGCGGCGACCCTGTTCCGTGGCTCAGGGTGGTCAAACCAGTGGCGGAACTATTTATGTGGATTTGATGTTTAAATGTCCGACTACGCCACCCGTGGATTGCGGTCAGAGTGAACCGCCGCTGCAGGGCAGACCGCTGAGGCTGGTGTTGTGGGTGCAGCAGAGCATAGCATAACTCCCCACGGGAGGAGTATAGCCTCAGGGCAGTGTATGCGGAGGATGGAGGTGATGGTGCAGGGCAGCAGCAGTAACGACACGGAGTCAGTGATGCAGTCCAGGGCCTTTACTCACAGTTCTTATTATCCAGACCACGTCTGCAGGTAACGGCTGCCCACGTCGTACTGTGCTCACCAGGTGAGGGGCTCAGACAACTCCCAGATAACTTTGGAGCGCTTCTCAGGACCCCCTTTGTGTGTCCTTTGTCTGGCCTTTCTTACCAACCCTTCTGCCCGGCTGCCTCGGACCTCCTCTTGGTAAACTTGGCGCCAGTTTCCCTGACCCTATGTGGTGCCTTCCTAGCGGGTGTAGCGAGGGGCTGCGCCACATAAAATGTCAGAGCCTCCGGTTTCTAGCTGAGGGTCGCTTCCTGCCTTCACTAATTTCGGGGACCGGTCTCCCCCTTTGGCCTGACCCCTCCACGCAGGTGGATTCGGGCGTGCGGTGGCGACTCGCCCGTCAGCACCCCTGGGATCCCTTCATTCCTCGTTCCTGGAGCCTTCTCCGCTCCTCTTCCTTCCTTCTCCCTCTTCCAGGCCTGGGCCTCTGTTACTAGGCCCGCCTCCGGAGCAGAGCTCATGCAGAGCCCCTGCTCCCTGCCACTTCTGCTCAGACTTCTCTGCACTGAACTAAGATGGTGCCCACCTTTTATACTCCCTTCTCAATGCACCCAGGAACTGCTTCCTCCCTGCTCCTGCACTACAGGGTTCCCCTTCCTCATTGTTCCCTCCCCCCACTCCAGCCAGGGACAGGGACTGTCGTGCCCATCTCAGAGGCATATTGGTCGCCCTGCCCCACGGCAAGGTGGTGTAATGCATGCAGGTGTCGGGTCCTGATCCACACTCCATCCTTACCTGAGAGTGAGATATCACACCTCTGGGTGAGGTGCAATACCTCTGTAGCAACCGAGCCCTCAGGGTGCTACAGTTCCATTTATCTTCAGCCTAGGTGACGTATTGTGATAAAGGGCCGTGATTTTGGCTATAAAAGGGTCCCCTAGACCCCTACCCCAAGCTTTTTAAGAGAATCATATATGGCGTGCCAGGAGACTCTATGGAATGCTTTCTCAGCATCCAACGAGAGTATCTAATTACAAATTTTTAACTGCATCTAGCCCAGGAAATACTTCGTGCCTAGTAGCAGTGTCTGCTAGTCAGCGGAATATCCCGGCTCTTAAGCAAGCTACACCACCTGTAGTTTGGACACTTAATTTTTTCAAAGGAAATGCTTCGGGACCACGGGATACTCAGTGAAGAGCATCAGGAGGCACCCCAAGGCATAGGGGCTGGGACTGGCAGTAGGATGCCTTGCGGTGGACAGCCGAGCTCGATCCTTATAAAAGCTTTTTAACTGCAGCAGCTTTAGTGGACGCTACTGGAGCTGGAATTACGCGGCTGCTGGCATGAGACTTGCCCTCCAATAGATCCTTGTAAATGGATTTAAAGTGTATTCATTCAAATTAGAGAGACAATTTAAATTAAAAAGCTTAGAGCTGCCTCCACCACAGGGGGGCTCGCTCGACCCACCAGCGGACAGGCACCAGTATTGGGAGAGGGGGGCTGGCCGTCAGGGTTCACCGCGGCTCTGGCACAAACCCGGCGACACGGAGGTGGCACGGGCAGGAGCGGACTGAACGTGTCGGCTTCTCACTTTTTGGATTTTAGAAGGGCATGACATGCCTATATTTGTGTCTCCCCCTCCTTTTACTCCTCCACCTCTTTTCTTTTCGCATGACTATATGTACTTGTCACTTTTCCATGTGTTAGTTGTGTCTTCTGAGCAGTTTGTCAGCTTTTGGACACCTTTGAAGGTGTTTTCTATGTGTTTCTATGTGTTTTTGTTTGCCTGCCATTGGTTTTAACGGTGTTCGAAGGTGTTCGACGAACAGTTCGACGAACAGTTCGGCGAACACACGGGTGTTCGACGAACCGAACCGAACTCGAACACTACGGGGGTGGCTCAACACTATTCAAGAGGTAGTAACCGGAAATGGTCTTCACTTCACATGTGTGCCCTGTCAGGTTAAATAAGTGGGATTTCTTGCCTTATAAATGGG
This sequence comes from Phyllobates terribilis, assembly GCF_046119375.1. Lineage (NCBI taxonomy): Eukaryota > Metazoa > Chordata > Amphibia > Anura > Dendrobatidae > Phyllobates > Phyllobates terribilis. Next base: position 1,184,567,571 of record NW_027362761.1, on the reverse strand, counting down.
GCTGGGACCATCAGTTGTGTTGTGCAGAAGTCTGGTGGATGCACAGCTGATAGTCCTACTGAATAGACTGTTAGAATTTGTATTATGGCAAGAAAAAAGCAGCTAAGTAAAGAAAAACGAGTGGCCATCATTACTTTAAGAAATGAAGGTCAGTCAGTCTGAAAAATAGGGCAAGCATTGAAAGTATCCCCAAGTGCAGTTCCAAAAACCATCAAGTGCTACAAAGAAACTGGCTCACATGAGGACCGCCCCAGGAGAGGAAGACCAAGAGTCACCTCTGCTTCTGAGGATAAGTTTATCCGAGTCACCAGCCTCAGAAATCGCAGGTTAACAGCAGCTCTGATTAGAGACCAAGTCAACGCCACACAGAGTTCTAGCAGCAGACACATCTCTACAACAACTGTTAAGAGGAGACTTTGTGCAGCAGGCCTTCATGGTAAAATAGCTGCTAGGAAACCACTGCTAAGGACAGGCAACAAGCAGAAGAGACTTGTTTGGGCTAAAGAACACAAGGAATGGACATTAGACCAGTGGAAATCTGTGCTTTGGTCTGATGAGTCCAAATTTGAGATCTTTGGTTCCAACCACCGTGTCTTTGTGCGATGCAGAAAAGGTGAACGGATGGACTCTACATGCCTGGTTCCCACCGTGAAGCATGGAGGAGGAGGTGTGATGGTGTGGGGGTGCTTTGCTGGTGACACTGTTGGGGATTTATTCAAAATTGAAGGCATACTGAACCAGCATGGTTACCACAGCATCTTGCAGCGTATGCTATTCCATCCAGTTTGCGTTTAGTTGGACCATAATTTATTTTTCAACAAGACAATGACCTCAAACACACCTCCAGGCTGTGTAAGGGCTATTTGACCAAGAAGGAGAGTGATGGGGGCTAGCCAGATGACCTGGCCTCCACAGTCACCAGACTTGAACCCAATCGAGATGGTTTGGGGTGAGCTGGACCGCAGAGTGAAGGGAAAAGGGCCAACAAGTGCTAAGCATCTCTGGGAACTCCTTCAAGATTGTTGGAAGACCATTTCCGGTGACTTCCTCTTGAATCTCATCAAGAGAATGCCAAGAGTGTGCAAACCAGTCATCAAAGCAAAAGGTGGCTACTTTGAAGAATCTAGAATATAAGACATATTTTCAGTTGTTTCACACTTTTTTGTTAAGTATATAATTCCACATGTGTTAATTCATAGTTTTGATGCCTTCAGTGTGAATGTACAATTTTCATAGTCATGAAAATACAGAAAAAACTTTTAATGAGAAGGTGTGTTCAAACTTTTGGTCTGTACAGTATAAAACGCTCTGTCAGGGGTGTGCATGGGCATCTGAAAATGTTAAGGTATTGTAGGAACCCTATTTACATGATGTTAAAGTTGATGGGCATGGTTTATAAGGCAAACTGATGCCGGGATTTGTGCTCTGTCCGGTCAGGAGCAGCAGGAGCATAGCTGTGTGTAACAGCCAACTCCTGAGCTCATGCCATCCATCATGACTGTACAACCAATTGAAATAAATCAATAGCAATCCAGATATATAGTTACACCCATTAACAGGAATGGGTTAACAAAGGAGCTGTCACTTTTTTTGTCTAAACGCTACTGTTTTCCTGAATTTAGCATGGCCTCTTCTTCTTCTCAGTTCCAAGTCTATGTCGAAAACATGAAACTGTTTTTTTTGTTTATTTTTCTTTATGTATACTCTGTTGATTTTATAATATTTTTTAACATCTAAAGTCTGTGCGGAGTTCTGATCTTTTCCAGTTACATCCTAGAAGCCTGAGGCTGCACTACTGAAGGAATCTGATGATAACAGGTCCTTTTCTAATTTCTGTCAGTATCAGGGTAGTCATAAACTTTGGTATCCACAAATATGAACAAACGACCAATATAATAATCCAACACACATACATTAACATTATGAGCTATATGTAAAGGGACAGAATGTACAGTAATTTTTTAAATACCTATACGAAAAAGTACAAGGCTCAACATATAAAGAAGCACCATATATTTATTTATTTTTATTACTCACTAATTTAAAAACAATAAAGTAGACATAGAAAGTCAAACATTAAAAATATTAAAGATAGGTTGGCAGTAATATAATTCACCAAAATCAGATATAGGGTAAATCAATCGAGAGCATGTTAGATATAGTGTATATATAGATAGTACCAGCATTGACAATGGATACTCAGTTAAGAACATGAGCCCAAAATAGTCAATGCTACACCAACGATATTAATATACAGAGAGGAAAATTACAATTAAGAGATAATGACACCCATGATGAAGCTTGAGGCGAAACGCGCGTCGAGTGTGTTTTTCTTTAATGCCATTATAATCACTTGTCATTAAGTCTTAATTTTCATTTTCCTCTATGTCTATTTATATTGTTGGTATAGCATTGACTATTTTGGGCTCATAATTTTTCTATAAATATCCATCTTCAATCTTGTGACTCTCTATATACAGTATATACACTCTAAATCTAAAGTATTTTTTTATTGATTTACTCATTCTCTGATTTTGGTGTATGATGCTACTGCCTACCTATCATTAGTATTTTTAATAATTGACTTTGTATGTCTATTTTATTGTTTTTAATTAATCTGTAATACAAATACATTTATGTTTCTTGATATGTTGCACAATTTTCATATTTATCAATATATAAACAGGATAGAATATAGGTAATGATGAATATGGCGATTATGCACTGGCTGGTAGAGTGGGAACCCAATCAATTTCAAGTAATGTAATTAAAAGTAATTTTATTGTAATTCTTAAAACAAATATATATATACTAGATGATGGCCCGATTCTAATGCATCGGATAATCTAGAATATGCATGCGGCTGACCGGGCGCCACTAAGCAGCGAAGTAGTGTTTAAATGGGTTGTGCACTACTTTTAATTAACTTCACAATGTATCCCCTCGGTGCCCCTAATGAATTTTTTCATTACGTCATGTTGTCAATCCTGCTTGTGACAACATCGCTGACGACGCACAGCCAGCACGTAATTCTCCCGCCTGCAGCCGTATGTTGCTTCAGTTTACAACACAACTATTTGCGGATGCAGCCAGGGGTCTGCTGTTCCGCGCACCACAGTGAATGACGGGCTGTGGGCGGGGTTATCCCCCATCGTGTCACATCCAGCATCCACAGCGCGGTCTGTCAATGTGGTTTGTATGGCTGCCTCATTCCTCTAATCCTGGTTTGTATGGCTGACTTATTTTGGATTGTATGCCTTCCTCATCTTAGCTTGTATGGCCCCCTTATCCTGGTTTTGTATGACCTACTCATTTCCCCATCTCTACAGCACAGTTCAAAAACTAAGCCCTAATACTCCCCTTGTTTCCTTTCTCTGCTCTAGCGCTGTCTGTCCTGTTTTCAGCAGCTCCTCGCAGGATGTGAGGCACAGCACGCGCTCTCAGATACTGCTGTGATTAGCTGCTGTCTGTAGATTCGCTGCTTTCCACGCCGGGACTAAGTGCGTGGAGAGGCACAAATCTGCATTCACTTTAGTAGCACATGCTGCAGATGCCGCTATGAAGATTTAACAATAATATAATGAATACACAGAATAATACTTTATTAACTATTATTGGTTATAGAACTTAATACAACGGAACAAAATTATTAAACAGATGATCAAAATATATAAACCATTCCATGAATATGTAACAATATTTTACAATAAATCATCGGACAAAAGAAGTACGACCCTAGAATTTATTAACAATATCAACCTAAAATATTTTTGTACACGACATTTTTGGTGAATACTTTTGGACTATCTGGAAGCAACTTTCCTTGTAAATGGGTATCCAAAACTTGCACCTTGACATTGGATCTCATTTTAACTCTTGAAAATGCAACATAGAGTTGTCCATGTCCAAAAACGGGCTCCGGTAAATATATGCCAACACGTTGTAGAGTTTGACCTTGTGACTTGTTTATTGTCATGGCAAATGCTGGTTTTACTGGAAACTGTCGACGTCGAAGCCTAAATGGAAGACCGGTGTCTGAAGGACATAAATCAATGCGTGGAATGAACACTTCCTCTCCTTTTGCAGATCCAGTGATCACTGTTGCTTGAATTATGTGGGAATGGAGTCCAGTAACAATAAGGCGAGTTCCATTACATAGACCATTTCTTGTATTTAGATTCCGAAGCAACATTACGATTGCTCCAACTTTAAGTTGTAGTCTGTGGAATGGCATTCCTGATGGCGTAACACTATTTAAAAATTCAACTGGATAATGCTCTCGTTCATCTTCATTGTCAACATCCACCGAATCATCACTTTTGAATAATTTATACTCTCCAGGCATTCTATCCATCACACGGGAATTTAGCAGAGCTACGTCATCGTTCTTGGGACAGAGAATTGCATAGGAAGAGGCCCTCTCAACACTGCTTTGGTCGTTTACATCTATTTCAAAGCGTTGTCCAAAAACATCACTTATGATGCAGTCAGTGCACACCATGTCTTCTGGTATTTCAATAATGTCTTCTCCAAGGTTATATTCATTGCTCAGTTCACCATTACCAAGTTTAAGAAGCCAGTTGCTGTACTCTGGGTCAGAAAATCGCATGTTGTTAATTAGTTGTAGTTTATTAAACTCTTTCCAAAGGTCTGACATTTTTAAGGTTGACTCGATAATATTTGTTCTTGTTCCATTCGGTACAACTGGAAGGCATTGCCTAAAATCTCCGCCAAGGACAAAAACTTTACCTCCAAAAGGAATTTCATTTTTTTCAGCAATATTTGTAGTCATAACTTCACGCAGAAGTATGTCAATTAAGCTCAAAGCATATTTGGGCGCCATGGTGCACTCATCAAGTATCAAAAGATTTGCACTGTTCAACTGTTTTCCTGCAAATGTGTCTTGTTTGATTCTGGAAACGGAGATTTCATTGACCGGAACTGGTATCCCAAAGAGTGAATGCATAGTGCGACCTCCTCGTAAAAGGTTTGCTGCAATACCTGTTGTAGCCGATGGCAATACGACTTTTCCTAACCCTCTAACGTGATGCATTAAAACTTCATATAGGTATGTTTTACCGCTGCCTCCAGGACCGTCAATAAAGAAACATTTTGGCGTTGGATCGGCTTGGTTTTCTACAGCGCTCACAATAGTGTCATATGCAATCCGTTGTTCTTGATTTAAGAAGTTTTCCTTCTCTGTTGCCAACAATAATTCATAAGCTTTGTCATACTCTTGAATTTGTGCAACTTGACTTGCAGGCTGTGGCAAATTAAAGTCTGAAAACGTTTTTCCATGCAGTAGTAGGATATTTTGGACATCTTGCATGGCATAAGATTCGCAATTGTGACAATTTCCACTTTTGTTGTGAAGACGTAAGCAGTAATCTTCAATTATATGTCCTTTGAAATTTGTCCAAAGTTGAGCCGGATTTGTAGGCGGTCCAAAGCCACAAATGTAGGCAAACAATTCACGAAGTTTCTAAGGCATATGTAGAGTAACTGCGTCTTCTAAAGTAAGTGTCCACATAGTATCATCCAATAGAAGTCCTAAAGCCAAAGCTGCAGCTTTAAATGTATCATGCAATACTCCATTAACTGTTTTCAAATCTTCGTAACTTCTAGCTCCTTTGACATGCAGTAGTAACAGCCGAAGGCAATATCTTTCTTGATCTTTGACACTAACAGTATACATGCGTCCAATTATTCTGCTAAGTCCTCGTTGTCTTGGCTTCCAAGTTTTATTCCAAACGTAATGCTCGGGAATCTCTCGATACAAATACTGCCTTGCGTTTTCGTCACGTTGGTTCAGCAAAAACCATTCCATTAATGTTGACGTTGTGCTTAAATTTTTGGAGACATCTTCGACTTGAGCATTTTCAAAGAAATAAAGCTGCTGTTGATTTGGTAAATGAATAGCTAAGCATATAATGGCATGAGACTGTGAATGCATTGGAAATGCAAATATTCTCCAAGCAGGTTCTGGAGCACTGACATATCTTGAGTCAACAAACCGTGATGATTCATCGTGATTGACTGTTTTTTGTTGGATTTCGACGTTAGCTTTGTCATGCCCCTTGTAGATGTACTTGAAAAGATATTTAACACTTTTTATTGAAGCGCAGATTTAAACGTTGATGTGACAGTTGTAGCGTTTTAATAAGTACGGGTTGTATGGAACTATCCATGAGTTATTTATAATATTTTTGTTGTGTACAATGTTATCAATCAGTTGTCTCCGGTAGGATGGGTAGCCGTCCAAATCTTTAACAGTGTGCTGTTTCAACTGCTTTGGAAACCCTTTTGTACACTTTCCGTTTTCCATGCATGGACTTTTTGGATTTGCTACACCGCATGGGCCATGAACCATATTGCAGATTACAATATTATACAGTTCAGGATACTTTTCTTGGTTAGGAATTTCAGCCCACACTATGTTGTCAATTTCATCCTCCGTGCGAAACTTGGAATCCGCGTCTAAAATAATTAGTACATGCGCATGTGGGAGACCTCGTTTCTGAAACTCTATGACGTGTAGCATTGCTACGACTGTTCCAAAAAGGCCTTTTTTGATGTCTTCAAAAAGGCTGCTGAGTTTTAGTCGAAATACGCGTGCAACTAAGTCCGGCCTGTGTTCAACTTGCTGCCAGGGATGTAGATTTTCTGTAATTTCTGGCCATTTAGGATTACAGGTCATTGTTAAAAAAATGTCAGGTCTTCCATACTTTGTTACTATTGCCATTGCATCTTGATAACGCTGTTGCATGTTGCTGGGGCTACCTTCAAAGGACGACGGGAGAATTACTGTTTTTCCAATTGGAATTCCTTTTTAAATGGATTGTTTTTGCAAATGTTATTGAAGAACGCAGTAGTCTTCAACTTTAAGTTGTTTTTGATTTCTTCGTATGAAATTGAGCCGATTTGCTTCAATTTTAACGTATGCGTCTACTAAGTACTGTTGTGTCAGTTTCCCACCGTTTAAAATAGGATTGAAGTATTTTCGCACAGACAGAAGAAAACTGTAGTACTGTAGTTGTGTAATTCTTCTTGAAGTTCCTTGCTGGTGTAGGTTTTCATGCCACCCTTGATCACCGCTTGGAAAGAATAGCGGATACAGAAGAGCATCAAGGTTGCGGTGCAAAATGCTAATCCGTTGTGTTTTAGGAACGAAAGGGTTGTTTTTATCTGGCTTAAGATGGACTAATATATCTCTTTGAAAAGGAGGCTCTCCATCATCGTTTTGAAAAACAACTGCGACCTCAGTTACACGTGGTTTGTTGTAACATCGGGGATCTTGTTGACGTTCTTGTTTAATGGCCATGATAATAGAAGGCATTTCCGTCCCATTTTGTATAGCTCTCTGTTCCTCCTCAGTTTCAACGTCTTTTAGCATGCGATATGCGGCAGCAAATGGGCTGATTGTTTGTAAATGTACGGCAATTAGGTTCATCAGTTCTGCATTACACTTTTCATTTTCTTTTCGGTTCATCCTTTGTTCTGTAGCCTCATTTGGATCAAAGATGTATAATTGTGCAAATGTTGGTGGTTGTCCTAGTTCTGGATGAAGTGTTCCAGTACGGTGGTAGATCTGGCCATGAATTTTAAAACAATGCGGTCCGAATCCAGGGGGCGGTGCAATGTTGGCACCAAATGAAGCAAACACATGAGAACTGTTGATACTTCTGATATTTTCCATAAAATTTCTACTGTGTTCATGCGTTCCTTTCATCAACTGCTCAAACAGATCTGAGTAGTGACATCTTGGTAGCATCACTTTTCCTTTTTGACAGCATTGAGTAAACTGATTGTCAGATGGTTTTTCCTCGATAAAATTCATAGATTCGCATTTTGAACAAACTACATTCATCTTCCCACAGTAGTGTTGAATATTGATAGTTTCATTGTCTGTTACGTAACGTGCAAGTTGTTGAATGTTCTGCTGGGTTTGCCTTAGTTGGTAGAGCATTCCTTTTTGATAAATTTGTCGATCGTGTTGTTCTCGGTTTGTCCTGGATTCTGGAGATTCATTCAGATGACATTGTCTATGGGATTCTGCATCGTGTTCGTGTTTAGCTGCAGTGTGTTGCGGTGTTTCCCGTTCCCAACGTTGTCTGTGAGATTCCGCATCCTGTGCTTGTCTGGCGGCAGTGTCTTGTGGTGTCTCCTGTTTCCGATGTTGTCTGTGAGATTCCGCATCCTGGGCTTGTCTGGCGACAGTGTATTGTGGTGTCTCTTGTTCCCGGCATTTTTGTTGAGATTCCGCATCCTGTGCTTGTCTGGCGGCAGTGTGTGGTGTTGTCTCCTGCTTCCGAAATTTTCTGTGAGCTTCCGCATCCTGGGCTTGTCTGCTGGCAGAGTGTTGTGGTGTCTCCTGTTCCCAGCGTTTTGGTGAGATTCCGCATCCTGGGCTTGTCTGGCGGCAGTGTGTTGCGGTGTGCCCTGCGCCCGTTGTTTCTTGCGATATTCTGCATCCTTGGCTTGTCTGATGGCAGTGTGTTGCGGTGTATCCTGTTCCCGGCATTTTTGTTGAGATTCTGCATCGTGGGCTTGTCTGGCGGAAGTGTGTTGCGGTGTCTCCAGTTTCTGGCGTTTTTGGCGAGATTCCGCATCCTGGGATTGTCTGGCGGCAGTGTGTTGCGGTGTCTCCTGTTCCCGGCGTTTTTGGTGAGCTTCCGCATCCTGGGCTTGTCTGGCGGCACTGTGTTTCGGTGTCTCCTGTTCCCGGCGTTTTTTTTGAGCTTCCGCATCCTGGGCTTGTCTGGCGGCAGTGTGTTGTGGTGTCTCCTGTTCCCGGCGTTTTTGGTGAGCTTCCGCATCCTGGGCTTGTCTGGCGGCACTGTGTTTCGGTGTCTCCTGTTCCCGGTGTTTTTTTTGAGCTTCCGCATCCTGGGCTTGTCTGGCGGCACTGTGTTTCGGTGTCTCCTGTTCCCGGTGTTTTTTTTGAGCTTCCGCATCCTGGGCTTTTCTTGCGGCAGTGTATTGCGGTATCTCCTGTTCCCGGCGATTTTGTTAAGATTCGGCATCCTGGGCTTGTCTGGCGGCAGTGTGTTGCAGTGTCTCCTGTTCCCGGCGTTTTTTGTGAGATTCCGCATCCTGGGCTTGTCTGGCGGCAGTGTGTGGCGGTATCTCCTGTTCCCGACGTTTTTTGTGAGCTTCCGCATCCTGGGCTTGTCTGGCGGCAGTATGTTGTGGTGTCTGTTGCTCTCGACGTTGTCGTTTTCTTGCTGCTTCTGCTTCTTTTCTGTCTTCCTCCGTGGCGTATTTTCGCTTACTACCCATTATAAAACAGGAAGCGAAAAGAAGTATCTCTTCAGCGTGCTGTCACTGGCAGAACGTGTTCAGTAAACCTGACAGAAGTCCCTCGCACAGTGTGACTGAAGTCCCTCGCACAGTGTGACAGAAGTCCCTCGCACAGTGTGACTGAAGTCCCTCGCACAGTGTGACAGAAGTCCCTCGCACAGTGTGACTGAAGTCCCTCGCACAGTGTGACAGAGAAAACCTGCTCAGTACGTTATGAGCATTTTGTGAGTCACATGACCACATGGGCGGAGTTAGCCGTGCTATCTCCCGTACGTGGCGTAGGTATATGAAATGTTGCGGTAATTGGCCGGAGAGCGTGTTTAAATTTGGCGCGAAAATCTGTGATTTGTCGCGGGCGGCGTCCGCGACCAATCGAAGAAGCAGGTTTTAAATGTTGCGCGCCGTGTAACTAAGCAGCGGACAGTGTGTTTGAATTCAGCGTTCAAATCTCTGATTGGTCGCGTCGGGAGGGCTCGACCAATCAGCGTATCGTATTGGTGAGGACCGGGGAGCGGCTGCCTGTGCGGCTACTTCCGCTCCGAGAAGACGGGACATGAGCTGGCGCTCACAGCAGAAGTATCCGGACCCGCAGCTCCGCTCCCCGGTCCTCCCTACACACGCTAGCCGCATGGATGTCTGCGGCGCTGCCTGTGTGGATACTTCCGCTCCGAGAAGCCGGGACATGAGCGGGCACTCGCAGCAGAAGTATCCGGACCCGCAACGCCGCACCCCGGTCATCCCTTCACATCCTAGCCGCTGATGTCCCCACAGCATCAGCATGGTGTTACAAAGATCCGGACATTTGTGTTAAAAATCGCTAATTGGTCGCAGGCGCTGCCCGCGACCAATCACCGATTTGGGCGCCAAATTTAAATATCGGCGGCGACCAATCACGGATATTTGCTCCACATTTAAAAACCGCTGTGCAGATTAGTCGCCGACGCTGGGCGCCACCAATCACCGATTTTGGCGCCACATTTAAATAGCGTCCGCGACCAATCAGTACAGCGGTGTTGAAATGTGGAGCCAAGATCGGTGATTGGTCGCGGCCGATATTTAAATTTGGCGCCCAAATCGGTGATTTTTAACACAAATGTCCGGACCTTGTAAAACCATGCGGATACTATGGGGACATCAGCGGCTAGGGTGTGAAGGGAGGACCGGGGAGCGGCGTTGCGTGTCGGGATACTTCTGCTGCGAGCGGCCGATCATGTCCCTGGTTCTCGCAGCAGAAGTATCCGCACAGGCAGAGCCGCTCCCCGGTCCTCCCTCGACACCCTAGCCGCTGATGTCCCCACAGTATCTGCATGGTGTTACAAAGGTCCGGACATTGTGTTAAAAATCGCTGATTGGTCGCTGGCGCTGCCCGTGACCAATCACCGATTTGGGCGCCAAATTTAAATATCGGCCGCGACCAATCACCGATCTTGGCTCCAGATTTAAACACCGCTGTGCTGATTGGTCGCGGCCGATATTTAAATTTGGCGCCCAAATCGGTGATTGGTCGCGGGCAGCGCCTGCGACCAATCAGCGATTTTTAACACAAATGTCCGGATCTTTGTAACACCATGCGGATACTGTGGGGACATCAGCGGCCAGGGTGTGAAGGGAGGACAGGGGAGCGGCGCTGCGGGTCAGGATACTTCTGCTGCGAGCAGTCGCTCATCTCCCGGCTTCTCTGAGTGGAAGTATCCGCACAGGCAGCGGCGCTCCCCGGTCCTCACTAATACGATTCCGCTCCCCGCTCCTCACCAATATGATTCGCTGATTGGTCGCGTGCGGAGAGCGCGACCAATCAGTGATCTTGGCGCTAAAGTTAAACACCGCTCTGCTGATTGGTCGCGGCCGCTGCACGCGACCAATCACCGATTTTGGCGCCAGATTTAAATAGCGTCCGCGACCAATCAGTACAGCGGTGTTGAGATGTGGAGCCAAGATCGGTGATTGGTCGCGGCTGATATTTAAATTTGGCGCCCAAATCGGTGATTGGTGGCGGGCAGCACCAGCGACCAATCAGCGATTTTTAACTCAAATGTCCGGATCTTTGTAACACCATGCGGATACTGGGGGACATCAGCGGCCAGGGTGTGAAGGGAGGATCGAGGAGCGGCACTGCGGGTCGGGATACTTCTGCTGCGAGCAGTCGCTCATCTCCCGGCTTCTCTGAGTGGAAGTATCCACACAGGCAGCGGCGCTCCCCGGTCCTCACTAATACGATTCTGCTCCCCGCTCCTCACCAATATGATTCGCTGATTGGTCGCGTGCGGAGAGCGCGACCAATCAGTAATCTAGGCGCTAAAGTTAAACACCGCTCTGCTGATTGGTCGCGGCCGCTGCCCGCGACCAATCACGATTTTGGCGCCACATTTAAATAGCGTCCGCAACCAATCAGTACAGCGGTGTTGAAATGTGGAGCCAAGATCGGTGATTGGTCGCGGTTGATATTTAAATTTGGCGCCCAAATCGGTGATTGGTCGCGGGCAGCGCCCGCGACCAATTACCAATTTTTAACACAAATGTCCGGACCTTGTAACACCATGCGGATAATATGGGGACATCAGCGGCTAAGGAGTGAAGTCTGGGGAGCGGCGTTGCGTGTCGGGATACTTCTGCTGCGAGCGGCCGCTCATGTCCCTGGTTCTCGCAGCAGAAGTATCCGCACATACAGCGCCGCTCCCAGGTCCTCCCTTCACACCATAGCGGCTGATGTCCCCACAGTATCCGCATGGTGTTACAAAGGTCCGGACATTTGTGTTAAAAATCGCTGATTGGTCGCTGGCGCTCCCTGCGACCAATCAATGATTTGGGCGCCAAATTTAAATATCGGCCATGGTGTGAAGGGAAGACCGGGGAGCGGCGCAGCGGGTCGGGATACTTCTGCTACGAGCAGTCGCTCATCTCTCGGCTTCTCTGAGTGGAAGTATCCGCACAGGCAGCGGTGTTCCCCGCTCCTCACCAATACGATTCGCTGATTGGTCGCGCTCTCCACCCGCGACCAATCAGTGATCTTGGCGCTAAAGTTAAACACCGCTGTGCTGATTTGTTGCCGACGCTGTGCGCGACCAATCACCGGTTTGGGCGGCACATTTAAATAGCGTCCGCGACCAATCAGTACAGCGGTGTTTAAATGTGGAGCCAAGATCGGTGATTGGTCGCGACCAATCAGCGATTTTTAACACAAATGTCCGGACCTTTGTAACACCATGCAGATATTGTGGGGACATCAGCGGCTAGGGTGTGAAGGGAGGACCGGGGAGCGGCGCTGCGGGTCAGGATACTGCAGCTGCGAGCGCCCGGTCATGTCCCGGGTTCTCGCAGCGGAAGTATCCGCACAGGCAGCGCCGCTGACATCCATGCGGCTAGGGCGTGAAGGGAGGACCGGGGAGCGGCGCTCACATCCATGCGGCTAGGGTGTGAATGGAAGACCGGGGAGCGGCGCTGCGGGTCCAATGTGCCGCACAAATCGTTGATTGGTCGCGTACTTGGCCCGCGACCAATCACTGATCTTGCGGCCAAAGTTAACCACTACTGTGCTGATTGGTCGCGGACGCTGCCCGCGACCAATCACCGATTTGGCGCCAAATTTAAATATCAGCCGCGACCAATCACCGATCTTGGCTGCACATTTAAACACCGCTGTGCTGATTGTTCGCGGCCGATATTTAAATGTGGCGCCCAAATCCATGATTGATCGCGGTCAGCGTCGGCGACCAATCTGCACAGCGGTGTTTAAGTTTTGCGCTAAGATCAGTGATTGGTCGGGTCCGAAGACCGCTACCAATCATCGAATCATCTTGGTGAGGACCGGGGAGCAGCGCTGCCTGTGCGGGTACTTACGCTGCGAGAACCCGGGACATAGCGGGCGCTCGCAGCAGAAGTATCCCGACCCGCAGCGCCGCTCCCCGGTCCTCTCTTCCGCATGGAGGTCAGCGGCGCCGGCGGTCCTTCCGCTGATACCGGCCGGGAGATGAGCGCCTCGCGCTGCTCATCTCCCGGCTGCATCTCCGTCCCGCAGATGGGTCAGGCGGTCGGGTTCCTTCTGCTGTTGCCGGCCGGGAGATGAGCGCCTCGCGGCGCTCATCTCCCGGCTGCATCCCCGCTCAGCTCCGTCCCGCAGATGAGCCGCTAACGGCCGCCATCTTTTTTCAGAAATCCCGCGCCGCTAATTGGCCGCTGCCAGACCAATGAGCGACGCGGGATTTCCTGGACAGACAAACAGACAGACAGACGGGATAAGACAATTATATATATAGATATATATTTATATATATATATATATATATATAGTATATATATAAATATATACACATATATATATATATATATATATATAACACAAAAATATAATAAAATATAATAAAAATATTCCAGTAGGTAGAAGTAGTGATAATGTAAATAGTAATAACAATAGTAATAAAAAAATTATAATAAAACAAATATAACAAAAATAATTATTCATAACTAGTGTTGATTGAGCACCAAAATGCTCGGATGCTCGAAGCTCGGGCCGAGCTCAACGTGATACTCGGGTGCTCGACCCGAGCAACGAGCCCAATCTTAGTCTATGGGAGACCCGAGCATTTTTGCAGCGGCACCCCCGGCAGTCTGTGGAAAGCCTAAAAAGTGCCCATAACGATAGTGACAGTGCTCAAATGACATGGGGACAGCATGGGGATTGCTCCAGGAAGCATTTCTGACCCCCAGGCCACTGCTGTCAACAACGTGGTCAGAGGTATTAAGCCACTTTTAAGGGCTCACAATAAAACGTTCAAAAACGAAACTGAAACTGTTTTCCTGTGAAATATGTTAAGGAACATCCTCTTCAGGGTAAAGACTTGTGTATAAGGTAAAATAAATAACCAAAAACAAAAATACCCCTCCACAACTTGGGCTATGTTCACAAGTAGCATTTTTTATGCGTTTTTGCACTTTTGTATTGCATTCAACCGTGACAAATGCATTCACCGGGAAATGTCATTTTAACATTTTACAACCTTATCTGGCCATGTACTGTGTGACACATGCATACAGTGCTGAAAAGACATGGGGACGGTGCCCATCAGAAGTGATCCTTGCCGCATCAGAAGATGCAGACTTGCAACTATTCCCGTGCAAGTCCTTGTCTATCTGGGATGGATATTAGTCCTCAGAAGGACTGTTTGTTTGATTTTGCAGGCTTTAGAGACCCTACACTACCTATTTCGCAGTATAAATCTCTCCCTAGCACAGCAGCACTCTCCTTACACTGTCTGATCCGGAGCGACTGTGTCCAAGATGGCGGCGCCCGGTTTTGAATAATCGAGGTGATGCTGTGCAGCCAGCCAATCATTGTAATGCCCACAACCAACATGGCTGTGGCATTACAGTGACTGGCTGGCAATCCCTGAATGTTCATTGGCTTTGTAAAGAGCCCCAAACATGCAGGGCGGAGACTCGAGCTCCCGCCCGAGTAATCGGAAAATGCTTGGTGCTCGCCGAACATCCCGAGTAGTGAGATGCTCTGGCGAGTACCGATCAGTGTCGAGCATGCTCACTCAACACTAATAGAAACATGTCAGTCACATATATAATGAGTACAGTGACAGTGTTGGTTACTGCACTTGTCATTAAGTATTAAAATCAAGGATTTATTAAAAAAAAAATTGACGTTTGGTTCCCTGTAATTTTAGTCTCTAGCGGAGGTCAAGCAGATGGCTGGGGAAAATATTTGAAGCCTGGGAAGGGGGTAATACCCACAGAGCTTCACAGGCTACTAATATCAGCCCCCAGCTGAATACCTAGCCTCTACCATCTATTAAAATGGGGGACCCCCCAAAAGAATGACGTGGGGTCCTCCTATTTTAATAGCTAGCAAAGGCTAGGCAGACAGCTGGGGGCTGATATTAATAGCCCAGGAAGGGTGCCATGAATTGAGATGAGCGTGTTGTTCTACTCGAACTGTTCGCCAATCTCAAATTCGAGCTGTTTTGGGCGGTGTTCGAGCCGTTCGGCGAACACGAACGATTTGAGAAAAATTCGGCTGTTCGAGGTTATGTTCGATAACTGTTCGTGCACCAAAATCATAACTGAATTTTTCCTCAGTAATGATGAAAATTAATGTTAATACGCAGTTTGAGTGTACAGCGGGGTGGGGGGAGGGGCAGGGGATGGATCTCTGCAGGAATAATGAAGATCTCCATTTTTTTTTCTCTTTCCCGCATTTGCAGTGGGGAGGTGCAGTCTGTCAGCCTATCAGCAGCGCACACACGGAGCGAACTGCTGTTTTTCACACAAGCAAGGGCATGTGTCATTGGCAGTGTATGTCACATGTCCTTGCCCTATAAGACCAAGCCATTTTCCCCGTCGCCACCATTTTCTCACTGCTGCAGCTGCGTGTTAGACGGCACCGCTGTTGCTGTGTGCGCTATACCTAGTTAATTTCAAGCCAATTTTCGCACAAATCTACAGATAGCTTGGGAGTAGGGAATAGTTGTGATTGCAGTCCTTTTAAGGACTAGGTTACAGCATTTCCTACGACTTTTATCAGGCAGGTCTGTGCTCTTAAATAGATAGATTGTGGGAGTAAAGACTAATTGTAATTGCAGTCCTTTTCAGGACTAGGTTACATCAGTTCCTATCAGTTTTTGCCAGGCAGGTCTGTGCCAGTGCTGTGCAAGTTTTTTTCACAGCATTTGGCTGAATCTAGCAAAGCTAATCCTTTTTGGCCTATTGCAGAGTGTGTTAGTCAGTGGAGTAGCCTATCTGTGTTGCAAGATATACCACCTGTGTATAGAATACCAATTTTTTTACTGCACCTAGTGAAGTAAAATCTTTTGGGCATAGCATCATTCTATTAGTCCATCTATACTGACCTACATCAGGTTGCAAATTGAATATAATTTTTTTCTGCATCTAGCTCTGAAAAAATATTTGGGCTTCTAGCAGTGTGTGTGACTTGTTCTATTAGTCCATCTATACTGACCTCCATCAGGTTGCAAACTGAATATATTTTTTTCTGCATCTACCTCTGAAAAAATATTGGGATTCTAGCTGTGTGTGGGACTTGTTCTATTAATCCATCTATACAGACCTCCATCAGGTTGCAAACTGAATATATTTTTTTTATGCATCTACCTCTGAAAAAATATTGGGCTTCTAGCTGTGTGTGGGACTTGTTCTATTAATCCATCTATACAGACCTCCATCAGGTGGCAAACTGAATATAATTTTTTTCTGCATCTAGCTCTGAAAAAATATTTGGCCTTCTAGCAGTGTGTGGGACTTTCTCTATTAGTCCATCTATACTGACCTCCATCAGGTTGCAAATTAAAAATAATTTTTATCTGCATTTACCTCTGAAAAAATATTTGGGCTTCTAGCTGTGTGTGGGACTTGTTCTATTAGTCCACCTATACTGACCTCCATCAGGTTGCAAATTGAATATAATTTTTTACTGCATCTAGCTCTGAAAAAATATTTGGCCTTCTAGCGGTGTGTGGGACTTTCTCTATTAGTACATCTATACTGACCTCCATCAGGTTGCAAATTAAAAATAATTTTTATCTGTATCTAGCTCTGAAAAAATATTTGGCCTTCTAGCAGTGTGTGGGACTTTCTCTATTAGTCCATCTATACTGACCTCCATTAGGTTGCAAATTAAAAATAATTTTTATCTGCATCTACCTCTGAAAAAATATTTGGGCTTCTAGCTGTGTGTGGGACTTGTTCTATTAGTCCATCTATACTGACCTCCATCAGGTTGCAAACTGAATATAATTTTAATCTGCATCTAGCTCTGAAAAAATATTTGGCCTTCTAGCAGTGTGTGGGACTTTCTCTATTAGTCCATCTATACTGACCTGCATCAGGTTGTAAAATAAAAATAATTTTTATCTGCATCTAGCTCTGAAAAAATATTTGGCCTTCTAGCAGTGTGTGGGACTTTCTCTATCGGTCCATCTATACTGAAATCCATCAGTTTGCAAATTAAAAATAATTTTTATCTGCATCTACCTCTGAAAAAATATTTGGGCTTCTAGCTGTGTGTGGGACTTGTTCTATTAGTCCATCTATACTGACCTCCATCAGGTTGCAAACTGAATATAATTTTTTTCTGCATCTAGCTCTGAAAAAATATTTGGCCTTCTAGCAGTGTGTGGGACTTTCTCTATTAGTCCATCTATACTGACCTCCATCAGGTTGCAAATTAAAAATATTTTTTTTTCTGCATCTACCTCTGAAAAAATATTGGGCTTCTAGCTGTGTGTGGGACTTGTTCTATTAATCCATCTATACAGACCTCCATCAGGTTGCAAACTGAATATATTTTTTTTCTGCATCTAACCCAGCCAATAGTTTTGGCCTAATACCACAGTTTGGCCACTCAGCTCTGCTCGATTCCCATCCATTGTTTTTTTTTGCAAACAACTCCAGAGTTGTGAATTAGTTAACCACCAAAATGAGTGGAAAAAGGCCTGCTGCTGGTGGAAAGGGGAATAGGCGTGTTGGGAAGGGGAAAAAAGGTTGTGTCCGTGGGGTAGGTGTTAAAGCAACAGTAACATCTGCAGAAGAAAGACCATCTTCCAGCCAAACTAAAATGTCTACTTCTTTTAGCGGACAATGTGATAAGATCCCTTTCTTACGGCCACGCCAATCGCTACAAATTCCAGATGAGGCACAAAAACAGCAGGTGCTTCAACGGATATCAAGTGCTCCTTTAAGTGGGCTCTCCTCCACATCAACTTCAACATCACAAATACTCCAGTCCTCAAAGGTGTCACCCCAATCGCACTTGCTTCCTCACAGCTCCCAAATCTCCAGCTGCCCGTCTGAGTATGAGGTAGAACAGATGGTTGAGTCTGCAGAGCTGTTTACTCATACTATAGCCTGGGAATCAGAGGTCGACTCCAGCGCTTCTGTGAATCCAGACGAGGAAATGATCTGCACTGATGCCCAGAATCTTTATGAGTCGGATCCAGGACCAGACGCAGAAGGTTCTGACCATAATGTAGACCCTCATTCCCAAACTGTAACTCCTGTTGGTGGAGACAATGAGGAAGACGATGATGAGACTCAAATACCTGATTGGAGCGACAACTTTAGTTTTTTGTCAGGGCAGGAACAGGTTGGCTCTGAGGACGACGGGTGTGATAACGCACAGGGTGATGATGATGAGGTTGGAGATCCCACTTACTGTCAACCCACAGTCAGCCAAGAGATGAGGTCAGCAGAGGAGGTGGAGGAAGATGCTAGTGACGACGAGGTCAAGTTGCGCCTTCCTGGACAGAGACGTAGTACTGGAAGCACGTCAACAACTGCATCCTCAAACACAACTCTGCCTCTCACCACAAGTCGTGGTGGCTCTTCAGGTCGCATGGGTGCTAAGCCTTGCATAGCCTGGGCATTTTTTCAGATCGATAAAGATGACCCAACTCGTGTTATCTGTAACATTTGTCAGCAAAAGCTAAGTAGAGGCCAAAAAATACATAGTTTGAGTACTTCATGCATGAACCGGCACATGGACATGAAGCATAAGTTGCAGTGGGAAGCTCAGTGTGCTACAATGCGGCCTAGCCGGCCGGGCCAACCACCGTCTGCCATATCTTGTGCATCCGCGGCCTCTTCATCCTCTGTGACTGGGGGACAGCAGTCACACCTGTTTTGGGGCGCAGACCTGCCACCTCTTTACCCGCAACAGCCAGCGTGATTGGCAGGTCATCATTTTCTTTGGAGGTGGTAACAGCAGCTGGTGTTGAGCGCTGTCCGACATCGATAGCACCACCTTTGGATCAAGGCAACCTAACATGTCCGCCTGCATCTTCCTCACAGACCGGCAGTTTGCCGGGAACACCCTTATCAACCCCGTCTAAGCACAATAGCCAGCCCTCGGTCCCTCAGATGTGGACAAGTAAAAGACCATTTCCTCCTAGCCATGAGAAAGCTAAGAGGTTGAATTTCACCATCTGCAAGCTCTTGGCTACAGAAATGCTGCCTTTCCGCCTGGTGGACACAGAGGATTTTCGAGACCTTATGTCCGTCGCAGTGCCCCAGTACCAGATGCCCAGTCGGCACTACTTCTCAAAGAAAGGTGTGCCTGCGCTCCACCAGCATGTCGCACACAACATCACCGCTTCTTTGAGAAACTCTGTGTTTGACAGGGTGCATTTCACCACAGACGCTTGGACGAGTAGGCATGGACAGGGGCGTTACATGTCGCTGACTGGGCACTGGGTAACTATGGTGACAGCAGGACAAGGGGCTGCTGTCCAAGTCTTGCCGTCCCCACGAGTTGTGCGTCAATCCTCTTTATGTCAAAGTTCCTCCACTGCTTCTGCCTCCTCAACCTCCTCTCGGTCTTTCACCTGCACCCAAAGCCTGTCTGGTCATGCCACAAGCTTTCTAACTGCGCAGAAGGGATCCTGCACACCTCCTTACTATGCTGGCAGTAGGGCTCAACGTCATCAGGCGGTTTTTACTTTGAAATGTCTGGGAAATGTGAGTCACACAGCTGAGGAGTTGTGGTCAGCTCTGGAGAACCAATTTCATGAATGGTTGTCTCCACTGGACCTGAAACCAGTTAATGCCGTGTGCGACAATGCTGCAAACCTGGGTGCGGCCCTTCGCCGGGGCAATGTCACACACGTGCCTTGTATGGCTCACTTGTTGAACCTGGTTGTCCAGCAATTTTTAGCCGACTATACAAGACTAGATGGCCTTCTGCAGAGGGCACGGTCGCTGTGTGCTCACTTCCGCCGTTCGCATCCCGCAGCTCAGCGACTTACATCTCTACAGAAGTCGTTGGGCCTGCCACTTCACCGGCTAAAATGCGATGTGCCTACCCGGTGGAATTCAACTCTGCACATGTTGCAGCGACTGTGGCAGCACCGACAAGCCCTGGTGCAATACGTTCTGACGTATAGCCTGGGCCAACGAGATCCAGAGGTGTGGCAAATCACGCTGGAGGAGTGGTCTCAGATCAGGGACCTATGCACCCTTCTGCACAGTTTTGAAATGGCGACGAAGATGTTTAGTGCTGACGATGCCATTATCAGCATGACTATTCCGGTGATTTACATGCTGGAGCACATGTTATACAGAATTCGGAGTCAGGTGGTGGCACAAGAGGAGGTGGAGGAAATAGAGGAGGAGGAGTTGTATGCGGAAGGGCTAACATCTGCAAGGTCCAGACGGTCGGCAGCACAAAGGCGGCAGGCATGTGATGGTGGGGGAGATGGTTTTACCAGGGCGCATGGTAGCAGCCAAACTAGTGAGGAAGGTGCAGGAGCCCAGGAAGAAGTGGAGGACGAACTGATGGAAGACTCATCAGATGAGGGAGACCTTGATCACATTTCTGTTGTGCGAGGTTGGGGGGAGAGGACAGAGGAAGGAAGCATGATTGTTACCTCGCCACCAACACAACAGGGACTTGGTGCTCCTGGATGCGCAACACACATGAGTGCCTTCTTGCTGCACTACCTGCAACATGACCCTCGAATTGTGAGAATTAGAAATAATCCTGACTACTGGGTTGCCACACTGTTAGATCCCCGGTACAAAAGTAAATTTGCCGAAATTATTCCTGCCATAGAAAGGGATGCACGCATGCAGGAGTATCAGAAGAGACTGTTGCAGAATCTTACATGTGCTTTTCCACAAAACACCAGTGGTGCACGTAGTGAATCTCACAGTTCCAACTTGCCAACCGTGGGACCGTCAAGTGTTCAGCACTCAAACCGTAACAGAACCACAGTATCTGCTGGTAACATCAATTTTGCGGAATCATTTCACCACTTTTTTAGCCCATCCTTTGCAAGGCCACAGGAGACAAGAAGTCTGACACATAGTCAACGCCTAGAGACGATGGTACAGGAGTATCTCCAAGTAAACATTGAAGCCATGACTGTGTCACTAGACCCTTGCTCTTTTGGGCTTCCAATCTGGATAAATGGCCGGAGCTAGCCACTTACGCCTTGGAGATCTTGTCATGCCCCGCAGCCAGCGTTCTGTCTGAACGTGTGTTCAGCGCTGCTGGTGGTGTGCTGACAGATAAGCGCACGCGGCTCTCCACTGATAATGTAGACAGACTCACGTTCATAAAGATGAACAAATCATGGATCCGAAACGACTTTTCTACCCCTGTGTCATCCTGGGGAGAGTAAAAGCTTGATGATTGGTTAAAATCACCCTACCAACCGTTTTAAGCTTTCAAATTACTAATCATGTTTATCTGTATCTTGGCTGGAAAATAATTTGGGCTTTGTAGCAGTGTGCAGCACTGATTCTATTAGGCCATCTATAATAAGCTCCACCAGATTTAAAATTACTAATCATGTTTATCTGTATCTTGGCTGGAAAATAATTTGGGCTTTGTAGCAGTGTGCAGCACTGATCCTATTAGGCCATCTATACTAAGCTCCACCAGATTTAAAATTAATAATAATTTTTAGCTGCATCTAGCCCGGAAAATAATTTTGGGGCTCCGAGATGCGCAAGACACATAAGTGCCTTCTTGCTGCACTACCTGCAACATGACCCTCATATTGTCAGAATTCGAAGTAATCATGACTACTGGGTTGCCACACGCTTAGATCCCCCAAACTTTTTGATCAACCTTTTCATTTTAATAAAGACCAAAAAAATTGTCATTTTTGAAATTATAAGCATTAGCAGGTTATTAGAAACTGAAATCAAACAGTTTTCAACTCAAAACTTTATTCTAGGTGATGTTACATTTTCACATAGGACCCCTTGTTCGAAAGGAGCTTCTGAACTCTCTCGTCCATTGAATTTGTCAGGTTTTGGATGGTTTCTGCTTCAATTGTTTTGCATGAGGACAGAATACCCTCCCAGAGCTGTTGCTTAGATGTGAACTGCCTCCCGCCATCATAGACACTCGTTTTGATGATGCTCCAGAGGTTCTGAATGGGGTAGAGGTCAGGGGAGCATGGGGGTCACACCATAAGTTTGTCCCCTTTTATGCCCATATCAGCCAGAGATGCAGATGTTTTATGTGCAGCATGAGATGGTGCATTATCATGCAAAAAAATGATCTTGCTGTGAAATACACGGTTCTTCTTCTTGAACCATGGCAGGAAGTGCTGTTTGAGAAAATCCACATACATTATGGAGTTCATCTTTAGCGCTTTCAGGGATCCTAAAGGGGCCGACAATCTCTCTCCCCATGATTCCAGCCCAAAACATTACTCCACCTCCTCCTTGTTGGCGCTGTAGCCGTGTTTGCGTGGGGTGTCCATCAACCAGCCATCCTCCACTCCATCCATCTGGAACATCGAGCGCTGCACGGCACTCATCCGTGAACAAAACAGTTTTGAAATCAGTCTTCATGTAATGTTTAACCCACTGGAGCCGTTTCTGCTTGTGTGAAGTGGATAGAGGAGGTCGACAGGATGGCGTATGCACAGCTGCAAACCTCTGAAGGACCCTGCATCTTGTTGTTCGGGGGACGTTGGAGGCACCAGCAGCTTCAAAAACTTGTCTGCTGCTATGACAAGGCTTTTTTGCCGCTGCTCTTTTAACCTCACGTAATTGCCTGTAGGAAAGAGTCCTCAATTTGCCCTTATCAGCACGCACACGTGTGTACTGTGAATCAGCTACATACTTCTTGATTGCCAAGACACTTCATCCTGATCATCGCACAATGTTGATTGTAGTCATGCCTTGACCTAAACACTCCACAATTTGTTGCTTCTCAGCAGCCGACACATCCTTTTTCTTTCCCATTTTGGCAGAAAATGTAGGCTGCTTAATAATGTGAGACAGCCTTCTTAAGTAGTCTTGCCTTTCATTGGACACACCTGCCAAACTAATTAGCACAGGTGTCTGCAATTGCTTACAGTGATATAAAGAGCCCTGACACACAATACCATCAAAGAGTTTAACTGACAAACAAACAAATTCTTCCCTTATCACTCCTAAACACTTTTTGCATAATAATTTGGAACACAGTGTACATGTGCTTTTCCACAAAACACCAGTGGTTCACGTAGTGAATCTTACAGTTCTAACTTGCCAACCGTGGTCTGTATGGAGTTGTTCAATAAAGGGCCCAAAATTAAGATAACATAGATGGGAGAGGTCTCTATGAATAGGAATTCCTAAGTATTTGATACCCTGTGAGGGCCAGGCAAAGGGAAAGTTGGACTGGATGGAATCCTTTACGGATTTGGGGAGGGAGACATCGAGGGCCTCAGACTTCGCTGCATTGATTTTAAAATTTGACCATGTAACAAAGTGATCTATTTCAGCCATAACAGCATGGATGGATATATGTGATTGAGTGATATATAATAGGACATCATCAGCAAATAGAGAGCACTTGTACTCGGTGCCTCCCACCTCAATCCACCTAATATTGGGGTTATGGCGAATTGATTAGAGCAGGTGCTCCGTCACTAGGATGTATAAGAGAGGGGACAGAGGACATCCCTGCCTTGTCCCATTGGTGATTGTGAAAGGTGATGAAAATGTTCTGATGCACCCCCTGGGCCTTGGGACACCCGGAGCCGGACCCTTTTTGGTGGATGCTGGTGGTTGTAGTCTTCGTGGCGGCGACCCGGTTCCGTGGCTCAGGGTGGTCAAACCAGTGGCGGAACTATTTATGTGGTTTTGATGTTTAAATGTCCGACTACGCCACCCGTGGATTGCGGTCAGAGTGAACCGCCGCTGCAGGGCAGACCGCTGAGGCTGGTGTTGTGGGTGCAGCAGAGCGTAGCATAACTCCCCACGGGAGGAGTATAGCCTCAGGGCAGTGTATGCGGAGGATGGGGGTGATGGTGCAGGGCAGCAGCAGTAACGACACGGAGTCAGTGATGCAGTCCAGGGCCTTTGCTCACAGTTCTTATTATCCAGACCACGTCTGCAGGTAACGGCTGCCCACGTCGTACTGTGCTCACCAGGTGAGGGGCTCAGACAACTCCCAGATAACTTTGGAGCGCTTCACAGGACCCCCTTTGTGTGTCCTTTGTCTGGCCTTTCTTACCAACCCTTCTGTCCGGCTGCCTTGGGCCTCCTCTTGATAAACTTGGCGCCAGTTTCCCTGACCCTATGTGGTGCCTTCCTAGCGGGTGTAGCGAGGGGCTTCGCCACATAAAATGTCACAGCCTCCGGTTTCTAGCTGAGGGTCGTTTCCTGCCTCCACTAGTTTCGGGTACCGGTCTCCCCCTTTGGCCTGACCCCTCCACGCAGGTGGATTCGGGCGTGCGGTGGCGACTCGCCCGTCCGCACCCCTGGGATCCCTTCATTCCTCGTTCCTGGAGCCTTCTCCGCTCCTCTTCCTTCCTTCTCCCTCTTCCAGGCCTGGGCCTCTGTTACTAGGCCCGCCTCCGGAGCAGAGCTCATGCAGAGCCCCTGCTCCCTGCCACTTCTGCTCAGACTTCTCTGCACTGAACTAAGATGGTGCCCACCTTTTATACTCCCTTCTCAATGCACCCAGGAACTGCTTCCTCCCTGCTCCTGCACTACAGGGTACCCCTTCCTCAATGTTCCCTCCCCCCACTCCAGCCAGGGACAGTGACTGTCGTGCCCATCTCAGAGGCATATTGGTCGCCCTGCCCCACGGCAATGTGGTGTAATGCATGCAGGTGTCGGGTCCTGATCCACACTCCATCCTTACCTGAGAGTGAGATATCACACCTCTGGGTGAGGTGCAATACCTCTGTAGCAACCGAGCCCTCAGGGTGCTACAGTTCCATTTATCTTCAGCCTAGGTGACGTATTGTGATACAGGGCCGTGATTTTGGCTATAAAAGGGTCCCCTAGACCCCTACCCCAAGCTTTTTAAGAGAATCATATATGGCGTGCCAGGAGACTCTATGGAATGCTTTCTCAGCATCCAACGAGAGTATCTAATTACAAATTTTTAACTGCATCTAGCCCAGGAAATACTTTGTGCCTAGTAGCAGTGTCTGCTAGTCAGCGGATTATCCCGGCTGTTAAGCAAGCTACACCACCTGTAGTTTGGATACTTCATTTTTTCAAAGGAAATGCTTCGGGACCACGGGATACTCAGTGAAGAGCATCAGGAGGCACCCCAAGGCATAGGGGCTGGGACTGGCAGTAGGATGCCTTGCGGTAGACAGCCGAGCTTGATCCTTATAAAAGCTTTTTAACTGCAGCAGCTTTAGGGGATGCTACTGGAGCTGGAATTACGCGGCTGGTGGCATGAGACTTGCCCTCCAATAGATCCTTGTAAATGGATTTAAAGTGTATTCATTCAAATTAGAGAGACAATTTAAATTAAAAAGCTTAGAGCTGCCTCCACCACAGGGGGGCTCGCTCGACCCACCAGCGGACAGGCACCAGTATTGGGAGAGGGGGGCTGGCCGTCAGGGTTCACCGCGGCTCTGGCACAAACCCGGCGACACGGAGGTGGCACGGGCAGGAGCGGACTGAACGTGTCGGCTTCTCACTTTTTGGATTTTAGAAGGGCATGACATGTGTCTCCCCCTCCTTTTACTCCTCCACCTCTTTTCTTTTCGCATGACTATATGTACTTGTCACTTTTCCATGTGTTAGTTGTGTCTTCTGAGCAGTTTGTCAGCTTTTGGACACCTTTGAAGGTGTTTTCTATGTGTTTCTATGTGTTTTTGTTTGCCTGCCATTGGTTTTAACGGTGTTCGAAGGTGTTCGATGAACAGTTCGACGAACAGTTCGGCGAACACACGGGTGTTCGACGAACCGAACCGAACTCGAACACTACGGGGTGGCTCAACACTAGCCATGAATATTAGCCCCCTCCCAGGCTAGAAACACCAGCCATCAGCCGCCCCAGAAATGGCGCATCAATAGGATGCGCCAATTCTGGCACTTAGCCTTGCTCTTCCCACTGCTCTGTAGCGGTGGCAGTGGGGTAATAGGGTTGGGGTTGATATCAGCTTATAATGCCAGCTGACATCAAGCCCAGGTTAGTAATGGAGAGGAGTCTATAAGACACCCCCATTACTAACCCCATAGTGAAAGTTAAAAAAAAACACAAACACCCAGAAAAAAGTCCTTTAATTGAAATAAAGACACAATTCTTTAATGTTCTAAATTAAACTCTACTTACCGTCACGCCCATTCCAGTGAAGCCAATGTCTTCTCCCACTCTGGGACGGCATTGAGATGGCAGTCTGGATGTTAGCAGCACGCTGCCAGCCAGCGTCACATCCTTCAGAGACGCTGAGGAGCACAGGCATGCTTGCGCTCTGCAGTGTCTCTGAAGGATGGCATGCTAGATGGCAGCATTCTGCTACCATCCAGCCTGCCATCTCAATGCCGTCCCAGTGTGTGAGAATTCTCCTACTCAAGCGGTGATGTCATTTGCTGGCACCGCATGCGCAGGAGAATTTTCCCACGCTGTCAGTGACCTGCATGAGGTGAGCTGAGTTCATTGGACATGGACTCAGCTCATCTGGATGCCATAACAGCCAGACACTGAGGAGCTTCACTGAAGAGCTTCTCAGTGTCTGCGGCATAGCAAGCTGAATGGCAGCGTTCTACTGCGATCCAGCCTGTCATGTCAATGTAGCAGAGCTGAAGTCATCCTGGGAACCATGGAAAGGTAAGGATGAGGTTGGTGTATTATTTTACTTTTATTGCAGAAGACATTGGGTTCAGCTGGAATGGGCGTGACGTTAAGTAAAGTTTAATTTAGAACATTAAAGAATTGTTTCTTTATTTCAATTAAAGGACTTTATTCTGGATGTTTGTGTTTTTTTTTAACTTTCACTATGGGGTTAGTAATGGGGTTGTCTTATAGATGCCTCTCCATTACTAACCTGGGCTTGATGTCACCTGGCATAATAAGTTGACATCAACCCCAACCGTATTGCCCCACTGCCTCACTGCCCAACCCCATCGCCCCACTGAAGAGCGAGGCTAAGTGCCAGAATTGGTGCATCCTATGGATGCGCCACTTCTGGGGCGGCTGACGTCTGGTGTTTCTAGCCTGAGAGGGGGACAATATTAGTGGCACCCTTCCTGGGCTATTAATATTAGCTCCCAGCTGTCTTCCTAGCCTTTGCTAGCTATTAAAATAGGGGGGACCCTACGTCATTCTATTTTTGGGTCCCCCATTTTAATAGCTAGTAAAGGCTAGGTATTCAGCTGGGGGCTGATATTAGTAGCCTGGGAAGCTTCATGGGTATTACTCCCTTCCCAGGCATCAAATATCTGCCCCAGCCGTCTGCTTAACCTCTGCCCGAGACTAAAATTACGGGGAACCCCACACCAATTTTTTTTAATTAAATCCTTTATTTTAACACTAAATGACAAGTACAGTAACCAACACTGTCCCTGTACTTATTATATATGTGACTGACATGTTTCTATCTATCTAATCTATGTGTGATGCTCTATTCTTTCTGTTCTGAATTGTCGGGTACCGGTGTATGCCGCTGCTGAATTGCCGGCTTTCAAGTTTCACTGTGAGCACTGTTCCCATCGATTTGGGCAATCACTGTAATGCCTTAACCACCATGGCTGTGACATTACAGTGAGTGGCAGACAATCCCTGCCTGATTGGTGCTCATAATAGTGCCAAACATGCAGGACAGGGACCCGAGCTCCCGCCGAGCATCTCGAAAGTTCTCGGCGAGCTCCTAGCATCTCGAGTACTGAGATGCTCGGGCGAGTACCGAGCAGTGTTGAGCATGCTCGCTCATCACTACAGCATATTAAAAACATTATTCCCATTATTGGGGAGTGAGTCTCTCATAGTCTTTGCCTATGCCTTCCAAGCAAAAGCTGCCAAAAATTAGAACGGAGGAACTTGCAATGCTGGCAACACAGACCACGGTCACCCTGGTCGTATAGTGGTGGTGGAGGCTGAGGATAAGGAGAAGAGCAAAAATGAGGAAACGTATACCCATGTGTGGGTGTGAAGCGGTGCATGGGAATACATCTCCCGAAATACCACAGTAGATTTGACTTTATGTTACTCTGCTATCATTTGGTGGTGATGAGAAGTCTAGCCCAATCCAGCCCTTGCTCATTTTGATAAGGGTCAGCTTGTCAGCATTGTCAGTTGACAGGTGAGTGCGCTCATCAGTTATAATTCCCCCAGCAGCACTAAAAACTCGCTCCAATAGCACGCTAGCGGCAGGACAGGCCAGGACCTCCAAGGCATACAGAGCGAGTTCATTCCAAGTGTCCAGCTTGGATACCCAATAATTAAAAGATGCAGAGGAATCACGGAGGACGCTGGTACGGTCGGCAAGGCACTCCCTCACCATCTTTTGAAACTTTCCACTCCTTGTGATTGTACCCTGCTCCTCAGGGCCTGTAAGCTGGATGGGTATCAGAAAACTGTCCCAGAATGTTGACAGTGTTCCCCTGCGTCTGCTGGATTGGAGTTGCGTTTCTCTCGCCTGTACGCCTTGGTTGGGCAACGAACTGTGACCTCTGCAGCTAGCATGTTCAGATGGGAATTTTTTTAACAGTTCTGCAGCAAGGGCCTTCTGGTACTACCCCATATTTGTAGACCTCTCTGCCTCAGGAATAAGAGAGTGAAAGTTCTCCTTGTAGCGGGGGTCTAAAAGTGTCACCACCCAGTAATGACTGTCACCCAAAATTTTGACAACGCGAGGGTCACGGTTAAGGCAGCGTAACATAAAGTCAGCCATGCGTGCCAGACTGGTAACGGGCAAGACTGCCGTGTCCTCACCAAGATGACGACTAACCATGCTCTCCTCCTCCTCCTCCCCCCTGTCCTCAGGGCACCCACGCTGAACCGACGGTATGACAGTTGTACAGGTACTACTGTCTACAGCGCATGACTCTAGCTCCTGTTCTTCCTCCTCCTCCTCCTCTCCCTCATTGTCCCCCAATGCGCGTTGGGATGAGAT
The DNA here is from genome assembly GCF_046119375.1 of Phyllobates terribilis. Taxonomy (NCBI): domain Eukaryota; kingdom Metazoa; phylum Chordata; class Amphibia; order Anura; family Dendrobatidae; genus Phyllobates; species Phyllobates terribilis. The sequence goes on along the minus strand of NW_027362761.1, from coordinate 1,184,538,448 downwards.
GAGGCTGGGTTGTGTGTAATTGCCTGCTACGGCTTCTTGATCCATCTTATCATAATCTGGCTGCAATGCCTCCTCTTTAATTCTCTGCAGAGAGCGTTGCAAAAGACCGACAAGTGAGATGCTGACGTTAGTGATGGCGTCATAACCACTCACCATCTTGGTGGACTCCTCAAAGTTTGTCATGATGGTACATATGTCAGACATCCAGGTCCACTCCTGAGGTCTTATGTGTTGAGTCTGACCTGAATATCGACCGCCTTGTTGCAGATGGTACTCCACATCTGCTCTCTTCTGCTCACAAATCCTTTGCAACATGTGGAGGGTAGAGTTCCAATGTGTGGGGACATCACACACCAGTCGGTGTGCAGGAAGCTGCAATCGCTGCTGCAACACAGCAAGGGTGGGGGAAGCTGTAGCCGGCCTTCGAAAATGAGCTGACAGGCGGCGTACTTTGACAAGCATATCTGGCAACTCGGGGTACGATTTAAGAAACCGCTGAACCACGAGGTTAAGCACATGAGCCAGGCATGGTACGTGTGTGATCTCGCCTCGCCTCAGAGCCGCCACCAGGTTACGGCCACTGTCACACATGACCATGCCTGGATGTAGGTTCAGTGGTCTCAGCTACCGATCTGCCAACTCTTTCACAGCTGTCCACAACTAACAAGCAGTGTGAGGTTTAGCACCTAAGCTTATGAGTTTCAGCACAGCCTGTTGCGGCTTGGCAGAGGCAGTACTGCAGTGCTTTCAGCTGGTAACTGATGTGGTGATATCCCAGATGGAGGCTGAACATGAGGAGGAGGAGGAGGATGATGCACAGGAGCTGTACACTGTGGGGGCAACTCTGACTGACATAGGACCTGCAATTCTCAGTGTGTGGAGGATGTGTTCCGTCCTAAGGTGCGACTGCGTCCCGGCTTCCACTATGTTTACCCAGTGTGCCGTCAGGGAGATGTACGGTCCCTGGCCACAAACACTTGACCACGTGTCCGTTGTCTGGTGGACTCTCCCAGCAACTGCGCTGTTGAGGGCACGGCAGATGTTTTGGGACACGTGCTTGTGTAGTGCGGGGATGGCACACCGGGCAAAATAGTGTCGGCTGGGGACCGAGTACCGAGGGACCGCCACCGCCATAAGGTTGTGGAAGATTCCGTCTCCACCAGCCTAAAAGGCAGCATTTCCAACGCAAGCAGTCGTGAAATGTGCGAATTTAGGACTGTGGCCTTTGGGGCGTTGGCTGCGAATTTGCGCTTTCATTCAAAGCTCTGGGATATGGACAATTGAACGCTGCGGTGGGACGTGGACCTGGAAGTTGATGCTGTTTCTTGAGAAACTGCCATAACAAGTGAAGACTGAGAGGAGGGGGCATCTTTTCATGCAGTATGGACCTTAAATTGCCTTGCACGCACAACAGGGGATACTCTTAGAACACACAACAGCGGAAGAAGCAGTGGTGACACCCGCTGACACTGGTCGTGGACCCTGGGATTCGCCCCACAAAGTCGGGTGCTTTGCTGACATGTGCCTGATCATGCTGGTGGTGGTCAGGCTGGTAGTTTTGTCACCCCTGCTGATGCTGGCATGGCAGGTGGCACAAATGGCCTTTTTGGGGTTATCAGAAGAGTCTTTAAAAAAATTCCAGACTCTGGAAGACCTACCGGTTGTACTGGCAGCGTCCCTCGTGTTAGTGTTACGGGGAATGGTTGCCTGCCTTCTGTCTGCGGCCACCACACTGCTTCTTCCTGCCTGTTGAGGTACTCTGCCTCCCTCCCCCTGTGTGCTTCTGGCGTTGCTCTGCATGTCCTCCTGCCACGTTGGGTCAGTTACTAGATCATCCACCACTTCCTCCTCTTCCACTTCCACACCACGGTCCTCCTCCTCACTTCATGGCAATTGTGTCTCATCATCATCCACCTCTTATGACAAATTGCCAGTGTCGCCTTCCTGTGGCCGTGGCTGTTCAAATTTTTGGCCATCGCTACATGGGATCTCCTCTTCCACCACTTCAAGCGGAGCAGGAGAGGGGCAAAAATATGGAAATGGACCAGTGAACAGCTCTTCAGAGCGTCCAACTGTGGGATCAGTTGCTGTCTGACAACACTCGGCATGGTGGGAGGAAGGAGCATCAGGGTGAGGAGGAGTATGCGGTCGAGACTCACAGCTACTATCACTTGACCGTGTGGAAGACAGACCGGAGGTGGTGGTGCTCAGGTAACTGGAAGTATTATCTGCTATCCGATTAATAATCTGTTCACACTGATCAGTTTGCAATAGTGGTGTTGTGTGCTTCCCTAGTAATTCGGTCAAGAACTGGGAGCGAGAAGATGTGGCTGTTGGTTGTGGCACATTTTCACCTTGGCCACAGCCCCATCCTCTGCACGCACCATCAACAGAACATTTAGTTCCACATCCCTTGCCACTCGCCTTGCCCATTGAAAGTGAAGTAAAATAGCTTACACTCGCACTATCAATGGCAAAAGGGTAATAAAAAGGAGATTAGAACCGTGGAAGAGGAAAACCACAGTTCTAGTTATCTGGCCTACACCAGAATCTTTTAAACAAATATATTTGAGTCTGAACAGTCAGCGAGACACTCAAACTGTTTTTTTTTATGTAAAAAAGGCAAAAAGGTGGATTACACCCAGATTTGAACCGTGGAAGAGGAAAACCACAGTTCTATTTCTCTGGCCTACACCAGAATCTTTTAAACAGATATATTTGTGTCTGAACAGTCAGCGAGACACTCAAACTGTTTTTTTTTATGTAAAAAAGGCAAAAAGGTGGATTACACCCAGATTTGAACAATGGAAGAGGAAAACCACAGTTCTATTTCTCTGGCCTACACCAGAATCTTTTAACAGATATATTTGTGTCTGAACAGTCAGCGAGACACTCAAACTGATTTTTTTTATGTAAAAAAGGCAAAAAGGTGGATTACACCCAGATTTGAACCGTGGAAGAGGAAAACCACAGTTCTATTTCTCTGGCCTACACCAGAATCTTTTAAACAGATATATTTGTGTCTGAACAGTCAGCGAGACACTCAAACTGATTTTTTTTATGTAAAAAAGGCAAAAAGGTGGATTACACCCAGATTTGAACCGTGGAAGAGGAAAACCACAGTTCTATTTCTCTGGCCTACACCAGAATCTTTTAAACAGATATATTTGTGTCTGAACAGTCAGCGAGACACTCAAACTGTTTTTTTTTATGTAAAAAAGGCAAAAAGGTGGATTACACCCAGATTTGAACAATGGAAGAGGAAAACCACAGTTCTATTTCTCTGGCCTACACCAGAATCTTTTAACAGATATATTTGTGTCTGAACAGTCAGCGAGACACTCAAACTGATTTTTTTTATGTAAAAAAGGCAAAAAGGTGGATTACACCCAGATTTGAACCGTGGAAGAGGAAAACCACAGCTCTAGTTTTCTGGCCTACACCAGAATCTTTTAAACAGATATATTTGTGTCTGAACAGTCAGCAAGACACTCAAACTGTTTTTTTTATGGAAAAAAGTCAAAAAAGTGTATAATACAGAAATTTGCAAAACCACAGTATATAATACAGAAATTTGCAAAACCACAGTTCTAGTTATTTGGCTGAAACCAGACTCTTTTAAACAGATATATTTGTGTCTGAACACTCACAGACACACTCAATTTTTTTTTTGGGGGGGTAAATGCCGAAAGGTAAATAAGACGGGTTTTTGTATAGTCTGACTGAGGGAAAAAAAAAAAAAAAAGAGGATTTAGATAAAAAAAAAAGGATTTTTCCTGGCCCCTGAGACCTGGGGCTAAGTCTAGCAATTTGAGAAGCAGCACACAGGACTGTAATGCAGTGTTTGTTGGTATAACCACTAGTGATGAGCGAGCACTAAAATGCTCGGGTGCTCGAAGTTCGGGTCGAGCACATTGGAATACTCGGGTGCTCGACCCGAGCAATGAGCCCAATGTAAGTCTATGGGAAAGTCGAGCATTTTTCTGGTGGTCCCCCCCGGCGGTCTGCAGAAGGTCGAAAATTGCTAAAATCGATGGGAAGGATGCTCAATTAAACGTCAGGCAGGCAGAATATATAGGCAGACAGGCAGGCAGGGTTTAGAGGAGGGTGCATGAATAACATAGCAGGGCACTTGGAACACACTAGTGCCCTCCGACTTTCATGCACCCGTCTCTTTAAAATAGCCAGCCGGCAATTCATCAGCAGCATACATAGGTACCCGACAATTTAGAAAAGAAAGAATAGAACATCACATATAGATTAGATAGATAGAAACATGACAGTCACATATATAATAAGTACAGTGACAGTGTTGGTTACTGTACTTGTCATTTAGTGTTAAAATAAAGGATTTATAAAAAAAAAATTGGCTTGGGGTTCCCCGTAATTTTAGTCTCTAGCGGAGGTTAAGCAGATGGCTGGGGCAGATATTTGAAACCTGGGAGCTTCCCAGGCTACTAATATCAGCCCCCAGCTGAATACCTAGCCTTTACCAGCTATTAAAATGGGGGACACCGCAAAAGAATGATGTGGGGTCCCCCTATTTTAATAGCTAGCAAAGGCTAGGCAGACAGCTGGGGGCTGACATTAATAGCCCAGGAAGGGTGCCATCAATATTGGCCCCCTCCCAGGCTAGAAACACCAACCGTCAACCGCCCCATAAATGGTGCATCCATAGGATGCTCCAATTCTGGCACTTAGCCTCGCTCTTCCCACTGCCCTGTAGCGGTGGCAGATGGGTAATAGGGCTGGGGTTGATGTCAGCTTATGATGCCATGGAGAGGTAAGGATGAGGTTGCTTTATTATTTTACTTTTATTGCAGGAGATCGTTGACTTCAGCTGGAATGGGCGTGATGATAAGTATGGTTTAATTTAGAACATTAAAGAATTGTGTGTTTATTCAGGGTGTTTGTGTTTTTTTTTAACTTTGACTATGGGGTTAGTAATGGGAGTGTCTTATAGATGCCTCTCCATTACTAACCTGGTCTTTATGTCAGCTGGATGTGCCATTTCTGGGGCGGCTGACGGCTGGTGTTTCTAGCCTGGGATGGGGCCAATATTCATGGCACCCTTCCTGGGCTATTAATATCAGCCCCCAGCTGCCTGTCTAGCCTTTGCTAGCTATTAAAATAGGGGGGACCAGACGTCATTTTTTTGGGGGGTCCCCCATTTTAATAGCTAGTAAATGCTAGGTATTCAGCTGGGAGCTGATATTAGTATCCTGGGAAGCTCCGTGGCTATTACCCCCTTCCCAGGCTTCAAACATCTTCCCCAGTTGTCTGCTTATCCTCCCCTAGAGAATTAAATTACGGTAACCCCAAGCCAATTTTTTTTTTAATAAATCCTTTATTTTAACACTAAATGACAAGTACAGTAATCAACACTAACTCTGTACTTATTATATATGTGACTGACATGTTTCTATCTATCTAATCTATGTGTGATGCTCTATTCTTTCGGTTCTAAATTGTCTGGTACCGGTGTATGCTGCTGATGAATTGCTGGCCGGCTTTTTTAAAGAGACGGGTGCATGAAAACACTATTATTTTTTTTTTCATCAATCCTTTATTTTAACACTAAATACCAAGTACAGTAACCAACACTGTCACTGTACGTCTTATATATTTGACTGATATGTTTCTATCTATCTAATCTATGTGTGATGCTCTATTCTTTCTTTTCTAAATTGACTGGTACCAGTGTATGCCGCTGATGAATTGCCGGCTTTTCATGTTTCACTGTGAGCACTGTTCCCATCGATTTGGGCAATCACTGTAATGCCACAACCACCATGACTGTGACATTACAGTGAGTGGCAGAAAATCCCTGCATGATTGATGCTCTAAATAGCGCCAAACATGCAGGACAGGGATCTGAGCTCCCGCCCGAGCATAGCGCAAGTACTCAGCGAGCTCCGAGCATCTCGAGTACTGAGATGCTCGTGTGAGTACCGAGAAGTTTAGAGCATGCAGGCTTTAGAGACCCTACACTACCTATTTTGCAGTATAAATCTCTCCCTAGCTCAGCAGCACTCTCCTTAAACTGTCTGATCCGGAGAGACTGTGTCCAAGATGGCGGCGCCCGGTTTTAAATACTCGAGGTGACTCTGTGCGGCCAGCCAATCACTGTAATGCCCACAACCAACATGGCTGCGGCATTACAGTGACTGGCTGGCAATCCCTGCATGTTCGTTGGCTTTGTAAAGAGTGCCAAACATGCAGGGCGGAGACCCGAGCTCCCGCCCGAGTAACCAGAAAATGCTCGGTGCTCGCCGAACTTCCCAAGTAGTGAGATGCTCGGGCGAGTACCGAGCAGTTTCGAGCGTGCTCGCTCAACACTATTAATAACAAAAATAAAATAAATAAAATGAAATGAAAAAAAAACATTTCTTTTTCAAGTTAATAAATAAAGGTAATAAAAAAAAAAACAGAAAGAAAAAAATGATTGCTATTTGAATATGGCAGAAACAGAATTATTATACAATAGTGAAGGCCAAATAAAATAGTTGTTCTATAAAATACAATACATTGGAGAAAAGCAATTATCATTACACTATTAAAAGTGTAATCGCCATTCTTTATGATTTTGCATTATTAATTGGACGGCTGATTTGGGAATGACTGAAAAGAGAATGGTAATAATGATTATATATTTCTTGTAATAAATGATGAATTATGATCCTTGAGAATTGAAAAATGTCACATAGATGGAATGGTAATTGTATTTTTTTTAATTTACTAGAAATAAAGTCTGTTGTATTTCTCATTTTTTTGTCTAAATCACAAATACAGATTTGTTGCCAAAATCCATTTTCCAGAGTAAAGATTTTTGTGTAATTTAGAAAAATAGCGCCCAACTGCGGAAATTATAAGGGCCAAGAAAAGGTTAAAAAATAAAAAAATAATTCTCACTTTACTGCACAGCTGTCAAGGCACCTACGCTGCTCCAGTACCGGCTGCCCAGGATCCATTCTTTCTACAGTTCCTCTACTACAGGACTTCATGCCATGACCAGGCCTCGGAGTTCACAATGCTTCATAAAGTCAACACATCATGACCGCCTTGACCTTTGAGGCCTGGTTGCTGTTGGAACTCCTATTCTAGAGTGAAGACACTGGTGCACATAGGCTGAAAAAAGAAGCCTTGATGGTTGGACGGATGGGCAGTGGGCACCGACAGTGCCAAGACAGATGAGCAGTAAGGTATTAGATTTGTTTTTACATGATAAATTTAGTATTATTATTGGAGAGACCTTAGAGTATAGTAGGGAACATTCAATTTGTGGACAAAAACTTTACTGCAATGCGAAATCCAGACAATTTGTCAAATTTGAATCTTGCCAAATCCGTTCATTTCTCCTTGATGTGTTTTTTCATCATCATCATCATCATCTGTCTAGTGAAAATTGGGATAATCCTGCAACAAGATGGAGGACCAGGAATGCCTAAATTGGCCAGTGCAGTGCTAATTATAAAACCAAGAACACCAGTAAACGCCCCAAAATGATCACTTTTGGGTGTGATTTTACTTAGTCCTGTCCCTTTTACCATCATGCCCCTGAATCTATGAAGCACTGCATTTACCCAGTCAGCAACACTTGATATTTTACCAGATAAGTATGTATGGCCTCATATGCATAAAAACTTAAATTCCGCTATATTTTTATTTTTCAATTATCGCAAATATAGAACTGTTCCAGCAAAAAGAAAGAGTGGAAACATTGGCACGACTGAATTTTTATTCTGGCGAAAGTGGAGGGACCAATAACAATTTTCATGCATGGTCTTACACTTGATCACCTCTTGGTAGTAGTAATCTAGATGAAAGAATATTATTATTATTATATTAGAGATGAGCAGAATGATCAAGTATCGAGTTTGAGTTTAAAGTCCTGAAATTCGCAGTTGCTCATAAATTCGAATATTTTTATATACTGTTTTTGCAGAAGAAAAAACATTGTTGGCAACATTTCCCACACTTTTAAAGCATTTTATGGTCAGTAGGGTCATTTCTCTCTCTTGCCTGTGGCGTATAAGCTTTGATGATCAGCAAGGTCCTCTCTCTCTTACCCTCTATCTCCTGTAGAGTGTAAGCTCTTATGGTCAGCAGGGTCCTCTCTCTATGCTATAGAGTCAAAGCTCTTATGGTCAGCAGGGTCCTCTCTCTCCTATAGAGTGTAAGCTCTAATAATCAGTGGGGTCTTCCCCTCTTGTAGAGTGTAACCTCTTATGGTCAGTGGGATCTTCTCTCTATCCTGTAGAGTGTAAGCTCTTATGGTCAGTGGGGTCCTCTCTCTCTCCTGTAGAGTGTAGGCTCTTATGGTCAGTGGGGTCCTCTCTCTCCTGTAGAGTGTAAGCTCTTATGATCAGTGGGGTCATCTCTCTCTCCTCTAGGGTGTAAGCTCTTATGGTCAGTGGGGTCCTCTCTCTCTCCTGTAGAGTGTAAGCTCCTATTGTCAGCGGGGTCCTCTCTCTTCTGTAGAGTATAAGTTCTTAAGGTCAGTGGGGTCCTCTCTCTCTCCTATAGAATGTAAGCTCTTATATTCAATGGGGTACTCTTTCACCCTATCTTTCTCTCCTGTAAGCTTTTTTGCCCATCAGGCTCTCCTCTCTTGTAGAGTAAAAGCTCTTTTGGTCAGTGGCCTCCTTTCTCCTGTGCAGTGTAAGCTGTTTTGGTCAGCGGGCTCCTCTCTCCTGTAGAGTGTAAGCTCTTATGGTCAGCGGGCTCCTCTCTCCTGTACAGTGTAAGTTCTTATGGTCAACAGGGTCCTCTCTCTCTCCTGTAGAGTGCAAGCTGTTTTGGTTAGCAAGGTCTTCTCTCCTGTAGAGTGTAAACTCTTATGGTCAGTGGGATCCTTTCTCTTTCTCCTGTAGAGTGTAAGCTCTTATGGTCATCTCTTTTTTCAGTATTGCGATTCAAATTTATTCACCATAAATCTATTTTTTTGAGAAAATTTGCTGAATTGGAATTTTAAAACATCTGCACATCTCTACTGTAGAGTGTTGACCTCAGCTTAGAACTATAAAATCTTCCATGTATTTACCATTACTACATTATCTTTCCGCTAAAACTTTTCCTTTTCGTTATTTTTATTTCTGTTACCTATCACAGAGTAATTAGCTTGGCTGATGTATGTCGATGCCACTAAGTACCCCTGTTCTGTACTGTGTCTCAGCTTCCTGCTCCGAGCTGTGTGTAGACCTCAGAAGAAGAATAAAGCAGATGTCACCCTAGATTTATTAAGTGCTGCTAATCTTTTTGCTTTGTGCTCTTCACTGTAATAATTGCCGTGCATTGCATTTGCACATCCTGAATGATATAAAAAAAGATCAGCGTGCTAGATTAGATGAGAACAATAGACAAAATTAGTTATACAACATTCATCAAGAAAAAAAGAAAGTACATTCTGTTGTCACGATTTCTGATGTATAGAATGTACTTTCGCTAATATTCATTAACCAGTTCTGAGGATTCCAAGAAACAGACACTTAACCTAAAGAAAAATTGTATACAAAACAATTATTTTTTGTAAAGTATCTTGGTCCTTGAGATAATAAGTTGTATATGTCAAGAAGACTTATGTTCAATTCAAGAAAATGCATTTATATATCTAATAATAGAGTGCTGGACTTTCTAGTATAATCCGCAATGACATTTATAGTATTTATAACAATAAATAGGGTCTTAATCAAAGATTTATTTTTGATTGGGAGGAGTTGGAGGTGATGTAAGAAGGATAGCAATCATAAATTGAGGAAACAAAATAAAGAGAAAATTGGGGCACTCACCACTGCATGTTGAAATGTAGCTTTATTGTGGTTCTATTACAAAGATTGTGGAGACAATAATTGTCTGACAGCCATTTCGCACAAGAGTCATGCTTCCTCTCAGTCTCTGAATGACTTCCTCTGGAGGTTCAGAGAAAGCATGACACTCATGCGAAACGGCTGTCAGACAATTTTTGTCTGCACAATCTCTGTAATGGAATCACAATAAAGCTGCATTTTAAAGTGCGGTGGTGAGTGTCCCATTCGCTCTTCTTTTCGTATCAATTTGGACTCTGTCTTGGTGAGCGCCATCAAGGTGGTTTGCTAGCTGCTGAATCCTGACATTACAACCATTGTTGCTGAAACACACATAATGTGAATGGGAGCAGTGCTGAATCCCTGTTATTTAACATATATTGGATAGATTTAGAAAAGATGCTTTGAATTCGTGGAGTTACAATTTCATTGTGTGGAATAACTTTTTGGCTGCATACGCATTCCAATTTTTAAAAGAAGTGGTAGCTAATGGATTAGATTAATGTCAAGTTACCTGTAGAGCAAGGAATGAGGTACTACCATCTCAGTATGCACTTTTGTTACCATGACAGGTCTGGAGTAGTGATGAGTGAACATGCTCGTTTAACCCATTCAGATAGCATGCTCGGGTGGTTTCCGAGTATCTTCGACATGCTCGTATATTAAGTTCGAGTCCCTGCGTCTGCACGAGTTATGGCTGGTAGTAAACATCAATACATGCAGAGATTGCCTGTTTGTTAGGGAGTCCTCAGATGTGTTGAGGCTGACTAACAGTTATAAATCATGCAGACACAGGGACTCGAACTTAATATACGAGCACGTCGAAGATACTCAGCAAGCACCTGAGCATGCTCGGCGAAAGGGTTAAACAAGCACACTCGCTCATCACTAGTCTGGAGTCTACAATTTTAAGCAAACAGTTGATATCACCAATGAAAGTTACTATATGTAGTATGTAGGTCATTCTTATGAATGGTCACTTGTGTAATGTATAGACAGGCAAGGAAAACAAGAGAAGAACTCTAACACCATTATCCCATGTCCAAGTAATGCCAACAAACAATGGGCAAATTATGTTGTCATACAGTAATTAATGATCGAATGACCACAAAGGCAAATAATATCATCATAAAATAGGCAATACAGTATGCATATAATGCAATCTTACACCAGTCAATGCCATTATACAGTGCCCAAATAATACAATTCTACATTGTCCAAACAAAATAATATACAGTACAGACCAAAAGTTTGGACACACCTTCTCATTTAAAGATTTTTCTGTATTTTCATGACTATGAAAAATGTACATTCACACTGAAGGCATCAAAACTATGAATTAACACATGTGGAATTATATACTTAACAAAAAAGTGTGAAACAACTGAAAATATGTCTTATATTCTAGGTTCTTCAAAGTAGCCACCTTTTGCCTTGATGACTGCTTTGCACAATCTTGGCATTCTCTTGATGAGCTTCAAGAGGTAGTTACTGGAAATGGTCTTCCAACAATCTTGAAGGAGTTCCCAGAGATGCTTAGCACTTGTTGGCCCTTTTGCCTTCACTCTGCGGTCCAGCTCATCCCAAACTATTTCGATTGGGATCAGGTCTGGTGACTGTGGAGGCCAGGTCATCTGGTGTAGCACCCCATCACTCTCTCCCTTGGTCAAATAGCCCTTACACAGCCTGGAGGTGTGTTTGGGGTCATTTTTCTGTTGAAAAATAAATGATCGTCCGACTAAATGCAAACCGGATGGAATAGCATGCCGCTGCAAGATGCTGAGGTAGCCATGCTTGTTCAGTATGCCTTCAATTTTGAATAAATCCCCAACAGTGTCACCAGCAAAGCACCCCCACGCCATCACACCTCCGCCTCCATGCTTCACGGTGTGAACCAGGCATATAGAGTCCATCCATTCACCTTTTCTGCGTCGCACAAAGACACGGTGGTTGGAACCAAAGATCTCAAATTTGGACTCAGCAGACCAAAGCACAGATTTCCACTGGTCTAATGTCCATTCCTTGTGTTCTTTAGCCCAAACAAGTCTCTTCTGCTTGTTGCCTGTCCTTAGCAGTGGATTCCTAGCAGCTATTTTACCATGAAGGCCTGCTGCACAAAGTCTCCTCTTAACAGTTGTTGTAGAGATTTGTCTGCTGCTAGAACTCTGTGTGGCATTAACCTGGTCTCTAATATGAGCTGCTGTTAACCTGTGATTTCTGAGGCTGGTGACTCGGATAAACCTATCCTCAGAAGCATTGGTGACTCTTGGTCTTCCTTTCCTGGGGTGGTCCTCATGTGAGCCAGTTTCTTTGTAGCGCTTGATGGTTTTTGCAACTGCACTTGGGGACACTTTCAAAGTTTGCCCAATTTTTCGGATTGACTGACCTTCATTTTTTAAAGTAATGATGGGCACTCTTTTTTCTTTACTTAGCTGCTTTTTTCTTGCCATAATACAAATTCTGACAGTCTATTCAGTAGGACTATCATCTGTGTATCCACCTGACTTCTGCACAACACAACTGATGGTCCCAATACCACTTATTAAACCTGACAGGGCACACCTGTGAAGTGAAAACCATTTCCGGTGACTACCTCTTGAAGCTCATCAAGAGAATGCCAAGATTGTGCAAAGCAGTCATCAAAGCAAAGGGTGGCTACTTTGAAGAACCTAGAATATAAGACATATTTTCAGTTGTTTCACAGCTTTTATTTAAGTATATAATTCCACATGTGTTAACCACTTCGCACCAGAGCCTGTTTTTGCCTTCGTGAGCGGGCCAATTTTTTCAATTCTGACCACTGTCACTTTATGAAGTAATTACTCTGGAACGCTTCAACGGATTCCCCTGATTCTGAGACTGTTTTTTCGTGACATATTGTACTTCATGATAGTGGTAAAATTTCTTTGATATCACTTGCGTTTATTTGTGAAAAAATTGGAAATTTGGCGAAAATTTTGAAAATGTTGCAATTTTCAAACTTTGAATTTTCATGCCCATAAATCAGAGAGATATGTCACACAAAATAGTTAATAAATAACATTTCCCACATGTCTACTTTACATCAGAGCAATTTTGGAACCAACATTTTTTTTTGTTAGGGAGCTATAAGGGTTAAAAGTTGACCAGCGATTTCTCATTTTTCCAACAAAATTTACAAAAACATTTTTTTAGAGACCATATCATATTTGAAGTCACTTTGAGGGGTCTTTATGACAGAAAATACCCAAAAGTGACACCATTCTAAAAACTGCAACCCTCAATATGCTCAAAACCACATTCAAGAACTTTATTAACCCTTCAGGTGCTTTACAGGAATTTTTGGAATGTGGAACAAAAAAATTAACATTTAACTTTTTTCACAAAAATGTTATTTTAGACCCAATTTTTTTATCTTCACAGGGGTATCAGGAAAAAATGGACCCCAAATTTTTTTTTGTAATTTCTCTTGAGCACGTTGATACCCCATATGTGAGGGAAAACCACCGTTTGGGTGCACAGCAGGGCTCGGAAGCGAAGGAGCGCCATTAGACTTTTTGAATGTAAAATTTGTCTGAATAATTAGCAGACGCCATGTTGCGTTTGGAGAGCCCCTGATGTTCCTAAACAGTGGAAACCCCCCACAAGTGACACCATTTTGGAAACTAAACCCCTTAGGGAACATATCTAGATGTGTGGTGAGCACCTTGAACCGCCAGGTGCTTCACAGAAGTTTATAATATTGAGCTGTAAAAATAAAATTTTTACATTTTTCCCACAAAAACGTTTTTCATCCCTTAATTTTGCATTATCATAAGGGTAATAGGATAAATTGCACCATGAAATTTGTTGTGCAGTTTCTCTTGAACACGCCGATACCCCATATGTGGAGGCAAACCACTGTTTGGGCGCACGGCAGGGTTTGGAAGGGAAGGAGCGCCATTTGACTTTTTGAATGTAAAATTTGTTTGAATAATTAGCGGACGCCATGTTGCATTTGGGGAGCCCCTGATGTGCCTAAACAGTGGAAACCCCCCACAAGTGACACCATTTTGGAAACTAGACCCCTTAGGGAACTTATCTAGATGTGTGGTGAGCACCTTGAACCCCAAGGTCCTTCACAGAAGTTTATAATAATCAGCTGTAAAAATAAAATTTTCACATTTTTCCCACAAAAACGTATTTCATCCCTTAATTTTGCATTATCATAAGGGTAATAGGATAAATTGCACCATGAAATTTGTTGTGCAATTTCTCCTGAACACGCCGATACCCCATATGTGGAGGCAAACCACTGTTTGGGCGCACGGCAGGGTTTGAAAAGGAAGGTGCGCCATTTGACTTTTTGAATGTAAAATTTGTTTGAATAATTAGCGGACGCCATGTTGCATTTGGGGAGTCCCTGATGTGCCTAAACAGTGGAAACCCCCACAAGTGACACCATTTTGGAAACTAGACCCCTTAGGGAACTTATCTAGATGTGTGGTGAGTACATTGCACCCCCAGCTGCTTCACAGAAGTTTATAATATTGAGCCATAAAAATAAAATTTTCACATTTTTCCCACAAAAATTGTTTTTCATTCCCTAATTTTGCATTATCATAAGGATAACAGGATAAATTGCACCATGAAATTTGTACAATTTCTCCTGAGTACGCTGATACCCCATATGTGGGGGAAAACCACTGCTTTGGTGTATGGCAGGGTTCAGAAGAGAAAGGAGCGCTATGTTGGCTGGGATAGGCAGCAGACACCATGTCACATATGAAGAGTCGCTGACATGCCAAAACAGCAGAAACCCCCACAAGAGACCCCATTTTGTAAACTACACCTCTCAAGGAATTCATCTAGGGAAGTAGTGAGTATTTTTTAATTTTTAAATTTATACCATTGGGCAGTGAAAAAAGCATAATTATTAGTGTTGAGCGAACATGCTCGACACTGCTCGGTAATCGCCAGAGCATCACGCTACTCGGGATGTTCGGCGAGCACCGAGCATTTCCGGGTTACTCGGGCGGGAGATCGTGTCTCCGCCCTGCATGTTTGGTGCTCTTTACAGAGCCAATGAACATGCAGGGATTGCCAGCCAGTCACTGTAATGCTGCAGCCATGTTGGTTGTGGGCATTACAGTGATTGGCTGTCCGCACAGCGTCACTTCGAGTATTTAAAATGGGGCGCCGCCATCTTGGACACAGTTGCTCCGGATTAGACAGTGTAGGGACAGCGCTGCTGATTTAGGGAGAGATATAAACTGCAAAATAGTTAGTGTAGGGCCTGTAAAGGCTGCCAGAACAAACAAACAGTCCTTTTCAGGACTAATATCCATCCCAGAAACCAGGCAGGCAGGCTGTATAGGAGACACAGTGGTTATACCAGCAAACGCTGCATTACAGTCCTGTGTGCTCCTGTTGCTGAAATTGCTGGACTTAGCACCAGGTGTCGGGGGCCAGGAAAAATCCTTTTTTTTCATCTAAATCCTCCTTTTTTTCCCTCCTTCAAACTGTACAAATACCCAACTTATTAACCTTTTGGTGTGTCCCCGTCCCCCCCCCCAAAAAGCGTGTCTCTGATTTTTCAGACACAAATAAAACTGTTGAAAATAGTCTGGTGTAGGCTAGAGAAACAGAAGTGTTGTTTTGCACTTCCACAGTTCAAACCTCTATATTATCCATTTTGGGACATTTGTATCTAAAAAAAAAAACAGTTTGAGTGTGTCGCTCACTGTTCAGCCGCAAATATCTCTATTTAAAAAAGTGTGGTATACCCCAGTAAACAATAACTGTGGTTTTGCCATCCCACGGTAAAAAATCTCTATTATTCAGCTTTTGGTAGTTTTTTCCGTAAAGAAAAACAGTAGTGTCTCCTGACTGTTGTGACACAAAAATATATCTGTTGAAGATAGCCTTGTGTAGGCCCGACATCCCAGTGTGGTTTCACAGTTCCACGGGTCAAATAGCTGTACTATCCAGTTTTGGGCCTTTGGTATCTAAAAAAAAAGCAGTTTGAGTGTGTCGCTCACTGTTCAGCCGCAAATATCTCTATTTAAAAAAGTGTGGTATATCCCAGAAAACAATAACTCTGGTTTTGCCATCCCACGGTAAAAAATCTCTATTATTCTGCTTTTAGTAGTTTTTTCCGTAAAGAAAAACAGTAGTGTCTCCTGATTGTTGGGACACAAAAATATATCTGTTGAAAATAGTCTTGTGTAGGCCCGACATCCCAGTGTGGTTTCGCAGTTCCACGGGTCAAATCGCTGTACTATCCAGTTTTGGGCCTTTGGTATCTAAAAAAAAAGCAGTTTGAGTGTGTCGCTCACTGTTCAGCCGCAAATATCTCTATTTAAAAAAGAGTGGTATACCCCAGTAAACAATAACTGTGGTTTTGCCATCCCACGGTAAAAAATCTCTATTATTCTGCTTTTGGTAGTTTTTTCCGTAAAGAAAAACAGTAGTGTCTCCTGATTGTTGGGACACAAAAATATATCTGTTGAAAACAGTCTTGTGTAGGCCCGACATCCCAGTGTGGTTTCGCAGTTCCACGGGTCAAATCGCTGTACTATCCTGTTTTGTGCCTTTGGTATCGAAAAAAAAAAGCAGTTTGAGTGTGTCGCTCACTGTTCAGCCGCAAATATCTCTATTTAAAAAAGTGTGGTATACCCCAGTAAACAATAACTGTGGTTTTGCCATCCCACGGTAAAAAATCTCTATTATTCAGCTTTTGGTAGTTTTTTCCGTAAAGAAAAACAGTAGTGTCTCCTGACTGTTGTGACACAAAAATATATCTGTTGAAGATAGTCTTGTGTAGGCCCGACATCCCAGTGTGGTTTCGCAGTTCCACGGGTCAAATCGCTGTACTATCCAGTTTTGGGCCTTTGGTATCTAAAAAAAAAGCAGTTTGAGTGTGTCGCTCACTGTTCAGCCGCAAATATCTCTATTTAAAAAAGTGTTGTATAACCCAGAAAACAATAACTGTGGTTTTGCCATCCCATGGTAAAAAATCTCTATTATTCTGCTTTTGGTAGTTTTTTCCGTAAAGAAAAACAGTAGTGTCTCCTGATTGTTGGGACACCAAAATATATCTGTTGAAAATGGTCTTGTGTAGGCCCGACATCCCAGTGTGGTTTCGCAGTTCCACGGGTCAAATCGATGTACTATCCAGTTTTGGGCCTTTGGTATCTAAAAAAAAAGCAGTTTGAGTGTGTCGCTCACTGTTCAGCCGCAAATATCTCTATTTAAAAAAGTGTGGTATAACCCAGAAAACAATAACTGTGGTTTTGCCATCCCATGGTAAAAAATCTCTATTATTCTGCTTTTGGTAGTTTTTTCCGTAAAGAAAAACAGTAGTGTCTCCTGATTGTTGGGACACCAAAATATATCTGTTGAAAATGGTCTTGTGTAGGCCCGACATCCCAGTGTGGTTTCGCAGTTCCACGGGTCAAATCGATGTACTATCCAGTTTTGGGCCTTTGGTATCTAAAAAAAAAGCAGTTTGAGTGTGTCGCTCACTGTTCAGCCGCAAATATCTCTATTTAAAAAAGTGTGGTATACCCCAGTAAACAATAACTGTGGTTTTGCCATCCCACGGTAAAAAATCTCTATTATTCAGCTTTTGGTAGTTTTTTCCGTAAAGAAAAACAGTAGTGTCTCCTGACTGTTGTGACACAAAAATATATCTGTTGAAGATAGTCTTGTGTAGGCCCGACATCCCAGTGTGGTTTCGCAGTTCCACGGGTCAAATCGCTGTACTATCCAGTTTTGGGCCTTTGGTATCTAAAAAAAAAGCAGTTTGAGTGTGTCGCTCACTGTTCAGCCGCAAATATCTCTATTTAAAAAAGTGTGGTATAACCCAGAAAACAATAACTGTGGTTTTGCCATCCCATGGTAAAAAATCTCTATTATTCTGCTTTTGGTAGTTTTTTCCGTAAAGAAAAACAGTAGTGTCTCCTGATTGTTGGGACACCAAAATATATCTGTTGAAAATGGTCTTGTGTAGGCCCGACATCCCAGTGTGGTTTCGCAGTTCCACGGGTCAAATCGATGTACTATCCAGTTTTGGGCCTTTGGTATCTAAAAAAAAAGCAGTTTGAGTGTGTCGCTCACTGTTCAGCCGCAAATATCTCTATTTAAAAAAGTGTGGTATAACCCAGAAAACAATAACTGTGGTTTTGCCATCCCATGGTAAAAAATCTCTATTATTCTGCTTTTGGTAGTTTTTTCCGTAAAGAAAAACAGTAGTGTCTCCTGATTGTTGGGACACCAAAATATATCTGTTGAAAATGGTCTTGTGTAGGCCCGACATCCCAGTGTGGTTTCGCAGTTCCACGGGTCAAATCGATGTACTATCCAGTTTTGGGCCTTTGGTATCTAAAAAAAAAGCAGTTTGAGTGTGTCGCTCACTGTTCAGCCGCAAATATCTCTATTTAAAAAAGTGTGGTATACCCCAGTAAACAATAACTGTGGTTTTGCCATCCCACGGTAAAAAATCTCTATTATTCTGCTTTTGGTAGTTTTTTCCGTAAAGAAAAACAGTAGTGTCTCCTGACTGTTGTGACACAAAAATATATCTGTTGAAGATAGTCTTGTGTAGGCCCGACATCCCAGTGTGGTTTTGCAGTTCCACGGGTCAAATTGCTGTACTATCCAGTTTTGGGCCTTTGGTATCTAAAAAAAAAAGCAGTTTGAGTGTGTCGCTCACTGTTCAGCCGCAAATATCTCTATTTAAAAAAGTGTGGTATACCCCAGTAAACAATAACTGTGGTTTTGCCATCCCACGGTAAAAAATCTCTATTATTCAGCTTTTGGTAGTTTTTTCCGTAAAGAAAAACAGTAGTGTCTCCTGACTGTTGTGACACAAAAATATATCTGTTGAAGATAGTCTTGTGTAGGCCCGACATCCCAGTGTGGTTTCGCAGTTCCACGGGTCAAATCGCTGTACTATCCAGTTTTGGGCCTTTGGTATCTAAAAAAAAAGCAGTTTGAGTGTGTCGCTCACTGTTCAGCCGCAAATATCTCTATTTAAAAAAGTGTGGTATACCCCAGTAAACAATAACTGTGGTTTTGCCATCCCACGGTAAAAAATCTCTATTATTCTGCTTTTGGTAGTTTTTTCCGTAAAGAAAAACAGTAGTGTCTCCTGACTGTTGTGACACAAAAATATATCTGTTGAAGATAGTCTTGTGTAGGCCCGACATCCCAGTGTGGTTTTGCAGTTCCACGGGTTAAATCGCTGTACTATCCAGTTTTGCTCCTTTGGTATCTAAAAAAAAATCAGTTTGAGTGTGTCGCTCACTGTTCAGCCGCAAATATCTCTATTTAAAAAAGTGTTGTATACCCCAGTAAACAATAACTGTGGTTTTCCTCTTCCACGGTTCTAATCTACTCTTTATTACCCTTTTTCCATTGATAGTGCAAGTGTAAGCTATTTTACTTCATTTACAATGGGCAAGGCGCGTGGCAAGGGACGTGGAAGTGGACTTTCTGGTGAAAGTTCGTGCAGAGGACGGGGCCGTGGCCAAGGTGAAAATGTGCCACAACCAACAGCCACATCTTCTCGCTCCCACTTCTTGACCGAATTACTAGGGAAGCACAGAACAACACCAGTATTGAGAACTGATCAGTGTGAACAGGTTATTAATTGGATAGCAGATAATACTTCCAGTTACCTGGGCACCACCACCTCCAGTCTGTCTTCCACACGGTCAACTCTTACTTGCCGTGAGTCTCGACCGCATACTCCTCCTCACCCTGATGCTCCTTCCTCCCACCATGCCGAGTGTCGTCAGGCAGCAAGTGATCCCACACTTGGACACTCTGAAGAGCTGTTCACTGTTCCATTTCCAGATTTGGGCCCCTTGCCTGATACGCTTGAAGTGGTGGAAGAGGAGATCCCATGTAGCGATGCCCAAATATTTGAACAGCCACGGCCACAGGAAGTCGACGTTGGCAATCTGTCACAAGAGGTGGATGATGACGAGACACAATTGCCAGGAAGTGAGGAGGAGGATCGTGGTGCGCAAGTGGAAGAGGAGGAGGTGGTGGATGATTTAGTAACTGACCCAACGTGGAAGGAGGACATGAAAAGTGAGGCCAGCAGCACACAGGGGGGGGGGGCAGAGTACCCCAATAGGCAGGAAGAAGCAGTGTGATGGCCGCAGACAGAAGGCGGGATACCGTTCCCCGTAACACCAACACGAGTGACATTGCCAGTACAAGCGGTAGGTCTTCCAGAGTCTGGAATTTTTTTAAAGACTCTGCTGATAACCCCAAAAAGGCCATATGTTCCACCTGCCATGCCAGCATCAGCAGGGGTGACAAAACTACCAGCCTGACCACCACCAGCATGATGAGGCACATGGCAGCAAAGCACCCGACTTTGTGGATCGAACCCAGGGTCCACGACCAGTGTCAGCACGTGTCACCACTGCTTCTTCCACTCTTGTGTGTGCAAGGCAATCCCCTGTCCATACTGCATGTAAAGATGCCCCCTCCTCTCAGTCTTCACTTGTTATGGCAATTTCTCAAGAAACAGCATCAACGTCCATGTCCACGTCCCACAGCAGCGTTCAATTGTCCATATCCCAGACCTTTGAACGAAAGCGGAAATTCGCAGCTAACGCCCCACAGGCCACAGTAATAAATTCGCACATTTCACGACTGCTTGCATTGGAAATGCTGCCTTTTAGGCTGGTGGAGACGGAATCCTTCCGCAATCTTATGGCGGTGGCCGTCCCTCGGTACTCGGTCCCCAGCCGACACTATTTTGCCCGGTGTGCCATCCCCGTACTACACAAGCACATGTCCCAAAGCATCTGCCGTGCCCTCAACAACGCAGTTACTGGGAGAGTCCACCTGACAACGGACATGTGGACAAGTGCTTGTGGCCAGGGACGGTACATCTCTCTGACGGCACACTGGGTAAACATAGTGGAAGCCGGGACCCAGTCGGACCTTGGGACGGAACACATCCTCCCCACACTGAGGATTGCGGGCCCTATGTCAGTCAGAGTTGCCCCCACAGTGTAAAGCTCCTGTACATCCTCCTCCTCCTCCTCATGTTCAGCCTCCATCTCAGATATCACCACATCAGTTACAAGCTGGAAGCATTGCAGTACTGCCTCCGCCAAGCGGCAACAGGCTGTGCTGAAACTCATAAGCTTAGGTGATAAACCTCACACTGCTTGTGAGTTGTGCACAGCTGTGAAAGAGCAGGCAGATCTGTGGCTGAGACCGCTGAACCTCCATGCCGGCATGATCGTGTGTGACAATGGCCGTAACCTGGTGGCCACTCTGAGGCGAGGTGAGATCGCACACGTACCATGCCTGGCTCATGTGCTTAACCTCGTGGTTCAGCGGTTTCTTAAATCGTACCCCGAGTTGCCAGATTTGCTCGTGAAAGTACGCCGCCTGTCAGCTCATTTTCGCAAGTCGGCTACAGCTTCCGCCGCCCTTACTGTGTTGCAGCAGTGTTTGCAGCTTCCGGCACACCGACTGGTGTGTGATGTCCCCACACGTTGGAACTCTACCCTCCACATGTTGCAAAGGATTTGTGAGCAGAAGAGAGCAGTTGTGGAGTACCAGCTGCAACAAGGCCGTCGATCTTCAGGTCAGACTCCACACATAAGACCTCAGGAGTGGACCTGGATGTCTGACATATGTACCATCCTGACAAACTTTGAGGAGGCCACCAAGATGGTGAGTGGCAATGACGCCATCATTAGTGTCAGCATCCCACTTGTCTGTCTTTTGCAACGCTCTCTACAGAGAATTAAAGAGGAGGCATTGCAGCCAGAGTATGATGAGATGGATCAAGAAGCCGTAGCGGGCGATTACACACAGCCCAGCCTCATCTCATCCCAACGTGCATTGGTGGACAATGAGGGAGAGGAGGAGGAGGAGGAGGAAGAACAGGAGCTGCTATCATGCGTTGTAGACGGTAGTAACTGTACAAGTGTCATACTGTCGGTTCAGCGTGGGTGGCCTGAGGACAGGGGGGAAGAGGAAGAAGAGGAGGAGGAGAGCATGGTCAGTCGTCATCTTGGTGAGGACACGGAAATCTTGCCCGTTACCAGTCTGGCACGCATGGCTGACTTTATGTTACGCTGCCTTAACCGTGACCCTCGCGTTGTCAAAATGTTGGGTGACAATCATTACTGGTTGGTGATGCTTGTAGACCCCCGCTACAAGGAGAACTTTCACTCTCTTATTCCTGAGGTGGAGAGGTCTACAAAAATGGGGCAATACCAGAAGGCCCTTGCTGCAGAACTCTTAAAAAAATTCCCATCTGAACACGCTAGCGGCAGAGGTCACAGTTCATTGCCCAACCAAGGCGTACAGGCGAGAAAGATGCAACTCCAATCCAGCAGAGGCAGGGGAACACTGTCAACGTTCTGGGACAGTTTTCTGACACCCGCCCAGCTTACAGGCGCGGGGTACTCTCACAAGGAGTGGAAAGTTTCAAAAGATGGTGAGGGAGTACCTTGCCGATCGTACCAGCATCCTCCGTGATTCCTCTGTGCCTTTTAATTATTGGGTATCCAAGCTGGACACTTGGAATGAACTCGCTCTGTACGCCTTGGAGGTCCTGGCCTGCCCTGCTGCTAGCGTGTTATCGGAGCGTGTTTTTAGTGTCGCTGGGGGAATTATAACTGATAAGCGCTCTCGCCTGTCAACTGACAATGCTGATAAGCTGACCCTTATCAAAATTAACAAGGGCTGGATTGGGCCAGACTTCTCATCACCACCAAATGACAGCAGAGTAACATAAAGTCAAATCCACTGTGTTATTTCGGGAGGTGTATTCGCATGCACCGCTTCACACCCACACGTGGGTATACGCTTCCTCGTTTCGGCTGTTTAATCTTCTTCTCCTTATCCTCAGCCTCCACCACCACTATACCACCAGGGTGCCAGCATTGCAAGTTCCTCCGTCCTAATTTTTGGCAGATTTTTCTTGCAAGGCATAAGCAAATACTATGGGACACAAACTCCCCAATAATGGGACTTATGTTTGTAATATGCTGTACTGCATGACTCTTGTAAGGGCATTGCAAGTTGCTCCGTCCTAATTTTTGGCAGCTTTTGCTTGGAAAGCATAAGCAAATACTATGGGACATTCACTCCCCAATAATGGGACTTATGTTTGTAATATGCTGTACTGCATGGCTCTTGTAAGGGGCATTGCAAGTTGCTCCGTCCTAATTTTTGGCAGCTTTTGCTTGGAAAGCATAAGCAAATATTATGGGACACCCACTCCCCAATAATGGGACTTATGTTTGTAATATGCTGTACTGCATGGCTCTTGTAAGGGGCATTGCAAGTTGCTCTGTCCTAATTTTTGGCAGCTTTTGCTGGGAAAGCATAAGCAAATACTATGGCACACCCACTCCCCAATAATGGGACTTATGTTTGTAATATGCTGTACTCCATGGCTCTTGTAAGGGGCATTGCAAGTTGCTCCATCCTAATTTTTGGCAGCTTTTGCTTGGAAAGCATAAGCAAATACTATGGGACACCCACTCCCCAATAATGGGACTTATGTTTGTAATATGCTGTACTGCATGGCTCTTGTAAGGGGACATTGCAAGTTGCTCCGTACTAATTTTTGGCAGCTTTTGCTGGGAAAGCATAAGCAAATACTATGGGACACCCACTCCCCAATAATGGGACTTATGTTTGTAATATGCTGTACTGCATGGCTCTTGTAAGGGGCATTGCAAGTTGCTTCATCCTAATTTTTGCAGCTTTTGCTGGGAAAGCATAAGCAAATACTATGGGACACCCACTCCCCAATAATGGGACTTATGTTTGTAACATGCTGTACTGCATGGCTCTTGTAAGGGGCATTGCAAGTTGCTCCGTCCTAATTTTTGGCAGCTTTTGCTGGGAAAGCATAAGCAAATACCATGGGACACCCACTCCCCAATAATGGGACTTATGTTTGTAATATGCTGTACTGCATGGCTCTTGTAAGGGGCATTGCAAGTTGCTCCGTCCTAATATTTGGCAGCTTTTGCTGGGAAAGCATAAGCAAATACTATGGGACACCCACTCCCCAATAATGGGACTTATGTTTGTAATATGCTGTACTGCATGGCTCTTGTAAGGGGCATTGCAAGTTGCTCCGTCCAAATTTTTGGCAGCTTTTGCTGGGAAAGGATAAGCAAATACTATGGGACACAAACTCCCCAATAATGGGACTTATGTTTGTAATATGCTGTACTGCATGGCTCTTGTAAGGGGTATTGCAAGTTGCTCCATCCTAATTTTTGGTAGCTTTTGCTTGGAAAGCATAAGCAAATACCATGGGACACCCACTCCCCAATAATGGGACTTATGTTTGTAATATGCTGTACTGCATGTGACGCGCCCCCTGGGCCGTGTGTACACGTGTGTGGGATACCCGGTGCCGGGTCTCTGGGGTCTGTAGTCTCCGTGGCGGTGACCCGGTCCCGTGGCTCAGGCTGGTCAAACCAGTGGCTGTCTTTCTTAGGTTTTGAGGTTAATTGTCCGAGTGCGCCACCCGTGGATTGCGGTCAGGGAGTACCACCGCTGCGAGGCAGACCGCTGAGGCTGGTGTTGTGTGCGCGGCATAGAATGGGATTACTCCCCTCGGGAGGAGTATAGCCTCAGGGCAGTGAGTGCGGATGATGGGGGTGATGGTGCACGAGCGCAGAAGGAATGACTCAGAGTCTTTTCAGTGCAGTTCAGGGTCTTTACTGATGATTATAAGGTAGACCCTCCCGGGAGTACTGGCTAGCATAAGAGGCCTGGTCAGTCTGTGAGCAAGCAGGAGTTCCCCTGGCCAGGTGGAGTTGTAGGCCTCCCCGTCTGTCTGCACTCTTCCTGGCTACCTTGATGTAAGCGGTTAGAAGTAGCCCACGTCCCTGAGTGTACCGTGTAGTGCTCACCCGTATGGCTGGTGACTTGGGGCCTTCTGTTAGCCTCCGCTCCACGACAACGGTGCTGGTCCCTTGCTTGTGACTGAGCCTCCAGGCTTCTATGGCCAGAGGACCTGAAATCCCCTGCCGGCTGGTTTCTGCTGCTGGATATATAAGTCCTCACAGCTTCGGACTCCTGTGTCCGGTTCCTATTGTCTTCTGCCAGGGCGAGCTCTGCTCAGCTTCCAGCCCCTGGTCTTTAGCTCCTAGCGCCTACAGAGCTCTTTGCTGTTACTTTCCCTTGCTCTCACTCTGACTCTGACTGTTCTCTGACTCACTCAGCCCCTCCCCAGATCCAGTTTATAAGGGCAGAATTCTCCCCTCCCAGGATTGGGGCAGGAGGATGTTGCATGTTTAAGGGATCCTGACCAGGAAACCTCCCACTTGCTCTCCGACGTAATATCTCTATTACTGTGGTGACCACACCCCTGGGGTGCCACACATGGCTCTTGTAAGGGGCATTGCAGTTCCTCATAATTTTTGGAAAGCCTTCCATTCACTGCTTAGGCCAACAGTGCACGGGAGACCCAGTTGCTATAAATGGAAAAAAAGGTTTAGTTAACGCCCTCTGACCTCCATGTCATTTCCAAGGGGCATTGGAGTGGCTCAAAATTTTTGGTAGGCATTGCACTCACTGTATGCCCTATAACTGTGTAGCCGAACCGCTCCTTTTGTTACAGAAACATATCCTACAAGACATATCAGGTTGACTGGCCTGATATTGATGTGAATGGTCCCTGTTCCTCCTGCTCTTTCTCCTTTGCCACTACCTCATCCATAATTTATCACCTGAAGCTTTGTTTTAACGGGAGTCATAGAACTTGGATAGTAGCAGGAAAACATCCAGCAATCCTCGGAGGAGGTAGGATACGCGCCAAAACGCTGACCACCTCAGGCCTAGCCGCTACTACATACATGCGCTTGCATTACAACAAAACAAAGCAGATGCTAACTTCTATCATCCTCATCATGCTCCTCACCTTGGCACTCTCACCTCCACTGATGGAGAAGCCAGGGCCCACCGGAGGAGTTTGATATTCCGGTGGGCTCGGCCAATGCTGCCCTAAAGCAGGCCAGGCTAAGAAAAGTGTGGGAAAGGTTACCGGGACAAATAGGGGTGGCTGGGGACCGAGTATGGACACCCGGCCACCCCCTGGATGCTGGGGAGCAAGCGGGGACATCGGGCCACCAGTCGGCTGGGGACTGAATATGGATACCAGGCCGCCGACACAGCCATGGCGTGGTGGCCAGATTCCGCCTCCACATGCCTAAAAGGCCCAATTTAAAATGCAAGCAAGCAAGCAGTATGGTATTGCAGCCTGGGGGTGTGTGGGTGGCAGGCTGCATACTTGCACTTGCATTGCAAGGAATGGGAGAGGTACAATTGAACACTGCCCTGGGACAAGAACTTGAATGGGGATAGTTGCAAGTCTGCAATGACAGGTGCAAGGTGGGAGGCATCTTCGCATGTACCATGAACAGGGGTTTGGCATGCACACATTACAGCGGAATATGCTCTCCTTCCCACTAAATGCACTGGGGAGGGCACAGGTAATGTTTTGGTATACGCGCTTAATCTTATGTATAAGGCACACCAGGACAAATATGGGCGGCTGGGGACTGAGTATGGATACCTCGCTGCCGAAGCAGCCATGAGGTAGTGGCCAGCTTCGGCCTCCTCCTAACTAAAAGGCCCCATTTCAAGTGCAAGCTAGCAGTATGGAATTGCAGTCTGGGGGTGGGTGGGTGGCAGGCTGCACACTTACACTTGCATTAAAAGAAAACATAGCAGATGCTAACTTCTGTCATCATCATCATGCTCCTCACCTTGCACCTTGGCACTCTCAACTCCACCAATGGAGAAGTCAGTGCCCACCGGAGGAGTCTGGTTCTCTGGTGGGCTCGTCCAATGCTGCCTAAAGCAGGCCGGGCTAAGAAAAGTGTGTGGGGGGATGTTCCAAGGAGAAATAGGGGCGGCTGGGGACCGTTTATGGACACCCGGATGCCCCCAGGCGGCTGGGGACCGTGTGTGGACACCCGGCCGCGGGGCGGCTGGGGACCGAGTATGGACACCCGGCCGCCGGGCGGCTGGGGACTGAGTATGGATTCCAGGCCGCCAACACAGCCATGACGTGGTGGCCAGATTCCGCCTCCACATGCCTAAAAGGCCCAATTTCAAGTTCAAGCAAGCAAGCAGTATGGTATTGCAGCCTGGGGGTGGGTGGGTGGCAGGCTGCATACTTGAGCTTGTATTGCAAGGAATGGGGGAGGTACAATTGAACACTGCCCTTGGACTTGAACTTGCATGGGGATAGTTGCAAGTCTGCATCTTCTGATGCGGTAAGGATCACTTATGATGGGTACACTTTTAGACAGTGACCTGGGAGTCAGAGATGCTTCCAGGGGTCTTCCCCATGCTGTTCCCTTGTCTTTTCAGCACTTTATGCATGTGTCACGCAGCACATGGCCAGATAAGGTTGTAAAATGTTAAAATGACATTTCACGGTGAATGCATTTGTCATAGTTGAAAGCAATACAAAAGTGCAAAAACGCATAAAAAATGCTACTTGTGAACATAGCCGAAGGTGTGGAGGAGTATTTTTGTTTTTGGTCATTTATTTTAACTTATACACAAGTAAAGGATGTTCCTTAACATATTTCACAGGAAAAAAGTTTCACTTTCGTTTTTGAACGTTTTATTGTGAGCCTGTAAAAGTGGCTTAATACCTCTGACCACGTTGTTGACAGCAGTGACCTGGAGGTCAAAAATGCTTCCTGGGGCGATCCCCATGCTGTCCCCATGTCATTTGAGCACTGTCACTATCGTTTAGGGCACTTGTTAGGCTTTTAAAAGACTGCCGGGGGTGACAACGCAAAAATGCTCGAGTCTCCCATAGACTAACATTGGGCTCTTTGCTCGGGTCGAGGACCCGAGTATCACGGCGAGCTCGGCCCGAGCTTCGAGCACCCGAGCATTTTAGTGCTCGCTCAACACTAATAATTATATTTTTACCACAAAAAAATGTTTTACCCTCAGATTTTACATTTTCACACAAGGCAATGGGTAAAAATGGTGCCGAAATGTGTCATACAATTTTTTCTAAAAGTGGCAATACCCCATATGTGGCTGTATCGTACCACTCAGCCATACGGCGAGATCTGGGGGGGACGGGGCGCTATTTGACAATTGGAGAACAAATTATTGTAGAATAGGCATTTGGATTTGGGAGCACAAAATTTTCTGAATTTCTTTTGGGGGGCAAGGGCCATTTTGCTTTTCCAGAGCCTTTCTGCTACCAGTAACTTGGAAGTCCCTTATATTTTTAACAGATGACGGACCTGAGTGGGGACTAGCCTTTTTTGAGGACTGAGTTGAAGCTTTTATTGGGAACATTTTAAGTAACATTTATCCGGCTCTCTAGGCTGAGCACGTACATCGGGGTTTCCATCTAAATTTCCAAGTGATGTAATTCAGATGAAACCCCTGCGGGATCCATTTACTGTAATGAGGCAGCAGAGTTACTCTGGACTCCGTCTGGCCTCTGTTTAGTGGTGTCCTTTTTTTCAGAAGTGCACAAAACTGTGGCCAACCGCACTTTTATGCACGCCTAAAACAAATGACACCGTGGGATCACAGGCCAGACGGCATCCACAGTGGCCTATATCTGCCTCATTACAGGGAATCTTCCGTCATGGGTTCCAGCTGAATCACATATTTCAGAGATTTACACGGAAACTCTGGCGTAAGTGCTCAGCGCAGAGCGCAGGATAAATGTGTCCCGAGCCATACTGCAATCTTTGGGAGACATAATAAACAAATCAGTAGCAGGTGAAGAATTGGTTTTATTTATTCTTTTACGCCGTTCCTAGTGTGATATAACTGATTAGATTACTTTATTCTTCGGGTCGGTGCGATTACAGAGATACCAGATTTATATTGGGTTTTTATGACTGACAGCTGTCACACACTAAGAGACGCTTTTTTTTTTTCAAAATCTAGTTTTTGCATCGCCATATTTTGAGAGCCATAACTTTTCCATATTTCGGCCGACAGAGTCATGTGATGGCTTGTTTTTTGCAGGACGAGTTGACATTTTTATTGGTACCATTTTTGGGTACAGGACATTTTTTGATCGCTTTCTATTCCGTTTTTTGTGAGGTAAAATTAACAAAAACCAACAATTCAGGAATTGTTTTTTGAGGTTTTTTTTTATGCCGTTCTGCGTGTGGTAAAAGTGATCAGGCAGCATTATTCTTCGGGTCAGTACGTTTACAGCGATACTACACTTACTGTAAAATTTTTTTATGTTTTGGCGCTTTTACACAATAAAACAATTTTATAGAAAAAATATTTTTTTTGCATTGCTTTATTCTGAGCGCTATAACTTTTTTATTTTTCGGCTGATGGAGCTATATGGCAGCTTTTTTTTTGCGGAACAAGATGACGTTTTCAGCGGTACCATTTTTATTTCCATTTTGCTTTTTGATCGCATTTTTTTCCACTTTTTATTTGGCGATATTAGGAAAAAGCATAGTTTTTTGCTCCGTTTTTTATTTATTTTTATTACGGTGTGCACAGAAGGAGTTAATTAGTGTGACAGTTTTATAGCTCGGGTTGTTTCGGACGCGGCAATACCAAATATGTGTACTTTTTTTATTTTTGCAGAAATATACGGATTTATCGGTTTAATATTTTATTTATTTATTTTAATTTATTTTGTATTTTTTTTTAACAGTTTCAAAACATTTTTTTTTACTTTTTTTTACATTTTTACTTAGTCCCTGTATGGGACATTAATATTTATTTTTCTCATCCCTGATCTCATGTAATGTAATAGACATATATTACATTACATGAGATCTTCACTGACTGTTTCATAGTCAGAGTCTCCTGCCAGGCTTCAGCTGCAGGCTGCAGGCTGAGCCAGGCAGGACACCATACATGGCAGAGCTGGAGGCGGTCATGTGACCTCCAGCTGCCATAGCAACCCAAGGTCCTGGAAGGTATCAGGGGTCGTCGGAGAGGTAAGTGGACGACCCCCTCTCCTCTTGCTGTCTTCTATATGACGCGATCACTATAGATCGCGGCATATAGAAGACAGCAAAGGGTTAACATCACTGGGACCTGATCCAAACAGGTCCCGATGATGTTCCCTGTCAGAGCTATCGCTCTGCACCGCTCCTGAAGCGCTTGCAGGACCCTGGGGGTCCTGAGCGCTGCGGGACCACCCACCGTTTTTAAACGTCCGCGCTGCACAGAGCCCAGGCAGCGCGGACGTTTATCTACAGTGGGTGGTCGGGAAGCGGTTAATTCATAGTTTTGATGCCTTCAGTGTGAATGTACAATTTTCATAGTCATGAAAATACAGAAAAATCTTTAAATGAGAAGGTGTGTCCAAACTTTTGGTCTGTACTGTACATGCTTAAATAATACCATCATAAAATTCCCAAATAATGTCATTATACATTATCCAAATATTGTCAATGCACATACTCAAATATACCATTCTGCAGTACTCATTCATGCCATTATACATTGCCCAAATAATACCATTATATAGTGCTCAAATATTAAAGTTATACATTGCCCAAATAATACAATACATATTGTCCAAATTATACTAATATATGTAGTTAGATAATACCATTATTCAGTGCCCAAATAATAAAGTTATATAGTGCTCAAATATTAAAGATATACTTTGCTCAAATAAAACCATTATACAGGGTGGGCCATTTATATGGATACACCTAAATAAAATGGGAATGGTTGGTGATATCAACTTCCTGTTTGTGGCACATTAGTATATGGGAGGGAGAAAACTTTTCCAGATGGGTGGTGACCATGGCGGCCATTTTGAAGTTGGCCATTTTGGATCCAACTTTATTTTTTTCAATGGGAAGAGGGTCATGTGACACATCAAACTTATTGAAAATTTCATAAGAAAAACAATTGGTTTTAACGTAACTTTATTCTTTCATGAGTTATTTACAAGTTTATGACCAGTTATAAAATGTGTTCAAAGTGCTGCCCATTGTGTTGGATTGTCAATGCAACCCTCTTCTCCCACTCTTGACACACTGATAGCAACACCGCAGAAGAAATGCTAGCACAGGCTTCCAGTATCCGTTGTTTCAGATGCTGCACATCTCGTATCTTGACGAATGACAACCTCCTTCTAGCTACTTGACAGCCAGGCTTGGTGTTTAAATACTGGCTGTTGCTAGAGGGAGGTGCCGGTGATATTCACATGAGCTCTTTTGAAGGCTTGGATCAAGTGCAGTTCTTACTTCCTGCTAAGAGGATGTGTGTGCCATCTCTCTGAAGTCGAAGTAAGCTACTTCCCCCATGTCTGTCTCCCCTTGCTGTCTTTAGTTGTCAGTTGGGATCGACTAGCGCTCATCCTCCCTTTCCCTATATAGGGCCAAGCGCTAAGTAAATACAGAGTGTAAGGCAGCACTCAAAATCATGCTGGGTGACACTCACTGCACCGGGTCAAATAAAGCACACCAGCCACATTTTCCAGCATTTCACAATCCGGCAGTTTATTACTCTTCATAACTGCTTATAACCGAGTCCAACTCAATGGCTCGCCAACATTTACATATATAATGTCCAGGAGCCTTTCAAGTGGCAGACAGGCCCACTACGCTCCCGTTACAGCCTTCAGCAAAGTCACTTATATCAACGTCCATATAATGCAGTGTTTTACCTTTGCCGGGTTTTAGCTGCTTCAGACTTGTTCTGCCACAGCTGTGGCTTTACGGCTTCAGAGATGGGGGTCTCCAGCCCTCGTACCTTAAAAGGCTACTAGTATGTTTTCACACCTAACATCCAGCCTCTGCCTTCCAGGACTCTTGTCTTCCAAGCCTCTTGCCCTCCAAGGCTACTGGCATCACTTACACATAAGGATCCAGCCTCTGCCTTTCAGGCTTCACTAGGCTTTACCAGGCTTCACTAGGCCTCACACTCTAGTGGTGTCCCACACGGGAATAGGCCTCATGCCTTTCCCACCCGTCTCAAATCTACCAGGGTTTATATATCCTGTAGGATCCAAAAAAAGGGGAAGAAGAGAATCTGTATCCAAAATGTCAGCCACATCTATATTGGCACGAAGAAACGCAGGCAAAACGCGCATAGAGGCGCGATTTCAGCCCCCTCCTGGCAGAGCGTGCATAGCACATAGAACATGTCACAAGGTAAAAATTATCATTATATCTATGTATAATATTAGAGTCATATGGTTCTATTGCATGCATTTAAACGTGTACTGCATAACGATTGCTTCATGACTGTCTATCCTTGATAGCTCCTCCACTTCCTCTATATAGGAACTTAGCACATTTGCTCGCTTATTTGCAGACTGCACTTCAAATATTGATATACGCTGCATTAATGAGATCAGCGCTTGACTTTTTTCTACTCCATGGTCGAATAGACCAGGATTTGACAATATCCTACTACTAGATTATCATTCTGTTGGCAATCTGTCATCGGGTATATATAGATATTTTTATATTTACACTGTGTTCCAAATTATTATGCAAATAATATTTTCTCATATTTTCCCAAATTACCTATATGAATTGCAGTCATTGTAATTTTCCAGTCAAATAACTATTAGAGTACAATTGAAAGGTTTTTGTACAAACTGCCTATGATATCAGTATATTTTTAAAAAAATAAAAAACTCAAACTGCACTCAAAATGCATGTTCCAAATTATTATGCACAGCAGAGTTTTCAACCTTTTCATTTTAATAAAGAACAAAAAAATGGTCATTTTTGAAATTATAAGCATTAGTAGGTTATTACAAACTGAAATCAAACAGTTTTCAACTCAAAACTTTATCCTAGGTGATGTTACATTTGCACATAGGACCCCTTGTTCGAAAGGAGTTTCTGAACTCTCTCATCCATTGAATTTGTCAGGTTTTGGATAGTTTCTGCTTTAATTGTTTTGCATGAGGACAGAATACCCTTCCAGAGCTGTTGCTTAGATGTGAACTGCCTCCCGCCATCATAGACACTCCTTTTGATGATGCTCCAGAGGTTCTCAATGGGGTTGAGGTCAGGGGAGCATGGGTGCCACACCATAAGTTTGTCCCCTTTTATGCCCATAGCAGCCAGAGATGCAGATGTGTTATGTGCAGCATGAGATGGGGCATTATCATCCATGAAAATGATCTTGCTGCGGAATGCACGGTTCTTCTTCTTGAACCATGGAAGGAAGTCCTGTTTGAGAAACTCATCATACATTATGGAGTTCATCTTTACCCCTTCAGGGATCCTAAAAGGGCCGACAATCTCTCTCCCCATGATTCCAGCCCAAAACATTTCTCCACCTCCTCCTTGTTAGCGCTGTAGCCGTGTTTGCATGGGGTGTCCATCAACCAGTCATCCTCCACTCCATCCATCTGGACCATCGAGATCATTTCATGCATGATAATGCCCCGTCTCATGCTGCACATAACACATCTGCATCTCTGGCTGCTATCGGCATAAAAGTGGACAATCTTATGGTGTGGCACCCATGCTCCCCTGACCACAACCCCATTGAGAACCTCTGGAGCATCATCAAAAGGAGTGTCTATGATGGCGGGAGGCAGTTCACATCTAAGCAACAGCTCTGGGAGGGTATTCTGTCCTCATGCAAAACAATTAAAGCAGAAACCATCCAAAACCTGACAAATTCAATGGACGAGAGAGTTCAGAAGCTCCTTTCGAACACGGGGTCCTATGTGCAAATGTAACATCACCTAGAATAAAGTTTTGAGTTGAAAACTGTTTGATTTCAGTTTGTAATAACCTGCTAATGCTTATAATTTCAAAAATGATCATTTTTTTGTTCTTTATTAAAATGAAAAGATTGAAAACTCTGCTGTGCATAATAATTTGGAACATGCATTTTGAGTGCAGTTTGAGTTTTTTATTTTTTTAAAAATATACTGTTATCATAGGCAGTTTGTACAAAAACCTTTCAATTGTACTCTAATAGTTATTTGACTGGAAAAATTACAATGACTGCAATTCATATAGGTAATTTGGGAAAATCTGAGAAAATATTATTTGCATAATAATTTGGAACACAGTGTAATTATTTACTGATTTTTGTGACGCTCTTCTATGTGGGGGATGATCTCCTTTTATTGGCTTTTTTCATCTGCCTATCTGGTTTTGATTCTTTCACCAGTCACCACTAATATAATTTAAGCTTTTTTATGGTTGTCCATTTATGAAATAATAAATATACATTTTCATTAAGAGCTCTTTCTCTGGCTCCCTTCTTTGGAAATTCGTGCCAATATAGATGTGGCTGACATTTTGGATACAGATTCTCTTCTTCCCCCTTTTTTGGATGCTATGTTTTAGTTAAGAGATAATTTAATAGGTGTCACATTTACATATATATCCTCTAGTGCACACACAGGACCTGTGCTGATGTCACAGTCATGTGATCAGACCTTCTGTGTGCACATGACCTTTGCGATATCACAGTCATGTGACCAGTCACCTGGGGGAGGTACATGGTCTGCCAAAACACACCCTCGACCATTACAGTAATGCCGCAAGCCGCTGAATTACAAGGGATAGGTTCCTGTGCGGTGATTGGTGAGGAACCAATATAGGGATGGTAGGGATAGACAGGGTAATTGTAGATCTGCCTAAGAGTTCTCCACTTCCCCCTTTCACCTAGGGTCTGGACACCCTTCCCCTCATCCCTTCGTGTCACACTTTATCTTTCCTAGACTGTGCGTGACAGTATGCTAATGCCAGCACATATTAGAGATAAGCTGAGCCAATTATATTGTTTTAAAGTCTGAATACTAATAACCTATATAAACCTTGACCAAATGATGTACTAAGGGTGTTCTGTTCTGATACTAAGAGTGTCAGTGTGGTTCTCTGTCTTCATTCATAAACTTTGATTTTACAAATCAATTTGGAGCAGACACAACGTCTCGGAACGTCCCACAATATGAGGCGACGACACTATATAATAATAATAATTTTTATTATAGCGCCAACTAGTGATGAGTGAGCATGCTCGTTTAACCCTTTAACCGAGCATGCTCGGGTGCTTACCGAGTATCTTCGGCGTGCTCGTATATTATGTCTGAGTCCCTGCATCTGCATGAATTAAGGCTGTTAGACAGCCTCAACACATGCAGGGATTGCTTGTTTGTTAGAGAATTCTCACATGAAGAAATGAGTTTTTGGGGCATGCTTAA
This sequence comes from Phyllobates terribilis, assembly GCF_046119375.1. Lineage (NCBI taxonomy): Eukaryota > Metazoa > Chordata > Amphibia > Anura > Dendrobatidae > Phyllobates > Phyllobates terribilis. Next base: position 1,184,503,498 of record NW_027362761.1, on the reverse strand, counting down.
AACTGTGGGTATTAGGAATTAATCGAATTGTGCTGAGTAGTGCATTCCAAAGAATTGGCACAGCACGTGAGAAACCTTGGAGACGGGAAGTTTTTTTTTTTCATGTAGAGCATTCTTATGCCTAATCACTGAAATTCCCCTTTACATTTCCTACTTTTGGTCATTACAGCCACGTCGTTATTACCCGTTTTGTACACCATATTTTATCTATTTTATATTTGCCTCTACTGTGTGTCTTCAACCTTGCATTGAAGATTTCTTGGATGCATTTATCCCTTGGGCTATTCGTACTACTGGGAATCTTTCTCTTCCTTTAATTGCTCTTGTTTATATCTTGGGTCAACCATGCTTTAAGAAAGCAAAATACAAATCATTGCAAAGAGCGTTCAGATTCTATTCAGATCGACACTAAACATTTTACTTTTATATATATCCACACAAGATGTGACAACTGTGTTAAGCGTAGCATTTTTATGTTTTATATTATTTTTTCTGAAATTTTTTTTTATATGTACTCAGGAGGCAGAGAGAATAAGTGACCACATAATGATGGCATTTTACATGCAGAAGCCACTTACTGCATATTCAGAGGCTGCTCAGTAAACAGACTTGTTAGTCATACCCACGCGTTCCACACCTGCATGTGGCCAACATACTGCTGCGTTCCTCTCTATAAATCTTTATGGATAAGATGCGAAGGCACAATTTTGATTATAAATGTAGCTAATTTGCTAGAATAATTTCATAATTTACCATAGAGATACAGGAGTAATTAAGCCATGAAGGATAAATTGATAGCAGTGAAATAAATATATTACCGGACTTTAATTAGCAGAAAATGTCAACCTACGGGAGTCCGTTATCCTATCGCTAATAATAATTCATCAATTCCCAATGAATACAATATCATTTTATATTCATGAAAGGAGACAATGCTACCTTATAAATGGAATTAGTATGTTGAATGTTAAAGTTAAAGTGTACCGACTTATTTTTTTTTTGTTGCGTAAATCAATAGTATGTCTCTTTTAATGCAAAAAAATAAAGTCCTACGTAACAAACTCCTTTTGCCTGTTTGTAGGCCACCTGCAAATATAAAAGAGCTATAGATGAACAGATCGAATCACGTATGATCGACTTCTAGTCGAAATTTTTGAAAATTTGACTTGAATTCAAACATTTTGAGATTTAGTTTGCGAAGAGAAAAAAAAGTTTCCCTCCACCTTTTCCCACAGTATTAAAGCATCAGAGTGCAAAGTGCAGGCAAATGCCATTTTGCATTGTCGCGTGGGCTTCCTCATAATGAGCAGGTCTCAGAGGAGCACAGATTGTACGGCAGAGTCATTTTCCATCTCAAGAGTCACTGGGGAAGTTTTTTTTCTGTAGAGTGTGAGCTGTAATGGTTAGCAGGGTCCTTTCTCTCTCACATGTAGAGTGTAAACTTTTATGGTCAAAAGAGTTCTTTCGCTCCTTCTCTCCTGTGTAGAGTGTATGCTCTTATGGTCAGTGTGATCCTCTCTCACTTTGACTCTTCTGCAGAGTGCAATCTCTTATGGCCAGTGGAGTTCTCTCTCTCTTATCTATAGAGTATAAGCTCTTATGGTCAGTGGGGTCCTATCTCTCTCTCGATCATCTGTAGACTGTAAGTTCTTTTAGTCAATGGGGTCCATTCTGTCTTGCCTGTAGAGTGTAAGCTCTTATGATGAGTCGGCTTCTCTCTCTTTCTCCTGTAGAGTGTAAGCTCTTATGGTCAGCGGTGTCCTCTCTCTCCTGTAGATTTTAAGCTTTTATGGTCTGTGGGGTTCTCTCTCTCCTGTAGAGTGTAAGCTCTTATGGTCTGCAGGGTTTTCTCTCTGTCTCCTGTAAAGTGTAAGCTCTGATGGTCAGTGGGGTCCTCTCTCTGTCTCCTGTAAAGTGTAAGCTCTTATGGTCAGTGAGGTCCTCTTTCTCTCCTGTAAAGTGTAAGCACTTATGGTCAGTGGGGTCCTCTTTCTCTCCTGTAGAGTGTAAGCTCTTATGGGCTACAGGGACCTCTCTCTATCTCCTGTACAGTGTAAGCTCTTATGGTCGGTGGGGTCCTCTCTCTCCTGTAGAGTGTAAGCTCTTATGGTCGGTGGGGTCCTCTCTCTCCTGTAGAGTGTAAGCTCTTATGGTCAGCAGGGTCCTCTCTCTCTCCTGTAGAGTGTAAGCTTTTATGGTCAGCAGGGTTCTCTCTCTCATCTTTCCCCATGTGTGTTTTCAGAGTAATTACAATCTTTGCAGTTTTCAGATGTACGCAAAGTCTCCAAATTCTAATTTCAAAAGATCCACTGATCTTTAATAAAAGTCACTTTAGAATGAAAATAGAAAAATGAAGAGGGGAAGTTTCCGCAGTATGCAACATTCATGTGCCACTCCCACTTGATGTTGATGCTTGCAGACCTACAGTGGACATATGACGATGAGTAGAGGGAATGGTGCCGTCCACAAGGTGAGCACACTTTTTTTTTTACCTCCCTATGACTAATACTAAGGGATTGTCCAGTAATAAACAACCCCTTTAAATTGTTTGCCTCTATTGAAAGGGCACACTTTTCTGACAGTAGGGTATAAGCTAGAGCAATTAATACTTCAATAGAAAACATATTTTCAGTTGCACGATTAGCAAATTTTAAGTTTACACATTGGGGACCATCGTCCAAGAGTCAAGAAAGGAAAGTCTACAGCTCAAGAGGACCTGGAAGCTCCATATATTACATATACAGCCCATTTATTTCAGTGGATATTATGTAATGCTTTAAGACACCAGTAGTGAATCTTCATTTCATACTTTTAATCAGTGAAAATTCTTTCTGCATCACTTCTTAAAAAGTTACAACTCACACAACACCCCAACTCAGTCCAATAATTCCATTTTTATGCATTGTTTTGTCTTCTGCACATCACATCCTCCTCACTTCTTACTTCTATATCACTTTATTTTAGCAATATTTTCCAGAAAAAGAACACTATTAGCCAGTTTTCTCTTACACGTCATAGGAATTTGATGCTGGTTAGTTATTCTGCATGGCATTCCAGAGAACCACAAGGCCAATGAAAATCCATTTTTATCGATTTTTCTCTCCATTCAGGTTTCACCAACTTTTTTCCAACATCACTTATTTCCTTTTTTTTATCTTAATATCCTTTCATTTCCCTTTCCACACTACTGATTATCAGTTACTTCATCCCTATTTCACAGAACACACCACAACACCCTTATTTTTCATATAAACACTCTCCAACACTGGCTTAATGTAACGGGTCTGGGAGCTGGAACCTCTGAGCAACTATACAAGGGGGCAGTCCTTGTAAGGAAGCGGGTGGCTCCCAGAGAAGGTGGGCAGGTAGTCACGGCTAGTGACGGGGACAGTCTCTGGGTAGAAGGGCAGGAGGTCACGGCAAGTGACGGGGACAGTCTCTAGACAGGCGGGTGGTCACGGCAAGTGACGGCGGAGCCTCCAGGTAGGATAGCAGGCATGTAGCAGGTGAGCGCTCCCAGGTGAGCGGGCAAGAGTCTCTGGACAGGAAGGTGGTCACAGCACGTGATGGCGGAGCCTCCAGGTAGGCTAGCAGACAGGTAGTAGGTGAGCGCTCCCAGGTGAGCGGGCAGGCTGGTCCATAGACAGACTGACAGGTGTCGGAAGGCAGACCGTCGGACCGCAGGCTTGCAAGCAGTTAAGCGGATATCAGGCAGGTATCAAGCAGGAATCTGGCAGGTGACTGGCAGGTAACAAGCAGGAATCTGGCAGGTGACTGGCAGGTAACAAGCAGGAATCTGGCAGGTGACTGGCAGGTAACAAGCAGGAATCTGGCAGGTGACTGGCAGGTAACTGGTAACGGGACCTGAGGGCTGAAGCAGAGTGAAGGCTTTGCAACAACATTGCTCGGGCACCTCCATTTTGGAGGAGGTGCCTTATATATGGCAGGTCCTCCGGCAATTGGCCGGGGACTCCTTAGGACGGCGCGCGCGGTACCTTTAAGAGAGGGGGAGCGCGCACGCGTGCGCCCTAAGCACACTGCCGGGGAAGGAGCGCGTGCCGGAAGCAGCGGGGAGAGAAGCGCTGGAGGACGCCGCGCCTGGAGCGGGGAGTTGAGAGGGACGGCGTCTCTGCCTAGTACGGGGCAGAGACGCCGATGCTACACTTAACTACACAAAATAGTGCTCTCGCTTCTCAAAAGTTCAGCTGCTCCCACTTCTGTTTGCTCTGTTTTTCCTCTACTCCATCTTCCGTCCCAACTATTCATTCTACTATTTTCTCCAAGGACACACTCTTTCAATTTACACATATTTCTTCCTTCTTATTGGAATCTAAGGGGTAACATTTCTCCTTGTGGAAAGTGACAAGCCAAGCCTGGCATGTCAGAGTGAGGAGATTTATACGCCATTCATGCTCCTCTAGGAAATTAAATTTGCAAATTGCCTGGATCTCTATTCTTATTATCACGGCAATGTTTTTTTCACATATTTCTCCCCCCCTCCTTTTTATTATGTATTGAATGAAACCCTTGAATAGGTATGTTTAATGACTATGTGGCGCCCATCTCAGACTTTAAAATGCCTTTATGTGTCTCTCTGTAACTGTTGGTTTTTTTACTTGAAACGCGTAGTTACACAAAAAAACTTTTTTTTCTACTCCTAAAGCAGCAAGAACTATTTATCCTGCCATGTAGCTTTTCTTTAAAGTGCTTTTTTCCCTACTGGTGAAGCCAGCAGTAGTATCACTGAAGGTAAAAGCATAAGTAATGGAAAAAGAAAATGTATTAATTCTCCGCTGCCATAGGAAAAAGGATAACGGATGCCAATCTGATTGTAAAGTTGTTTCTTCGTCAACGCGTTTCAAAGCATATAGCTTCATCATCAGGACAACCATGATAGAGATACACTCAGCATGAACAGGTATAAATAGACAGTACATTTAATAAAAGGCGCACGAAACTGAGGGGGTCAAGAAGATATTATGATCGTGGAGTGATATGATCTTCCTGACCCCCTCTGTTTCATGCGCCTTTTTTCAAATGTTCTGTCTATTTATACCAGCTCATGCTGAATGTATCTCTATCGTGGTTGTCTTGATGAAGAAGCTATATGATTCGAAACGCGTTGACGAAGAAACCACTTCACTATCGATTGTCATCCGTCAGCCTTTTTCCTACGGCAGCTCAGAATTAACCTATTTGTTTTTTCCATTACTTATGTTTTTGACTCCACGTGGGTCTGCAGCAGCCTTCAGTGTTATCAATGGTTGTGTGCACACAACTCAAACCAAGTGAGCGCAGTTGTGCTTTCTCTTCTAAATCCTTTTCCCAGATAAGACCCTTTTTGTGATTTGTTTTCTTCCAGCCTTTCTCTCTTAGGCTGCGTTCACACATTGCATATTTCCTGCTTTTTTTACCTGCGTTTTTTACGCAGGTAATAAAAGCACCTCCATTCACACACTGCGTTTTTTCCTGCGTTTTTTTACGGAGGTGCAGGAGAAAATGAAGTGTGAGGAGCATGGACACCTGTATGTAATGTAATGTAATGTATATGTCTGTGTGTCCTGTGTGTACTGTGCGTCTATGTTTCGTGTGTGAGTGTCCCCCTAGCAGTGTATGTACAGACAGTTTCTGGCTGCAGTACATACACTGCTTTAAAAGAAAAAAACTATGGATACTCACCTATCTGATGGATGGGAGAGGCGTCCGGTCCGGTCCTGCGGCTTCAGGCATCTGCCGTGAAGCGATCAGCTGACTGTCACGTGACCGGCTTGTAAATCAGCTGACCGGAATCCGGTAAGCCACAGTTACCTGATCGCTTCACCGGCAGATGCTGGAAGCACCGGGACCGGAGCGGACTCCTCTCCCATCCATCGGATAGGTGAGTATCCATAGTTTCTCCTGCACCTCCATAGAAAAGCGCTGGAATTACGCAGTGTGTGAACACCGCTGCGTAATTCCATCGCTTATAATGGGCACAATAGGAGAAAGCGCAGGACGCAGCTGCGTAAAGAATTGACATGTCAATTCTTTACGCAGCTGCGCTTTTGCGCTGCGTAAAATCACACTGTGTCTGAACGGCAAAGTGAATTTCCCATTCACTTTGCTGGCAGACACAAGGCACATTTCGTATTTTGAAAAAGCGTGCGCAAAAAAGCGCGCGAAAATACTCAATGTGTGAACGCAGCCTTAAACTGTGTTAGGAATCGTGATTCTGTGCTCCCACCGGGGAATGGTGCAGTTCCGGTGCTACATTACTCTGGTCGCAGGCGCCACCATTGTCCTGACCCTGGAGCCTGAGCTACTATGCATGCACTGAGACTGTCCCAATCCTATGCAGCATCGCGTTGTGATGTTGTAGGATGTGTGAGGACTCGGGACACCGGGCTTTTCACTGATTTCCCAAGTTGCCAAGCAACGTAGGACACTGATTTGTCTGGCACTAAGCAGTGGTGGAATTATGTTCATTCTGCTGTGCAAGCTAGCAGGGAGTGGTTGTCTGGGGATGATTGGGAGATATTCAATACCAGATCATTAGGCTGGCTATTTAATGCTGCTACCTGCTCAGTGCTTTGCTGTTTATTGCAGTTCCTATATGCTGTGGTGAGTGGTGCTAGCATTAGTGCTGCTATCTTTTCAAGGGTTTTCTCATTGTCTCTTCTGGTTTCACTTTCTGGGGTTCTTGCACAGTTACTCACCTGGTTCTTGACTAGGCACCGATCGTGTCACAAGACGCTAGCTGTCTGACGACAGTGGGCCTGGGAAGGGCTCTGCCAAAGTGCCCCTTCCATTTACTTGGAGCTGAGTGAAGAGTATTCCTGGCCCTCAAGGGCTCCCCTAGCTGGGCACCTTGTGCCAAGTGTATCTGTGGCTGCACCTTTGCTGGTGGTGCCAGTCTTGCTCGGTCCCTCTGCACAGAGCATAACAAACTGAAGTGAAATGAACACTTTGTGATGGGTTAGCCACAGATTATGGTTCTCATGACCTTGTTATCTGTTTCTTGATGGGGAAAGTATGGAAGGTCTTGACCCATGATCTCCAGATGCTTACACTGTATAACTATATATTAAACAAAATCTTTAAAATAACATTTAGCTTCTACATAAAATTTGCTGCAATATTTGATACAGAATGACATGCTACCATAGATATGTGCCCTCTACTTGGCTGTCCTCCCTCGAAATACCAAGAGGTTGAAAAAAAATCCAGGAAAACATGAGATTAGCTATAGCTTTCCAACAGTTATTTACATTGATGAATAACCCTAATTGAATAAAATAGACTTGTGGTGCTGAGCTAATGCCTTTAAATGCCTTGTCTTGTGCAATTAATATTCCCTTGTCATATATCCATTTAAGCTGTGGGAAGAATGCCCTCATCTCGTATGGCAGTCACAGTTAAGAAATGATTTTGTCAAGTCATTCCGTAGAGACTTGTTTGATTCATAGCAAAAAGACTGCGGACTAGCAGAATTTCGAAAAAAAAAAAGTTAACTTCAATTTACATCTTGTGTACAAGGACATAAGAATGCAAAAAATAATCAGTGACTCTGAAATGAACATGATGGGTGGTAATCGACAGGTCAAGAGCAAGGCACGCTTATGCTTTTGACCTGTCGATAGACAGTTGATCTCACGCTTTTGACCTGCCTATGGACAGATGATTCTAAGCTTTATATTAGCAAAGCATTAATGACTTAAAAACAGGAAATTAAAAAGATTTAGCCTTTCCGCTAAACTCAAATTTCTTGTGTATAAAATAAATTCCATTGACATTCCCGCTAAAAAATCACCTAATGCCCTTACTGAACATGCATCAAGATAGTCCTATGAGCATTCTTGAAAGCTAAGTTCACCTTAATATAATTAATTTACTTGTTCATTTTGCTTTCTGAATGCAAACTTAAGAAATGTTCTAAATATTTTTTTTTTCACTTAATTTTCATTTTTCTGCTACAGAGTCTTTAGAAGTGTTCTATCTAGCTGAAGGCTTTACAAAATTGATACTTAACTAAAATATCAACCTTCCTGCTTCTAGTTCTGACAGTTCTTTCAGTTCTACGTTTCCCTTTTTTCATTGTTAGAGATAGCAGTAGGGAGAGGGTTGTACATAGATCACAATGTGGAAAAATGAGAAAGCATTTACAGTCTCAGGGTGAGCAGAGAAAATATGCTACAGAAGAAGCAGAAAGCACAGGAAATAACAGTTGGTCGGAACATAATTTAAAGATATAAAGATTTGAGAGTCCTCAGTGGTTGATACCTTTTAATGGCTAATTGAAAAGATGATAACAAATCACAAGCATTCAAGACTACTCAGGCCTTTTCATCAAGCATAGAATAACACAAAATCTGAAGAATCACAAATTAATACGCAACAGGGCACTAGAATATTAAATAGATGAGACAAGTGACCTGAAGCAGAACTATGAGTATGGGAGAGGGGAGAAAGAGTTGTGGCCATAAATATTGGAGCAGTTAATAGATAAGGAGTGTGAAACTTTTATTGTCCTGTGATTGAAGTCTCGTACATAGTTGTGATGCCCACACAGGTCTGAGGAGCACATTCCTTAGTTGATGTAAAATGACAAATCCATGTGACACATTCATTCCTGCACTGAGGGTGTCAAAGGTTGTCATGAGTTTGTATTCTCAAATCTTTCAGCTTATCAATAGATGACCCCTAAATGTCAATCATTAGTCAATCCCTTAGTAATGGTTTTATAGATAGTTGGCTAGATAGCAGGGTGCACTTAAATAGAAGTTATTATCACTCTTAATTTAGTCTGCAGCAGCCACAGTAAAGACATACATCGCATCCTTCCACCCTGATGTACTTTTTTCCTATCTTCTTCACGAGGTGAAACGCAAAACAAGTTAGGAAGAACCTAGGTGAAACACACATCTAGATGGAGGGAGTTTATACATAAGTAGTCCAGTGGGGGGTCTAACTCAGTTATAACTATATCTGTATGCACAGTCATCTGTCAAACTGGGAAGACTGTCAATTATTGGATGGTCAATTTTTACCATGTATTTGTCTTTAAAGGGAATTTGTCAACCCGTTTTTTCTACCCTATCTGAGAGCAGCATGATGCAGGATCAGAGATGGTACTTTTAGTGATGTGTCACTTACTGGGCTTCTTGCTACAGTTTTGATACAATCCTTGTTTTATCTGCTGCTGACATTCCAATTCTCTGAATGCTGAGCTGTGTATAACCCCGCCCACACCACTGGTTGGCTTCTTTCTGTGTACACTGTGCCTAGGCAGAAAGCTTCCAATCAGTGGTGGGGAAGAAATTCGACAACCTGACTGCAGGTCTGCCAGACTTCTCAAGATAATTTCCAGGTGATAAAAAAGTGATTTCATCAAAACTAAACTAATCAGACCAGAAATTGATATATCATTGAAATCATGGTCTCTGTCCCTATATTATGTTGCTCTCAGATTAGATAGAAAAAACCTGATGACAGATTCCCTTTAAATGCATAAAGATCTAACATGGTTCTTTCTGTTGATTGGTAGCCAACTGGAGTCATTTTAATGCTGCACAGTAAGCTCATAACGTGAATTGGTCACTCATTAGGTATATAGGGCCCTGAAAACATTAAAGAAGCCCTCCTCCAATCAAAGTTTGTATCCTCTTACCATTACCAGTCATCATATTAAATAGCACTGTGTACTTACAATTGCTCATTTCACCATTCTACCCAGCTAATTCTTCTCTTTTCCATAAGGTCTATGACATCAAGTGACTAAAGACTGACGAGCTGAATCCTTCTAAGCTCTATGTAGAAACAGGAAGTCTCTTTTCTTTGCATGAGTCATCATTAGAACGTCAATTCTAAGTCACAGGCAGGGGTGGAAGAAGAGCAGTTGGGTCAGGAGTTGGAGGAGGGGGTGAAGCTTGGCTGTGTTGAAGGCACACCTGAATTTGTAGAGATCGGTTGAGTTAAGGGGTCATTCAGTGAGGACGGAAAATGTAGATGAAGTGCTTACCAAGCCAATCAGGACAGAGTCTTTGATGGCTAATAAGGGAAAACTGGAATCCTCTGATGACCACTAGGAAGTTAATAATCCTTTCTAGAACATTTCAACAAAGTAGAGTACAATTTCAGATTATTTAGTGCCCAAACTCTTCGATTCTTTATGACAAACCTCCATTTCGACTTTAAACTCTTTGTCTCCTATTTTGTTTAATATAAAATCTCCACTTCTGCCGGCCCTTTATTTTTTTAATCATTCCCGTTAGTGCCTTCACCTCCAGACACTGGGCAGCCTGACGTTTCTGCAGTGAAAGTTAACTGAACCAGAATTTTTCTTCCTTTGCTGTTAGTTGGGAACTTTAAAGAAAGTACAGATGCCTAAGGCTGTGTTATTGGATTGATTGAGAATGAGCAGCCATTCAATTGCTTAGGACTTCAATTATATTTCTGTACTCGAAGCAAACTCGCGAAAAAAAAAAAAAAAAAGAAATAACAAAAAGTTTGACATTGATTTTTGTTTATGTTTAGGGAAAGGTAGAAATGTATACCATCACTCTTAGTAATATTTTCCCCCAAGCATCTGCTTCTCGCTGTAGAACAGGTGCTTAATCTTCAAAGGTTTGTGAATTCTCATTAAGAATACATTTTGGATGCGTCTGCTAATTCTAGCCCCGAAAGCCGTAGCTGGGCTTAATTTTACTCATTAATACAAATGTGTATTGGCAACCTAAGTAAACACATATGTTAAGGGCACCTTTCACATTATTGAGTGGTACCCACTCCTACTTTGCTTGGACAAGTTCAAATTTTAAACAATTTATAAAAAATTAGAGATTGAAAAATTGCAAATGTAAACAAGGAATCGTCTCGAAAAGCCTCTGATGTTACGTGACGTTGCTGTAATCAAACTATAAACATAAAAGGGTCGGAGAAAACTGAGATATTAAAAAATAGAGTGATTGACTTTTTTTTATTTTTACTAGTATTTGGTGTGAGTTTAATATTGACAAGGGCCGTGATGTAGCACAGTCCTTGTTCTGTTCTGATGACCATGGGGGGGTTATTTTTTAACAGAAAGTCAACGTGACAAATGTTATTTAAGTTCAGGCTGTGGAGAAAACAAAAATTGACTTCATGGTTGTACTTATTTATCAATAACTTTATAAAAATTTTAAACTTCTAAAATAAAATTAAATCTAGAAAAATATTATATTAAAAAAAAATATATACTTATAAACAACACTTAGAGCAATTTTCATTAATACCTTTGCGCCTTTATTTGTCTAGTTTTTGGTGTTTTTTGCCCGTATTTCATTTGCGCCAAATTCTTTAAATTTGTGCCTTTTTAAAAGTCATTTTATATCTGTTCACCACTGAGGGCAGGGTTTGGAGTTTACAGCTGTTTTCTTCTGATTCATGAATTGTGAATTTTTAATAAGTCACAACAGTTTTGTGCAAATGTACGTGAATCCCCCAATGGAATGATTTTATGTGTACCAGATATTTTAATGCAATTTTTCCAAAATTTTAGAGGACCATGCAACTTTTCGAATTTGAAAAATTGCAAAAAACAAAAATTAGGAGCAATTTTTTTTTTGTTTTGACCTAAATTCATTAATTTAGTTTGTTATTTTAATTAAGATTGAGCAAAAGTTGTCAGTGAAAATTACCAGACAAAAAAAAAAGAATGACAGAAAAAAAATCCAGAAATTATGAATCGGGCCAATGGAGTCATATTTCCTCCCCAAAATAGTGAAGAGTAAAAAACTAAGTTTTATAAGTGTTCTAGGAGGCATTCTTTTACTCTCTACCAGTGCCTGCAAAATAATAACTTTTCACTCCAATGTCTGTAGCTCAATACCTGGGAATGAACAATAATAAGCCCACGACTGCAGGATGAATGGGAACAAGTTGTAAGGCACATAAACTTTTAAATGTTTTGCAAACTTTCCAAATTAAAATATGTTTTTCCAGTGTTATTATATTAATGACCAATAATATTAATGAGAAAAAAAAATTCAGGACCATTTTGCTCCAAACATGATGGTAGTCCATGACTGCTGGACCAAAGCACTGCAAACTAGCTGCTACCTACAATTTCCCCGATGCCCAGAGCCTCTTCTGATTAGTAACTGCTGAAACATCATAACATTGTGGTGTGACAAATAATTACATTGTGACTTAATTGCTCAACTCTAATCAACAATATCAGTTCTATAGAAGGTCGACACCTGCAAAAAGTACACAGGTCACCAGAATACCACCGCTTCGTACACTGTATAGTGGCCTTTTAAAGGATCTGTGCAAAACTGTGATATTGATGATTTATCCTTGGGTTAGGTCATTAAAGAGGCTATCCAGTAATATTTTTTTCTATGGGCCTAAGAGCTAACAGAAAGATATTCGTTAACTACCTGCCTGTTATGTGAAGCACTAATCTCTGCCGGAACAAAGTGGTCACAGACAGCTGATGCAGGCGATTCAGTGGCTTCCACTGATGTCACATTGACAGAGAAGCAGCTTCTCTTCTGATCTGTTCTGTTGACAAGGCATCACTGATGACATCACTGCTAAAATGGCAACCCGGTAATCAATTAACATAACGTTGGCAATCATGACCCATAGACTGAGCATCCTAGAAGAACAAGAGATGCTCTGTTGACGTGGAGCAGCTGAATCGCCGGAAGCAGTGATCATGACCGCTATGACCTGGCATTGGGTTAAACAAGCAGATAGTTACCTCTGTTAGCAACTACCTGCCTGTTAGGTTTTAGGCTGATTTGTAGGACCCATGTCCAGAAGCCATGATTGTAATCAGTTGCTGTGAGACCAGAGCACTGAAAGCCTCCTACTGTCTGTGACATCATTGATGCCTATTATAATTACTAGAAACCCAAACATCATAATATTAAGGTGTGATGCATCATTATATTGTACCAGTGATGTCACAGGTAGTAGGAGGTTTGCAGTACTTTGGTCTGGGGGCCACAGACCATCAACGGTTGGGGCCACGGGAAAAGGGTCCTAGAAATCTTTTCGCTTAACTCTAGTCATCAGTCTCAGATCTGTGGAGGCTGGACACCTGGCACCCCCACCAATCAGTTGTGAAATATCTTGTGCCCTCTAGTAGTGCACAAAATACCAGAATACCACCGCTCTGTACACCATGTAGTGGCTTTTTAGTACATTGCAACTTAGCTCCAATTCACCTCAATGGGGGAGATGAATGTCAGACCTCTGTTGATCTAATATTGATGGCCTGACCTAAGTATAGATCATTCATAACGTAGTCCTGGAATGTCCCTTTAAGGAGTACATAAAATAATGATTTCTAGCATAGCAAAAAAGCTAATAAACTTTATATCATTGCAAAAGTGTTAATAAAATTTAGAACTGAGCTTCTTTATCTAATTACATTTTCATGGAAAAACGTTGACATAAACTCTAAAAATATATATATTAATGATATTCACTGGGTCTCCAGCAAGATACTTATGACTGTTATTTGCTTTTAACACATTTTCACACAACAGGAATTCATTGTAGTCTAAAATATATCTTAATTGCTTCTTAAACATAAATGTCATGTTAGTGGTTTATTCTATAAAATGTGATGTATGATGGTTGCTTATTGGCTTTCTAGGGAAGTTGAGAAGTTTTCACCTACAATAAGCAATACATACTTCTTATTCTACTGGGTAGAGTATACTGTTGCTTTGCTCTCTTCCTATATCAGTCAATCATACTCCTGGCCTCTTCTTGTTCTTATATCTAGGTCCTAGACGTACATTGGTACATAACTCATTTTTGTAGCAGCTATGGGGCAATCAGAGATACCTAGTTTTTCAATATAGTATTGAAATGGATACATCTAAATGAATTATTGTAACTCTCTACTGATCAGTCTCCCTCTTACTAATCTCTCCCCTCTCCAATCTATCCTGAATGCAGCAGCCAAGATCATATTACTGTCCAACCACTACACCGATGCCTCTACCCTGCGCCAGTCGTTGTACTGGTTGCCCATCCGATAGAAAGTTCAATTTAAACTCATCACTCTCATCCACAAAGCGCTCCATGTTTCAGCACCATCCTACAGCTCCTTCCTTATCTCAGTCTACCATCCTACTCGTGCCCTCCGTTCTGCTAATGACCTAAAATTAACATCCTCAATAGTCCGAACCTGCCACGCCTGTCTCCAAGACTTCTCTCGAGCTGCGCCATTTTTTTGGAATGCATTACCCAGTACACTTCGATTAATCTCCAGTTCCCACAGTTTTAAGAGTGGCCTAAAAATGCATTTCTTTAGACTGGCCTATCGCCTCAAGATACTTATCTAACTATCCGTGTTTTTCCCATACAAATTTTTCTTTAAAACCAGGACCTTCGCATCATTTTTTCACACACCTTACATGCACTTAATAGCCCTCTTTGTCCATACACATACTGTTTGATGACCATCATTACATGAACACACAATTTTTTATATTGAAGGCTGGACTGTACAATACAAGCAATTGTTATCATCCACCTTTTGTATGTCCCCTATTTTCTCATAGATTGTAAGCTTGGAAGCAGGGTCCTCACTCCTCTTGGTGTCTGTTTATTTATGTGATTATTTCTATTCTGTAATGTATTTTATTGTCTGTACAAGTCCCCTCTAAAATGTAAAGTGCTGCGGAATATGTTGGAGCTATAGAAATAAAATTGTTATTATTATGAATTCCGTTAACCTGGGGCATAGTGAAACCCAATAATTAAAGTCAAGTTGAGCTGTATGGGCAGCACGGTGGCTCAGTGGTTAGCACTGTTGCTTTGCAACACTGGGGTCCCGAGTTCAAATCTCACCAAGGACAACATTTCTGTGGAGTTTGTATGTTCTCCTTGAGTTTGCATGGGTTTTCTCCAGTCTCTTCCGGGTTCTCAGCTTTCCTGACACTTTCCAAAGACATACTGATTTGGAATTTAGGTTGTGAGTCTCAGTGATGATGATGATGATGATGTCTGTAAAGTGCTGCAGAATACAATGACACTGTCAGTAAGACCACCATATTGATTAGTTTGATTTTTCTAACCGAGCAAGGAAGAAGATATAGACACTTGTTCACGCGCACATCCCATTCTTACCCCTTGTGATAGGAGATGTACTGGTTCTCCATGCTGAAATCCAACTGGTGTCTTAGAGGCAATTTAAAGAGAACCAGTATTTCGAAGAGCTGGTACTAGATACCTTATCCAGCCAATCATTTATTGAACTCTGTAACAGCTGCTTACAAAATTGGTGTTTTTTGCACCAAGTCAAATTTTAAATGGAATCTGTCAAATTGATCCAATCTGTGGACAACACGGTATAGAGAGGAAGCTAAGCAGAATTATATATATTTTGTTGGAAAGGATTCAGTATAACTTCTATTTTATTCATTGAAATCCCTGGTGTATTTATGCAGATGAATCGAGTGGGCAGTCCTAGTAGTGATTGGTAGCTGTCTATACATGCACAGTCATACTGGGAAGACTGTACGCTACTGAATAAAACCATCCTCTAGTCTAATATGCATTCAAGCACCAGGAAATTCAATTAATAAAATGAAAGTTTACTGAAACTTTTCCCATAAAAATGTCTATCAATCTGATCAGCCCCTCCTGCTCTATAACATTCTACCTGGAGATCAGATACCATTTTCAACATGACTGGTCCCTATTAGGGTTGAGCGAGTATGTTCTGCCCGAGTATGCTCGGGCCGAGCTCCGAGTATTTACAGATACTCGGTGGTAAGGTTAAATCTCTCCCGTGTGCATGATTTGCAACTGTTTGACAGCTTTATTACATGGGAGGAATGTGTAAAGAAATAGACATTCCTCCCATGTAATAAAACTGTCAAACAGTTGCAAATCATGCACATGGGAGCGATTTAACCTTATCACTGAGCAGCTGTAAATACTCGGTGCTCGGCCCGAGCGTACTCGGCGAAAGGGTTAACAAAACATACTCGCTCAACACTAGTCCCTATATATGAGTCAGACATTGGCTTATAGGGTAGCTTTCCAAAGGTGGCTTTACAAAGACAGTTTTCTTCCTACTGAAGGACAATGAATTTGCAATGTGTCAAGAGAGCATGGCACCATGGCTGATGAAGTGATCCAAGCTGTCTCCAATGCTATATGCAATACTGTTTTAAATAACGGTGCAATACCGTTTTAAATAACGGTGACAATGCAACATTTTTTTTTCATAAGAGAAGGTAATTTTTCATTGCTTGCTAAAATCCAGCATAGGTGGCTTCTTTTTAAATCAATGCCAGCCACTGGAGGATTTTTGTCTAAACTTAATTCCCATCCTTGCCTTTAGGGTATGTATGGTCCATCCAAAACAGTTATATGACAACTACAAATATGGACATGGTGTTTGGGAATCGTTCATTGGGTTCTGGGTGTAACACATTGGTTCCCAATTATCTAGCTGAAGACAACCCCATTTGGAGCTATTTTTAGAGCCATCCACTGGCCACCAGGGTCTATGTCTCATGGAATAATTTACGAAAGAATCCTATTGATGACTTGTCCAGTTAGTAAAATGATAACACAAAAGATTACATTCAAACAAAAGTGGACACATGGTCTGTAGAAGTAGAGGGTAGACTTCAGGACAATCTCCGTAGGTATGCCCAAGGAACCAGTCCACTGTTGTAAAATTTCATCTCCAGAGTGCAGACGTACTAATACTAGAGATGAGCGAATGTTTTCACATTCAAATTCGTCAAGTTCACAGAATTTTTTCCAAAATTTTTCTTTATAGAGAATCAATTTGCCAAGAAACACAAGGATGGAAAAGCCTCCAATTTTCCTGAAAATATGTTTGTAACAGCCTGAGGTCTCTTAGAATTGTATCCAACCCCTTTGAAACTCTTTAATGTAAACTGATTCAGATTTTATCTGTTCAGTCATGTTCTAACCTTGGATACTCTACAGGCTTTTTCTTGCCGTGCTTCCCTGTTTTCCATGGCTTCTTTCGATTGCTTGATGTTCTTTCGCATATCACTCTTGATGACATCCAGCCAACAAGCCTTCCATCTTACCTGTTTTCTTTTACTTCTGGCCATTCTGATTGGCATCTTCCTTTCTAGTGAATTTGTGTTTAACACAAACACAGCCTTATTAATGTCAAAGTGACATCAACATATATGACTATGAATAATTGGATGGCAACTATTCTTTACTGATGTCATATTTTTGTGCAATTCGGTTATCAAATTGTTCAAATTCACCGAGTCCAGTGAATCTCCAAAAATTCATCACGAATAACATTCGCATCAAATTAAAACACTCTTCTCTAACTACTATTTGTTGTGGAAAAGTCTCTAATTATATGTGCATTAAACAGCTTCCATTGTACGAAAAGAAAGTCTATGGAAGAATAAGTAGTATCTCAATGAATATGTGTAGAAAAAAAACAACAAAGAGATATTTTTACAGCAGCACAATGGGGTAGGTGCCTACCGCTCAGGTTTGTCCAGGCTGCAGTTTGACGCCTCCACTATTCGCTATGAAAGAATGCAGACGTATATTGTATACAGTAAATTCTACACCTGAGTTTCTATTGTCTTTATACTGAAAAAACAATGACAGTTCTACAAAACAGGAGATTTTAGCTTGGTAGCAAGTCGTAGCCTGAACAATAGACTATTCAACAGTCAAGTTTAGTTCGGTGAGTAACAAATGTGGAGAGTTTTTACAATGTGAAATTCCATTTACTTTCTAAGCTGAGAATTTTACCATGACGGAGCTCTCCATTTACTATATTAACGTTCTAACAACCAACATCAGGTGAAATTCCACTTTAAGGTGACTGCATATCCCAAGGGCTGGGTAAGAATCTGAGTTTACGCTCGATGGTCAAGTTTATGCCGAAACAAGTTATCCTTTCACTAATCCCCATAAAGACACTAAATCATAGTATTCCTACTTGGTCATGGACTTGACTACTCCACACCTGCATTCAAATCAAGGGAATTCCGAACTTCATTTTTTTGTTGCCATGACAACTACTTTGCGAAGCTTTTATGCGACCGTGCGGATACCAGCTGTTGAGCTATGAGTCTCGGCAAAATGATTATTACAGCTTGATACAGGTCATGTTTTCATACAACATTTATGAAAAAGAGTGCGTATGATGACCCACTCAGGTTACCTTTAATGGTGGTATATGTACAATAGATTACCAGCTGTCTAGACAAATGTTTATGGCATTATCCATTCTGTTCTGCATGCAAAATAAAATATCATTAAATTAGAATCTAGGACAGAAAGTTATGATGCTACCCAGTGGGGGTGGAGAGTTGGAGCCAAACCATAACTTCAGTAAGTGTTAATTCCGCTTAAATTTGGACACAAGTGGCTTTGTTTCCTACAGATGTACATTACCCACCCTCGCAAATCAACAACTTCCATTATCGACATCCATTTCTTGTGATACAAATTCTTCAATGCACCATGCAATTAAGCCTTTAATTGGCTGCAGTTCACATCACAACCAGTGGGTGACCACATATAGGTCCATATAACAGAACTATCTCCGGATAGTTTATCGCAATTATTTTTAGTTTGTCATCTAGTATCACACATCTCAAAATGCAGGTAAGGACTGACATGGTCTTCTTCACTCATAACCTTGTTTTATGAAGAAAACCTTTAAAGATAGACTCCTGAGAACTGCTGATATTGGTTAGGTCTTACTACTGGACGATATAGTGATAGTCTAGAGGAGGCAGACCATGTGGCTCCTATTTAGCCTATGAGATGGAGGGATAAATCACAGAGGATGCAATGAAGGCACCCCTGTCGTGAGTACCCAAGTTGAATCCTATCCCATGAATTATGTAGATAAAACTTTGCACTTATATATATTATAGATGCAAAATTATTGGGTGCAAAAAAGATTAAATTATGTGAAATAACAAATGCAAAATAAATCCTAAATAACATCAATAGTCTAAAAAGATTGAAATCAGAAAAATAATAAAATGTAATAATGAGAGAATAATAAATAACGAGTGTCTATATTAGAAAATCCTGAAAACATTCGGTTGTTGATCGAAACGTCTACATTTTTGAAATGTTCATCTATAATATATCAGAGTGCCAAGTTTTCTCTGCTTAATTTATGATATGTAGGGGCTCGGTGCTGAATGGATCTGCCCTCTGTTAGCGTCAGCCCACTTAAGCAAGCCTAGCCCTGACTCAGAGGCCCCTGGCATCACTTGTGGCCAGAAATATCAGCAGATTTATCTGGTCAATAAATCTAGAGAAACTTCGCTTATTGACTAGTCAGGTCTTCTGACATTAATGGCCTTCCTTTTCCGTAATTATCTCCCTCTACCCCTCTTTGATCAGACCTCATCGGGAATACTGAGTCCAGTTTTGGGCACCACATTTTAAAAAAGATATGAAGAAACTGGAGCAAATTCACAGAAGAGCGACCAGAATGATGACTGGTCTGCAAACAATGTCCTATGAGCAACGGTTACAGGATCTGGGACTCTTTAGCTTGCAAAAGAGAAGACTGAGAGAAGACTTAATAGCTGTCTACAAATATCTGAAGGGATGTCACACTATAGAGCTTTATTCTCATTTGCACAAAGAAAGACTAGAAGCAATGGGATGAAATTGAAAGGTAGAAGATACAGATTAGATATTAGAAAAAACTTTTGACAGTTAGGGTGATCAATGATTGGAACAGGCTGCCACGAGAGGTGGTGAGTTCCCCTTCAATGGATGTCTTCAAACAGAGGCTGGACATACATCTGTCTGAGATGGTTTAGTGAATCCTGCATTGAGCAGGAGGTTGGACACGATGACACTGGAGGTCACTTCCAACTCTAGCCTTTTATGTTTCTATGTTTCTATGTAGCTGGATAACTGGACCTACGTGTCGTGTGTCCGCCTGATTCTTCTTTTTTTATGTTAGATCCAATTTAGACTTTTTTACTACATTATCTTCATAGGATAAGTCCTTTA
Organism: Phyllobates terribilis; assembly: GCF_046119375.1. Taxonomy (NCBI): domain Eukaryota; kingdom Metazoa; phylum Chordata; class Amphibia; order Anura; family Dendrobatidae; genus Phyllobates; species Phyllobates terribilis. The sequence continues at coordinate 1,184,483,500 of NW_027362761.1, read as the reverse complement.
AACACCATTCTGGTCTGTATGGCTTTATTTTAACCACATTGTGGACGACCTCATGTCACCCGGTAAATAAAACTTGAAGTTGCATCTGGTTTCTGGTACAATTGGCACCAGAACAGACCATTATCCAGTGTTTTTTCAAGACTTTATTGAATGAAATTGCATGTATTATTAATAAATGTCACTGAATTGGCTGACACCACTATTAGGCTGTTTTCAGAATCAACACTTTTTGAAAACGCAAATACCACAGCAGTTTTTAATGTCTTTTTTTAAGCCAAAGACAGAAATGGATCAATCAAATAATTTTCTTTTTATTTTAACTTAGTTTTTTTTTTATTCATTTTTTTTTAACAAAGTAAGACTTGGATTCAGCAGAAATAAGTTCATCCTTTATTCATTATTATTAGTGATGAGCGAGCACTAAAATGCTCGTGTACTCGTTGCTCGGGTCGAGCAAATTGGAATACTCGAGTGCTCGACCCGAGCAACGAGCCCAATGTAAGTCTATGGGAAACTCGAGCATTTTTCAGACAGCTTTCCCCGGCGGTCTGGAGAGGGCCTAAAAATTGCCCAAATCGATGGGAACAGTGCTCAAATGACATGGGAACAGCATGGGGAAGACCCCTGGAAGCATCTCTGACTCCCAGATCACTGCTGTCAACAACGTGGTCAGAGTATTACGCCACTTTTACGGACTCACAATAAAACATACAAAAACGAAACCAAAATGGATTTTCCTGGGAAATATGTTACGGAACATTCTTTCCAGGGTAATGACTTGTATATAAGGCAAAATAAATTACCAAAAACAAAAATACTCCTCCACAACTTGGGCTATGTTCACACGTAGCGTTTTTGATGCGTTTTTTCACTTTTGCATTACTTTCAACCAAGACAAATGCATTCACCGGGAAATGTCATTTTAACATTTTACAACCTTATATGGCCATGTGTTGTGTGACACATCATCAGACACATGCATACAGTGCTGAAAAGACATGAGAACAGCATGGGGAAGACCTCTGGAAGCATCTCTGACTCCCAGGTCACTGCTTAAAAGTGTGCCCATCATAAGTAATCCTTGGAACATGCGAAGATGCCATGCACCTGTCATTGCAGACTTGCAACAATCACCATCCACGTCCTTGTCCCACTGCAGCGTTCTGTTGCCCCTACCCCATTCCTTGGAATGCAAGCGCAAGTATGCAGGCAGCCACCCACCCACCCACAGGCTGCAATACTATACTGCCAAATTTTTGACAGCTGCTTGCACTTGAAATGTGGTCTTTTAGGCTCGTGGAGGCGGATGCTTTTCATAACCTCATGCCGGCGGCGGCCGGGTGTCCATACTCGGTCCCCAGCCGCCACTATATTTCCCGGTATCGCCTCCGCCTTCCACAAGCACGGGTCCCACAACATTACCCATGCCCTCCCCAGTGCACTTACTGGGAAGGACCGCCTAATCACAAACACGGGGACAGGTGAATGTGGCCAGGGACGGTATGGAGCCAGTCCACAACTTTTTTTTGCTGAGAGTTGTATTTAGCTCGGTGAAAGGACAGGCATAGAGGGAAACCGTATCTACCCTGCGTGTCATTTCTCCTAGGAAGTCCTCTAAAGCTGCTTGCACTTGAAATGTTGCCTGAACATTACTGCTGGTACTTTATGTATGAATTTGCTTGCCTCCTACCAGCCTGGAATATTTCCAGCAAACTATGGTACGACGCCATGGTATTAGCACTGCCCCCAGTACCAGTAGTGGAGCCATCCCCAATTTCCTTCTCAGGAATTTTATTTGGTAGACTGAGTGGCTGCCCAAATACATTTTCTCACAAAGGAGCTGAAGATAGAGTGACAGTAGGTGCAAGTTTCTCCAGCCTGTTAGATATTAGATGTTGAACGGCAGCACATTGGATCAGTGGTTAGCACTGAAGTTTGGGATCCTGGGTTCAAATCCCAGCAAGGACAACATCTGCAAGGACTTTGTATGTTCTCCCCGTGTTTGAGTGTGTTTCCTCTTCAGTAAAAATAGAGTGTCCGGGAACCTTCCTACATACATTTCTTAGCAAGGACTGCTTCTCGGCAGGGTTGAACAGTCACCCTAGAGAATCCTCTGGTGTGCCTTGGCTTCTACCCCAGGTGAGTTCATGATAGCGCTAACTTTGCAGCTGCTATGGGGCTCTTGAGCGGATGAGAAAGGTTATCCCTCAGAATCAAATCCTCTGGTGGGCACAATGTTTTTCAATCTGAAACAGCTTCTCAGTGGGAGTTGTATTTCACCACAGCCATATTCTTTAGCTCGGTGAAAGGACTGGCATAGAGGGAAACCGAATCTACCCCGGCTGTCATTTCTCCGTCACCAGGTTCCCCCCATTGTCACACACGACCATGCCTGGCTGCATGTTCAGCGGTGAGAGCCACAAATCAGGCTGCTGTGTTACAGCTTTCAACAACTCTTCAGAACTGGGCGGTTTGTCAATTAAGCATTAAGCATGTTATCTTCAGCACAGCCTGTTGCTGCTTGGCCAAGGCAATGCTGCAGTGCTGTCAGCTTGTGACTGATGTAGTCATTTCGGAAATGGAGGAGGAGGTGCATGAGCCTAACAATGTGATTACATTGAGGTTAAATTGGTGACGCTGTTTTTTATACTAAAGAAATATCCTATTGTTTTGTTTTTTTTATATTATTTTTTAAGACAAATGCATTCACCGGGAAATGTCATTTTAACATTTTACAACCTTATCTGGCAATGTGGTGTGTGACACATCATCAGACACATCCTGTTTTATTTATGATGGAGGGACTCTGAATGTCATAAAGCCTATTTTTATAGGGCCATCAGACAGCCCTTACTATTCTTAAAAGGCCAGCAGTCGGCCCACGCTTTTTTTAGAGAGTCATCAGCCGGCTATGCTTTGTTGTTCTTATTATTAACAAGTGGGTCTCCTATACTGTTATTGCATATGCAGTGACTGCAAGGGCTGTCAAAAATTTGGTCGCAACCCAATACCCCTTTGAAGAGACATAGAGGAGGTTCTCAGTAAAAAATATGTTCCCATTATAAAGGAGCGGGTCTCCTATAGTGGTAATGCCCATGCTGTTACTGCAAGGGCTGCCAAAATTTGGGAAAAACCCCACTAAGAATTTAAAGACACATAGAGCAAGGCCACAGTAATGACATATTCCATTTAGAAAGGACAGAGTCTGCTATACAGTTATAGGGTATGCAGTGAGTCCAACGGCTGACCTATTTTAGGAAAAACCCCACTAAGAATTTAAAGACCCACAGAGCAAGGCCACAGTAACAAGTACAACATGTTTCCATTAGAAATGAGAGGGTTTGCTATACAGTTATAGGGTATGCAGTGAGTCGAACGGCTGACCAATTTTAGTAAAAACCCCACTAAGAATTTAAAGACTCACAGAGCAGGGCCACAGTAACAAGTACGACATGTTCACATTAGAAAGGAGAGGGTCTGCTATACAGTTATAGGGTATGCAGTGAGTCCAACAGCTGACCAATTTTAGGAAAAACCCCACTAAGAATTTAAAGACCCACAGAGCAGGGCCACAGTAACAAGGTACGACATGTTCCCATTAGAAAGGAGAGGGTCTGCTATACAGTTATAGGGTATGCAGTGAGTCCAACGGCTGAAAAAATTTTGGAAAAACCCCACTAATAAATTAAAGACACATAGAGCAGGGCTACAGTAACGACAAATTCCCATTAGAAAGGAGAGAGTCTGCTATACAGTTATAGGGTATGCAGTGAATCCAACGGTTGACGAATTTAAGAAAAACCCCACTATGAATTTAAAGACGCATAGAGCAGGGCCACAGTAGCAAGGTACGACATGTTCCCATTAGAAAGGAGATGGTCTGCTATACAGTTATAGGGTATACAGTGAGTCCAACGGCTGACGAATTTTAGGAAAATCCCCAATAAGAATTTAAAGACTCAAAGAGCAGGGCCACAGTAGCAAGGTACGACATGTTCCCATTAGAAAGGAGAGGGTCTGCTATACAGTTATAGGGTATGCAGTGAGCCCAACTGCTGACGAATTTTAGGAACGACAAATTCCCATTAGAAAGGAGAGATTCTCCCATAGTGTTGGCCTATGCAGTGAATGCAAGGGCTGCCAAAAATTTGGAGGCACTTCAATGTCCCTTGGAAGAGAAAAAAAAATGCTCCCATTAGAAAGGAGCGGGCGTCCTATACTTGTAATGCCCATGCACTAAGTGTATGGGCAGACAAATATTTATCCCTGGGGGGTATACATGAACATACTGTATAAAAAAAAATTATGTGGGTGTTGCATCATGCACCACGGTCACACTGGTGATATGGTGGTGGAGGATGAAGAGAAGGAGGAGGACAAGAGCAAATAGCCAAAATCAGGAAGCATATACCCATGTGTGGGTGTGAAAAGGTTCATGAGAATACACCTCCCAAGAAAAAACACTGGATTTGAGTTTATGTTACGCTGCTATCATTCGGCTGTGTTGAGAAGTCTGTCCCAATCCAGCCCTTGTTCATTTTTATTAGAGTCAGCCTGTCAGCATTTTCAGTTGACAGGCGGATGTGCTTATCAGTTATAATTCCACCAGCAGCATTAAAACCCACTCTGATAAGACGCTGGCGGCAGGGCAGGCCAGGACCTCCTAGGCATAGAGAGCCAGTTTATTTCACGTATCCAGCTTGGATACCCAATAATTATAAGGCACAGAGGAATCACAGAGGATATTGGTACGGTTGACAAGGTACTCCCTCAACATCTTCCCAAACTTTGCACTCCTTGTGATAATATCCCGTGCCTCAGGGCCTGTGCGATGGGACGGTCTGAGAAAACTCTCCCAGAACTTTGACAGTGTTCCCCTGCCTCTTCTGGATTGAAGTTGTGTTTCTCTCACCTGTACTCGTTGGTTGTCCAACGAAGTGTGCCCTCTGCCGCCAGCGTTTTCAAATGGGAATTTTTTTAATAGTTCCCCAACAAGAGCCTTCTGATACAGGCCCATTTTTGTAGACCAGTCCGCCTCTGGAATAAGAGATATAATGTTCTCCTTGTAGCGTGGGTCTAGAAGTGTCACCAACCAGTAATGACTGTCACCCAAAATTTTGAGATTGTGAGGGTCATGGGGATGGCAGCGTAACATAAACTCATCCATGCGTGACAGACTAATAACAGGCAAGACTTCCGTGTCCTCACCAAGAGTATGACTGACCATGCTCTCCTCCTCCACCTCCTCTCTGTCCTCTGGCCATCCACGCTGAACAGACGGTATGACAGCTGTGCAGGTAGTACGGTCTATAGTGCATGAAACTAGCTACTGTCCTTCCTCCTCCTCTTCCTCATTGTCACACAATCCACGTTGGGATGAGATGAGGCTGGGCTGTTTGTAATCACCCTGTATGGTTCCTTGCTCCATCTCATCGTGCTCCGCCTGCAATGCATTTTCTTTGATTGTGAGCAGAGAGCATTTCAGAAGACAGAGAAGCGGGATGGTGATGCTAATTATGGCATCATCGCCGCTAACCATCTTGGTGGAGTCCTCAAAATTTTGGAGGATGGTACATATGTCTGACATTCATGTCCACTCCTGAGGCCTTATGTGTGGCGTCTGAACTGTATAACGACGGCCTTGTTGATGCTGGTACTCAACAAGTGCCCTCTTCTACTCACAAATCCTTCCCAACCTCTGCAGTGTAGAGTTCCAACGTGAGGGGACATCACACACCAGTCTGTGAGCCGGAAGCTGCAAATGCTGCTGAAACACTGCAAGGGCAGCGGAAGCTGTAGCTGACATTCTAAAATGGGCACACAGGCGGCGTACTTTAACAAGCAGATCCGGCAGCTCCGGGTAGAATTTGAGAAACCGTCTCGCCTCAGAGCCGCCACCAGGTTCCGGCCATTGTCACACACGACCATGCCTGGCTGTAGGTTCAGCTATGTGAGCCACAGATCTGCCTGCTCTTTCAGAGCTGTCCACAACTCTTCAGCATTGTGCGGTTTTTCACCTAAGCATATTAGCTTCAGCACAGCCTGTTGCCGCTTGGCTGAGGCAGTGCTGCAGTGCTTCCTGCTCGTGACTGATGTGGTCATTTCGGAGATGGAGGCTGAAGAGGAGGAGGAGGATGAGGAAGATGAGGTGCAGGAGCTGAAGACCATGGTGGCAATCCTGATTGACCTAGGGCCCGCAATCCTTGGCGTCCGGAGTATGTGTTCCATCCCAAGGTCCGACTGGGTCCCGGCTTCCACTATGTTAACCCAGTGTGCCATCAGCGAGATGTACCGTCCCTGCCCACAAGCAATTGTCCACGTGTCCGTGGTTAGGTGGACTTTACCGGTTACTGCATTGTTGAGAGCACGGCTAATGTTTTGGGACACGCGCTTGTGTAATGCAGGGACGGCACACCGGGAGAAATAGTGGCGGCTGGGGACTGAGTACCGAGGTACGGCCGCCGCCATCAGGATGCAGAATGCTTCCGTCTCCACAAGCCTAAACGGCAACATTTTGAGCACAAGCAGTAGTGAAATGTGAGAATTTAGTAGTGTGGCCTGTGGGGCGTTGGCTGCATATTTGCGCTTGCGTTCCAAGGACTGGGGTATGGACAACTGAACGCTGCGCTGGCCTGGCAGGTGGTTCTACTTGAGAGTGTGCAGCGACAGGTGCATGGCAGGAAGCATCTTCGCATGCACCATGGACAGGGTATTGGCTTACATGCACGACAGCGGAAGAAGCAATGGATCCACCCGCAGACACTGTTACTGTACCCTGGGGTTCGTCCCACAAAGTCGGGTGCTTTGCTGCCATGTGCTTGATTATGCTTGTGGTGGTCAGGCTGGTCGTTTTGCCACCCCTGCTGATGCTGGACTGGCAGGTTGTGCAAATGGCCTTTTTGGGGTTATCGGCAGAGTCTTTAAAAACATCCAGACTTGGGAAGACCTAACAGTTGCACTGGCAACTTCCTTTGTGTTGGTGTTACGGGGAACGGTTGCCTGCCTTCTTTCTGTGGCCACCACACTGCTTCTTCCTGCCTTTTGGGGTGCTCTGCCTCCCTCCCCCTGTGTGCTGCTGTCCTCAGTCTGCATGTCCTCCTACCAGGTTGGGTCAGTTACTTTATCATCCACCACCTCGTCTTTCACTTCCGCACCCTCGTCCTCCTCCTGACTTTTTGGCAATTGTGCCTCATCATCGTCCACCTCTTGTGACACTTTCCCACCGTCGCCTTTGTGTGACCATGGCTGCTCAAATATTTGGGCATTGCTACACGGGATCTCCTCTTGCCCCGCTTCAAGTGGACTGGGCGAGAGGCCCGAATCTATAAATGGAAAAGTGAACAGCTCTTCAGAGTGTCCAAGTGTGGGATCATTATTCTCTGGGTACTCGGCATTCTGGGAGAAAGGAGGATCAGGGTGAGGAATATGCGGTCCAGACTCACGGCTACTGAGAATTGACAGTGTGGAAGACAGGGTGGGGTGGTGGTGGCTAATTGACTGGAAGCATTATCCGCTATCCAACCAACAACCTTTTGACACTGCTCTGGGTTCAATAGTGGTGTGCTGCGGTCCCCTAGAAATTGGGACAGGAAGGTCAGGCGAGAAGATGTGGGTGTTTGTTGTGGTACAATTTCGGCTTGCCCACGGTCATGTCCTCAGTCTCTGCATGCACCATTACCATCTCGTCCAGTTTCCCGTCCCTTGCCACGTGCCTTGCCCATTTTAAAAGGAGGACAGTATCTTCCACGCTCACTACAAATGACTGAGCTTTGAGCGAATTTATATGTGATCCGTGTGACGGAGAAAACAGAGTTTTAAATACCTGGCCTGTAGGTGAGTAGTTTGAACAGCAAACTGCGGTGAATTCCTTCACTGACACACTAAAGGAAATTTTTAATGGAGGCCAGAAATGGCAGTATTTTCTGACAACGTATATGTCATCCGTTTGATGGAGAAAACATAGTTTTACATAGCTGGATTTCTAGTGCTGTAATATGGAAAGGACCTGGCTGCATTCTGCAGTGCCATCAAGCAAATGGCGCAGAAAAACCGTGTTCTCTGGATTGCTTTTTAAGCAAATAATAAGGATTAAGATCCAAATAAAAGTATTCCTGGCCCCTGAGACCTGTGCCTTTGTATAGAAATATCTAACAACAGCAGAAGGCGGAATTGGAATGGAGCCTCTTGTGCTATATGCACTGCAGTCTGCTATATACACTGCCTGCCTATATACACTGCCTGCCTGATATCTCTGCAGATGGATTAGTTCTCAGAAGGACTGTTTGTTAAGATGGATATGTGTAATGTACGTTTTTTCTCCCTACACTACCTAATACACAATCAAATCTGTCCCTGACGCAGCAGCAGCTCTACCTACACTACCTGATCCAGAGTGTCTGTGACGAGCATGGCGGCGCCAGGTCTGATATAGACCTGATGACGCTGTGCGGCCAGCCAATCACTGTAATGCCCACAACCAACATGGCTACGGCATTACAGTGCATGACAGGCAATCCCTGCATGTTCATTGGCTCTCTAAAGAGCGCCAAACATGGAGGGAGGCGAGCACCGATCAGTAGCAAGCATGCTCGCTCATCACTAATTATTATCCTTTTTTTTTTTTTTTAAAGACAGAAGTGGATCTTAAAGAAAGAGTAAGAATAATAGAAAGGGCTGATATTTTGTCCTATTTTTTTATCTACTTCTGTATTTGGCTCAAAAACTTACAGAAAAGCTGCATGCAATATTTAATTCTAAATTGTTGACCATGTACCATGTGCAAATATTTATTTAAAAGAAAAGCTACAGTAAGAAGAATTAGAATTCCCCCAAAACTTCAAGTATTAACACAGCAAAAAATGGGGCAGCAGTGTTTTCCTGCCCAGGTCTTAGAAGTAATGTACTATCAGGATGCAGCAAACCCATATAATAAAGATGGGGCAAAACAGGTGCAAAATACTAATGAGACAATCACTCACAACCTGCCAGTTCATAGAGGGGGTGACTGCTTACTTTTAGGATTGGACACAAAAAAAAGCTTGTATCGGGCACTGTTCTTACACAGGTAGTGCACAGTGTCTGGCTTACAGCCTATTAGTGACTAGTGTTGAGCCACCCCCGTAGTGTTCGAGTTCGGTTCGGTTCGTCGAACACCCGTGTGTTCGCCGAACTGTTCGTCGAACTGTTCGTCGAACACCTTCGAACACCGTTAAAACCAATGGCAGGCAAACAAAAACACATAGAAACACATAGAAAACACCTTCAAAGGTGTCCAAAAGCTGACAAACTGCTCAGAAGACATAACTAACACATGGAAAAGTGACAAGTACATATAGTCATGCGAAAATAAAAGAGGTGGAGGAGTAAAAGGAGGGGAGACACAGATATAGGCATGTCATGCCCTTCTAAAATCCAAAAAGTGAGAAGCCGACACGGCCAGTCCGCTCCTGCCCGTGCCACCTCCGTGTCGCCGGGTTTGTGCCAGAGCCGCGGTGAACCCTGACGGCCAGCCCCCCTCTCCCAATACTGGTGCCTGTCCGCTGGTGGGTCGAGCGAGCCCCCCTGTGGTGGAGGCAGCTCTAAGCTTTTTAATTTAAATTGTCTCTCTAATTTGAATGAATACACTTTAAATCCATTTACAAGGATCTATTGGAGGGCAAGTCTCATGCCAGCAGCCGCGGTAATTCCAGCTCCAGTAGCGTCCACTAAAGCTGCTTCAGTTAAAAAGCTTTTATAAGGATCGAGCTCGGCTGTCCACCGCAAGGCATCCTACTGCCAGTCCCAGCCCCTATGCCTTGGGGTGCCTCCTGATGCTCTTCACTAAGTATCCCATGGTCCCGAAGCATTTCCTTTGAAAAAATTAAGTGTCTAAACTACAGGTGGTGTAGCTTGCTTAACAGCCGGGATAATCCGCTGACTAGCAGACACTGCTACTAGGCACAAAGTATTTCCTGGGCTAGATGCAGTTAAAAATTTGTAATTAGATACTCTCGTTGGATGCTGAGAAAGCATTCCATAGAGTCTCCTGGCACGCCATATATGATTCTCTTAAAAAGCTTGGGGTAGGGGTCTAGGGGACCCTTTTATAGCCAAAATCACGGCCCTGTATCGCAATACGTCACCTAGGCTGAAGATAAATGGAACTGTAGCACCCTGAGGGCTCGGTTGCTACAGACGTATTGCACCTCACCCAGAGGTGTGATATCTCACTCTCAGGTAAGGATGGAGTGTGGATCAGGACCCGACACCTGCATGCATTACACCACATTGCCGTGGGGCAGGGCGACCAATATGCCCCTGAGATGGGCACGACAGTCCCTGTCCCTGGCTGGAGTGGGGGGAGGGAACACTGAGGAAGGGGAACCCTGTAGTGCAGGAGCAGGGAGGAAGCAGTTCCTGGGTGCATTGAGAAGGGAGTATAAAAGGTGGGCACCATCTTAGTTCAGTGCAGAGAAGTCTGAGCAGAAGTGGCAGGGAGCAGGGGCTCTGCATGAGCTCTGCTCCGGAGGCGGGCCTAGTAACAGAGGCCCAGGCCTGGAAGAGGGAGAAGGAAGGAAGAGGAGCGGAGAAGGCTCCAGGAACGAGGAATGAAGGGATCCCAGGGGTGCGGACGGGCGAGTCGCCACCGCACGCCCGAATCCACCTGCGTGGAGGGGTCAGGCCAAAGGGGGAGACCGGTCCCCGAACTAGTGGAGGCAGGAAACGACCCTCAGCTAGAAACCGGAGGCTCTGACATTTTATGTGGCGCAGCCCCTCGCTACACCCGCTAGGAAGGCACCACATAGGGTCAGGGAAACTGGCGCCAAGTTTACCAAGAGGAGGCCCGAGGCAGCCGGACAGAAGTGTTGGTAAGAAAGGCCAGACAAAGGACACACAAAGGGGGTCCTGTGAAGTGCTCCAAAGTTATCTGGGAGTTGTCTGAGCCCCTCACCTGGTGAGCACAGTACGACGTGGGCAGCCGTTACCTGCAGACGTGGTCTGGATAATAAGAACTGTGAGTAAAGGCCCTGGACTGCATCACTGACTCCGTGTCGTTACTGCTGCTGCCCTGCACCATCACCCCCATCCTCCGCATACACTGCCCTGAGGCTATACTCCTCCCATGGGGAGTTATGCTACGCTCTGCTGCACCCACAACACCAGCCTCAGCGGTCTGCCCTGTAGCGGCGGTTCACTCTGACCGCAATCCACGGGTGGCGTAGTCGGACATTTAAACATCAAAACCACATAAATAGTTCCGCCACTGGTTTGACCGCCCTGAGCCACGGAACCGGGTCGCCGCCACGAAGACTACAACCACCAGCATCCACCAAAAAGGGTCCGGCTCCGGGTGTCCCAAGGCCCAGGGGGTGCGTCAGAACATTTTCATCACCTTTCACAATCACCAATGGGACAAGGCAGGGATGTCCTCTGTCCCCTCTCTTATACATCCTAGTGATGGAGCACCTGCTCTCATCAATTCGCCATAACCCCAATATTAGGTGGATTGAGGTGGGAGGCACCGAGTACAAGTGCTCTCTATTTGCTGATGATGTCCTAGTATATATCACTCAATCACATATATCCATCCCTGCTGTTATGGCTGAAATAGATCACTTTGTTACATGGTAAAATTTAAAAATCAATGCAGCGAAGTCTGAGGCCCTCGATGTCTCCCTCCCCAAATCCATATAGGATTCCATCCAGTCCAACTTTCCCTTTGCCTGGCCCTCACAGGGTATCAAATACTTAGGAATTCCTATTCATAGAGATCTCTCCCATCTATGTTATCTTAATTTTGGGCCCTTTATTGAACAATTCCATACAGACCACGGTTGGCAAGTTAGAACTGTAAGATTCACTACGTGAACCACTGGTGTTTTGTGGAAAAGCACATGTACACTGCGTTCCAAATTATTATGCAAAAAGTGTTTAGGAGTGATAAGGGAAGAATTTGTTTGCTTGTCAGTTAAACTAATTGATGGTGATGTGTGTCAGGGCTCTTTATATCACTGTAAGCAATTGCAGACACCTGTGCTAATTAGTTTGGCAGGTGTGTCCAATGAAAGGCAAGACTACTTAAGAAGGCTCTCTCACATTATTAAACAGCCTACATTTTCTGCCAAAATGGGAAAGAAAAAGGATGTGTCGGCTGCTGAGAAGCAACAAATTGTGGAGTGTTTAGGTTAAGGCATGACTACAATCAACATTGTGCGATGTTCAGGATGAAGTGTCTTGGCAATCAAGAAGTATGTAGCTGATTCACAGTACACACGTGTGCCTGCTGATAAGGGCAAATTGAGGACTCTTTCCTACAGGCAATTACGTCAGGTTAAAAGAGCAGCGGCAAGAAAGCCTTGTCATAGCAGCAGACAAGTTTTTGAAGCTGCTGGTGCCTGCAACGTCCCCCGAACAACAAGATGCAGGGTCCTTCAGAGGTTTGCAGCTGTGCATACGCCATCCTGTCGACGTCCTCTATCCACTTCACACAAGCAGAAATGGCTCCAGTGGGCCAAACATTACATGAAGACTGATTTCAAAACTGTTTTCTTCACGGATGAGTGCCGTGCAGCGCTCGATGGTCCAGATGGATGGAGTGGAGGATGGCTGGTTGATGGACACCCCACGCAAACACGGCTACAGCGCCAACAAGGAGGAGGTGGAGTAATGTTTTGGGCTGGAATCATGGGGAGAGAGATTGTCGGCCCCTGTAGGATCCCTGAAGGCGCTAAAGATGAACTCCATAATGTATGTGGATTTTCTCAAACAGCACTTCCTGCCATGGTTCAAGAAGAAGAACCGTGTATTTCACAGCAAGATCATTTTTCTGCATGATAATGCACCATCTCATGCTGCACATAAAACATCTGCATCTCTGGCTGATATGGGCATAAAAGGGGACAAACTTATGGTGTGACCCCCATGCTCCCCTGACCTCTACCCCATTCAGAACCTTTGGAGCATCATTAAAAGGAGTGTCTATGATGGCGGGAGGCAGTTCACATCTAAGCAACAGCTCTGGGAGGGTATTCTGTCCTCATGCAAAACAATTGAAGCAGAAACCATCCAAAACCTGACAAATTCAATGGACGAGAGAGTTCAGAAGCTCCTTTCGAACAAGGGGTCCTATGTGAAAATGTAGCATCACCTACAATAAAGTTTTGAGTTGAAAACTGTTTGATTTCAGTTTCTAACAACCTGCTAATGCTTATAATTTCAAAAATGACCATTTTTTTGGTCTTTATTAAAATGAAAAGGTTGATCGAAAAGTTTGGGGGATCTAAGAGTGTGGCAACCCAGTAGTCATGATTACTTCGAATTCTGACAATATGAGGGTCATGCTGCAGGTAGTGCATCAAGAAGGCACTTATGTGTCTTGCGCATCTCGGAGCCCCAAAATTATTTTCCGGGCTAGATGCAGCTAAAAATTATTTTTAATTTTAAATCTGGTGGAGCTTATTATAGATGGCCTAATAGGATCAGTGCTGCACACTGCTACAAAGCCCAAATTATTTTCCAGTCAAGATACAGATAAACATGATTAGTAATTTGAAAGCTTAAAACGGTTGGTAGGGTGATTTTAACCAATCATCAAGCTTTTACTCTCCCCAGGATGACACAGGGGTAGAAAAGTCGTTTCGGATCCATGATTTGTTCATCTTTATGAACGTGAGTCTGTCTACATTATCAGTGGAGAGCCGCGTGCGCTTATCTGTCAGCACACCACCAGCAGCGCTGAACACACGTTCAGACAGAACGCTGGCTGCGGGGCATGACATGATCTCCAAGGCGTAAGTGGCTAGCTCCGGCCATTTATCCAGATTGGAAGCCCAAAAAGAGCAAGGGTCCAGTGACACAGTCGTGGCTTCAATGTTTACTTGGAGATACTCCTGTACCATCGTCTCTAGGCGTTGACTATGTGTCAGACTTCTTGTCTCCTGTGGCCTTGCAAAGGATGGGCTAAAAAAGTGGTGAAATGATTCCGCAAAATTGATGTTACCACCAGATACTGTGGTTCTGTTACGGTTTGAGTGCTGAACACTTGACGGTCCCACGGTTGGCAAGTTGGAACTGTGAGATTCACTACGTGCACCACTGGTATTTTGTGGAAAAGCACATGTAAGATTCTGCAACAGTCTCTGCTGATACTCCTGCATGCGTGCATCCCTTCCTATGGCAGGAATAATTTCTGCAAATTTACTTTTGTACCGGGGATCTAACAGTGTGGCAAACCAGTAGTCAGGATTATTTCTAATTCTTACAATTCGAGGGTCATGTTGCAGGTAGTGCAGCAAGAAGGCACTCATGTGTGTTGCGCATCCAGGAGCACCAAGTCCCTGTTGTGTTGGTGGCGAGGTAACAATCATGCTTCCTTCCTCTGTCCTCTCCCCCCAACCTCGCACAACAGAAATGTGATCAAGGTCTCCCTCATCTGATGAGTCTTCCATCAGTTCGTCCTCCACTTCTTCCTGGGCTCCTGCACCTTCCTCACTAGTTTGGCTGCTACTATGCGCCCTGGTAAAACCATCTCCCCCACCCTCACATGCCTGCCGCCTTGGTGCTGCCGACCGTCTGGACCTTGCAGATGTTAGCCCTTCCGCATACAACTCCTCCTCCTCTACTTCCTCCACCTCCTCTTGTGCCACCACCTGACTCCGAATTCTGTTTAACATGTGCTCCAGCATGTAAATCACCAGAATAGTCATGCTGATAATGGCATCGTCAGCACTAAACATCTTCGTCGCCATTTCAAAACTGTGCAGAAGGGTGCATAGGTCCCTGATCTGAGACCACTCCTCCAGCGTGATTTGCCCCACCTCTGAATCTCGTTGGCCCAAGCTGTACGTCAGAACGTATTGCACCAGGGCTTGTCGGTGCTGCCACAGTCGCTGCAACATGTGCAGAGTTGAATTCCACCGGGTAGGCACATCGCATTTTAGCCGGTGAAGTGGCAGGCCCAACGACTTCTGTAGAGATGTAAGTCGCTGAGCTGCGGGATGCGAACGGCGGAAGTGAGCACACAGCGACCGTGCCCTCTGCAGAAGGCCATCTAGTCTGGGATAGTGGGCTAAAAATTGCTGGACAACCAGGTTCAACACGTGAGCCATACAAGGCACGTGTGTGACATTGCCCCGGCGAAGGGCCGCACCCAGGTTTGCAGCATTGTCGCACACGGCCTTCCCTGGTTTCAGGTCCAGTGGAGACAACCATTCATGAAATTGGTTCTCCAGAGCTGACCACAACTCCTCAGCTGTGTGACTCACATTTCCCAGACATTTCAAAGTAAAAACCGCCTGATGACGTTGAGCCCTACTGCCAGCATAGTAAGGAGGTGTGCAGGATCCCTTCTGCGCAGTTAGAAAGCTTGTGGCATGACCAGACAGGCTTTGGGTGCAGGTGGAAGACCGAGAGGAGGTTGAGGAGGCAGAAGCAGTGGAGGAACTTTGACATAAAGAGGATTGACGCACAACTCGTGGGGACGGCAAGACTTGGACAGCAGCCCCTTGTCCTGCTGTCACCATAGTTACCCAGTGCCCAGTCAGCGACATGTAACGCCCCTGTCCATGCCTACTCGTCCAAGTGTCTGTGGTGAAATGCACCCTGTCACACACAGAGTTTCTCAAAGAAGCGGTGATGTTGTGTGCGACATGCTGGTGGAGCGCAGGCACACCTTTCTTTGAGAAGTAGTGCCGACTGGGCATCTGGTACTGGGGCACTGCGACGGACATAAGGTCTCGAAAATCCTCTGTGTCCACCAGGCGGAAAGGCAGCATTTCTGTAGCCAAGAGCTTGCAGATGGTGAAATTCAACCTCTTAGCTTTCTCATGGCTAGGAGGAAATGGTCTTTTACTTGTCCACATCTGAGGGACTGAGGGCTGGCTATTGTGCTTAGACGGGGTTGATAAGGGTGTCCCCGGCAAACTGCCGGTCTGTGAGGAAGATGCAGGCGGACATGTTAGGTTGCCTTGATCCAAAGGTGGTGCTATCGACGTCGGACAGCGCTCAACACCAGCTGGTGTTACCACCTCCAAAGAAAATGATGACCTGCCAATCACGCTGGCTGTTGCGGGTAAAGAGGTGGCAGGTCTGCGCCCCAAAACAGGTGTGACTGCTGTCCCCCCAGTCACAGAGGATGAAGAGGCCGCGGATGCACAAGATATGGCAGACGGTGGTTGGCCCGGCCGGCTAGGCCGCATTGTAGCACACTGAGCTTCCCACTGCAACTTATGCTTCATGTCCATGTGCCGGTTCATGCATGAAGTACTCAAACTATGTATTTTTTGGCCTCTACTTAGCTTTTGCTGACAAATGTTACAGATAACACGAGTTGGGTCATCTTTATCGATCTGAAAAAATGCCCAGGCTATGCAAGGCTTAGCACCCATGCGACCTGAAGAGCCACCACGACTTGTGGTGAGAGGCAGAGTTGTGTTTGAGGATGCAGTTGTTGACGTGCTTCCAGTACTATGTCTCTGTCCAGGAAGGCGCAACCTGACCTCGTCGTCACTAGCATCTTCCTCCACCTCCTCTGCTGACCTCATCTCTTGGCTGACTGTGGGTTGACAGTAAGTGGGATCTCCAACCTCATCATCATCACCCTGTGTGTTATCACACCCGTCGTCCTCAGAGCCAACCTGTTCCTGCCCTGACAAAAAACTAAAGTTGTCGCTCCAATCAGGTATTTGAGTCTTATCATCGTCTTCCTCATTGTCTCCACCAACATGAGTTACAGTTTGGGAATGAGGGTCTACATTATGGTCAGAACCTTCTGCGTCTGGTCCTGGATCCGACTCATAAAGATTCTGGGCATCAGTGCAGATCATTTCCTCGTCTGGATTCACAGAAGCGCTGGAGTCGACCTCTGATTCCCAGGCTATAGTATGAGTAAACAGCTCTGCAGACTCAACCATCTGTTCTACCTCATACTCAGATGGGCAGCTGGAAATTTGGGAGCTGTGAGGAAGCAAGTGCGATTTGGGTGACACCTTTGAGGACTGGAGTATTTGTGATGTTGAAGTTGATGTGGAGGCGAGCCCACTTAAAGGAGCACTTGATATCCGTTGAAGCACCTGCTGTTTTTGTGCCTCATCTGGAATTTGTAGCGATTGGCGTGGCCGTAAGAAAGGGATCTTATCACATTGTCCGCTAAAAGAAGTAGACATTTTAGTTTGGCTGGAAGATGGTCTTTCTTCTGCAGATGTTACTGTTGCTTTAACACCTACCCCACGGACACAACCTTTTTTCCCCTTCCCAACACGCCTATTCCCCTTTCCACCAGCAGCAGGCCTTTTTCCACTCATTTTGGTGGTTAACTAATTCACAACTCTGGAGTTGTTTGCACAAAAAAACAATGGATGGTAACAGAGCAGAGCTGAGTGGCCAAACTGTGGTATTAGGCCAAAACTATTGGCTGGGTTAGATGCAGAGAAAAATTATATTCAATTTGCAACCTGATGGAGGTCAGTATAGATGGACTAATACAACAAGTCCCACACACAGCTAGAAGCCCAATATTTTTTCAGAGGTAGATGCAGAAAAAAATATATTCAGTTTGCAACCTGATGGAGGTCAGTATAGATGGACTAATACAACAAGTCCCACACACAGCTAGAAGCACAAATATTTTTTCAGAGGTACTGTAGATGCAGATAAAAATTATTTTTAATTTTCAACCTGATGGAGGTCAGTATAGATGGACTAATAGAGAAAGTCCGACACACTACTAGAAGGCCAAATATTTTTTCAGAGCTAGATGCAGAAAAAAATTATATTCAGTTTGCAACCTGATGGAGGTCAGTATAAATGGTCTAATACAACAAGTCCCACACACAGCTAGAAGCCCAATATTTTTTCAGAGGTAGATGCAGAAAAAAATATATTCAGTTTGCAACCTGATGGAGGTCAGTATAGATGGACTAATACAACAAGTCCCACACACAGCTAGAAGCCAAATATTTTTTCAGAGGTAGATACAGAAAAAAATATATTCAGTTTGCAACCTGATGGAGGTCAGTATAGATGGACTAACAGAGAAAGTCCCACACACTACTAGAAGGCCAAATATTTTTTCAGAGCTAGATGCAGAAAAAAATTACATTCAGTTTGCAACCTGATGGAGGTCTGTATAGATGGATTAATAGAACAAGACCCACACACAGCTAGAAGCCCAATATTTTTTCAGAGGTAGATGCAGAAAAAAATATATTCAGTTTGCAACCTGATGGAGGTCAGTATAGATGGACTAATACAACAAGTCCCACACACAGCTAGAAGCCCAATATTTTTTCAGAGGTAGATGCAGAAAAAAATATATTCAGTTTGCAACCTGATGGAGGTCAGTATAGATGGACTAATACAACAAGTCCCACACACAGCTAGAAGCCCAATATTTTTTCAGAGGTAGATGCAGAAAAAAATATATTCAGTTTGCAACCTGATGGAGGTCAGTATAGATGGACTAATACAGCAAGTCCCACACACAGCTAGAAGCCCAATATTTTTTCAGAGGTAGATGCAGAAAAAAATATATTCAGTTTGCAACCTGATGGAGGTCAGTATAGATTGACTAATACAACAAGTCCCACACACAGCTAGAAGCCCAAATATTTTTTCAGAGGTACTGTAGATGCAGATAAAAATTATTTTGAATTTGCAACCTGACGGAGGTCAGTATAGATGGACTAATAGAGAAAGTCCGACACACTGCTAGAAGGCCAAATATTTTTTCAGAGCTAGATGCAGAAAAAAATTAGATTCAGTTTGCAACCTGATGGAGGTCAGTATAGATGGACTAATAGAATGATGCTATGCCCAAAAGATTTTACTCCACTAGGTGCAGTAAAAAAATTGGTATTCTATACACAGGTGGTATATCTTGCAACACAGATAGGCTACTCCACTGACTAACACACTCTGCAATAGGCCAAAAAGGATTAGCTTTGCTAGATTCAGCCAAATGCTGTGAAAAAAACTTGCACAGCACTGGCACAGACCTGCCTGGCAAAAACTGATAGGAACTGATGTAACCTAGTCCTGAAAAGGACTCCAATTACAATTTACTCCCACAACCTATCTATTTAAGAGCACAGACCTGCCTGATAAAAGTCGTAGGAAATGCTGTAACCTAGTCCTTAAAAGGACTGCAATCACAACTATTCCCTACTCCCAAGCTATCTGTATATTTGTGCGAAAATTGGCTTGAAATTAACAAGGTATAGCGCACACAGCAACAGCGGTGCCGTCTAACACGCAGCTGCAGCAGTGAGAAAATGGTGGCGACGGGGAAAATGGCTTGGTCTTATAGGGCAAGGACATGTGACATACACTGCCAATGACACATGCCCTTGCTTGTGTGAAAAAAAGCACTTCGCTCCGTGTGTGCGCTGCTGATAGGCTGACAGATTGCACCTCCCCACTGTAAACGCGGGAAAGAGAAAAAAAAATGGAGATCTTCATTGTTCCTGCAGAGATCCATCCCCTGCCCCTCCCCCCACCCCGCTGTACACTCAAACTGCGTATTAACATTAATTTTCATCATTACTGAGAAAAAATCCAGTTATGATTTTGGTGCACGAACAGTTATCGAACATAACCTCGAACAGCCGAATTTTTCTCAAATTGTTCGTGTTCGCCGAACGGCTCGAACACCGCCCAAAACAGCTCGAATTTGAGATTGGCGAACAGTTCGAGTAGAACAACGCTCATCTCTATTAGTGACACCCATACTATTAGATTAGGCGGGCTGCCCAGCATTATATAAGTGCACCCCATGAGGACAGACTGCTGTCCCCTTTTTTGCTGTGTAAATACTTGAATTTTGGGGGGAATTCTAATTCCTCTTACAGCGGCTTTGCTTTTAATTTCATTGAAGGGACTCGCAAGTATGAGGTCCCTTGACGCGGGTTGCGAACTTGCATATGTAGACCAATACCTTGTATATATTACATATATATTTTTTGCATGTAATCTATATTTAGGATGTTGGTCTTGTAAACAGGGGTGTCTGTCCTCGTGGGTTGCACTTATATAGTGCCACCAGGCCGTCTAATCTAATAGTATGGGCACCACTAATAGGCTGTCAGCCAGACACTGTGCAGTTCCTTTGTGTGAACACCTTATACAAGCTTTTTTTGTGTGTTCAATCCTATTACTAACCAATCATCCCTTCCATAAACTGGTAGGTTGTGGGTGGTTGTCTCATCATTATTTTGTACTTGTTTTGCAACCATCTTTATTATATGGGTTTGCTGCATCCTGATCTGAGACCTGGGCAGGTAAACACTGCTGTCTGCTTTTTTGTGAATATGTATTTATAATGTTGCGGTCTATGTTTGGCAAAAATCTTTTGCGTTGGCTATATATGGATAATCCTGACAGGCTTCATTGTGTCGGGAAATCATATTCATACGTTGAGATCTGTGCTCCGATCTTACTCAGTAGAATAATGCACTGTGGGATTTCCATCATTTGCATCATATCTGTTTTCTCATTTGAATTTTATCAGTTCCCAGAGCCCATGTATGTAGCGCACGCTGAGCTTTTGATGTTAAGCCAGGAACAAGAACTTTGTGGCACATAGATGTGCTTAATATGCCAGTCAGCTCTTCTAGTCTGTGATTAAGACTCGAGTACAGAGAGTGCACATCAGGCTTGGGATACCTGTGGCTCTCCGACACATACTGCGACTTGTACCACCGCAGATGCTGCCGGGACGCAATGTGCGCAAGAAGGTTCAACGTCTGACAGCAGACAGACACATTGAAATTAGGTCTTGATTCATTATCGTCTTAGTGCTTTTCTTCTGGAGCAAAAATAGTTCTAATAGTGACCTTTTTTATCTGCACCTTATTATCATCTTTTTCAAGCTAAATTTACTGGGTTTATGTTTTTTTTCTTTGTTTGCGTTGATCAAAGTTCTGAGCATTGTTTTCCATATCTAGATGTTATAGCTCAACGCCTTCACGATATGCGTCGTACATGTACGGTGAAAGGCAGAAGCGGGTGCATGGAGTCGGCTCACAGGATGAGCTGGCCCCATACCAGACAGGTCACACCTGTGTGTTACAGCTTAGACCTGTCTCTAACAATCGCAACATTTAACGCTCGCTGGCATAGGGGCACATCACTGAATTCGCACATTGACGTGCTTGTGACGTGACCAAAGGGTCGCCGATAGGTTGTTATGACAGCCGGGTATCTGTTGAAGACCTCCGTGCTTATCATTATGGAGCTCCTTTGAAACCCTGCCTGTGGCCGAGTTTGAAAGGAGACCGTGATTTTTACTGCAGCATGAGCGATAAGACAATAGCAGTTTCAAGTCCCCTAAGGGGACTAATAAATTTAGTAAAAAGTAAAAAAAAACGGGGGTGTCTGTGGACATTCCTGTCAACAAACGCACCCTTAAAAGCTTAGCTTATATTATTATTCTATGTTTTATTTTTTTGCTGTACTCCATTTTAAGGAAGATATAGGGAATCTGTCAGCAGGAGCTCCCCCCAAAAAACTTTTTATATGCACATGTAGCTTTTTCAAAGGCAAGTCCAGCAATACCTTTATACAGCCAGACTGCTCCTCCGTTACTGATAAATTAGTGTTTGAATTGAAATGCAGAGCTACTATAGATCTGAAGCTTCAGACATTCCAGCTCTATTACTTCCCAGCACCCCCTCATCCTGCTTGACTAACAGCCTCTGTGCTTTATGACTAGAGATGAGCGTTGTTCTACTCGAACTGTTCGCCAATCTCAAATTCGAGCTGTTTTGGGCGGTGTTCGAGCCGTTCGGCGAACACGAACAATTTGATAAAAATTCGGCTGTTCGAGGTTATGTTCGATAACTGTTCATGCACCAAAATCATAACTGGATTTTTTCTCAGTAATGATGAAAATTAATGTTAATACGCAGTTTGAGTGTACAGCGGGGTGGGGGGAGGGGCAGGGGATGGATCTCTGCAGGAACAATGAAGATCTCCATTTTTTTTCTCTTTCCCGCATTTGCAGTGGGGAGGTGCAATCTGTCAGCCTATCAGCAGCGCACACACCGAGCAAAGTGCTTTTTTTCACACAAGCAAGGGCATGTGTCATTGGCAGTGTATGTCACATGTCCTTGCCCTATAAGACCAAGCCATTTTCCCCGTCGCCACCATTTTCTCACTGCTGCAGCTGCGTGTTAGACGGCACCGCTGTTGCTGTGTGCGCTATACCTTGTTAATTTCAAGCCAATTTTCGCACAAATATACAGATAGCTTGGGAGTAGGGAATAGTTGTGATTGCAGTCCTTTTAAGGACTAGGTTACAGCATTTCCTACGACTTTTATCAGGGAGGTCTGTGCTCTTAAATAGATAGGTTGTGGGAGTAAAGACTAATTGTAATTGGAGTCCTTTTCAGGACTAGGTTACATCAGTTCCTATCAGTTTTTGCCAGGCAGGTCTGTGCCAGTGCTGCGCAAGTTTTTTTCACAGCATTTGGCTGAATCTAGCAAAGCTAATCCTTTTTGGCCTATTGCAGAGTGTGTTAGTCAGTGGAGTAGCCTATCTGTGCTGCAAGATATACCACCTGTGTATAGAATACCAATTTTTTTACTGCACCTAGTGAAGTAAAATCTTTTGGGCATAGCATCATTCTATTAGTCCATCTATACTGACCTCCATCAGGTTGCAAATTAAAACTAATTTTTATCTGCATCTACAGTACCTCTGAAAAAATATTTGGGCTTCTAGCTGTGTGTGGGACTTGTTGTATTAGTCCATCTATACTGACCTCCATCAGGTTGCAAACTTAATATATTTTTTTCTGCATCTACCTCTGAAAAAATATTTGGGCTTCTAGCTGTGTGTGGGTCTTGTTCTATTAATCCATCTATACTGACCTCCATCAGGTTGCAAACTGAATATAATTTTTTTCTGCATCTAGCTCTGAAAAAATATTTGGCCTTCTAGCAGTGTGTCGGACTTTCTCTATTAGTCCATCTATACTGACCTCCATCAGGTTGCAAATTAAAAATAATTTTTATCTGCATCTACAGTACCTCTGAAAAAATATTTGGGCTTCTAGCTGTGTGTGGGACTTGTTGTATTAGTCCATCTATACTGACCTCCATCAGGTTGCAAATTAAAAATAATTTGTATCTGCATCTACAGTACCTCTGAAAAAATATTTGGGCTTCTAGCTGTGTGTGGGACTTGTTGTATTAGTCCATCTATACTGACCTCCATCAGGTTGCAAACTGAATATATTTTTTTCTGCATCTACCTTTGAAAAAAATTTGGGCTTCTAGCTGTGTGTGGGACTTGTTGTATTAGTCCATCTATACTGACCTCCATCAGGTTGCAAATTAAAAATAATTTGTATCTGCATCTACAGTACCTCTGAAAAAATATTTTGGGCTTCTAGCTGTGTGTGGGACTTGTTGTATTAGTCCATCTATACTGACCTCCATCAGGTTGCAAATTAAAACTAATTTTTATCTGCATCTACAGTACCTCTGAAAAAATATTTGGACTTCTAGCTGTGTGTGGGACTTGTTGTATTAGTCCATCTATACTGACCTCCATCAGGTTGCAAATTAAAAATAATTTGTATCTGCATCTACAGTACCTCTGAAAAAATATTTGGGCTTCTAGCTGTGTGTGGGACTTGTCGTATTAGTCCATCAATACTGACCTCCATCAGGTTGCAAACTGAATATATTTTTTTCTGCATCTACCTCTGAAAAAATATTGGGCTTCTAGCTGTGTGTGGGTCTTGTTCTATTAATCCATCTATACTGACCTCCATCAGGTTGCAAACTGAATATAATTTTTTTCTGCATCTACTCTGAAAAAATATTTGGCCTTCTAGCAGTGTGTCGGACTTTCTCTGTTAGTCCATCTATACTGACCTCCATCAGGTTGCAAATTAAAAATAATTTTTATCTGCATCTACAGTACCTCTGAAAAAATATTTGGGCTTCTAGCTGTGTGTGGGACTTGTTGTATTAGTCCATCTATACTGACCTCCATCATGTTGCAAATTAAAAATAATTTGTATCTGCATCTACAGTACCTCTGAAAAAATATTTGGGCTTCTAGCTGTGTGTGGGACATTTTGTATTAGTCCATCTATACTGACCTCCATCAGGTTGCAAACTGAATATATTTTTTTCTGCATCTACCTCTGAAAAAATATTTGGCCTTCTAGCAGTGTGTCGGACTTTCTCTGTTAGTCCATCTATACTGACCTCCATCAGGTTGCAAATTAAAAATAATTTTTATCTGCATCTACAGTACCTCTGAAAAAATATTTGGGCTTCTAGCTGTGTGTGGGACTTGTTGTATTAGTCCATCTATACTGACCTCCATCATGTTGCAAATTAAAAATAATTTGTATCTGCATCTACAGTACCTCTGAAAAAATATTTGGGCTTCTAGCTGTGTGTGGGACATTTTGTATTAGTCCATCTATACTGACCTCCATCAGGTTGCAAACTGAATATATTTTTTTCTGCATCTACCTCTGAAAAAATATTTGGGCTTCTAGCTGTGTGTGGGACTTGTTGTATTAGTCCATCTATACTGACCTCCATCAGGTTGCAAATTAAAAATAATTTGTATCTGCATCTACAGTACCTCTGAAAAAATATTTGGGCTTCTAGCTGTGTGTGGGACTTGTTGTATTAGTCCATCTATACTGACCTCCATCAGGTTGCAAATTAAAACTAATTTTTATCTGCATCTACAGTACCTCTGAAAAAATATTTGGGCTTCTAGCTGTGTGTGGGACTTGTTGTATTAGTCCATCTATACTGACCTCCATCAAGTTGCAAACTGAATATATTTTTTTCTGCATCTACCTCTGAAAAAATATTGGGCTTCTAGCTGTGTGTGGGTCTTGCTCTATTAATCCATCTATACTGACCTCCATCAGGTTGCAAACTGAATATAATTTTTTTCTGCATCTAGCTCTGAAAATATATTTGGCCTTCTAGCAGTGTGTCGGACTTTCTCTATTAGTCCATCTATACTGACCTCCATCAGGTTGCAAATTAAAAATAATTTTTATCTGCATCTACAGTACCTCTGAAAAAATATTTGGGCTTCTAGCTGTATGTGGGACTTGTTGTATTAGTCCATCTATACTGACCTCCATCAGGTTGCAAATTAAAAATAATTTTTATCTGCATCTACAGTACCTCTGAAAAAATATTTGGGCTTCTAGCTGTGTGTGGGACTTGTTGTATTAGTCCATCTATACTGACCTCCATCAGGTTGCAAACTGAATATATTTTTTTCTGCATCTACCTCTGAAAAAATATTGGGCTTCTAGCTGTGTGTGGGACTTGTTGTATTAGTCCATCTATACTGACCTCCATCAGGTTGCAAACTGAATATAATTTTTTTCTGCATCTACCTCTGAAAAAATATTTAGCCTTGTAGCAGTGTGTCGGACTTTCTCTATTAGTCCATCTATACTGACCTCCATCAGGTTGCAAATTAAAAATAATTTTTATCTGCATCTACAGTACCTCTGAAAAAATATTTGGGCTTCTAGCTGTGTGTGGGACTTTTTGTATTAGTCCATCTATACTGACCTCCATCAGGTTGCAAATTAAAAATAATTTTTATCTGCATCTACAGTACCTCTGAAAAAATATTTGGGCTTCTAGCTGTGTGTGGGACTTGTTGTATTAGTCCATCTATACTGACCTCCATCAGGTTGCAAACTGAATATATTTTTTTCTGCATCTACCTCTGAAAAAATATTGGGCTTCTAGCTGTGTGTGGGACTTGTGGTATTAGTCCATCTATACTGACCTCCATCAGGTTGCAAACTGAATATATTTTTTTCTGCATCTACCTCTGAAAAAATATTGGGCTTCTAGCTGTGTGTGGGTCTTGTTCTATTAATCCATCTATACAGACCTCCATCAGGTTGCAAACTGAATATAATTTTTTTCTGCATCTACTTCTGAAAAAATATTTGACCTTGTAGCAGTGTGTCGGACTTTCTCTATTAGTCCATCTATACTGACCTCCATCAGGTTGCAAACTGAATATATTTTTTTCTGCATCTAACCCAGCCAATAGTTTTGGCCTAATACCACAGTTTGGCCACTCAGCTCTGCTCGGTTACCATCCATTGTTTTTTTGTGCAAACAACTCCAGAGTTGTGAATTAGTTAACCACCAAAATGAGTGGAAAAAGGCCTGCTGCTGGTGGAAAGGGGAATAGGCGTGTTGGGAAGGGGAAAAAAGGTTGTGTTCGTGGGGTAGGTGTTAAAGCAACAGTAACATCTGCAGAAGAAAGACCATCTTCCAGCCAAACTAAAATGTCTACTTCTTTTAGCGGACAATGTGATAAGATCCCTTTCTTACGGCCACGCCAATCGCTACAAATTCCAGATGAGGCACAAAAACAGCAGGTGCTTCAACGGATATCAAGTGCTCCTTTAAGTGGGCTCTTCTCCACATCAACTTCAACATCACAAATACTCCAGTCCTCAAAGGTGTCACCCAAATCGCACTTGCTTCCTCACAGCTCCCAAATCTCCAGCTGCCCGTCTGAGTATGAGGTAGAACAGATGGTTGAGTCTGCAGAGCTGTTTACTCATGCTATAGCCTGGGAATCAGAGGTCGACTCCAGCGCTTCTGTGAATCCAGACGAGGAAATGATCTGCACTGATGCCCAGAATCTTTATGAGTCGGATCCAGGACCAGACGCAGAAGGTTCTGACCATAATGTAGACCCTCATTCCCAAACTGTAACTCCTGTTGGTGGAGACAATGAGGAAGACGATGATAAGACTCAAATACCTGATTGGAGCGACAACTTTAGTTTTTTGTCAGGCAGGAACAGGTTGGCTCTGAGGACGACGGGTGTGATAACACACAGGGTGATGATGATGAGGTTGGAGATCCCACTTACTGTCAACCCACAGTCAGCCAAGAGATGAGGTCAGCAGAGGAGGTGGAGGAAGATGCTAGTGACGACGAGGTCAGGTTGCGCCTTCCTGGACAGAGACGTAGTACTGGAAGCACGTCAACAACTGCATCCTCAAACACAACTCTGCCTCTCACCACAAGTCGTGGTGGCTCTTCAGGACGCATGGGTGCTAAGCCTTGCATAGCCTGGGCATTTTTTCAGATCGATAAAGATGACCCAACTCGTGTTATCTGTAACATTTGTCAGCAAAAGCTAAGTAGAGGCCAAAAAATACATAGTTTGAGTACTTCATGCATGAACTGGCACATGGACATGAAGCATAAGTTGCATTGGGAAGCTCAGTATGCTACAATGCGGCCTACCCGGCTGGGCCAACCACCGTCTGCCATATCTTGTGCATCCGCGGCCTCTTCATCCTCTGTGACTGGGGGGACAGCAGTCACACCTGTTTTGGGGCGCAGACCTGCCACCTCTTTACCCGCAACAGCCAGCGTGATTGGCAGGTCATCATTTTCTTTGGAGGTGGTAACAGCAGCTGGTGTTGAGCGCTGTCCGACATCGATAGCACCACCTTTGGATCAAGGCAACCTAACATGTCCGCCTGCATCTTCCTCACAGACCGGCAGTTTGCCGGGGACACCCTTATCAACCCCGTCTAAGCACAATAGCCAGCCCTCGGTCCCTCAGATGTAGACAAGTAAAAGACCATTTCCTCCTAGCAATGAGAAAGCTAAGAGGTTGAATTTCACCATCTGCAAGCTCTTGGCTACAGAAATGCTGCCTTTCCGCCTGGTGGACACAGAGGATTTTCGAGACCTTATGTCCGTCGCAGTGCCCCAGTACCAGATGCCCAGTCGGCACTACTTCTCAAAGAAAGGTGTGCCTGCGCTCCACCAGCATGTCGCACACAACATCACCGCTTCTTTGATAAACTCTGTGTGTGACAGGGTGCATTTCACCACAGACACTTGGACGAGTAGGCATGGACAGGGGCGTTACATGTCGCTGACTGGGCACTGGGTAACTATGGTGACAGCAGGACAAGGGGCTGCTGTCCAAGTCTTGCCGTCCCCACGAGTTGTGCGTCAATCCTCTTTATGTCAAAGTTCCTCCACTGCTTCTGCCTCCTCAACCTCCTCTCGTTCTTCCACCTGCACCCAAAGCCTGTCTGGTCATGCCACAAGCTTTCTAACTGCGCAGAAGGGATCCTGCACACCTCCTTACTATGCTGGCAGTAGGGCTCAACGTCATCAGGCGGTTTTTACATTGAAATGTCTGGGAAATGTGAGTCACACAGCTGAGGAGTTGTGGTCAGCTCTGGAGAACCAATTTCATGAATGGTTGTCTCCACTGGACCTGAAACCAGGGAAGGCCGTGTGTGACAATGCTGCAAACCTGGGTGCGGCCCTTCGCCGGGGCAATGTCACACACGTGCCTTGTATGGCTCACGTGTTGAACCTGGTTGTCCAGCAATTTTTAGCCCACTATCCCAGACTAGATGGCCTTCTGCAGAGGGCACGGTCGCTGTGTGCTCACTTCCGCCGTTCGCATCCCGCAGCTCAGCGACTTACATCTCTACAGAAGTCGTTGGGCCTGCCACTTCACCGGCTAAAATGCGATGTGCCTACCCGGTGGAATTCAACTCTGCACATGTTGCAGCGACTGTGGCAGCACCGACAAGCCCTGGTGCAATACGTTCTGACGTATAGCCTGGGCCAACGAGATTCAGAGGTGGGGCAAATCACGCTGGAGGAGTGGTCTCAGATCAGGGACCTATGCACCCTTCTGCACAGTTTTGAAATGGCGACGAAAATGTTTAGTGCTGACGATGCCATTATCAGCATGACTATTCCGGTGATTTACATGTTGGAGCACATGTTAAACAGAATTCGGACCCAGGTGGTGGCACAAGAGGAGGTGGAGGAAGTAGAGGAGGAGGAGTTGTATGCGGAAGGGCTAACATCTGCAAGGTCCAGACGGTCGGCAGGACCAAGGCGGCAGGCATGTGAGGGTGGGGGAGATGGTTTTACCAGGGCGCATGGTAGCAGCCAAACTAGTGAGGAAGGTGCAGGAGCCCAGGAAGAAGTGGAGGACGAACTGATGGAAGACTCATCAGATGAGGGAGACCTTGATCACATTTCTGTTGTGCGAGGTTGTGGGGAGAGGACAGAGGAAGGAAGCATGATTGTTACCTCGCCACCAACACAACAGGGACTTGGTGCTCCTGGATGCGCAACACACATGAGTGCCTTCTTGCTGCACTACCTGCAACATGACCCTCGAATTGTGAGAATTAGAAATAATCCTGACTACTGGGTTGCCACACTGTTAGATCCCCGGTACAAAAGTAAATTTGCAGAAATTATTCCTGCCATAGAAAGGGATGCACGCATGCAGGAGTATCAGCAGAGACTGTTGCAGAATCTTACATGTGCTTTTCCACAAAATACCAGTGGTGCACGTAGTGAATCTCACAGTTCCAACTTGCCAACCGTGGGACCGTCAAGTGTTCAGCACTCAAACCGTAACAGAACCACAGTATCTGGTGGTAACATCAATTTTGCGGAATCATTTCACCACTTTTTTAGCCCTTCCTTTGCAAGGCCACAGGAGACAAGAAGTCTGACACATAGTCAACGCCTAGAGACGATGGTACAGGAGTATCTCCAAGTAAACATTGAAGCCACGACTGTGTCACTGGACCCTTGCTCTTTTTGGGCTTCCAATCTGGATAAATGGCCGGAGCTAGCCACTTACGCCTTGGAGATCTTGTCATGCCCCGCAGCCAGCGTTCTGTCTGAACGTGTGTTCAGCGCTGCTGGTGGTGTGCTGACAGATAAGCGCACGCGGCTCTGCACTGATAATGTAGACAGACTCACGTTCATAAAGATGAACAAATCATGGATCCGAAACGACTTTTCTACCCCTGTGTCATCCTGGGGAGAGTAAAAGCTTGATGATTGTTTAAAATCACCCTACCAACCGTTTTAAGCTTTCAAATTACTAATCATGTTTATCTGTATCTTGACTGGAAAATAATTTGGGCTTTGTAGCAGTGTGCAGCACTGATCCTATTAGGCCATCTATAATAAGCTCCACCAGATTTAAAATTAAAAATAATTGTTAGCTGCATCTAGCTCGGAAAATAATTTTGGAGCTCCGAGATGCGCAAGACACATAAGTGCCTTCTTGCTGCACTACCTGCAGCATGACCCTCATATTGTCAGAATTCGAAGTAATCATGACTACTGGGTTGCCACACTCTTAGATCCCCCAAACTTTTCGATCAACCTTTTCATTTTAATAAAGACCAAAAAAATGGTCATTTTTGAAATTATAAGCATTAGCAGGTTGTTAGAAACTGAAATCAAACAGTTTTCAACTCAAAACTTTATTCTAGGTGATGTTACATTTTCATATAGGACCCCTTGTTCGAAAGGAGCTTCTGAACTCTCTCGTCCATTGAATTTGTCAGGTTTTGGATGGTTTCTGCTTCAATTGTTTTGCATGAGGACAGAATACCCTCCCTGAGCTGTTGCTTAGATGTGAACTGCCTCCCGCCATCATAGACACTCCTTTTAATGATGCTCCAAAGGTTCTGAATGGGGTAGAGGTCAGGGGAGCATGGGGGTCACACCATAAGTTTGTCCCCTTTTATGCCCATATCAGCCAGAGATGCAGATGTTTTATGTGCAGCATGAGATGGTGCATTATCATGCAGAAAAATGATCTTGCTGTGAAATACACGGTTCTTCTTCTTGAACCATGGCAGGAAGTGCTGTTTGAGAAAATCCACATACATTATGGAGTTCATCTTTAGCGCCTTCAGGGATCCTAAAGGGGCCGACAATCTCTCTCCCCATGATTCCAGCCCAAAACATTACTCCACCTCCTCCTTGTTGGCGCTGTAGCCGTGTTTGCGTGGGGTGTCCATCAACCAGCCATCCTCCACTCCATCCATCTGGACCATCGAGCGCTGCACGGCACTCATCCGTGAACAAAACAGTTTTGAAATCAGTCTTCATGTAATGTTTGGCCCACTGGAGCCGTTTCTGCTTGTGTGAAGTGGATAGAGGAGGTCGACAGGATGGCGTATGCACAGCTGCAAACCTCTGAAGGACCCTGCATCTTGTTGTTCGGGGGACGTTGGAGGCACAAGCAGCTTCAAAAACTTGTCTGCTGCTATGACAAGGCTTTTTTGCCGCTGCTCTTTCAACCTGACGTAATTGCCTGTAGGAAAGAGTCCTCAATTTGCCCTTATCAGCACGCACACGTGTGTACTGTGAATCAGCTACATACTTCTTGATTGCCAAGACACTTCATCCTGATCATCGCACAATGTTGATTGTAGTCATGCATTGACCTAAACACTCCACAATTTGTTGCTTCTCAGCAGCCGACACATCCTTTTTCTTTCCCATTTTGGCAGAAAATGTAGGCTGCTGAATAATGTGAGAGAGCCTTCTTAAGTAGTCTTGCCTTTCATTGGACACACCTGCCAAACTAATTAGCACTGGTGTCTGCAATTGCTTACAGTGATATAAAGAGCCCTGACACACATCACCATCAATGAGTTTAACTGACAAACAAACAAATTCTTCCCTTATCACTCCTAAACACTTTTTGCATAATAATTTGGAACACAGTGTACATGTGCTTTTCCACAAAACACCAGTGGTTCACGTAGTGAATCTTACAGTTCTAACTTGCCAACCGTGGTCTGTATGGAGTTGTTCAATAAAGGGCCCAAAATTAAGATAACATAGATGGGAGAGGTCTCTATGAAAAGGAATTCCTAAGTATTTGATACCCTGTGAGGGGCAGGCAAAGGGAAAGTTGGACTGGATGGAATCCTATATGGATTTGGGGAGGGAGACATCGAGGGCCTCAGACTTCGCTGCATTGATTTTAAAATTTGACCATGTAACAAAGTGATCTATTTCAGCCATAACAGCATGGATGGATATATGTGATTGAGTGATATATACTAGGACATCATCAGCAAATAGAGAGCACTTGTACTCGGTGCCTCCCACCTCAATCCACCTAATATTGGGGTTATGGCGAATTTATGAGAGCAGGTGCTCCGTCACTAGGATGTATAAGAGAGTGGACAGAGAACATCCCTGCCTTGTCCCATTGGTGATTGTGAAAGGTGATGAAAATGTTCTGACGCGCCCCCTGGGCCTTGGGACACCCGGAGCCGGACCCTTTTTGGTGGATGCTGGTGGTTGTAGTCTCCGTGGCGGCAACCCGGTTCCGTGGCTCAGGGTGGTCAAACCAGTGGCGGAACCATTAATGTGGTTTTGATGTTTAAATGTCCGACTATGCCACCCGTGGATTGCGGTCAGAGTGAACCGCCGCTCCAGGGCAGACCGCTGAGGCTGGTGTTGTGGGTGCAGCAGAGCGTAGCATAACTCCCCACGGGAGGAGTATAGCCTCAGGGCAGTGTATGCGGAGGATGGGGGTGATGGTGCAGGGCAGCAGCAGTAATGACACGGAGTCAGTGATGCAGTCCAGGGCCTTTACTCACAGTTCTTATTATCCAGACCACGTCTGCAGGTAACGGCTGCCCACGTCGTACTGTGCTCACCAGGTGAGGGGCTCAGACAACTCCCAGATATCTTTGGAGCGCTTCACAGGACCCCCTTTGTGTGTCCTTTGTCTGGCCTTTCTTACCAACCCTTCTGTCCGGCTGCCTCGGGCCTCCTCTTTGTAAGCTTGGCGCCAGTTTCCCTGACCGTATGTGGTGCCTTCCTAGCGGGTGTAGCGAGGGGCTGCGCCACATAAAATGTCACAGCCTCCTGTTTCTAGCTGAGGGTCGTTTCCTGCCTCCACTAGTTTCGGGGACCGGTCTCCCCCTTTTGGCCTGACCCCTCCACGCAGGTGGATTCTGGCGTGCGGTGGCGACTAGCCCGTCCGCACCCCTGAGATCCCTTCATTCCTCATTCCTGGAGCCTTCTCCGCTCCTCTTCCTTCCTTCTCCCTCTTCCAGGCCTGGGCCTCTGTTACTAGGCCCGCCTCCGGAGCAGAGCTCATGCAGAGCCCCTGCTCCCTGCCACTTCTGCTCAGACTTCTCTGCACTGAACTAAGATGGTGCCCACCTTTTATACTCCCTTCTCAATGCACCCAGGAACTGCTTCCTCCCTGCTCCTGCACTACAGGGTTCCCCTTCCTCAGTGTTCCCTCCCCCCACTCCAGCCAGGGACAGGGACTGTCGTGCCCATCTCAGGGGCATATTGGTCGCCCTGCCCCACGGCAATGTGGTGTAATGCATGCAGGTGTCGGGTCCTGATCCACACTACATCCTTACCTGAGAGTGAGATATCACACCTCTGGGTGAGGTGCAATACCTCTGTAGCAACCGAGCCCTCAGGGTGCTACAGTTCCATTTATCTTCAACCTAGGTGACGTATTGCGATACAGGGCCGTGATTTTGGCTATAAAAGGGTCCCCTAGACCCCTACCCCAAGCTTTTTAAGTGAATCATATATGGCGTGACAGGAGACTCTATGGAATGCTTTCTCAGCATCCAACGAGAGTATCTAATTACAAATTTTTAACTGCATCTAGCCCAGGAAATACTTTGTGCCTAGTAGCAGGGTCTGCTAGTCAGCGGATTATCCCGGCTGTTAAGCAAGCTACACCACCTGTAGTTTGGACACTTCATTTTTTCAAAGGAAATGCTTCGGGACCACGGGATACTCAGTGAAGAGCATCAGGAGGCACCCCAAGGCATAGGGGCTGGGACTGGCAGTAGGATGCCTTGCGGTGGACAGCCGAGCTCGATCCTTATAAAAGCTTTTTAACTGCAGCAGCTTTAGTGGACGCTACTGGAGCTGGAATTACGCGGCTGCTGGCATGAGACTTGCCCTCCAATAGATCCTTGTAAATGGATTTAAAGTGTTTTCATTCAAATTAGAGAGACAATTTAAATTAAAAAGTTTAGAGCTGCCTCCACCACAGGGGGGCTCGCTCGACCCACCAGCGGACAGGCACCAGTATTGGGAGAGGGGGGCTGGCCATCAGGGTTCACCGCGGCTCTGGCACAAACCCGGCGACATGGAGGTGGCATGGGCAGGAGCGGACTGGCCGTGTCGGCTTCTCACTTTTTGGATTTTAGAAGGGCATGACATGCCTATATCTGTGTCTCCCCCTCCTTTTACTCCTCCACCTCTTTTATTTTCGCATGACTATATGTACTTGTCACTTTTCCATGTGTAAGTTATGTCTTCTGAGCAGTTTGTCAGCTTTTGGACACCTTTGAAGGTGTTTTCTATGTGTTTCTATGTGTTTTTGTTTGCCTGCCATTGGTTTTAACGGTGTTCGAAGGTGTTCGACGAACAGTTCGACGAACAGTTCGGCGAACACACGAGTGTTCGAAGAACCGAACCGAACTCGAACACTACGGGGGTGGCTCAACACTATTTATGACTTCAGTCAAAGGTATCTTCAGTCAACAGGAAGGAGGTGATGGCTGGCGGGGAATAGATTTGGAGTGACAAAGGCTTCAGATCTACAAAAATGTTTTAGCTCATTAGCATATCTATTATAACTCTGATTTCTCAGTAACAGTGGAATGGACCATGTAAAGGTATTGTTGATCTTTGGAAGAGATACGTGTCCATATAAATAGTTTGTGGTTTGAAATCCTGCTTAAAGATTCTCTTTAAGTATACAGGACATCATGGATAGACATCGCTGTTTTTATATACCGATCAAGCAAGCATGCTGGATGGTTACAGCTTAGGAACTTACAGAAATGGGAATTCAACTACATAATGCAGATTACACTGTAGCCATGTTTTCTGCCAACTGGGGCAAAATTTCAGTTTACCCCTTGTCCTGTATCTATGTAGCCTGGTGAAGCCCTTGTCCTGCATCTATGTAGCCTGTTGAAGCCCTTGTCCTGTATCTATGTAGCCTGGTGAAGCCCTTGTCCTGTATATATGTAGCCTGGTGAAGCCCTTGTCCTATATCTATATAACCTGGTGAAGCCCTTCTCCGGTATCTATGTAGCCTGGTGAAGCCCTTGTCCTGTATCTATGTAGCCTGGTGATGCCCTTGTCCTATATTTATATAGCCTGGTGAAGCCCCTAGTGCCTGGGTTGTCTTTGTTGACCCCTCCCTAGCAATGTCCCAGTCTCTAGGTTAACTCTACAAAGGTGAAGATACATAAGGTATCCTCCATAGTAATATAGAGTCTTATGTTACTGATCCACATTCGTTTTTGCTTTATACTGATTATCTCATAAATCTTTGATTTTTTTTTCTTAAACAAAATATGTAAATTTCGAAGACTTGCCGCTGTCGTTGCCACAGTAACTTCCTGGGATTTCTGCCAAGCTGGTTACTGATATATTGTATCATGTTGTTACATTATCAGTATAAGAAAACTATCAGCACAAAAGAAACTATTTAACAATGAAAATAAATATCTGAAAATGTCGACATTTCTGAAAACCAAATAAGCAGACCTGTACTCCCTATATAATAAATATAACGTGAAAGTAAAGAATTGTTTAATAAGCGTCGTCCTCTAACTTGTGGTTACAATTAGGTCAGAATTATGGGGTCACTCTCGAGGTACAAGGATCAGTATCACTGAGTCAAACAAGTAAAATGCAACACCTTAAAGTCACCTGATTGGCAACATCATTGCTTACCCCAAACCTCCAGGCATTTTATATGTTCAAGGAGATACTTGGAATGTGTAAGATCCACCGATTCATGCATATCCAACTTCTTCTAAATTATTCTAACTGACATATTGGTGAAAAAAGCCTAAGAGATGAAATTCCATAAAAAAAAACATCAAGAGATGATGTCGGATTCAATACATAATTGGTAATCAACAAGAAATAAATATATGTATATATATATTTATATATATTCATTAAAATTATTTACCGTAATTAAAAATGCTTTTATGAAGTTCTTTTGATCCTAAAATGGAAGAGTTAATATCCCAAGGAGGGCAGAATGTCTTGGATAAAAAAAGACATCATGTATCTATTGACCATTTGTCATATGTTGCATTTTGTGCATAGTCTGTGCTTAGTCAAATGTTCCCAACAGGACTCCATGGCCGGTTGACTTGTTGGCACCTAATAACTCAATCTTTTTATAGCTAAGGACTGCTTGATGATTACCAAGTAATGTGGACATTTGAAAAATTGGCCTCATGCGACAATTGACAATTTTTTTTCTATCCATGTCTTTACTCTTTGATTAAATTGATTCTATTGTATCATTAGTTATTGCTAATCTTATTTTTCTATTTAGCACATCCCGCTAACCTTTCTACAGTACTTGGCTTAAATATTCTTAAACTAACTGGCAACATTTCACATGTAGACAAGTTAATTTCGCTAATTTGCATGCTAAATACATTTTCCATTAAAAAGCTATTTTATTTTTAAGACACAATCTCATTTTCCTACCATTTTTTCCCTTTAGCTCCGGAAGGCAGTAATGGACCATATCTCCGATTCTTTCTTGGAAACAAATGTTCCCCTGCTGGTTCTCATTGAGGCTGCAAAGAGCGGTAATGAGAAGGAGGTGAAAGAATACGCCCAAGTGTTTCGCGAACATGCCAACAAATTGGTAGAGGTAAGCCTTTGGTTTACATCAAAAGAAAATCTTTCATGTATCTTGTCAGGTATTAAAGTGGCAGATGGGAATAATGTTGTGATAATGAGGGGCACCAAGTTAACTTTCAAGTTTTTTCCATTGTTCTGCTAAATACAAAGGAACTTTTTTATTCTATTGCATGTTGGAATTGTTGCTATCTTTCGACACTGATATATACATATATACGTATATATTGGTCCATTTTTTTATATATATTTCATGGTGTAAATGAAGTCAATTCTTTTATATGTTCAGACATAAATGAACGAATAATGTATAAGTGAATGATTAATTTTAGTCCATTGTTTTATATTCTTTATCTGACTTTTCTGAGACGTTCATCTTGGAACCTGCACCTGCTTTTCTTAGCTTTCAGGAGGGTCATTTTTTTCTGCATGTTTCTTACCCTGTACAAGGTGTTTTGTGTCCTATGCTCCATCTTAAATACAAGGTTTTATATGAAATTAGATTCATTATTCTCTTAATGAGTAAATTAAATTCTGCAGTGTAAGGACCCGCGGGACCAGTAATAGACACTTTTTTTCCTAATGTTTTTGAGTTATCTAATTCAACATGAATGTTAAAGGAATAAGAAGGAGTCTGTACCAGGAAGGGAAAGACACAAGGATGAAGGAGCAAAAACTGATTGGCGGGAAAATTCTCATCATGGTCATGAAACAAATAGTTTTCTTAGCCGCTTTTACTATTTTGGTCTATAGTGAAAATTGGAAAATTAAAAATTGTACTCTGGAGGTATTGCTTAATGTGGAAGAAATACTGCTGCTTCTTTTGGAAACAGTACTACCAAAATTTTTGGGTCATGTGTAATATTGCAACTTGCATATTCAGTCGGTGAGGTGCAGCATATTTTTTCTGCTGGTTTCTAATCCTCTATAAGGTGAA
This sequence comes from Phyllobates terribilis, assembly GCF_046119375.1. NCBI lineage: Eukaryota > Metazoa > Chordata > Amphibia > Anura > Dendrobatidae > Phyllobates > Phyllobates terribilis. Next base: position 1,184,446,068 of record NW_027362761.1, on the reverse strand, counting down.
TCAGTAAATTAAATTCTGCAGAGTAAGGGCTTGCAGAACCTGTAGCAGATACTTTTCTGCTGCTGCACCTGAATTGCTTAATTCAACAAGATTGATAAAGGAGAAAGAAGTTGTCTATGTAGAAAAGTTGAAGACATAAGGATGCCATGACCAAAATTTTCATCATACTCATGAAGCAAAGAGCTTTAGAGGACACTATTTCTATTTTGGCCCATGGGTGAAAAGCGTCATGCAAATAATTACGTTCAGCTCCATTAGTTGTATGACGTTTAGTTGCAATGCCTCACACAGCCTGATATGTGGTTGTCTTCCTGAAGAAGTATCTGTTACTTCGAAACGCGTCGAATAAAACCTCATGTTAAATATATCTTTAAAAATAGACATCTTGTATACACGGCAGCATGGTAGATATCCACAAATTCTCCTTATTTTTACACACAACCTGTTGACAGGTGTGGCACTGTTCTTGGAAGAAATTAGTCATATATTCCGTAACCCGATGGCTGTCTGGGCTTGTTGGGAGTTAAGTTTGGAATCATATCGAGAGACATATAGCTGCTACAAAAAGATACAAAAACATATATACAAATGCCTGTAATACTAGTTACACTGTGTGTTTGTTCTTCTTATAGTGGAGTAAGGCTTTATGGGGATATATACAGGAGATTTACAAGATTTTAATCATTTTGATTTTGAGCTTCCATCAATTACCAAACTCTTTACACTAGACAAGACTAGTGTAAAAATGGTAAATTTACTGTGTGGTATAAAATTAGTCTGAGCCAGCTAAGTGCAGACATAATTATGTAGAGATAGACATTTTCCTCACCATTTAGGAAGAGAAATAAAAGCATTTTCGGAGCTAAATATACAAAAAGCTTCATTTTACTGCACTGTTAGAATTAATTACCCTTTTGCGTTGTACAGTTCCATCTCAAAATATTATTTATTGGCTAGTGATACGTAGTGATGTTTTTAGTAATGTTACTAATTGATCAAGTGTTTATATCAGTTTGTAAAATATGTAATAAAACCTCCATTTGTGAATTATTAATATTTCACATTAGTGTATTTAGATTTAAGCCTTATAGTATTTTACAAGATTGGATTGTTTGCGCAGATATCTATCAAAGACCTCGACTGATCAATCCTGGTAGAAAAGGTCTAATGGGGTTTGCCAAATGTATGAAATTGAAAACCCATCCTTGGGTTGGGTCATCAATATCAGATCGGTGGGGTCCTACACTCGGCACCCACACAATCTTCTGATACTATTCAATTGAATAGTAGTAACTGATCAACTGATCTTCAGTACCGGGAGAGGACACTAAACAGTCTGTTATAGCAGTGGTGGTCCAGTGCATGTAATGCCAGAGCTGGTAATAGCTGATTGCTGGGGATGTTGGATGTCAGATCTTCACTGACACCCAACTATCCAAAGTGTAAATGATTAGTATCATACTAAGGAACCCCATTGAAGATAGCCTATGATTATTATATAAGGGGTTACTACTTTGGAACCCATTTCTATTGATGCTGTAAGAGTGAAGAACCATTGACTAAGAGTGGTGGACCTGGTCCTTCTATAACTGTCCATTCATATATGAGGTGTCCATGAAAATACTAGCTTTTGATGTGCCAGCACTGGAAGGAAAATTTATGGTTGGCTGAATTATTTAGCTGATTGTTGAATCCCCTGATGAGCAAACTCTTAGGGCCCTGTCACACTAAGTGATGCTACAGCGATCCCGACAACGATGCGACCTGTCAGGGATTGTTGCTGCGTCGCTATGTGGTCGCTGGTGAGATGTCAAACAGTCAGATCTTCCCAATGACGCAGCAATGATGCGGCGACCCGTAGCGACCTGTATAAGGATGCACACCTTTGTGTTTCTGTGTCTGAGTCATTAACAAGGTCGTTGGTAAGGTGTCAAACACACCGATACATGCTACCCAGCGGGACCACAATGATCAAAAAAAGGTCCAGACCATTATGACACGACCAGCGATCTCACAGCAGGGGCCTGGTCGCTGCTAAGTGTCAAACATAGCGAGATCGCTACTGAGGTCGCTGTTGCGTCATAAAACTTGTGACTCAGCAGCGATCTCGCTAGTGATCTCGCTTAGTGTGACGGGGCCTTTAAGATCATATGTTTGTTCGCAATTCATTGACATTGTATACATCTAATGTAGAGAGAACCTCCCAAAGTGAAGTCTAGCTCATGTATAATATTGTAAGGGCTCAGTGTGGGTTTTACTGATTTAGGGACTTATTGTGCACTCAATATAATAGTGTAACACAGTGCTAGACCATACATGTCAAACTCTGGCTCATGGGCCAAACCTGCCTCTCAGGGTGGTTTTATTTGGCCTGCGACACCAGAACCACCACCCCTATGTGGGTCTATTATTCTGTAAGGAGGAGTATGTGGAGCCATTATTCTGTATGGAGGACTATGTGGGGCCCATTATAATGTATGGAGGACTATGTGGGGCCATTATTCTGTATGGAGCAATATATGGGGCCCATTATACTGTATGGAGGACTATGTGGGGCCTATTATAATGTATGGAGGACTATGTGGGGCCCATTATTCTATATGGAGGACTATGTGGGGCCCATTTTACTGTATTGAGGATTATGTGGGCCCATTATACTGTATGGAGGACTATGTGGGGCCCATTATACTGTATGGAGGACTATGTGGGGGCCATTATACTGTGTGGAGGACTATGTGGGGCCATTATACTGTATGGAGGACTATGTGGGGCAATTATTCTGTATGGAGGACTATGTGGAGCCCATTATACTTTATGTAGGACTATGTGGGGTCCATTATTTTGTATGGAGGACTATGTGGGGCCTATTATTATGTAAGTAGGACTAGGTGGTGCCCATAATACTTTATGGAGGACTATGTGGGGCCCACTATTCTATATGGATTACTTTGAGGGGTCATTATACTGTATACTGGTTGGCCCGCGACTTTGTTCAAGTTTTTATTTTGGCCCTCTGTGTATTTGAGTTTGGTATCTCTGTGCTAGACAGACACTGCCTCTGTAAGGGCTCACTCACACCACAGTCATTTCTATCCGGGTGCAATGCCACAAACATCAGATTGTCGAGCCGGTCCAAGGAAAAGAATCGCAGCATATCCGAGTTTGATCTGATATTCGGATTGCACTCAACCATGCAAATCAACGAGTATGTGGAAAACATCAGACTGCACTCGGATGACATCTGAGTCCAGCCTGATTTACACGCATTGACACGATAGAGAAGATGGAAAAATTTAATTCTCCATCTTCTCCCCACAGTGTGCTCTGATTATCTCCTCAGAGAGAATCGGATCATATTCTGACACTTGAATTAAACTCTGATCAGAGTTTGACCAGAGTGTCATTTGCATAATCTGCCCAATTCTCTCCAACGAGAAAATAGTAGTATTGCTCCTCTTAGTGCCTGCTAAAAGTCCAGTGCCCCATTTTGATTCCCCACACAATATTAATGTCCACTGTTGGGCATGCTCTTTCTGCCCCTCTAGAAAGCAATAAATCCTGATATGCCTTCATGATGTAGTGATTGAAGTAATGCCCTGTGTGTGCACCCTAGTAACATTGCCCCATTTTTGGCTCAAGACAGTAGTAATGACCCTTGCACGATACCTAAAAAGTGATAAAAACCCCTTTATTGTTCGAATCAGTAATTTTTTCCCCATATACAAAATTAGACTTGCCTTTCCCCATTGTCATAATAAGTTCAGCAATTGTGAACTCTCCGAGCATGCACATCAGCCCAACCTAAGTGGCCCAATGTGATTACATCATTGCACTGCCTGTGCCCAAAAGCTGAAGACCTTTGCATAGGTCCAAAGTGGGCTTCCACCCACGAGACAAATAAAGAAAAGGGAGAAAGTTTTTGGCTCCCTGCACTACTATAAGTGTCAACTATTTCTGCAACGGAATGAGGTGCTGACACAAGGATCCAGTTTGATTCAGCTGAAGTCTGGGACAATTATCCTGGATGCCTGTTGCAACCCATGCCCCGATCTTTAGGATTTATACTCTTCCATTGGGAGATTCACATTGTGTTTTATAATACTGTCAGTTGCTCCATTGGGACTTACAGTACATCTGAATTCACGGTAAAGGGGATATGGACATTTGTGCTGATGGAGACATTGACTTTAATGATGTAGACAGTGTCACATTGTGCTCTGTCAGTCATCATTTTTGGCAGTATGCACTTATTTGAGGCAGGCACCAAAACGTGGTACTGTAGACTGCGACTTAGTGCCCACCTCAAATAGATGGAAACTGCAGAATATAATGTGTGACAGAGCAGAATGTGACACCATCTTCATCAGTAAAGGGATTAGCCTCGTCAGTGCCAACATCTAAATCCCATTTTCCAGGGCTTTACCCCTATGAAGCCACTGTAAGCTAAAACACAATGTGCATCCCCTTAGCATTTCATCATGGAACCAAATGATTCTTCTTTGGGGCATTGGGATGGGACAAGTAAAGTCACTGCTTCATTGATTCTACCAGATTAAAGCTTCTTGAAGGATATCTCCTATTGGTCATGACTTCAAGTGAGGTTAGGCTATGTTCACAAATCCAGAAAATATTTTCATTTTTGGATAACAAAATTGGAAATAAAATGATCCAGTATAGGAATATGAGGATAGAAATGTCTTAAACTGTCTTTCGTTTGACTGCTATCCAAGTACAATGGTTTTTTTAGCATGAGCAAGAAAGTGCGTAACAATTAGATCAAACAGATGCCTATAAGAAACGGATCATAATGGATGGTCATCAATTAATGGATCCATTTTGTTACCACTGTCCATGCCCAAAACACTAGAGATGTTCAGAGATACCTCTTGTAAAAATGGATCTGTAACAAACAGAACAAAAATTGATGCAAAACACCAAAAATGTGTGACCATTTTTGCTCTATTAGTAACTGATCCAGTTTCTTTTTTTTAACACTGAATCTATTACAAATGGAAGAACCAGAGTTATAACCTTTTGGGTGGAATTTCCCTTTACAGCATAAAATCCCTTTTTTGTAAAAAAAACTTTATTAATATCCACAATATGCAATTCTATAAAGGCAGTGGAATGTTAAATATATAAAACTTTAATAGGACGTAAGCTGAATGTAACAGGCCGCTTAGCTCAAGAGATGAATGGCCAATTCTCATCGGACATAGCCACCTACGTAGAGGGACAAGTTGACGGATGATATTGCAACTCGGCTCTACGGCAGAGTGGCAGGATCAGCCTGTACGGGCTTCCCAAGAGTCATATCTGTTACAATGCTGGCTTTTCTAATGGTTGCCTATTCACTAAGGCAGGCCCAGAACTAGTAATCATAGCTCCGAGCCTCTGCTTATGTCCAGTATATCATTTCTATAGCCTTTAAATGCCAAATTTACAAGTTAGCATTTTAATCCCTCCTGTGATATTATGTCGTAGCTAGCATTTTATTGTCCTTCAGGGGCTTGTTTCTTTGTTTTAACCCCTTTGTATTAACATTAAGGATTTTTGAAATTTTTGGAATTTTTGTTGGAACTTCTTTCTTTACCTGCCTCTGTTCATTATTGTAGATGCTCAATTCACTTGTTTGATTAATCTCAGCTCTCTTTGCAGTTGAGAGGTAATTATCAACTATTTGCTTCTGTTTAACTTGTTTCCTATTTATAAAGTGATAACTTGAAGAAATATCTTATACATAAACCGGGGCCCTGAGACAAGCAAATGAATCACGTTTGTTTGGTAATGATATCTGCGGCACTCAGGAGGTAGATTCAGATGATTTGTGAGCCTCCGGTTGCTTAGCAGCGTGTGTCTTTGAAAATAATAAGAATAATGCAGATATGTCTGTGTTCTTGTCAAGGTTTTCTACTTTCTCTTTTTCTCGTAGATGAAATACTACAGTATAATGATCAAGACATGTGTGACACGCGTTGGTACATGGGTTCAATCCATGACAGTAATCAGTGTGTAATGTCATATGTTGTCAAAGTTGGGATTGGATCTTTGCTGTGTTTGAGAAGAGGATTGTTGAGGACATTTTAGAAAACTTCCTTAATTTTAATCATAAATGGATGTTAAGGAATTGCCCACTATTTTTTATTATTTTAAAAATGTACCCATAGACCAGTGGTTCTCAACTCCAGTTCTCAAGACCCACCAACAGATCATGTTTTCAGGATTTCCTTAGCATTGCACAGGTAATAATTCCATCACCTGGGAAAAACAAAGCAAACCTGATCTGTTGGTGGGTCTTGAGGACTGGAGTTGAGAACCACTGCCATAGACGAATGAAAAATGTACTTATCCATCGGACCCTGTGTTACACACCATCTCCTCATATCCTCACCGGTTAGAAGACATCACATAATTGACTGGCGATCTCTGGGGTATGTGAGTTTCCCCAGATATGGGGCCAATCAGTATTCTCTCTGTAAACTCTGTTATATGGTCAGTTTTTGTAAGGTGATAACTGTTATGATTTGCTACAAGAACTAAGGAAAGATAGGAAAACTGTCCCTACAATAGGACTAATCTGATTCCCTACGATGCAGCAGGCAACCTGTTCCTTGTGAAAAGACCCGCCTTCATCCTCATCTAGTCTGAACGCAGACCTATTGATATAAGGGAGGGGTCCCTAAAAGTACTAAGGACTGGGACAAAATTGGACACCTCCTAGCAGAAGTTGTAGTGGAGCAAAAAGACAAACAGACAAAAATACTTAGAGGTCCAAGGACCAAGCAAACTATAGAGATAGGTATAAAGCACCTGGCTAGATTAAGAGTCAAAGTAACACTGAAGTCCAGCAAAGCCAGAAGGGTGGAGCTGGTTTAAATAGGCAGCAGGTCACGTGACCACAAAATAGAAAAAAACTAACAGGAGGGTTCTAACAATAACATTGTTCCTTCTGTCACTGACAAGCATCTCTTGGTCCTCGTCTACCATTTGCCTGTCTATGGCTTTTGTCAGACTGCTTTGGTTGATGTTCCAGTCAGGATGGGTTTGGGTAAGCTATGGTCCAACTACATGTAGCTTGGTATTTTGGTGATCATAGCTACGAATGCTACTATGTAGTTGAGCCCTGAATAACAGCACCCTTTTCTGGACTGCAAGGTATGGTGGAAACATTACCAGCTCAGTCCAACAGGCTCTGCTGGAGGTGCACCGATGAACCTGGAGAAGGTGCTTATAGAATTCCAGATTGAATATTTTTCATTGGGCTAGCATCCAATATTGACAAGCCTGTGTATGTATCGGGTCCCAGACTTCGCTGCCGTACAATAGGGTGGTTGAGATGATAGAACCGAAGAATTTTAGCCAGACTCACTCTGGCAGCTTCAAGTAGAGTTTCCTTCGGTTGACATAGAGGGCTCTGCAAGGCCTTGTCTTTTAGGATGTCTATGATCACTTTCAAGCTTCCTAGCTGAGGTAGATGTATCTGTTCATCTTGTATGTGAGCACAAAATAAGGATGTGGCTTTCTCCTGTGAAATACCATGATGTTCATTTTCTTTGGGTTGATAGTAGTGCGCATGAGAAGCTGTATTTCTCCAAGATTTCCAGGTTATCTTAAAGGGCAATCTCAGTTGGTGACAACAGCAGTAGGTGATCTGCATACAGCAGAAATTTCATGGAGGGTGAGAACTGGTGCTTGGCTAGGATTCCAGAGTGGTTGCAAGCTCATAGATTTAGGTTTTGAAGAGCATCTGACTCCATTGCTCTGCTGGAAATAAGCCATTCTTCTCCTATTTAACCTCATGATGCAATGGCTCTCAGTGTAGGATCTTTTGATGATGTTGTAGGTCTTTCCTCCTATTGCACTCTCCAGCAGTTTCAGGAATCGACCTGGGTACCACACAAAGGCCCTTTTAAAGTCTACAAAACAGGCGTATATCTTCCCATGCTTTGTGTTGTGGATGTGGCTCTGAATGAAATTGTGCAGGGTGCAGATGTGGTCGGTGGTTCAATGTTTTGGCATGAACACTGCTTGGTTTGTACTGAGTACTTTGTGTTTGGTCAGGAACTTGAGGGTCCTCTTGTTCAGGATTCTGTTGAACAGTTTTCCTAGGTTTCTGCTGGCACATGGGCCTCTTTCGTTGGAGGTGTCATACATGTCCCAACTCTTGTTGATGGATGTGATGACACCTTGGTTCTAGGTATGAGAAAAGTAGCCACCATTCACCACAATGTAAAACAGTTCATCCACTGCAGCCTGTATCTCTGGTGGTCTATATTTTAGCATTTCTGGTGGGATTCCATCTTGGCCTATGGAAGAGATTCTCTCTGTTATTTCCTTCAGTGTGATTGGTGTATCCAGAGTTTTTTTTTAATTCTTCAATATTTACCTCCATTGCCTTTAATTTTCCTGTTATGTATTCTTGGCCTAGTTCTTCCCTTAGGATGTCTTTGTAGAGATCTTGGAAATATTGGAGCCAGATGTTGCTGTTTTCAATATTGTGGTAGGTTTTCTTACAATTTGTGCCCATGTTGATCCATAATTCCCAGAACGAGTTGTCTTGGAGGGATTTTGGAGTTGACTGAGTTTGATGGAGATGTAACTTTACCTCTATCTATCTATTATCTATCTATCTATCTATCTATCTATCTATCTATCTATCTATCTATCTATTATTTATCTATCTATCATATATCTATCTATTATCTATCTATCTATTATCTATCTATCGATCTATCTATTATCTACCTATCAGTCTATCTATTATCTATTTATTATCTATTTATTATCTATCATCTATCTATTATCTGTCGATCTATATATTATCTATCTATCTATTTATTATATCTATATTATTTAACTACTATCTATCTATATATTATCTATCTATACATCATCTATCTATTTTCTATCTACAGTTAAGTCTATATATATTTGGACAGAGACAACATTTTCTAATTTTGGTTCTAGACATTACCACAATGAATTTTAAACAAAACAATTCAGATGCAGTTGAAGTTCAGACTTTCAGCTTTCATTTGAGGGTATCCACATTAAAATTGGATGAAGGGTTTAGGAGTTTCAGCTCCTTAACATGTGCCACCCTGTTTTTAAAGGGACCAAAAGTAATTGGAAAGATTAAATAATTGTGAATAAAATGTTAATTTCTAGTACTTGGTTGAAAATCCTTTGTTGGCAATGACTGCCTGAAGTCTTGAACTCAGGGACATCACCAGACGTTGTGTTTCCTCCTTTTTGATGCTCTGCCAGGCCTTCACTGCAGTGGTTTTCAGTTGCTGTTTGTTTGTGGGCCTTTCTGTCTGAAGTTTAGTCTTTAACAAGTGAAATGCATGCTCCATTGGATTGAGATCAGGTGACTGACTTGGCCATTCAAGAATATTCCACTTCTTTGCTTTAATAAACTCCTGGGTTGCTTTAGCTTCATGTTTTGGGTCATTGTCCATCTGTAGTATGAAATGACGACCAATCAGTTTGGCTGGATCTGAGCACACAGTATGGCTCTGAACACATCAGAATTCATTCGGCTGCTTCTGTCCTGTGTCACATCATCAATAAACACTAGTGACCCAGTGCCACTGGCAGCCATGCATAGCCAAGCCATCACACTGCCTCCGCCGTGTTTTACAGATGATGTGGTATGCTTTGGATCATGAGCTGTACCACGCCTTCACCATACTTTTATCTCTCCATCATTCTGGTAGAGGTTGATCTTGGTTTCATCTGTCCAAAGAATGTTCTTCCAGAACTGTGCTGGCTTTTTCTGATGTTTTTTAGCAAAGTCCAGTCTAGCCTTTTTATTCTTGATGCTTATGAGTGGCTTGCACCGAGCAGTGAACCCTCTGTATTTACTTTCATGCAGTCTTCTCTTTATGGTAGATTTGGATATTGATACGCCTACCTCCTGGAGAGTGTTGTTCACTTGGTTGGCTGTTGTGAAGGGGTTACTCTTCACCATGGTGATTATTCTGCGATCATCCACCACTGTTGTCTTTCGTGGGCGCCCAGGTCTTTTTGCATTGATGAGTTCAACAGTGCTTTCTTTCTTTCTCATGATGTACCAAACTGTAGATTTTGCCACTCCTAATATTGTAGCAATTTCTCGGATGTTTTTTTTTCTGGTTTTGCAGCTTAAGGAAGGCTTGTTTCACCTGCATGGAGAACTCCTTTGACGGCATGTTTACTTCACAGCAAAACCTTCCAGATGCAAGCACCGCACCTCAAATCAGCTCCAGGCCTTTTATCTCCTTAACTGAGAATGACATAACGAAGAGATTGCCCACTCCTGTCCATGAAATAGCCTTGGAGTAGATTGTCTAATTACTTTTGGTCCCTTTAAAAACAGGGCGGCACATGTTAAGGAGCTGAAACTCCTAAACCCTTCATTCAATTTTAATGTGGATACCCTCAAATGAAAGCTGAAAGTCTGAACTTCAACTGCATCTGTTTGTTTTGTTTAAAATTCATTGTGGTAATGTCTAGAACCAAAATTATAAAAATGCTGTCTCTGTCCAAATATATATGGACCTAACTGTATATATCTATCTATTATCTACCTATCTATCTATTATCTATTATATATCTATTTAATATCTCTCTATTATTTATCTATTATCTATCTATCTATCTCTCTATCTATCTATCTATCTATCTATCTATCTATCTATCTATTTATCTATCTATCTATTTATCTACAGTATCTATCTATCTGTCTCTATTATAGCTATTATATACCTCATATCCCAAAAGGAAATTCACGGGTCAAATGCATTATTATAGCTGTTTTTCATGGCTGGAATAAAGGGTATGCATATAAATAAATACAATAATAATAATAATAATAATAATAATAATAATAATAAAAAAGCTCTTTCTTGTGCAGAAGTTATTTTTTATACAGCAGCTCAGATCTAGTGAGTAGTGACTAATTCATTGATTGTATGGTGCTGTATTTAGACAAAGCTAATAATTTTTTTCTAAACTTTACATATTAATTTTAGCGTTTATTCTGTGTTGTGGCTCATTACACATAATTTTAGATAAAAGAAAACGAGGCAGATATTTCTCCCTAATATTTTGTTCTTTGTATCACGGTTGAAAATTGGCTCCTTAAAATGATAATTTTGTTAAATATTCTCACTATGATACCAAAATGGGGCAAAAAAGTACATTTCCATATCCCCATATTTTTCTTTTCATTATGGTTGATATATTTTTGCAGTTTTTTTCTCTTTTGGTAGACTGTTTAACACCAGCCGCTATAGAGCACTGTGACATTTCCTGCCAGTTGTAATTCTCTGTTATATGAGATATGGACGTGTCTTGAGGCTTTGTCAGAATGACAGATCATTTCTTAAAACTAAACTTTGATAAAACAGAATCATTATTTTCCCTCATAAAACATTTTTTATTTCTCCTAAATAGAAATTATCTGTCTAGTCTCTTGCTATTCCTTTCATTAATTCTTCCAGGAGCCGGGTTTTATGTTTTTTCGCTGAGGCATTCCATATTTTTTCTCATGTATAAGACTGCTAATATTTTTAAATTTCTTTCAAGAAAAATAATTTTGAATTTTTATTTCGGCGTAAATTAATAAAAAAATATATATATCTATAAAAGACCTAATAGTGTATGATTTCACCTACTTTTATAAATCCATTTTATAAGAAGATTTGGAAGAATCCTTTGTAACTACAGTCATGGCCGAAAGTGTTGGCACCCTTGAAATTGTTCCAGAAAATGAAGTATTTCACCCCAGAAAATTATTGCACATACACATGTTTTGTTATCCACATGTTTATTTCCTTTGTGTGTATTGGAACAACACAAAAAACAAAGAAAAAAGACGATTTGACATAATTTAACACAAAACGCCACAAATAGGCTAGACAAAATTGTTGGCTCTTTTCCAAAATTGTGGATAGATAACTTTGTTTCAACCCTGTAAAGCTCATTCAAACTCACCTATGGCAAGTAACAGATGTGGGCAATATGAAAATCAGACCTGAAACCAGATAAAAATTGGAGAAGTTGACTCAATTTTATCCTTGTGTGTCTGTGTGTGCCACACTAAGCATAGAGAACAGAAAGAGGAGAAGAGAACTGTCTGAGGTCTTGAGAACCAAAATTAACTCAGTCTTTACATTGTGTGTCTGTGTGTGCCACACTAAGCATAGAGAACAGAAAGAGGAGAAGAGAACTGTCTGAGGACTTTAGAACTAAAATTGACTCAATCTTTTCATTGTGTGTCTGTGAGTGCCACACTAAGTATGGAGAACAGAAAGAGGAGAAAAGAACTGTCTGAGGTCTTGAGAACCAAAATTGACTAAATGTTTGCATTCTGTGTGTGACCAATGTGGGATTTCCATAATCTGCCTGATTCTCTTGAATAAGAGAATCTACGTTCATGTGACCCATGCCCTAAAGATTGGAATAGCCCTTTAATTCTCCAGAACAATACAGTAACTCACTTAGTACGATATGGCGGCACATAGAGATCTGTATTGTGGCCCATTGAACAGCCAAATAATTTAGATAGATCTCCATAGACATCACTATGTTATGTGCATGAGCCCTTACGAAATGGATTGTGATGAATAATCTCTCATGGGACTATCAAAGGAGATTACAGTTTTTTTCATAAAAATGTAGTGAATACGTTCGGTCTGCAAGAATTATGGTGTTTCCCTATTTGATTATTTAGTTATTTCCACTTACATTCCAGTATCTGAATATATACAATACTAATATAATAATTACCCCCGGGAACATAGAACTGTCGCTCTACAGATTGGATAGACCATGAAATACTTACAGAGTTCATCCTCACTCCAGCACATTCCTATAATTGTTTGACTGATTGCCCTTTCAGTCCATTACTGGGAGGAATACTTGATGCACAATGCAGTGTTAAAGCTGCTCTGTCATCAGTGCTCGGGTCACCGTGGCTATCTGGTGTGCTGCATTTTGTGAATAGCTTCCTTTTAGCATTGATAAAGCAATCATTCTTCTCCGCTCATGTGTTGACCGAGGGTTCAGTTTACACATTTTACAACAATCCCTCAATAAGTTATGCAATTTTCATGCATTGTTCATTCATTAGGTTATAGTATATATTGTACATATTATGTCCATGAGTAGTATTCAACCTGAATGGGGAATGATGTACCACATATACATATATAAAGTTTTAGGTGAGTGTGGAAAAAATGCATAAAAGTAAGAAACTTTCAGAAATAGAAGTGTTAATAGTTGAAATGAAATGAAAGTGCAAATGAATAAAAGACAAATATAAATCCCATCAATATTTGGTGACGCGCCTTTTGTCTTCAATACAGCATCTATTCTCCTAGGTTCTTATCACTTGCACACATGGGATTTTGAAGGATCTCAACAGGGAGGTTTATCTAAACATGATGGAGAACTAACCACCGATCTTCTGTGGATGTCACTTCTAAAAATTCTTCTGTCTTCTTCATGTGATCCCAGACCGATTGCATGTTGTTGCGATCAGGGATCTGTGGGGCTGGATTATCACCTCCAGAACTCCTTGTTCTTCTTTACGATGAAGATATTTTTCAATGACATTGTCTATATATTTGGGGCCATTCTCCTGCTGTGGAATAAATTTGGGGCTAATCAAAAGCCTCCATGATGGTATTACATGATAGAGAAGTATCTGCCCATATTTCTCAGCATTGAGGACATCATTAATGCTGACCCCAACTCTATTTGCTTAAGTGCAGCCCAAAACTTACAAGGACCCTCCACCATGCTTCACTGTTTCTGCAGACACTCATTATTGTGCTGCTCTCCTTCCATTTGGTGCATTCACTTTGCATTTTGTAAATTTGTTAAATAAAATATCTAACACTACTATTTCACACATTCACAACATAGCCTGAGATCAGCAGAACTACATGACCTGGTTTCATTAAAAAGAATGATTTTGAGATACTCTTTCGGGAGGTGTCTCTGTTAGATGTGTCTAAATGTGGCCACCTAGTGGTTGTGATCTGAGTTGCATCCTGTGGGAAGGTAAGCGTGGACACATTTGTATATGTACAACGTACTACACACTATATGCCTTAAAGTGATATTCCCATATGTCTCTAATTGCATGAACTCTTGGTATGCAATCAACTCTGAGGCCTTCACTAATCCTGAGAAGAAACCAGTCTTTTTGCTGTACTGTACATTGTGTCCCCATATCTTAAGTGCACAAATTGCATGTGATTTACAATGTTGATCCTGTATATATTCTCAATCCTTGCTTCCTAAAGGTGCATAAATTCTTGCCTTACGCCATGGCCCCACTATCAGTATTTGGTCATTATTCGGTCAGGAGTGGGAGCCAAAACCAGGTGAGGAACAATCAGAGAAAAGGTATAATAGAAACAAGTCACCAATTCTGCATTTATCACTCACTCCTGGTTTTGGATCACACTCCTGAGAAAAAATACTGACCCAATACTGACCAAATACTGATAGTGGGGCCATGGCCTTAAAGGGATTGTCATCTTCAACATTTTTTTTTGTTCAAGGAAAGAAAGAAAAGTAATTCTCCCCCTGACTCTCTCACTTACTGGATTTCCTGCTGGTCTATGATCAACCTATTATTGTCCTGTCTGGTGACCTGCCTCAGTCAGTGATTGGCTGCAGTAGTCACAAGTACTTGTGCAGGAACATCATTGCAGCAGAAAAAAGAAGACTGTGGGAGGATTGGGTAGTAGCAGAGCAGGAAGAGAAGCCAAAATCCTAGTACTGTCTATTTTTTATTTTGTTAACCAATTTTGAGTCTTAAATAGGAGTCTACAAAATGGAAAAATAAGTGCATTTGAAAGCAGGTGTGAACATGTCTTTAATGTACGTATGAGCTATTATAGGTCTTCTGGATAGGAGATATTTAATGTTAAGGGACCTTCAGTTCTCATAAGCTATTTGCAAAGAAGGGTTGGGTTTGCCAAGAGTTTAGCTAACAGAAACTAGAGATGAGCGAACCCAAACTTAAAAGTTTGATATTTGTACTTGACAGGTCCAGGTGCTAAAATCCGAACACGGACTTCTCCTGGAAGTCCATTGCAAGGTTCGGAGTTCCAGGGGAAGTCCAGGAGTAGAGAGACAGAGAGAATATTCTAGCTCAAAAGTTTGGGTCCCTTTTGTTTTCAGTGAAGTTCGGATTCTGGTTCAAGTTTGAATACAGTTCGGGTAACCAGAGCAAACTTTGGACTAAAGTTCAATTTGGATACCAGAACCCAAACTTCCGCTCATCCTTATTAGTAACATTATTTGAATTTACTCATATCCCAGCCAAAAAAAATCTTTATGTTTTCCAGGATCAGTCATTTTTCACTTTCTCACTAACCTTAGATCAGATCTGTCTCTCTGTAAGGCAACTGTTTGCAGCAGGAGCCCTCCCCCACTGCTCTCAAATACTCCAGTAAGATGGTAAAGAAGTGCTATAAACTCTTCCATCTATTATTTTGGCTTCTATCAATGAATTATTGTTGCATTAACACAGGAAATAATTAAATCTTGGGTGGAAATGTTCTTAAAAATACAAAAGTTAAATTTATCTTGGAGAAATAAAAACTGTTTACTAGAATAAATTATGATATTAGCTGGAGAAACCCTACCATGGCTTATAACCCTCTCAGTGAAAAGAACCTCCAAAATCTTCCCGGGTCTAATGAGCCGCATTATTTATAATTCATTAATATGTAAACGTTCCGCGCATTTGATTAACAACCCCAGAACTGTCTATGAGAGGAAACACATATGGAATTCTTAATAGGTAAATATCTCCGCCAGTGAATTCCTTTGCAATAAGTCTATGGGAGTCTCAGAAGGTTGACTGACGACTTAATATAGCATAAAAAATACTGATAAGACTTTCCAGTTCTGGGTAATTGCCCTAAGCTTCTCCTATTACAGCTCATCTAGTTTTGAAGCAGTAGATTGAAAAATCCATGCACCTGACTGTGGATGAAATCCTACATGAAAATACTCAAATACTTCTGCTTGAAAATGTGAAATAGGGCTATAAAGTCCCATAGTAATATTCATATGAACACAAGTATAAAATGGACCTACTTATTCTTAACCTCTTAAGGGCCTGACCTGTTTCGGTCTTCAGAAACAGAAATTATTTTTCATTTTTGTGTTCCGCATGGGTGGACACAGACAGAAGGGCTCCTGTTCATGAAAAGCATATGGGCCCTTCGCGGTCCATAACTCAACATAATGCACCCAATTATGTGTACGTGACTGAAGTTGCTTTGAAGGTGTAAGTAGGCCTCCTTACCTCTAGGGCCCATGTGAGAAGGCACAAGTTGCACCAATGGTATGTCCGCCTCTGACCATGCAGTATCTTGCTCCAAGAGTGAAGGAATCGCAAAGTTGTCTTGCTTGAAGATTACCCTTAGAACTTTTTACTTTTACTCCAGCAAGTTCTTTTCAGGTCTTATTTTTGAAGACAGTTTGTTCTTTCGAAAGTCACTATTTGAAGGCAATCATTAGAGCCAAATTTTTACAAATTTGATTGAACTGTGAAGGTTGTGGCCCATCAGCGGCCGTCGATAGACTTCGGCGCTCACATGTCACGTGACTGCCTAGAGACATAGCACCAACATTGTAGGAACGACTGTGTGTTTTTCTATCAGGGCCACTTTAGTGGTAACGGACAACCCCTTTAATAGTACCATCAGGAATCCTAACTAGAGATGAGCGGATCAGGCAAAATTTGAATTTGTCTGTTCGTGTGGATTTTCCCAGGAAACGTCATTTGCTGAGAAGTTATTCTCCGTGAATTGAATGTCCTTTATTGTGGTTTGGGGACTCTCTACAGTCTCCAGAGCAGAATAAACGTAAGATGTAAAAAAAATAAAAATAATATACTCACATACCCTCTTTCATTTCTCCAGTTCCTTTGCTCCTCATCGTCAACCGACTGACAGTTGTTGCATCTTCTGAT
Organism: Phyllobates terribilis; assembly: GCF_046119375.1. Lineage (NCBI taxonomy): Eukaryota > Metazoa > Chordata > Amphibia > Anura > Dendrobatidae > Phyllobates > Phyllobates terribilis. Next base: position 1,184,429,081 of record NW_027362761.1, on the reverse strand, counting down.
CCCCATCATTTGCACTGACATCTCCGGGTCTCTCAAAAATTGCAAGGATTTACGACTCGGATGAGACTCAAGAGGGTTTTGCATATGCACGCAAAAGGTTATGATGTCAAGATGTGCACTGCGACCTTGTGTATGCATGCGCAGCACCATTTATTTTTTTTACCTTTTGATGGTCCCTTCATAAAATTAGCCGTCAGTGGATGTCATTTTTCTGAATCCGCATGGAAGAAAATTAAAAAATATCCACAATTTGGCAAATGCAGATTTTTGAAAAATTTGAATTTTGAATTCTTTTTACTTATTTATAATCCTAACCTTTACTATCACCATTAACTATATGACAGTATTGCCTTGTGAATTTATTATAGTATGAAGTCACGGGGGATACTCACAAAGAGCAGAACCTGCGTGCCCCAATCATGTACGTACAGTCTGTGCATATTTTATTGGTTTAGTCATACACAAGGTGCACACCCCACCGAGTAGTCTCATGTTCTATTCATATCGGCCTCCATGTCTGATCTTTGCAGATTTAAAGAGATTGTATCACCCACACAGCAGCTTCTTCTTATAATCCTTTTGTATTTTCTGATTGTAGATTTTTTTTTATTACATTTTCCATACATGTTTCTTCGATTAGCTGCTTCTCTGGCCAGTTAACATCAGATCCAATATATGCTTTCCAGCAGCCTCATATCTGGAATTGAACCTTTCATTTGTATGGGAATGATGTTGCATCTGTGCAGAGAACACAGTGAAGAAAGGACGAGGAGGAGGTAAATTCTGACAAATGATGAATTCCATATAATTATGAGTAGAAATGGTTAGAGGCAAAAACATTTTGCCAAAAAAATTTAGATATTCCAGAATAGAATTCTTTTTTTTTGTTTGCTTCAAGCAATCAAATCCAGAAAAATATCTGCCAACTGCGAATTGGGTGAAAAAAAAAATTCTCACATCACTGCACACTTGTCCCACTGCCACAAGACCCTGTAAACTTATTCCTGTTTACTTCTTGAAATGCAAAATCCTCTTTAATTCTTCACTATGTGCTGGAGCTTCTAGGCTAAGTAGACATCTGAGGTCACGATGCACCATTCAGTGCCTCACACGTGCATCGTGACACCAAAGGTCTTCTCTCTACTGGAAGACCCAGTGCATAGGAAAGGTGTCACGTGGTGTGTAGAAGTAAAGAAGAAACTAAAGGGAACTAACCAATGGCAAAATTGGTACAAGTGTGTGGAGAGGTATTTTATTTTCAATTTTTACCCCCCCATTTATTAGGCAGTAGGGTCTGAAGAGACCTCAGAGAAAATTAAGACACATTTGATTTACATCAAATCAAATTTCCTGACTAAATTTGAGTGAATTGGTCACTTCTCGCCAATTGTTATTTTCCACTATAAAGTTACGTGCACACATTCAGTATTTGCAGCAGATTTATCTACTGCCTAAACGAGGGTGTCGACAGGAAAATAATGCGTAACAGACGGATGCCGTATTTTTGCTGCGTCATTGCTGTGTTTTTTGCTGCGCTTTTGCTTACATTTTTTCCAATTTTTTTTTGAAATGGTGAAATTATTGTCAATCTGCAGATTTAAAAATGGGATTTGAAGATTCAAATTTGCTAGGAAAATCTAAGCAGTGTTTGCATGAGATGTAAGAAATCTCATCCACTTTTTGCAGGTATACTAAAACGCTGCATTTTACTGTAGCTGTGACAAAAAGATAAAGATAAAACATTGCAAAAAGGGCAACAGGAGAACAAACTCTAAAAGTTCATTCACCTCTCACCAGAATAGGGATCACTGCTTCATTTTCAATCTGTTATGTACCGTGATACTTAGCGGATGTAGAAACCAAAATGTTCAAAATGTTTAATGAAACCCTGCTGGAAATTGTTTTAGTAAAAAAATAAATGCATTCAAGTAAAAAAAAAAAAAGTATACTGCCCCTCTCCTGTTCTAATGCTGTCCGGTACCCCGCCGGTCTCTACATCCTGCTACAAGGATGAAGTCATGTGATCAGTGCAGCCAATCACTGGCTCAGTGGACACACTCCAGCCAACGATTGAATGCAGCAGTCACATGTCCCTGACATCATATCTCTTGCTGAAAACAGAGACTGTCCTCCAAATTAGATCAACCTGAAGATCAGTAATGAAAATGACCAAAGATTGTTGATTTCTTTTAAATTATTTTGAAGAAAATCAAAAAATGTTTACTCCACGCACAATCCCTTTATTATGTGTATTACCTGTGAATTTTGAAAGTGATGATGGGAGGACTGTTATAGGGTGCAAAAGCTACAAAATAAATCCAGTTGGGTTAAATCAGAATGACTGACGAGTAGAGATGAGCGTTGTTTGACTCGAACTGTTCGCCAATCTCAAATTCGAGCTGTTTTGGGCGGTGTTCGAGCCGTTCGGTGAACACGAACGATTTGAGAAAAATTCGGCTGTTCGAGGTTATGTTCGATAACTGTTCGTGCACCAAAATCATAACTGGATTTTTTCTCAGTAATGATAAAAATTAATGTTAATACGCAGTTTGAGTGTACAGCGGGGTGGGGGGAGGGGCAGGGGATGGATCTCTGCAGGAATAATGAAGATCTCCATTTTTTTTTCTCTTTCCCGCATTTACAGTGGGGAGGTGCAATCTGTCAGCCTATCAGCAGCGCACACACGGAGCGAAGTGCTTTTTTTCACACAAGCAAGGGCATGTGTCATTGGCAGTGTATGTCACATGTCCTTGCCGTATAAGACAAAGCCATTTTCCCCGTCGCCACCATTTTCTCACTGCTGCAGCTGCGTGTTAGACGGCACCGCTGTTGCTGTGTGCGCTATACCTTGTTAATTTCAAGCCAATTTTCGCATAAATCTACAGATAGCTTGGGAGCAGGGAATAGTTGTGATTGCAGTCCTTGTAAGGACTAGGTTACAGCATTTCCTACGACTTTTATCAGGCAGGTCTGTGCTCTTAAATATATAGATTGTGGGAGTAAAGACTAATTGTAATTGCAGTCCTTTTCAGGACTAGGTTACATCAGTTCCTATCAGTTTTTGCCAGGCAGGTCTGTGTGAGTGCTGTGCAAGTTTTTTTCACAGCATTTGGCTGAATCTAGCAAAGCTAATCCTTTTTGGCCTATTGCAGAGTGTGAAAGTCAGTGGAGTAGCCTATCTGTGTTGCAAGATATACCACCTGTGTATAGAATACCAATTTTTTTACTGCACCTAGTGAAGTAAAATCTTTTGGGCATAGCATCATTCTATTAGTCCATCTATACTGACCTCCATCAGGTTGCAAATTGAATATAATTTTTTTCTGCATCTAGCTCTGAAAAAATATTTGGCCTTCTAGCAGTGTGTGGGACTTTCTCTACTAGTCCATCTATACTGACCTCCATCAGGTTGCAAATTAAAAATAATTTTTTATCTGCATCTAGCTCTGAAAAAATATTTGGCCTTCTAGCAGTGTGTGGGACTTTCTCTATTAGTCCATCTATACTGACCTCCATCAGGTTGCAAATTCAAAATAATTTTTTGTCTGCATCTAGCTCTGAAAAAATATTTGGCCTTCTAGCAGTGTGTGGGACTTTCTCTGTTAGTCCATCTATACTGACCTCCATCAGGCTGCAAATTAAAAATAATTTTTATCTGCATCTACCTCTGAAAAAATATTTGGCCTTCTAGCTGTGTGTGGGACTTGTTCTATTAGTCCATCTATACTGACCTCCATCAGGTTGCAAACTGAATATAATTTTTTTCTGCATCTAGCTCTGAAAAAATATTTGGCCTTCTAGCAGTGTGTGGGACTTTCTCTATTAGTCCATCTATACTGACCTCCATCAGGTTGCAAATTAAAAATAATTTATATCTGCATCTAGCTCTGAAAAAATATTTGGCCTTCTAGCAGTGTGTGGGACTTTCTCTATTAGTCCATCTATACTGACCTCCATCAGGTTGCAAATTAAAAATAATTTATATCTGCATCTAGCTCTGAAAAAATATTTGGCCTTCTAGCAGTGTGTGGGACTTTCTCTATTAGTCCATCTATACTGACCTCCATCAGGTTGCAAATTAAAAATAATTTGTTGTCTGCATCTAGCTCTGAAAAAATATTTGGCCTTCTAGCAGTGTGTGGGACTTTCTCTATTAGTCCATCTATACTGACCTCCATCAGGTTGCAAACTGAATATATTTTTTTTCTGCATCTACCTCTGAAAAAATATTGGGCTTCTAGCTGTGTGTGGGACTTGTTCTATTAATCCATCTATACAGACCTCCATCAGGTTGCAAACTGAATATAATTTTTTTCTGCATCTACCTCTGAAAAAATATTTGGGCTTCTAGCTGTGTGTGGGACTTGTTCTATTAATCCATCTATACAGACCTCCATCAGGTTGCAAACTGAATATAATTTTTTTTGCATTTACCTCTGAAAAAATATTTGGGCTTCTAGCTGTGTGTTGGACTTGTTCTATTAGTCCATCTATACTGACCTCCATCAGGTTGCAAACTGAATATAATTTTTTTCTGCATCTAGCTCTGAAAAAATATTTGGCCTTCTAGCAGTGTGTGGGACTTTCTCTATTAGTCCATCTATACTGACCTCCATCAGGTTGCAAATTAAAATAATTTTTATCTGCATCTAGCTCTGAAAAAATATTTGCCCTTCTAAAAGTGTGTGGGACTTTCTCTATTAGTCCATCTATACTGACCTCCATCAGGTTGCAAATTAAAAATAATTTTTTGTCTGCATCTAGCTCTGAAAAAATATTTGGCCTTCTAGCAGTGTGTGGGACTTTCTCTATTAGTCCATCTATACTGACCTCCATCAGGTTGCAAAATCAAAATATTTTTTTGTCTGCATCTAGCTCTGAAAAAATATTTGGCCTTCTAGCAGTGTGTGGGACTTTCTCTATTAGTCCATCTATACTGACCTCCATCAGGTTGCAAATTAAAAATATTTTTTTGTCTGCATCTAGCTCTGAAAAAATATTTGGCCTTCTAGCAGTGTGTGGGACTTTCTCTATTAGTCCATCTATACAGACCTCCATCAGGTTGCAAACTGAATATAATTTTTTTCTGCATCTACCTCTGAAAAAATATTTGGGCTTCTAGCTGTGTGTGGGACTTGTTCTATTAATCCATCTATACTGACCTCCATCAGGTTGCAAACTGAATACAATTTTTTTCTGCATCTACCTCTGAAAAAATATTTGGGCTTCTAGCTGTGTGTGGGACTTGTTCTATTAGTCCATCTATACTGACCTCCATCAGGTTGCAAATTGAATATAATTTTTTTCTGCATCTAACCCAGCCAATAGTTTTGACCTAATACCACAGTTTGGCCACTCAGCTCTGCTCGGTTCCCATCCATTGTTTTTTTGTGCAAACAACTCCAGAGTTGTGAATTAGTTAACCACCAAAATGAGTGGAAAAAGGCCTGCTGCTGGTGGAAAGGGGAATAGGCGTGTTGGGAAGGGGAAAAAAGGTTGTGTCCGTGGGGTAGGTGTTAAAGCAATAGTAACATCTGCAGAAGAAAGACCATCTTCCAGCCAAACTAAAATGTCTACTTCTTTTAGCGGACAGTGTGATAAGATCCATATCTTACGGCCACGCCAATCGCTACAAATTCCAGATGAGGCACAAAAACAGCAGGTGCTTCAACGGATATCAAGTGCTCCTTTAAGTGGGCTCTCCTCCACATCAACTTCAACATCACAAATTCTCCAGTCCTCAAAGGTGTCACCCCAATCGCACTTGCTTCCTCACAGCTCCCAAATCTCCAGCTGCCCGTCTGAGTATGAGGTAGAACAGATGGTTGAGTCTGCAGAGCTGTTTACTCATACTATAGCCTGGGAATCAGAGGTCGACTCCAGCGCTTCTGTGAATCCAGATGAGGAAATGATCTGCACTGATGCCCAGAATCTTTATGAGTCGGATCCAGGACCAGACACAGAAGGTTCTGACCATAATGTAGACCCTCATTCCCAAACTGTAACTCCTGTTGGTGGAGACAATGAGGAAGACGATGATGAGACTCAAATACCTGATTGGAGCGACAACTTTAGTTTTTTGTCAGGGCAGGAACAGGTTGGCTCTGAGGACGACGGGTGTGATAACGCACAGGGTGATGATGATGAGGTTGGAGATCCCACTTACTGTCAACCCACAGTCAGCCAAGAGATGAGGTCAGCAGAGGAGGTGGAGGAAGATGCTAGTGACGACGAGGTCAGGTTGTGCCTTCCTGGACAGAGACGTAGTACTGGAAGCACGTCAACAACTGCATCCTCAAACACAACTCTGCCTCTCACCACAAGTCGTTGTGGCTCTTCAGGTCGCTTGGGTGCTAAGCCTTGCATAGTCTGGGCATTTTTTCAGATCGATAAAGATGACCCAACTCGTGTTATCTGTAACATTTGTCAGCAAAAGCTAAGTAGAGGCCAAAAAATACATAGTTTGAGTACTTCATGCATGAACCGGCACATGGACATGAAGCATAAGTTGCAGTGGGAAGCTCAGTGTGCTACAATGCGGCCTAGCCGGCCGGGCCAACCACCGTCTGCTATATCTTGTGCATCCGCGGCCTCTTCATCCTCTGTGACTGGGGGGACAGCAGTCACACCTGTTTTGGGGCGCAGACCTGCCAGCTCTTTACCCGCAACAGCCAGCGTGATTGGCAGGTCATCATTTTCTTTGGAGGTGGTAACACCAGCTGGTGTTGAGCGCTGTCCGACATCGATAGCACCACCTTTGGATCAAGACAACCTAACATGTCCGCCTGCATCTTCCTCACAGACCGGCAGTTTGCCGGGGACACCCTTATCAACCCCGTCTAAGCACAATATCCAGCCCTCGGTCCCTCAGATGTGGACAAGTAAAAGACCATTTCCTCCTAGCCATGAGAAAGCTAAGAGGTTGCATTTCACCATCTGCAAGCTCATGGCTACAGAAATGCTGCCTTTCCGCCTGGTGGACACAGAGGATTTTCGAGACCTTATGTCCGTCGCAGTGCCCCAGTACCAGATGCCCAGTCGGCACTACTTCTCAAAGAAAGGTGTGCCTGTGCTCCACCAGCATGTCGCACACAACATCACCGCTTCTTTGAGAAACTCTGTGTGTGACAGGGTGCATTTCACCACAGACACTTGGATGAGTAGGCATGGACAGGGGCGTTACATGTCGCTGACTGGGCACTGGGTAACTATGGTGACAGCAGGACAAGGGGCTGCTGTCCAAGTCTTGCCGTCCCCACGAGTTGTGCGTCAATCCTCTTTATGTCAAAGTTCCTCCACTGCTTCTGCCTCCTCAACCTCCTCTCGGTCTTCCACCTGCAGCCAAAGCCTGTCTGGTCATGCCACAAGCTTTCCAACTGCGCAGAAGGGATCCTGCACACCTCCTTACTATGCTGGCAGTAGGGCTCAACGTCATCAGGCGGTTTTTACTTTGAAATGTCTGGGAAATGTGAGTCACACAGCTGAGGAGTTGTGGTCAGCTCTGGAGAACCAATTTCATGAATGGTTGTCTCCACTGGACCTGAAACCAGGGAAGGCCGTGTGCAACAATGCTGCAAACCTGGGTGCGGCCCTTCGCCGGGGCAATGTCACACACGTGCCTTGTATGGCTCACGTGTTGAACCTGGTTGTCCAGCAATTTTTAGCCCACTATCCCAGACTAGATGGCCTTCTGCAGAGGGCACGGTCACTGTGTGCTCACTTCCGCCGTTCGCATCCCGCAGCTCAGCGACTTACATCTCTACAGAAGTCGTTGGGCCTGCCACTTCACCGGCTAAAATGCGATGTGCCTACCCGGTGGAATTCAACTCTGCACATGTTGCAGCGACTGTGGCAGCACCGACAGGCCCTGGTGCAATACGTTCTGACGTATAGCCTGGGCCAACGAGATCCATAGGTGGGGCAAATCAAGCTGGAGGAGTGGTCTCAGATCAGGGACCTATGCACCCTTCTGCACAGTTTTGAAATGGCGACGAAGATGTTTAGTGCTGACGATGCCATTATCAGCATGACTATTCCGGTGATTTACATGCTGGAGCACATGTTAAACAGAATTCGGAGTCAGGTGGTGGCACAAGAGGAGGTGGAGGAAGTAGAGGAGGAGGAGTTGTATGCGGAAGGGCTAACATCTGCAAGGTCCAGACGGTCGGCAGCACCAAGTCGACAGGCATGTGAGGGTGGAGGAGATGGTTTTACCAGGGTGCATGGTAGCAGCCAAACTAGTGAGGAAGGTGCAGGAGCCCAGGAAGAAGTGGAGGACGAACTCATGGAAGACTCATCAGATGAGGGAGACCTTGATCACATTTCTGTTGTGCGAGGTTGGGGGGAGAGGACAGAGGAAGGAAGCATGATTGTTACCTCGCCACCAACACAACAGGGACTTGGTGCTCCTGGATGCGCAACACACATGAGTGCCTTCTTGCTGCACTACCTGCAACATGACCCTCGAATTGTGAGAATTAGAAATAATCCTGACTACTGGGTTGCCACACTGTTAGATCCCCGGTACAAAAGTAAATTTGCAGAAATTATTCCTGCCATAGACAGGGATGCACGCATGCAGCAGTATCAGCAGAGACTGTTGCAGAATCTTACATGTGCTTTTCCACAAAACACCAGTGGTGCACGTAGTGAATCTCACAGTTCCAACTTGCCAACCGTGGGACCGTCAAGTGTTCAGCACTCAAACCGTAACAGAACCACAGTATCTGCTGGTAACATCAATTTTGCGGAATCATTTCACCACTTTTTTAGCCCATCCTTTGCAAGGCCACAGGAGACAAGAAGTCTGACACATAGTCAACGCCTAGAGACGATGGTACAGGAGTATCTCCAAGTAAACATTGAAGTCATGACCGTGTCGCTGGACCCTTGCTCTTTTTGGGCTTCCAATCTGGATAAATGGCCGGAGCTAGCCACTTACGCCTTGGAGATCTTGTCATGCCCCGCAACCAGCGTTCTGTCTGAATGTGTGTTCAGCGCTGCTGGTGGTGTGCTGACAGATAAGCACATGCGGCTCTCCACTGATAATGTAGACAGACTCACGTTCATAAAGATGAACAAATCATGGATCCGAAACGACTTTTCTACCCCTGTGTCATCCTGGGGAGAGTAAAAGCTTGATGATTGGTTAAAATCACCCTACCAACCGTTTTAAGTTTTCAAATTACTAATCGTGTTTATCTGTATCTTGGCTGGAAAATAATTTGGGCTTTGTAGCAGTGTGCAGCACTGATTCTATTAGGCCATCTATAATAAGCTCCACCAGATTTAAAATTACTAATCATGTTTATCTGTATCTTGACTGGAAAATAATTTGGGCTTTGTAGCAGTGTGCAGCACTGATCCTATTAGGCCATCTATACTAAGCTCCACCAGATTTAAAATTAATAATAATTTTTAGCTGCATCTAGCCCGGAAAATAATTTTGGGGCTCCGAGATGCGCAAGACATATAAGTGCCTTCTTGCTGCACTACCTGCAACATGACCCTCATATTATCAGAATTCGAAGTAATCATGACTACTGGGTTGCCACACTATTAGATCCCCCAAACTTTTCGATCAACCTTTTCATTTTAATAAAGACCAAAAACATGGTCATTTTTGAAATTATAAGCATTAGCACGTTATTAGAAACTGAAATCAAACAGTTTTCAACTCAAAACTTTGTTCTAGGTGACTTTACATTTTCACATAGGACCCCTTGTTCGAAAGGAGCTTCTGAACTCTCTCGTCCATTGAATTTGTCAGGTTTTGGATGGTTTCTGCTTCAATTGTTTTGCATGAGGACAGAATACCCTCCCAGAGCTGTTGCTTAGATGTGAACTGCCTCCCGCCATCATAGACACTCCTTTTGATGATGCTCCAGAGGTTCTGAATGGGGTAGAGGTCAGGGGAGCATGGGGGTCACAGCATAAGTTTGTCCCCTTTTATGCCCATATCAGCCAGAGATGCAGATGTTTTATGTTCAGCATGAGATGGTGCATTATCATGCAAAAAAATGATCTTGCTGTGAAATACACGGTTCTTCTTCTTGAACCATGGCAGGAAGTGCTGTTTGAGAAAATCCACATACATTATGGAGTTCATCTTTAGCGCCTTCAGGGATCCTAATGGGGCCGACAATTTCTCTCCCCATGATTCCAGCCCAAAACATTACTCCACCTCCTCCTTGTTGGCGCTGTAGCCGTGTTTGCGTGGGGTGTCCATCAACCAGCCATCCTCCACTCCATCCATCTGGACCATCGAGCGCTGCACGGCACTCATCCGTGAACAAAACAGTTTTGAAATCAGTCTTCATGTAATGTTTGGCCCACTGGAGCCGTTTCTGCTTGTGTGAAGTGGATAGAGGAGGTCGAGAGGATGGCGTATGCACAGCTGCAAACCTCTGAAGGACCCTGCATCTTGTTGTTCGGGGGACGTTGGAGGCACCAGCAGCTTCAAAAACTTGTCTGCTGCTATGACAAGGCTTTTTTGCAGCTGCTTTTTTAAACTCACGTAATTGAATGTAGGAAAGAGTCCTCAATTTGCCCTTCTCAGTACGCACACGTGTGTACTGTGAATCAGCTACATACTTCTTGATTGCCAAGACACTTCATCCTGATCATCGCACAATGTTGATTGCAGTCATGCCTTGACCTAAACACTCCACAATTTGTTGCTTCTCAGCAGCCGACACATCCTTTTTCTTTCCCATTTTGGCAGAAAATGTAGGCTGCTTAATAATGTGAGACAGCCTTCTTAAGTAGTCTTGCCTTTCATTGGACACACCTGCCAAACTAATTAGCACAGGTGTCTGCAATTGCTTACAGTGATATAAAGAGCCCTGACACACATCACCATCAATGAGTTTAACTGACAAACAAACAAATTCTTCCCTTATCACTCCTAAACACTTTTTGCATAATAATTTGGAACACAGTGTACATGTGCTTTTCCACAAAACACCAGTGGTTCACGTAGTGAATCTTACAGTTCTAACTTGCCAACCGTGGTCTGTATGGAGTTGTTCAATAAAGGGCCCAAAATTAAGATAACATAGATGGGAGAAGTCTCTATGAATAGGAATTGCTAAGTATATGATACCCTGTGAGGGCCAGGCAAAGGGAAAGTTGGACTGGATGGAATCCTATATGGATTTGGGGAGGGAGACATCGAGGGCCTCAGACTTCGCTGCATTGATTTTAAAATTTGACCATGTAACAAAGTGATCTATTTCAGCCATAACAGCATGGATGGATATATGTGATTGAGTGATATATACTAGGACATCATCAGCAAATAGAGAGCACTTGTACTCGGTGCCTCCCACCTCAATCCACCTAATATTGTGGTTATGGCGAATTGATGAGAGCAGGTGCTGCATCACTAGGATGTATAAGAGAGGGGACAGAGGACATCCCTGCCTTGTCCCATTGGTGATTGTGAAAGGTGACGAAAATGTTCTGACGCACCCCCTGGGCCTTGGGACACCCGGAGCCGGACCCTTTTTGGTTGATGCTGGTGGTTGTAGTCTTCGTGGCGGCGACCCGGTTCCGTGGCTCATGGTGGTCAAACCAGTGACGGAACTATTTATCTGGTTTTGATGTTTAAATGTCCGACTATGCCACCCGTGGATTGCGGTCAGAGTGAACCGCCGCTGCAGGGCAGACCGCTGAGGCTGGTGTTGTGGATGCAGTAGAGCGTAGCATAACTCCCCTCGGGAGGAGTATAGCCTCAGGGCAGTGTATGCGGAGGATGGGGGTGATGGTGCAGGGCAGCAGCAGTAACGACACGGAGTAAGTGATGCAGTCCAGGGCCTTTACTCACAGTTCTTATTATCCAGACCACGTCTGCAGGTAACGGCTGCCCACGTCGTACTGTGCTCACCAGGTGAGGGGCTCAGACAACTCCCTGATAACTTTGGAGCGCTTCACAGGACCCCCTTTGTGTGTCCTTTGTCTGGCCTTTCTTACCAACGCTTCTGTCCGGCTGCCTCGGGCCTCCTCTTGGTAAACTTGGCACCAGTTTCCCTGACCCTATGTGGTGCCTTCCTAGCGGGTGTAGCGAGGGGCTGCGCCACATAAAATGTCACAGCCTCCGGTTTCTAGCTGAGGGTCGTTTCCCGCCTCCACTAATTTCAGGGACCGGTCTCCCCCTTTGGCCTGACCCCTCTACGCAGGTGGATTCGGGCGTGCGGTGGCGACTCGCCCGTCCGCAACCCTGCGATCCCTTCGTTCCTCGTTCCTGGAGCCTTCTCCGCTCCTCTTCCTTCCTTCTCCCTCTTCCAGGCCTGGGCCTGTGTTACTAGGCCCACCTCCGGAGCAGAGCTCATGCAGAGCCCCTGCTCCCTGTCACTTCTGCTCAGACTTCTCTGCACTGAACTAATATGGTGCCCACCTTTTATACTCCCTTATCAATGCACCCAGGAACTGCTTCCTCCCTGCCCCTGCACTACAGGGTTCCCCTTCCTCAGTGTTCCCTCCCCCTTCTCCAGCCAGGGTCAGTGACTGTCGTGCCCATCTCAGGGGCATATTGGTCGCCCTGCCCCACGGCAATGTGGTGTAATGCATGCAGGTGTCGGGGTCCTGATCCACACTCCATCCTTATCTGAGAGTGAGATATCACACCTCTGGGTGAGGTTCAATACCTCTGTAGCAACCGAGCCCTCAGGGTGCTACAGTTCCATTTATCTTCAGCCTAGGTGACGTATTGTGATACAGGGCCGTGATTTTGGCTATAAAAGGGTCCCCTAGACCCCTACCCCAAGCTTTTTAAGAGAATCATATATGGCGTGCCAGGAGACTCTATGGAATGCTTTCTCAGCATCCAACGAGAGTATCTAATTACAAATTTTTAACTGCATCTAGCCCAGGAAATACTTTGTGCCTAGTAGCAGTGTCTGCTAGTCAGCGGATTATCTCGGCTGTTAAGCAAGCTACACCACCTGTAGTTTGGACACTTAATTTTTTCAAAGGAAATGCTTCGGGACCACGGGATACTCAGTGAAGAGCATCAGGAGGCACCCCAAGGCATAGGGGCTGGGACTGGCAGTAGGATGCCTTGCGGTGGACAGCCGAGCTCGATCCTTATAAAAGCTTTTTAACTGCAGCAGCTTTAGTGGACGCTACTGGAGCTGGAATTACGCGGCTGCTGGCATGAGACGTGCCCTCCAATAGATCCTTGTAAATGGATTTAAAGTGTATTCATTCAAATTAGAGAGACAATTTAAATTAAAAAGCTTAGAGCTGCCTCCACCACAGGGGGGCTCGCTCGACCCACCAGCGGACAGGCACCAGTATTGGGAGAGGGGGGCTGGCCGTCAGGGTTCACCGCGGCTCTGGCACCAACCCGGCGACACGAAGGTGGCACAGGCAGGAGCGGACTGAACGTGTCGGCTTCTCACTTTTTGGATTTTAGAAGGGCATGACATGCCTATAACTGTGTCTCCCCCTCCTTTTACTCCTCCACCTCTTTTCTTTTCGCATGACTATATGTACTTGTCACTTTTCCATGTGTTAGTTGTGTCTTCTGAGCAATTTGTCAGCTTTTGGACACCTTTGAAGGTGTTTTCTATGTGTTTCTATGTGTTTTTGTTTGCCTGCCATTGGTTTTAACGGTGTTCGAAGGTGTTCGACGAACAGTTCGACGAACAGTTCGGCGAACACACGGGTGTTCGACGAACCGAACCGAACTCGAACACTACGGGGGTGGCTCAACACTACTGACGAGCCCTGCGGAGCGGCACATGCCTGTGATGCTACTAAATCTTATTTATTACCATGTAAAATCAGCCTGCCAATAGGACGCAACAGTAAAAGCAATAAATATCCAAATTAATGACAGCTCATACGCAGTAGAGTTTACTGTAAATTAATTCTCCCCAGTAAATGATGATTCATAAGTCTGTGATAGAGTGGTGGCATTGTAGAACCGTTTCGCTGCTGTCTTCTAGGTTGACGTTGCGTGCCGCATCGGTCATACGTTGGTTTATAGTGGCACCTGATGGACCCCCCATGGCTTATAAAGGGGTCTACTGGAAGTTCCATTATTTTGACATTCACCATCAAAATATCTTTTTGGACACATTTTTTATCCTTAATAAAAAGTGCATAAACTTCCTAGAGGAGAGAGGTAGAAGATGTGTCATCCATCAGTGGTGCATGCTGTGTGATAGATTAGGCATGTAACAATACATATGGTGGATACTTTTCTGTCTCTATAATCCACTCCTTGGTCGGCATACTGTAGGCCACTGTTAGGTGGAAAAATTGCAGAGCAAGCCAATTGAAAAATGTCTAGAGGGTGTGAATAGTGTCTGAGAAGTCTGTTGCCATCGTTTCATTTAGCCATTAAAAAGTATCAACCACTGAGGACTCCCAATTATTAACTTTTTTGAGACACATAACAAATCTTGTATAAGGGACAGTTTTCTTCCAAAATAAATCTGTGTCCCCACACACACCCTTTTTTTTAAAGGGGTTGTCTAGTCTATAAAGCCCTTTTTATTTACTTTACTAGGAAATGCCGGGTAAAAGGTGCTCTTCTCGCAATACTCCATATATTAGGCAAACAGCTATAAAGAGAACCCAAGAATTAGCTGTGTACTCCCTTATTTCACCTGTAGGGGTGCTGCAGGGGATTGTTATTGACACAGATTTCAGCTAATAATTTGGGTCTCACACGGATAATACTTTGTGATGTACATGTTGGTGGATCCTTCTAACACTAATTTTCAATACTGGACAATCGTTTTAAAGAAGACCTTTCACTTAAAATATGTATTTTTCATTACTACCGGTATAAAAAAAACCCATTGTTTTACTCCTAAATCTCGTAATGTTATTGTTTTGTTCCTTATCCTTTCCGTTTCTGAGATGTGGTTCATCTTCCTTATATGTAAATCTAGATCAAGCTTCTGTTCTAGAGAATTAGACAGATATGACATAGAGATATTATATAGATAGACATATGATACGTAGATTTATAGATAGATAGATGATAGATTTATAGATAGATAGATGATAGATAGATAGATAATAGATGGACAATAGATGATAGATAATAGATAGAAGATAGATATAGATATTACATAGATAGATAATAGTTAATACATAGATACTATATCTATAGACAGATAATATATAGATAAGAGAAAGATAATAGATATTACATAGATAAATAGATACATATGGATAGAGATAGATAATAGATATATAGATAGATAGATAATAGATAAGTATATAGATATTACATACCGTATTTTTCGGACTATAAGACGCACCGGACCATAAGACGCACCCCAAATTTTGGGGTGGAAAATAGAAAAAAAATATTTTTTATAAGATGGGGGTCCATATTATAGTCTGAATAGGTACGGTATCTTACCTGGGGGGCGGTGGAGGAAGGGTCACAGGAGTCAGAGTCCCTCAGGAAGCAAGACGCCGGTGCTCCAGCAGCGGGGAGTTGGGGCGGTGGTGGTGGAGCAGGATTGCAGGGCCCTTCGTTCCCTCTCTCAGGAACTCGGCGGCTGCAGCAGAAGATGTGAGATGCTGTGGAGCCTGTGCCAGGCTGGGGCCTGTTCTGGGGCCGGGCTGGGGCCTGTGGCTGATTCCGGTGCCTGTGGCTGAGGCTGGGGCCTCTGGCTGGAGCTGAGGCCGGGGCCTCTGGCTGGGGCAGAGGCCTCTGGCTGGAGTCTATACCGGGCTGGGGCTGGTGTCGGGCTGTGAGCGGAATCGGGCGGCAAAGCAAAGCGGCCTGCGCAGCTTTCCGGTGTGCGCGGCCATCTTCCTAGAACTATGTTCTACAGGAAAATGGCCGTTGGAGCTGCCAGTCTGCACATGCTCTGGTGGCCATTTTCCTGTAGATCACGGCCTCAGGAAACTGGCCGGTCACACGGGAAAGCTGCGCAGGCCGCTCTGCTTCGCTGCCCGACGCCCCTCACAGCCCGACACTGGCCCCAGCCCCAGTAATTTGCAGGCACAGGTCCAACCCCAGCTGCTCTGCCTTACCTCTTCTTCTGCTGCCGCCGCCGCTACCACCATCACGTTCCTGAAGGAGGGAGGGCCCTGCGATGCCGCTCCACCACCATCGCAAGTAACGTTTGGACCATAAGACGCACCCCCCATTTTCCTCCCAAATTCAGGGGGGGGGGGAGTGCGTCTTATGGTCTCAAAAATACTGTATATAGATAGATAATAGATAGATAGAAATATGGATAGATAGTTTTTCCAAAGCACGTGTACAGTAGGGAATAGGGATAGGGACTGTGGGGAAGATGGATGGGGCACATTCAGGGTTTGGGCTATGGAAGTCCATGGCATATCAGAGTTCTTTTTCTTGCAGCCTGTGGCATGCATTCACATACTGGGTTGCTCTTTCCCCTGCACTCAGGTGCCCCTTACTGTTGAGTATTTGGTGCAGTGTAGCAAAAAGTGGGTCTCATCTTCCAGGGCCTCCGGGTCACAGTGTGGGCACAGTCTGTCATCCCTGGGCTTTTCTGTGCCAGCCGGACTTGATTGCCAGATTGTAGGCACTGATTCTTTAGCGGCTCTGGATCTGGTGTTCTCTGGGGTCCGGGAGTTCCTCCAGATATGGAGCCAGTCTGTAGTCTGTGTGTATACTCCAGTACATGGTCAGTTTCTGTGAGGTGATGATATCTTTCCTCCAATCACTGACGTATCTCTCCTGGCCCTCATCTACCATCTTCCTGATTCTCGCTTTTGTCAGGCTGCTGTGATTGGTGTTTTGGTCCAGTTGGGTTTGGGTGAGCTGTTTCGGGGGTCCTGGTTTGGGTGGACCACCAAAATATGTAGCAGGGCTTTATGGTAATGGGAGCTTGGATTGCTGCTATGTACATGAGCCCTGAACGACAGTGGCCTCTTCAGAACTGCTAGATGTAGAGGAAATATGCCCAGCTCAGCTTGACAGGCACTGTTGGTGGTGCTCCGATGGACCTGGAGAAGGTGCTTACAGAATTCCATGTGAAATATTTCTTTTGGGCTGGAATCCCACTTTGAAAAGTCTGGATATGTTTGAGGACCCCAGACTTCGCTGCCATATAAGAGAAATGGGGCGATGATAACATCGAAAATGTTTAGCCAGACCCTCACTGGCAGCTTCAGATAGAGTTTCCTTCAGATGGCATAAAAGGTTTTCCAGGCATTGTCGTCCTTCAGGGTCTCTATGGCTTGTTTGAAGCTCCTTGACTGGTGAATTTCCAGGCCCAGGTAGGTGTATTTTTTCATTCTTGTAATAGTACAGTTGTTTAGTACAAATGAAGGGTGCTGGTCTGATCATGGCTTTCTCCTCTGGAACACCATGATGTTGGTTTTCTTTGGGTTGATTGGTAGTGCTCATGTGGAGCTGAATTTCTCCAATATTTTCAGGTTGTCTTTGAGGCCTTTCTTGGTTGGTGACAGCAAAACTTGGAGAAGTTTCCAAACACATGACATCATCTTATGAGCAGTCCAGAATTGTTTAAAGGCATAGTAATCTTAGTATATGTAAACATTTGTCTTCATAGTAAGTAATAAAAATGCCTTAAAACCTTCTCTCTCTCATTATTCTGGCATTTATGGGCGAATAAATCATGTTTTTTGAAGGAGTGTTTCTGTTTTTACATTTTTTTTTTTTAAGATAGATAGATGACAGATAGATAGATAATAGATAGATAGATAGATAATAGATAGATAGATAGATAGATAGATGATAGATAGATCATTTTTCTGGTTTAACAATAACCGCACAAGCATATGGAGATCGTGAAGACATGTATTCCCAGATCGTATGTATTTCATATGTGTATTTTTACATGTGCTATTTCCCCAAGACATTTGAGATGTTCTATATTGAATGGTTGTAGTCAATGCTTATGTAGATGTAATGACATATTTCCCCGGAGATGTGTGATGATTTACTCACTACTCTTTTATCACAATAAAATGTGAGTTAATATAATTGTGTATATATTTCTCTCAGTGAAGTGCTTCTATCTAGTTACGGGCATAGAAAGGAAAAATTACAGAGGGTATTCTTGTCAATAATTGGTAAGTTTAGCAATAGTGCAGTACCACCTATACCCAGTGGAGGCAATATATTTAAAAAAAATGTTTTGGAATAAAAAGTATTACCGAATATACTCAAGTATTTGCCGACCCGAATGTAAGCCGAGGCACCTAATTTTACCACAAAAAAACCTGGAAAAACGTTTTGACTCGAGTATAAGCCTAGGGTGGGAAATGCAGCTTCTACTGGTAAATTTCACTATCCTGGTAAACATTGCCCACTCATCACCAATCCTGATATGAATTGCCCCCTCATCCCCAATCCTGGCATGCATGGCCCCCTCATCCCAATCCAGGTATGCATGGCCCCCTCATGCCAATCCTGTTATGCATGGTTCCCTCAACCCTAATCCTGGTACGCATGCTTCCTCATCACCAAGCCTGGTATGCATGGCCACAGCATCCCGATCCCGGTATGCATGGCCCCCTCATCCCATTCCTGGTATGCATGGCCCCCTCATCAATCCTGGTATGCATGGCCCCCTCAACCTAATCCTGGTATGCATGGCCCCCTCATCACCAATCCTGGTATGCATGGCGCCCTCTTCCCTCAACTTGGTATGCATGGTCCCTCATCCCAAATCCTGGTATGCAGGGCCCCCCTATCCTGGTATACATGACCCCCCATCACTGCACACATGAAAAAAATAAACACTTCTACTCACCTTCCTTCGCTCTGCCCCTGAGCTGTGTCCTGTTCTGCCCGCAGCTGATCACAGCATCTGGGCAGTGCATGACTGCCCTGCCATGCACCCTCAGATGCTGAGGTGAGCTGCAGAATATTCACTCCTCTCCACGCCAGAACTATGGGCGTGGAGAGAAGTAAATATTCATTTCTTTAGTAGCGTACACTGTAGCCGCAGCTTTCTGCTGTGGCTCTGCAATCCTGTGTGCCCGCTACTAAAGAAAATTAATATTCACTCCTCTCCAAGCCCATAGGAGTGGAGAAGAGTGAATATTCATACTCTCTAATAGCAGGCACGCAGGATCTCTGAGCCGCAGCAGGAAGCCAGCAGCTGCTGCTACACTGTGTGCTATTAAAAAAAATGAATATTCACTCCTTTCCACTCCCATGGGTGTGGAGAAGAGTAAATATTCATTTTCTTTAGCAGCGGGCACACGTGGTAGCTACAGCAGCTGGCTACTGCCTGTGCAATGTAAGTATATACTTGAGTATAAGTCGAGGGGGGCTGTTCACCCTAAAAAATGTGCTGAAAAAGTCAGCTTATACACAAGTATATAAGGTATATTCAATATCTTATCTAGAGAACTATAAAATTATTTCTTTATTATATGATTATTACAATGTGATGTCTGTGGGTAAATATAAATTACAGTATTTTTTTATATTTTTGCAGCATAAATAAAGAGATAAATGTACATGATTTTCAGTGGAGACCTGTCAATCCAGGGCAGCGGGTGGGGGAAGCCATGGGACCATTGTGATCTCGGTCCCTGTCGGATATTAAAGTAGGTCTTTCTATGAAACATATCAGCGTTTCAGAGCCAAATATACATGGCTGGGATAATACAGTCAGTGCCTGATATATGCTGCTCACAGATTAGGCAGCATGTATCAGCTTTATGATATTCACAGGACAATTCAATACTAGTCTGGCTGGGAGCATGATCCCCCAGTTAATTAAAATTAACCATGTAACCCGAAGAAAACTCCCACTGAGTGAAAGCCTATTAGATACACAGAAAAGGAAGTGCTGACTTGATGACTCAAATGATAAAATGTACAGAAAATTACACATATTGAAAAGAGGTGGACAAAAGAAGATTCAAAGTTCCAAGGATAAGCATGCAAAGGTCATAAATGGCTATTAGTAATGTATTGTACAACAACATCACGTGAGGTATAGCAACTGAATGAGACTAATAGTAATGCATGATAGCTCCTTTCCCCATTGTATGATTTCCTATACCTAGCAGCATAGTGGTTTTGCTGTAGATAAAATGCCCATGCAGTATCCCAGGCAAGAGCCCGGATGAAAGCAAATGCGAAACGCGCATCAGGGCTCTTACCTGGATACTACATGGACACTTTATAATGGGTAAGCACTTTACTTGATATGTGCATTCATTTTATCCATAGCAAAACCACTATGCTGCTAGGTATAGGAAATTAGACAATAGGGAAAGGAGCTATTTTTCATTACTATTAGTTGCTATATCTGGCATGCTGTTGCTTCATTGTACATAACATTACCAATAGCTATTTATGAATTTTGCCTACTAATCCTTCAGACTTTGAGTCTTCTTTTGGTCGCTTCTTTTTTTTCTGTGTATTTTTCTGTACATACTATCATTTTTTTCAATACTAAAATTGATACAACTTTTTGATATATATTGAAGTCAGCGCTCCATTTTGTGTGTATCTATTAAACATGTATCAGATGACGGGTTCCCTTTAAGATCACTGATAAAGAAGCACATTGGCAGCCTTTAATGCCTAGTTTATGATTGCTATGATTGTATATATGTTGAAAACTCAGATAAAACACTTCCTGTAATAAATCACACTTACTTTACTTTACAGAGAGTTAATTTGCATACTTTTATTCCCATAAAGAATTGCCAATAATTCTGCATGCTCCACAGAACCAGTCTTCCTCTAAAACTGCATCAAGTATTTCTGGCTTAGCTTAATGAGGTGGCAAGCAACCCCTAAAGAAGCTGTCTGTCACGTTTTACATGTTTCACTCCATGTTTCAGACTCCATCAGGGGCTTCTCTCAATGACATTCGGACGAAATCCCAAATGGAGCGTCAATGGAGCCATTCACTGTAATGATGCAGATGGAGTACTCTTTTCTATTCCATTTGGCCTCCATTACTTCAGTTTCTTTCTTTATGTCTTCCTATAAAAGACAGACACTGCCAGAATGGAGGCCAGATGGAGGACAAATTGAATCTGCCTCATTATAATAAATGACTCCTTTGCGGGTTCTGTTTGAATCCTCTGTCTCAGGGCTTCAAATTGAGGCCCCTGACAAATTCTTGAATGTAGCGTCAAATGGGAAATAAGCAAAACCTAAATGAGTCTCTGACTTGGCTAGTCATGTTAAAAAGCTCCTCAAAGTGTTAAGGCCCCGTCACACATAACGATCTCGCTAGCGATCTCGTTATGTCTGACAGGTAGCAATGATCAGGCCCCTGCTGTGAGATCGCTGATAGTTACAAAGCTTCCTGGACCATTCCTGGGTCGTTGCTCTCCCGCTGGGCAGTGTGCATCGCTGTATTTGACACCTTATCAACGACCTCGTTAGCGATTCAGAACTGAGACACGTAGGCGCGCATAAATTGGACTTTTCCGCGCCCCTCGTCCCCGATTGGTGGTCGCTACTGCGTCCTTGTTTTTTGGATCCCACCAGCGTTCTCCGGCTGTGACTCCACTTTGGAGAAATCAGACATCTTTAGTGAGGTAGGTATTGTTTGGGGTCTCAAATGAGTTTCCATTTTTAATTCATTTATAGGACATCTACCAATTATCTGCTATCATTGCTCTTCAGGGAGGGAGGGCTTGGCTTCTATCTGTATATATATGCTTTTGCATGGGCAGATATTTTAGGAGTCTTGTGCACACACACCCACACAGCACGTTTTCTGACACGCTGTCCTGGCCAACTGCTTCAGAGTTTTTCATACGCCAATTAACATGAAGCTTACATCAATAGACTCTGTTGTTTTGGCCTGTTGCACGCTTCACAACTTTCTTCGCTGACGTGATGCAATTACGTACTGTCCGCCTGGCTTCGTGGACTCTGTGGACCTAGCCAATGGGGAAGTGGAGCTCGGTGAATGGCGTGCAAACGATCCTGCAATTGCAGGCCTTCAACCTGTGGGACATGGCAGAAACACCCATGATGCGAAGACCTGCCGCGCCAACTAATGTCAGTATTTTAACGGTCCTGGTGCTGTTCCTTGGCAGCATCAGAACCTATAGTGGGCAACTACTCATGTTTCTACACTACTGACATTTCTGTACTGATGTGTCCAATAAACTGTGTTTTCTAATATGCAAAAGCTTTGTTTCTCATTCTTTCAGTAGTAGCAGTAGTCACCGCAGTAAGCAGTCCATATATATATATACATATGTATACACATGCGTATACAGATACATACATACATACACACATACACACATACATACATACATACATACACACATACACACATACATACATACAAACATACACACATACATACACGCATATACATTCGTGTACTCGTATGTAAACTGATTCATCCATGTACTCATACATATTTTTAAGTACAGAAATATACACACACACACTCATATACACATACGTATACAGATAACTATATATACACATGCATACTCTCAAACATACAGTCATGCATACACATAAATGGCCATTTACATCTCTCTATATATATTCATATAAATATATGGACATCCATACATCTGTACAGGAACAATGCACACACCAGTGTTCCCATCTGACCGGAGACGCAGTAGCGATGTTAAACCAAGGCCGCCCAATCAGAACGCAGTAGCGTCCACCAATCGGAGATGAGGGGGTGCGGAAAAGTAATTTTATGCACGCCTTTGTGACACAGTACAGTCCCTATCAAGGTGTGGATCATTGAAATAGCTGCTGTGTGAAAGAATCCCAACGACCGCCGAGATCGTTAGTTAGATCGCTGGGGCGGCCGAAATCATTGGTAAGTTCTGCAAGTTTGACAGCTCCCCAGCGATCATGAAACGACTCTCCAGCGATCCCAAAACCGTGACGCACTAACGATCTCGCTAGCGATCTCGTTATGTGTGACGTGGCCTTTAGACATTGACTTATAGGATAGCCATCTCCAAAGGGTGTCACTTGTGAGATAATTCATTTTCCTTGGAGTGAGCTAATTTGCACACTTATATTTCCCAAGGAGCATTGTCAATAAGATTGCATCCTTATCTCCTAAAAGGAAATCTGCCAGCAGGTTTTGCTACCTCATCTGAGAGCACCCTGTAGTAAGCAAAGAGAAGCTGAAACGTACGATGTATCACTTAGTTTATTGATTGCAGTGCTTCTGACACAGTCAGATTTCTTAGATTTAGCATGAAGTAGAGCTGAAAAAGCTAACCCTGCCCACACCAGGCTCTCTATGTACATTGTCTATAGACAGTGAGCTGCTCATCACAGGAGGGGGCGGAGTTGGACTAGCATGGATGTGCTGTTGTAGTCCAACAATGATAATTACCAGGTCATAAAACCTTCATTGTATGTAAACACAAGCACACAGCCTGACGTATGATACATCGTTGAAATCTGTGTTTTAACGCCATCCTCAGGATGTCTTAAGATTACATAGCAAAAACATACTGACAGATTCTCTTTAAGAAGAGCCAGTTCTCCAACCTGAAACATTAATTATGTGTATCCCGCATAGTAAATATTGTCATCTCTAGTGTGACTGGTATTATAAAAGTCGAAAGAAAAATTAGATGGAGAAGCAATTACAAGTTTGCAGTGATCTGCTCTGTGAAAATTTACAATGACAGACTTTTTAACCGGAGCTGAAAATATGATTTACTGTTAGATTAATCTTCCCCTGAAATGGAAACTCAAAGGAAATTTCACAAAATGAAGGGAGTGCTGCGGGAGGAAGGAACGTGCGAAACCGAGCCTAGTTGCTTTAAATTATTTCCACTTACAGATGTATTAAGAGCTGTTTTTACCTAGATGTCAATCAGGTCTGGGGAAGCAGAGGATTTCAATTAGACCCCAGCAGCCGTGCAGTACAACAGGGGGCCCGGCAGAGATAGGCAACGAGCCAAGAGTAAAGTATCAACATGAACTATCCGGCTTTGATCGATTAACAAGCCCACTACATCATTATTAGGCTTCCTGGGAAGAACAGTAAAAACTTGAGAAGTGTCTAATGGCTTAGTAATATACCCCATATTAAGTAACAAATAAACATTTCATCCCTTTTCCCTTTAGAGCTGTATCTTGCTCTGACTTTAGGTTATATTTGTTAGTTGTTGCGGCTTCTGGTATTTATTAACTTCTTTATTCTAAATGAAAGATATAGTCTGTAAGATTTTACAAGATTATGAATAATTATATGGAAAAGTAAGAATCGTCTAATACAGTGAAGTCTCAGAACTGAATTTAGGATGTATAACCAAGGAGTTGTGAGTTTGAGAACGTAGCACTTAATAGTTATTTATCTGAATAGTGGAATAAGCTGGGCACAAGTATGGGAGTTAATAGAGGAAATGGGAAATTGGTGTCATGCCAAAGTGATCCAGTTATACTCTAAAATTCACACGTTTTTTGAAGGTCTTTTGGGCTTCTTGCTAATTTGCCAAATGACGATTGATACTAAAGACTAATTTTCAATATTGTAAAGATTGAAAAAAATTATTGTTTTGGCTCAACAAGTGAGGTATTTTCTCCAAGCCAAAGGTCCCGCTGGGCACACTGGCATCGCTGCAGCAGTCTGGTGAGGCACAGAGTAAATAGATAGCAGAGACACTGGAGGTTTCAAGCAGACAATAGACCGGGAAGGAGGTAGCAGAGGCACTGGATACCACAGGCAGACAGAAAACCAGGAACCAGGCAGCAGAGATACTGGAGGCCGAAGGCAGAAAGAAGACTGGGAAGCAGGTAGCAGAGGTACTGGATACCACAGGCAGACAGAGATCTGGGAAGCAGGCAGCAGAGGTAATGGAGCCCACAAACAGACAAGAGACAAGAAAGTAGGTAGCAGAGGTACTGGAGGCCGCAGGCAGAAAAGAGACCAAGAATTAAGTAGCAGAGGTACTGGAGACCGCAGGCAGAAAGAAGACTGGGAAGCAGGTAGCAGAAGATCTGGAGGGAGCAGACAGACAGAAGATTGGGAAGCAGGTAACAGAGGTGCTGGAGACCGCAGGCAGAAAAGAGACCAAGAAGTAGGTAGCGGAGGTACTGGAGTCCACAGGCAGAAAAAAGACCAAGAAGTAGGTAGCTGAGGTACTGGAGGCTGCAAGCAGAAAAGAGACCAAGTAGTAAGTAGCAGAGGTACTGGAGGCCGCAGGCAGAAAGAAGACTGGGAAGCAGGTAGCAGAGGATCTGGAGCACGCAGGCAGACAGAAGATTCGGAAGCAGGTAACAGAGGTGCTGGAGACCACAGGCAGACAGAAGATTGGGAAGCAGGTAACAGAGGTGCTGGAGACCGCAGGCAGACAGGACTTAGAAACAATAAAAGTTTTACTACCAATACACAAGTGTGTGTTTTGGTGAGCCTTATATTGTCCCAGGCAGATGATCGCATGGAAGCACGCCGAGTCACTTGCAAAGCCCAACATGCAGCACAACAGAGTTCAGTGGACTTGATTGAGTGAGGGGAGCAAAATCCGAATCCGGAGCAGATGTCTAACATGTATTATATTGCTCCACCATTTCAGTTACCCAAATTAGTTATTTATTACTCTGTGCAATGTGAGTGGATGTGCTCAGATCGCTGTCTTAAACAGCCAACAAAGCAGTGCATGGAGCAGGCTTAGCTCAGTAGTCTGCTCAATGCTACTGCACGCAAAATTTTATGGAAATACATCTAATATTTCGAGAAGTTGTTAAAGTGAACCTGTGAGATGATTCATGTTGCCCAAACTGTGGGCGCGTGAATCGGAGCCTGACTCCAGAGAGATGCATGTATATGTGAAACACTCAGGTGTTTCAGAGCAAATTTACTTTGATTTTCCAATCGGGGACCATTGCCATAGATAAGACTAGTCCAGCACTGCCTTAGGCCAGCTTTTACCAGCATTACTGCAGATGATTGACAGTTGTCTCATTATTGGAGATACTAGTCAATCACCTCTAGTTGGGAAATGCTGGCTGAGGAGGCACTGGATTAGTTTAGTCTCCATCTGCGGTCCCTAGTTTGATCTGCCATGTCTTCCAATAATTTATCAAGGCTCTGATTCTTGCTGCTCATGCTTGTGGTTTGGGCAGCATGAATCAGCTGACAGGTTACCTTTAATCTTCTGATTGAATAGTGTTTACGGCACCGCCCATACAAAGTCACAGTTCACACCAGTGCATATGTATCCTGTGACAGTAGCTAAGGTTTTCTCAGCAATAGTGATGAGCGCGCATGCTCATTTAACCCTTTAACCGAACATGCTCGTGTGCTTACCGAGTATCTTCGGCACGCTCATATATTAAGTTTGAGTCCCTGCATCTGCATGATTCATGGCTATAAGACAACCTCAACACATGTGAGGATTCCCTAACAAACAGACAATCCCTGCATGTGTTGAGGCTGTCTTACAGCCGTAAATCATGCAGACGCAGGGACTCGAACATAATATATGACCACACCGACGATACTCGATAGGCAACCGAGCATGTTCGGTTAAAGATTTAACTGAGTATGCTCATTCATCACTATTCAGCAACAGGACTCAATAAAAGTGACTCCTCTATACAAGTCTCGAAGCTGCAAGCCATGTCTTCGAGTCAGGTGCCACCATCACAGGTAGCAAAAAAGAAGGTACAATAAAAAGAGAATATTAGAGTGAAACACATCGTAAAGTCATTGTAACTCGAGATGAGCAAATCTCCCAAAATTAATTTTGGACAAATTTGCTTGAATCTGCTGTCAGATTTGATTCAGTCCAAATAAATTTTGGTCTGAACTGAATCCACGCCTAAAAAATGTTTATGAGAGGGAACCTGTCACCAGTTTTTGTGTCTCTGAACAAATGGCACCACCTTTATCTGCTCCTGTGCTGCATTCCGGCAAACATGTCAAATATCTCCTTACTCCCCCTGTATACAAAAATACCCTTTGAATTTCTCCCATGCTGTATTTAAATGAGGATGGTCCAGTATGATAGGCATCCTTCCCGCAGCTTCATTGAGGTCAATTCCGATGGTAGGGTAAGTTGGATTCAGAATGACGTCATTTGGTGCTCGAGCAGTGATGTTTTATGGTCTACCAGTGGTAGGGCAGAGCAAAGTTTACCTGCATGGGCCTGCAAATCTACTGCACAAGCACAAAATCTCATTTCGCTATGTTGATGATGTAGGTTCTATCATCCACATCAATCAAAGCCAGAGGACTACGATTAGAAGTGGAGAGGAGGCACAGATGTCACAGGGAGGACGCCCGTCGGACCGGACCTTCCTCATTTACATACAGCACTCGAAGAACTTAAATGGTATTTTTGAGAGAATACTTTTGTGGAACTCTGCACAGGAGCAGATAAAGGTGGTGGCATTTGCTCAAAGACTCAAAAACTAGTGATAAGTAGAACAAACAGAGGGCTGGGAAGAGGTGTTAAAAATAAATCAAACTATACTCAATTTTTCTATGCCAGGCCCTCATATTTCTTATCTTTGCCTTAGTCTTGAGAATGCTTGGGATCAGTTTTCTCCTCAGTATTCAAATTCATCTTTGCTCCCTATCTTATTTTGACTTCTCTTAACATGGTCATGTGGGGGATGACTCTGATCAATGATGTGCGTCACACCCTTAAGGCTGCATGAGAACTAGATAGTGCTGGAAGTTCTAGATTGAAGACTAAACTTAAGGGCTCATTCACACATTCAATTATTTACATACAAGAAAAATGGACTGATTATTCTTATCAGAGTGTGGTAGGAGTGTCATCCAATTTTTTCATACGTGGAGCAATTAAAAAAACTAAATTCTCCACTTTCTCAATTCTGACAGTCCGATGTCATCCGAGTGTGGCCCGATATTTTTACGGACCCGTTGACTTGTATTGCCGATTTTGATCCGACACTCGAATCAAAATTGGAAACGTCTCAGCGATTATTTTGGCGGATCACTCGGTCCAAGGAAAAAAAGTCGGACATGTGAATCGCCCCATAGAGTATCATAAGTACGAGTGCTATCTGTGAAAATCAGATGTCTGTATGAGGCCTTAGATTGATCCGAAGCAAACAGAGGATTGGGCTGAAAGCTTTGGCACAGGACAGGTAAAGGGCAGCTGGGTATAATTTTTTTTATACTCATTTTGACCTTCAAATTAATCCAACAAAATAGGATTCAGGTGAATCTAAAAAATTCTTGAAATTTGTAAATAATTTGATTCATTAGAAATTGATTTGCTCATCTGCAACTGAAGAGTTTCTGCCCCTCGCAGTCCTCGATTATTTGTCTCTAAGCTCACATTACTATTCTACAGCCTCCAGTTCCTGTCTTTGTGGGTTTTATGTTTATACTAGACCATTTATAGCTTACATTTACCACAGTCATTCATGTTTTTATAGAGAGATTTACAGACATAGAGAGACTTGTTATTTTATCAGTTTACATTTCCATTTCTGTTACATTAATGGCAGATTTTCCCGTAATGAATGCAGAGCAGCCTAGTAAACTGCGATATCTGTCCCATTCCCCCCAGTACGGTATAACATGTTGAAAACAATCCACCGGAGAAAGCAGCTTTGTTCTTTACAATACCATGTAATTGATGAAGTCCGAGTAGAAATACTCAGCACAGGTCCTCATTGTTTGTCACAATGAATGATGTGGTGCCAGAATTTGTCATATGGCAAATTGTCCCATCTAGAGGTGGCCATTAATCTCCATCCACTTGCATTGTAAGTGATTTATATAGTGGTCCTGGTATTACATAGGTACTGTAATGGAACGAGGGCTCCGTCATATGACATATACATAGTCACATAGTTAGTATGGTTGAAAAAAAATATGCCCTAGCAAGTTGAATGTATACAATAGAAAAATGATAGCGAGACTAGACTGTACCTCTACAGATGTGTCAACCATTCACCCTTTTGTGTCTGTTTAGGACTTCAATATGCAAATATAAGATACATTATCTTGATATGTTGGCAAAACGTCCAACATCAAAACCCCTAGGTGGTCAAGACCGCAGAATCTCTTAAATCTGTACAAGCACCGAGTGATTTCAGTTTCTACGCAGATGATACTCAGACAGATGGGTGGTCATGAAGGTCAATCAGGTGATTGCTGCCATCCTGAGTGTTACAGGCATGGCAGATGCATTGTCCACTGATTATACGCTTCATCTATGAGCAGCCTAGAACCAGTGTTCTGTGGCAAAAGAAAAAGTGTTCAAGTTTTTTATGCCACAAAACTTGAAACTTTATTGCATTTTAGAGATAGCAGAATGGGGACAACTTCGATCTCTCACTAAACAAATGAACTACAATATCATGACATGGTAGCAAAAACCTTCATAGGTTGCAGTTTATGTCACAGACACACATAACATAAACATCTTCCAACAGAGTAAACTCATGCCATTCATTTCAGGATACGTTGAGCAAAGAGCAGGAGAGCGAAAGGACATGTCTGTAGACACATGTGGTGGTAACATCTGTTGACACAGTAACACAAAATCATGTTTATCTCATCAGAAAATAATTCAAAAGCAGAGTGAAATGTTAATGTCCTTGAAGTTCCAGAATGGAAAAAATGACTTTGCCTACCCTTACCACTTAATACAACATATTTCTTTGATCTTCTGTCACTTAAAGGGAATCTGTCAGTAGGATCTATCCTCCTAAACTGATATGGTCTGTACATCTCATCAGGACAGGTGTCTCTCCCAATACTAGGCCTATCGCAAGCGTAAGTACGTCTAGGCTCCTCCAGTTGTTTCACTGGCCCTAACAAAGGTCACCGTTACATTTCACTGGGCTGCAAGTCGCCAACATGTAAGTCACTCAATACCCAATGTGTTTGTCTCACTGGCTGCTTTCATTCTTTGAAGCGTGACCCCGGCCCACACCCTGTACAGTATGTCTGCACTGGAAGAAATTGCCCAATTCATCCAAGGCTTCTCTTCAACATGACAGACTCCCCGTCCCAATCCAGTGATCAGCGTCCGGTCTTTGGAGCTTTACCTGCGGAGTCTGAACGCTGGGTCTTGACTGGTGAATTCTGGAATTTGGTGCTTAACCAACGACTCACAGATATCTCTACGCTGGGGACACCCACACGCTTGTTACACAGCTCATATGTCCACTTGTCAAGTTCTGGTGCCAACTGTTTTCCCGCTTCGCCATCACCACAGCTGTCACCTTACTCCCCTTCAAGCTCTTCTGTCTGGGAATACATTCCCATATTTCAGTTCCTGTCTGTTCGGTTCAACCAGCAGATGGCAATGTTTGGTGGTGAGTGCTGTGGAACGTTGACTATTTTCACCTTTTCACTTCCCACTGCCTTACACTACTGAGAGATACGCTTTAATTTAAGAATAGACACAAGCAAATTATTTTGAAGTAAACCAAATTTACTTTAGATTTCACAAAAAAATTGTATTTTACAAGAATCTGATTTTTTTGAGAATCAATTCTTTTTAATTCAAAAAAAGTGAAGCTTACTAGATGCGATTTTGCTGAATTTATTTTGGGGCCTGGAAGAAGTTAAAAAGAAAAAAATAAATTAAATTAATCTCACTTGTGTCTTTGCAGAGCTCCCTGCCTGATCCTCTGCACAGCCAGCCCCCTCTGCTCTTCCATCTTCACAGTGCTCTCCGGCGCCTCTATCAACCTCAGGACATGCATCACCCCGCAAAGTCATGACATATTGTGAGGCTTAATTAGCACCAGAAGAATTAAAGAGTACAGTGAAGAAGAAAGAGCAGACAGGCAGAAGCCAGAATCATGAAGAACTGATGAGGGTCAGGGTAATGTATATATATATATACAGTTGAAGCCAGAAGTTTACATACACTATATAAAAAGACATACATGCATGTTGTTTTTCTCAATATTTGACATGAAATCAGAATAAACCTTTCCTGTTTTTGGTCAATTAAGATTACCATAATTTTTAATATTTGGCAAATACCAGAATAATGAGAGAGAGAATGTTTTAAGGCATTTTTATTACTTACTGCAAAGTCGATATAAATACTTTTATGCCCAAAAATGACAAAAGTATTCTCGGAGTGATTCCTTTATTGGCTAACCAGAGAAAAAAATATATATGCAAGCTTTCAGAGAGCAGAGGCTCCTTCTTCAGGCAGATAACAAATGAATTGATAAGACAAAAGCCACAACATTTAAGAGATTTTACAGCAAGATATTTGTTCATGAGGTGTAAGGGGTGATGACTCCTAATGATAAGTCAAAGAAATCAAATTTAGGGTTTTTAGTTGCAAATGGCAAGTCTGTGGGAATGTTTAATTATCTGGAGACCGTCTGGTGGAAGTGTGAATTGATCCATGTAGTTAGTCATAAATCCAGGTGTTAGATTCAGTCCTGTAGTCAAGGAATTGAACATTCTTATCAATTTGAATTCCCAAATTTTTCTCTCTCTGTCGTCCTTGAAATGACCTTTTAGTATTAAAACTTTTAGATCTGTCATACAGTGTACCCGGCCAGAGAAATGTTTTCCCACAGGTGTGTTCAGTTCATTTTTAATTGTGTGTCTGTGTAAGTTCATTCTTGTTTGCAGTTTTTGCATAGTTTCTCCAATATAAACTCCTTTCGGGCACCTTGTACATTGTATCATGTACACCACATTGGAGGATGTACATGAAAAGACATCCATGATTTTGTAGTCCTGATTTGTGTTTGGTATGTGGACTGAATTTATATACTTTTTTAAACAACCTTTGGCTCGATATTCAGCCATGGCGACTTGATGTATGAATGATCTGTAGTAAGATCGATCTTGTGCAAGCCTAGATGGGTCCACCAGGGTCTTTTCCACCATCATCTTGATAGTATCAAGCCATTGGGTTGCTGCCTGGTCTTTTTCTACGCCTTGTTCCTTCTATTCTTCCAACCATGAAGTCCTTCTCAAATGTTTGCTCTCTTCGTATGATGTGTCCAAAGTAGGCAAATTGTAGCTTGGTGTTCGACATGTCTTGCTTGGGTTATTGCAAAATTGATTTGTTTGTTCTTCTTGATTTCCATGGTAATGATGATATCCTTTTCCAGCACCACAATTCAAAGGCATCGATTCTTATACAGTTTTGTTTCTTTATCATCCAGGTTTCGCATTAGTATTTTACCACAGAAACTATGAGAGACAAAATGAGAAAACAAATCCTGAAAATCACATTGTCTGATTTGGAAAGAAATTGATATATACAGTGGGGAAAATAAGTATTTGATACACTGGCGATTTTGCAAGTTTTCCCATCTACAAAGAAGGGAGAGGTCTGTAATTTTTATTGTAGTGACACTTCAACTGCGAGAGACAGACTCTTAAAAATAAATCTAGAAAACAACATTGTATGGTTTGATTAATTGATTTGCATTTTTTAACATGAAATAAGTATTTCATACAATAGAAATACAGAACTTAATATTTGGTACAGAAACCTTTGCTTGCAATTACAGAGGTCAGACATTTCCTGTAGTTCTTGACCAACTTTGCACACACTGTACCAAGGATTTTAGCCCACTCCTTCATACAGATCTTCTCCAGATATTTCAGTTTTCGGGACTGTCGCTGGGCAACATTGAGTTTCAGCTTCCTCAAAAGATTTTCTATTGCGTTCAGGTCAGGAGACTGGCTAGGCCACTCCAGGATCTTGAAATGCTTCTGACAAAGCCACTCCTTAGTTGCCTTGGCTGTGTGTTTTGGGTAATTGGATGCCGGAAGACCCAGTCATGACCCATCTTCAATGCTCTTACTGAGGGAAGGAGGTTGTTGGCTAAAATCTCAAGATACATGACTCCATTCATCCTCCCTCCAATACCGTACAGTTGGACTATCCCCTTTGTGGGAAAGCAAAACTAAAGTATGATGTTTCCCCCACCATGCTTCACAGTTGTGATGGTGTTCATGGACTTGTACTTATCCTTCTTCTTCCTCCAAACACAGCGAGTGGAGTTGATACCAAAAAGTTTGATTTTGATCTCATCTGACCACATGACTTTGTACCATGCCTCCTCTGGATCATCCTGATGGTCATACTTCAAACAGGCCTGGACATGTGTTGGCGTGAGCAGTGGGACATTGCGTGCCCTACAGGATTTTAATCCTTGACCCTGTAGTGTGTTGCTAACAGTAATGTTTGGGACTGTGGTCCCAGCTCTCTTCACGTCACTGGCCAGGTCCCCCCATGTAGTTCTGTGCTAATTCCTGACCTTTCTTAGAATCATCCTTACCCCACGAGGTGAGATCTTGTGTGGAGCCCCAGACCGAGGAAGATTGACAGTCATCTTGTGTTTTCTAATAATTGTGCAAACAGTTGTTGGCTTCTCACCAAGCTGCTTCCCTGTTGTCCTGTAGCACATCCCAGCCTTGAGCAGATCTAGAATTTTGTCCCTGGTGTCCTTAGACAGCTTTTTGGTCTTGGCCATGGTGAAGAGGTTGGAGTGTGATTGATTGAGTGTGTATACAGGTGTCTTTTATACAGGTAAAAAGTTCAAACAGGTGCAATTATTAGAGATAATGAGGGTAGAGTAGGAGGGCTTCTTAAAGACAAACTAACAAATCTGTGAGATCAAGAATTCTTGCTGGCTGGTAGGTGATCAAATACTTATTTCATGCAATAAAATGCAACTTAAGTTTTTAAAAATCATGTGATTTTCTGGATTTAACTTTCTGTCTCTCACAGTTAAAGTGTATCTACGATAAAAATTACAGACATCTCCATTCTTTGTAGGTGGGAAAACCTGAAAAATTGGCAGTGTATCAAATACTCATTTTCCCCACTGTCTATATATATATCTATATATATCTATATATATCTATCTATAGATATATATTTATATCTATATATATATATAGATAAATAGATAGATAAATAGATAAATCTGTACTAGTGTTGAGCCACCGCCGTAGTGTTCGGGTTCGGTTCGGTTCGTCGAACACCGGGATGTTCGAGGAACTGTTCGTCGAACACCTTAGAACAGCGTCGAACACCATTTAAACCAATGGCAGACAAGGAAAAACACATAGAAGCAAATAGAAAACACCTTCAAAGGTGTCCAAAAGCTGACAAACTGCTCAGAAGACACTCTCTTTAAAAAAGCCGGCCGGCAATTCAGCAGCGGCATACACCGGTACCCGACAATTTAGACAAGAAGGAATAGAGCATCCCACATAGATTAGATAGATAGAAACATGTCAGTCACATATATAAGAAATACAGTGACAGTGTTGGTTACTGTACTTGTCATTTAGTGTTAAAGGATTTATAAAAAAAAATATTAGTGTTTTCATGCACCGTCTCTTTAAAAAAGCCGGCCGGCAATTCAGCAGCGGTACCCGACAATTTATAACAGAAAGAATAGAGCATCACACATAGATTAGATAGATAGAAACATGTCAGTCACATATATAAGAAGTACAGTGATAGTGTTGATTACTGTACTTGTCAACTAATGTTAAAATAAAGGATTTATTAAAAAAAAAATTGACGTGGGG
Source organism: Phyllobates terribilis (assembly GCF_046119375.1). Lineage (NCBI taxonomy): Eukaryota > Metazoa > Chordata > Amphibia > Anura > Dendrobatidae > Phyllobates > Phyllobates terribilis. Next base: position 1,184,394,651 of record NW_027362761.1, on the reverse strand, counting down.
TTCCACGTAATTTTAGTCTCTAGCGGAGGTTAAGCAGACGGCTGGGGCAGATGTTTCAAGCCTGGGAAGGGGCTAATACCCACGGAGCTTCCCAGGCTACTAATATCAGCCCCCAGCTGAATACCTAGCCTTTACTAGCTATTAAAATGGGGGACCTACAAAAAAATGACGTGGGGTCCCCCCTATTTTAATAGCTAGCAAAGGCTAGGCAGACAGCTGGGGGCTTATATTAATAGCCCAGGAAGGGTGCCATGAATATTGGCCCCCTCCCAGGCTAGAAACACCAGCCGTCAGCCGCCCCAGAAATGGCGCATCCATAGGATGTGCCAATTCTGGCACTTAGCCTCGCTCTTCCCACTGCCCTGTAGCGGTTGGGGTTGATGTCAGCTTATAATGCCAGCTGACATCAAGCCCAGGTTAGTAATGGAGAGGCGTCTATAAGCCACCCCCATTACTAACCCCATAGTCAAAGTTACAAAAATACACAAACACCCAGAACAAAAGTCCTTTAATTGAAATAAAGACACAATTCTCTATTGTTCTAAATTAAACCATACTTACCATTAGAGATGAGCGTTGTTCTACTCGAACTGTTCGCCAATCTCAAATTCGAGCTGTTTTTGGCGGTGTTCGAGCCGGTCGGCGAACACGAACAATTTGAGAAAAATTCGGCTGTTCGAGGTTATGTTCGATAACTGTTCATGCACCAAAATCATAACTGGATTTTTTCTCAGTAATGATGAAAATTAATGTTAATACGCAGTTTGAGTGTACAGCGGGGCGGGGGGAGGGGCAGGGGATGGATCTCTGCAGGAACAATGAAGATCTCCATTTTTTTTTCTCTTTCCCGCATTTGCAGTGGGGAGGTGCAATCTGTCAGCCTATCAGCAGCGCACACATGGAGCGAAGTGCTTTTTTTCACACAAGCAAGGGCATGTGTGATTGGCAGTGTATGTCACATGTCCTTGCCCTATAAGACCAAGCCATTTTCCCCGTCGCCACCATTTTCTCACTGCTGCAGCTGCGTGTTAGACGGCACCGCTGTTGCTGTGTGCGCTATACCTTGTTAATTTCAAGCCAATTTTCGCACAAATATACAGATAGCTTGGGAGTAGGGAATAGTTGTGATTGCAGTCCTTTTAAGGACTAGGTTACAGCATTTCCTACGACTTTTATCAAGCAGGTCTGTGCTCTTAAATAGATAGATTGTGGGAGTAAAGACTAATTGTAATTGGAGTCCTTTTCAGGACTGGGTTACATCAGTTCCTATCAGTTTTTGCCAGGCAGGTCTGTGCCAGTGCTGTGCAAGTTTTTTTCACAGCATTTGGCTGAATCTAGCAAAGCTAATCCTTTTCGGCCTATTGCAGAGTGTGTTAGTCAGTGGAGTAGCCTATCTGTGTTGCAAGATATACCACCTGTGTATAGAATACCAATTTTTTTACTGCACCTAGTGAAGTAAAATCTTTTGGACATAGCATCATTCTATTAGTCCATCTATACTGACCTCCATCAAGTTGCAAACTGAATATAATTTTTTTCTGCATCTAGCTCTGAAAAAATATTTGGGCTTCTAGCAGTGTGTGGGACTTGGTCTATTAGTCCATCTATACTGACCTCCATCAGGTTGCAAATTAAAAATAATTTTTTTCTTCATTTAGCTCTGAAAAAATATTTGGGCTTCTAGCAGTGTGTGGGACTTGTTCTATTAGTCCTTCTATACTGACCTCCAGCAGGTTGCAAATTGAATATAATTTTTTTCTGCATCTAGCTCTGAAAAAATATTTGGGCTTCTAACGGTGTGTGGGACTTGGTCTATTAGTCCATCTATACTGACCTCCATCAGGTTGCAAATTAAAAATAATTTTTTTCTGCATCTAGCTCTGAAAAAATATTTGGGCTTCTAGTAGTGTGTGGGACTTGGTCTATTAGTCCATCTATACTGACCTCCATCAGGTTGCAAATTAAAAATAATTTTTTTCTTCATTTATCTCTGAAAAAATATTTGGGCTTCTAGCAGCGTGTGGGACTTGTTCTATTAATCCATCTATACTGACCTCCATCAGGTTGCAAATTAAAAATAATTTTTTTCTGCATCTAGCTCTGAAAAAATATTTGGGCTTCTAGCAGTGTGTGGGACTTGGTCTATTAGTCCATCTATACTGACCTCCATCAGGTTGCAAATTAAAAATAATTTTTTTCTGCATCTAGCTCTGAAAAAATATTTGGGCTTCTAGCAGTGTGTGGGACTTGGTCTATTAGTCCATCTATACTGACCTCCATCAGGTTGCAAATTAAAAATAATATTTTCTGCATCTAGCTCTGAAAAAATATGTGGGCTTCTAGCAGTGTGTGGGACTTGGTCTATTAGTCCATCTATACTGACCTCCATCAGGTTGCAAATTGAATAAAAAAATTTTCTGCATCTAGCTCTGAAAAAATATTTGGGCTTCTAGCGGTGTGTGGGACTTGGTCTATTAGTCCATCTATACTGACCTCCATCAGGTTGCAAATTAAAAATAATTTTTTTCTGCATCTAGCTCTTAAAAAATATTTGGGCTTCTAGCAGTGTGTGGGACTTGGTGTATTAGTCCATCTATACTGACCTCCATCAGGTTGCAAATTAAAAATAATTTTTTTCTTCATTTAGCTCTGAAAAAATATTTGGGCTTCTAGCAGTGTGTGGGACTTGTTCTATTAGTCCTTCTATACTGACCTCCAGCAGGTTGCAAATTGAATATAATTTTTTTCTGCATCTAGCTCTGAAAAAATATTTGGGGTTCTAGCGGTGTGTGGGACTTGGTCTATTAGTCCATCTATACTGACCTCCATCAGGTTGCAAATTAAAAATAATTTTTTTCTGCATCTAGCTCTGAAAAAATATTTGGGCTTCTAGCAGTGTGTGGGACTTGGTCTATTAGTCCATCTATACTGACCTCCATCAGGTTGCAAATTAAAAATAATTTTTTTCTGCATCTAGCTCTGAAAAAATATTTGGGCTTCTAGCAGTTTGTGGGACTTGGTCTATTAGTCCATCTATACTGACCTCCATCAGGTTGCAAATTGAATAAAAAAATTTTCTGCATCTAGCTCTGAAAAAATATTTGGGCTTCTAGCGGTGTGTGGGACTTGGTCTATTAGTCCATCTATACTGACCTCCATCAGGTTGCAAATTAAAAATAATTTTTTTCTGCATCTAGCTCTGAAAAAATATTTGGGCTTCTAGCAGTGTGTGGGACTTGGTCTATTAGTCCATCTATACTGACCTCCATCAGGTTGCAAATTAAAAATAATTTTTTTCTGCATCTAACCCAGCCAATAGTTTTGGCCTATTACCACAGTTTGGCCACTCAGCTCTGCTCGGTTACCATCCATTGTTTTTTTGTGCAAACATCTCCAGAGTTGTGAATTAGTTAACCACCAAAATGAGTGGAAAAAGGCCTGCTGCTGGTGGAAAGGGGAATAGGCGTGTTGGGAAGGGGAAAAAAGGTTGTGTCCGTGGGGTAGGTGCAGAAGAAAGACCATCTTCCAGCCAAACTAAAATGTCTACTTCTTTTAGCGGACAATGTGATAAGATCCCTTTCTTACGGCCACGCCAATCGCTACAAATTCCAGATGAGGCACAAAAACAGCAGGTGCTTCAACGGATATCAAGTGCTCCTTTAAGTGGGCTCTCCTCCACATCAACTTCAACATCACAAATACTCCAGTCCTCAAAGGTGTCACCCAAATCGCACTTGCTTCCTCACAGCTCCCAAATCTCCAGCTGCCCGTCTGAGTATGAGGTAGAACAGATGGTTGAGTCTGCAGAGCTGTTTACTCATACTATAGCCTGGGAATCAGAGGTCGACTCCAGCGCTTCTGTGAATCCAGACGAGGAAATGATCTGCACTGATGCCCAGAATCTTTATGAGTCGGATCCAGGACCAGACGCAGAAGGTTCTGACCATAATGTAGACCCTCATTCCCAAACTGTAACTCCTGTTGGTGGAGACAATGAGGAAGACGATGATAAGACTCAAATACCTGATTGGAGCGACAACTTTAGTTTTTTGTCAGGGCAGGAACAGGTTGGCTCTGAGGACGACGGGTGTGATAACGCACAGGGTGATGATGATGAGGTCGGAGATCCCACTTACTGTCAACCCACAGTAAGCCAAGAGATGAGGTCAGCAGAGGAGGTGGAGGAAGATGCTAGTGACGACGAGGTCAGGTTGCGCCTTCCTGGACAGAGACGTAGTAGAGGAAGCACGTCAACAACTGCATCCTCAAACACAACTCTGCCTCTCACCACAAGTCGTGGTGGCTCTTCAGGTCGCATGGGTGCTAAGCCTTGCATAGCCTGGGCATTTTTTCAGATCGATAAAGATGACCCAACTCGTGTTATCTGTAACATTTGTCAGCAAAAGCTAAGTAGAGGCCAAAAAATACATAGTTTGAGTACTTCATGCATGAACCGTCACATGGACATGAAGCATAAGTTGCAGTGGGAAGCTCAGTGTGCTACAATGCGGCCTAGCCGGCCGGGCCAACCACCGTCTGCCATATCTTGTGCATCCGCGGCCTCTTCATCCTCTGTGACTGGGGGGACAGCAGTCACACCTGTTTTGGGGCGCAGACCTGCCACCTCTTTACCCGCAACAGCCAGCGTGATTGGCAGGTCATCATTTTTTTTGGAGGTGGTAACACCAGCTGGTCTTGAGCGCTGTCCGACATCGATAGCACCACCTTTGGATCAAGGCAACCTAACATGTCCGCCTGCATCTTCCTCACAGACCGGCAGTTTGCCGGGGACACCCTTATCAACCCCGTCTAAGCACAATAGCCAGCCCTCGGTCCCTCAGATGTGGACAAGTAAAAGACCATTTCCTCCTAGCCATGAGAAAGCTAAGAGGTTGAATTTCACCATCTGCAAGCTCTTGGCTACAGAAATGCTGCCTTTCCGCCTGGTGGACACAGAGGATTTTCGAGACCTTATGTCCGTCGCAGTGCCCCAGTACCAGATGCCCAGTCGGCACTACTTCTCAAAGAAAGGTGTGCCTGCGCTCCACCAGCATGTCGCACACAACATCACCGCTTCTTTGAGAAACTCTGTGTGTGACAGGGTGCATTTCACCACAGACACTTGGACGAGTAGGCATGGACAGGGGCGTTACATGTCGCTGACTGGGCACTGGGTAACTATGGTGACAGCAGGACAAGGGGCTGCTGTCCAAGTCTTGCCGTCCCCACGAGTTGTGCGTCAATCCTCTTTATGTCAAAGTTCCTCCACTGCTTCTGCCTCCTCAACCTCCTCTCGGTCTTCCACCTGCACCCAAAGCCTGTCTGGTCATGCCACAAGCTTTCTAACTGCGCAGAAGGGATCCTGCACACCTCCTTACTATGCTGGCAGTAGGGCTCAAAGTCATCAGGCGGTTTTTACATTGAAATGTCTGGGAAATGTGAGTCACACAGCTGAGGAGTTGTGGTCAGCTCTGGAGAACCAATTTCATGAATGGTTGTCTCCACTGGACCTGAAACCAGGGAAGGCCGTGTGCGACAATGCTGCAAACCTGGGTGCGGCCCTTCGCCGGGGCAATGTCACACACGTGCCTTGTATGGCTCACGTGTTGAACCTGGTTGTCCAGCAATTTTTAGCCCACTATCCCAGACTAGATGGCCTTCTGCAGAGGGCACGGTCGCTGTGTGCTCACTTCCGCCGTTCGCATCCCGCAGCTCAGCGACTTACATCTCTACAGAAGTCGTTGGGCCTGCCACTTCACCGGCTAAAATGCGATGTGCCTACCCGGTGGAATTCAACTCTGCACATGTTGCAGCGACTGTGGCAGCACCGACAAGCCCTGGTGCAATACGTTCTGACGTATAGCCTGGGCCAGCGAGATTCAGAGGTGGGGCAAATCACGCTGGAGGAGTGGTCTCAGATCAGGGACCTATGCACCCTTCTGCACAGTTTTTAAATGGCGACGAAGATGTTTAGTGCTGACGATGCCATTATCAGCATGACTATTCTGGTGATTTACATGCTGGAGCACATGTTAAACAGAATTCGGAGTCAGGTGGTGGCACAAGAGGAGGTGGAGGAAGTAGAGGAGGAGGAGTTGTATGCGGAAGGGCTAACATCTGCAAGGTCCAGACGGTCGACAGCACCAAGGCGGCAGGCATGTGAGGGTGGGGGAGATGATTTTACCAGGGCGCATGGTAGCAGCCAAACTAGTCAGGAAGGTGCAGGAGCCCAGGAAGAAGTGGAGGACGAACTGAAGGAAGACTCATCAGATGAGGGAGACCTTGATCACATTTCTGTTGTGCGAGGTTGGGGGGAGAGGACAGAGGAAGGAAGCATGATTGTTACCTCGCCACCAACACAACAGGGACTTGGTGCTCCTGGATGCGCAACACACATGAGTGCCTTCTTGCTGCACTACCTGCAACATGACCCTCGAATTGTGAGAATTAGAAATAATCCTGACTACTGGGTTGCCACACTGTTAGATCCCCGGTACAAAAGTAAATTTGCAGAAATTATTCCTGCCATAGAAAGGGATGCACGCATGCAGGAGTATCAGCAGAGACTGTTGCAGAATCTTACATGTGCTTTTCCACAAAATACCAGTGGTGCACGTAGTGAATCTCACAGTTCCAACTTGCCAACCGTGGGACCGTCAAGTGTTCAGCACTCAAACCGTAACAGAACCACAGTATCTGCTGGTAACATCAATTTTGCGGAATCATTTCACCACTTTTTTAGCCCATCCTTTGCAAGGCCACAGGAGACAAAAAGTCTGACACATAGTCAACGCCTAGAGACGATGGTACAGGAGTATCTCCAAGTAAACATTGAAGCCACGACTGTGTCACTGGACCCTTGCTCTTTTTGGGCTTCCAATCTGGATAAATGGCCGGAGCTAGCCACTTACGCCTTGGAGAACTTGTCATGCCCCGCAGCCAGCGTTCTGTCTGAACGTGTGTTCAGCGCTGCTGGTGGTGTGCTGACAGATAAGCGCACGCGGCTCTCCACTGATAATGTAGACAGACTCACGTTCATAAAGATGAACAAATCATGGATCCGAAACGACTTTTCTACCCCTGTGTCATCCTGGGGAGAGTAAAAGCTTGATGATTGGTTAAAATCACCCTACCAACCGTTTTAAGCTTTCAAATTACTAATCATGTTTATCTGTATCTTGACTGGAAAATAATTTGGGCTTTGTAGCAGTGTGCAGCACTGATCCTATTAGGCCATCTATAATAAGCTTCACCAGATTTAAAATTAAAAATAATTTTTAGCTGCATCTAGCCCGGAAAATAATTTTGGGGCTCCGAGATGCGCAAGACACATAAGTGCCTTCTTGCTGCACTACCTGCAGCATGACCCTCATATTGTCAGAATTCGAAGTAATCATGACTACTGGGTTGCCACACTCTTAGATCCCCCAAACTTTTCGATCAACCTTTTCATTTTAATAAAGACCAAAAAAATGGTCATTTTTGAAATTATAAGCATTAGCAGGTTGTTAGAAACTGAAATCAAACAGTTTTCAACTCAAAACTTTATTCTAGGTGATGTTACATTTTCACATAGGACCCCTTGTTCGAAAGGAGCTTCTGAACTCTCTCGTCCATTGAATTTGTCAGGTTTTGGATGGTTTCTGCTTCAATTGTTTTGCATGAGGACAGAATACCCTCCCAGAGCTGTTGCTTAGATGTGAACTGCCTCCCGCCATCATAGACACTCCTTTTAATGATGCTCCAAAGGTTCTGAATGGGGTAGAGGTCAGGGGAGCATGGGGGTCACACCATAAGTTTGTCCCCTTTTATGCCCATATCAGCCAGAGATGCAGATGTTTTATGTGCAGCATGAGATGGTGCATTATCATGCAGAAAAATGATCTTGCTGTGAAATACACGGTTCTTCTTCTTGAACCATGGCAGGAAGTGCTGTTTGAGAAAATCCACATACATTATGGAGTTCATCTTTAGCGCCTTCAGGGATCCTAAAGGGGCCGACAATCTCTCTCCCCATGATTCCAGCCCAAAACATTACTCCACCTCCTCCTTGTTGGCACTGTAGCCGTGTTTGCGTGGGGTGTCCATCAACCAGCCATCCTCCACTCCATTCATCTGGACCATCGAGCGCTGCACGGCACTCATCCGTGAACAAAACAGTTTTGAAATCAGTCTTCATGTAATGTTTGGCCCACTGGAGCCGTTTCTGCTTGTGTGAAGTGGATAGAGGAGGTCGACAGGATGGCGTATGCACAGCTGCAAACCTCTGAAGGACCCTGCATCTTGTTGTTCGGGGGACGTTGGAGGCACAAGCAGCTTCAAAAACTTGTCTGTTGCTATGACAAGGCTTTTTTGCCGCTGCTCTTTCAACCTGACGTAATTGCCTGTAGGAAAGAGTCCTCAATTTGCCCTTATCAGCACGCACACGTGTGTACTGTGAATCAGCTACATACTTCTTGATTACCAAGACACTTCATCCTGATCATCGCACAATGTTGATTGTAGTCATGCCTTGACCTAAACACTCCACAATTTGTTGCTTCTCAGCAGCCGACACATCCTCTTTCTTTCCCATTTTGGCAGAAAATGTAGGCTGCTTAATAATGTGAGAGAGCCTTCTTAAGTAGTCTTGCCTTTCATTGGACACACCTGCCAAACTAATTAGCACAGGTGTCTGCAATTGCTTACAGTGATATAAAGAGCCCTGACACACATCACCATCAATGAGTTTAACTGACAAACAAACAAATTCTTCCCTTATCACTCCTAAACACTTTTTGCATAATAATTTGGAACGCGGTGTACATGTGCTTTTCCACAAAACACCAGTGGTTCACGTAGTGAATCTTACAGTTCTAACTTGCCAACCGTGGTCTGTATGGAATTGTTCAATAAAGGGCCCAAAATTAAGATAACATAGATGGGAGAGGTCTCTATGAATAGGAATTCCTAAGTATTTGATACCCTGTGAGGGCCAGGCAAAGGGAAAGTTGGACTGGATGGAATCCTATATGGATTTAGGGAGGGAGACATCGAGGGCCTCAGACTTCGCTGCATTGATATTAAAATTTTACCATGTAACAAAGTGATCTATTTCAGCCATAACAGCATGGATGGATATATGTGATTGAGTGATATATACTAGGACATCATCAGCAAATAGAGAGCACTTGTACTCGGTGCCTCCCACCTCAATCCACCTAATATTGGGGTTATGGCGAATTGATGAGAGCAGGTGCTCCGTCACTAGAATGTATAAGAGAGGGGACAGAGGACATCCCTGCCTTGTCCCATTGGTGATTGTGAAAGGTGATGAAAATGTTCTGACGCACCCCCTGGGCCTTGGGACACCCGGAGCCGGACCCTTTTTGGTGGATGCTGGTGGTTGTAGTCTTCGTGGCGGCGATCCGGTTCCGTGGCTCAGGGCGGTCAAACCAGTGGCGGAACTATTTATGTGGTTTTGATGTTTAAATGTCCGACTACGCCACCCGTGGATTGCGGTCAGAGTGAACCGCCGCTACAGGGCAGACCGCTAACGCTGGTGTTGTGGGTGCAGCAGAGCGTAGCATAACTCCCCACGGGAGGAGTATAGCCTCAGGGCAGTGTATGCGGAGGATGGGGGTGATGGTGCAGGGCAGCAGCAGTAACGACACGGAGTCAGTGATGCAGTTCAGGGCCTTTACTCACAGTTCTTATTATCCAGACCACGTCTGCAGGTAACGGCTGCCCACGTCGTACTGTGCTCACCAGGTGAGGGGCTCAGACAACTCCCAGATAACTTTGGAGCGCTTCACAGGACCCCCTTTGTGTGTCCTTTGTCTGGCCTTTCTTACCAACACTTCTGTCCGGCTGCCTCGGGCCTCCTCTTGGTAAACTTGGCGCCAGTTTCCCTGACCCTATGTGGTGCCTTCCTAGCGGGTGGAGCAAGGGGCTGCGCCACATAAAATGTCAGAGCCTCCGGTTTCTAGCTGAGGGTCGTTTCCTGCCTCCACTAGTTCGGGGACCGGTCTCCCCCTTTGGCCTGACCCCTCCACGCAGGTGGATTCGGGCGTGCGGTGGCGACTCGCCCGTCCGCACCCCTGGGATCCCTTCATTCCTCGTTCCTGGAGCCTTCTCCGCTCCTCTTCCTTCCTTCTCCCTCTTGCAGGCCTGGGCCTCTGTTACTAGGCCCGCCTCCGGAGCAGAGCTCATGCAGAGCCCCTGCTCCCTGCCACTTCTGCTCAGACTTCTCTGCACTGAACTAAGATGGTGCCCACCTTTTATACTCCCTTCTCAATGCACCCAGGAACTGCTTCCTCCCTGCTCCTGCACTGCAGGGTTCCCCTTCCTCAGTGTTCCCTCCCCCCACTCCAGCCAGGGACAGGGACTGTCGTGCCCATCTCAGGGGCATATTGGTCGCCCTGCCCCACGGCAATGTGGTGTAATGCATGCAGGTGTCGGGTCCTGATCAACACTCCATCCTTATCTGAGAGTGAGATATCACACCTCTGGGTGAGGTGCAATACGTCTGTAGCAACCGAGCCCTCGGTGCTACAGTTCCATTTATCTTCAGCCTAGGTGACGTATTGCGATACAGGGCCGTGATTTTGGCTATAAAAGGGTCCCCTAGACCCCTACCCCAAGCTCTTTAAGAGAATCATATATGGCGTGCCAGGAGACTCTATGGAATGCTTTCTCAGCATCCAACGAGAGTATCTAATTTCAAATTTTTAACTGCATCTAGCCCAGGAAATACTTTGTGCCTAGTAGCAGTGTCTGCTAGTCAGCGGATTATCCCGGCTGTTAAGCAAGCTACACCACCTGTAGTTTAGACACTTAATTTTTTCAAAGGAAATGCTTCGGGACCATGGGATACTTAGTGAAGAGCATCAGGAGGCACCCCAAGGCATAGGGGCTGGGACTGGCAGTAGGATGCCTTGCGGTGGACAGCCGAGCTCGATCCTTATAAAAGCTTTTTAACTGCAGAAGCTTTAGTGGACGCTACTGGAGCTGGAATTTCCGCGGCTGCTGGCATGAGACTTGCCCTCCAATAGATCCTTGTAAATGGATTTAAAGTGTATTCATTCAAATTAGAGAGACAATTTAAATTAAAAAGCTTAGAGCTGCCTCCACCACAGGGGGGCTCGCTCGACCCACCAGCGGACAGGCACCAGTATTGGGAGAGGGGGGCTGGCCGTCAGGGTTCACCGCGGCTCTGGCACAAACCCGGTGACACGGAGGTGGCACGGGCAGGAGCGGACTGGCCGTGTCGGCTTCTCACTTTTTGGATTTTAGAAGGGCATGACATGCCTATATCTGTGTCTCCCCCTCCTTTTACTCCTCCACCTCTTTTATTTTCGCATGACTATATGTACTTGTCACTTTTCCATGTGTTAGTTATGTCTTCTGAGCAGTTTGTCAGCTTTTGGACACCTTTGAAGGTGTTTTCTATGTGTTTCTATGTGTTTTTGTTTGCCTGCCATTGGTTTTAACGGTGTTCGAAGGTGTTCGACGAACAGTTCGACGAACAGTTCGGCGAACACACGGGTGTTCGACGAACCGAACCGAACTCGAACACTACGGGGGTGGCTCAACACTACTTACCATCACGCCGATTCCAGCTGAAGCCAACGATCTCCTGCAGTAAAAGTAAAATAATAAAGCAACATCATCCTTACCTTTCCATGGTTCCCACGACAGCTTCAGCTCTGCTACATCGAGATGACAGGCTGGACCGCAGCAGAAAGCTGCCATCCAGCCTGTCATCCCGCAGACACTGAGAAGCGCAGGCATGCTTGCGCTCCTCAGTGTCTGGCTGTGATGGCATCCAGATGAGCCGAGTTCATGTCCAATGAACTCAGCTCACCTCATGCACGTCACTGAGAGCGTGGGAAAATTCTCCTGTGCTTGCAGTGAGCATGAGAGAATTCTCCTGCTGAAGCGCTGAGTGCAGGAGAATTTTCCCACGCTGTCAGTGACGTGCATGAGGTGAACTCATGTCCAATGAACTCAGCTCACCTCATGCACGTCACTGACAGCGTGGGAAAATTCTCAGCGCTCAGCGCTTGAGCAGGAGAATTCTCCCACGCTGGGATGGCATGGAGATGACAGGCTGGATTGCAGCTGAGCGCTGCCATCCAGCTTGTCATCCTTCAGAGACACTGCAGAGCGCAAGCATGCCTGCGCTCTGCAGTGTCTATGAATGATAGCATGCTGGATGGCAGCGCTCAGCTGTGATCCAGCCTGTCATCTCAATGCCATCCCAGCGTGGGAGAATTCTCCTGCTCAAGCGCTGAGCGCTGAGAATTTTCCCACGCTGTCAGTGACGTGCATGAAGTGAGCCAAGTTCATTGGACATGAGCTCACCTCATGCACGTCACTGACAGCGTGGGAAAATTCTCCTGCACTCACCGCATGCGCAGGAGAATTTTCCCACGCTCTCAGTGATGTGCATGAGTTGAGCTGAGTTCATTGGACATGAACTCGGCTCATCTGGATGCCGTCACAGCCAGACACTGAGGAGCGCAAGTATGCCTGCGCTTCTCAGTGTCTGCCGCATGGCAAGCTGGATGGCAGCGTTCTGCTGCGGTCCAGCCTGTCATGTGAATGTAGAAGAGCTGAAGCTGTCGTAGGAACCATGGAAAGTTAAGGATGATGTTGCTTTATTATTTTACTTTTATTGCAGGAGATCGTTGGCTTCAGCTGGTATGAGCGTGATGGCAGGTATGGTTTAATTTAGAACAATAAAGAATTGTGTCTTTATTTCAATTAAAGGACTTTATTCTGGGTCTTTGTGTTTTTTTTTTAACTTTCACTATGGGGTTAGTAATGGGGGTGTCTTATAGACGCCTCTCCATTACTAACCTGGGCTTGTTGTCAGCTGGCATTATAAGCTGAAATCAACCCCAACCCTATTACCCCACTGCCACCGCTACAGGGCAGTGGGAAGAGCGAGGCTAAGTGCCAGAATTGGCGCATCCTATGGATGCGCCATTTCTGGGGCGGCTGACGGCTGGTGTTTCTAGCCTGGGAGGGGGCCAATATTCATGGCACCCTTCCTGGGCTTTTAATATCAGCCCCCAGCTGTCTGCCTAGCCTTTGCTAGCTATTAAAATAGGGGGACCCCACATCATTTTTTTGGGGGTCCTCCATTTTAATAGCTAGTAAAGGCTAGGTATTTAGCTGGGGGCTGATATTAGTATCCTTGGAAGCTCCGTGGGTATTAGCCCCTTCCCAGGCTTCAAACATCTGCCCCAGCCATTTGCTTAACCTCCGCTAGAGACTAAAATTACGGGGAACCCCACACCAATTTTTTTTTTAATAAATCCTTTATTTTAACACTAAATGACAAGTACAGTAATCAACACTATCACTGTGCTTCTTATATATGTGACTGACATGTTTCTATCTATCTAATCTATGTGTGATGCTCTATTGTTTCGGTTATGAATTGTCGGGTACCGCTGCTGAATTGCCCGCCGGCTTTTTTAAAGAGACGGTGCATGAAAACACTAATATTTTTTTTAATAAATCCTTTACACTAAATGACAAGTACATTAACCAACACTGTCACTGTACTTCTTATATATGTGACTGACATGTTTCTATCTATCTAATCTATGTGTGATACTCTATTCTTTCTGTTCTATATTGTCGGGTACCGGGTTATGCCGCTGCTGAATTGCCGGCTTTTCATGTTTCACTGTGAGCACTGTTCCCATCGATTTGGGCAACCACTCTAATGCCACAACCACCATGGCTGTGGCATTACATTGAGTGGCAGACAATCCCTGCATGATTGGTGCTCTAAATAGCGCCAGACATGCAGGACACGCTTTTGGTGCACGAACAGTTATCGAACATAACCTCGAACAGCCGAATTCTTTGCAAATCTTTTGCGTTCGTCGAACGACTCGAAGACTGCCCAAAACTGCTCGAATTTGAGATTGGCGAACAGTTCTAGTCGAACACCGCTCAACTCTAATCTGTACATATACTGTATATATCACTTTTCTTGAAATCCGTGGTTTATTATGTTTTATAGTTGGGAGTAGTCACAAAAGTTTGATAATTAAAAGGGTAAATTATTGCTAGCTTCCGAGCAGGTTATAGCACCACATAATAATGTACAACATGACTCATCACCACTTTTCCCAGGCACCTTGTGGTCCACCCATAACTACCTGCTGGGGTTTGCATCTAAAAACATCTGCCGAGCTGTTGGTTTCCTATGTTTGCTGTGTAGATGCTGGGATTTCTATGTTTTTAAGATTTGCTGCTTTACAATAGCTGACGACCCATAGATTACTCATGCTTTTTTCAATAGTTCCACAGCAGTTCCACCGCCAAAGGTGTCATTGCCTCATTGAAAGTTCTCCCTTTAGTACCACAACAGATGGGAACCGCGGGTGGCTCTTACCTTCCCTCCATATCGTTGTACTAATCTCTTTCCAAACTCAATTCTATAAAGAGAGAACAAATTATTGCTGTTCTCTAATGTTCCCTGTTCTTCATACAAAAAGGCTTCCTGTCTACTGATTGCGTTCATTTTACATTGCCTTTCATAGGGCCGGCCTATGCCGGAGCTTGCATCATGTTCATCCTTGGCTACACCATCAAGGTCAGTTTGTTCTTTTTTTTGGCCGTTGTCTCTGTACAGAAAATGATAGAGAATTTAAAAAATATCCCCAGAGCTCAATTTTGTTTTTGTGTTTTTGTTACATTCTAAAAAATTTGCCTGTAATATTTAATTTGACTATTTCTTTGCAGACAAGGCATGGAGCTCAGTGACATCTGCCACTGATAATTGTCTATTATGTGAGATATGAATGTGTCTTTAGGCTTTGGCAATACAACTGGTAAATCATTTCCTAAAACTAATTTTTCATTATCCAGGATTGTTTGCTTTCGTTCTTGTAAAACATCTATTATTTCTCTTGAATTTGCAATCATCGCCGGCATTTCCAATATTCTGCTTTCTATTTCAACACAAAAAAAAATTGTAAAAAAAAAATGATTAAGGTTTTTTTTTTATTAGAATTAGGTTAGAAATCATTTCCAATACTGGCTTTATGTTGTTGTTTACAGTACAATTTCAATTTTGAAATTAATTTTCATTATTTAATAGAATTTTCATGGAACATAAAGTAAATAAAGCCTTTGGTGACAGATACATGTGAGCCAAGCTCAGAGTATATAATACAATTTTTTTCTTACTCAATGTTTTTGTTCGATATTTATGATCATCTTAGTTCCGTATGAACTCTTAAAGGGGCTGAAACACTGAAAAATTCCCAAACAACAAACACATTTTTATTGACCAACTAAAAGAAAACTTTGAAAGGGTTAATCCTATTTGAAGAATTTATCATCTATTGATATGCCATTGCATACTCATCAATTTTAATTTGTCCCACTTTTATAAATCTAGACAGCCGCACATGCTTGACCACCCGTCTATTCCATAAGGGGAACCATTCTCGAGATAGATGCGGCACCCACATCTATCGGACACTTATTGAATAGGTTATAAATATTCAATTAAAGTTCCAGATGTTACAATGCTTGAAAGTCGTGTACTCATGTGAAGATTTATGGTGTAACCATAATCAGTGGTCTCAGTTCTTGACTGCCATCTTCTGCTTCCATATGGCTAACTCCATTCTTTTCCGTGAGAGTTAGAGACACAACCGAGCACAGAAAACAACTTTGTGGCCATCTAATCTCTAACTTTCCTCATCATTTGGAGTGGCCACCTCATCAGTGGGTGAAACTCACGGGTTATTGTACTCAACAAAGGAGCAGTTTGCGTAACTAGCAGATAGTCCAACATATTGTCATACGGAGCTAAGAACCAGCACAGATTTGCAATATAAAGCTTTAGCAACTCAAGGTGTGGAAAGCATGGTGGCTCAGTGGTTGATGCTGTAGCTCTGTGGTCCTGGGTTTAAGTCCTACCAAGGACAATATCTGCAAGGAGGTTGTATGTTCTCCCCATATTTCTTCCGGGTTCTCCGGTTTTCTCCTACGCTCCAATGACAAACTGATTAGGAATCTAGATTGTAAGTGTCAAATCGGACAGATATGTTGATGTCTCTAAAGTGCTATGGAATTAATGGTGATGTAAAAGTAAGTACAAATATAATACTTAAGGTACCGCTTATAAAGTTCTGCCAATGTTGTTGTGTCTTTTGGGGAGCTCTTTGAGAACAATATTGCATTAGATTTCTATGCTTCAGAAAAGATCATAGCCTTTGTTTTATTCAGGTTTGATGCAAAAATTGAAATCCAGACAGCTCAATTTAAGTCACGGGACAGATAGAGAAGTAGAAAGAAAAACCAAGAAGACAGCAAGTCACTTTTTAGGATAGAAAAAGGGCGACACAAGAAAAGACAAAGTTCCACCAAGCATTGTGTCTTTGTCAAATGTACTGGAAAATCGTTTTAGTTGATGAGGTAGACTGCGGTGCCTTGTGTCCTAATGTGCATAGTTCTTGGCCGTGTCACTAGTAGAAGAAGGTAAGTATGTAGCTATAAAGAACACAATTAGGTGGTTCATGTCGAAAATGAACAAGTCGGATGCCATAATCAAAGCTTGGAAATGGTATTAATTAAAAGTAACCTGTACGATTTCTAAGCATTTCGGGTTACAACATCCCTTCATCAAACAAGGAATAGGCACCAGTGTGGCACAGGGTTGGGCTATAGCTTTGCAGCTCTGGGGTCAAAATCCCACTGAGGGCAACATCTGCAAAGACTTTGTATATTCTTCCCATGTGTGGGGAAGCTCGGTGGCTTAGTGGTTAGCATTGCAACCTTGCAGCACTGGGGTCCATGGCTCAAATCCCACCAAGGACAACATCTGCAAGGAGTTTGTATGTTCTTCCCATGTTTGCGTGGTTTTCCTCAGGGTTCTCTACTTTCCTCCCACATTCCAAAGAGCATACTGATAGGGAATGTAGATTGTGATCCCCAATGGGGACAGTGCTCATAATGTCTGTAAAGCGCTGTGGAATTAAAGATGCTATATAAATGAGTAAAAATAAATAAATGTGTGTGGGGGTTTCTCCAGGTACTTATGAACACTGATGATTATCTGTAAAGTGCTGTAGAATTAATGGCCCAATATACAGTAAGTGAGTATAATAAATAAATACCGGTGACTAAAAATTTCAATTATTGAATAGCCTTTATAAAGTTATGAATCTTTCTAAAATACTTCATTAGTTTGCTTTTCTTCCCTCCGTTTTTTAACACTTTGCTGAAAGTGCTGGGTAATCTGCCTAGTTCATTTTGTCTTAGTAGCTGATTTGATTGTGTAAATGAATATTCTGCAGTCCTTACCCCCTTTTGAAACTTTTTTGCTACATCCCAGGTTACTCCAGAAATTCCTATTCTTAAATGTTCTGCGATATTGGGACAGGGGGAACTTATAATATATGCCACAACCACTATTTCATCCTTTATTTATTTTTTTACTTTAACTTCAAATAACTGTAAGGCCATGTTCAGTATTTGGTTAGTATTTTCCATCAGTATGAGAAGGCCTTTGATGTCACGATGCACGTGTGAGGCACTAAATGGTGCATCGTGACATCAGAAGTTTACTTAGCCTGGAAGCTCCAGCACATAGTGAAGAACTAAGGTCATGTTCACATGTTCAGTATTCGTCGAGTATTTTACCTCAGTATTTGTAGGCCAAAACCAGGAGTGGAACAATCAGAAGAGAAGTATAATAAAAACACGTCACCACTAGTGATAAGCGAGTATGTTTTGTTAACCCTTTCGGCGAGCATGCTCGGGTGCTCATCGAGTATCTTCAGCGTGCTCGGGTGCTATGTTTCAGTCAGTCCGTACTTATGATTTGCGACTGTTTGACAGCTTTAATTCATTTGAGGAATGTCTAACAGACAGATATATTAAAGCTGTCAAGCAGTTGCAAATTATGAGCACAGAGTGACTGAAACACAACACATTATCACAGCTGAAGATACTCGGAAAACGCCCGAGCATGCTCATAATTCTCGAGTAACGAACATGCGTGCTCATCACTACTAGTCACCACTTCTGTATTTTTTACCCACTCCTGGTTTTGGCTTACAAATACTGATGTAAAGTACTGACCAAATACTGTACGTGCGAACATGGCCTAATAGTTCTAAATTTAAATGAAGAAATTTAATAAAAAAACAAATAAATAAAATAAAATGTAGAAAATTATGTAGTATCTCAAATACAGTGCTTCCTTTATACAAGACTGTGGTACTCGACAGCCCTATGGAAAAAAAAATATGCCTAAAAAAAGTTTAAAACTGAAAACCTTGACTGAATCCCGTATCAAAGCAAAAGTTTCTTTTTTTTTCTTCTAACACAGCTTGACTCTTTGAGGACATTTATGGAGTTCAAGTTCAGTGCTGTTCTTATCGGTTGACTTGACACACTTGTAGGGTAACTCTCTGAATTTAGTTATTACATATACCTAAAATGAGGTGGAGGATATCATAAATCAAAAGTTCTCTGAATAAAGAACAATTTTAAATAAAGGTCACATAAAATGAAATGTACAAAGTTAAGATATGAAAATGAAATCTCTGAACATTGCAGCCATCTATAGTACCACTGGCCTTCCATTGTCCAGGAGTAGCATCGCTTACAATATTACTTTTATTTTATGTAAAAAGAATTCCCAAAAGTTATATTATACCATTAAGGGACAAGGACCCCAAAAGAGGTTTCTGCACATGTGTGTATGGGTTGGATAATATCCGTAGTCTTATTGTATGGCTTGGGAAAGGGTTGGATATTGGCTCACAAGGTAGCTACATCCAATGATGGCACTAGTGAGTTAGGTTTCTGTTCTTCTTTATATTTTAATGACCCATCACTGGGATAGCTTATCATTATGAGAATTGTGGGTTCCGACACCTAGCACCCCCACTAATCAGCTGTTCTTTGCTCCAGTGCTAGCCAGAAGAACACACATGGAAGAACCTGCAGAGATAGCCTCCAGTCACTGTGTTGTGGCTGCTGCTTTCAGATGATCAGTGGGAGTGCTGGGTATCAGAATCCCAGCAATTTTAGGCTAGGTGCAGACGAGCGTATTTTTATGTTATCCGAGAAAATCGGTCAATTATGCTAATCACACTCTGATGAGGGTTTGAGCAGAGTGTGAACAGAGTATTCTCCGATTCTCTCGAAAGAGTAGAAGATGGGGAAAAAAAATTGTCCATCTCCATTCTGTAAGAGCGCGGAAACTCTCATGCCACTCAGATGTCAACCATGTGCAGTCCAATGTTTCCCAAACACTCATTGACATTCATGGCCGAGTGCGATCTGAATACAGGATTAATCTCTGGCATACAGCAATTTGTTTCTCAGATCGGCTCTGTCCAAGGAAAACATCGGACATGTGCAAGACCCCTTAGATTAACATTGGTCCGAACGTGATCCGATGCGTTTCGCACATAATACAGTCACGTGCACAAACCCTTATATTGATAATGCTATTGGTCCAAGTGTGATCTGACGAAACATCGGATCACACTCGGACCAATATTAAGCATGAACATGTCCGATTTTTTCCTCGGACAGTCTTTATGCCTTTCATCCCTCCTTTAATAATTACACATGTATGACTTTGGCTGTAGTAAGGAACCATTCTTCTTGTAGGAATGATTGGAAACTCCCGGTATATTTCCATCACTCTCCAGTTTTACAATGTTAAGTCAATGTTATCTAACGTTCACTGACCCCAAGGATTCCTTCTACATTACCTCCAAATGAGTCACAGCGGATCGTCCTCATGTAGAGGCCACCATTAATTACACAGGGCATGCTCAGGACAGTTACGGCCGCCACACTCATTCCTGGGAGGACGTAATGTTTACATGTCATTATTGCTGTGTGGCAGCAGAAAGGAATTAAAGGGTAAATGAATGGAGCGCAAGATTTGGCTGCACTTCATGTTTGCCTAATTATACAGTATGTCTGGAGATGTCATATTCTGTCTGATTTTTTTTATTCAAGTTATAAAAATTTTCACTTTCTCTTGAGCCAACAGAGCTTTTATCTTTAAAGGGGTTATACTTTTTATTATTATTTCCAAAGGTTATGTCATTATTATTGATCTAATGTTAGTTACTTCCTTCCCTACCTCCACCCTTCCCCCCTACCCCTTACTTCTTAACCTCCTTCCTTCTTTCCTTTCCTCCTTCCCTTCTTTCTCTTTCTTTCTTTCCTTCTTTTTTGTTTCTTTCTTCTTTCGTTCTTTTTTCTTTCTTTTATTCTTTCTTTCCTTCTTTTCTTCTTTCTTTCCTTCTTTTTTTTTTACTTTCCTTATTTATTTTCTTTTTTCTTCTTTCATTCTTTATTTTTTTCCTTCCTTCATTTCTTCTTTCTGCCTTTTCTTCTTTCTTTTTCTTTCCTTCCTTCTTTCCATGTCTTCTTTCTTTTTCTTCTCTCTTTCGGTCTCTATCCCGTCCCGCTCTCTATTGCTTCCTTTCTTCATTCCATCTTTCTGGAGAAATAAAATAAAAAATAGCAGAGCTTCAAATAAAAAAAAAAAAAAAAAAAAAAATATATATATATATATATATATATATATATATATATTTATTCCAAGCCTATATTGAAACATTTTGGCTCAGGCAATGAGCCTTTTTAACATTTTTTTCACTTTAAAATAAGCTAATGCCAGAACCAAAACGTTGTGCACAAAGGTTTCAAATAAATACTATTTTTCAATTGTGATACCATTTTTTTATACTATCTATCTATTACCTATCATCTATCTATTATCTATCTATTATCTATCTATTATCTAAATATTATCTATCTATCTATTATCTATCTATCTATCTATCTATTATCTATCTAGATTTGTTTATCTATCTATTTATTATCTATATATATATATCTGTTATCTATTTTTCTATCTATTTTTCTATCTATCATCTATTATCTATCTAATATCTATCTATCTATCTATCTATCTATTGTATGTCTATTTATCTATTATCTATTATCTATATCTATTTATCTATTATCTATCTATTTATTATCTATTAGCTATATCTATCTATCTATTTTTGCACAAATATAATTTCTTTCTCTAAATTACAGTAACTAACCAGATTTTAATTTCCAATTTAAAAAAGTGACTTTTGGTTGAATTTAATGGAGCGCACGTTCTGAATACATACATTGTTTTGAGAACAATTACCCTGAGAGTTAGCGGAGCAGCCATGGATACTTGAGCTATGATCCAGCAATTTCCTACTGAGCACAGACCGCTGGGGCTGTTTTCCTTCCCTCGCTTCATTAGAGCATATTGTTATTACTTTCTCAGGCTCTACAGGTTAGAAAGTTGAGTCGTGGTGGACATTGTGGGGGCGTTAATAGCTCGGCCGCTCGTTGCAATGGGTAATATGGGATAAATTACTAACTGCTTTGAATGAAATAATTACATTCGGCAAGGAAGTAGGATTTGCAAAGGGACCATATTAATGTGGTGGCTATTTTGAAGTTTGTCCAGATATGGCCTAAAATTCCTTACGATTCAGAAGGCTTCTTTCAAGGTCCGTATACAGACTACATTGCTAGAACTGTCAGCGGGTCATTTGATCCAAACTTACAGCTTTTTATGACCTTGTGTATTCAGGTCAGGAGACCCTTAATCAATCTGAGCATTGCTCATCTGCCAAGTGTTTGCCCATTCAGTCATCTTATGGGGGTCATTCTGTAATATTGAAATGTCAAGATCAGTATTTAATATCCTACATAGTTTGGTGTCGTCAGCAAAAAACTGACACTTTACTCTCAGTCCCACCCACTAGGTCATTAATAAAGAGATTAAAAAGAATCGGTCCTAGGACAGATCCCTACGATCCCCATTTGCTCCCAGTATAGATCCTTGAGGTCCCCACCTCTGACTTTATTCAGTTTAGAGAACGTACCATTTACGACGACGATAGTTCCCCCCGGCTTGCTTCAGGAGCTTCAGTATAAGGCTGTTATGTGAAAAAGAGTCAAATGGCTTTGCAAATTCCAGAAATATTACATCAGCCGCATTACCAACATCAAGATTTGCACTTACCTTCTCCCAGAAACCCAGAATTTCATCTTTCATCAATCCGTGCTGATTATCATTTATTATATTATTCTCTATGGTATAACTCTGCAGGTCATCTCTTATGATGCCCTCAAAAACTTTGCACACTACTGATGTCAGACTTACCGGACGGTAGTTACCTGGATCCATCATCTTACCTCTCTTAAATATTTGGCCACAGGCTGTTGTTGATAGGAGAGTTACAATGACAGGTACGGGGGTCTTCTGCAGACCCTCGGCTGTCATGACAATTAATTGGCGCCACGCGATGATGTGAAAGGGGAGCGATGGGTGTGTCTAGTCATGCACTTCCTCCCGGCTCATGTTAAATGCCGCTGTGAGAGATTGACAGTAGCAATTAACTTGTTAACAGCTGCGGGTGGATTGCGGATTGACCTACGGCTGTTAGATCAGAACAGCTGTAAAGTGTAGTAAAAGATGCGGGCTCAGCGCTGGAGCCTGCATCAAATGCAGGGACACAACCTTGGACTTACCTCTGCATTCAAGGTCGTTAAGGGGTTAACATGTATGGGTATAGGTTGAACTTGATGAACTTATGTCTACCATCAGCCTTATAAACTATGAAACTGGCAGTTTTCTGAAAACACTAACATGGAGATGGTTTCAGGAAAATTCAGTTGGTAGAACCCGGCAATATCAGTGGGATTGGCCGAGCATCTAATGTATATCGGAGGCTCCTGACTCTTCCCTGATGGCAGATGCTTTTGTTCTCTGGGAAAGAGCACAGTAGCCTAATACTTATATGGTTCTTAAAGGTGTATACTTAAATTGGGAAGTTATCCCCTATCTTGATTACTGGGTGTCCGGCTGCACGGACCACCACCGATCCTAAGAACAAGGGCTATGAAATGCCCTGTATAAATGGAGCGGTGTTAAATTAAATGCACTGCTACTCCATTCATAGTCAAGCACTGCGCTCAACCGGTCTTCGTCACTCCCATAAGAATGAATGACGTGGCATTGCACATGATCGACAACTGCTCCAGTCATGTGGGGGTTCCTCAAAGCTCTAGTTTCAAAAATTGGTGTAGGTTCTAGTGCATGAACCCCCAGCAATTGAGATGCTATCCCCTGTCCCATGGATATTGAATAATTTGCAGGCTTTAGACAACCCTATTTAATTTGGATTAGAATGAATATTATCAATTGAATGTTGTACTTTAAACGATAATAAAGCAATTTACAGTCCATCCACAGTTTTTTTATACATCTGTCCCGTTGTTCTAGGTTGTAAGACAACAAACCAGACTGAGGTTCATTTGATGTCAAAGGATGTAAAAAAAAATAAAGAAAGCATAATTTTTGTAACTATCTAAAGAATTCCTCTAATGACCTCAGAATATTGTATTTCCAATGTATATTTTCTTCTGTAAGGTAAATGAAATACTAAAAAATCTGAAATGAGAAGTCGTGAAGCCAGCAATACAGAAGTTCTTAAAATTAGCCTTTCCGCTACATTTGTATTGTCAAGCAGGTATTTACAGTATATGTGGTTTATGATGATTAAAATTTGATTTACTACCTGTGGATCAATGCAATCTTAGGACTGAATGGTGATTCAGAGGAGATAGAATGGAGCTCCACAATGCTGTTTCTATTTGTGCTTCTTAGTCATTATCTATTATTCGCGGAGGAGACATATTTTTGTAGCCAACCTTGTGATTGCCATAGATTCACCGTCACTTCTTGTTTTTGCATCGCCCTTTTTTCAATGAAAATCATTTGTTCATTTCTTCTCAAGGATCATAAAATATTATGAAATCATGTCAATAAATGAAAAATGTCTTCTGGTTCTATATCTGTATAGCTGGCTTTGTCTGCAAGATACCTATCAGAAGTTTCATGGTTTCTGTACGACATGGCTGAGCACGGTGCTCTTTCGACTGCTGCTGGTGACAAGAGGTGACATTAGCTGAATATGGTCTATGAACAATCTATTGGGCATGAAGACATCTTTATAAAAAGCTTTAAAGGGAACCTGTCACCAACAAAACCCATTATTAACCTGCAGATACGGGGTTAATCTGCAGGTTAATAGTCTTATTAACCTGCCCGGCGCCCGCACATAGCTAAACACTGCGTGGAGAAAATTAACTTTATTCCCCCAAAGTTCGGTTTCAGCGTCGGTGCCGGCTCTTTCATCACTCTGAGAATAGAGAGCGGCAGCTTTAACCGCGCCTCAGGCCGTGAGTGACAGCCTGCCCCAATAAAGAGCTAGTGTCAGTCAGGGCTGGGGGAGCTGTCAAAGTTGAGTTGGCCATTATGGTTAGGTCCTTGATGGTTGTAAAGTGCTGATGGCAATCATGGAATTGTTGTCTGGCTGTTCATGTACATTATATGCATATCTGACATTACCAAATGGGTGAACAGCTGTCAAAGACCATAGGATGATGTTTAGGTAAGTCCCTCTCATTTCTTATGAGCAGTTATCCTTTGGAGAATAAGGTCCACCTGATACATAACATTTTCATTTGGTCAAACAAAGTATAATTAAATTAATTTATTCCAGTCTATGGAATGCATTTGAGACCATAGAGGATACCTGAACAAATATGTCAACCGGTGCCCTGGGGAAAAATATGACTCCATCACCTATAGGCTTGGTTGATAGACTGACAATGGTTACATGAAAATCATAGGAGATTTACATGATTCTGTTGAGAAAACGCAATTCTCAAAAAAATACAAAATGATTGTTCTGGGTCTCACTCCTGAAATTCCCTGTGAAAAGCTGATATTGCTGCGAAAGTTGTGGTTGGACTTTCAATTAGGAAATGTAGTATTACATGCTGACTAGAGATGAGTAGATTTTTTGAAATTCAAATTTGTTGGATTTCCAAAATTTCCCAAATAATTATATTTTCAGCAAATTAATTCATGCAAATCTCAATACTGAAAAGCTTATAATTGCTTGTAAAAAATGCGAGGGTGAGAGGAGAGCTAAAAAGAGAAGACCCTGCAGACCATAAGTGATTATACTCTAAAGGAGAGAGATAAAGAGAGAGAGAAGACTCTTCTTAACTAGTGTTGAGCCACCCCCGTAGTGTTCGGGTTCGGTTCGGTTCGTCGAACACCGGGATGTTCGAGGAACTGTTCGTCGAACACCTTAGAACACCGTCAAACACCGTCAAACACCGTTAAAACCAATGGCAGGCAAACAAAAACACATAGAAACACATAGAAAACACCTTCAAAGGTGTCCAAAAGCTGACAAACTGCTCAGAAGACACTCTCTTTAAAAAAGCCGGCCGGTAATTCAGCAGCGGCATACACTGGTACCCGACAATTTAGACAAGAAGGAATGGAGCATCACACATAGATTAGATAGAAAGAAACATGTCAGTCACATATATAAGAAGTACAGTGACAGTGTTGGTTACTGTACTTGTCATTTAGTGTTAAAGGATTTATTAAAAAAAATATTAGTGTTTTTTTAAAAAAGCCGGCCGGCAATTCAGCAGCGGTACCCCACAATTTATAACAGAAAGAATAGAGCATCACACATAGATTAGATAGATAGAAACATGTCAGTCACATTTATAAGAAGTACAGTGATAGTGTTGATTACTGTACTTGTCATTTAGTGTTAAAATAAAGGATTTATTAAAAAAAAAATTGGTGTGGGGTTCCCCGTAATTTTAGTCTCTAGCGGAGGTTAAGCAGACGGCTGGGGCAGATGTTTGAAGCCTGGGAAGGGGGTAATACCCACGGAGCTTCCCAGGCTACTCATATCAGCCTGCAGCTGAATACCTAGCCTTTACTAGCTATTAAAATTGGGAACCCCTAAAAAAATGACATGGGGTCCCCCCTATTTTAATAGCTAGCAAAGGCTAGGCAGACAGCTGGGGGCTGATATTAATAGCCCAGGAAGGGTGCCCTGAATAATGGCCTCCTCCAAGGCTAGAAACACCAGCCGTCAGCCGCCCCAGAAAATGATCTGCCGCTACAGGGCAGTTGGAAGAGCGAGGCTAAGTGCCAGAATTGGCGCATCCCATGGATGCGCCATTTCTGGGGCGGTTGACGGCTGGTGTTTCTAGCCTGGGAGGGGGCCAATATTCATGGAACCCTTCCTGGGCTATTAATATCAGCCCCCAGCTGTCTGCCTAGCCTTTGCTAGCTATTAAAATAGGGGGGACCCCACAGCATTTTTTTTGGGGTCCCCCATTTTAATAGCTAGTAAAGGCTAGGTATTCAGTTGGGGGCTGATATTAGTAGCCTGGGAAGCTCCGTGGGTATTACCCCCTTCCCAGGCTTCAAACATCTGCCCCAGCCATCTGCTTAACCTCCGCTAGAGACTAAAATTACGGGGAACCCCACGCCAATTTTTTTTTTGAATAAATCCTTTATTTTAACACTCAATGACAAGTACAGTAATCAACACTATCACTGTACTTCTTATAAATGTGACTGACATGTTTCTATCTATCTAATCTATGTGTGATGCTCTATTCTTTCTGTTATAAATTGTCGGGTACAGATGCTGAATTGCCGGCCGGCTTTTTTAAAGAGACGGTGCATGAAAACACTAATATCTTTTTTAATAAATCCTTTACACTAAATGACAAGTACAGTAACCAACACTGTCACTGTACTTCTTATATATGTGACTGACATGTTTCTATCTATCTAATCTATGTGTGATACTCTATTCTTTCGGTTCTAAATTGTGGGGTACCGGTGTATGCCGCTGCTGAATTGCCGGCTTTTCATGTTTCACTGTGAGCACTGTTCCCATTGATTTGGGCAACCACTGAAATTCCACAACCACCATGGCTGTGACATTACAGTGAGTGGCAGACAATCCCTGCATGATGTTAAAAAAAACAGCTACGCTTTTGGTGCACGAACAGTTATCGAACATAACCTCGAACAGCCGAATTTTTTGCAAATCGTTCGCGTTCGTCGAACGATTCGAACACCGCCCAAAACAGCTCGAATTTGAGATTGGTGAACAGTTCTAGTCGAACACCGCTCATCTCTATTCTTAACATAAGAGCTTACACTCTATAGGAGGTAGAAAGATAAAGAAAGAGAGAGAGAAAGGTCCACACCGACCATAAGAGCTTACACTTTACACAAGAGAGAGAACACCGGTGACCATAAGAGTTCACATTCTTCAGGAGAGAGAGATGACCTTGCTGACCATAAGAACTCACACTCTTCAGAAGAGAGAGAGGACCTCACAGACCATTAAAGCTTTCACTCTATAGCACACCGTGAGATAAAGAGAGAGAGAGAGGGAACTGCTGATTAGTGTTGAGCCACCCCCGTAGTGTTCGGGTTCGGTTCGGTTCGTTGAACACCGGGATGTTCGAGGAACTGTTCGTCGAACTGTTCGTCGAACACCTTAGAACACCGTCGAACACCGTTAAAACCAATGGCAGGCAAACAAAAACACATAGAAACACATAGAAAACACCTGCAAAGGTGTCCAAAAGCTGACAAACTGCTCAGAAGACACTCTCTTTAAAAAAGCCGGCCGGCAAATTCAGCAGCGGCATACACCGGTACCCGACAATTTAGACAAGAAGGAATAGAGCATCACACATAGATTAGATAGATAGAAACATGTCAGTCACACATATAAGAAGCACAGTGACAGTGTTGGTTACTGCACTTGTCATTTAGTGTAAAGGATTTATTAAAAAAAATATTAGTGTTTTCATGCACCGTCTCTTTAAAAAAGCCGGCCGGCAATTCAGCATCTGTACCCGACAATTTAGAACAGAAAGAATTGAGCTTCACACATAGATTAGATAGATAGAAACATGTCAGTCACATATATAATAAGTACAGTGATAGTGTTGCTTACTGTACTTGTCATTTAGTGTAAAGGATTTATTTAAAAAAATAATAGTGTTTTCATGCACTGTCTCTTTAAAAAAGCCGGCCGGCAATTCAGCAGCGGTACCCGACAATTTAGAACAGAAAGATAGAGCATCACACATAGATTAGATAGATAGAAACATGTCAGTCACATATATATGAAGTACAGTGATAGTGTTGGTTACTGTACTTGTCAAATAGTATTAAAATAAAGGATTTATTATTAAAAAAATTGGCGTGGGGTTCCCCTTAATTTTAGGCTCTAGCGGAGGTTAAGCAGACGGCTGGGGCAGATGTTTGAAGCCTGGGAAGGGGGTAATACCCACGGAGCTTCCCAGGCTACTAATATCAGCCCCCAGCTGAATACATAGCCTTTACTAGCTATTAAAATGGGGGACCCCCCCAAAAAAATGACGTGGGGTCCCCCCTAATTTAATAGCTAGCAAAGGCTAGGCAGACAGCTGGGGGATGATATTAATAGCCCAGGAAGGGAGCCATGAATATTGGCCCCCTCCCAGGCTAGAAACACCAGCCGTCAGCCGCCCCAGAAATGGCGCATTCATAGGATGCGCCAATTCTGGCACTTAGCCTCGCTCTTCCACGCTGCCCAGGTGCGGTGGCAGGGGGTAATAGGGTTGGGGTTGATGTCAGCTTATAATGCCAGCTGACATCAAGCCCAGGTTAGTAATGGAGAGGCGTCTATAAGACACCCCCATTACTAACCCCATAGTCAAAGTTAAAAAAAACACAAACACCCAGAATAAAGTCCTTTAATTGAAATAAAGACACAATCCTTTATTGTTCTAAATTAAACCATACTTACCATCACGCCCATTCCAGCTGAAGCCAACGATCTCCTGCAATAAAAGAAAAATAATAAAGCAACCTCATCCTTACCTTTCCATGGTTCCCACGACAGCTTCAGCTCTGCTACATCGAGATGACAGGCTGGACCGCAGCAGAACGCTGCCATCCAGCCTGTCATCCCGCAGACACTGAGAAGCGCAGGCTTGCTTGCGCTCCACAGTGTCTCTCTGTGAGGGCATCCAGATGAGCCGAGTTAATGTCCAATGAACTCGGCTCACCTCATGCACGTCACTGACAGCGTGGGAAAATTCAGTATGTAGCTGATTCACAGTACACACGTGTGCGTGCTGATAAGGGGAAATTGAGGACTCTTTCCTACAGGCAATTACGTCAGGTTAAAAGAGCAGCGGCAAGAAAGCCTTGTCATAGCAGCAGATAAGTTTTTGAAGCTGCTGGTGCCTCCAACGTCCCCCGAACAACAAGATGCAGGGTCCTTCAGAGGTTTGCAGCTGTCCTTACGCCATCCTGTCGACCTCCTCTATCCACTTCACACAAGCAGAAACGGCTCCAGTGGGCCAAACATTACATGAAGACTGATTTCAAAACTGTTTTGTTCACGGATGAGTGCCATGCAGCGCTCGATGGTCCAGATGGATGGAGTGGAGGATGGCTGGTTGATGGACACCCCACGCAAACACGGCTACAGCGCCAACAAGGAGGAGGTGGAGTAATGTTTTGGGCTGGAATCATGGGGAGAGAGATTGTCGGCCCCTTTAGGATCCCTGAAGGCGCTAAAGATGAACTCCATAATGTATGTGGATTTTCTCAAACAGCACTTCCTGCCATGGTTCAAGAAGAAGAACCGTGTATTTCACAGCAAGATCATTTTTCTGCATGATAATGCACCATCTCATGCTGCACATAAAACATCTGCATCTCTGGCTGATATGGGCATAAAAGGGGACAAACTTATGGTGTGACCCCCATGCTCCCCTGACCTCTACCCCATTCAGAACCTTTGGAGCATCATTAAAAAGAGTGTCTATGATGGCGGGAGGCAGTTCACATCTAAGCAACAGCTCTGGGAGGGTATTCTGTCCTCATGCAAAACAATTGAAGCAGAAACCATCCAAAACCTGACAAATTCAATGGACGAGAGAGTTCAGAAGCTCCTTTCGAACAAGGGGTCCTATGTGAAAATGTAACATCACCTACAATAAAGTTTTGAGTTGAAAACTGTTTGATTTCAGTTTCTAACAACCTGCTAATGCTTATAATTTCAAAAATGACCATTTTTTTGGTCTTTATTAAAATGAAAAGGTTGATCGAAAAGTTTGGGGGATCTAAGAGTGTGGCAACCCAGTAGTCATGATTACTTCGAATTCTGACAATATGAGGGTCATGCTGCAGGTAGTGCAGCAAGAAGGCACTTATGTGTCTTGCGCATCTCGGAGCCCCAAAATTATTTTCCGGGCTAGATGCAGCTAAAAATTATTTTTAATTTTAAATCTGGTGGAGCTTATTATAGATGGCCTAATAGGATCAGTGCTGCACACTGCTACAAAGCCCAAACTATTTTCCAGTCATGATACAGATAAACATGATTAGTAATTTGAAAGCTTAAAACGGTTGGTAGGGTGATTTTAACCAATCATCAAGCTTTTACTCTCCCCAGGATGATACAGGGGTAGAAAAGTCGTTTCGGATCCATGATTTGTTCATCTTTATGAACGTGAGTCTGTCTACATTATCAGTGGAGAGCCGCGTGCGCTTATCTGTCAGCACACCACCAGCAGCGCTGAACACACGTTCAGACAGAATGCTGGCTGCGGGGCATGACAAGTTCTCCAAGGCGTAAGTGGCTAGCTCCGGCCATTTATCCAGATTGGAAGCCCAAAAAGAGCAAGGGTCCAGTGACACAGTCGTGGCTTCAATGTTTACTTGGAGATACTCCTGTACCATCGTCTCTAGGCGTTGACTATGTGTCAGACTTCTTGTCTCCTGTGGCTTTGCAAAGGATGGGCTAAAAAAGTGGTGAAATGATTCCGCAAAATTGATGTTACCAGCAGATACTGTGGTTCTGTTACGGTTTGAGTGCTGAACACTTGACGGTCCCACGGTTGGCAAGTTGGAACTGTGAGATTCACTACGTGCACCACTGGTATTTTGTGGAAAAGCACATGTAAGATTCTGCAACAGTCTCTGCTGATACTCCTGCATGCGTGCATCCCTTTCTATGGCAGGAATAATTTCTGCAAATTTACTTTTGTACCGGGGATCTAACAGTGTGGCAACCCAGTAGTCAGGATTATTTCTAATTCTCACAATTCGAGGGTCATGTTGCAGGTAGTGCAGCAAGAAGGCACTCATGTGTGTTGCGCATCCAGGAGCACCAAGTCCCTGTTGTGTTGGTGGCGAGGTAACAATCATGCTTCCTTCCTCTGTCCTCTCCCCCCAACCTCGCACAACAGAAATGTGATCAAGGTCTCCCTCATCTGATGAGTCTTCCATCAGTTCGTCCTCCACTTCTTCCTGGGCTCCTGCACCTTCCTCACTAGTTTGGCTGCTACCATGCGCCCTGGTAAAACCATCTCCCCCACCCTCACATGCCTGCCGCCTTGGTGCTGCCGACCGTCTGGACCTTGCAGATGTTAGCCCTTCCGCATACAACTCCTCCTCCTCTACTTCCTCCACCTCCTCTTGTGCCACCACCTTACTCCGAATTCTGTTTAACATGTGCTCCAGCATGTAAATCACCGGAATAGTCATGCTGATAATGGCATCGTCAGCACTAAACATCTTCGTCGCCATTTCAAAACTGTGCAGAAGGGTGCATAGGTCCCTGATCTGAGACCACTCCTCCAGCGTGATTTGCCCCACCTCTGAATCTCGTTGGCCCAGGCTATACGTCAGAACGTATTGCACCAGGGCTTGTCGGTGCTGCCACAGTCGCTGCAACATGTGCAGAGTTGAATTCCACCGGGTAGGCACATCGCATTTTAGCCGGTGAAGTGGCAGGCCCAACGACTTCTGTAGAGATGTAAGTCGCTGAGCTGAGGGATGCGAACGGCGGAAGTGAGCACACAGCGACCGTGCCCTCTGCAGAAGGCCATCTAGTCTGGGATAGTGGGCTAAAAATTGCTGGACAACCAGGTTCAACACGTGAGCCATACAAGGCACGTGTGTGACATTGCCCCGGCGAAGGGCCGCACCCAGGTTTGCAGCATTGTCGCACACGGCCTTCCCTGGTTTCAGGTCCAGTGGAGACAACCATTCATGAAATTGGTTCTCCAGAGCTGACCACAACTCCTCAGCTGTGTGACTCACATTTCCCAGACATTTCAAAGTAAAAACCGCCTGATGACGTTGAGCCCTACTGCCAGCATAGTAAGGAGGTGTGCAGGATCCCTTCTGCGCAGTTAGAAAGCTTGTGGCATGACCAGACAGGCTTTGGGTGCAGGTGGAAGACCGAGAGGAGGTTGAGGAGGCAGAAGCAGTGGAGGAACTTTGACATAAAGAGGATTGACGCACAACTCGTGGGGACGGCAAGACTTGGACAGCAGCCCCTTGTCCTGCTGTCACCATAGTTACCCAGTGCCCAGTCAGCGACATGTAACGCCCCTGTCCATGCCTACTCGTCCAAGTGTCTGTGGTGAAATGCACCCTGTCACACACAGAGTTTCTCAAAGAAGCGGTGATGTTGTGTGCGACATGCTGGTGGAGCGCAGGCACACCTTTCTTTGAGAAGTAGTGCCGACTGGGCATCTGGTACTGGGGCACTGCGACGGACATAAGGTGTCGAAAATCCTCTGTGTCCATCAGGCGGAAAGGCAGCATTTCTGTAGCCAGGAGCTTGCAGATGGTGAAATTCAACCTCTTAGCTTTCTCATGGCTAGGAGGAAATGGTCTTTTACTTGTCCACATCTGAGGGACCGAGGGCTGGCTATTGTGCTTATACGGGGTTGATAAGGGTGTCCCCGGCAAACTGCCGGTCTGTGAGGAAGATGCAGGCGGACATTTTAGGTTGCCTTGATCCAAAGGTGGTGCTATCGATGTCGGACAGCGCTCAACACCAGCTGGTGTTACCACCTCCAAAGAAAATGATGACCTGCCAATCACGCTGGCTGTTGCGGGTAAAGAGGTGGCAGGTCTGCGCCCCAAAACAGGTGTGACTGCTGTCCCCCCAGTCACAGAGGATGAAGAGGCCGCGGATGCACAAGATATGGCAGACGGTGGTTGGCCCGGCCGGCTAGGCCGCATTGTAGCACACTGAGCTTCCCACTGCAACTTATGCTTCATGTCCATGTGCCGGTTCATGCATGAAGTACTCAAACTATGTATTTTTTGGCCTCTACTTAGCTTTTGCTGACAAATGTTACAGATAACACGAGTTGGGTCATCTTTATCGATCTGAAAAAATGCCCAGGCTATGCAAGGCTTAGCACCCATGCGACCTGAAGAGCCACCACGACTTGTGGTGAGAGGCAGAGTTGTGTTTGAGGATGCAGTTATTGACGTGCTTCCAGTACTACGTCTCTGTCCAGGAAGGCGCAACCTGACCTCGTCGTCACTAGCATCTTCCTCCACCTCCTCTGCTGACCTCATCTCTTGGCTGACTGTGGGTTGACAGTAAGTGGGATCTCCAACCTCATCATCATCACCCTGTGTGTTATCACACCCGTCGTCCTCAGAGCCAACCTGTTCCTGCTCTGACAAAAAACTAAAGTTGTCGCTCCAATCAGGTATTTGAGTCTTATCATCGTCTTCCTCATTGTCTCCACCAACAGGAGTTACAGTTTGGGAATGAGGGTCTACATTATGGTCAGAACCTTCTGCCTCTGGTCCTGGATCCAACTCATAAAGATTCTGGGCATCAGTGCAGATCATTTCCTCGTCTGGATTCACAGAAGCGCTGGAGTCGACCTCTGATTCCCAGGCTATAGTATGAGTAAACAGCTCTGCAGACTCAACCATCTGTTCGACCTCATACTCAGACGGGCAGCTGGAGATTTGGGAGCTGTGAGGAAGCAAGTGCGATTTGGGTGACACCTTTGAGGACTGGAGTATTTGAGATGTTGAAGTTGATGTGGAGGAGAGCCCACTTAAAGGAGCACTTGATATCCGTTGAAGCACCTGCTGTTTTTGTGCCTCATCTGGAATTTGTAGCGATTGGCGTGGCCGTAAGAAAGGGATCTTATCACATTGTCCGCTAAAAGAAGTAGACATTTTAGTTTGGCTGGAAGATGGTCTTTCTTCTGCAGATGTTACTGTTGCTTTAACACCTACCCCACGGACACAACCTTTTTTCCCCTTCCCAACATGCCTATTCCCCTTTCCACCAGCAGCAGGCCTTTTTCCACTCATTTTGGTGGTTAACTAATGCACAACTCTGGAGTTGTTTGCACAAAAAAACAATGGATGGTAACCGAGCAGAGCTGAGTGGCCAAACTGTGGTATTAGGCCAAAACTATTGGCTGGGTTAGATGCAGAAAAAAATTATATTCAATTTGCAAACTGATGGAGGTCAGTATAGATGGACTAATACAACAAGTCCCACACACAGCTAGAAGCCCAATATTTTTTCAGAGGTAGATGCAGAAAAAAATATATTCAGTTTGCAACCTGATGGAGGTCAGTATAGATGGACTAATACAACAAGTCCCACACACAGCTAGAAGCCCAATATTTTTTCAGAGGTAGATGCAGAAAAAAATATATTCAGTTTGCAACCTGATGGAGGTCAGTATAGATGGACTAATACAACAAGTCCCACACACAGCTAGAAGCCCAATATTTTTTCAGAGGTAGATGCAGAAAAAAATATATTCAGTTTGCAACCTGATGGAGGTCAGTATAGATGGACTAATACAACAAGTCCCACACACAGCTAGAAGCCCAATATTTTTTCAGAGGTAGATGCAGAAAAAAATATATTCAGTTTGCAACCTGATGGAGGTCAGTATAGATGGACTAATACAACAAGTCCCACACACAGCTAGAAGCCCAAATATTTTTTCAGAGGTACTGTAGATGCAGATAAAATTTATTTTGAATTTGCAACCTGATGGAGGTCAGTATAGATGGACTAATAGAGAAAGTCCGACACACTGCTAGAAGGCCAAATATTTTTTCAGAGCTAGATGCAGAAAAAAATTAGATTCAGTTTGCAACCTGATGGAGGTCAGTATAGATGGACTAATACAACAAGTCCCACACACAGCTAGAAGCCCAATATTTTTTCAGAGGTAGATGCAGAAAAAAATATATTCAGTTTGCAACCTGATGGAGGTCAGTATAGATGGACTAATACAACAAGTCCCACACACAGCTAGAAGCCCAATATTTTTTCAGAGGTAGATGCAGAAAAAAATATATTCATTTTGCAACCTGATGGAGGTCAGTATAGATGGACTAATACAACAAGTCCCACACACAGCTAGAAGCCCAAATATTTTTTCAGAGGTACTGTAGATGCAGATAAAAATTATTTTGAATTTGCAACCTGATGGAGGTCAGTATAGATGGACTAATAGAGAAAGTCCGACACACTGCTAGAAGGCCAAATATTTTTTCAGAGCTAGATGCAGAAAAAAATTATATTCAGTTTGCAACCTGATGGAGGTCTGTATAGATGGATTAATAGAACAAGACCCACACACAGCTAGAAGCCCAATATTTTTTCAGAGGTAGATGCAGAAAAAAATACATTCAGTTTGCAACCTGATGGAGGTCAGTATAGATGGACTAATACAACAAGTCCCACACACAGCTAGAAGCCCAAATATTTTTTCAGAGGTACTGTAGATGCAGATAAAAATTATTTTGAATTTGCAACCTGATGGAGGTCAGTATAGATGGACTAATAGAGAAAGTCCGACACACTGCTAGAAGGCCAAATATTTTTTCAGAGGTACTGTAGATGCAGATAAAAATTATTTTTAATTTGCAACCTGATGGAGGTCAGTATAGATGGACTAATAGAGAAAGTCCGACACACTACTAGAAGGCCAAATATTTTTTCAGAGGTAGATGCAGAAAAAAATATATTCAGTTTGCAACCTGATGGAGGTTAGTATAGATGGACTAATACAACAAGTCCCACACACAGCTAGAAGCCCAATATTTTTTCAGAGGTAGATGCAGAAAAAAATATATTCAGTTTGCAACCTGATGGAGGTCAGTATAGATGGACTAATACAACAAGTCCCACACACAGCTAGAAGTCCAAATATTTTTTCAGAGGTACTGTAGATGCAGATAAAAATTATTTTGAATTTGCAACCTGATGGAGGTCAGTATAGATGGACTAATAGAGAAAGTCAGACACACTGCTAGAAGGCCAAATATTTTTTCAGAGCTAGATGCAGAAAAAAATTAGATTCAGTTTGCAACCTGATGGAGGTCAGTATAGATGGACTAATAGAATGATGCTATGCCCAAAAGAATTTACTTCACTAGGTGCAGTAAAAAAATTGGTATTCTATACACAGGTGGTATATCTTGCAACACAGATAGGCTACTCCACTGACTAACACACTCTGCAATAGGCCAAAAAGGATTAGCTTTGCTAGATTCAGCCAAATGCTGTGAAAAAAACTTGCACAGCACTGGCACTGACCTGCCTGGCAAAAACTGATAGGAACTGATGTAACCTAGTCCTGAAAAGGACTCCAATTACAATTAGTCTTTACTCCCACAACCTATCTATTTAAGAGCACAGACCTGCCTGATAAAAGTCGTAGGAAATGCTGTAACCTAGTCCTTAAAAGGACTGCAATCACAACTATTCCCTACTCCCAAGCTATCTGTATATTTGTGCGAAAATTGGCTTGAAATTAACAAGGTATAGCGCACACAGCAACAGCGGTGCCATCTAACACGCAGCTGCAGCAGTGAGAAAATGGTGGCGACGGGGAAAATGGCTTGGTCTTATAGGGCAAGGACATGTGACATACACTGCCAATGACACATGCCCTTGCTTGTGTGAAAAAAATCACTTCGCTCCGTGTGTGCGCTGCTGATAGGCTGACAGATTGCACCTCCCCACTGTAAATGCGGGAAAGAGAAAAAAAATGGAGATCTTCATTGTTCCTGCAGAGATCCATCCCCTGCCCCTCCCCCCACCCCGCTGTACACTCAAACTGCGTATTAACATTAATTTTCATCATTACTGAGAAAAAATCCAGTTATGATTTTGGTGCATGAACAGTTATCGAACATAACCTCGAACAGCCGAATTTTTCTCAAATTGTTCGTGATCGCCGAACGGCTCGAACACCGCCCAAAACAGCTCGAATTTGAGATTGGCGAACAGTTCGAGTAGAACAACGCTCATCTCTAATCATGGGGAATCTTGCGCTGCCACACAAAAAAAGACATTAGCCCACTCTCTAATGCTTCTGAGCAAGTTTGTTTTCGCGAACCACAAATCACAGTGCTCTTACTTGTGTGAAATGGTGAATTTCAGAAAATTTGATTTAAGCTCGATCCTTCATGGATCGATCCGCTCACCTCTAATGCTGACCATTGAATTGGAAGATCAGACATGCTATAGTTGGCCAAGTCTAGCGGAGGGAGGTTCTGCCACATTATGTTGTTCTCCACTCCAGCGAAAGCAAGGTTGCAATCAGGATCTATTGATGCTATGAGCCATTCAAGGAAAAGTGGAAAAAAAAATAATCTTAGGTTAGTCCTCTAAAGTAGAGAATAAGTGCTACAATAAGTGAAAAACAAATATTTCAAAAAAATATTCCAGTTATCCAATATAATCATTTAATCTATACAGAGTAAAGTAGTAAAACTATAAATCCCTGTTATTCCGCCAAGATAGAAGTTTTATTTCCCAGCTGAACGGATTCCATTACAGAGAACAGGAAGATACAGTAACTTTAAAATCCAAGTGACCTGGTGGTTCAAAGTTTCATCTGCAATAGCTAACTTTTTTTTCCCTTCTCTTGCCCGTTCATCTTTTTCTAAATGGACAGTCACTCAGCCAACTGTTCAGTAAAAAAGGAAAATGAGGCATTATCCTTATCTCAAGTGACTACATGCTGGAAGCCAAACCAACCTTCGGAACCGACCAGAGATACCCAACTGTCTCTTCCATCATCCGTAATGACTGCAGATCACAAGGTCGTACAAATATGACAGGGAGTTCAATATCCCCCTCTCTTATAACTACTTTCAGCTCAGTCAGTTGATTGACATTTATGTGTCTAGTAAGGCTAAGTGTAAAATTACAAAAATGTATCATGTCCTGGCCTTTGACCTCTTCTATGAGACCCGTGGTTATGGGATAAATCAATCATAGTGACACCAGAGAAAATGTATGTCTTCAATTTGGTCACAGTGACTGTAATCCTGGTATTATGAACATTATTATATTTCTTATATCGAAATGAAATTGTTTGGTGGAGTATAGAGATGAGAAAATGTATTCATTATCAGATTGGTTGAAATTTTCATAAAAATTTGATGTTAACAGATTCTGAATATATCGGAATTCAATTTGCATGAATGCAGCAAAATAAATAGGCTGCCCCTATTTTTCTGGATTATTTGTAGGATTGGGAATGTGTTGAAAAATTTTACTGTAAAATATTACTTTCCCCTTTCAAAGGTTGGCCACTTACTTATCCTGCCCCCATTACTCCTCGATAGTCCTCCACTAGCTTCAGATCAGTGATTCGTCTTCGGTCTTGCAGCACTGACTAGTCCTCCCTTTGACAGATGCTGTGACATGGGGCACAATATGTGTCAATGATATACGTCATCCCATGCGGTCATGTAGGGAGTGAATGATATCCGTCGTGTCCTACCTGACCATGCGAGGTGACATAGTCAGCCCAGAAGACCGAAGACTGAAGACCGATCCAAAGGTAGCGGGGAGCTACTGCAGGAAGTGAGGTGAGAGGCAGGACTATGATAGTTGACTATAATATTTTATTATTTTTTAACCTCTTTTTTCATGCTTTTGGGGTCTCGAAAGACCTCAGAACATAATTAACTGCAGTTAGAGCTGAATCAAGTGAATCTACCCCAAACTCTTATCTCCGATGGATTATAATATTATATAGTACAATAACATGTAACACAGCATGTTTTGATTATGTCTACCAAGTCAAGAAAAATAACATAGGACCTCTTTAAAGGGATTTCCTATTGTTTTAAAGGAGATTTCTCAAAAATGAACACAGGATAGCTGAAAATTGGATTTATGGATGCCTCTATACTGAGACTCCCTTTGATCACTAGAACGAGGTCTGTAGTGCTCTGCTCTACCATACTGCAGTAATGTGGAGATTGAATAGATCAGTGGTAAGCTTGTGTGATGCCACATTATTGATAGTCATGGCTGACAAGTCTGGCTGACAAAGATAGCACTGGAGTGGCAGCACATATGTTGTACCAATGCTCCATTCTAACACCTCCCATGGATAGACAATAAATGGTATTTAATAAATCAACATGTGTCAAAGGAAAAAGTATGTCACTCCAGGCATCAATATATCCAACACAAAACCCAATACAAACTATAATAATTGGTATAATGGAGTCTCAGACAAAAAATGCATAAAATCACAATATTTTATTGAATCATACCTAAAATTGTTAAAATGAAATTAAGCAAGACAATATACTGTCAGTTACAAAGGGCCATAAGAATAAGGATCCATCCAATTGCTGGTTATTAAGATTAAAATGGTATAATTTGCCACATTCAACAAATTGACAAAATTAAATCACAGTAGCAGTTCTCAGTGTGTCTCCATTGTGGTAATCGAGCAAAGGACTGATAGTGGTCCCATCAGACAATAGGAGCTGCTATTTAATTTAGAAGAACCATGCAAGTGATCAGCAGCAAAGATTCAAAGTCAAGGACTGTTACCTTCGTGTCCCTATCAGACATTGCCAATGAGGCAAGGAGATCACAACAAAGAAAACCAAATTGATAAATTACTTACAGCAAGAAGGAAAAGGTATCCCAGTGGCCCTGGTGATGCACCCCGACACCGCCGTTTTGCCACGCTTCTTCCAGGGGGCAATAACTGTCTATGTTAAGGGAGCTCTTTAAATAGTACTTGTGTCCAAGTACTATTTAAAGAGCTCCCTTAACATAGGCAGTTAAGGGAGTACAGCACTGGGGGCTTAAGAGAGGAAAAGGACTAAAACTCTAGAAGCACCTATTGGAAGCAGCGAACCCAAAAGTCAGTAAATAAAACAAAATGATTTCCACTATCTCAAGAGAGTATAAGACACTCTACTTAAAAAATGTCTCATAAAAGTTCAGGTCAGGAAATACTATTTTAGGTAACACAAAAGGATGAAGGATCTAGAGAAAAACTTAGACATACGCGTAGGTCATATCCGGAGGTGAATTCTCAGTTTGCCATCATATGTATCTTTACATTGTGTTTATTCTAAGGAATCTAGATATAGGAACCCAGTATGGTCCCTATCTTGTCATTTAAATGTGAGGTCTACAGGATATTCTAGGGCCAGGAGTTTTATGTATATTGAGCTTCATACCAGATGCTATCTCCCATTAAACTGGGTACCAGATGTTGCTTTCCTTTTACCACACAACAAAAAAAAATCTTCATGACATGCTAAATATCAAATATTGCGTGTATGTCAGGTCTACACCCGAGGGGATTTGTTAAATTACTATAGTGATTGACACCATATGGTTATGGAGGTAAAATTGGTGCGGTTTTCATAATTACTGGAAACCATATTAAGATATTATATTAAAATGTGAAATAAGGTCTGTAGGATATATATGTGAAGGCATGTTGCATTTTTCCCTCAATGAAACTAGATACCAGATGTTTCCTGCATATTACATTGGCCAAAAATTCTGCATATATACAATATGTTCTTTATTGGATATTAGAAGTTTTCTGCACATTAAAAAAAAATTAAAAAATAACTTCTTCAAGTTCAGTTGAATGCTACAATCTTCACATATTGTAATGATTCAATAATTAATACCAATTGAAGCAAGTTTCTACATCTATTACCTACAAGATCTACCAAATTTCCAGGAGATCTTCATTAAGTATAGAAAAAAAAAATTGCTCTTTGCTAAGTTTCTTGAACACTGGAACACTGCAGTTTATGTTGCCCAGCGTAGACCCATATGGCTTCCATCATATGTAGAGTTTCCTGATTGATCTTGGGCATTGGCCAAAGTATTGCTGCTCATGATGACAGCCTAGACCATGCTCTCCTTGATCTGCTTCTCCAGTCAAGTTGTCTAATTGTAACATAACATTTTTTCACTCTTCAGTCCAATCTTGCTTCCCTGTTTTCTTCGTCACCCAATCTTTGCTGTGTTGTGTTTCCATAGTATTGTAATTTTGTCATCCTCTTCCATGTATCTTAATCTTTGGTCTTATTGACACTTTATCATGTGTTGACTCCATTGCCTTGCAGCTCTCCAATTTTTCTCCTTGACTCCATGTACTTTTCTCCTATCTGTATTTTTGAATATCATATGGTCATGTCCAGTATTTACATCGTTTATGGATCAAAGATTGCTCTGAAGACTTCTACCAGTGAATTTAGTTTTAGCTGAATTCAATCACCTATCAGGGTGTCGAGGATAAAGAGCAGGGATTTCAGGGTATATGCACACACAGTTTTTTGATCGACTTCTGTGAGCTTCCATGAAAAGTCGGAAAAATTGCTACAAGAATGCTTGAAAAAGTCTTACTATTCATTTCCATTTGATGAGTGTTTTGAGTGATTTTTCCACCCCAGGTTTTGTAAAACACCTGACAGGTAAAAAGGAAAGAGCATGAGTATATAAAAACTCCATGTGAACATACCCTTGGGGAGTACTTTATTTCCTGGTGTGGTTTTGAAGAGTTTTTTAAGCAGTTTCAAACGGTTTGTTTGGATGAAGCCTAGTTTGAAGCAGATTTTATCAGGAGCCATTATGATATCATTTCATTAAAATGGCTCATGACAGAATCCGCTCCAAACAAGACACCATCCAAATAAACTGTTGGGAACTGTTTCAAAAATTCTTCAAAACTGCCGCTCTTGGAAATGAATAACTCTCCAAGAATAGGTGCACATGGAATCTTATAGTTGTCTGTGAAACCAAACAATTTTTGAGGCAGAAGACACTTCAGGAAAATGTCGGTGGTGTTTTTCCTGAAGTGCCTTTCTTATTGTCTCTTTAGAAAATTTTTGCGGTAGCTTTAATCCCAATGTCTTCTTTTTTAAAATTATTATTTTATGTATAAAATAATGGCATTCTCCAAGTGGAAGCCTCCTGAGGTATGGTCAGGTCACGTCTTTAGGCTGATTCACAGCTTTCAAAATGGTTAATAGAATAATAATAATAATAATAATAATAATAATAGTTTTTATTTTTATAGCGCCAACATATTCCGCAGCACTTTACAAATTTTAGGGGGGACATATACAGACAATACAGAATAAGCATGTCTCATATAGAAAGGAGTGAGGGCCCTGCTCGCAAGGTTACAGTCTATGAGGAAATGGGGGAGACACAAAAGGTAAAAAGTACATATATTGTATAATGCAGCCTTGATATACTAAATAGGATAAATAATAATATATGGACTGGTCGCCAGCCAGTATGTGTACAGTCCTGACAGAAGCTATTAAGTACATGGTTGGTATGAACCTGAAGTTGAAGAAGATTTTAATATGGGGGAAAACTGGGACGGACAGAGTGTGTTTAGGCGATACACCAGTCTAAAGAAATGTGTTTTTAGGGTTCGCTTGAAACTGTGGGTATTGGGAATTAATTGAACTGTCCTGGGTAGTGCATTCCAAAGAATTGGCGCAGCACGCGAGAAATCTTGGAGACGGGAGTGGGAAGTTCAGATTATGGAGGATTTTAGTTTTAAGTCATTTGCAGAACGGAGGGCATGTGAAGGGTGGTAGACTGAGACAAGAGAGGAGATGTAGGGGGGTACTGAAGCATGGAGCGCTTTGTGGGTAAGCGTGATAAGTTTAAATTGAACTCTACAGTATATTGGATGGGCAACCAATGCAATGACTGGCACAGGGAAGAGGCATCGGTGTAGCGGTTGACGAGGAATATGATCCTGGCTGCTGCGTTAAGGACGGATTGGAGAGGGGAGAGTTTAGTAAGAGGGAGACTGATTAGTAGAACGTTGCAATAGTCAAGACGAGAATGAATAAGAGCTACAGTAAGAGTTTTTGCTATAATAGAAAATGATTGAACATGTGCACAGCAAATCCTTTTGACATTGCTGTGCATATGCTCATTCTTTTTAATGCTTATTGAGAGCTTTTTCAAGTAATTGGTTCCAGGTGGAATTTGCCTGAAAAGATGTTGTGTACATACCATAAAGAAGGAAGAAAACTTGCCTCTGTTGACGGCCTCAAAGAACATCCGTACACACATACCCCCAGACTCAGCACATCATTTCATCGTTCTTCAATCCTATCATAGCACATTCTTGTGCCAATTTTGCACCAGTTAGTTTTCGCTATGTTAAGTTTAGTATTTTGCTGCTACTATTAAACATCTGAATGTCACTAAGAAAGTACAACAGTACTACTCTAATGAGGATAATCCTTAAAGTCTGGACTATTCTTGTGAACTAGAATGGTTATAATAAAACTTGTAAATGTATGAACATACAAAATGTGTCATTCACTGAAATGAGCAGGGAAAAGCATACGAACCACCTTGACGAACTCTGCAGCCTCCGATAAATTCCCAGTTCTGCTATAGATTACATTCTCAGGATCCCTCTACCTCTTTCCGACCTCTGAGCAAACATTTCTCTGCTCCATTTGCTGCATAATGTATGTCTTGCATGCGCTCAGTTCATCATAAGTTCTTGAAAGGCTCTTTGTACACATTTTCTATGTGGAGAGGTCTTGCGCAATTTG
This sequence comes from Phyllobates terribilis, assembly GCF_046119375.1. Classification (NCBI taxonomy): domain Eukaryota; kingdom Metazoa; phylum Chordata; class Amphibia; order Anura; family Dendrobatidae; genus Phyllobates; species Phyllobates terribilis. The sequence continues at coordinate 1,184,351,003 of NW_027362761.1, read as the reverse complement.
CCATTGGACCTTTTACCACGTATGTACACATGTACTGAAAATAACTTATTAATAGAATGCACTGGAACAGCACAGCACAGTGGGATCTCTCGGAGCAGTACCAGGGCAATGTAAAGAATATTTTTTTTAGAGAGAACTTTTGATATATTGAGTAGTGATAAGCAGTCCATGGAAGTTTGGGTTCGTTGGGGTTGACCGAGCTTTAGTCCAAAGTTTGGTTCGGGTACCAGAATTGTATCCGAACTTTAACCAGAATCCGAATCCAATAGCAGTCAATGGGGACCTGATCTCTCTCTATTTCTCTCTCTCTCTAACTCTCTCTCTCCTCGGACTTCTTCCGGAACTCCGAACACTAAAACGAACTTCCGGGAAAAGGCCGTGTACGGAGTTCAGCACTTGGAAATAGGTGTCTGGTGAGAACCCTGAACTCTACAGTTCGAGTTTGCTTATCTCTAATATTGAGGCATTGAAGAAATATAAGTTTGGAGTTTAGTTTATGAAAGGGGTTATCCTGGATGTAAAGAATGTAGATAATCATGTCAAATCAATGTATAGATGTATAAAGTGTAAATGATTGACATCTTAAAGGAGCCTATCATGTCCCCAAATGCTATTAACTTGCAGATATAAGGTTTTTATGTAGTATAATAGAGTTCCAAAGCTGTCTGAATGCATTACTTCAGCGTTTTCCATACTTCAGTCCTCAGGGCCCCAAGACATCATGTTTTGAGGATTTCCTAAGTAATATACATTATCCAGGCATCAAAACTGTCCACAGGTTCTCTCACCTGTGCAATACTAAGGAAATCGTCAAAACATTATATGTTGGGGGCCGTGAGGACTGGAGTTTGGGAAACACTGCTTTACTGAAAGTATCGCTGCAGGGCAGAAATTAACATTTTTCCTCCCTTTAGCCATCGACTTTGAGTTATAGATGCATGCCAGAGATGTTTTAGTCACCACTCAGTACATAGTGATCGTTGGCTGTAAGCACGCCCCGGGACTTTGATTGACAGCTCGCTCTGCACAGATGAGCTGTTAAATCGATCTGGTGCGCTTCTATGACTGAAAGCAGGCAGCTACAGGGAGGAATAAAGTTAATTTCTTTCTTTCAGCTGCTCTTTTAGTAAGGTGGCTGACAGGATTTTTTTACTTCTGATCCCAAATGTCAGCTGGGTCAACATTCAGATCAAGCACTGTAAACAGGTACATATAGATTTAATTTATTTTCTTCTAAAAAAAGTATAATCATCGATGGTCCCTGCTGTGACCTACTTTTGAGGTCAGATTAAGGGCTCTGGTGAGTAGCATCCGATGATTGTCTCAGTGAGAGAATCGGATGCTAAATGCAAATTACCCTCAGCTCAAACTCTGCTCGAGAGTGATCCGAGCATCATTTAACTGTGATCTGATTCTCTTGCATGCAAGAATCGGATCACAGGTGAGGAGAAGATGGAGAACTTATTTTCTCCATCTTCTTCATTGTGTGAGTCGGCGTACATCGGACTGCTCTCGGATGATATTTGAGTGCAGTCCGATGTTTTGCATGCACCCATAGACTTATATGGGTGCGTGCCATCTGATATGCACTGCCATTCACAGCATGCAGATTTTTTTCTCATACCAACTAGGTATAAAAAAATAAACACTAGTTGACACTGCTCCATAGTATAACATTGGAGCGAGTGCTGTCTGATGAAACATCACACAGCACTCATCCGAGTTATACACTGGCTACTCGTCAATGAGAGTGAGAACTAATAGTTCTCATGGTAATGAAGCCATGTATCCTCTGGAGATTTAACCTTTTTTTGTCTAGATGGGAGGAACAGATTTTTCCACCATATTTTTTGTATTGACCATTTATTTATTTGGACAGGTTAAATATTTTACCTAAATAAAGGTAATTTTTTTCCCTCCTAACCAAAATTCTCCATTTCCCTTATCAGTTTTGTAATGTAATGATAATAAAATATCTTCCTTTATGGAAGTCTTAATAACAATGACGTTCTTGGCATTGGCGGACCTTCGTCAGTATATTTTGCGGATTATGTGTAACATGGCCTATGGACGTTATGTTGTTTGTTGTGACAGCACGTGGTAACCAGATGGAATATTTCCTTTTCTCCGATATTACATGTTTACATTCTCTGTATAGCACTATAGAACAAAAACATATCCATGGAGACTAAATATCTGTAATATTTGTTTCCTGCCTTGAGTTACATAACCACTTGTTGTCCACCACCTGCTATTTTGTTATTCCCGTCCTCGTCGCAGTGTGGTGGCATATTATATACATTACTGACACTTCATATGGCATGTAATTGGCGTAACACATACGGGAAGCAAGGTATGAATAGAATGTAGACGTTTGCACTTACTGTACATGGGAGGACAACATAAGAAAAGATGATAAATAGCCTCTCGGAAATCGCCGGCAGGTAGGAGGACATGGACATTGTTGCTGGGGGATAATGAGTAAACCAGGAACACAGTTGCTCTGTGGTGCCTCGGAATAAAGTATTAAATTATCAATTATTTAGTGAAGCCTTGGAGAAAGGGAGTGACATGAAATGCTGGAGACCATGAAAGTAACGTGCAGTTTACAGCTGATGATTTCCATTCATGTCTTTGCGTGAGGCAGAGGGGTTGTATGCGTTGTTACGCTCCTTTGAGATATATTCTTGGTAAAGACTTTTATAACTGTAGATTCTTCCAAATGTCAAACTTGACACTGCTGTGAACATACAGTACAGACCAAAAGTTTGGACACACCTTCTCATTTAAAGATTTTTCTGTATTTTCCTGACTATGAAAATTGTACATTCACACTGAAGTCATCAAAACTATGAATTAACACATGTGGAATTATATACTTAACAAAAAAGTGTGAATCAACTGAAAATATGTCTTATATTCTATGTTCTTCAAAGTAGCCACATTTTGCTTTGATGACTGCTTTGCACACTCTTGGCATTCTCTTGATGAGCTTCAAGAGGTAGTCACCGGAAATGGTCTTCCAACAATCTTGAAGGAGTCCCCAGAGATGCTTAGCACTTGTGGCCCTTTTGCCTTCACTCTGCCGTCCAGCTCACCCCAAACCATCTCGATTGGGTTTCGGTCTGGTGACTGTGGAGGCCAGGTCATCTGACATAGCACCCCATCACTCTTCTCCTTGGTCAAATAGCCCTTACTCAGCCTGGAGGTGTGTCCTGTTCAAAAAAAATTATGGTCCAACCAAACACAAACCGGATGGAATAGCATGCCGCTGCAAGATGCTGTGGTAGCCATGCTGGTTCAGTATGCCTTCAATTTTGAATAGATCCCCAACAGTGGTTCCCTCCTCCATGCTTCACGGTGGGAACCAGGCATGTAGAGTTCATCCGTTCACCTTTTCTGCATCGCACAAAGACATGGTGGTTGGAACCCAAGATCTGAAATTTGGACTCATCAGACCAAAGCACAGATTTCCACTGGTCTAATGTCCATTCCTTGTGTTCTTTAGCCCAAACAAGTCTCTTCTGCTTGTTGCCTGTCCTTAGCAGTGGTTTCCTAGAAGCTATTTTACCATGAAGGCCTGCTGCACAAAGTCTCCTCTTAACAGTTGTGGAAGAGATGTGTCTGCTGCTAGAACTCTGTGTGGCATTGACCTGGTCTCTAATCTGAGCTGCTGTTAACCTGCGGTTTCTGAGGCTGGTGACTCGGATAAACTTATCTTCAGAAGCAGAGGTGACTCTTGGTCTTCCTTTCCTGGGACGGTCCTCATGTGAGCCAGTTTCTTTATAGCGCTTGATGGTTTTTGCAACTTCACTTGGGGACACTTTCAAAGTTTTCCCAATTTTTCTGACTGACTGACCTTCTTTTCTTAAAGTAATGATGGCCACTCATTTTTCTTTACTTAGCTGCTTTTTTCTTGCCATAATACAAATTCTAACAGTCTATTCAGTAGGACTATCAGCTGTGTATCCACCAGACTTCTGCACAACACAACTGATGGTCCCAATCCCATTTACAAGGCAAGAAATCCCACATATTAAACCTGACAGAGCACACCTGTGAAGTGAAATCCATTTCCGGTGACTACCTCTTGAAGCTCATCAAGAGAATGCCATGAGTGTGCAAAGCAGTCATCAAAGCAAAAGGTGGCTACTTTGAAGAACATAGAATAAAAGACATATTTTCAGTTGTTTTACACTTTTTTGTTAAGTATATAATTCCACATGTGTTAATTCATAGTTTTGATGTCTTCAGTGTGAATGTACAATTTTCATAGTCATGAAAATACAGAAAAATCTTTAAATGAAAAGGTGTGTCCAAACTTTTGGTCTGTACTGTACATGCCGGGGCGGGTACAATCTCTTTTGTCTAGACATAGGACAAAGAACATCCAAAAAAAGCAGAACGTTCTTCAAAAAGGTACAAAGTGTCTCCTATTTCTCGAAGCCGAAACGCAAATAAAAATTGATAACTATTGACCATGGTCTTAGTCTCGGAATCCTCATGGGAAGGAAGACCATATATTTTTGTCTGTTTTTTCTTTCAGTGATACTAAGACACAAGGTGAACAGTTTAATTCTTCACAATTTATTATTTTCCCCTTTGAAGTAGTTGTCTACTATATAAAAAAAGCACTACTTTCTTTGTAAGGGGCCTAGGGGGCTAAAAAAAGCTGTGTCTGTTCTGTGCTCAACACTGCATTCCCCAATGGTTTACTAAGGTCGCCACACCCAGCGGGAATGTGACGTAAACGCTGAAGCCAATTAGCAGCTGCAGATCAGCTACAGCAATCACATTTTTTTCCAAACAGAAGAAACTGTTCTCCTGTTTCTAGTGGGTGTTGATCACAGCAGACCAGCAAGTGATGGTAACATGGTAATATGGGGATGTAGCGACGGTCCACAAGGAAATGAGCATGTATATACAAATACAGATATATATGACGCTTTATTTTTAATAATTTATTTTTATTTTTTTATTAATAATCCTTTAATAGGGGATTTCTGGGAGATAAAAGTTGATTTTAAAGAGGGGATAAAACGGTTTAAAAAATAAATTAAAAGAATTCTGTCAACTGGATTTCACACCACAAACTATTTATGTGGACATGTAGCTTTTTTAAAGATAAGTCCAGCAATACCTTTACATGGCCAGTCCATTCCTCCATTACTGAGAAATCAGTGTTTGAATTGATATTTAAATAAAGCTGAAGAGTTATTTGTAGATCTGAAGCATCTGTCACTCCAGCTCTATTATCCACCCTTCCTCCTGCATGATGGCTCCTTTATCTGAAGTCACACAACATCAAGACTGTCAGTCAAACAGGAGTCGGTGACAGTGGGTGGTGGATAGAGCTGGAGTGACAGGGGCTTCAGATCTACAGCCTCATTTGAATATCAATTCGGCAGCCTATTTCTCAGTAACAAAGAAATGGACTGACCATGTAATGGTATTGCTGGGCTTGTCTTTGAAAGAGCTACATGTGCATATGAATAGTTTTGGGGCGCACTGTGAAATCCTGCTAACAGATTTCCTTTAAACGAATACTTCTGCTCAAAACTTCAGTTCTTGCTGGATCCCCACAGGTGTCTACTTTTTTTCTCCGATCTTGACTCACCAGAAATAGATGGAAATGTCCTCTCAGCCAATCATTGGCGACCGTGGTGATCCGCCTCAGCCAGTGATTGGCTGAACAGACATTTCAGTCAATTTCTTGTATATTGAGCAGGGATCAGAAAGTAGCACCTGGCAGGAACAATTCAATTGCGGATATTGGAGCTGTGGTGGAACAGAAGTGTAAGAATTACTTACCATATATTATTTTTTTTTAACCAGTCTAAGCCCTTTTAAGAATAATTTTCATCTGCTGGGTCACCTCCTAAATGACTGATGAGATTTATATGCATCTTTCAAGAGTGGGAGGACGAATGGCAAATATTGGGAAAAAACATCCAAGATGTACCAAGATCAAGTCAGGGGACTCCTTTGATAACTGGGTGTTTCCAGATGGGGGTGTGTTCATTCACACTCTGACGCAGTCCAATTCGTACTGACCCCTTTGCCCTTTTTCAAGATATGAAAGCTCAGCTCTAATAGTGGTCAATTCTTTTGTTGGACAGTTTATATAATGGAGACCCAACAGGTTCATGTTTTTAAGTATTTTTTTATTTGTTGAATGTTATGGACATGGGAAAGCAGAAACTGAAGAAAGTCAAAGACATGGGACAATACTAAAGGGTAGTTTGACGAAACTTGGATGTAAGAGAAGATTTTTGCGTTCTAGACATTAATCGGACTTCTCGAATAAACTCTCTAGCTTCAGATACAGCCACTGATCCTTATCTTTCCAAATGGTTTCTTCTACTGACTTTTCCCAAGACTTGATGATAAAACAACTGTACTAAGAAATTACTGTTTGTGCCCAAGTAGATTTAATAGAGGAACTTCACTCCAAAGATCAGCCCCGGTGAATGCGGCCTCGTCTTCTTCACACCATCGTAATAGCTACAGATGAAAACTGAGATGTGTTTCATTACAACACTTCACATAAAGGCACATACTGTCAGAAATAGTATTCAGGCACTAAACCCATCGTCTGTGTTGTAAAAAGAGCAAAAGAGCAAACAGAGAAAAAAGTTATCTAGGGTGTGAATATTTTTGCAATGCACCGTTGATCTGAAAAAACTATATATAAAATTATTTTTAATTATATTATCCCTTCACAGGATCATATACCATCCATTAAAATTTATTTTTTATAATTCCAATGTAATCTCTTTGTTTTTAATCAGTGGTTTATTGTCTGCAACTCTGGGTTAATTGTGTCAGTGTTGAATATTATTACGGGTAATCGAGAATTATTTTCACAGATTGAGATCTTGTAATTAAGATCATTTTAGTAAACACGCAAAAAAAAAAAAAATAGGTTGATGATATATGAGTTTCATGGACGGTTACTTTGAAGCATGTGATCTTTAATTCAACATAACATTGAGTCTACGTAACAGTGATTATGTGTATAGTAATGCCAGTTATGAATGGCACAATTAACCCGGACATTATTGGGAGCAGAGGGACGTTCACAAAGAGCACAGCAATTAGCAATGCAGTCAAGATCATCAGCAAAGTGGAAAAGTGGGGATTTCTTGATGTATGTTTCTCATTACTGATTGGAGCACTTAGAACCGGTCCCCAGATTTAATGGCGGAAAACCAGGAAAAGATAAAAGCTTCCAGTGAACTCTGCAATTACATTGAAGTTTACTGCAATTTGTATACTTTTAATTTTTTTTTCAACAACTATTATTTTTATTTTTAAAGAGGGGAAAAGAGGGTAAATTCAAATTTGCATGTTTTTATTTATTCAAGTTTATATTTTTTTATAATTTTTTATTTTTTTTCACTAATTATTATTTTTTATTTTTAAAGATGGGGAAGAGGGGTAAATCAAATTTGTATGCTTTTATTTTAAGAAGAGGGTTCATTCAAATTTTTATCTTTTTATTATTAGTTTTTTTTTTCACTAATTATTGGTGTTGCTTTGAAAGACAGGGGAAGAGGTTAATTCAAATTTGTAGTTTTATTTACTTTTTTTCTTGAATTATTATAGTTATTTTAAAGAGGGGTAAAAGGGGAAGTTCAAATTTGTTTGTTTTTATTTTTTTTTATTTTTTTTTAACTAGTTATTATTGTTATTTTTAAAGACAGGGAAGAGGAGTAAATCAAAAGTATATATTTTTATTTGGCTTTTTTTCATTAATTATTATTTCATTATTTTTAAAAGAGAATGGAGGAGGGGTAATTCAAATTTCTATATTTTTATTGTTTTATTATTATTAGTGATGAGCGAGCATGCTCGCCACTGCTCGGTACTCGCCCGAGCATCTCAGTACTCGAGACGCTTGGAGCTCGCTGAGTGCTTGCGCGATGCTCGGGCGGGAGCTCGGGTCCCCGTCCTGCATGTTTGGCGCTATTTAGAGCACTAATCATGCAGTGATTGCCTGCCACTCAATGTAATGCCACAGCCATGGTGGTTGTGGCATTACAGTGATTGCCCAAATCGATGGGAACAGTGCTCACAATGAAACATGAAAAGCCGGCAATTCATCAGCGGCATACATCGGTACCCGACAATTTAGAACAGAAAGAATAGAGCATCACACATAGATTAGATAGATAGAAACATGTCAGTCACATATATAATAAGTACAGTGACAGTGTTGGTTACTGAACTTGTCATTTAGTTCTAAAACAAAGGATTTATTAATAAAAAGATCGGCGTGGGGTTCCCCGTAATTTTAGTCTCTAGCGGAGGTTAAGCAGACGGCTGGGGCAGATGTTTGAAGCCTGGGAAGGGGGTATTACCCACGGAGCTTCCCAGGCTACTAATATCAGCCCCCAGCTGAATACCTAGCCTTTACTAGCTATTAAAATGGGGGACCCAAAAAAAAAAATGACGTGGCGTCCCCCCTATTTTAATTGCTAGCAATTCGAGCACCCGAGCATTTTAGTGCTTGCTCATCACTAATTATTATTATTATTTTTATTATTATTATTATTTTTACATTATTATTTTCACTCCTAATTGGACTTAAACCTCCAAAAGTTGGACTGCTTTTTCAATATGCTATAATATCACAAATGTTTTCAGTATATAGAGAAAATTATGGTCTCCTACTAAGCCTAGCCTATGGTTGAGTTTAACAGGGGTATCCAGATTGTCATGGGAATCTCTTCAGCAGACCATGAAAACCTATCTGGGTCACAGAGGGTAAAGAGGGTACGTGAGTGCCCAAATGGGTGCGTCACTACTAATACACATGTGAAGGCCACATTCACACGTTCAGTATTTGGTCAATATTTTACATCAGTATTTGTAAGCCAAAACCAGGAATGGGTGATAAATGCAGAAATTATGACGTGTTTCTATTATACTTTTCCCCTGATAGTTCCCCTCCTGATTTTGGCTTATAAATACTGATGTAAAATATTGACCAGATACTGAACATGTGAACATAGCCTAAAGCTGCTGTCAGGAGAGGCTGGAGCACTGGGCTAAGCCCAGTGGGGAGAAGCCAGCATGATGGGAGTTTAGAGGAGGTGGGGTCATTAGGTTATAGGGGAGGGTCAATGGGGGGTGGTCATTTATAAGGGGACCCTGGGGAGGGGTTTACTCACTTTCCCGCTCCCAGGGCACATTTGAAGGAGGTGGGGTCATTGTGTTATAGGGGAGGGTCAATGGGGGGGTGGTCATTTATAAAGGGACCCTGGGGAAGGGTTTACTCACTTTCCCGCTCCCAGGGCACAAAGCAAGTAATTAGATTCTAAGTAAATTGCCAATGCTGAGGGGTCTATTTTAGGATGTTTAAATGGTGCTGCCCCTCTGTTATTCATCCGTGAAATTTGTGCATTTGTGAATGGGATTTATCATTTGGAGGTGTGTTCCTGCTCACTCTGACATTGTCCAATCAGAGCTCACAGTTTGACACTGTTTGGAACACTCCCATTTGACCAGTAGAAACAATTTATTCTGTATATCTAGGAATACTAAGAAAGGAACATCATAAGGTAAATATCTAAAACCTGGTGTTACAGAAATTTTCTGTAGGGAATCCAAGTCGTCACTAAAATAGAAATGCTCGGAGATCTGACTTGTCCTCTTTAAATGTTGCTACTGATCTGAATGGGGCCTTTGGACTTACAGCCTTTACTAGTCGACTTGTTTTTTTTTTGGCAACCATATCTAACCAGATTAATTAAAGCTCTGTAATTTCAAGGCTCGTTATTAGAGCAGCCTAAAGTTGGATGAGACGTCGGATGTAAATGAACAGGAGACAATACTTTTATTCCTCAGGCAGGATACACCAGTTCCCTGACAATTGTTGGCATGTTAATTCTTACTTTGGCATATGTTAGAACTGGCAGAACGGGCGCAGACGCTGCAAGACTTTGGAGAGAATAGAAATCGGTTGGCAGTGCCACGTTATAGCTGTTATATGTCCAATATGGGAAAATATACATAAATGAATGGAAGAACTGACAAGAGAGCGGCGGATGCCCAGAGAAAAGTTACTAAAAGTTATTTAAGGATATCCATGTGTTCCAAACAGGAAACTGCGGCTCCAATCGTAACATTTAAACGCGATTATGATCAGCAATTAGGACTTACATTAGCATCAACCACTAATTTATTCTAAACCTTTTACGCAGCAAGAATAAAGAAAGGTGGATGTGAAAGACGATGTACGTACTATGTGATAGCTTCACAATATGCATAGGTGATGCTGTTGGTGATGGGTACATCCCAATGGCCGTACCCATAATCATATAAAAAAAGAAACTATATACTATATATATAGAGAAAATATGCACTCCCTTTAAGCAATTGTTGATGGAAGATGGTGGGCTTATTTTCTGACGTTGCAATTAATTTACACTGAACTTGTACCCTCTAATGAATGGTCCAAGGGACAAGACATGACTCTAAGATTTTATTTTTGCTTATCTTTGAATTCCTGTGTTATGTACAGTCTTCTCAAGTCATTGCACACACATGGACCTCAGGAAAAACTCAGAACATTGTCCAGACCCGAGCACATATGCAGAACCACCGTCTAGATCATTTTCATAAATACAGAACCTAGACCAAACTTTTGGACATATCAAGAGCAATGCTGCACAACTACAGAACCAAGACTAGACATTTAAGGCCCCATCACACTTAGTGATGCTGCAACGATCCCGACAACAATATGACCTGTCAGGGATCGTTGCTGCGTCGCTATGTGGTCGCTGGTGAGCTGTCAAACAGGGAGGCTCACCAACGATCAGGGGAGCAGCGACATCGTGGAAAGAATCTTTCCACGATGTCCTGCTCCTGGTTACCAGCCTGCTGCTGAAGCAGGAGCAGGCTGGTAACCATGGTAAACATCGAGTTACTAGGGGAACACGCGCACCTAGTAACCCGTTGTTTATCATGGTTACCACTCTGCTACAGTGAGCGGGAGGTTACCGCTCACTTTAGCAGGCTGGTAACAATGATAAACATCAGGTTACTAGGGGAACACGCGCACCTAGTAACCCATTGTTTATCATGGTTAGCACTCTGCTACAGTGAGCGGGAGGTTACCGCTCACTTTATCAGGCTGGTAACCATGATAAACATCCGGTTACTAGGGGCACACACGCACCTAGTAACCCATTGTTTATCATGGTTTCCACTCTGCTACAGTGAGCGGGAGGTTACCCCTCACTTTAGCAGGCTCGTAACCATGATAAACAACGGGTTACTAGGGGCACATGTGCCACTAGTAACCCAATATTTATCAAGGTTACCAGCCTGATCCCTGTTCCCGCTGGTCACACACAGCGATGTGTGCTGACCAGCGGGAGCGCAACGACCAAAAAATGGTCCAGGACACTTTGCAGCGATCAGCGACCTCACAGCAGGGGCCTGATCACTGCAAAGTGTCACACATACCTGATCGCTGGTGAGGTCACTGTTGCGTCACCAAAACCGTGACACAGCAGCGATCTCGCTATATGAGACAGGGGCTTTAGACATATAGCAGACATCTAAATAAATATGGAGACTAGACCTTCTAAATAAATATAGACCCGAGACCAGATTCTCTAAGCAAATAAAGTCCCAAAACAAGAGCCTTGTACAGATATAGACCACCAGACTCATGCACCAACACAGACTTCGGGACAACAACAAACACCAGCCTCTTAAATAAAAATCTGAGACTAAACCTCCTAAATAAATACAGGCCCCAGACCAGACTCTTGCACAAATATAGACCCCAGACTCGTACACTAATATGGACCTCAGACTAGACCTCTGGACAAATACAATCACAAGGCCTCAAAATAATTGTGGACACTAGACCCTCTAAATGAATAGACCCCAGACCAGAATCTTGCACAGATGTAGACCACCAGACTCATGCACCAACACAGACTTCTGGGCAACTACAAACACCAGCCTCTTAACAAATAAAGATCTGAGACTAGACCACCTAAATAAATACAGGCCCCAGACAAGACTCTTGCATGAATATAGTCCCCAGACTCATACACTAATATAGACCTCAGACTAGACCTCTCAACAAATACAAACACCAGGCCTCAAAATAATTATGGACACTAGACCCTCTAAATAAATATAGATCCAAGACCAGAGTCTTGCACATATATAAACCACGAGACTCATGTACCACCATAGGCCTTCAACAAATACAAACACCAGCCTCCTAATCCCCAAATAAATATATTAGACCCCTTAATTAAATACAGAACCCAGATGAGACCCCCTAAACAAATACAAACTACAGGCAAGAATTCTAATTTAATACAAACCTCAGATCTGACCTCCAGATAAATGCAGACCCCTGAATACACGTCCTAAATAAATACAGATCTAATCACTCTTTAATATATATTGACACTAAGTCTTCTCCACCAGCCTTCAAAATAAATTCAGACCCACACCTAAAAAAGAAACTCCTAAGAAAGTATGAAATTAAATGCTAACCTAGACCCTGTAAGCATATATAGACGCAAGATCACACCAGAACTTCTAAATAAATACAGACTCCAGGTTAGACCCCGAAAACAAATAAAGACAACAAGCCAGACTCATCTTTCTCATTACAGACATTATCACATGAACACGTTATCTGGCGTGAGGATTAGTGATGGGCGAGCACTAAAATGCTTGGGTACTCGTTGCTCGAGTTGAGCACATTGGAATACTCGGTTGCTCGACCCGAGCAACGAGGCCAATCTAAGTCTATGGGAAACTCAAGCATTTTTCAGGGGGCTCCCCCTAGCGGTCTGCAGAGGGCCTAAAAATTGCCCAAATCGATGGGAATAGCACTCAAATAATGACATGGGAACAGCATGGGGAAGACCCCTGGAAACATTTCTGACTCCCAGAAAGTTGTCAGAGGTATTACGCCACATTTACGGACTCACAATAAAACATACAAAAACGAAACCAAAATGTATTTTCCCGGGAAATATGTTAAGGAACATCCTTTCCAGGGTAATGACTCCTCCAAACCTTGGGCTATGTTCACACGTAGAATTTCTGATGTGTTTTTTCACTTTTGCATTGCTTTCAACCGTGACAAATGCATTCAACAGGAAATGTTATTTTAACATTTTACCACCTTTTCTGGCCATGTGGTGTGTGAGATATCATCAGACACATCGTGTTTCATTTATGAAGGAGGGACTCTGAAAGCCACAAAGCCTATTTTTATAGGGCCATAAGGCGGCCTTTACTATTTTTAAAAGGCCAGCAGTCAGCCCTCATTATTCTTAGAAAGCCATTAGCCGGCTATGTTTTATTGTTCCCATTTCTAAAGAGTGGGTCTCTTATACTGTAATTGCGTATGCAGTGAGTGGCAGGGCTGCCCAAAATTTGGACGTACCCCAATACCCCTTTGAAGAGACTTAGAGGAGGGCCTCTTGAAAACAATGTTCCCATTATTAGGAAGTAGGTCTCCCATTGTGTTTGCCTATGCAGTGAATGCAAGGGTTCCCAAAAATTTGGAGGCAGTCCTATGCCCCTTGAAAGAGATGTACAGTACGGCCTCCTGAAAAAAAAATGTTCCCATTATTAGGTAGTGGGTCTCCCATTGTGTTTGCTTATTCAGTGAATGAAAGAGCTGCCAAAAATTGGGAGGCACTCCAATGCCCCTTGGAAGAGACGTGGAGGAGGGCCTCATAAAAAAATGTTCCCATTTGAAAGGAGCGGGTCTCCTATACTTGTAATGCCCATGCACTAAGTGAATGGGCTGACAAACATTTACCCCTGGGGGGTATACATGAACATACTGTATAAATTTTTATTTTTTTTACGGGCATCAGAAACACTCTTTAAAAAAATTATGTGGGTGTTGCATCACAGACCACGGTCACCCTGGTGATATCGTGGTGGAGGATGAGGATGAGGAGAAAGAGGAGGACAAGAGCAAATAGCCAAAATCAGGAAGCGTATACCCATGTGTGGGTGTGAAGAGGGGCATGGGAATACACCTCCCTAAAAAAGACACTTGATTTGAGTTTATGTTATGCTGCTATCATTTGGTGGTGTTGAGAAGTCTGGCTCAATTCAGCCCTTGTTCATTTTTATAGGAGTCAGCCTGTCAGCATTTTCAGTTGACAGGCAGATGCGCTTATCAGTTATAATTCCACCAGCTGCACTAAAAACCCGCTCTGATAAAACGCTGGCGGCAGGGAACTCCAGGACCTCCAAGGCGTAGAGAGCCAGTTCATTCCACGTATCCAGCTTGGATACCCAATAATTATAAGGCACAGAGGAATCACGGAGGATGTTGGTACGGTCGGCAAGGTACTCCCTCAGCATCTTCCCAAACTTTGCACTCCTTGTGAGAGTACTGCGCACCTCAAGGCTTGTCCGATGGAAGGGGCTGAGAAAATTCTCCCTAAACTTTGACAGTGTTCCCCTGCCTCTGCTGGATTGAAATTGTGTCTCTCTCGCCTGTACTCCTTGGTTGTCCAATGAAGTGTGCCCTCTGTCGCCAGTGTTTTCAGATCGGAATTTTTTTAAATGCTCCGCAACAAGGGCCTTCTGGTACTGCCCCATTTTTCTAGACCTGCCCGCCACAGGATTAAGAGATACCAACTTCTCCATGTAGCGTGGATGTAGAAGTGTCACAAACCAGTAATGACTGTCACCCAAAATTTTGAGAACGCGAGGGTCATGGGAAAGGCAGCTTAACATAAACTCAGCCTTGCGTGCCAGACTGCTAACAGGCAAGACTTCTGTGTCCTCACCAAGAGGATGACTGACCATGCTCTCCTCCTCCTCCTACTCCTCCTCTCTGTCCTCTGGCCATTCACGCTGAACAGGCGGTATGACAGTTGTGCAGGTAGTACCGTCTATAGCGCATGAAACTAGCTCCTGTTCTTCCTCCTCTTCTTCCTCATTTTCACCCAATCCACGCTGGGATGAGTTGAGGCTGGGCTGTGTGTAATCACCCTGCATGGTTACTTGCTCCATCTCATCGTGCTCCGCATGCAATGAATCCTCTTTGATCGTGAGCAGAGAGCATTTTAGAAGACAGAGAAGCAGGATGGTGATGCTAATTATGACGCCATTGCCGCTTACCATCTTGGTGGAGTCCTCAAAGTTTTGGAGGATGGTACGTACATATGTCTGACAACCATGTCCACTCCTGAGATCTTATGTGTGGAGTCTGAACAGAATACCGACGGCCTTGTTGATGCTGGTACTTAACAACTGACATTTTCTGCTCACAAATCCTTCCCAACATCTGCAGTGTAGATTTCCAATGCATGGGGACATCACAAACCAGTCTACGAGGTGGAAGCTGCAAACGCTGCTGAAACACGGCAAGGGCGGCGGAAGCTGTAGGGGTCTTTCTAAAATGGGTACACAGGTGGTGTACTTTAACAAGCAGATCCGGCAGCTCTGGGTAGGATTTGAGAAACCACTGAACCACGAGGTTAAGCACATGGGCCAGGCATGGTGCGTGGCAGTAGGTTAAGCGGTGTGAGCCACTGATCTGTCTCCTCTTTCAGAGCTGTCCACAACTCTTCAGCATTGTGCGGTTTGTCACCGAAGCATATTAGCTTCAGCACAACCCCTTGCCGCTTGGCCGAGGCAGTGCTGCAGTGCTTCCAGCTTGTGACTGATGTGGTCATTTCGGAGATGAAGGCTGAAGAGGAGGCTGAGGAGGATGAGGTGCAGAAGCTGTAGACTGTGGGGGCAACCCTGATTGACCTAGGGCTTGCAATCATTGGTGTCGGGAGGACGTGTTCAAGGTCCGACTGGGTCCAGGCTTCCACTATGTTAACCGAGTGTGCCGTCAGCGTGATGTACCGTCCCTGCCCACAAGCACTTGTCCACATGTCCGTGGTTAGGTGGACTTTCCAAGTAACTGCGTTTTTGAGGGTACAGCTAATGTTTTCGGACACATGCTTGTGTAATGCGGGGACAGCACACCGGGAGAAATAGTGATGGCTGGGGACCGAGTACCGAAGGACGGCCGCCGCCATCAGGTTGCCGAATGCTTCCGTCTCCCTGAGCCTAAAAGGCAACATTTTGAGCACAAGCAGTCATGAAATATTGGAATTTAGAAGTGTCTGTGGGGCGTTGGCTGCGTATTTGCACTTATGTTCCAAAGACTGGGCTATGGACAAATGAATGCTGCACTGGGACAAGGACGAGAACGTGTTTCTTGATGCTGCTACTTGAGCGTGTGCAACGACAGGTGCAGGGTAGGAGGCATCTTCGCATGCACCATGGACAGGGGATTGGCTTGCATGCACAACAGTGGAAGAAGCAATGGTGCCACCCGCAGACACTGTTCCTGGACCCTGGGGTTCGGCCCACAAAGTCGGGTACTTTGCTGCCATGTGCCTGATCATGCTCGTGCTTGTCAGGCTGCTTGTTTTGCCACCCCTGCTGATGCTGGCCTGGTAGGTGGTGCAAATGGCCTTTTTGGGGTTATCGGCAGAGTCTTTAAAAAACAACCAGACTCGGGAAGACTAAACAGTTGTACTGGTAACTCCCTTCATGTTGGTGTTACGGGAAATGGTTGCCTGCCTTCTGTCTGCTGCCACCACACTGCTTCTTCCTGCCTGTTCCGGTGCTCTGCCTCCCTCCCCCTGTGTGCTGCTGTCATCACTCTGCATGTCCTCCTGCCAGGTTGGGTCAGTTACTATATCATCCACCACCTCGTCTTCCACTTCCGCACCCTTGTCCTCCTCCTGACTTTCTGGCAATTATGTCTCATCATCGTCCACCTCTTGTGACACTTTCCCACCGTCGCCTTCGTGTGACCGTGGCTGCTCAAATATTTAGGCATCGCTACATGAGATCTCCTCTTGACCCCTTCAAGTGGATGGGGCGAGAGGCCCGAATCTATAAATGGAAAAGTGAACAGCTCTTCAGAGTGTCCAAGTGTGGAATCAGTTTTCTGCGGGCACATGGCATGGTGGGAGGAACGTGGAGCAGCTTGAGGAATATGCGATCCAGACTCACAGCTACTTAGACTTGACCATGTGGAAGACAGGGTGATGGTGGCTAAGTGACTGGAAGCATTATCCGCTATCCAACCAACAACCTTTTGACACTGCTCTGAGTTCAATAGTGGTGTGCTGCGGTCCCCTAAGAATTGGGACAGGAAGGTCGGGTGAGAAGATGTGGGTATTTGTTGTGGCACAATTTCAGCTTGCCCAAGGCCTCGGCCTCTGCATGCACCATAACCATCATCATCACGTCCAGTTCCCCGTGCTTTGCCAAGTGCCTTGCCCATTTTAAATGGAGGACAATATCTTCCACGCTCACTACAAATGGCTGAATTTGGAGCGAAGTTATATGTTATCCGTGTGATGGAGAAACCAAAGTTTTAAATGCCTGGCCTGTAGGTAAATATTTTGAACAGCAAACCGGTGTTGAAAACTTTGCTGACACATTGAAAAAATTAGAATGCAGGCTAGAAATGGCAGAATTTTCAGAAAACGTATATGTGATCCATGTAACGGACAAACCACAGTTTTAAATACCTTGCCTGTAGGTAACTATTTTGAACAGCAAACCGATGTCAAAAACTTTGCTGACACACTGAATAAAAATTTGAATGGAGGCCAAAAATATCAGTATTTTCAGCGCAATGATATGTGATCCATGTGACAGACAAACCACAGTTTTAAATATCTGGATTTTTAGCCCTGTAATATGGAAAGGACCTGGCTGTATTCTGCAGTGCCAACAAGCAAATGGCACAGTAAAACAGTGTTCTCTGGATTGCTTTTTAAGAAAATAATGAGGATTAATATCCCCAAAAAATTATTCCTGGCCCCTGAGACCTGGGCCTTTGTTTAGAAATATCTAACAGCAGCAGAAGGCAGAACTGGAATGGAGCCTCATGTGCTATATGCACTGCAGTCTACTATATACACTGCCTGCCTATATACACTGCCTGCCTGATATCTCTGCAGATGGATTAGTCCTCAGAAGGACTGTTTGTTAAGATGGATATGTGTAATGTACTTGTTTTCTCCCTACACTACCTAATACAAAACCAAATCTCTCCCGAGCTCAGCAGCAACTCTCCCTACACTGCCTGATTGCGGAGTAGACTGACGAGCACAGCGGCGCCAGGTCTGATATAGACCTGATGACGCTGTGCGGCCAGCCAATCACTGTAATGCCACAACCAACATGGCTACGGCATTACAGTGAGTGGCAGGCAAGCCCTCAATGTTGATTGTCGCTCTAAAGAGTGACAAACATGCTGGGAGGGGACCCGAGCATCCGTCCGAGCATCTCGCAAGCACTCGGCGAGCTCCGAGCATCTCGAGTACTGAGATGCTTGGGCGAGTACCGAGTACTTGGGAGTATGATCGCTCATCACTAGTAAGGATCACCAGAGAAGAGGACTAGAGGAATGGGGAGAGGTTCAAACTTTTTAAAAACGTACTGTCCAGGAAACTGGACAGCTCTTTGAATATGCTCTCCGCTTTTTCTGCTGGTCTTCAAAGGAGCCTTCCAGTACCATTTACATGAAGACAACTGCTATGTGCTATGATTAGATACAAAAGTACACAGCATAATAATTTATATATATGTACAAAACAGGAATTAAAGTCAAATACAAATAAAATTAATTCTCTTCGGACGCAAATAAAATCCCCCGTTTCGTGAAGCTACGGAGTAAAGGAATAAGATCTTCTTCCCGAGCGATTGTTTATCCGTTCACTTATATAGCTTAGATTAGATTTGGAATGGAGATGTTTTCTCTCACCTTTCATCCCTGATGGACGACTCATTTAGTTTGGAATGCGGAAACATATTATTTTCTAGAAAATGCATTTTTACAAGTAATGAAGATAACGGGAGATGAAAAACAAAATGCCATTGTAAATGTCAAATTGTGATATATACTTTTTTTCTCCGGGAAACATTAGTAGGGAAATTAGCCTTTCAAGAAGGAGCATACCTGCTGGTTTAACAGTGGTCACCTCTTTGGAAAGGCTTAAAGCAACAGTCCATTAGATCAATTATTTGGAAGCACTGAATTTGACCTTCTTTGAATCAATGAATTTAGATGGATATTACATGATGAAAGATTCATAGTCATATCGTATTACTGTAGAATACACCAAACTCTCATCTAAGGCTAGAGCTACATTATGCCTTTCTCCAATATGTGAATTAAAAGGCTATGAACACCTTTGAGGTAGAAACATGATTTATGAAATGTTAGTGATCAACTTTAGTTAAAGGGGCTGTCCACTGCTCAGAATTGTTTCCCCAATAAAATAATATTCTCACTATTGCAGTGGTATCGGCACTGGTTCTTCCAGGGATTGTGTGACATTGTTGTGTAACGCAATCCTTGCAACCAATCAGTGTCTTCATTGTCCTCTTCTTCGGACGTAATAGACATCCAGAGGCGGTGAGAGAGCAGCCGAATGATCTCACTTCCTCTGGATATTTGATTTGTCCCAAGAAGGGGTCAGTGAAGCAGTTGCTTTTTGGCCCCAGTGATTTCTTGACATAAATATGTCACATGATCTCTGAGAGAGACAGTGCAACACTGC
Organism: Phyllobates terribilis; assembly: GCF_046119375.1. Lineage (NCBI taxonomy): Eukaryota > Metazoa > Chordata > Amphibia > Anura > Dendrobatidae > Phyllobates > Phyllobates terribilis. The sequence goes on along the minus strand of NW_027362761.1, from coordinate 1,184,331,399 downwards.
TGAAATTTTGGCAGCACAGGAAGTGAGTTTAACCGGTTCCCGACCGCCCACTGTAGATAAACGTCCGCGCTGCCTGGGCTCTGTGCAGCGCCGACGTTTAAAAACGGTGGGTGGTCTCGCAGTGCTCAGGACCCCCAGGGTCCTGCAAGCACTGCGATTCCGGTGCAGAGCGTTAGCTCTGACAGGGTACATCATCGGGACCTGATTAGATCAGGTCCCAGTGATGTTAACCCTTTGCTGTCTTCTATATGCTGCGATCTATAGTGATCGCGGCATATAGGAGACAGTAGGAAGAGAGGGGGTCGTCTTACTTACCTCCGAAGACCTCCGTTTCGTTTGAGGACCTGGGGTTTCTATGGCAGCTGGAGGTCACATGACCGCCCCCAGCTCTGCCATATATGGTGTCCTTCCTGTCTGGCTTCAGCCTGTATGTAGCTGATGCCAGACAGGAGACTGACTGAAACAGTCAGTGAAGATCTCATGTAATGTAATATATGTCTATTACATTACATGAGATCAGTGATCAGAAAAATAAAAATTAATGTCCCATACAGGGACTAAGTAAAAATGTAAAAAAAAGTAAAAAAAAAGTTTTTAAACTATTAAAAAAAAAATCACAAAATAAATAAAAATAAATAAATAAAATATTAAACCAATAAATCCGTATATTATTACAAAACCAAAAAAAGTACACATATTTGGTATCGCCGCGTCCGAAACAACCCGAGCTATAAAACTGTCATACTAATTAACTCCTTCTGTTCACACCGTAATAAAAATAAATAAAAAACGGAGCAAAAAAATATGCTTTTTCATCATATAGCCAAACAAAAAGTGGAAAAAAATGCGATCAAAAAGCAGAATAGAAATAAAAATGGTACCACTGAAAACTTCATCTTGATCCGCAAAAAAAAGCCGCCATACAGCTCCATCAGCCGAAAAATGAAAAAGTTATAGCGCTCAGAATAAAGCAATGCAAAAAAAATATTTTTTTTTTCTATAAAATTGTTTTATTGTGTAAAAGCGCAAAAACATAAAAAAAATACAGTAAGTGTAATATCGCTGTAAACGTACTGACACGAAAAATAACGCTGCCTGATCACTTTTACCACACGCAGAACGGCATAAAAAAAAACTCAAAAAACAATTGCTGAAGTGTTTGTTTTTGTTAACTTTACCTCCCAAAAAACGGAAGAGAAAGCGATCAAAAAATGTCACGTACCCAAAAATGGTTCCAATATAAATGTCAACTCGTCCCGCAAAAAACAAGCCATCACATGACTCTATCGGCCGAAATATGGAAAAATTATAGCTCTCAAAATATGGTGATGCAAAAACTAGATTTTGCAAAAAAAGCGTATTTTAGTGTGTGACAGCTGTCAGTCATAAAAACCCGATATAAATCTGGTATCTCTGTAATCGCACCGACCCGAAGAATAAAGTAATCTAATCAGTTATATCACACTAGGAACGGCATAAAAAATAAATAAAACAAATATTATTCACCTGCTACTGATTTGTTTATTATGTCTCCCAAAGATGCCAGTAAGGCTCTGCTCACATTTATCCTGTGCTCTGCGCTGAGCACTTACACCAGAGTTTCCGTGTAAATCTCTGAAATACGTGATTCAGCCAGAACCCATGATGGAAGATTCCCTGTAATGAGGCAGATATAGGCCACTGTGGACGCCGTCTAGCCTGGGATCCCACTGTGTCATTTGTTTTAGGCGTGCATAAAAGTGCGGTTGGCCACAGTTTTGTGCACTTCTGAAAAAAAGGACACCACTAAACAGAGGCCAGATGGAGTCCAGAGTAACTCTGCTGCCTAATTATAGTGAATGGATCCTGCAGGGGTTTCATCTGAATTACATCACTTGGAAATTTAGATGGAAACCCCGATGTAAGTGCTCAGCCTAGAGCGCCGGATAAATGTTACGTAAAATGTTCCCAATAAAAGCTTCAACTCAGTCCTCAAAAAAAGCTAGTCCCCACTCAGGTCCATCATCTGTTAAAAATATAAGGGACATCCAAGTTACTGGTAGCAGAAAGGCTCTGGAAAAGCAAAATGGTCCTTGCCCCCCAAAAGAAATTCAGAAAATTTTGTGGTCCCAAATCCAAATGCCTATTCTACAATAATTTGTTCTCCAATTGTCAAATAGCACTCCTTCCCCCTCAAATCTCACCGTATGGCTAAGTGGTACGATACAGCCACATATGGGGTATTGACACTTTTAGAAGAAATTGTGTGACACATTTCGGCACCTCCGAAGCTTCAACTCAGTCCTCAAAAAAAGCTAGTCCCCACTCAGGTCCATCATCTGTTAAAAATATAAGGGACTTCCAAGTTACTGGTAGCAGAAAGGCTCTGGAAAAGCAAAATGGTCCTTGCCCCCCAAAAGAAATTCAGAAAATTTTGTGGTCCCAAATCCAAATGCCTATTCTACAATAATTTGTTCTCCAATTGTCAAATAGCACTCCTTCCCCCTCAAATCTCACCGTATGGCTAAGTGGTACGATACAGCCACATATGGGGTATTGACACTTTTAGAAGAAATTGTGTGACACATTTCGGCACCATTTTTTACCCATTGCCCTGTGTGAAAATGTAAAATCTGAGGGTAAAACATTTTTTTGTGGTAAAAATATAATTATGCTTTTTTCACTGCCCAATGGTATAAATTTAAAAATTAAAAAATGCTCACTACTTCCCTAGATGAATTCCTTGAGAGGTGTAGTTTACAAAATGGCGTCACTTGTGGGGGTTTCTGCTGTTTTGGCATGTCAGCGACTCTTCAAATGTGACATGGTGTCTGCTGCCTATCCCAGCCAACATAGCGCTTTTTTCTCTTCCGAACCCTGCCGTACACCAAAGCAGTGGTTTTCCCCCACATATGGGGTATTGGCGTACTCAGGAGAAATTGTACAACAAATTTCATGGTGCAATTTATCCTGTTACCCTTATGATAGTACAAAATTAGGGAATGAAAAACATTTTTTATGGGAAAAATGTGAAAATTTTATTTTTACGGCTCAATATTATAAACTTCTGTGAAGCAGCTGGGGGTGCAAGGTGCTCACCACACATCTAGATAAGTTCCCTAAGGGGTATAGTTTCCAAAATGGTGTCACTTGTGGGGGGTTACCACTGTTTAGGCACGTTAGGGGCTCCCCAAATGTGACATGGCGTCCGCTAATTATTCAAACAAATTTTACATTCAAAAAGTCAAATGGCGCTCCTTCCCTTTCAAACCCTGCCATGTGCCCAAACAGTAATTTTCCTCCACATATGGGGTATCGGCGTGTTCAGGAGAAATTGCACAACAAATTTCATGGTGCAATTTATCCTGTTACCCTTATGATAATACAAAATTAGGGAATGAAAAACATTTTTTGAGGGAAAAATGTGAAAATTTTATTTTTATGGCTCAATATTATAAACTTCTGTGAAGCAGCTGGGGGTGCAAGGTGCTCACCACACATCTAGATAAGTTCCCTAAGGGGTCTAGTTTCTAAAATGGTGGCACTTGTGGGGGGTTTCCACTTTTTAGGCACATTAGGGGCTCCCCAAATGTGACATGGCGTCCGCTAATTATTCAAACAAATTTTACATTCAAAAAGTCAAATGGCGCTCCTTCCCTTTCAAACCCTGCCATGTGTCCAAACAGTAATTTGCCTCCACATATGGGGTATCGGCGTGTTCAGGAGAAATTGCACAACAAATTTCATGGTGCAATTTATCCTGTTACCCTTATGATAATACAAAATTAGGGAATGAAAAACATTTTTTGAGGGAAAAATGTGAAAATTTTATTTTTACGGCTCAATATTATAAACTTCTGTGAAGCAGCTGGGGGTGCAAGGTGCTCACCACACATCTAGATAAGTTCCCTAAGGGGTATAGTTTCCAAAATGGTGGCACTTGTGGGGGGTTTCCACTGTTTAGGCACATTAGGGGCTCCCCAAATGTAACATGTCGTCCGCTAATTATACAAACAAATTTTACATTCAAAAAGTCAAATGGCGCTCCTTCCCTTTCAAACCCTGCCATGTGCCCAAACAGTAATTTGCCTCCGCATATGGGGTATCAGCGTGTTCAGGAGAAATTGCATAACAAATTTCATGGTGCAATTTATCCTATTACCCTTATGATAATGCAAAATTAAGGGATGAAAAACGGTTTTGTGGGAAAAATGTGAAAATTTTATTTTTACAGCTCAATATTATAAACTTCTGTGAAGCACCTTGGGGTTCAAGGTGCTCACCACACATCTAGATAAGTTCCCTAAGGGGTCTAGTTTCCAAAATGGTGTCACTTGTGGGGGGTTTCCACTGTTTAGGCACATCAGGAGCTCTCCAAACGCAACATAGCATCTGCTAATTATTCAGACAAATTTTACATTCAAAAAGTCTAATGGCGCTCCTTCCCTTCCGAACCCTGCCGTGCGCCCAAACAGTGGTTTTCCCTCACATATGGGGTATCAGCATGCTCAAGAGAAATTGCACAAAAAAATTTGGGGTCCATTTTTTCATGTTACCCCTGTGAAAATAAAAAAAATTCGGTCTAAAGTAACATTTTTGTGAAAAAAGTTAAATGTTAATTTTTTTCTTCCACTTTCCTAAAATTCCTGTGAAGCACCTGAAGGGTTAATAAAGTTCTTGAATTAGGTTTTGAGCACCTTGAGGGGTGCAGTTTTTAGAATGGTGTCACTTTTGGGTATTTTCTGTCATAAAGACCCCTCATAGTGACTTCAAATATGATGTAGTCCCTAAAAAAATGTTTTTGTAAATTTTGTTGGAAAAATGAGAAATCGCTGGTCAACTTTTAACCCTTATAGCTCCCTAACAAAAAAAAATTTTGGTTCCAAAATTGTGCTGATGTAAAGTAGACATGTGGGAAATGTTATTTATTAACTATTTTGTGTGACATATCTCTCTGATTTAAGGGCATGAAAATTCAAAGTTTGAAAATTGCAAAATATTCAACATTTTCGCCAAATTTCTGATTTTTTCACAAATAAACACAAGTTATATCGAAGAAATTTTACCACTATCATGAAGTACAATATGTCACGAAAAAACAGTCTCAGAATCAGGGGAATACGTTGAAGCGTTCCAGAGTAATTACTTCATAAACTGGCAGTGGTCAGAATTGAAAAAATTGGCCTGGTCACGAAGGCAAAAACAGGCTCTGGCGCGAAGTGGTTAAGTGTCATTATTTTACTGGGGAATATGTGAGCATTGAGACTTTAAAAGTTTCCTCACATGCTTAAGATGTCGCTCTCCGCAAGGAGAAATGTTACCCCTTGGATACATATTTTACTGGGGGGAAACAATGATTGAGAAGTGGTTGTCTGTGTAGTGGACAACCCCTTTAATAAAATTGCACTAAGATCCAGTCTTCATTTTTTCATTATTTTCCAGATGCCTGTATATGTAGTTTGTAGCCAAGCTTCAGATTCTCTTTTAGGAGTGTCTCTCCCAGTAATATAGGCTCTTTGTGTTTCAATGGTGCTACTGTCTTCACATTTCTATATATTAGCACATCTTCTATCCTGAACTTATATCCTTACCCTTTGTTATTCTCCTTTTTACAGTCTGTTTTCTTTTGCCTTCCTTGAGACTGTACATATTTTCCCCCTCTCCACATTATGGAGCTCTGCATACAACCCCCTCACTGCTGCTATCTCTAACACCGAGGGAAGGCAGAGGGCGAGTAGAGTGAGATATCAGAACCAGTAGCAGGAGCTCTGACAGATTTGTTTCTGGTCTAAATATCACTCAGATACATAAAGGACTTACTGACAATCTGCAGTAGAATAATGGTAGAATTTTTTTCCTTATGTCCTTTTATAAAGTGACTTTTGGCACTGGCTGCAGTTTGTTAAGAAATAAATACCCCGTGATACTCACTTTCCTTGAGTCTCCATCCCAGTATATGGCACAGTTTGCAGCAGTGATGTCATGTTGACACCTCGGCAGCCAATCAGTGAGCTTGGTGGTTCTTCTAGTGTAGATAAAATGCCCCCTTGAGAGCCACTGAGCTCACTGATTGGTTGCTGCACTGTCATTACATGATGTCAGTGCTGCAGCCAAAGTCAGATAATGGAAGCAGTGGTGGAGACTTGACGTCGGACCCCGGTACAGTGATTACAGAATGGTTTGTTATTTTTTAACAAACTGCAGCAGTGGACAAACATTATCTGTAAGGGAACAATCCCTTTAACTTTTATTTTATGAAGTAAATAAACTTTAAAGAAAAATCTGTACAAAAATGTGAATAGCCTTTAACATAATATTCAAGATGTGTCTGGAAGAAACTACAGAAATTGGGCAAAACACTCCTTTTCATGCCATAAAATAAAAAATAATCACAGCTGAACAATCAAAGACACTTTGAAGCCCTAGTCTATTACTCTGAATTACTATTTACATTATGTCACATTCTTTCATAGAGAAAACTTAAAAATGCAGTTTCTACCACTAGGTGGTGCTTTAGAGTGTGGAACTACTATTTCCCTCATCAGCCCACCATGTGGTCAGAGCTGGTGTTGCAAGTAAAACTTTTTTTCCAAAAATTAGAAAAAAGAAATATTTATATGTATAGTTACATAGGTTGAAAAAAAGACCTAGGTCCATCAAGTTCAACCTTCCTCCATCAATTGCTTTACTTGCATCACCAGCTCTGACCATGTGGTGGCCTGATGAGGGAAATATATATAAGTGTACATATGTGTATATATATATATAAAAATATATATATATATATATATATATATATATATATAGATAGATAGATATATATATCTATATATATATATATCTACATATATATATACACAATACAAAAATAAAACTTATATCTGATATACAGAAGGAATGATACCGTACAACATAACATTTAAACAATTTTTTTTCTTTTAAACCTCATTTAAATACACAGTGTATTTTCTCCATTGCAGGCCTCTTAGAAGAAGGAAATTTTGTATGAATTTACATTAAACATTCCCGTTCATACTACGGAAGTTCTTGTTCATTTTCTGAGTTCCCTCTGAGACAATTATGATCTGTAATACTCTGTTATTATTTTAATTATTCAGAAGGCATTTTGTATTTTCTAGCCAAATTACTATTATTATATAAGGTTTGTGCACTTTATGCATCTACTTTTCTGTAAAGTCCCTACCCAGTTCTTTAGCATGAAACCGTTCCCAGGGTTATTGTTGCTTCCTCTGGAGATCCATCTAGTGTACGGAGCCTTACGACAGTGAAAAAAAATACATAAAAAGTTTCCCTCCAAAAAGTGAAAAACTTTCTTTTTTTTTTTGTTTATCTTTGTCCATCTTTCATTTGACAGATGCCAAAATATAAAACAAGTGAAAACATATACAGTAAAGAGATAATAAAATATTTGAAATGTGCGAATGTAGCAGTCCTGAGTTTGACTGAAGACCATGCCCATAAGCAGAGAAAAATTAGTGCTAACATTTTTAGGTAACTCCTCCATGTCATATCAAATGCATGTGCTCATTTTTATAGCCTTTAACCATTCATAGCAGCTTTATCGTAAGATCCTATACTCATGGAGATAAACAAATTTGTTATATTGAATTGCATATTGCATTTGTGACAATTTTTTTAGAAATTCACTAAATCAAACATTATGCAATTTGCATTTACACTTTGCAAAACATTTAATCAGTCAGGAAAGGATAACATCACCACGGGCTTGGCTGCCCTGGCCTACCCATAATAACTTGCAGCTATTACATTACATGGTTTAGAACATGCCAATCAGGATAGAGTATCAAAGCCAGTATAAAAGCAGAGGCAGGGAATGCAGATGCCATTTTTTTAGTGAATCTGGATAGCTAGAGGACATAAGAGCTCACAACTTTACCATACATATAGTGAGATATAGTCATAAAATACAGAATAAGCTTGTCATGCCACGGGATTCGATCTGGTAGTCCTGTGCTCTTCTGTCAGCATCTCTGTTCGCTGAGCCACAGGAGATCCTATCAGTGTCCAGGCACTGATTACCTTTTGCCTTTTGTTCATTCCTTTCTGAAAGCAGGTGTTTTCCATTTGCTATCTAGCCTGTCCTATCACACTGCGGGTGCTTCTATGTAAACCTCCCTCCTGCTTGTGTTCTCTGCTGGTGATAGATTCATTTGGATGTTCTGACATTCTATTGATGTTTGGAGCCAGTCTATGAAACTCCATCTAAGGGGTTTTGCTATACTTTGCACCTTTCTTCTGTTTATCATTTATGAAGTAGGCAGCATATTTGTTAAGAGTAAATGCTTTATTCTTTGTTTGGTATTTCATTATTTTCTTTACTTACTCTGGGATCTCTCCTTTGTTCCGCATACTTCTCCTCTTGTAGGTAATTCACATTCTGATCTGCCCTTTGGTTCTTTATGAGGAAAGTGAAGCTATTCAAAGGACTTTTAGGCAGTAAAGTCTAAGTTGCCACCTCCTAGTCTGTGGTCAAGGCTAACTCTGTACCCGTAGGCACCACAAAGGACTGAGGAGTCAAGATATCTAGTCTGTACAAGAACCAGTAGGGTCAGTTGCTGTTTTTAGTGCATAAACTATTATTCACAAGTGAGTTACTATACAGGCATAACAAAACTATTCTGATAGTGTGTGCAGAAGATTAGTATGTGAGGAAAAGAGAATTTAATAGATTTAATTGATAGAGGGAGAAATAGGAGAGTGACAGTATCTGTGAAGCAGAGCCAGAGAGGGACATTAAGCTGGAAGCTGCTACTGCATGCTTGATTTCTGAAGTTTAAGTGTTTCTGCTACAATTGAATCTCACAAATTTTTTGTTTCTGCAAAAGCAAGCCACCTATATTGCAACAAGAAATAAAAAGTTTGCATGTTACACACAGTACAGTTTTTTTGCAAACTTTTATTATTATTTAATTTTATATGCATGCTGTAATGCACACGCCCGGGCTGTGCGGCGTGTGCGTATGATTCCGCTGGACCGTGCCGGAGAGTGAATGCCTGGAGTGGCGTAACTAGGTATTCACCCGATCCGACCAGGGTCGCACGACGGCATACGACGCCAGTGCACCAAGGAGGAACCGAGCAGAGGGACCAGGTGCTACTCCAGGACAGACCCCGGACACGGCTGTTGACCCACACAGGGGAATACAGGAACAGACAGGTTAGGCTGGCACACAGACTGGTGGGTATAGGCAGGCACGACTGGTATGCAGGCAGGCGGGTATGCAGGCAGGGGGGTACAGGCAAGCACGGCTAGAGTGCAGACAGGGAAGCACTAGCAGGTAGGAACACAGGCGGGATAGGACCCAGTACACACTGGGACTCAGGAAAAGAACCACAGATGTGGCGGACAAACACAGCAGAGTAAGGCCGCCCAGAGTGGTGAGCGAGAGCAGGGCAAGACGAGACCGCCTAGAGCGGTGAACGAGAGTAGACCAGGACGAGGCCGCCTGGAGCAGTGAGCAAGAGTAGAGCAGGACAGAGCGAGACTGCCGGAGCAGTGAGCAAAGGGTCAGAGCAGAGCAAGACTGCCGGAGCAGTGAGCAAAGGGTCAGAGCGGAGCGAGACTGCCGGAGCAGTGAGCAAAGGGTCAGAGCAGAGCGAGACAGCCGGAGCAGTGAGCAAAGGGTCAGAGCGGAGCGAGACTGCCAGAGCAGTGAGCAAAGGGTCAGAGCGGAGCGAGACTGCCGGAGCAGTGAGCAAAGGGTCAGAGCGGAGCAAGACTGCGGGAGCAGTGAGCAAAGGGTCAGAGCGGAGCGAGACTGCGGGAGCAGTGAGAAAAGGGTCAGAGCGGAGCGAGACTGCCGGAGCAGTGAGCAAAGGGTCAGAGCGGAGCGAGACTGCCGGAGCAGTGAGCAAAGGGTCAGAGCGGAGCGAGACTGCCAGAGCAGTGAGCAAAGGGTCAGAGTGGAGCGAGACTGCCGGAGCAGTGAGCAAAGGGTCAGAGCGGAGCGAGACTGCCGAAGCAGTGAGCAAAGGGTCAGAGCGGAGCGAGACTGCCGGAGCAGTGAGCAAAGGGTCAGAGCGGAGCAAGACTGCCGGAGCAGTGAGCAAAGGGTTAGAGCGGAGCAAGACTGCCAGAGCAGTGAGCAAAGGGTCAGAGCGGAGCAAGACTGCTGGAGCGGTGAGCAAAGGCAGAGCAGGCTAGAACCGCCGGAGCGGTGAGCAAGGCTGAACAGGCTAGAACCGCCGGAGCGGTGAGCAAGGCAGAGCAGGCTTGAACCGCCGGAGCGGTGAGCAAGGCAGAGCAGGCTAGAACCGCCGGAGCGGTGAGCAAGGCAGAGCAGGCTTGAACCGCCGGAGCGGTGAGCAAGGCAGAGCAGGCTAGAACCGCCGGAGCGGTGAGCAAGGCAGAGCAGGCTAGAACCGCCGGAGCAGTGAGCAAGGCAGAGCTGGGGGGACAGGGCTCTGTACACACGGAACAGGCAGGAAGGGAAAGTCAGAACCAGATACCCACAGGGTACTTACAGTGAAGTAGCGAGTGGACCACTAACTCACAAATGGAAGTACAGTGACAACAAGCAGGAGTTAGGCACGAGTTCAAACTCTGCAGAAAAAGGAAAGGTACGGACATAGAGAAACAAAGGAAACAGGCTAGAAGAGAATACAGACAAGAACAGACACAGTAGCAAGATACAGGAGCGGGTCTAGGTATGCAGCCCCTAGAAGGCGGGAGGAAAAGGCTAGGAGCATGTTCAGACAGGACAGACAAGATACAGGAGCGGGTCTAGGTATGCGGCCCCTAGAAGGTGGAACGAACAAGCAAGGAGCGTGTTCAGTCAGGCCTGGAAATACAGCCTCCAGGAAGGACAGGCAAGCAAACACAGAAGGGGACCTGGCACATTCAGAGTGAAAGAGCACAGTGAATGAAACACAATGCTCAGGCAGGGTTTCTTGGGAGGAGCTGGGTTAAATACCAGGTGACAGACAGCAATAGGCTGAGGACGCACAAGGTGTGTGCCTGCAGCAGGTACAAAAAGTAGGAAGTGATAGGGCGCCGCCCTTAAGCAGCAGACACAGAGGCAAACAGACAGCATGGAGGGAAGCCAGGCTAGCAGACTGGACTGGAGATCAAATGTGAGCTCTGGCACAGTGGGAGATGGACCACTATGCAAGGACGCCGCCAGGTATGTTACACATACACACTACACCAATACTTATTTTGGGCATCTACAAAAAAATTAGACATTTTTGTTGTCTCATTTTAGGAAAGAGAAAATTGTGTGAAAAAGAGTATTAAAAGAAAAATAATTATATAAACATAAAAAATCTGTCAGTGCCGTGTGTTATTAAAAAGGATATAGATGACCTCCTGTTTATCCATAGCCATATATCTTGAGGTCACTTGAACATTACTAAGGTTGTTTTTACAGTAAAGAGCTTGAAAGGAGACCTCTGGGTGTTACTCGTGTCTTTTTGGGCTGTTGGAGGCTTTTGAATATTTTCAATTCGTGGCAAATTGATTTGGAGTGAATCAAATTTTCCTACCGAATCTGGCAAAGTTGGCGAATTCGAATTTCTGAAGATTCTTTCATCCCTGTATAAACAAACAAAGACACAAACAGTTCAACCATAAACCGCATTGTGAAACAGCAGCAATTCAGGGTAAAAGTATTTATGTGTCTTGGAAAATGCAACCTTATAGCGGCCCATTTAGATACACCCTCGATCTCATTTGTGTAGGACTAGAATTAAAAAGTATTACTTATCATAAGTTATTTATTATTGCACATAAAATAAAAAGTTTAGTAAGTTAGTGCTACTACATCCCTACTGTGCACATCTCAAACTCGTACTTGAAGGACTGATAAATGCTAAGGAGCAAGTAACTGGCACGATCCCAATTGATTATACTATGAAAGTCATAGAAATAAAGATGCAATGTTAATGTCATGTTGATTCCACACTTAGCCAATGTAATCCGGAGAGGATAGAGTTAAGTTCGCCTGGCCATACTGTAACTGCATGTGGCCGTGGCGCGCGGTCTGCCCTGTGAAGCATGCCTGCTTAGAGCAAGTGTTAATCAGAATAAATTCAGCTGCTCTATATTCCCACAAAAGTTGGATGATTGACAGCTATAAGTTTGCAGAATAGACTTGTGGATGATTTAATTATACTCATCATTTCTTCATTGTGCCCTTAACCATATTAAATATATGGGAATATCCGTCAATTTCTGGAGAGCTCCATTGTGAAATGACATCTTTCCTTGTGACTGACTCATAGAAGTTTGCTTTAGTTCTCTTTTTGATTGTTTCGGTGATGTTCTGCGTCTCCCTACATGAAGTTCATCTGTTACAAACAAGCTGAATACATCATATCACTAAAGTATAAGGTATGTGTGTATACAAGGGTGCACAAAAAATATGGGTCGATCCATAGACATAACTAATAACACGACATGAGCCTCCATGCGACTCTCATGGTCCAACTTGGTGCTCAATGTCCATAGGCTTCATAGCATCAACATGGGCTGCACATATAGAATTAACCCCAATCTATATGCATGAAAAATTTGTGTTTCTACTGATCTCTACTTCCATCCCAATAAATATGTGCTGCTTGGTATTGAAGTTTGATGTTTGTTGTACCAAACTAAGTATTTTGGAGTTTGGCCAACAAAATCCTAAAATGTTTTCTTAATCAGCTCAAGTCACTATTGCAACTATTTGGACTTTGATCACACAATAGTTATGTCCCCCTGTTTCTATAGGCCTTTTGGGCTATTAATTTTTTAGCTTTTTTATTTAAAACTTTGAACCCTCAATAGACATGCTACCTCCTTTCATAGGACTGTTAACCTTAAGGCCTATGTTATTTGACTTACAATTCTGAACTACACTCCACACCACCCCATTTAATATAATTTACAGCATTGCAGCCAATTTCATTTTCTACGGGAGGGGGGCGGATAAAGTTCCAGGCACCGAGCAGGTTAGTAATACTGTAAACCTGCAGATTAACCCTACATCTGTAGGTTAATAGCATTTTCTTTTGGTGACAGGTTCACTTTGAGTGTACCTTCCCACCTTCTCACTCTTGTTTTCCATTTACTGTATCTCTGCTCTTTTCTGCCTCTAAAAAGCCACAGTTGCCAATCAAAAAAGACGGGGGCGGAGTTAAAGTAAAATAAGTAGGTGGGAAGGTGCACTTAAATATTTGTCCACTCCAAGTGTGCTCTGAGTGCCTGTACTTGGTTTGAACAGTTATTGTGGTCCGACTCTCATTTAAAAGTTTTGTGCCAATTTTGGTACTTGACATTCCAATGGTCCCATAGTGAGTGAATGGCATGGTGGTGAACATGTTCAACCCCTATTTTATTCAGACAGGACTTTTAAGTGCCCCATTCTCAGGATTGGTGGAGGTCCCAGCAGTCACACCACCAACAATCAGGAAGTTATACACTATACTATGGATAAGAGAACTTCCAAGCTTGGCACAAACCCTTTAAAGGTCCATGTTACTTTCTCTTACCATAAACTCCTTATTAAGTGAAGTTTTAGACTTTGGTAGAACCTGATGTCATAGCCTTAAAGAGTAACTAAATTTTATTTTTTTTTAACTGTTGTTGATCAGTCTGTGTAAAGTTATGAATATATATAATATACTTCATCACTTATTTTGCCTCCTACTATATTAAGCACCAGGCTGAATGTGCTGGTTTATCTGCCTGGTTCATGCTTCCTTAGCAGCTGATTTCAACTGCAGGTTTAGCAAATACCTGTACTCCAGTGTGAGCTTCTCTGCATCCCTCTCCCATGATCTGACTCTATTTAGAAACACTCTCCTTGTCTGAGCATTGGGAAGGGGAGCAGAGAAGCTCACACAGGATTATGGATTTTGCTGGACCTATAGTTCAAAACAGCTACAAACAGCATGAATTAGGTAGATAAGCCAGCACTTTCAGCATGGCATTAACAATAGAGAGAAACAATGTTCAGTAATTAAGGATATTACAAAGATTATTAACTTTACAACGGCTGATCAATAATTAAATTAAAAAGTTTAACAACTTTTCTAGGCCCACGATAAACTCTTCATACTGTCCATGTCTTTTTTTATAGGTTAATTTCATTGACCATAAGGCACAAAGAGTATTTATCTTTTTTATACCAAGCTGACCTCTTTACTAAGACAAATTTTACATTTTTACAAATATTACAAGCCCTGCACTAATTATCCAGTGTTCACATGTAGCTTTAAATGGCCAGACAGTTCTTCCATAACTGAGAAATCAGCATTGGAATTGATATACCAATGGTATGGTAGATCCGTAACCTCTGTCACTCCAGGTCTATTCCATGTCCAAAGCCACCTCCTTCTGCTTAAATAACAGTTTCTATGCTGTGTGACTTGGGGCAAAGGAGCGAGGAGGTGGTACTGGATGGGAAATAGAGCTGGAGTGACAGAGGATTCAAATCTACATATTGCTCTTCAGCCTAATTTGCATATAAATCCAAATGCAAATTTTTTTTCAGCAATGGAGGAATGGATTGGCCATTTAAAGGTATTGCTGGACATGTCTTTGAAAGAGCAACATGCGCTTATACAGTAAATAAATTTGGGGAATGAAACCCCGCTGACAGACTGTCACACCCAAGCAAGGAAATGCCCGGCATGTGTTGCAAATGAGGGAAAGATGGTAAAGGGTGCTCTAATGGTAGTGAAAGGGGATAAGGGACACCCTTAAACATTCAACTGAGAATGCCCCCTGCACTCCCTATCATCCCTAGATGGGTCACTCCCCCCATGCGCGATCATGTGCCTAAGCACTGGCTGGTCCTGAGCTAGCCCTAACTAGTGAGTAGGGCATCAAGACACAAGACTCACTACTAGTGATGAGTGAGTATGCTCTGTTAACCCTTTCGGCGAGCATGCTCGGGTGTTCGCCGAGTATCTACAGTATGCTCGGATGTTATGTTTGAGTCACTCTGTGCGCATGATTTGCGACTGTCTGACAGCTTTAATACATGTGAGGAATGCCTAATAAAAAGGTATTATTCACATGTATTAAAAGCTGTCAAACAGTCGCAAATCATGCACACAGAGTGACTCAAACAAAACACCCGAGCACGCTGAAGATACTTGGAAAATACCCGAGCATGCTCGTAAATCTCGAGTAGCGAGCATGCTCTCTTATCACTACTCACTACTAAAGTAAGAAAGGGAGAAATCAAACTGCAACTGGAACTCCACATCTTAAACTGGAACATCTTCTCCAGGGAGATCAGAATAGAAAATCTATAACCGGCATAGGAGAGAGCTAGGAGTGAGTTTAAATAATGGAAGTGAGTGGCAACAGAGTGAGGCAGCTGAGATTAGAGCCATATGGAATCCCAGCAGGATCAAAAAGGAACTCAACCCTCACCAAGTGAAAAGCAATCTGCACCACTCAAGTTAAATGCCGAGCGGACTCTACAGAGGACCTGTGATCCGTCAACCACAGCGACCTTCTGATTCCAGATGCCCCAAAGGTTTCAGCAGGGTGCAGTACATTCGTGACACTGATTCCCTTTAACATCACCCTTTTCATGCCCCTTGATTATATATGTCTAATGACCATTAGCGGCATGTCACATTTTCTTATGTTCTTTATCAGATATCTAGGATCATCATTGACACATTAGGACATGGCAGCACAATACAGTGACGGGCATCATTATTTAAAAATTTAGTAGCCAAGGCTCAAGCTTTACAAGTCAAAATGGCCTACTACAGCTGAAAATTAAGGTTGGTATAGTAATTCCAATAACTACAGAATAGTTTTAGAACATTCTAAAATTCAGTGCAGCAAAAAAAGGTCATGTCGGTAAGAAACAAGTCGGATATTTTTGGTTGGCTGAAAATTGCGTGAATGTCATTTTGATGGAGGCGAGGATGATGTTTTATTGGCTCGCGGTGTTTATTTTCATGGTGTTTGCAACTATATATCACTTTCCCGTTCACATGAATCACCTCAATAAGACAATAGTTGCTGGCCCTGCTGAATTCTAGACATGTATTATAACTCTGCTTGGTTGGATGCACAAGAATTATCCAAAATACAAAATCTACCATCGGCTCGAAGAAAAAAAAAAAACCATCCAGCAACCAAGAGGTAAAGTCAGGCAGAAGCTATAAAATGACACAAAATTACAGTACACAGACTGCATTATCCTCTTCACCACTCATGGTGTATCTAAACTAGGGTACAAAAAGATTCTATGATGCATTTTAGCTCCCGCAATATTTTTTTTCGAATAAGATAACAGTAATTTATCTTTCAAAAATTGACATCCCATGTACTGTCTTTACCTGTAATAATATTTAACGCGCTCAGCTCTCTCCGGTCATATCGCTTAATGGAGAAGAAGTAGCAGTGAACTAAAATCCTTTTTTTAGTTTGTACCGTGTCTTCAGTCATTCGTATCTATTCCTCAGGTCCGGTCAATGATTCCGCAATCTTTTTTAATAACAAGCTGTTTGGTCCTTCGTTTCGATTAAACTGTCCAACGCTGATAGTTAAACGTCTTCTTATTGAATAAGACTATCTGAGACAATCACAATGGAAGAATCTAGCAGTAAAATTGTAGAAATAGCTCTTACAAGTAAGGCATGAAACACTTATAGTTCAAATATTGTTTTATACCATTGTAGAATGATGTCTTGGAAAGGCCGGTCCTTCAGGAGTTGGAGTAACAATGGCCACCACACGGCATCATCATCTTGTGAACAGAACCAATATGCTGAGACCATGTAGAAGTTTAGGGGTTTTTTTAGATCTTTCACTTGATGTTAGTGCTGTGTTGCGACCATTGTCGTTGTGTTACTGATATTGAGGGGTGGATCAGCAACACGACAACTGTTGTGGGACACCTGGGTTGCTCTACCGATTAGTGCGGAATAACTTTAGCGGTGGTTGTTGCACAGGGCTGGACTTTTGAGGTTAGGGACTCAGGTTCACCATCACATGACACTTGGTTTCATACATTCTGATCATAATGTTAACTTAGAACTTAATGTTTTGCTTTGTAAATTTATGCTTAGCTAAAATTAATCAATGTATCAGCTATGGATGTGTGGACCATGCCTTTTCTACACCAGTTAAAACATAACTACTATAATACTGCTCCTATGTACAAGAATATATAAACTATAATACTGCTCAAATGTACAAAAATATAACTACTATAATACTCCTCCTATGTACAAGAATATAACTACTATTATACTACCCTTATGTACAATAATCTAACTACTATAATACTGCAGCTATGTACAAGATTATAACTACTATAATACTGCTCTTATGTACAATAATCTAACTACTATAATACTGCTCCTATGTACAATAATCTAACTACTATAATACTGCTCCTATGTACAAGAATATAACTACTATAATGCTGCTCCTATGTACAAGAATATAACTACTATAATACTGCCCCCTATGTACAAGAATATAACTACTATAATACTGCCCCCTATGTACCAGAATATAACTACTATAATACTGCTCCTATGTACAAGAATATAACTACTATAATACTGCTCCTATGTACAAGAATATATCAACTATAATACTGCTCAAATGTACAAAAATATAACTACTATAATACTGCCCCCTATGTACAAAAATATAACTACTATAATACTGCCCCCTATGTACAAGAATATAACTACTATTATACAACCCTTATGTACAATAATCTAACTACTATAATACTGCACCTATGTACAAGAATATAACTACTATAATACTGCCCCCTATGTACAATTATCTAACTACTATAACACTGCACCTATGTACAAGATTATAACTGCTATAACACTGCTCATATGTTCAAAAATATAACTACTATAATACTGCTCCTATATACAAGATTATAACTACTATAACACTGCTCATATGTTCAAAAATATAACTACTATAATACTGCCCCTATGTAAAAGAATATAACTACTATAATACTCTCCCTATTATTATTATTATTATTATTTATTATTATAGCGCCAATTATTCCATGGTGCTTTACATGTGATAGGGATATACTGTACATAGCAAAACCATTTATATAATCTTAACAAAACAAGTCAGCGACTGGTACAGGAGGAGCGAGGACCCTGCCCGCGAGGGCTCACAGTCTACAAAGGATGGGTGAGGATACAGTAGGTGAGGGTAGAGGAGGTCATGCAGTAATGTGGTGGAGCCGTGGTTACTGCAGGTTGTAGGCTTGTCGGAAGAGGTATGTACAAAAATATAACTACAATAATACTGTCCGCTATGTACAAGAATATAACTACTATAATACTGCACCTATGTACAAGAATATAACTATTATAATACTCTCCCTATGTACAAGAATATAACTAATATAATATTGCCCCCTATGTACAAGAATATAACTACTATAATAGTGCTCCTATGTTCAAGACTATAGCTACTGTAATACTGCTTCTATGTACAAGAATATAACTACTATAATACTGCCCCCTATGCACAAGAATATAGCTACTATAATACTGCCCCTATGTACAAGAATATAACTACTATAATACTGCCCCTATGTACAAGAATATAACTACTATAATACTGCCCGCTATATACAAGAATATAACTTCTATAATACAGATCCTATGTACAAGAATATAACTACTATAATACTGCCCCTATGTACAAGAATATAACTACTATAATACTGCACCTACTCAGTAATACCTGATATAATACTGCACCTACATACAGTTGTGCTCAAAAGTTTACATACCCAAGCAGAATTTTTCCTTTCTTAGCCTTGTTTCAGAGAATATGAATGATAACAAAAAAGCTTTTTCTCCACTCATGGTTATTGGTTGGGTGAAGTAATTTATTGCAAACTACTGTGTTTTCTCTTTTTAAATCTTAATGACCACCAAAAACATCCAAATGACCCTGATCAAAAGTTCACATGCTCCAGTTCTTAATACCGTGTATGGCCCCCTCTAACATCAATGACGGCTTGAAGTCTTTTGTGCTAGTTGTGGATGAGGTTCTTTAACCCCTTTACGACCTAGGGCATATTAGTACGTATCTGTGCCCTTGGCCTTATGGACCTGATACGTATTAGTATGCCCTGGCGATTTCGCCCGCACACAGGCTGTGCGGGCGCGATCGCCGCCGGGTTTCAGATTATTGTCACAGCTGACACCCAGGGCTATGTGCAGGGAGCGGTCCCGGACCACTCCCAGCACATTAACCCACGCAATGCTGTGATCGAAGTCGATCGCAGTCGATCACAGCATTGCGGTGGCAAGGGGAGGTGATCGCCGATACTCACCTCCTCTTCCGGCCTTCAGCAATGTCTGCCGCGGCTTCCAGGATATTGCCATGATGACCCAATGTCATCATGACAACATTCGGGTCATCAGACAGCAGGAAAATTTTTTGGACATGCGCAGCGCATCTCCAAACTATCTTCTCCCTGTCCAGCGCTGACAGCCTGCATGGCACAGGGATGGTGCTGCATTCCTGTGCCATGCAGCCGATCAGAGAAAAAAAAGTGAATGTCCCATAGTGGGACAAAGTAAAAAAGTGTCATAAAGTGAAAAAAAAAAAAAAAAATTGTAAAAATATTTAAAAAAAAAATAAAAAAAATAATCCACCAAAAATAAAAACATAATGTACCCATCAATAAATATTATTATAAAAAAAAACAAAAAAAACAATAAAAGTACACATTTTTGGTATCGCCACGTCCGGAACGACGTGACCTATAAAACTGTCCCACTAGTTCACCCCTTCAGTGAACACGGTAAAAATAAAAAATAAAAAACAAAGCAAAAAACAATGCTTTATCACCATACTGCCAAACAAAAAATGGAATTACACACGATCAAAAAGACGAATATAAATAAAAATGGTACTGATGAAAACGACATCTCGTCTCGCAAAAAACAAGCCACCATACAGCTCCATCAGCCAAAAAATAAAAAAGTTATAGCTCTCAGAATAAAGCGATGCTAAAAAATATTTTTTTCTATAAAATTGCTTTTATTATGTAAAAGTACAAAACATAGAAAAACGATATAAATGTGGTACTGCTGTAAACGTACTGACCCAAAGAATAAAGCTGCCTTATCAATTTTACCACACGCAGAACGGCATAAAAAACAAGCAAAAAAAACAACTCCTGAATTGTTGGTTTTTGTTTATTCTGCCTCCCAAAAATCGGAATAGAAAGCGATCAAAAAACGTCACGTGCCTGAAAATGGCACTCATCCCGCAAAAAACAAGCCATCACATGACTCTGTCTGCCAAAATCTGGAAAAATTATAGCTCTCAAAATATGGCGATGCAAAAACTAGATTTTACAAAAAATGCGTCTTTTAGTGTGTGACAGCTGTCAATCATAAAAACCCCATATGATTCTGGTATCGCTGTAGTCGCACCGACCCGAAAAATAAGGTCATCTAATCACTAATACCGCACGAGGAACGGCGTAGAAAATAAACTCTCGGGCTAGGTTTGTGCTAGGGTTAGGGTTGGGCTAGGGTTAGTGCTGGGGTTGGGGTTAGGTTTGAGGTTAGGGTTGTGATGGGGTTGGGATTTTTTTCAAAAGTAAGAAAAAAAGATGACGATATGGTGACTAGTGTTGAGCGCTAGTGCTCGCTACTTGAGTTTGCATCGGGTGCTCTGGTATGCATTGAGTATCGTGGGTATTTGAGTGACATGCTCGAGTCTCCGCCCCATATGCTTTGCGGCCAAAAAAACTTTGCAGGGATTGCCTGCCATGCACGAGCGATCCCCACATGTTTATTTTGGGTGTCTAATAACCGTGAAACATGCGGGGCAGGGACTCGAGCATGTCACTCGAGCACACGCAGTCCATGGTGCATACCTGAGTACACGATGCAAACTCAAGTAGCGAGCACTTGCGCTCAAGACTAATGACAACTTATTCAATATGATGACCTAATGTTATCAAATTCTGTGTGTACCTCTGGGTTCAAAATGTTCATTATACCCCTTAATTAAATCCTTGAGGGGTATAGTTTACAAAATGGGGTCACTTGTGGGGGAGCTCCACTGTTTAGGCACATCAGGGCCTCTCCAAACGCGTCATGGTGTCCGCTATCAAATTGAATGGAAAATCGGCTCAAATTGTTAGCGGACGCCATGTTGCGTTTGGAGAGCCCCTGTGGGCCTAAACATTGGAGCTCCCCCACAAGTGACCCAATTTTGGAAACTAGACCACCCAAGGCACCTATCTAGATGCATAAAAGTGGAAAAAAAACACTTTTTCTTTTTTGCGAATCAATTTGTGAAGCACCTGGGGGTTCCAAGTGCTCACTATGCATCTAGATAGGTGCCTTGGGTGGTCTAGTTTCCAAAATGTGGTCACTTGTGGGGGAGCTCCAATGTTTAGGCACACAGAAGCTCTCCAAATGCGACATGATGTCAACTAACAAATTGGAACCATGTTGCATTTGGAGAGCCCCTGTGTGCCTAAACATTGGAGCTCCCCCACAAGTGAACCCATTTTGGAAACTAGACCCCCCAAGGCACCTATCTAGATGCATAGTGAGCACTTGGAACCCCCAGGTGCTACACAAATTGATTCGCAAAAATAAAAAAGTGTTTTTTTTCCACTTTTTCATTTTTGTGGGGGAGCTCCAATGTTTAGGCACACAGGGGCTCTCCAAACGCTACATGGTGTCCGCTAACAATGTGCGCCGATTTTCCATTCAATTTTCTTAGCGGACACCATGTTGCGTTTGAAGAGCCCCTGTGTGCCTAAACATTGGAGCTCCCCCACAAGTGACCCCATTTTGGAAACTAGACCCCCCAAGGCACCTATCTAGATGCATAGTGAGCACTTGGAACTCCCAGGTGCTTCACAAATTGATTTGTAAAAATGAAAAAGTGGAAAAAAAAACACTTTTTCATTTTTACAAATCAATCTGTGAAGCACCTGGGGGTTCCAAGTGCTCACTATGCATCTAGATAGGTGCCTTGGGTGGTCTAGTTTCCAAAATGGGGCCACTTGTGGGGGAGCTCCAATGTTTAGGCACACAGGAGCTCTCCAAACGCAACATGGTGTCCGCTAATTATTCCATCAAATTTTACAATCAAAAAGTCAAATGGTGCTCCTTCCCTTCCGAGCCCTGCCGTGTGCCCAAACAGTGGTTTTTCCCCACATATGGGGTATCTGCGTGCCCAGGGGAAATTGCACAACAAATTTTGGTGTCCATTTTTTCTTGTTACCCCTGTGAAAATAAAAAAAATTGGGTCTAAATAACATTTTTGTGAAAAAAGTTAAATGTTAATTTTTTTCTTCCACGTTCCAAAAATTCTTGTGAAGCACCTGAAGGGTTAATAAAGTTCTTGAATGTGGTTTTGAGCACCTTGAGGGGTGCAGTTTTTAGAATGTTGTCACTTTTGGGTATTTTCTGTCATGAAGACCTCTTAAAGTGACTTCAAATGTGATGTGGTCCCTAAAAAAATGGTTTTGTACATTTTGTTGGAAAAATGAGAAATCGCCGGTAAATTTTAACCCTTATAGCTAACTAACAAAAAAAAATTTTGGTTCCAAAATTGTGCTGATGTAAAGTAGACATGTGGGAAATGTTATTTATTAACTATTTTGTGTAACATATATCTCTGATTTAAGGGCATAAAAATTAAAATTTTGAAAATTGCAAAATTTTCAAAATTTTCACCAAATTTCCGTTTTTTTCTCAAATAAACGCAAGTGATATCGAAGAAATTTTACCACAATCATGAAGTACAATATGTAAAAAAAAAACATTCTCATAATCAGGGGGGTCCGTTGAAGCGTTCCAGAGTAATTACCTCATAAATTGACAGTGGTCAGAATTGTAAAAATTGGCCTGGTCATTAACGTGCAAACCACCCTCGGGGGTAAAGGGGTTAATTTCTCAGATGGTACAGCTGCCCATTCTTCTTGTCAAAAAGCATCCAGTTCCTGTAAATACCTGGGCTGTCTACAATGAACTGCGCGTTTCAGATCTCCCCAGAGTGGCTCAATGATATTGAGGTCAGGAGACTGAGATGGCCATTCCAGAACCTTCACTTTGTTCTGCTGTAGCCAATGACAGGTCGACTTGGCCTTGTGTTTTGGATCGTTGTCATGTTGAAACTTCCAAGCACATCCCATGTGCAGCTTTAGGGTTGATGAGTGCAAATTTGCCTCCAACATTTGCTGATAACGTGCTGCATTCAACTTTCCTTCAACTTTTACCAAGTTTCCTGTGCCTTTGTAGCTCATACATTCCCAAAACATCAGCGATCCACCTCTGTGCTTTACTGTAGGAATGGTGTTCCTTTCATCATAGGCCTTGTTGACCTCTCTCCAAATGTAACGTTTATGGTTGAGGCCAAAAAGTTCAATTTTGGTCTCATCACTCCAAATTACCTTGTGCCAGAAGTTTTGAGGCTTGTGCTGTTTGGCGAATTGTAGGTGAGATACTTTGTGGCATTTGTGCAGCAATGGCTTTTTTCTGGCGACTGAACCATGCAGCCCATTTTTCTTCAAGTGCCTACTTATTGTGCATCTTGAAACAGCCACACTGCTAGTTTTCAGAGAGTCCTGAATTTCAGCTGATGTTATTTGTGGGTTTTTCTTTGCATCCCGAACAATTTTCCTGGCAGTTCTGGCCGAAATGTCTTATGGTCTTCCTGACCGTTGTTTTGGTTTTACAGAGCACCTGAATTTTTGTTAATCACAGTTTGAACGCTGATGGCTGGCATTATCAATTCCTTGGATATTTTTTTGTATCCCTTTGCTGTGTTATCCAGTTCAACTACCTTTTCCCGTAGATCCGTTGACAATTCTTTTGCTTTCCCCATGACTCACAATCCAGAAAGGTCAGTGGCCCGTCTGTCTGGATCCCAGAAACTCACTCAACTTTTATGCACACACACTGATTACAAGCAAACAGGTCACAGGTGAGGATGTTACCTTTAGTAGCCATTCAAACCCATTTGTGTCAAATTCTGGGCATGTTATTAGGCCAAAATCACCAGGGTATGTGAACTTTTGGTCAGGGTCATTTGGATATTTTTGGTTGTCATTAAGATTTAAAAAGAGAAAACACAGTAGTTTGACAATAAATGGCTTCACCCAACCAATAACCATGAGTGGAGAAAAAGTTTTTTGGTATCATTCATATTCTCAGAAACAAGGTCAAGAAAGGAAAAATTCTGCTGGGGTATGTAAACTTTTGAGCGCAACTGTATACAGTAAGTATATATCTCATACTATAATATTACCCTTTTGCAAAGAACTTTATTTCTCCTTCTAATAAAGAAGCATAGAGCTACTGCAGTTCTGCACATTAATATAGAAGTGAATCTGGAGGATAGAATTGTACTCACAGTTATTTATACAGTTGACATCAATAATCGACCTTAAACAATAATATAAACTGACATATAATGAAAAACAGACAACATGTAAGTAACATGGATATATTTGGGAGCAATGCCATTATTGCATTCCTGCTGTCTCAATAATTGTCCCTCTAATGTCTGACTTGATACAGTTTAGCAGAAATGGTCTTTTATAGATGCCAGAATTTCAGTCCAATAAGACACGGACTTGCTGTAATTGAAGAGTATTAAACATTGGCGATCTGACACTTTTCTGTACATTCCTCCTGACCTGTATTTCCTGCCCCTTCAAGTCTCAATGCTTGAGTTAATCTATCGGAGACAGGCTGCCTTATGGGTTTCTATTTTTACGAACAAGTCAAATAAATAAATAATTTACTGCCGCCGATATCATAGGAGAATTTAAAGAACACAGTAATGGGCACTTCTCTGACCCGGCGAGACCTAATCCCATGTACCTTCTCTTGGTTCTGCTCTGAGACTTGTATAGATCATTGTTCATATTGATTTTGCCCACTAGACAAAAGAACGGATACAATAATTTGAGACACTCGTAATGAAATGTAGAAAAAAAAGAAGAAAAAGTTTCCAGAAAGATCATTGAGAACGCCTACAAAACTTTTTCTATCCTTCATTTTTCATGCAAGCAGGTGTCTAGGCTTCTACATTGAAGGGATGTGTGTCAAGGAAATATAAAATGAGAAGACTAGTCCTGTTAGGCTAGTGTTAGGCGAGCCTGAGGGTCATTGATGTGTGATGGAAAATTCTATCTAAAATTGGTCAACTGCTATGTATCAAATGACCCCATACGGATGCAATGATCTTCACTGGGGCATTATTATAGTGAGCGCAGAAGTAGCACCTGTACTCTGGTGCATAAGGAGAACTGTTAAACCCTCTGCAATATAAGAAGACCCCAGTATTAGAACATTCAAAAACAATAGGTAGACCCTTGAGGCGATCTTCACATTGGGCTTCAAGCCATACTCTTCAAGTTATGCTATTGGAAAAAATTGCACAAAATTGAAACTTGACTATAACTTCACTAATGAAACAGAGAGCTACTGTTATGAGGTGACTGCTACTGTTATAGGGGCATCGTGTGTCTGGTACTGTTATAGGGGCATTCGATACTGATGCTTTTTTGGAACACTGTGATGGGTACGGTTTGAGGATAGGGATGAGCAGACCCGTGGATGTTCAGGTTCGTTGTGCTTGACCTAACTTTAGTCCAAAGTTCGGTTCAGGTACCAATATTCTATTTGAACTTGAACCCAAAGTAAATGGGGACCTGAACTGGTGCTGTAAAATGGCTGTAAAGTGGTTGTAGAAAGGGCTAGGAGGCTGCAAATGGAAGCAGAGTCTCCCCACAGAGTCTCTGTCTCTCTCATCCATTTTCGGAGTTCAGCACCATATATCTAGTGTCCGGTACAAACCCCAAACTTTACAATTCACTCATCTCTATTTGAGGGCACTGTATGACTGGTAATACTATGGAGGCATTGTTTGGCTTGTATTGTTATGGGTTCACTGTTTGATATTTTTATGAGACACTTTCTGACTGATATTGTTATATATCATTGGACACTATCTGATTGATATTTTTATGGGGTCATTAAGTGGCTCATACTGTTATAGGGGCACTATATGACTATATGACAGGTACTATTATAGAAGCATTGTATACTGATGCTAGTTTGGAGCGCAGTGAAATGTACAGTTTGAGGGCACTATATGATTGGTACTGCTATAAAGGGGCTTTGTGTAACTGGAACTGGCATGAGGTTACTATGTGGCTGATACTGTTATGGGACACTACATTGATGCTTGTTTGGAGCACTGTGATGGGTACTGTTTGGGGGCACTGTATGACTGTCACTTTTATGAGGTCATTGTATGAGTGATACAGTTATGGGTTCACTGTTTGAATGATACTGTTTTTGAGACACTTTGTGACTGCAATTTTTTGTGAGGGCACTATGTGTCTGGTACTGGTATGAAGTCACTGTGTGACTGGTACTGTTATGGAACACTGCCTGACTGGTACTGTTATGGCCCATTGTGTGACTGGTACTGTTATGAGATCACAGTGTGACTGCTAATGTTATGGGGCACTGTGTGGTTGGCACTGCTATGGGGCACTGTGTGATTGGTCCTATTATGGGGCCCTGTGTGATAGTTAGTGTTATGGATTGGTACTGTTATGAGGTCATAGTGTAACTGGTAGTTTTATTGAGTACTGTGTGTCTGGTACTATTATGAAATCACTGTGTGACTGGTAGTGTTATGGAGCACCATGTGACTGGTTCTGTTATGGAATCATTGTGTGACTGGTACTGTTATGGGGCACTGTGTGACTGGTCCTGTTATGGGGCTCTGTCTGATGGGTACTGTTATGGACTGGTACTGTAATGAAGTCATAGTGTAACTGCTAGTGCTATGGGACACCGTGTGACTGGTACGGTTATGAAATCACTGTGTGACTGCTAGTGTTATGAGGCACTGTGTGACTAGTTCTGTTATTGGGCCTGTGAGATGGGTACTGTGATGTACTGGTACTGTTATAAGGTTATAGTGCAACGGATAGTTTTATGGGGCACAGTGTAACTGGTAGTTTTATGGGGCACTGTGTGACTGGTACAGTTAAAGAAAGTTGTGTGAATGGTACTGTTATGAAATCACTGTGTGTCTGGTACTGTTATGAAGTCACCATGTGACTGAAACTGTTTTGAAGTCACTGAGTGGACAGTACTGTTCTGTGGGCATTGACTGACTGGTACTGTTATAGGGGCACTGTGTGACAATTACATTTCTGTCGGCACTGAATGACTGGTGTTATGATGAGAGCTTTGTGAAAATAGTCTGTTATAATAGCACTGTGTATCTGTAATTGCTATTGCGGCACTGTGACTAGTACTGTTATAGGGTCCCTATGTGGTTGCAATCAAAATGAGGTGTTACATGGAAGTTCACCTGGTTGTTGGCAATGAGGGGATTGTGTTTTCTGCATATTAAAGGCACCACATTATGTCAGTTCTAAAGGAGCATCATCACCTGAGACTTTTATGACATATTTTCTGACTGGCAGTTGGACATAGGAAACAATAACACATTTTGTTAATTTGCACCTCAATCATTGAGCCTATAAAGAAATACATAATATATAAAATGATGAACATTTTAAATAAAACAAGGTAAAATAAATAATAAAAAAAATATATTGAAAAATTATAAAAATACGTAAATCCATGGTAAGAGTGTCTTCACAGACCATTTCACAGATTGTACTTCCATAACAACAAGATCAATTTTTATTTCCATCACATAAAATCTGCCTACCACATTATTTCTGTTTATACATCCAGGTGTGTGTTCTGACGAGATACATATATTTATACTAAATTAGGCAGCTCTCATTAAATGCGGCACAGAGGGGAAAAAATGAAGGGTGTTACCTTAATCACTTTTTTGTTTTTCCTCTTAAAGAATAGAATTTTGCTTAATAGGCGCACGGCTTCCAAAGGGAAAGTATAAACAGCAGATGCAAGTGCAGCATCCAGATGGTTGGATCGGAATGTGGTCCTCAGATTTTGGAAAAGAGGACTCATGTTACATTAACCCTGCATTTAATTTATGTTCTATTCACACTGCGTTTCTGCAGTGAATCTGGGGGTTCCGTCTGAATCCCCCTAAAAACTTATTCAGACTCATAATGACATGAATGCACCTCAAATAAACTCCATTTCAGTTTTTTATCTGAACATGTCCATTTGTTCAGACGGGCAGACTACACTTCTGTGCCTGTTGGCGGTTCATCTAAATCCATTTTTAGGGGTATTCATGCAGAATCCCTGGATGCACTGCAGAGATGCAGTGTGAACAGGGCTTATGGCAATCCCTTTCTCTCATTTTTCTCATTCACCTTTATTTATCTAAGATTAAGTCAGCTAGACTGGAAACACATTTTTTATGACCCTGCTACTGTTTTAAAGCACCACTCCAGCATTTTTCTTTTATTGCACCATTGGAGTGGTGCTTTAAATGTAAGTCTTCTGTCCCTGTCATATACTCATCTTCTGATGCCTTCATCGGTTTCCCTGCTGCTCCGGTCAGTCTCCTGTAAAAGTGACCTGCCGGCGCGCTCAAATGTATGCTGGAGTGCATCGGAGGTCACTTTATAATACAAGTCTATGAATGCCTTGTTCTGGCTCTAATAGACTTGTATTGAGAGCTTGTGAGTAGAGCTTCTGATTTCCGGCTGTCAGAAACTGACGCCATGGTTCCGAAGCGGTGCTGAAAACTGGGGAAGATGCCAGAGGGTGAGTATATGACTGGGAGCGGGAGGCTTACACTTAAAGCATCATTCTAGTGCTGAATAAAGAACCACGTTGGAGTGGTCCTTAAACAAAGTCATTAGTGATGTGCTAACCCCTGGATGTTTGTATCTGGCGTTTTCGAACGAACATGTAAAAAAAAATTTGGTTCAGGTACCAGAATGGTACCTGAACTCGAACCCGGAACCCATTCATATTAATGGTGGGCCTGAACATCCCTGGTTTCCCATGCTGTCATCTGCGTCACAGCGCAGGAGACATGGGCTCTGATTAGCTGTAAGATCCTTACCGCCGGTCAGAGCACTGCGCTGCGGTTCCCTGGCATTTTTGCCATTTTTAAATAAATCAGTCAAAAGGAGAGGAATTTTCATTTCAAATAAAGGATTGTTTTCAGGCTGTGTCTTTATTTCAAAACTTTTACTATAGGGTAAATAAAGGGGGTGACTTATTGATGCCTCTCCATTACTAACCCTTGGACTTCATGTCAGCAGCCAATACAAGGCTGAAATGAACCCCAACCCTATTACTCCACTTGCCACCGCACCAGGGCAAGTGGGAAGAGCCGAGGCTAAGTGCTAGCACATTTATTTAAAACTAAAAAACACAGTTGTACTCACCTAGCACGTAATCCATTAATCCATTAAAGCTAGTTTCTCCTGTAAAAAAAGAAAATAAAAAATCTAATTTATACTCACCATAACATATAAAGAAGCCATTGTCCCCTGTAAAAAAACTAAAATAAAAAAAACATATCCCTCACCTGTCCGAAGTGAAGAGATTATCCATAGTATATTATGACGATCCGGATGACTTGGAGATCAGTCACATCAGCAGTCACTATTGGGACTGTTGCACACTACAGCCGACTCACACTGACACAGCAGCGTAATTGCTCCAGTGTCAGTGTGTAGCGATGAGCTGCGATGAGACATTTCACCGGCGCTCATAGCTGTTGAACCCCGGTGACCTCACTTGCGGCACCACTTTCTCCGTGAGAACTTTCTATCCGCAGCTCAGCGCTACACACTGACACAGGAGCGATTATGCTGCAGTGTCAGTGTGAGCAGACTGTCCTAGAGAGCAGTCACATTAGAGAGAACTTAGAGCAGAATAAAGGACATTAAATTCACCAAGAATAACTTTTCCACAATTGAAATTTCCAGTGAAAATCTGCACGAAGAAGGGAATTTAAATTTTGCCTGATCCGCTCAACTCCTGTAAATTGTATAGCTGTTTGTTTTAACAAGCGACTATAAATAGACTGTGAACCCTCCTATAATTATAACTATTTAGGAGAATCCTGTACAGTACCTAAGAACCAAACGAGTCCTATTTAAGGGACGTCGAGAAGCTTAGTTGAACTCTCTGGGGCAGATGATCTGAAGCACTAGTGATGAGCGAGCATGCTCGCGACTGCTCGGTGCTCGCCCGAGCATCTCACTGCTCGATATGCTCGGCGCTCGCCGAGTATTTCCGGGGTTGCTCGGCGGGAGATTGGGTCCCCTCCCTCCATGTTTGGCGCTCTTTAGAGCGCCAATCAACATGCAGGGATTCCCTGCCACTCATTGTAATGCAGCAATGGTGGTTGTGGCACTACAGTGATTGGCTGGCCGCACAGCATCGTCAGGTCTATATCAGACCTGGTGCCGCTGTGCTCGTCACAGTCACTCCGGAATCAGGCAGAGTAAGGAGAGGTGCTGCTGCGTCAGGGAGAGATTTGCTTGTGTATTAGGTAGTGTAGGGAAAAAAAACATACATTACACATATCCATCTTAACAAACAGTCCTTTTGAGGACTAACTAATCCATCTGCAGAGATTTCAGGCAGGCAGTGTATATAGGCAGGCAGGCAGGGTATATAGCAGACTGCAGTGCATATAGCACAAGAGGCTCGATTCCAATTCTGCCTTCTGCTGCTGTTAGATATTTCTAATCAAAGGCCCAGGTCTCAGGGGCCAGGAATACTTTTTTTTGGATCTTAATCCTCATCATTTGCTTAAAAAGCAATCCAGAGAACACCGTTTTTCTGCGCCATTTGCTTGTTGGCACTGCAGAATACAGCCAGGTCCTTTCCATATTACAGAGCTAGAAATCCAGCTATTTAAAACTGTGTTTTCTCCGTCACATGGATCACATATACGTTATCAGAAAATACTGCCATTTCTGGCCTCCATTAAAAATTTCCTTCAGTGTGTCAGTGAAGCAATTCACAGCAGTTTTCTGGTCAAACTACTTACCTACAGGCCAGGTATTTAAAACTCAGTTTTCTCCATCACATGGATCACATATAAGTTCACTCCAAACTCAGTCATTTGTAGTGAGCGTGGAAGATACTGTCCTCCATTTAAAATGGGCAAGGCACGTGGCAAGGGAAGGGGAACTGGACGTGATGGTGATGGTGCATGCAGAGGCCGAGGACAAGGCCGTGGGCAAGCTTAAATTGTGCCACAACAAACACCCAAATCTTCTCGCCTGACCTTCCTGTCCCAATTCCCAGGGGACTGCAGCACACCACTATTGAACCCAGAGCAGTGTCTAAAGGTTGTTGGTTGGATAGCGGATAATGCTTCCAATCACTTAGTCACCACTACCCGAACCACCCTGTCTTACACACGGTCAAGTCTCAGTAGCCGTAAGTTTGGACCGCATATTCCTCACTTTGATCCTCCTTACTCCCACCATGCCGAGTGCCCGGAGACAACTGATCCCACACTCGAACCCTCTGAAGAGCTGTTCACTTTTCCATTTATAGTTTCGGGCCTCTCGCCTGGTCCACTTGAAGCGGGGCAAGAGCAGATCGTGTGTAGCGATGCCCAAATATTTGAGCAGCCACAGTCACACGGTGGCGACGGTGGGAAAGTGTCATAAGAGGTGGATGATGATGAGAAACAATTGCCAGAAAGTCAGGAGGAGGACCAGGGTGCGGAAGTGGAAGATGAGGTGGTGGATGATATAGTAACTGACCCAACCTGGCAGGAGGACATGCAGAGCGAGGACAGCAGCACACAGGGGGAGGGAGACAGAGCACCCCAACAGGCAGGAAGAAGCAGTGTGGTGGCCACAGACAGAAGGCAGGCAACCGTTCCCCATAACACCAACACGAAGGAAGTTGCCAGTACAACTGTTAGGTATTCCGGAGTCTGGTTGTTTTTTAAAGACTCTGCCGATAACCCCAAAAAGTCCATTTGCACCACTTGCCAGGCCAGCATCAGCAGGGGTGGGAAAACGACCAGCCTGACCACTACCAGCATGATCAGGGACATGGCAGCAAAGCACCCGACTTTGTGGGCCGAACCACAGGTTCCAGGAACAGTGTCTGCAGGTGGCACCATTGCTTCTTCCGCTGTTGTGCATGCAAGCCAATCCCCTTTCCATGGTGCATGCGAAGAAGCCTTCTGCCCTGCCCCTGTCTTTGCGCACTCTAAAGTAGCAGCATCAGGAAGCACGTCCATGTCCTTGTCCCAGCGCAGCGTTCAGTTGTCCATACCCCAGTCCTTGGAGAGCAAGCGCAAATATGCAGCCCATGCTCTACAGGCCACACTACTAAATTCTCACATTTCACGACTGCTTGCGTTCGAAATGTTGCCTGTTAGGCTCGTGGAGACGGAAGCATTCCGCAACCTGATGGCGGCCGCCGTCCCTCGGTACTCGGTCCCCAGCGGCCACTATTTCTCCCGGTGTGCCGTCCCTGCATTACACAAGCACGTGTCCCAAAACATTAACCATGCACTCAACAACGCTGTTACCGGGAAAGTCCACCTAACCATGGACACGTGGACAAGTGCTTGTGGGCAGTGACAGTACATCTCGCTGATGGCACACTGAGTGAACGTAGTGCAAGCCGGAACCCAGTTGGATGTTGGGACGGAACACGTACTCCCGACTCCAAGTATTGCGGGCCCTTGGTCAATCAGGGTTGCCCCCACGGTCTACAGCTCCTGCATCTCATCCTTCTCAGCCTCCTCCTCCTCTTCAGCCTCCATCTCCGAAATGATCACATCAGTCACAAGCTGGAAGCACTGCAGCACTGCCTCAGCCAAGCGGCAACAGGCTGTGCTGAAGATAATATGCTTAGCTGAAACACCACACAATGCTGAAGAGTTGTGGACAGCTCTGAAAGAGCAGGCAGATCTGTGGCTCATACCGCTGAACCTACATCCAGGCATGGTCGTATGTGACAATGGCCGGAACCTGGTGGTGGGTCTGAGGCGAGGCGAGCTTACACACATACTACGCCTGGCCCATGTGCTTAACCTCGTGGTTCAGCGATTTCTCAAATCCTACCCAGAGCTGCCAGATCTGCTTGTTAAAGTACGCCGCCTGTGTGCCCATTCTGGGAAGTCAGCTACAGCTTCCACCACTCTTGTCGAGTTTCAGCAGCGTTTGCAGCTTCCGGCTCATAGATTGGTGTGTGATATCCCCATGCGTTGGAACTCTATACTGCAGATGTTGGGAAGGATTTGTGAGCAGAAGAGGGCAGTTGTTGAGTACCAGCATCAACAATGCCGTCGGTATTCAGTTCAGACTCCACACATAAGACCTCAGGAGTGGAAATGGATGTCGGACAAGTATACTATCCTCCAAAACTTTGAGGACTCCACCAAGATGGTGAGCGGCGATGACGCCATAATTAGCATCACCATCCCGCTTCTCTGTCTTCTGAAAGGCTCTCTGCTCACAATCAAAGAGGATGCATTGCAGGCGGAGAATGATGAGATGGAGCAAGGAACCATACAGGGTGATTACACACAGCCCAGCCTCATCTCATCACAACGTGGATTGGGTGACAATGAGGAAGAGGTGTAGAAAAGCAGTGTCTTTTCTTGGGAGGTGTATTCCCATGCACCTTTTCACACCCACACATGGGTATACGCTTCCTGATTTTGGCTATTTCCTCTTGTCCTCCTCCTTCTCCTCATCCTCCACCACCATATCACCTGGGTGACCCTATTCGTGATGCAACACCCACATAATTTTTTTAAAGGGTGTTTATGATGCCCATAAAAAATTTTTTTAAAACAGTATGCTCATGTATACCCCCCAGGGGTAAATGTTTGTCAGCCCATACACTTAGTGCATGGGCATTACAAGTATAGGAGGCCCGCTCCATTCTAATGGGAAGATTTTTTTATGAGGCCCTCCTCCACGTCTCTTCCAAGGGGCATTGAAGTGCCTCCAAATTTTTGGCAGCCCTTGCATTCACTGCATAGGTCACTACTATGGGAGATTCTCTCCTTTCTAATGGGAATTTGTCTTTACTGTGGCACTGCCCTATGTGTCTTTAATTTCTTAGTGGGGTTTTTCCAAAATCTGGTCACTGTGGCTCTCACCGCTGAACATACAGCCAGGCATGGTCATGTGTGACAATGGGCGGAACCTGGTGACGGAGAAATGACAGCTGGAGTAGATACAGTTTCCCTCTATACCAGTCCTTTCACCGAGCTAAAGAATATGACTGTGGTGAAATACAACTCCCACTGAGAAGCTATTTAAGATTGAAAAACATTGGGCCCACCAGAGGATTTGATTCTGAGGGCTCACCTTTCTCCCTCATTCAAGAGCCCCATAGCAGCTGCAAAGTTAGCGCTATCATGAACTCTCCTGATGTAGAAGCTAGGGCACACCAGAGGATTCTCTGGTGGGACCATCCAACCCTGCCGAGATGCAGACCTGGCTAAGAAAAGTGTGTGGGAAGGTTCCCAGACACTCTATGGCTGCATTTTTACTGAGGTGGAAACCCACGCAAACACGGGGAGAACATACAAAATCCTTGCAGATGTTGTCCTTGCTGGGATTTGAACCAAGGATCCCAGCTCTGCAAGTTTTCAGTGCTAACCACTGATCCAATGTGCTTCCGTTCACCCTCTGATTTCTAACAGACTGGAGAAACTTGCACCTACTGCCACTCTATCTTCAGCTCCTTTGTGAGAAACTAATGTATTTTGGAAGCCACTCAGTCTACCAAATAAAATTACTGAGAAGGAAATTGGGGAAGGCTACCCTACTGGTACTGGGGGCAGTGCTACTACCATGGCGTCGTACCATAGTTTACTGGAAATATTCCAGGCTGGTAGGAGGCAAGCAGATTCCCACAGAATAGTACCAGCAGTAATGTTCAGGGACCCGCGCTTGGAGAAGGCGGAGACAACACCGGGAGAAATAGTGGTGGCTGGGGACCGAGTATGGACACGAGGCATGAGGTTGTGAAAAGCTTCCGCCTCCACGAGCCTAAAAGGCCACATTTGAAGTTAAAGCAGCTAAAGAATATGGCTGTGGTGAAATACAACTCAGCAAAAAAAAGCTGTGGACAGGCTCCGTACCGTCCCTGGCCACATTCGGCTATCCACGTGTTTGTGGTTAGGCGGCCCTTCCCAGTAAGTGCACTGGGGAGGGCACGAGTAATGTTGTGGGACCCGTGCTTTTGGAAGGCGGAGACGACACCGGGAGAAACAGTGGCGGCTGGGGACCGAGTTTGGACACCAGGCCGCCACCGGCATGAGGTTATGAAAAGCTTCCTCCTCCATGAGCCTAAAAGGCCACATTTCAAGTGCAAGTAGCTGTCAAAAATTTGGCAGTATAGTATTGCAGCCAGTGGGTAGGTGGGTGGCTTGCTGCATACTTGCGCTTGCATTCCAAGGAATGGGGTAGGGACAACTGAACGCTGCACTGGTACAAGGACGTGGATGGTGATTTTTGCAAGTCTGCAACGAGAGGTGCATGGCGGGAGGCATCTTCGCATGCGCCAAGAATCACTTATGATGGGCACACTTTTAGGCAGTGACCTTGGAGTCAGAGATGCTTCCAGAGGTCTTCCTCATGCTGTTCCCATGTCTTTTCAGCACTGTATACATGTGTCTGATGATGTGTTACACAGCACATGGCCAGATATGCATTTGTCTGGGTTGAAAGCAATGCAAAAGTGCAAAAACGCATCAAAAACGCTATGTGTGAACATAGCCTAAAGTGTGGAGGAGTATTTTTGTTTTTGGTTATTTATTTTGCCTTATATACAAGTCATTACCTGGAAAGGATGTTCCTTAACATATTTTCCAGGAAAATCCATTTTGGTTTCGTTTTTGTATGTTTTATTGTGAGTCCGTAAAAGTGGCATAATACTTTGACAACGTTGTTGACAGCAGTGATCTGGGAGTCAGAGATGCTTCCAGGGGTCTTCCCTATGCTGTTCTCATGTCATTTGAGCACTGTTCCCTGCGATTTGGGCAATTTTTAGACCCTCTGCAGACCGCCGGGGGGAGTCGCCTGAAAAATGCTCGAGTTTCCCATAGACTTACATTGGGCTCGTTGCTCTGGTCGAGGTACCCGAGTATTCCAATGTGCTCGACCCGAGCAACGAGCACCTGAGCATTTTAGTGCTCGCTCATCACTAATCATGACTGTTCCATTGAAAGCCCAACAGTAGTGTTGAGCCACCCCCGTAGTGTTCGGGTTCGGTTCGGTTCGTCGAACACCGGGATGTTCGAGGAACTGTTCGTCGAACTGTTCGTCGAACACCTTAGAACACCGTCGAACACCGTTAAAACCAATGGCAGGCAAACAAAAACACATAGAAACACATAGAAAACACCTGCAAAGGTGTCCAAAAGCTGACAAACTGCTCAGAAGACACTCTCTTTAAAAAAGCCGGCCGGCAAATTCAGCAGCGGCATACACCGGTACCCGATAATTTAGACAAGAAGGAATAGAGCATCACACATAGATTAGATAGATAGAAACATGTCAGTCACACATATAAGAAGCACAGTGACAGTGTTGGTTACTGCACTTGTCATTTAGTGTAAAGGATTTATTAAAAAAAATATTAGTGTTTTCATGCACCGTCTCTTTAAAAAAGCCGGCCGGCAATTCAGCATCTGTACCCGACAATTTATAACAGACAGAATAGAGCTTCACACATAGATTAGATAGATAGAAACATGTCAGTCACATATATAATAAGTACAGTGATAGTGTTGCTTACTGTACTTGTCATTTAGTGTAAAGGATTTATTTAAAAAAATAATAGTGTTTTCATGCACTGTCTCTTTAAAAAAGCCGGCCGGCAATTCAGCAGCGGTACCCGACAATTTAAAACAGAAAGATAGAGCATCACACATAGATTAGATAGATAGAAACATGTCAGTCACATATATATGAAGTACAGTGATAGTGTTGGTTACTGTACTTGTCATTTAGTATTAAAATAAAGGATTTATTATTAAAAAAATTGGCGCGGGGTTCCCCTTAATTTTAGGCTCTAGCGGAGGTTAAGCAGACGGCTGGGGCAGATGTTTGAAGCCTGGGAAGGGGGTAATACCCACAGAGCTTCCCAGGCTACTAATATCAGCCCCCAGCTGAATACATAGCCTTTACTAGCTATTAAAATGGGGGACCCCCCAAAAAAAATGACGTGGGGTCCCCCCTAATTTAATAGCTAGCAAAGGCTAGGCAGACAGCTGGGGGCTGATATTAATAGCCCAGGAAGGGAGCCATGAATATTGGCCCCCTCCCAGGCTAGAAACACCAGCCGTCAGCCGCCCCAGAAATGGCGCATTCATAGGATGCGCCAATTCTGGCACTTAGCCTCGCTCTTCCACGCTGCCCTGGTGCGGTGGCAGGGGGTAATAGGGTTGGGGTTGATGTCAGCTTATAATGCCAGCTGACATCAAGCCCAGGTTAGTAATGGAGAGGCGTCTATAAGACACCCCCATTACTAACCCCATAGTCAAAGTTAAAAAAAACACAAACACCCAGAATAAAGTCCTTTAATTGAAATAAAGACACAATCCTTTATTGTTCTAAATTAAACCATACTTACCATCACGCCCATTCCAGCTGAAGCCAACGATCTCCTGCAATAAAAGAAAAATAATAAAGCAACCTCATCCTTACCTTTCCATGGTTCCCACGACAGCTTCAGCTCTGCTACATCGAGATGACAGGCTGGACCGCAGCAGAACGCTGCCATCCAGCCTGTCATCCCGCAGACACTGAGAAGCGCAGGCTTGCTTGCGCTGCTCAGCGTCTCTCTGTGACGACATCCAGATGAGCCGAGTTCATGTCCAATGAACTCGGCTCACCTCATGCACGTCACTGACAGCGTGGGAAAATTCTCACGCTGAAGCGCTGATTGCAGGAGAATTTTCCCACGCTGTCAGTGACATGCAGGAGGTGAGCTGAGTTCATTGGACATGAGCTCACCTCATGCACATCACTGACAGCGTGGGAGAATTCTCCTGCACTCAGCACTTCAGCGTGAGAATTTTCCCACGCTGTCAGTGACGTGCATGAGGTGAGCCGAGTTCATTGGACATGACCTCGGCTCATCTGGATGCCGTCACAGCGAGACAGTGAGGAGCGCAAGCATGCCTGCGCTTTTCAGTGTCTGCGGGATGACAGACTGGATGGCAGCGTTCTGCTGCGGTACAGCCAGTCATCTCGATGTAGCAGAGCTGAAGCTGTCGTGGGAACCATGGAAAGGTAAGGATGAGGTTGCTTTATTATTTTTCTTTTATTGCAGGAGATCGTTGGCTTCAGCTGGAATGGGTGTGATGGTAAGTATGGTTTAATTTAGAACAATAAAGAATTGTGTCTTTATTTCAATTAAAGGACTTTATTCTGGGTGTTGTGTTTTTTTTAAATACTTTACTAGAAATTCATGGCGGTCATGTCTAATACTGGCGTGACCCCATGAATTTTGG
The DNA here is from genome assembly GCF_046119375.1 of Phyllobates terribilis. Classification (NCBI taxonomy): domain Eukaryota; kingdom Metazoa; phylum Chordata; class Amphibia; order Anura; family Dendrobatidae; genus Phyllobates; species Phyllobates terribilis. The sequence continues at coordinate 1,184,292,980 of NW_027362761.1, read as the reverse complement.
GCTTGGGGCCAGCTGATAATACCAAGCTGGCCCTAACCCCTTTATTACCCAGTGAGCCACCGCACCAGGGCCCTGGATGAGTTGGGTACAGCGCCAGAAGTTGGCGCTTCTATGAACGCGCCATTTTCCTGGGTGGCTGCGGACTGCAATTTGTAGCGGGGGGTGGCCCAGAAAGCTTGGGCCTCCCTGCGCTGCAGATTCCAGCCCCCAGCTGCCTAGTTGTACCTGGCTGGACACAAAAATAGGGCGAAGCCCCACGTACTTTTTTTTTAATTATTTCATGAAATTCATGAAATAATTAAGAAAAAAAGGCCTTCCCTATATTGTTGTGTCCGGCCAGGTACAAATAGGCAGCTGGTGGTTGGGGGCAGCCCGTTCCTGCCTGCTGTACCTGGCTGGACACAAATATAGTGCGAAGCCCCACTTCAATTTTTTTTAATTATTTCATGAAATTCATGAAATAATTAAGAAAAAAAGGGCTTCCCTATATTGTTGTGTCCGGCCAGGTACAAATAGGCAGCTGGTGGATGGGGGCAGCCCGTTCCTGCCTGCTGTACCTGGCTGGACACAAATATAGTGCGAAGCCCCACTTCAATTTTTTTTAATTATTTCAGGAAATTCATGAAATAATTTAAAAAAAATTGACGTGGGGCTTCGCACTATATTTGTGTCCAGCCAGGTACAGCAGGCAGGAACGGGCTGCCCCCAACCACCAGCTGCCTATTTGTACCTGGCCGGACACAACAATATAGGGAAGCCCTTTTTTTCTTAATTATTTCATGAAATAATTTAAAGAAAATTGACGTGGGGCTTCGCCCTGTTTTTGTGTCCAGCCAGGTACAACTAGGCAGCTGGGGGCTGGAATCCGCAGCGCAGGGAGGCCCAAGCTTTCTGGGCCACCCCCGCTGCAAATTGCAGTCCGCAGCCACCCCGGAAAATGGCGCGTTCATAGAAGCGCCATCTTCTGGCGCTGTACCCAACTCATCCAGGGCCCTGATGCGGTGGCTCACTGGGTAATAAAGGGGTTAGGGCCAGCTTGGCATTATCAGCTGGCCCTAAGCCCGAAATTCATGGGGTCACGCCAATATTAGACATGACCACCATGAATTTCTAGTAAAGTATTTAAAAAAAACACAACACCCAGAAAAAAGTCCTTTAATTGAAATAAACACACAATTCTTTATTGTTCTAAATTAAACCATACTTACCATCACGCCCATTCCAGCTGAAGCCAACGATCTCCTGAAATAAAAGAAAAATAATAAAGCAACATCATCCTTACCTTTCCATGGTTCCCATGACAGCTTCAGCTCTGCTACATCGAGATGACAGGCTGGACCGCAGCAGAACGCTGCCATCCAGCCTGTCATCCCGCAGACACTGAGAAGCGCAGGCTTGCTTGCGCTCCACAGTGTCTCTCTGTGAGGGCATCCAGATGAGCCGAGTTAATGTCCAATGAACTCGTCTCACCTCATGCACGTCACTGACAGCGTGGGAAAATTCTCCTGCACTCAGCGCTTCAGCGTGGGAGAATTCTCACACTGAAGCGCTGAGTGCAGGAGAATTCTCCCACGCTGTCAGTGACGTGCAGGAGGTGAGCTGAGTTCATTGGACATGAGCTCACCTTATGCACGTCACTGACAGCGTGGGAAAATTCTCCTGCACTCAGCGCTTCAGCGGGAGAATTCTCACGCTGAAGCGCTGAGTGCAGGAGAATTCTCCCACGCTGTCAGTGATGTGCAGGAGGTGAGCTGAGTTCATTGGACATGAGCTCACCTTATGCACGTCACTGACAGCGTGGGAGAATTCTCCTGCACTCACCGCTTCAGCTTGAGAATTTTCCCACGCTGTCAGTGACGTGCATGAGGTGAGCCGAGTTCATTGGACATGAACTCGGCTCATCTGGATGTCGTCACAGAGAGACGCTGAGCAGCGCAAGCAAGCCTGCGCTTCTCAGTGTCTGCGGGATGAGATGCTGGATGGCAGCGTTCTGCTGCGGTCCAGCCTGTCATCTCGATGTAGCAGAGCTGAAGCTGTCGTGGGAACCATGGAAAGGTAAGGATGAGGTTGCTTTATTATTTTTCTTTTATTGCAGGAGATCGTTGGCTTCAGCTGGAATGGGCGTGACGGTAAGTATGGTTTAATTTAGAACAATAAAGGATTGTGTCTTTATTTCAATTAAAGGACTTTATTCTGGGTGTTTGTGTTTTTTTTAACTTTGACTATGGGGTTAGTAATGGGGGTGTCTTATAGACGCCTCTCCATTACTAACCTGGGCTTGATGTCAGCTGGCATTATAAGCTGACATCAACCCCAACCCTATTACCCCCTGCCACCGCACCAGGGCAGCGTGGAAGAGCGAGGCTAAGTGCCAGAATTGGCGCATCCTATGAATGCGCCATTTCTGGGGCGGCTGACGGCTGGTGTTTCTAGCCTGGGAGGGGGCCAATATTCATGGCTCCCTTCCTGGGCTATTAATATCAGCCCCCAGCTGTCTGCCTAGCCTTTGCTAGCTATTAAATTAGGGGGGACCCCACGTCATTTTTTTGGGGGGGTCCCCCATTTTAATAGCTAGTAAAGGCTATGTATTCAGCTGGGGGCTGATATTAGTAGCCTGGGAAGCTCCGTGGGTATTACCCCCTTCCCAGGCTTCAAACATCTGCCCCAGCCGTCTGCTTAACCTCCACTAGAGCCTAAAATTAAGGGGAACCCCACGCCAATTTTTTTAATAATAAATCCTTTATTTTAATACTAAATGACAAGTACAGTAACCAACTCTATCACTGTACTTCATATATATGTGACTGACATGTTTCTATCTATCTAATCTATGTGTGAAGCTCTATTCTGTCTGTTATAAATTGTCGGGTACCGCTGCTGAATTGCCGGCCGGCTTTTTTAAAGAGACAGTGCATGAAAACACTATTATTTTTTTAAATAAATCCTTTACACTAAATGACAAGTACAGTAATCAACACTGTCACTGCACTTCTTATATATGTGACTGACATGTTTCTATCTATCTAATCTATGTGTGATTCTCTATTCTTTCTATTCTAAATTGTCGGGTACCGCTGCTGAATTGCCGGCCGGCTTTTTTAAAGAGACGGTGCATGAAAACACTATTATTTTTTTTGATAAATCCTTTACGCTAAATGACAAGTACAGTAAGCAGCACTTTCACTGTACTTCGTATATATGTGGCTGACATGTTTATATCTATCTAATCTATGTGTGAAGCTCTATTCTTTCGGTTCTAAATTGTCGGGTACCTGTGTATGCCGCTGCTGAATTGCCGGCTTTTCATGTTTCACTGTTGGCACTGTTCCCATCGATTTGGGCAATCACTGTAATGCCACAACCACCATGGCTGTGGCATTACAGTGAGTGGCAGACAATCCCTGCATGATTGGTGCTCTAAATAGCGCCAGACATGCAGGACACGCTTTTGGTGCACGAACAGTTATCGAACATAACCTCGAACAGCCGAATTTTTTGCAAATCGTTCGGGTTCGTCGAACAACTCGAACACCGCCCAATACAGCTCGAATTTGAGATTGGCGAACAGTTCAAGTCGAACACCGCTCATCTCTACCCAACAGTCAGCTCTAGAAAATGTGCAGCAAACTTATGTAAGTAGTGTATAAAAAGCAATTTATCATTGAATTTCATATTAAGAAATAAATTTGCCGTTAACAGCAATGAAGAGAACAGAAAGGCCATACAAGTGCATTTGTCTATGTGACTTAACCTTTAAAAACAATATTTGCTGAAAATATTTGTTCTGAAACAACACAAACAGACAAGCGTGCATATTCCTCTTATGTGGAGAGAATTGACGCCTTTTATTTGACTTGTGACACTTTGGCTTCCTGTATAAATAAAAATAAGGAAAAATAGTCTTTCATATTATTTGCAGACAAAATCCAAGAACATCTTTTTCGATAGAGTTTATTTAATTACTTTCTCCCTTTGTTGTGTAAATGTTAGATTTGGCTGATAGCATGCTCTTGTGGGATTTAATCCATAAAACATGGTAAAGAGCAGATAGGGATATTTTTTTTCTTGATAAAAAATCTAAATATAATGAATCTGACTTTTTCTACTATCTAAAAGGGAACTGATCACCAGGGTTAGATGACTGGTGGGCAAGTTTCTGGATTTAGAATCACAATTAGCTCTCAGACCATTTAGTGGCATATATATAGTAAGAGGGGAAAGTATAATACGACACAAAATGAGCCCTCCATTATGACACTGATAAAAGCTTACTATTATGGTCTTACCTGGTGAGGTGGAGTAGGTCAGAGTGATTAACATGGACTGGGGGAATTCATGCATTGGAGCTTTGTCAGGTGCACAGTATATGGGACAGCACATGGAACAGCACCGACCAGTGGAGCTGGATATTCAGGAAGGCATTCATATCATTGAAACTGGAAGTGTTAAATTCAGCAGAGTTGATTATGCAGACAGAACCTTTGAATAGCAGAGGTGAGTATGTTGGTGGTTCTTGGAGAAGCTGCGATGAGCTTGCAGACAGCACTTTGGGTTAGCAACTGGCAATGATCTCTACAGGCACAGAGTCGTCAAGGACTGCTCCTGCCGGCAATTTTTCTGCTTCCAGTGACTTCACGTCGATGGAGCAGCTTCTTCTCTTCTGCAGTGTCACTGTTGATGTCATGCTGTTTAACTGCCGACTCCCCGCTGCCTAACTGTCAGCACGTCATCGACAATAACCAAAGTCCTGGATAGCCCCTTTAAGTAGGTAATCAAGTACTTTGATACATAAGTGTAGATAACACACAGTAGCAGCAGAGTTGATAGAGTTGTGTCTAGATTCCTGGTTAGCAAATATGATAGCAATGTGAACTTGCTACCTGAATACTCATGCATTGCGCAGCCACCTGACCCAAATTTAAAGGGCTTGAATGATGGAATCAGAGGTATAAGCCAGATTATCAAAATGGACTAGCATAATGGCAGCCGAACGGAGCAGCATGAAGAATAAAAGCTGCATGTGTTCTTAGCCGATTGTCTACAACTGATCTTCTTACGTTTATGGAGAAGAAAAGTTCCAAAGAAAATATCCAAAGAAACTCTATGGGTCCTTACACCATTCTGCTTGAGGTTAAAATGACCTTATCCATTGCTCAGTTTGGACAATTCATGGGATTTAAGGATCCAAAATGTGTCAGATCAAACTCTTTCGCAACAGAGACAGAAAGTGATATAATTTCATTGAAGGATATAAATAGGTGGAGGTAATTTTGTAGCAGAAGGGATTGCAACAAAGCAATATGATTTACAGTTTAAAGAGGATTGCCTAGGGCTGAGTTCACATCTGCAGCAAAACCTCTTTCTCTGATGTCAAATTCAGTCGGAGGTGCAACGAAATGGATGTGGTTGGTGTCTGTGTTTTCATGAATTTCACACAGCAATAAAAAGGATGGTGGGGCAGTACTAATGCTGAAAGTTTGGACTGACGTCACATTGTGCTCTTAGAGAGACCCCTGTTTCATCATTGCAACTGCTACATGGAACTCTCAATGATAGTACTTACAAAATTAATTAAAAAAAGTTAATTTTTCAGAAGATTCCACTATACACACAGGTCAAAATTTCACTGTGTGATTAGTGTGGGAACAGTAAAGCTTCTTTTCATTTTGATGGATGCGAGTGCTATCATTGTTTTTTCAGTGGATTTGGCACTGTGTCATGGCTTTTTCCTTCATTTATCCCTTAAGAAATTGTTCTTCTTCTCTGCTCCGCTGTGTCTATTTGCAGTAAATTACTGCAATTTACAGAAAAATATCAATAAAGAAATGTGTTTTCTGCTTTATTGTACCTACACACATAACTTCTAATGCAGACTGGACGTGACACTAGAAAAATACGACCACGAGATATTTCTCCATTTGTCCTCTTCAGTCCATTTACTGCCACTGTGTTGGTAATATATCTTTGTTTACATCCTTGAAGATCATGTGACAGTGTAATAGGTTCCCCAAGACATATTATAATATACCTAAGGTCATAGCGGCCATTCTGCCAATATCAATGTGTCAATTAACAGGAACTCTCATCTCTAAGCTGCTGGCTCTGACTTTCATTACCTGCAAGCACCGTGAATGATGGGACCATATAAACAGATCTTCATCTGTTCCTCGCCTGCTTTGACCTAGACTTGTGGACAGGAGTTAAGGCCAAGTCCTTAGTAGCACAACTGAAGGGCATCGGATCTCATTGTATCAACCACTTATTTTAGGCACTATCAGTTCCAAAGGCAATTCATCTTTGGGTCATTAGGTGGTCCTGGCTCTACTAAGAAGACTTGGACTGGGAGATATGTAAATTTGACACATGATGATATAGATATATTAAATAAAATTTTCTTATTGACTGTTATGTATTTAGAATCCAATTATAATATTATATAGTAACACTTGGTGTAGGACCTCTCTCTTCAAAATTACAATATTAAAAGCCAAGTAAATGGAGAAAGCAAAAAGACTCCCTCCCGCAAGAGAACGTAAGAATAGCGCTGGTCTTCCTGTGCTCAGGTAGGTAAATATCCACTCATCTGTTGGGGGGCAGAGATGAGCGAATTGTTTGAAATTCGAATTTGCCGGATAATTCTATTTATGTCCAACACATTTAACATGAATTGCAATATTGGAAAGCTTCTAATGGCTTGGAAAAAAGATGAATAATACTCTTAGCTTTTGTAGGGAGAGAGCTAGAGAGAGGGAGTAGGGAAGAGAGAGAGAAAAATATAGAGTCATTTTGTTTCAATATGATCTTCACTTGCAAAGTGAATCAGGAGATGGAATCCAAACTTGTCGTGCAAACTCACAGTCAGGTGCCCAGTTGTGATCCACTGGGACTTGCTGATCATTGATAACCCAGGTATGATAATCTACTCGATGAACAGGGATAGACCATGTGAGGTCATAGCTCCAGGGCATTTTTTTTTTGCGATCCTCACAAATTTAATCTCACGAAGAACTACAAATTTCAGAAATTCAAATCACAATACATCTCATGGTCCACCATCTACTTTACCTTATGGAGAAGCTCCAGGCCACCTTAGGAACTGTGGCCTACTGATATTGCTCCTCTTTAACTACTATATCTATCTCCTCTGTCAAGGCATTTTGTACTATAGGTGTCCTAATAATTCATGCATCCATTTTTAGTACCTCATCATGCCAATATGCCAAATCAAGCTCCTTTTTACTACTCAAAACACATCCTTAAACTCTCACATGCATCCTCTCTCTTCTGAAAGAACCTCTCACACTCCATCTATTTCTTTCCAACCTTCCAAATTCAATCTGAAAATATATGTATAGTCTCGTCTACAGAGTACCTCAATTCGTATTCCAATGCTTTCTCCACCTAACTGTTATGATAGGATACAAGCACTAAGGAAAGACAGGAGATCTGTCCCTACAATAGAACTAAGCTAGATCCCTACGATGTAACGGGGAACCTGATCCTGCGATCAGACCCGCTAAAGTCCTCAGCTAGTCTGAACGAAGACCTATAGATGTGAGGGAGGGATCCCTACAAGAACTAGGGACTGGGAGAAAGATGGACACCTCCTAGCAGAAATTGTAGCAGTAAAAAGACAAACACACAACATAGATCAAAAAGGTCAAAAGACCAAGCAAAACTGACTGAGAAAGGTTACTAAGCACATGGCTAGCTTAAGAGTAGAAATTACAATGAAGTCCAGCATGGCCAGAAGGGCGGAGCAGGATTAAATAGGCAAAAAGGTCATGAGACCAGCAAAATAGAAAAAACCTAACAGGAGAGTTCTAACAGTACCCCCTCTTCTAAGAGGATCCTCCGGATCCCCTAGGCCAAGGCTTATCAGGAAACCTCTTGTGCAACGCTCTGACAAGTCTGGAAGCAGAAACATCATCCGCCCTCACCCATGAGTTATCCTCGGGACCGAGATCCTTCCAAGCGACGAGATACTGCAAACTCCCCCTATACCATCTAGAATTAAGGATGCGGGAAATTTCATATTCCCCTGTCCTCTACCACCGGAGGAACAGTGGCAGTGGCATCTCTATCTGATACATCAGCTTTTTTCAATAGAGAAACATGAAACACCGGATTAATCTTCCAGGAGGTAGGAACCTCCAACCTAACAGCAGATTGGTTAACTACCTGAAGCACCATAAAGGGCCCTACAAACTTGGGACCCAATTTTTTGGAAGGAATCCTCAACTGCAGATTCTTAGAGGACAACCAAACCATGTCACCAACCGTAAACAAAACCTCTTGACGTTTCCTGTCAAAGTACCTCTTAGATTTTTTGTTAGCCTCCTGAAAATTACCACGCACATCCGTCCAAACTCTCTCCAAATCACCGGAAAAACTCTCCTCCTCAGGCACATCCGATACCAATTTGGAGAATGACCCAAAAGACGGATGTCTCCCAGAACAACAAAAAAAAGGCGAACACCCAGCAGAAGAGGATGTATGGTTGTTAAGAGCAAATTCAGCAAGCGGCAGAAGCTCAGACCACCCCTCTTGATTGTCTGCCACAAAACAACGCAAGAACTGCTCAACATCCTGATTCTTCCTTTCTGTCTGGCCATTAGACTCAGGATGATATCCAGATGAAAACGACAAATGAACTCCCAACCTGTCACGAAAGGCACACCAAAAACGAGCCACGAACTGAGGTCCCCTATCAGAAACAATGTTAGTAGGAACACCATGGAGTCTGACAGTTTCCTTGACAAAGACCTTAGCAAGTGTCTTAGCGCAGGGCAGTTTGATGAAGGGAACCAAGTGACACATCTTGCTAAAACGGTCCACGACCACCCAGATGACCGTGAAACCCTCAGAGGAGGGAAGGTCAGTAATAAAGTCCATAGCCAGATGTGTCCAAGGTGCACTAAGAACCTCCAGAGGGCAAAGCAACCCCGCAGCAGGAGTATGAGAAGACTTAGATCTAGCACACACAGTACATTGACGCACCCACTTAATGACTTCCTTCTGCAATCCAGGCCACCAAAAACTGCGACCCACAAGTCTCTTGGTCTCAGAAATTCCTGGATGACCTGCCAACCGAGACTCATGACACTCAACAAACAAATCTCTCCTAAAGTTCCTAGGCACAAACAACCTCCCATGGGGAGTGTTAGATGGGGCATTCTCCTGTGCTTTAAGAATCTCATCTTCCAAAACGGAGTCCAATGCAGCAATCACAACACCTTCTTGTAAAATGCTCTCCTCCTCCTCAGCACCGACCATGGGAGAAAAGAGGCGAGACAACGCATCAGCTTTAACATTCTTGGTACCCGGGATGTAAGTAATGGAAAAATTTAACCGCGAAAAAAAAAGTGCCCACCTAGCCTGACGGGCATTCAAGCGCTTGGCAGCATCAAGATAGATCAGATTTTTATGGTCAGTGAAAACCTGAATGGGAAATTCAGCACCTTCCAAGAGATGATGCCAGTGTTCAAATGCGAGTTTAATAGCCAGCAATTCCCGATTACCAATATCGTAATTAAGTTCATTCTCAGAAAAATTTTTTGAAAAAAGGCACAGGGATGTACTCCATCCTTGTTTTCCTGAGACAACACCGCACCGACCCCCACAGATGAAGTATCAACCTCAACCAAAAACGGCTTAGTCACATCAGGCTGCATAAGGATGGGGGCAGAGCTGAACCTCTCCTTTAGAAACACAAACGCTTCAATGGCCTCAGTAGTCCACTGAACCATATTAGCACCTTTCCTGGTGAGATAGGTCAGTGGTTTATCAATAATAGAAAAATTTTTAATGAATTTTCTGTAATAATTGGCGAAACCCAAAAATCTCTGTATCGATTTCAAACCAATAGGCCTAGGCCATTCCTGCACAGCTTGAACTTTCACCGGGTCCATCTCAAAGCCCTCACTGGAGATAATGTTGCCCAAAAAACTAATTCTCTGTACAGCGAACTCACATTTCTCTAGCTTAGCAAAAAGCGAATCGTCAATTAATAACTGTAATACCTCACGTACGCTCCGCCAATGAGACTCCAGATCAGGCAAATGAATCAAAATGTCATCCAAATACACAACCACATTTTTGCCGATCAAAGGTCTAAGGATGTCATTAATAAGATTCTGAAAAAATGCTGGTGCATTGGTAAGACCAAAAGGCATAACGAGATTCTCAAAATGACCCACAGGAGTGTTAAAAGCAGTTTTCCATTCATCACCCTCCTTCATGCGCAACAAATTGTATGCCCCCCGGAGATCAATTTTAGAGAACCACTTGGCCCCCACTAACTGGTTAAACAAATCAGGAATCAATGGCAGTGGGTAGGGATTACGTACAGTCATTTTATTAATCTCGCGAAAGTCCAGACAATGATGTAAACCGCCATCCTTTTTTTTAACAAAAAAAAATCCAACAGCCACAGGTGACTTAGAGGGTCTGATATGACCGGCGGCCAAGCTCGTCTGTATGTATTCCTCCAAAGCCTTTCTCTCAGGAATAGTAAGATTAAATAAACGACTTTTAGGAAGAGTCGCTCCAGGGACAAATTCAATGGTACAATCATAGTCTCTATGGGGAGGCAAAATTTGCGACTCCTCCTCAGAAAAAACTTTCCAAAAATCCTGAATAGGTACAGGTAATTCCCCTTTATCCACAGCAACAATGCGCCCGTTACAACACTTGTCATAACACTTAGGGCTCCAGGACATCATTTCATTAGTAGACCACTCCAGTACAGGATTGTGCAATTGTAACCAGGGTAACCCCAAAATTACTGGAGAAGGCAAATTATTTAATACTACCAAATCCAAATTTTCTTTTCAGAGTAGAACCACAATCCACAAATACCCAAAATTCAATTAATTCTTCCTGAGCAGCAGTAGTAGCAGAAAGAAATACCCCCTTAGTGTTTAAACAGGCTATATGGGCGTAACTGACCTTTTTTTTATTTTTCTAAGTTCATACGAAGCACACAGTTCTTAATGAAATGGTCAGATTTTCCGCAATAAAAGCACAAACCTTCAGAAAACCTGCGGTCTTTTTCCTGAGAGCGGGGTGACATCGCCCAATCTCCATCAGCTCTCCAATGTCAGTACAGACCCTCTCAAGACTAGGAGCTGACATGGCAAAGGATTTACTCTCATTAACCCTTTCACGCAGTCTCCTGTCCACCCGTATAGCTAATTGCATTGCCTCCTGCAAGTTTCCAGGTGTAGGATAAGCAATAAGCAGATCCTTAACCCTTTCACCTAGCCCAGCAAGAAACAAACTTTTCAGAGCTGAATCGTTCCACCCTACCTGAGCAGACCATCGACGAAAGTGAGCACAATAATTTTCCACATTACCTGATCCCTGTCTCAAAAGTCTCAATTCCGTCTCAGCTGATGAGACACGATCAGGATCATCATACAACAACCCCAAAGCAGAAAAAAAACTATCCACTGATCTAAAGCACGGATCACTAGGTTGGAGAGAAAAGGCCCATCCCTGAGGTTCTTTGTGCAAAAGTGACATTATGAACCCTATGCGCTGTGATTCATCACCAGAGGATCTGGGTCTCAAACGAAAATGCAATAAACAAGCATTTTTAAAGGAAAAAAAATCTTGTTGTTCACCAAAAAATAAATCAGTCAATCGTACCTTTGGCTCCACAAAATGCGCTCCAGAACAGCTACTCACGTGTTGTTGGAGCTCGGCCACTTCCAGAGAGAGTCCCTGCAGGCGTTGAGCCAAATCCTGAACCGACACCATGATGGAAACTGGAGGTCTTTCCTTAGAGATATTTTTGGGCTGGACTTACTGTTATGATAGGATACAAGCACTAAAGAAAGACAGGAGATCTGTCCCTACAATAGAACTAAGCTAGATCCCTACGATGTAACGGGGAACCTGATCCTGCGATCAGACCCGCTAAAGTCCCCAGCTAGTCTGAACGAAGATCTATAGATGTGAGGGAGGGATCCCTACAAGAACTAGGGACAGGGAGAAAGAAGGACACCTCCTAGCAGAAATTGTAGCAGTAAAAAGACAAACACACAACATAGAACAAAAAGGTCAAAATACCTAGCAAAACTGACTGAGAAAGGTTACAAAGCACCTGGCTAGCTTAAGAGTAAAAATTACAATGAAGTCCAGCATGGCCAGAAGGACGGAGCAGGATTAAATAGGCAAAAAGGTCATGTGACCAGCAAAATAGAAAAAACCTAATAGGAGAGTTCTAACACTAACAAGTGTAGAACTTGTGGGAAATGTTTTATTCATCCATATTTGCAAAGCCTCGGAGCACCGGCAGGGACTTGAGACTGAAGTGGGGATGGGAATGAATGGAATGATGGCCATACATGTTCCTGCAGTTTTATTCAATGTCTACAGAGCCGAAGCAAATAACCAAAAAATTGGTTGGCTCTGTTCATCAGCTCAAGTGTCACTGATAGGAGCTACAAGGGGGCAAGTGCAGTAAGGAGGAAAAGGGTCCAGTATGTCCATTCTAGTGATCATTGGGGATCTCAGTTGCCCAGATTGATCACACATTTATCAATTTCCCCTTGGATAAGTTATAAATGTTTTTTGTGCAAAACTCCTTTATCCTCGTTACCACCTTGGGCTTTTCCATTCTTCCTAAAGCCATAACTTTTTTTTATTTATCTATTAATATGGACATGTGAGGGCTTGTTTTTTGTTGGACAAGTTATACTTTTGAACTACACCATTGGTTCTACCAATTTCTGTACTGGAAAACGGGAAAAAAAATTGCAAGGGCAGTGAAATTGCAAAAAAAATTGCAGTTCCACAATTGTTTTTGTTTTTTAACTTGTTCACTAAGTGCTAAAACTGTCATTATGATTTCCAGGGTCATTATGAGTTTGTAGACACCAAATATGTATAGGTTCTTTTTTAAATCTAAAGTTTGCAATAAAAAAGTCGCTATTTTCCGAGACCCATAGTGTTTCCATTTTTTGGGATCTGGAGCCGGGTAAGGGATTATGTTTTGCGCAGGCCGAGCTGACGTTTTTATTGATACCATTTTGGGGTAAATACGATCTTTTCATCACCAGTTATTGGATTTTATTGGAATGTTGGGTGACCAAAGAAACATAATTCTGGTGCTTTGATTTTTTTCTCATTACGCCGTTTACCGATCTGATTAATTCTTTTCATTTATTGATAGATCGGGCGATTCTGAATGCAGCGATACCAAATATGTGTATATTTGATTTTTTTATTGCTTTATTTTGATTGGGGCAAATCAGGGGTGATTTGAACTTTTATTTTTTTATTTTTTTTAAATATTTTTTAAAACTTTTTTTTTACTTTTCACTAGCTTCAATAGTCTCCAGGGGAGACTGGAAGCTTCAATCATCCGATTGCCTGTGCTGCACACACCAGGACTTCAGCTGCAACCATTTAATAAAATGTATTAGCCTGTTTACATAGGCAGACTGCGCTTCAGATGCGCAGTGAATGATCTGTAATAGGCCGTTCTGTGCGTACAGACTGCCATTGATCTAGGCAGAGCGAGCCCTGTTTGCACAAGATAGTGTATTGCTGAAAACAATGATCATTTTGCATTTTTTCAGGTGATCAACAGTCTGTTTTGACCCCAAATATGAATAAGTTTTCCTTCCTTAGGGCTCATATCTGAACCGAAAAATCGGACGACTGTCATGCAATTTTCATGTGAGTGCTTTGCGATTTTCTCACATAGCATTCGATTTACATCCCATTGCAATGTGATTTTAACATGGGCTTTTACATAGGGGAATTGTCTAGCTTATTTGCACATAGTTTGCGATGGAAATATTCTTCACTACAATAATAATTATGTATGTATATATATATGTAATAGATACACAAATTCAGAAATATATATACATAGTTATAAATGTGAGAGAGATATACTGTATATTCTGTGTTTTACTTGTGTTGCTTACTGTACATTTAATTTATTGTTGAATTAAAGATTTTTTAAAAAAATGGCGTGGGGTCCCCCGTAATTTTATTCTATAGCAGAGGGTAAGCAGACAGCTGTGGGCTGATGTTTGTAGCTTGGGAAGGGGGTAATACCTATGGAGCTTCCCAGGCTACTAATATCAGCCCCCAGCTGAATACCTAGCCTTTACTGGCTATTAAAATAGGGGACCCCCCAAAAAATTGACATGGGGTCCCCCTATTTTAATAGCTAGCAAAGGCTAGGCAGACAGCCGTTGGCTGATATTAATAGCCTAGGAAGGGGCCATGAATATTGACCCCCTCCCAGACTACAAATACCAGCTCTCAGCAATCCCAGAAATGGCGCATCCATAGGATGTGCCAATTCTGGCACTTAGCCTCGCTCTGCCTACTGCCGTGTAGCGGTGGCAGTGGGGCTATAAGGCTGGGGTTGATGTCAGCTTATAATGCCAGCTGACATCAAGCCCAGGTTAGTTATGGAGAGGCGTCTATAAGACACCCCCATTACTAACCCCATAGTCAAAGTGAAATGTTAAAAAAAAACACCAACACCCAGAATAAAATATTTTATTTGAAATAAACACACAGACTCCTTTAATAGATCTAAATTAAAACAAACTTATCATTACACCCATTACTCTGAATCCATTGTCACCTGTATGAAAAATTAAATAATAAACCAGCCTCATCCTTACCTCTTCGACGTGAAGAACATAATCCATGTGTCCCACGACGGCTGTAGTTTTGCTACTTCTAGATGGCAGGCTGCATAGTCACTTGATGCAACTGTACAGCCTGCCATGACCCCACTTGCCACCACCACAGGACAGAGTGAAGGCTAAGTGCCAGAACTGGCGCATCTCATGGATGCGCCATTTCTGGGATGGCTGAGAGCTGGTGTTTTTAGTCTGGGAGGGGGTCAATATTCATGGCCCCTTCCTACACTATTAATATCAGCCCCCAGCTGTCTGCATAGATTTTGCTGGCTGTTAAAATAGGGGGACATTGCGTCAATATTTTTGAGGGGTCCCCCATTTTAATAGCCAGTAAAGGCTAAGTATACAGCTGGGGGCTGATATTAATAGCCTGGGAAGCTCCATGGGTATTAACCTCTTCCTAGGCTAAAAACATCTGCCCCAGCTGTCTGCTTACCCTCTGCTAGAGAATAAATTTATGGGAGACCTCACCCCATTTTTTTTTTAATTCTTTCAATTAACAATAAATTACATGTACAGTGAGCAAGTCATTGCAATAATTATATATGTGACTGACATCTTTCTATCTATTCTATGTATGTATTCTATGTATGTATAGCTATTCTCTCTTTTCTATATTGTCGGGTACCGCTGTGATTTTACAGTATGCGGCCGATGAATTGCCGGTTTTCAAGAAGGCGGGTGCGTGAAAATTGGATGGCACTCGCATGGTCCGAGTGCCATGTGATTTTTTTCACGCACCCATTGACTTGCATTGGCTTGTCTCGTCTGAGATACGCGGCAAAATGCAGCATGCTGTGATTTTTTTCTCTGTCCGATTTCAGCTGAGAAAAAAATGGCAGATGAGATGTCACTCATAGATTAACATTGGCCAGACTACAATCCGATTTTTTATCGGATTGCACTCATCCGTTTTCCTCACATATGAGCCCTAAGCACGCTCGTTCTTGATAATCTTGCACTGCGAATGGACCTTTACTTTACTCCAAACTTGTTGCACGAAAGCTGAAAGTGTTATAAACTATGAATAAAAAAATAGCTTCCAATCATTTTCTACTGCTGTCTTTTCATGCCTCTGAAGTCTCTTTCTAACATCTCTATCTGAGTGTCTAACGAAAAATACCATATTATTCCAGCAAACAAAGAAACAATATAAACCGCACAAAAAAAGAATCCTAAAACGAATTTTGCCTCCTTATATGTTTCCCAATAACCAATTGACTTTCAAGAAAATCGGGAAAAAAAAAAAAGGACTCCTATCAGAAATATCAGAAAAGGTAACTTTAAACATGTTATTACCCAGGGAGCCATGTTGATTACATTTGATTGTCTAGGTATGTCAGGTCTATTGTGATAAGACATAACAGGCAAAACGGAACAATTGAGTTTTTCGCTGTGAAGAAGATTCCCACCTCTGATTGCGTGAAATGAATTGTGAACAGTCACCTGTTTTGCTCTATCTTGAAAGGGCCCAATCATTTCAGCTGCTGCGGGTAATATAACAGCTGTCAAAATGTAACGATTTCATGACACCTATCGAACCGAGCCAGGTAAGAGCCAATATCCCACCTCTTTGATGGGTTGTCTGATCCTTTGTGTATACCGTGCAGCTTTCCAACCCTCTGATCCTTTGCCTGAATAGTTAAAATACCTTCATAAACCCAAGACGGGTGAAAAGAAATAAGGTCCTTTAAATTGACAGTGAAAAATCAGCATGCACTTCGCTATATCTACAGTAAATGCGTGCCACCGTCTGTAGCCCATTGTTATGCAGAGCTCATTCTAATGCAGTTTTTTCCCCCCCGTTCAATATCAGTTTGTAAAAATACGCTACATGTTCACTGACCCTTGCTAACTAAATAAATCCCAGTTTGTGGCAGACAGAATAAGTCCCAGTACATATACATAGCGAGGATGGATACAAGGAATTGAAAACAAATCAACCATTAAATCCTGGGATCTTAGTAAAAATAAGTAGGAAAGAACAATCCTATTTCATTGTGAATGTATTATTCATTATCCTCACGAGATGAGCAGGTTTTTTTTTTTCTGTCTCATTTCTCTGTAAAATGCTTTTCCAAGTTGTTTTGTAAAGTTTACGAAAAAAAAACTATTAGATGACAGTGGAAATGCGATGTAATTGTCTTGATTTTTCTGGAGTCATGGCCGTGTTAATTAGGCTCTATCCTTCTAATTGGCAGGGAGGAAATGATGAATACCTTGCGTCTTGGTGCAACATATTGTCACGGGTGTGTCAGAAGTGACAGACAGTCGCCCTACAGTTGGTTGCAGGAGATCTCTTTGTTTGGCATAACAGACACCTTCTTAGCGGTTTCACTCTAGAACCCAGCGGCCACATCATTCCTGCTAATTGACACCCTGGCCTGGGTGTTTAAATAGTTTCACTTTGCAGCAGGAAAGTGACGGTGATACTCACATGTTTCCTTGTGAATGCTTGGAGCTCTCAGACTGCTATCTTCCTCTGTGGTGGTAGGAGAACACTTGGAGTTATTTCTCTAAAGTCGGCTAAAGCTAAGCTGCTTTCCCCCATGTTTGTCTCCCTTGTTGTATTTAGTCATTAGTGGGGATCGACTAGTGCTCATCCCCCTTCCCTATCCAGGACCAAACACTAGGGAAATACAGTGTTTAGGTTCACATACGGCGCGATTGGTGAGAAACCAATATAGGGATGTTAGTGGAGACAGGGTGATATCAGATCAGTCTAGGAGGTCTCCACTCCCCCTTTTCCCTAGAGTCTGGGCTCCCTTTCCCCCTTCCCTTTTTGTTGCACTTAATCTTTCACACACCTTACGTGACACATATCCTAAAGGCTGGATTCACACATCCGTGTTCCGCAGTCTAAATAAGAACTGCAATGCACGAAGAACCTGTGGGTCCTCTGATTTGACCTCGAAAGCCTCATATATGTTGGCCGCTCAACATACCAATGGCTGATACAAGCATCACAATCTAATCTCAGAGACAAAACATACATGTTTGAATCCAGCCATAATATGTACTGCTAGATGAAAAGCTTTAAAAAAAGATAAGAAAAGCAATTAATATGTCTCACCGGAAGAGGTGGCTCCTCATAGTCTTTTAATTTGGCTGACCAAATGGAGTGTAGGATAGACATTTTATTAGTATTTATTATTATAGTGCAATTATTACATGGCGCTTTAAATGTGAACAGGGGTATAAATAATAAAAACAAACAAATCAGTTACAATAATCTTCGAACAATGCAAGTCATCGACTGGTACAAGAGGAGAGAGGACCCTGCCCCTGAGGGCTCACAGTCTACGTTATATGTCTGGTGCATCGGAGACTGTAGAGATCTGATGCCAGCTGCAGTATAGAAGGCTAAAGAGGGTCACATGGAATATGGAAACTCAGAAAAGTATAATAGCAGTGGCATAGTAGAGCTGAAAATGATCAGAGACTCACCTGTGGTGAAGTAACAGAGTCCTACAATATAGCAGAGCTTGGTTTGCTAGTAGACATGCTAGTAGTATTATAGTTGAGTTCAGCGATGTAGCAGGGCTGTGTTTTCCAGGAGACATACAGTACAGACCAAAAGTTTGTACACACCTTCTCATTTAAGGATTTTTCTGTATTTTCATGACTATGAAAATTGTACATTCACACTGAAGGCATCAAAACTATGAATTAACACATGTGGAATTATATACTTAAAAAAAAAGTGTGAAACAACTGAAAATATGTCTTATATTCTAGGTTCTTCAAAGTAGCCACCTTTTTGCTTTGATGACTGCTTTGCACACTCTTGGCATTCTCTTGATGAGCTTCAAGAGGTAGTCACCAGAAATGGTTTTCACTTCACAGATGTGCCCTGTCTGGTTTAATAAGTGGGATTTCTTGTCTTATAAATGGGGTTGGGAACATCAGTTGTGTTGTGCAGTAGTCTGGTGGATACACAGCTGATAGTCCTACTGAATAGACTGTTTGAATTTGTATTATGGCAAGAAAAAAGCAGCTAAGTAATGAAAAACGAGTGGTCATCATTACTTTAAGAAATGAAGGTCAGTCAGTCCGAAAAATTGGGCAAACTTTGAAAGTGTCCCCAAGTGCAGTTGCAAAAACCATCAAGTGCTACAAAGAAACTGGCTCACAAGAGGACCGCCCCAGAAAAGGAAGACCAAGAGTCACCTCTGCTTCTGAGGATAAGTTTATCCGAGTCACCAGCCTCAGAAATCGCAGGTTAATAGCAGATCATATTAGAGATAACAAGCAGAAGAGACTCGTTTGGGCTAAAGAACACAAGGAATGAACATTAGACCAGTGGAAATCTGTACTTTGGTCTGATGAGTCCAAATTTGAGATCTTTGGATCCAACCACCTTGTCTTTGTGCGACATAGAAAAGGTGAACGGATGGACTCTACATGCCTGGTTCCCACCATGAAGCATGGAGGAGGAGGTGTGATGGGGTGGGGGTGCTTTGCTGGTGACACTGTTGGGGATTTATTCAAAATTGAAGGCATACTGAACCAGCATGGCTACCACAGCATCTTGCAGCGGCATTCTATTCCATCCAGCTTGCGTTTAGTTGGAACATCATTTATTTTTCAACAGGACAATAACCCCAAACACACCTCCAGGCTGTGTAAGGGCTATTTGACCAAGAAGGAGAGTGATGGGGTGCTACACAATATGACCTGGCCTCCACAGTCATCAGACCTGAACACAATCGAGATGGTTTGGGGTGAGCTGGACTGCAGAGTGAAGGCAAAAGGGCCAACAAGTGCAAAGCATCTCTGGGAACTCCTTCAAGATTGTTGGAAGACGATTTCCGGTGACTACCTCTTGAAGCTCATCAAGAGAATGCTAAGAGTTTGCAAAGCAGTCATCAAAGCAAAAGGTGGCTACTTTTAAGAACCAAGAATATAAGACATATTTTCAGTTGTTTTACACTTTTTTGTTAAGTATATAATTCCACATGTGTTAATTCATAGTTTTGATGCCTTCAGTTTGAATGTACAATTTTCAAAGTCATGAAAATACAGAAAAATCTTTAAATGAGAAGGTGTGTCCAAACTTTTGGTCTGTACTGTACTTGTGATGATATAGTAGATTTTAACAGTATAGCAGTGGCAGATATGTCAGGACACAAACTTGTAGTAATGTAGCAGAGCCCAGCAATGTAGCAGAGCTCTGATTGTTAGTAGACACAATTGTGGTGAAGTAGCGGAACCCAGCGACATAGCAGAAATGGGTTAAGTAGCACATTAAAGGTAATTTAGCAGAGTTTAATGATTGTAGCATAACTAGGTTTGTCAGCTGGCACTTCATTAGAAAAAAGTGCAATGAATCAAAGCCCGATGGTTGTTGCAAATCAAGGCATACTTGAAAGGAAAAGTAAAATCAGTTGTGTGGTAGTATAATGGATAACAAACTACCTGAATATTTAGGTGGCATTACTTCACCTGAACTAGCCTAAAAGACCTTAGGAAGTGGTGTTAGAAATGCTCATTAGGTTATAATAGCATTCAGGAGCAGAGGAAACCAGCCACAGTAAGGGGAGGATGGAGAGCCTGATGCTAGAGCTGGTACGATTAAGTAACATCATTATTTTGTGTTACACTGTCAAGTGAACTTTATTCTACAGTATATGTGTCTATGCGTAGTCACCCAGTGGGTGTCATATGGATTGCAGTCTGTTGAGAGTTTGCTAGTATTTTAGAATATTATATGGCATTTTCATTGTGTAATTAATGTAGAGTGGGTGAGGAAGAATGTGATTGGAGAAGATTTGGGTCTGGGATGAGTATAAATAGCAAACAATATATGGGCAGGACCATTTCACAAACTGCTGAAGACTCACAGAGTGGGTTAATTTATTCAAGCATGACCATGCGGAGTTGCAGGTAATGCCCTGCCCCTATCACATCACATGGTCTAGCCCCATCAATCAGGGTGGAATATTCTAGCCAGTAAATAAGATGGAGGCTAGCCATGCAGCGCCATTTTAGGCTTTTCCAGCATAGTCAGAGACTACAGCTCATTCCACTTAGCAATAAAAAAAAGTCTAATTTGATTGTGGTGTACTTCTGCAGTGCTGATGTAGATTTAAAATGAGAGTGGTAGTCCTACTTTTTAAATAATTTTTTAAAATATTTTTGTGATATACAGGAAAATGTTGTAGCTGTGACTGTCCATTGATACATGGAGATATAATGCAGTAAGAGCACCTTAATAGTTTTTTTTTTATTCTTCACACACTGCAATCAAGGAGGGCAATATTAAACCCCTCATTGCTAATTTTGTTAATAATTCAAAATCCTGAAACCAAGGCTTGTGTGTCACAGGAAGTATGCGTCCTGCATTGTGAGATGGGCAAGCCCTATTTTTTATTATAAAAAGCCAAAAGAAAAATTTCCGTAATCCAGAAATTTAAACACAATTGTTTACCTCACAAAGGTTGTAAAAAAAAAATTTGGGGACTTTTTTGCACATTTTCTTTTGCAGAAGTCCAATATTAGACTTTTACAGGAGACCCAAAATACCGATTTTGGTTTTCACTTGTTGCCTTCTATTTTCCCCAAAATAACAATATATTGTTGCCTATGGTAAAATGTTTAAGAAGTTGATGCTCCTTCTTTTTTATTGACCGCGTTGTCAAAGTTTGATAGTCTCCTTATAATCTTTTTCAAAATTTTTTATATAGTTGTTAATAAAACCGTTGCTGTGGCAATTAAAACTCAGTTGCATGCATTCATTGTCTTGATTTCAGGGGGAGTGTGCTAAGTTGGGGTGCTATGTTGTGACATTAGTGGAGGTAGAAGAGAGGCAAGCTGAGAATCCCTTGAACCTATTTATGCAAAACATCAGCAATTTGGGATCGTGCTGCAAAAGATTTTACTTTTTATGGACACCTCAAAACTTGATGAAACTAGATAATGCAAAAAATATTAGGTAGCAATTACACAGTCAGCTCATGGTTTTTATTCACAGCAATCCTATGCAGATACGATCTTTTTACTGTTTCCCTGCACAGTCTTAATCTAAGAGGGATACAGCCAAGATGACCTCTTGATGATCCACTCCCCCCGCATCCATGCTGTAATGTTTTACTAAATAAAGAAGATTTTATTTGGATACGGAGTGCAGCCCATCATCTCTTTCCTAAAATCACTGATGAAACTCAGACAGTTTTTTGCCCACGAGAAAAATCATTGATGCGTGAACGAGTCCTAAATGATTGTGCAGAGAAACAGAAAAAAGATTGTAGCTGCACAGGGCTACTATGCTTACGCTGACTGTTCAATTGCCACCTAAAGTCTCTGACTTCATCTACTTTCATCTAACTTTGAGTTGACAATACAAAATAAAATATATTGCAGCAAAATCACGAATTGCTACAGTTAAAAGCCGCTGCATGACTGTTGTGTAAACGCAACCGAAAAGTTGACGTGTTGGAGGCAGAGAAAGTAAGTTTAGCGATCTGAGGGACTTTGCTTTAGACCACATGGCATCTTCAAAACATCAGGTTTTGTGGAATGTTCCTGGTGTGCAGTGGTTACTACCTACCAGAAGTGGTCCAAGGTTGGACAACCGGTGAACCTTCAGCCAACTGGGTCATAGTCACCCTAAACTTTTTGATGTTCATGAGAAGGAAAGGCTAGCCCTTTTCTTTTTTCTTTATATCTATTTTATCTCGTGCATTCAATTTCTAATGCAAACTGTATTTCCAGCAAGAAAAAAAAAATAAAAACAGTAAAATAGGTAGAAAATTAAAATATTGATTTAGCAAAACATAATATTCTCCCCGGATTAGAAAATATGAATTTAATGTTTTAGGAGCAAGCAGTTTACTTTTTTTTATTGAATATGGAAAAAATTGATTTCAATATATTTTTCCGTGACTATTTATGCACTTATACACATATATCCACCAGAAATGTTGAAAAAAAGAACATTTATATTTTAAAACGGCTTTATGTAAAATAAACTGCACTAGAATACAAATGTTCAATGTGTTGGAAAAAGAAACAAGGGAAAATTCCAAGAGTGATTTGCTGACATAAAAACAACTTGAGAAAGTTTGAAATGAGATAACTTAGGCCAAGTATTGAAGGCGAGCAACAATAAATTTAAAGGGAAGGTCTCATGAAGATGACCCCTTCTGAAAACAGAGAACTGAGAAACTAATGACCAGTAGAATGGTGTGATCAGCAATTGGAAGCCTTGGCGATCAGCTGCTATTCTACAGGGAAATCAGTTGTATCTAAAGGGAAAATGAAGTATTACAGTGGGTCCGGAAAGTATTCAGACCCCTTTATATTTTTCACAATTTGTTTCATTTCAGCCATTTGGTAAATTCTAAAAAAATCATTTTTTTCTCATCAATGTACACTCAGCACCCCATCTAGACGTAAAAAAAACAGAAATGTAGAAATTTTTGCAAAGTTATTAAAAAAAAACCACTGAAATGTCGCATGGCCATAAGTATTCATACCCTTTGCTCAGACACTCATATTTAAGTCACATGCTGTCCATTTCTTTGTGATCCTCCTTGAGATGGTTCTACTCCTTCATTGGAGTCCAGCTGTGTTTAAACTGATTGGACTTGATTTGGAAAGGCACACACCTGTCTATATAAGACCTCATAGCTCACCGTGAATGTTAGACCAAATGAGAATAATGAGCTCAAAGGAACTGCCCAAGGAGCTCAGAGACAGAATTGTGGCAAGGCACAGATCTGGCCAACGTTACAAAGGAATTTCTGCAGTACTCAAGGTTCCTAAGAGCACAATGGCCTCCATAATCCTTAAATGGAAGAAGTTTGGGACCACCAGAAGTCTTCCTAGACCTGGCCATCCTGCCAAATTGAGCAATTGTGGGAAAAGAGCCTTGGTGAGAGAGGTAAAGAAGAATCCCAAGATCACTGTGGCTGAGCTCCAGAGATGCAGTAGGGAGATTGGAGAAAGTTCCACAAAGTCACCTATCACTGCAGCCCTCCACCAGTCGGGCCTTTATGGCAGAGTGGCCCGACAGAAGCCTCTCCTCAATGCAGGACATATGAAAGCCCACATGAGGTTGCTCAAAAGCACACGAAGAACTTCCAGACTATGACAAATAAGATTCTCTGGTCTGATGAGATGAAGATAGAAATTTTTGGTGATAATTCTAAGCGGTACGTGTGACGAAAACCAGGCACTGCTCATCACCTGCCCAATACAATCCCAACAGTGAGACATGGTGGTGGCAGCATCATGCTATGGGGGTGTTTTTCACCTGCAGGGACAGGACAACTGGTTGCAATTGAAGGAAACATGAATGCTGCCAAGTACAGAGATATCCTGGATGAAAACCTCTTCCAGAGTGCTCTGGACCTCAGACTTGGCCAAAAGTTCACCTTCCAGCAAGACAATGACCCTAAGCACACAGCTAAAATAACAAAGGAGTGGCTTCAGAACAAATTGGTGACCATTCTTGACTGGCCCAGCCAGAGCCCTGACCTAAACCCAATTGAGCATCTCTGGAGAGACCTGGAAATGGATGTCCACCAAATGATGTTCACCATCCAACCTGACGGAACTGGAGAGGACCAGCAAGGAAAAATGGTAGAGGATCCCCAAATACAGGTGTAAAAAACTTGTTGCATCATTCTCAAGAAGACTCACGGCTGTACTAGCTCAAAAGGGTGCTTCTACTCAATACTGAGCAAGGGGTCTGAATACTTATGACCATGTGATATTTCAGCTTCTCTTTTTTAATAACTTTGCAAAAATGTCTACATTTCTGTTGTTTTTTCAGTCAAGGTGGGGTGCAGAGTGTACTTTAATGAGAAAAAAATGAACTTTTTAGAATTTACCAAATGGCTACAATGAAACAAAGAGTATAAAACTACTACCGTACCCACTGTATATCTTAGTTATTCGTTTCAGGTAGAGATGAACAAATTTCCTTAAATTTGTATCAGCAGATTTATTCAAATGGAATGTTAAATTGGTCTGAATTAAACTCTTTGGAATCAAAATTGCTGTAAAAAGACATTTATTATGCCTTAAGGTCTTTGCAGACCTTAGAGAATAATATATGGAGGACCAGAAAAGGGTTAATAAATAATTGTAGTCACCTGTCATCTGTCCAGCTTTCAATTGACCTACAGTATATCTTTTCCTTATCTGTCCTGCTTTGGGCTTGTGCAGATGACCGTAAATTCAGTCCGGTTACAAATCCATCAAAACATCTTATAATACTTGGACCAATGTTATTCTATGAGGCCTTGTGCATGTCCGATTTTTTCCATGAACCAACTATCGCATTCGACCATTTAAGTCTGGATCTGTGAAAAAATTGGACCACACTTGGATGACATTGTAGATCGATCCAATTTTCACAGACTGACAGAATTGAGAAAATGGAAAAAGTTTTTTTTTTTTATAAGAAAATCAGATCATACTCTAATCAGAGTGTGATCAGCATAATCAGACTGATTTTCTTGATTGAGAAAAATGGTTGTGTGACCTTAGCCTTCTACTGGTCAATTTTTGGAGTGCCATCAGACTCATGGAGTCAAGTGGGACTCTGCAGATGTCAATGATGTGTTGCCTCATGTGACTGCGTGGGAAGGCATGTTATACCGTATGTGACCCCATGATTTCTGGTGTCGGAAGATCTGAAGATTGTCAAAGTTATGTGAGTATAAACATTTATTATTTTTTAAGCTCTTTCCTGGCTTTATCAAGAGATTAGTTATCTAGCAGCCTGCTGGAAACCATTTTAATCCATTCAAGTGAATTAAAAAAATTATCAGATTGATTTGATCATCTCTAGGCCAGTGTCAAAATTCTTGGAAGTCAAGGCAGCACATGAAGTAGAAAACCCAATAAAACATTCCACTTTAAAGGGGCTTTCTTATGCGGGAAAAAATTCAGAGCTTAAGAAGAAATAAATTAATAGATAAGTGAATGCATAGCTATCTTTCTACAAAGAACATACTCCATTGAGATGCTGTCAGAGTTGGATATAGACAATTCACCCTACTAGAATCCAAAGAACTTCCCTTGACTTTTTTTTTTTAGAAACCCAACCCCATAATAATCTGAATTAAAATCTGAAGACAAGAGCAGACGTCAGGGTCGACCTCCTTTCTCCGGTCAAAATATGTATTTAATTTCAGTATCATTAATGAAAACTTAGATTCATAAAATATATCAATTTTTTAAAAGGACAGAACATTGGAATAATATAAAGCCTACAAACTGGATTAGTATCCATAATAATACAAAGGAAGAATCATGCACTCAATTACACAGAAGTGATTTTAGATGAAAAGACCACTTGTATCCACACACATACAGAGAAATTGGATTTGTCCATGTGTCCTAGGTGTTTTTTTATGCTTTTATGCTATTTCAGTAAATGGAAAACATATTTTCTTCAGTTTGTTTGACCTTTAAAAACAACAACAAAAAGGATGACTTTATAAGAGGAGAACAGACATAGTTCTATATTAAACTCTACAGAGAGTTTTACGAAATGGAACAGTGGCAATAAAGATGAAGGCAGAAATCTTCTGAATCACATTGGTCATAGCGGACCACTTAAACCAACTCCATCTCCCTTGTGTCGTTTATGCAAGAAGACGCTTATCGGACCTTACTTATCAGAATTGGCTGACAGCAAAACTGCATTTATTGCAAAAAGCAACTGATCAGAGCTCAGCTTTCAGTCTACTAGAGTGGTGTAAGAAATGATTAAGGCTGTGGTCTACATGGTTCTCTTCGGAGGGCAGTGATGTGTTGAGTGTCCAATATTATGCATTAATAGTGGAGGTCAATGTATGCACAGGATCAGTCACAGAAATGCACTACAATTCTGCTGGGATATTACTAGAGCCTTTTGTTCAGAAATGGATGTAGAAAGAAGAAGGCACTTGTACAAGAACAGTATATGGGTTCTTTGCAGTACAAAAGGCCATCATTATGAACAATTCCACTTGCTTTGGAAATGGAGGTGTCCTACCTTAGTTCTTAGGCCCCTGTGCGGTTGTAGAAGTTGTACCAATGATATCTCCACTTCTGATCCCATTTCTGTTTATGGTTTGGTGTAAAAATGTATTTGTATTGTTTAATCCTTATTGTCTATCGTACTGACTACTGCTGCAGTCTAGAATGGGTGTCCTACAATGTGTAGTGCTTACAACAAGCTTTTTTTTATTAGAGCCACTTAAGCACTGATCTAAAGTTAGCTGGACCGCTGGAGCTGCAGTGCTCCCCCGCTGTTCTGATGCTGCAAAGGCAAAATCTGCTCCTGATTGCAGCCTCTAAGAATGCACAGTTTAGACCAGCGGTGAAACCTTACCGCTACTCGAAACTGTCAATCATCAAGAGTGCACCGCCCTTAGGAGGACAGGAAGCAGGGAGGCAGCAGAGCGTTGCATTCCTCATGATAAAACATGGGATCAATTTAAAGTAGGAGGATAAATAGAAGCATGTGGTATATTGAAATTGGCAAATGGAATGATCGTAGATGGCCATTTGGACCCATTGGAATGCATCAAAAGTGGTTCTACCTGATCATCTAAAATGAAGCATTTGGTGTGTGATTGGGCACATGTATAGTGTAAATATGAACAGAGCCATGTACATGGACATATTTCAGTATTTCTATGTAGAGTTAACTGATCACAAACATGAGGATTGTTACGAGTAGCTAGACACCGTTTTCAGTTTTTCGTGACACTCCTCTTATTTTCATAATGGAAACTTAGGTTGTAGCCTTGACTGTCTAACACAGGGATGAACAAAAGCAAACCACTCTGCTAGACAGGAGGCTTCCCTTTCAATCTTCCACCTTCTTATCATCTCTTGTAGTAATGAAAGGGGGCATTTTACACATGCAACGTTCTCATAGTTGTTCATATAGTTGTATTAACCCAACGTATGCATGTATGTGTAACTATACTTAGCTCACAGGAAAAACTTGTCAGAACTTGTTGTTACGGGTAGAGATGAGCGGTGTTCGACTAGAACTGTTCGCCAATCTCAAATTCGAGCTGTTTTGGGCGGTGTTCGAGTTGTTCGACGAACCCGAAGGATTTGCAAAAATTCGGCTGTTCGAGGTTATGTTCGATAAGTGTTCGTGCACCAAAAGCGTGTCCTGCATGTCTGGCGCTATTTAGAGCAACAATCATGCAGGGATTGTCTGCCACTCACTGTAATGCCACAGTCATGGTGGTTGTGGCATTACAGTGATTGCCCAAATCGATGGGAACAGTGCCAACAGTGAAACAAGAAAAGCGGCAATTCAGCAGCGGCATACACCGGTACCCGACAATTTAGAACAGAAAGAATAGAGCATCACACATAGATTAGATAGATAGAAACAAGTCAGCCACATATATACGAAGTACAGTGACAGTGTTGATTACTGTACTTGTCATTTAGTGTAAAGGATTTATCAAAAAAAATAATAGTGTTTTCGTGCACCGTCTCTTTAAAAAAGCCGGCCGGCAATTCAGCAGCGGTACCCGACAATTTAGAATAGAAAGAATAGAGAATCACACATAGATTAGATAGATAGAAACATGTCAGTCACATATATGAAGTACAGTGACAGTGTTGCTTACTGTACTTGTCATTTAGTGTAAAGGATTTATCAAAAAAAATAATAGTGTTTTCGTGCACCGTCTCTTTAAAAAAGCCGGCCGGCAATTCAGCAGCGGTACCCGACAATTTAGAATAGAAGGAATAGAGAATCACACATAGATTAGATAGATAGAAATATGTCAGTCACATATATATGAAGTACAGTGACAGTGTTGCTTACTGTACTTGTCATTTAGTGTTAAAATAAAGGATTTATTTAAAAAAAAATTGGCGTGGGGGTCCCCATAATTTAAGGCTCTAGCGGAGGTTAAGCAGACGGCTGGGGCAGATGTTTGAAGCCTGGGAGGGGGGTAATACCCACAGAGCTTCCCAGGCTACTAATATCAGACCCAGCTGAATACCTAGCCTTTACTAGCTATTAAAATGGGGGACCCCCTCAAAAAAATGACGTGGGGTCCCCCCTATTTTAATAGCTAGCAAAGGCTAGGCAGACAGCTGGGGGCTGATATTAATAGCCGAGGAATGGTGCCATGAATATTGGCCCCCTCTCAGGCTAGAAAAACCAGCCGTCAGCCGCCCCAGAACTGGCGCATCCATAGGATGCGCTAATTCTGGCACTTAGCCTCGCTCTTCCCACTGCCCTGTAGCGGTGGCAGTGGGGTAATAGGGCTGGGGTTGATGTCAGCTTATAATGCCAGCTGACATCAAGCCCAGGTTAGTAATGGAGAGGCGTCTATAAGACACCCCCATTACTAATCCCATAGTCAAAGTTTAATGAAAACACAAAAACCCAGAATAAAGTCCTTTAATTGAAATAAACACACAATTCTTTATTGTTCTAAATTAAACCATGCTTACCACCACGTCCATTCCAGCTGAAGCCAACGATCTCCTGCAATAAAAGTAAAATAATAAAGCAACATCATCCTTACCTTTCCATGGTTCCCACGACAGCTTCAGCTCTGCTACATCGAGATGACAGGCTGGACCGCAGCAGAACGCTGCCATCCAGCCTGTCATCCCGCAGACACTGAGAAGCGCAGGCATGCTTGCGCTCCTCAGTGTCTCGCTGTGACGGCATAAAGATGAGCCGAGTTCATGTCCAATGAACTCAGCTCACCTCATGCACGTCACTGACAGCGTGGGAGAATTCTCCTGCACTCAGCGCTACAGCGTGAGAATTTTCCCACGCTGTCAGTGACGTGCATGAGGTGAGCTCATTCATGTCCAATGATCTCAGCTCACCTCATGCACGTCACTGACAGCGTGGGAGAATTCTCACGCTGTAGCGCTGAGTGCAGGAGAATTTTCCCACGCTGTCAGTGACGTGCATGAGGTGAGCTGAGATCATTGGACATGAACTCGTCTCATCTTTATGCCATCACAGCGAGACACTGAGGAGCGCAAGCATGCCTGCCCTTCTCAGTGTCTGCGGGATGACAGGCTGGATGGCAGCGTTCTGCTGCGGTCCAGCCTGTCATCTCGATGTAGCAGAGCTGAAGCTGTCGTGGGAACCATGGAAAGGTAAGGATGAGGTTGCTTTATTATTTTACTGTTATTGCAGAAGACATTGGCTTCAGCTGGAATGGGCGTGACAGTAAGTATGGTTTAATTTAGAACAATAAAGAATTGTGTGTTTATTTCAATTAAAGGACTTTATTCTGGGTGTTGTGTTTTTTTTAAATACTTTACTAGAAATTCATGGCGGTCATGTCTAATATTGGCGTGACCCCATGAATTTCGGGCTTAGGGCCAGCTGATAATGCCAAGCTGGCCCTAACCCCTTTATTACCCAGTGAGCCACCGCACCAGGGCCCTGGATGAGTTGGGTATAGCGCCAGAAGATGGCGCTTCTATGAACGCGCCATTTTCCGGGGTGGCTGCGGACTGCAATTTGCAGCAGGGGGGACCCAGAAAGCTTGGGCCTCCCTGCGCTGCGGATTCCAGCCCCCATCTGCCTAGTTGTACCTGGCTGGACACAAAAATAGGGCGAAGCCCCACGTATTTTTTTTTTTAATTATTTCATGAAATTCATGAAATAATTAAGAAAAAAGGGCTTCCCTATATTGTTGTGTCCAGCCAGGTACAAATAGACA
Organism: Phyllobates terribilis; assembly: GCF_046119375.1. Lineage (NCBI taxonomy): Eukaryota > Metazoa > Chordata > Amphibia > Anura > Dendrobatidae > Phyllobates > Phyllobates terribilis. The sequence continues at coordinate 1,184,262,628 of NW_027362761.1, read as the reverse complement.
GCTGGTGGTTGGGGGCAGTCCAATTCCTGCCTGCTGTACCTGGCTGGACACAAATATAGTGCGAAGCCCCACGTCAATTTTTTTTTAAATTATTTCATGAAACTAGATGGTGGCCCGATTCTAACGCATCGGGTATTCTAGAATATGTATGCATCAGACCCGGCGCAATCAGCAGAGCGGTGTTTAAATTTGGCGCCAAAATCGCAGACTGGTCGCGGCCAGCAACCGCGACCAATCAGCAAAGCGGTGTTAAAATTTGGCGACTATATCGCTGATTGTTCACGGCCGGCGGTTGCGACTAATCAGCAGAGCGGGGTTTAAATTTTGCGCCAATAATGCTGATTGGTCGCGGTCGTGACCAATCAGCAAAGCGGTGTTTAAATTTTGTGCCAATAATGCTGATTGGTTGCGGTTGCGACCAATCAGCAAAGCGGTGTTTAAATTTGATGCCAATAACGGTGATTGGTCACGACCGCGACCATTCAGCAGGGCGGTGTTTAAATTTGGCGGCAACAATGTTGATTAGTCGTGGCCGGCGGTCGCGACCAATCAGAAGAGCGGGGTTTAAATTTGGCGCCAATACTGCTGATTGGTCGCGGCCGGCGACCGCGATCAATCAGCAGAGCGGTGTTTAAATTTGGCACCAATAATGCTGATTAGTCGCGGCCGGCATCCGCGACCAATTAGCAGAGCGGGGTTTAAATTTAGCGCCAATCTCGCTGATTGGTCGCGGCTGGAGTCCGCGACCAATCAGCAGAGCGTTGTTTAAATTTGGCGCCAATCTCACTGATTGGTCGGGGCCGCTATTCAAATGTGGCGCCCAAATCGGTGATTGGTCGCGGGCAGTTTCCGCGACCAATCAGCAGAGCGGTGTTTAACTTTAGCACCAAGATCACTGATTGGTCGCGTGCGGAGAGCGCGACCAATCAGCGAATCGTATTGGTGAGGACTGGGTAGCGCCGCTGCCTGGTCGGATACTTCCGCTGCGAGAAGCCGGGATATGAGCGACTGCTCGCAGCAGATGTATCCCGACCCGCAGCTCCGCTCCCCGGTCCTCCCTTCACACCCTAGCCGCTGATCTCCCCACAGTATCCGCATGGTGTTACAAAGATCCGGACATATGTGTTAAAAATCGCTGATTGGTCGCTGGCGCTGCCCGCGAACAATCACCGATTTGGGCGCCAAATTTAAATATCGGCCGCAACCAATCACCGATCTTGGCTCCACATTTAAACACCGCTGTGCTGATTTGTCGCCGACGCTGTACGCGACCAATCACCGATTTTGGCGCCACATTTAAATAGCGTCCGCGACCAATCAGTACAGCGGTGTTTAAATGTGGAGCCAAGATGGGTGATTGGTCGCGGCCGATATTTAAATTTGGTGCCCAAATCGGTGATTGGTCGCGGGCAGCGCCAGCGACCAATCAGCGATTTTTAACACAAATGTAAGGACCTTTGTAACACCATGCGGATACTGTGGGGACATCAGCGGCTAGGGTGTGAAGGGAGGACCGGGGAGCGGCGCTGCGGGTCGGGATACTTCTGCTCTGAGCGCCCGCTCATGTCCTGGGTTCTCGCAGCGGAAGTGTCCGCACAGGCAGCGGCTCTGACATCCATGCGGCTAGGGCGTGAAGGGAGGACGGGGGAGCGGAGCTGACATCCAATTGGTCGCGGCCGCTATTTAAATGTGCAGCACAAATCGGTGATTGGTCGCCGTCTTGACCGCGACCAATCACTGATCTTGCCGCCAAAGTTAAACACTACTGTGCTGATTGGTCGCGGACGCTGCCCGCGACCAATCACCGATTTGTGCGCCAAATTTAAATATCAGCCTCATGCACGTCACTGACAGCGTGGGAAAATTCTCCTGCACTCAGCGCTTCAGCGTGAGAATTATCCCACGCTGTCAGTGACGTGCATGAGGTGAGCCGAGCTCATTGGACATGACCTCGGCTCATCTTTATGCCGTCACAGCCAGACACTGAGGAGCGCAAGCATGCCTGCGCTTCTCAGTGTCTGCAGGATGACAGGCTGGATGGCAGGGTTCTGCTGCGGTCCAGCCTGTCATCTCGATGTAGCAGAGCTGGAGCTGTCTTCGGAACCATGGAAAGGTAAGGATGATGTTGGTTTATTATTTTACTTTTATTGCAGGAGATCGTTGGCTTCAGCTGGAATGGGCGTGATGGTAAGTATGGTTTAATTTAGAACAATAAAGAATTGTGTGTTTATCTCAATTAAAGGACTTTATTCTGGGTGTTTGTGTTTTCTTTTAACTTTGACTATGGGGTTAGTAATGGGGGTGTCTTATAGACACCTCTCCATTACTAACCTGGGCTTGATGTCAGCTGCCATTATAAGCTGACATCAACCCCAGCCCTATTATCCCACTGCCACCGCTACAGGGCAGTGGGAAGAGCGAGGCTAAGTGCCAGATTTGGCGCATCCTATGGATGCGCCATTTCTGGGACAGCTGACGGCTGGTGTTTCTAGCCTGAGAGGGGGCCAATATTCATGGCACCCTTCCTGGGCTATTAATATCAGCCCCCAGTTGTCTGCTTAGCCTTTGCTTGCTATTTAAATAGGGGGGACCCCACATCATTTTTTTGGGGGGGTCCCCCATTTTAATAGCTAGTAAAGGCTAGGTATTCAGCTGGGGGCTGATATTAGTAGCCTGGGAAGCTCCGTGGGTATTACCCCCTTCCCAGGCTTCAAACATCTGCCCCAGCCATCTGCTTAACCTCCGCTAGAGACTAAAATTACGGGGAACCCCACGCCAATTTTTTTTTTAATAAATCCTTTATTTTAACACTAAATGACAAGTACAGTGATCAACACTATCACTGTTCTTCTTATATATGTGACTGACATGTGTCTATCTATCTAATCTATGTGTGAAGCTCTATTCTTTCTATTATAAATTGTCGGGTACCGTGGCTGAATTGCCGGCCGGCTTTTTTAAAGAGACAGTGCATGAAAACACTATTATTTTTTTAAATAAATCCTTTACACTAAATGACAAGTACAGTAACCAACACTGTCACTGTACTTATTATATATGTGATTGGCATGTTTATATCTATCTATGTGTGATGCTCTATTCTTTGTGTTCTAAATTGTCGGGTACCGCTGCTGAATTGCCGGCCGGCTTTTTTAAACAGACGGTGCACGAAAACACTATTATTATTTTTAATAAATCCTTAACACTAAATGACAAGTACAGTAAGCAACACTGTCACTGTACTTCTTATATATGTGACTGACATGTTTCTATCTATCTAATCTATGTGTGATGCTCTATTCCTTCTTGTCTAAATTGTCGGGTACCGGTGTATGCCGCTGCTGAATTGCCGGCCGGCTTTTTTAAAGAGAGCATCTTCTGAGCAGTTTGTCAGCTTTTGTACACCTTTGAAGGTGTTTTCTATGTGTTTCTATGTGTTTTTGTTTGCCTGCCATTGGTTTTAACGGTGTTCGACGGTGTTCTAAGGTGTTCGACGAACAGTTCGACGAACAGTTCCACGAACATCCCGGTGTTCGACGAACCGAACCGATCCCGAACACTACGGGGGTGGCTCAACACTAGTTACGGGCCTAAGAGCAGAATCATGGGAAACCTTATGTAATATATTTGTGATTTAAAAAAGCAATCAATCACTCTTCTATGACAATTCACTTATAAAACAGAAGAGTCATTTGTATTAGAGATTAGCAAAATTTTCCCGAATCCAATTTTTTTTTTTATTTATCTTGGACAAACTCTGCAAAATGATGGCCAAGAAAGGGTTATGAAAAAAATATATATATAGTCCCCCGATCGTCAACTTTCCTTCTGTGCAGACTCATTCTGCTTTGTCATCTTTTTAAGCTTGGTCACCTATGCTGTTTCTACTGGGCATCTTTGGCATCCTCTGGCAATATTATTGTCTTATGGCATCCAGGATCTTCAGCATCCCCAATGCTGACTAGTCCGCAACATCATGATGCTGAAGATGGTCCATGAAGACCACACTGATGACTCGACCAAAGCGGGACAGAATTTACATATGTTTATTATGCTCTACAGGAGTTTTCCCCAACTGCAATCCTCAAGAGCCACCAACAGATCAGATTTTCAGGATTTCCTTAGGATTGCCAAGGTCATCATCTATAAAATTGTTAGGAAATCCTGAAAACCTGAGGGTTCTTTAGGGCTGGAGTTGTGGAACACTGCTCTAGAATCTAGAGAGACCTTAGAGCACAATTATGTAGGTTTGATTTGCATCTAATACGTTCGGTGTGAACCAAATTTTAGCAAATTCAAATTTTTGTAAATTTTCTGATCACTAGTTTGGATGTAAATTGTGGTTCAACATTAAATTCTCACAGACACTCGATGGTAATCTTGTTGAGTTATCTGAAAGTCAAGAAATATTTTCAACAAATAAATAATTGAAAAAAGGAAAAGATGAATAAAAAAAAATGTTGAATTCCAAAGTCCCCATAGGATTAATAATAAATAATTGATTTTGCTGTATTTTACTTCTGTGCAACTTAGAAATTGGATGAGCCCGTAATGTGGTCGTGTGCATTATGTATCATTTTTGGAGACGCATCGACAGATGGCACCACGTAAGTAAAATAAATTGGTCCCAACTAATGGGACTAATATCCCATACAAAAAAGGTAGTTTTTTTTACTCTGGTATAACTGGTATCACAATAGATATCACAATAGGTGGAACAAGTAGAGTTCTAGTCCTCTTCCTTTCTAGAGAGACAATTTGCATATTTAATTTACAAGAGGAGCATACATGGCTTATAACTCTCCTTACTCAGACATGCCAGGCTTGGCTTGTCATTCTACATAAGGAGAAACATTACTCCTTAGACTTAACTCTGGAATGTAACTTAATGGTGGACAAACACTTTTTTGCACCTACATTTTTGGATGTTGGGTGGACATATAGTTGCACAACCATCATTCCTACACAGATACAGCTTTCAATATTTAAGTACTCTTTTTCCTATATGTTATTCACTTTTAGATTAATAAAAGCCAATTTATATTGTACCTAGGGCAAATTCACGTATCAAATGTGTCATTCCTGCGATCATGGCACAACCCTGACAAACTTTGAATTACATCCTTAGATGGAGAACTGTCTGTAGAATGACAGATGCATAATTGTGGCCATTGTATTCTGCACACACATCCACTGACGTGCTCACAGCCATACCTTGACTTTAACTATCTGTCGTCGTGCTCAACATTCAAATGTCATTGTAATGAATCACAGCGATGCGGCTTGTACTGAGGTGACACATATCGTTCCATGGGAACCACGTTGCCTGTTGCGTTCCTGTGCAAAATGTGCGTTTTGAGAAAATAATACTATTGTAGCTATGCAAACAAAGTTTAAATGTGCATCGTGCAGATAGTATCCACAGGACAGGGTCTGTAAATCAGCAAAAATGTGAAAGGGGGAGCAACAGGCTCAATCCTTTTTCCTTAAATTTTTTATGACCAGGCAATTTTTTGTTTTCGTAATTTCATTTTTTCCACCTCTTTTTCCAAGAGCCATAAATATTTTTTTTTATTTTTCTACCAAGGTAGCCATATGAGCACTTGTATATAGTGGGGATGAGTTGTAGATTTATATGACACTTCTCATTTTACCATACAGCGAGGTGACATTGTGAAAAAAGCATGATTCTGCTACTGACTTTTTTTTTTTTCATTTTTTTAAATTTGTTCATTGTGTAGCAAAAATGACCAGCAACATGATTCTCCAGGTCAGTACGATGGTGGTGATACATTTTGTTTTGTTATTGCTTAAAGGGAATCTGACACCAGTTTTGTGCTACCTCATTTGAAAGCAGCATAATGTAGCAAAGGGACCCTGAATCCAACAATATATCACTTAGTTTATTGGGTGCAGCAGTTGTGACACACTAAAAGTTTGTAGACATACAGTGGCTTGTGAAAGTATTCACCACCTTGCCATTTTTTGTGTTTTACTACCTCACAACATGGAATTTCACTGTTCTTTTTCAGTTTATGTAAAGAACATGTCTACAACTGTGAACATTTGGTTTTCTTTTTGTTGTGAAGCAAATACCAAATAGGACAAAATGACTGAAAACTTCAATGTGCATAAATATTCACCCGCTAAAGTCAGTACTCTGTAGAGCCTCCTTTTGCGGCAATTACAGCTGCAAGTTGGCTTGGATAAGTCTCTATGAGCTTTCTACATCTGGCCACTAGGATTTTTGCCCATTCCTCAAGGCAAGAATGCTCCAGCTCCTTCAAGTAAGATGGTTTACTCTGGTGAACAGCAATCTTCAAATCTGACCACAAATTCTCCATTAGATTAAGGTCTGGGCTGTGACTAGGCCACTATAAAACATTTATACATTTCCCCTTAAACCACTCGAGAGTTGATTTAGCAGTATGCTTTAGGTCATTGTATTGTTTGAAGATGAACCTCCGTCCCAGTCTCAAATCACATATTTTAGACAGACTGAAACAGGTTTTGCTCAAGAATATCCCTGTATTACGTACCATCCATCTTCCTTTTGACTCGAACTATTTTCCCTGCTGCCGAAAAACATTCCCACAGTGAAACATAGTGGTGACAGCATCATGCTTTGGGGATGTTTTTCGGCAGCAGGTGTTTTTGACGCGACGAGCTATATTGGTTTGGTGCCAGACATAGCATTTACTTTACTGGCCAACAAGTTAAATTTTGGTCTCATCTGACCACAGCACCTTCCTCCAGGATTGCTGCTTCCAAGAAGTGGTGCTACAGAGTTCAAGTGCTCTTCCTCTCTGAAGAGGCAATTTGCATATTAAATGTCCCAGAGGAGCATTGCTCGGCAAATAAGCCTCTTTACAGTGGCATGCCAGAGCCGGTATGTCATTCGCCACGAAGAGAAACGTTACTCCTTAGACCTCAGTCCAGAGCCTCTCACCCAGACAAATCAGTTCTCATACTTTGCATTGACAAGGTGCAACACCCCAAAACACCGTGTGTGTAAATTGAGATTCTTATTTGGCTTTTATCCTAAGTCATATTGCAAGACTCGTTAAAGGGTCATTAGTAACTTGCAGGATCGCTGCTTCCAACAGGTGGCGCTATAGAGTTCAAGTCCTTTTCCTCTCTGAAGAGGCAATTTGCATATTATACAGTAAAAATTACCTGGTAATAAGAATCCCCAGGTCAGTGTGATCAAAGAGATATGCATAATTTTTTTTTTAAATGCTGTGAAAAAAAATGTGAAATTTTGAAAAAATAATTCACGTGTGTCACCATATTCCGAGACGTGTAACATTTTCAATTTTCATTCAATGGGGCTGTGTGAGAGCTTGTATTTTGTTTTGAGCTGCCTTTTTTTTATTAATAACATATTAAATTAGATGTGTTGTTGTTGCCTCTTGTATTATTTTGTAGTGTTGCGGCAGCCTAAAGAAGTCAACTTTGGCCTTTTGATATTTTTGTCATTTCAAAGTATACAAATCGGGTTATTTATTTTCATATTTTTATAGATCAGACTTTTGTAGATGAAACAATACCAAATAGCTGTATTTATTTATTTTTAATAGGAGAAAAAAGGTATTTTGAACTTCTATATTTTTTTTAGTTTTTCATATTTTTTATCTTTTTTCTCTGCACTTTTTAGTTCTCTTATGGGATTTGAACCCGTGATCATCCGATCAGCTTGTACTATATACAGCAATACCACAATACTGCTATATATAGTGGAATCACAGTAAGAATCTGGCATTCACAGGAACACCATTACTACAGCCACAGGGGTCTTCAGCAAACCCCCAGCCATCATGATGGCGTCATAAAGACCACAATGGGCTGTCAGAATAAAGATTGACAGTGACATTTAGCAGGTTTACATCCACGGGTGGAGCTCTGCTCCATGTGCAGCTGTTGGAGGCAGATGATGGCTGAATATTCAAGTCATCATCTGCTGGGAAAGATGGGGGCTCAGCTTGAGAGCCTGCATCAAAATCACACACCTGCAATTGGAAGTAACTGTTCACCTTATTGGGGCAAGGGGTTAAAATAATAAAGAGGGGTGATTTGAAAATCAATTTTATTTTTTTAACCTTATTTTTTAGTTCACTTAAGGGATTTGACTATTTGATGGCTTTTTTTCTGTATTGCAGTAGATAGTCAAAATCACATTTTCTTATAAAACTAGGCCACAGGATTAGAACGACAGCCCATCAGCATTCTATGAGTGGGGGGCCACTGGGAGCAAGTAGACAAGACCACCGGTGATCACTCTATTTAAATGCCATAGTCAGTAATTAACAATGGCATTTAAATGGTCAAACATCATCAATTGGATCACATCCTGGTGTTACAGGGAGATATGGGCAATGTAACACAACTGCCATCTCTCAGGTATGGTGCAGGTTCAACTGCTGAGCCTGCTCTTTCACGGGCACTAGATGTGACGTGGTGAATGGATTTCTCCACTCTTTACAAACCCTTTTTGTTGACATTGATACACTAGAATAAGTTAATCTTAGGGTTTTCTGCTGCAAAGATCCTCAATGATTAACTGTAATCTATGAAAGGACTGAGAAACAAGTGTTTAATTTTCCTGCTGCGCCACCACAGGTAGAATGAAGCATTACAATTGATTGTCTCGAGATCAATTTCTGTGATTTATGACTGTGTCTTCCAATATTTCTTTCTTTTTCAATAGGTTTTATTTTTCAACTTTACATTCACATTAATTAGGTTTTACTTCTCCTGGTGTTACGTATTCCAGCATTTACTTATTTTTTTGCATCTTTCCTTGTTCATACAAAAGGTAAGGACACAGCGTACTGTACATAATGTAGAATAAGTTTCACCTGCTGACCACTGTGATTAATTTCCACCGGGAACTCGTGAGAGGAGATTTGCCGTATTCTGAAAATGCAAATCTGTTTTCATTAGTTTCTAAAGACACTGAATAATGGAGGTTACAAAACATTGGATGAAATAATTACACATATGTGAACATAGATGATTTCATATAGAAAGACATGGAATATGAAGCAAGAGGGCTCAAATCCCATACTTGAGCCATTACGTAATATGCTTTTTACATTCTTTGTTATTCTGAATTCATACACTATTTTTTCTCTTTTCTTTTGTGTGCATTTACCTACAGAACCATATTTCTATACATTAACGTGACTTCTTCCTTTAGCCTCAACTTCCAGCTCCCTTTATGTAAGTGATGATAGCATTGTATGCTTTTCTTGACTATCACAACCATCTTTCTTTCTTTCTTTCTTTTTGTACATTTGAACAGCTTGATCTAATTTGACAGATATCAAATTTCCATTTTACTTATCGGTGACTCTGCTTAACACAAACTTTCCCTATGAGAGGGTGAATCGAGCAGGGCACTCAGGCTTTCTCTATGAGTGAGTAGAGTGGGCATGACTTACGGGCTTTCTGTATGAGTGGGTGGAAGGAGCAGGACACATAGTGTGTCTCTATAAGTGGGTGGAAGGAGCAGAACACACAGGGTGTCTCTATAAGTGGGTGGAAGGAGCAGAACACACAGGGTGTCTCTATAAGTGGTAGAAGGAGCAGAACACAGGTTTTCTCTATAAGTGGGTGGAAGGAGAGGACTCAGACTTTCTCTATGAGTGGAATGAAGGAGCATAACACACTGGTTTTCTCTATAAGTGGGTGGAAGGATTAGAACACAGGTTTTCTCTATGAGTGGGTGGATGGAGCAGAACACCGGTTTTCTCTATGAGTGGGTATAGTGGTCTGGACTCACAGGCTTTCTCTATGAGTGGGTGGAGGGAACAGAAAAGGGTTTTCCATGAGTAAGTAGAGGGGGAAAGACACACAGGCTTTTTATATGAGTTGGTGGAGGGAACAGGACACACAGGCTTTTTATATGAGTGGGTAGAGAGGGCAGGACACACAGGCGTTCTCTATAAGTGGGAAGAGGGAACAGGACACACATGCTTTTTATATAAGCCAGTAGAGTGGGTAGGACACACAGGTCTTCTGTATGAATAAGTAGAATGGGCAGGACTCACAATCTTTCTATGTAAATGGGTGAAGGATGCAGAAGACTCAGGATTTCTCTATGAGTAAGTGGAGCGAGCATGATACACAGGCTCTCTCAATCTCTCATTAAGTGAGTAGAGGCAGCAGGACAAACAGTCTTTATCTGTTCTAGAAGCATTAATAGAACTTTGTTGTGCTTTTTTTCTAAAGTTAATTGATAGAATACAATTTATATAGAAGTGTGCCACGCTATTATATTATACTTCAAAAAATGCATAACAAAGATGAGCAGATTTATCTGCAAATGAAGTCAATCTTCCTCCAATTTCTAGGGTCTCTGTTACAGGAAAAATATATATTTTTACCGTGTTAGCCAGTAGATGGAAAAATATTTAGATTTGAGAGTCCTCAGTGGTTGATACCTTTTAATAGCTAACTGAAAAGTTGGTAACAAGTTGCAAGCTTTCGAGACCAACCAGGTCTCTTCAACAGGCTAGGATAATGCAAAATCTGGAGAGTCACATATTTATACACAATACGACACAGAGCTGGTCGTGCTTTCTATGGGACTCTCATTTTGTCCTACTAAAGCCCTAGATAAAACTGAACTCTGCAGTTATATGGAAAATTATTTCAGGAGACTGCGCCTGAGGGAACACTTCAATGCTAGAGAAGATTACGAACTTACCCGAACTGAAGGAAAAGGAATCTTGACAACCAAGAAGAGGTCAGATTGGACACCTCCACCTGGACGCAACAGTCAGTTACATACATATATAGACTCCTTCAGACATGTGATAAAATCCACCATCCTAGACACAAACAGGAGACAAACATCCAACATCAGTGCCCAGGAGAGAAAGCCATACAATCTTTGAAAACCAACAAAGAAATCATCAATAAACCTGTTGACAAGGGTGGTGTAATAGTGATGATGAACACATCACACTACATGAAAGAAGCAAACAAACAACTGATGGACACACGCTATTACAAAAACTGGAGTCTGACCATACACAGGACTATTACAAGGAACTAAACAAATTGATATCTTCTCTGCCTGATGAATCCATAAAAACCGATGACCTGATACCAGAGAGTCCAAGAATAGGGACATTCTATATGCTCCCCAAAATCCACAAATCGGGTAATCCACGAAGACCAATTATTTCATGTGTGTGCACCCTTAATGAGCACGTTTCTGTATGGGTAGAGTGTGTTCTTCAACCACTGGTAAAGAGTACACCCAGCTACATTCAGGACACTACTGACCTACTTAATAAACTAGCAGCAATAGGTCCTCTACCAGAAGGAACCATCTTGGCCACCATGGATGTGGTATCTTTGTATTCTAATATCCCACACTAGGATGGATTAAATGCATGCAAAATCTTCATGGAAAATACAGGAATTCATCCTCACCCTTTTTACTTTGAATTTGAAATTACTTTGAATTTGATAACAACATATATCTACAGGAGACTAGTAGAGCGATGGGAAGTAAAATGGCTCCACAGTACGCAAATCTTTTCATGGCCAAGCTTGAAAGTGACTTTTTGTCCTCATGTCCCATCAGGCCTCTAGCCTACTATCATTACATTGACAATATTTTAATCATCTGGATTGAGTCTGAGCAACAGCTGAAGACGTTCCATGAACACTTCAATTGATTTCATCCCACCATCAACCTAACACTCAACTACTCCAGTACTGAAATTAACTATTTGGACACCATCATCAAGCTACAGAAAAATTAAATAGAAACATCCTTGTGCCGGAAACCAATCGACCGTCCTACATACCTTAAATGGGACAGTTTCCATCTGAAACACATAAAAAACTCTATTGTCTACAGCCAAGCCATCAGATACAATAGGATATGTTCCAACCCTATGGATAAAGACAATCACCTTCATGGTCTCAGAAAGACCCTTTTGAGTCAGGGCTACCATCCAAGAACAATTGAGAACCAAATTTCAAGAGCCACCAGAATATTAAGGAATCATCTCCTACATTACAAAACCAAATAAGAAAGCAACCGGGTGCCTTTAGTAGTCACCTACAATCCAAATCTGGAGGCGCTAAGAAGAGCTGCACGGAAACTGCAACCCTTACTACAAAATGATGCCCAATAAAAATTCATATTTCCAGATCCCCCACTTCTGTGTTTTAGGCAGCCCCCAAATCTAAGACGCATCATTGTCAGAAGCTCCCTGTAAAACCTGTCCATTTATAATGACCACAGACAAGATAAAGATCACTGATTCAACTCAGGACTACAAGATCCCAGGTACTTTCAGCTGCATCACATCTAATGTAGTGTATTTAATTATATGCACCAACTGTCCAGCTGCGGGTCTTTATGTAGGGGAGACAGGGCAAAAACTTAGGACAAGGATGAATCATCATCGCCACACAATAAAAGAACAAAGAATAGATCTACTGTACCTGTAGCCAAGCATTTTTGTTCCCCTGATCACAGCATCAAAGACATGAAATTACTGGTATTAAGGGTCTCTGTGAATGCAAACACTTTTCAATTTGATTGTAGAACTTCGAAAAAAATACCTCAACCCATTTTACACACTGATAAAGAGTAAGAGAGTGGGCTAATATTGTCATGCACCATAATGCCCTGTAGGTATCACACCACATGACATAACACAACCAACGAAAAAGGACTATCACAGCCATTATAAAACATGGTGGCCAGCCAAGCAGCACCATTGTATGCTTGTATAATGTAAGGATAGGAGCACAGAGCACACAGCATCATGATAGAAAAAGAAGTCTAATCTGATAGTGGTATTTAAAGTCAGTGCTGATGTATCCGATTGAAAGTGGGAGTTGTGGTCTCAGTTTGTGAATACTAATTCAAGAATCAAGTGATATATAGTTCTGCAACTGTATCGCCACTGTGTGTGACTGTGCACTTCACTTAGATATGAATATGCTGTTAGTGCAGTATAACAGCCTTTTTTATTCTTCACACACTATAAACAATGAGGACAGTTTAATACCCCTCTTTACTAATTTTGCTACTAAACATGAATTCTGAAACCAAGGCTTGGGTCACAGAAATATTTTTCTTGCAGTGTAAGACAAGGTTGGTAGAACACACACTTCTGAGTGGTATACGTATAATTTCTGAGCAAATAGAAGCTTATTAGTATTGCAATTCACAGTGAATTTATTCAAAACAAATCAATTCTATTGAAAAATGTTGTCAAAGGCAGAAAATTTGAATTTCAAGCTCATGTCTAACACAAACCCATGTAATAAGCTGGTGAGGCCTGATGGTATATTACCCCTGGCAAAAATTATGGAATCACCGGGCTCGGAGGATGTTCATTCAGTTTAATGTTGTTGTAAAAAAGCAGATCGCAAACATGGCATAAAACTAAAGCAATTTCAAATGGCAACTTAAGGGGTTTAAGAAACACTAAAAGAAATCAAGATTAAAAATGTGGTACTCAGTAAGGGTAGTTTTTTTCAGACCAAGCAGAGGGAAAAAAATTATGGAATCACTCAATTCTGAGGAAAAAATTATGGAATCACTATGTAAATTTTCATTTCCATATTTAACACCTGCATCAAATTAGATCTGCTCGTTAGTCTGCATCTAAAAAGGAGTGATCACACCTTGGAGAGCTGTTGCACCAAGTGGACTGACATGAATCATGGCTCCAACACGAGAGATGTCAATTGAAACAAAGGAGAGGATTATCAAACTCATAAAAGAAGGTAAATCATCACGCAATGTTGCAAAAGATGTTGGTTGTTCACAGTCAGCTGTGTCTAAAATCTGGACCAAATACAAACAACATGGGAAGGTTGTTAAAAGCAAACATACTGGTAGACCAAGGAAGACATCAAAGCGTCAAGACCGGAAACTTAAAGCAATATGTCTCCAAAACAGGAAATGCACAACAAAACAAATGAGGAACGAATGGGAGGAAACTGGAGTCAATGTCTGTGACCCAACTGTAAGAAACCACCTAAAGAAAATGGGACTTACATACAGAAAGGCTAAACATAAGCCATAATTAACACCTAAACAGAAAAAAACAAGGTTACAATGGGCTAAGGAAAATCAATCGTGGACTGTGGATGACTGGATGAAAGTCATGTTCAGTGATAAATTGCAAATCTGCATTGGGCAAGGTGATGATGCTGGAACTTTTGTTTGGTGCCATTCCAATGAGATTTATAAAGATGACTGCAAGAAGCGAACATGCAAATTTCCACAGTCATTGATGATATGGGGCTGCATGTCAGGTAAAGGCACGAGGGAGATGGCTGTCATTACATCTTCAATAAATGCCCAAGTTTACATTGATATTTTGGACAGTTATCTTATCCCATCAATTGAAAGGATGTTTGGGGATGATGACATCATTTTACAAGATGATAATGCATCCAGCCATAGAGCAAAAACTGTGAAAACATTCCTTGAAAGAAGACACATAAGGTCAATGTCATGGCCTGCAAATAGTCTGGATCTCAATCCAATTGAAAATCTTTGGTGGAAATTGAAGAAAATGGTCCATGACAAGGCTCCAACCTGCAAAGCTGATCTGGCAACAGCAATCAGAGAAAGTTGGAGCCAGATTGATGAAGAGTACTGTTTGTCACTCATTAAGTCCATGCCTCAGAGACTGCAAGCTGTTATTAAAGCCAGAGGTGGTGCAACATAATACTAGTAATGTATTGTAGTGTTCTTTTGTGTGATTGTTTTTCATGATTCCATAATTTTTTCTTCAGAATTGAGTGATTCCATAATTTGTCCCCCTGCTTGGTCTGAAAAAAATGACCCTTACTGAGTACCACATTTCTTATCTTGATTTCTTTTAGTGTTCCTTAATGCCATAAAGTTGCCATTTGAAATGACTTTAGTTTTGTGCCATGTCTGTGATCTGCTTTTTTCAACAACATTAAACAACTGAATGAACATCCTCCAAGCATTGTGATTCCATCATTTTTGCCAGGGTTTGTATAAGTATCAGAAAGCTGAATTTTATATTTAACTCTGAATTTGTGCTGCTCATGCATATGTATATAGAAGCATGAAATGGAGAAAAACATTACTGTTTTTTTTTTTCAGAAACAGCTCCACCATGGCTCTAGTGACAATGGGGGATGTTTCTAAGTACCGGACACAGTCCCCTGGCAAAAGTTTCTGGAACAAAGTAGCCACATTTTCCTCATCTTTCATCAAATGTTTCAGTAAATGAACATGCAGAGACAACACTTCTAAGCATTAGGATATGCTATAATACTACTGTGCAATTACTTTATGTTGCAATCATTTTTATAGTAGCAAAATTCAATTGCGACCTTATTTACTTGACTTTTCATGAACTCTGCAGCCTCCTCTGTGCCAGTCTACCCAACAGTCATGTAGTATTTTAGGATTATTGTCCATTCAATAGACTACTGTTGACACCGGTATGACCACCGAGGCAGATGTCTACATAAATGTCACGCTGAGCTTTTCCCGGTAAGCTGGACATGCATAAATTGGCTTAACACACACGTCTTTGGTTGTGACACATGGATATTTTATTCTTTATTGCTTCGGAGGAAGGAAAACAATTTCACTCCTCCTCAGATGACCAGATTTCTTCATGCTGCTGCCGCCTGGACTGTAAGTCCTGTCTATTTCTGCTTTATTGCTTTTCTGCTCTAAATTCAAGCTTCGAATAACAGCGATTACATTGTACATTATTAGTTACATCCCGGCTGTGTCTCCGGCTCAAGATGCTCAGTCACAGAGGAGGTGGCAGAGGCGATCTGCAGGCTCTGCAGCAGAATGCAATAGGTTTTCTTCACCAGTAGATAATCCTGCACAAATATCCATATTGACTGTATTACGAGTCATTAAAGGGCAATTTTATTGACCATTGATTATTGCACAAATTCTAAGACCATCAAAACCACAATTTGTATTCCATTGTATACTATGGTTCTCATTAAAATGAAAAGGACAGTTAAGAAGGACATTTGGCCCGTGTTCATCAAAGTGTTTTTGCCAGAATTCTGGCATAAAACACTTTGAAAATTGGCAATTTTTGTGCAACTTGAAGTTGCACAAAAAAAAATTGCAACGTTTGGTGTTTTCACACCATTTTCGGCCAGCTCTTCCAAAATGGGACAACCTTGGAACGAGAAAGAGCCTGGCTTCATTAAAAGTTGCAGCTCACATTGCTTTAGAAATGTTCCTCAATTTCCTGATTGAGTAACATTTTTGGTGAGCTGCCTGGAGGTGGACACCACTGAGAAGAGTCGCCAAATTCAGAAAGTGGTGTTCGCCTCTTCATGAATTCGGCACATCTAAGTCCTTCATTAAAATTGATGTATGAAACACAAGTTCTAATGAATCAGGACCTATATGTTTGGTGGTGCTGTTAACCAAACTGCATTGTTAAAAATGTAAATGGAATTAGAAGAACTCATAGGCTTTCTTTAAGTTTTTGCAGGGGAAGCAGGTTTTCCCTATTAATAGTTGGTGGGAGTGGGGCTCGCAGGCTTTCTCTCTATATGAGGAGTGCTCGTGGAAAAAAAAGTATAATATTCTGCCCAAATGTCCTTTTTAGTTGGATGCTAGACACTTTATGCATTTTTTTAAGCTGTGGTTCTGGGAATCCTTTAGTGAAACCTGTCAACAAGCATTAAAATTTGCTTTACATTGGTGTGCTCCTGATTGGTTGAAAGTTTAGATCATTGGCATGTTTGAGCCTCTGATCAGCTGTGCAGTCTCTGATTCTACAAGCAGAGTAGCTTTTTCTCTGCTGCATTTACAGTGGTGGCAAAAATTATTGGCACTAATGTTGAGCGATACCTTCCGATATCAGGAAATATCGGATCGGATTGGATCGGGCCGATACTCAAAAAGTATCGGATATCGCCGATTCCGATACCGGAAACCATTGCAAGTCAATGGGACACAAAGATCGGAATGAAAATAAACCCTTTCTTTTCTTGTAGGATAATTCTACATGAAGGAAAACAACTAACAATAATGTAGAATGTATTGGGGGAGGTGGTTGCCCAAATCGATGGGAACAGTGCTCACAGTGAAACATGAAAAGCCGGCAATTCAGCAGCGGCATACACCGGTACCCGACAATTTAGAACAGAAAGAATAGAGCTTCACACATAGATTAGATAGATAGAAACATGTCAGCCACATATAAAAGAAGTACAGGGACAGTGTTGATTACTGTACTTGTCATTTAGTGTAAATGATTTATTTAAAAAAATAATAGTGTTTTCGTGCACCGTCTCTTTAAAAAAGCCGGCCGGCAATTCAGCATCTGTACCCGACAATTTAGTATAGAAAGAATAGAGATTCACACATAGATTAGATAGATAGAAACATGTCAGCCACATATAAAAGAAGTACAGGGACAGTGTTGATTACTGTACTTGTCATTTAGTGTAAATGATTTATTTAAAAAAATAATAGTGTTTTCGTGCACCGTCTCTTTAAAAAAGCCGGCCGGCAATTCAGCAGCGGTACCCGACAATTTACAACAGAAAGATAGAGCATCACACATAGATTAGATAGATAGAAACATGTCAGTCACATATATAATAAGTACAGTGACAGTGTTGGTTACTGTACTTGTCATTTAGTGTTAAAATAATGGATTTATTAAAAAAAAAATTGGCGTGGGGTTCCCCGTAATTTTAGTCTCTAGCGGAGGTTAAGCAGACGGCTGGGGCAGATGTTTGAAGCTTGGGAAGGGGGTAATACCCACGGAGCTTCCCAGGCTACTAATATCAGCCCCCAGCTGAATACCTAGCCTTTACTAGCTATTAAAATGGGGGACCCCCAAAAAAAATGACGTGGGGTCCCCCCTATTTTAATAGCTAGCAAAGGCTAGACAGACAGCTGGGGGCTGATATTAATAGCCCAGGAAGGGTGCCATGAATATTGGCCCCCTCCCAGGCTAGAAACACCAGCCGTTAGCCGCCCCAGAAATGGCGCATCCATAGGATGCGCCAATTCTGGCACTTAGCCTCGCTCTTCCCACTGCCATGTAGCGGTGGCAGAGGGGTAATAGGGCTGGGGTTGATGTCAGCTTATAATGCCAGCTGACATCAATCCCAGGTTAGTAATGGAGAGGCATCTATAGGACACCCCCATTACTAACCCCATAGTCAAAGTACCAAAAAACACAAACACCCAGAATAAAGTTCTTTAATTGAAGCAAACACACAATTCTTTATTGTTCTAAATTAAACCATACTTACCATCACGCCCATTCCAGCTGAAGCCAACGATCTGCAATAAAAGAAAAATAGTAAACCAACATCATCCTTACCTTTCCATGTTTCCCAGGACAGCTTCAGCTCTGCTACATTCACATGACAGGCTGGACCACAGCAGAACGCTGCCATCCAGCCTGTCATCCCGCAGACACTGAGAAGGGCAGGTATGCTTGCGCCCCTCAGTGTCTGGCTGTGATGGCATCCAGGTGAGCCGAGGTCATATCCAATGAACTCAGCTCACCTCATACACGTCACTGACAGCGTGGGAGAATTCTCCTGCGAATGCGGTGAGCGTGAGAGAATTCTCCTGCTGAAGCGCTGAGCGCAGGAGAATTCTCCCACGCTGTCAGTGACGTGAATGAGGTGAGCTGAGTTCATTGGACATGACCTCGGTTCACCTGGATTCCGTCACAGCCAGATACTGTAGAGCGCAAGCATGCCTGCGCTTCTCAGTGTCTGCGGCAAGGCAAGCTGGATGGCAGCTTTCTGCTGCGGTCCAGCCTGTCATCTCGATGTAGCAGAGCTGAAGCTGTTGTGGGAACCATGGAAAGGTAAGGATGGTGTTGCTTTATTATTTTTCTTTTATTGCAGGAGATCGTTGGCTTCAGCTGGAATGGGCGTGATGGTAAGTATGGTTTAATTTAGAACAATAAAGAATTGTGTGTTTATTTCAATTAAAGGACTTTTTTCTGGGTGTTGTGTTTTTTTTAAATACTTTACTAGAAATTCAAGGTGGTCATGTCTAATATTGGCGTGACCCCATGAATTTCGGGCTTAGGGCCAGCTGATAATGCCAAGCTGGCCCTAACCCCTTCATTACCCAGTGAGCCACCGCACCAGGGCCCTGGATGAGTTGGGTACAGCGCCAGAACATGGCGCTTCTATGAATGTGCCATTTTCCGGGGTGGCTGCGGACTGCAATTTGCAGCGGGGGGGGCCCAGAAAGCTTGGGCCTCCCTGCGCTGCGGGTTCCAGCCCCCAGCTGCCTAGTTGTACCTGGCTGGACACAAAAATAGGGCGAAGCCCCACGTATTTTTTATTTTTAATTATTTCATGAAATTCATGAAATAATTAAGAAAAAAAGGGCTTCCCTATATTTTTGTGTCTGGCCAGGTACAAATAGGCAGCTGGTGTTTTAGGGCAGCCCGTTCCTGCCTGCTGTACCTGACTGGACACAAATATAGTGCGCAGCCCAACGTCCATTTTTTTTAATTATTTCATGAATTTCCTGAAATAATTTTAAAAAAATTGACGTGGGGCTTCGCACTATATTTGTGTCCTGCCAGGTACAGCAGGCAGGAACGGGCTACCCCAACCACCAGCTGCCTATTTGTACCTGGCCGGACACAACAATATAGGGAAGCCCTTTTTTTTCTTAATTATTTCATGAATTTCATGAAATAATTAAAAAAAAAATACGTGGGGCTTCGCCCTATTTTTGTGTCCAGCCAGGTACAAGTAGGCAGCTGGGGGCTGGAATCCACAGCGCAGGGAGGCCCAAGCTTTCTGCCCCCCCCCCGCTGCAAATTGCAGTCCGCAGCCACCCCGGAAAATGGCGCGTTCATAGAAACGCCATCTTATGGCGCTGTACCCAACTCATCCAGGGCCCTGGTGCGGTGGCTCACTGGGTAATAAAGGGGTTAGGGCCAAATTGGTATTATCAGCTGGCCCTAAGCCCGAAATTCATGGGGTCACGCCAGTATTAGACATGACCACCATGAATTTCTAGTAAAGTATTTTAAAAAAACACAACACCCAGAAAAAAGTCCTTTAATTGAAATAAACACACAATTCTTTACTGTTCTAAATTAAACCATACTTACCATCACGCCCATTCCAGCTGAAGCCAACGATCTCCTGCAATAAAAGTAATATAATAAAGCAACATGATCCTTACCTTTCCATGGTTCCCACGACAGATTCAGCTCTGCTACATTCACATGACAGGCTGGATCGCTGCAGAAAGCTGCCATCCAGCTTGCCTTGCCGCTGACACTGAGAAGCGCAGGCAAGCTTGTGCTCTGCATTGTCTGGCTGTGACGGCATAAAGATGAGCCGAGGTCATGTCCAATGAACTCAGCTCACCTCAAGCACGTGACTGACAGCGTGGGAAAATTCTCCTGCACTCAGCGCTTCAGCGTGAGAATTTTCCCACGCTGTCAGTGACTTGCATGAGGTGAGCTCATGTCCAATGAACTCAGCTCACCTCATGCACATCACTGACAGCGTGGGAGAATTTTCCTGCGCATGCGGTGAGCGTGAGAGAATTCTCCTGCTGAAGCGCTGAGCGCAGGAGAATTTTCCCATGCTGTCAGTGACGTGCATGAGGTGAGCTGAGTTCATTGGACATGACCTCGGCTCATCTTTATGCCGTCACAGCCAGACACTGAGGAGCGCAAGCAAGCCTGCGCTTCTCAGTGTCTGCGGCATGGCAAGCTGGATGGCAGCGTTCTGCAGCGATCCAGCCTGTCATGTGAATGTAGTGTCATGTGTGTTTATTTCAATTAAAGGACTTTATTCTGGGTGTTTGTGTTTTTTTTTTTAACTTTGACTATGGGGTTAGTAATGGGGGTGTCTTATAGACGCCTCTCCATTACTAACCTGGGCTTGATGTCAGCTGGCATTATAAGCTGACATCAACCCCAACCGCTACAGGGCAGTGGGAAGAGCGAGGCTAAGTGCTAGAATTGGCACATCCTATGGATGCGCCATTTCTGGGGCGACTGACGGCTGGTGTTTCTTGCCTGGGAGGGGGCCAATATTCATGGAACCCTTCCTGGCCTACTAATATCAGCCCCCAGCTGTCTGCCTAACCTTTGATAGCTATTAAAACAGGGGGGACCCCACGTCATTTTTTTGGGGGGGTCCCCCATTTTAATAGCTAGTAAAGCCTAGGTATTCAGCTGGGGGCTGATATTAGTAGCCTGGGAAGCTCCGTGGGTATTACCCCCTTCCAAGGCTTCAAACATCTTCCCCAGCTGTCTGCTTAACCTCCGCTAGAGACTAAAATTACGGGGAACCCCACGCCAATTTTTTTTAAAATAAATCCTTTATTTTAACACTAAATGACAAGTACAGTAAGCAACACTGTCACTGTACTTATTATATATGTGACTGACATGTTTCTATGTATCTAATCTATGTGTGATGCTCTATCTTTCTGTTGTAAATTGTCGGGTACCGATGCTGAATTGCCGGCTGGCTTTTTTAAAGAGAAGGTGCATGAAAACACTAATATTTTTTTTAATAAATCCTTTACACTAAATGACAAGTACAATAAGCTGAGCGCTGCCATCCAGCTTTTCATCCTTCAGAGACACTGCAGAGCGCAGGCATTATGGGAACTTCCGATTACGGTATTCGATATTGTAAAAGTATCGGAACTCAGTATCGGAACTCTGATACAGTGAATATCGGTCGATACCCGATATTTCAGTATCGGAATGCTCAACACTAATTGGCACCCCTGCAATTCTGTCAGATAATACTCAGTTTCTTCCTGAAAATGATTGCAATCACAAATTCTTTGGTATTATTATCATCATTTAATTTGTCTTCAATGAAAAAACACAAATAGAATTGTCCTAAAGCCAAATTGGATACAATTCCACACCAAACCTAAAAAGGGGGTCGACAAAAGTATTGGCACTGATTGAAAAATCATGTGATGCTTTTCTAAATCGTGTAATTAACAGCACCTGTAACTTACCTGTGGCACCTAACAGGTGTTGGCAATAACTAAATCACACTTGCAGCCAGTTAAGATGGATTAAAGTTGACTCAACCTCTGTCCTGTGTCGTTGTGTGTACCACATTGACCATGGAGAAAAGAAAGAAGACCAAAGAACTGTCTGAGGACTTGAGAAACCAAATTGTGAGGAAGCATGAGCAATATCAAGGCTACAAGCCCATCTCCAAAGACCTGAATGTTCCTGTGTCTTTCGTGCGCAGTGTCATCAAAAAGTTTAAAGGCCATGGCACTGTGGCCAACCTCCCTAGATGTGGACGGAAAAGGAAAATTGACGAGAGATTTCAATGCAAGATTGTGCGGATGGTGGATAAAAAACCTCGACTAACATCCAAACAAGTTCAAGCTGCTCTGCAGTCCGAGGGTACAACAGTGTCAACCCATACTATCCGTTGGCGTCTGAATGAAAAGGGACTGTATGGTAGGATACCCAGGAAGACCCCACTTCTTACCCCGAGACATAAAAAAGCCAGGCTGAAATTTGCCAAAACATACCTGAGAAAGCCTAAAACGTTTTGGAAGAATGTTCTCTAGTCAGATGAGACAAAAGTAGAGCTTTTTGGGAAAAAGCATCAACATAGAATGTACAGGAAAAAAAAAGAGGCATTCAAAGAAAAGAACACGGTCCCTACAGTCAAACATGGTGGAGGTTCCCTGATGTTTTGGGGCAGCTTTGCTGCCTCTGCCACCGGACTGCTTGACCATGTGCATGGCATTATGAAGTCTGAGGACTTCCAACAAATTTTTCAGCATACTATAGGGCCCAGTGTGAGAAAGCTGGGTCTCTCTCAGAGGTCATGGGTCTTCCAGCAGGACAATGACCCAAAACACACTTCCAAAAGCACAATAAAATGGTTTGAGAGAAAGCACTTGAGACTTCTAAGGTGGCCACCAATGAGTCGGGACCTGAATCCCAAAGAACACCTGTGGAGAGATCTCAAAATGGCAGTTTAGAGAAGGTACCCTTCAAATATCAGGGACCTGGAGCAGTTTGCCAAAGAAGAATGGTCTACAATTCCAGCAGAGCATTGTAAGAAACTCATTGATGGTTGCTGGAAGCAGTTGTTCGCAGTTATTTTGGCTAAAGGTTGTGCAACCAAGTATTAGGCTGAGGGTGCCAATACTTTTGTCTGGCCCATTTTTGGAGTTTTGTATGAAATGATCAATGATTTGATTTTTGCTTCATTCTCTTTTGTGTTTTTTCCTTGCAAGCAAATTAAATGAAGATAATAATACCAAAGAATTTGTGATTGCAGTCATTTTCAAGAAGAAACTGAGCATTATCTGACAGAATTGCAGGGGTGCCAATACTTTTGGCCACCACTGTAGCTACAGAGACCAGCATTCATAAACTCCATAAAGCTGCATTCACAAAGCAGTAATTTGTTCAGTATTTTACATCAGTATTTGTAAGTGAAAACCAGGAGTGGAAAATTCAGAGGAAAAGTAAAATAGAAACACATCACCCCTTACATTTTTGACCCACTCCTGGTTTTGGCTTACAAATACTGATGTGAAACCCTGACCAAATACTGTTGTGTGAACGTAGCCAAACACTTCCTTCCTTCTTCCCTTTCTACCTTCCTACCTTCCTTCCCTCCTACCTTCCTCCCTTCCTACCTTCCTTGCTACCTTACTCCCTTTCTTCCTTCCTTTTTACTTTTCTTTTTTCCTTCCTCCCTTCCTTCTTTCCTTCCTTCCTCCCTTATTCCCTTCCTACCTTCTTTCCCTCCTACCTTACTCCCTTTCTTCCTCCCTTCCTTCATCCCTTGTTTCCTCCCTCCCTTCCTTCATCCCTTCCTTCCTCCCGTCTTCCCTTTCTACCTTCCTACCTTCCTTCCCTCCTACCTTACTCAGTTTCTTCCTTCCTTTTTACCTTTCTTTTTACCTTCCTTTTTACCTTCCTTTTTTCCTTCCTCCCTACCTTCTTTCCTTCCTTCCTCCCTTCTTCCCTTCCTTCTTCCCTTCCTATCTTCCTTCACTCCTACTTTTCACCCTTTCTTCCTCCATTCCTTCATCACTTCTTTTATCGCTTCCTGACTCCCTTCTTCCCTTCCTACCTCCATACCTTCCTTCCTACCTTACTCCCTTTCTTCCTTCCTTCCTCCCTTCCGTCATCACTTCCTTCCTCCCTTACTTCATCCCTTCCTTCCTCCCCTCCCCCCAATCTTCCTTTGTAGTTGCCAGCTGGGTTTACATGTGCTATTTTTATCTCTCATTTTGTCACATTTTTCATACACAATTTTTTATTTTTTTATTTTTACAAAATAATGGACAGACCTATGAGAAAAAGGTGGTAAAAACAGCATATGGGACCCCACCCTAACCAGTACTATCATTTACAATGATGTGTGTACATAATAGCTATAGAATACATTGTATCCAACAGAAATTTGCTCAATTGATCACTTATTGGTCAAACTACTCAACCTGTGACATCTTCACTCCAGAGAGTCGCTATTGTCGGCCAACTGATTTTGGAAGTCATGTCATTCTGTACATCGGTCCCCTGATCTCTGCAGCCAATTACTGGCCTCAGCAGACAAGCTGTGAGTAATTGATTGCAATGGGCTTAAAACTGATATCCAGGATTTTAATACTTCTGCTTCTGGTGAGGACCACTAGAGTAATGGAGCTGATGTGGTGGGACATTTAAGAGTTAAGTAATGCTTATATAAATGTATTTAATTTATTGTATGTTTTTATTTCATTTAATTGGGGTCCTGAACTAATAAAGGGCGAGTTGTTTAGCTTTGGACAACCCCTTTTTCATATTTTAGAGCATATGAAAATCTTAAATGGTCCTCACCCACTTGTGGATCTTCTTTATTAACAAGAGAGTTGATCGGGACTGTTGGCAACTAAATGGTGGTCCTGGTTAGTCTTGTCCTCCACTATTGGTTGATGAAAGTTTGAGCTGGATCATGGTTAGTGAATAAAGTAATGAAGAAATGGTCCAAGGATGAAGTCAAGGATGGTAAGAGATAACCTATGGCACAGCCTTCAGGGTAGCAAAACCTGGAGCCAAGATGTGAACTATTTAAATATCTTATGATTATTAGCAGCTCATATTTATCTTAGCCGGCCAAAGCGCTAGCGCTAGAAGTCTGGACCGCTCTAGAGATTTCTGTCTGTAAGCACAGTAAATCCTATATAAAATCCAGAGATTTTTTTAATCCAAAGGCTAAAAAGAAGAAAAAAAATGTCCTCAGGAGAAAATTTCAATTTCATTGCATGTTTCCTGACTCTTTCCATCTCTAAAATGGCATGAAACAGTGCGCGCGAGCATTTTAAGGATTTAACTTCTGCTTAAAGGGATTACCTGCTGCATTAAGGAGTTTGCACTGCTGAGCCAAGGTTAAGTAAATGCAATGCCAAGAATCACTTTAGCAACAGTTTAGTCCGTTCCGGTGACTTGTCTCTCTGGCTCTGACTTGTTGAACACAAGATCTTTATCAGAAATACAGATTCATTTTAATCGTCTGGGATCCTTTAAATGCTACCTTCGACAGATGAGAATAATCCCTTAAGACTAAATAATACTGTCTGGTTGGCTTTACACTAGCGGTCTTCAGACTGTGATTCTTCCGCTTTTTAAAAACAACAGTTCCTGGCATGAGGAGAAAACATAGAACTGCAAAATCTGGAGAGTCAAAGGTAGGAGACCCCAGATGTGTGATATCACATACAACAAGGTTCCCCAACTCCAGTCCTCAAGGTCCACTAACAGGCCATGTTTTTAGGGTTTCCTTAGTATTGCTCAGGTGATAACTGCATCTCCTGCACAGGCAATAATTCCATCACCTGTGTAAAAGTAAGGAAATCCTGAAAACATGACCTGTTGGTGGGCCTTGAGGACTGGAGTAGGGGGAACACTGACATACAAGATTCATATTATTCCAGCAAAAGACATAATGTTCCATACTGGATACAGTTGAGAACTTGTAAACCAGGATTTACAATTTAGCGAAGGTCAAAGAAACTTAATTAAAAAATGGACTGACCAAAAATTGGTGTCCAAGGGCTCGTGGCCAGAGGAAACAAATGGGACTCACAGCAACTGTCAAGTGAAGTATTACACCCATTTTGGCTTGATAAATAAGGCCTACAAAAAAGCTGAAGTTGTAATATATTCTGATCAAATGCATTGCACTAACCCAACTTGTGTCTATCATGAGTATTATCGATGGTAAAGGGCCCATGACCATTATCGCCTGTGAGCAATCTAATTTCATATTGGGCACTATTACTGTTAAACTGGTAGGCATCCTGATAGTGTCCTATTATTGACCACACCAAAATTTCATGCTGACTTGTCAGTAGAAAACATGATAAAATATGTGGAAATGGGCATCTTCAAGGTTTCTCCTCATTGGCTAAACATACGGATCACTTGAGCTGGAACGTCTGTTTTTTTAGTAATTAGTTAATAATTATTTGAGAACTTCCCAAAACCCCAAAAGCACCTGAAATTTTCACTTTAAAGAACTACCTATGGGATGTAATTGCACCAATGTAAGGATCTAAAAGACCTTCACTTCTGATGACTTTCTTAAAGTGGACATAAACATTAGATAGATATTGTTTTATTGTTCGTCAAATTTTAATGAATGTTTTCTTGGTAAACAATTATTAAGCCCCCATATACATTGGATTAAAGTCGGCATGACCTACCAATTTCTGCAGGGCCTACTAACCATCTAATTTGTATTGGGCATTTTAACTTTTAACACCTACTCTCCTTGTCTTCTTTTTGCCTTTTTACAGACATTCGTTCACGTATTTGCTAAGTGAACTATGTACAATCAATAGTGTTGAGCAAGCATGCTCGACACTGCTCGGTACTCATCCGAGCATCTCACTACTGGGGATGTTCGGCGAGCACCGAGCATTTCCGGGTTACTCAGGCGGGAGCTCGGGTATCCGCCCTGCACGTTTGGCGCTCTTTACAGAGCCAATGAACATGCATGGATTGTCAGCCAGTCACTGTAATGTCGCAGCCATGTTGGTTGTGGGCATTACAGTGATTGGCTGGCCGCACAGCGTCACCTCGAATATTTAAGACCGGGCGCCGCCATCTTGGACACAGTCGCCAGACAGTGTAGCGAGAGTGCTACTGAGTTAGGGAGAGATATATAGTGCGAAATAGTTAGTGTAGGGTCTCTAAAGCCTTTCAAATCAAACAAAGAGTCCTTCTCAGGACTAATATCCATCCCAGATATCAGACAGGCAGGATGTATAGGAGACGCAGTGGTTATAACAGCAAATGCTGCATTACAGTCCTGTGTGCTCCTGTTGGTCAAATTGCTAGACTTATCCCCCGGTCTCAGGGGCCAGGAAAAATCCTTTTTTTTTCATCTAAATCCTGTATTTTTTTTTTCCTCAGTCAAACTGTACAAATATGCGTCTTATTAATCTTTTGGTATACCCCCCCCCCAAAAAAAAAATTGAGTGTGTCTGTGACTGTTCAAACACCAATATATCTGTTTCAAAGAGTCTGGTGTAAGCCAGAGAAATAGAACCGTGGTTTTGCAGTTCCACGGGTCAAATCTCTGTATTATCCTGCGTTTGGCATTTTTTCCATAAAAAAAACAGTAATAGAGTCTCCCTGACTGCTCAGACACCAATATATCTGTTTAAAAGAGTCTGGTGTAGGCCAGAGAAAAAGTACTGTGGTTTTGCAGTTCCACGGGTCAAATCTCTGTATTATTCTGCTTTTGGCGTTTTTTCCGTAAAAAAAACTGTAATAGTGTCTCCCTGACTGTTCAGACACAAATATATCTGTTTTAAAGAGTCTGGTGTAGGCCAGAGAAATAGAACTGTGGTTTTGCAGTACCACGGGTCAAATGTCTGTATTATCCTGCTTTTGGCATTTTTTGCTGTAAAATAAAACAGTAATAGTGTGTCCCTGACTGTTCAGACACAAATATATCTGTTTAAAAGAGTCTGGTGTAGGCCAGAGAACTAGAACTGTGGTTTAGCAGTTCCACGGGTCAAATCTCTGTATTATCCTGCTTTTGGCATTTTTTGCCGTAAAAAAAACTGTAATAGTGTCTCCCTGACTGGTCAGACACCAATATATCTGTTGAAAAGAGTATGGTGT
This sequence comes from Phyllobates terribilis, assembly GCF_046119375.1. Taxonomy (NCBI): domain Eukaryota; kingdom Metazoa; phylum Chordata; class Amphibia; order Anura; family Dendrobatidae; genus Phyllobates; species Phyllobates terribilis. The sequence continues at coordinate 1,184,234,477 of NW_027362761.1, read as the reverse complement.
AGGCCAGAGAAATAGAACTGTGGTTTTGCAGTTCCACGGGTCAAAGCTCTGTATTATCTTGCTTTTGGCATTTTTTGCCATGAAAAAAAACTGTAATAGTGTCTCACTGACTGTTCAGACACAAATATATCTGTTTAAAAGAGTCTGGTGTAGGCCAGAAAAATAGAACTGTGGTTTTCCTCTTCAACGGTTCTAATCTCCTTTTTATTACCCTTTTTCCATTGATAGTGCGAGTGTAAGCTCTTTTACTTCATTTACAACGGGCAAGGCGCGTGGCAAGGGACGTGGAACTGGACGTTCTGGTGATGGTGCGTGTAGAGGACAGGGCCGTGGCCAAGGTGAAAATGTGCCACAACCAACAGCCACATCTTCTCGCTCCCATTTCTTGACCGAATTACTAGGGAAGCACACTACAACACCAGTAATGCGAACTGATCAGTGTGAACAGGTTATTTATTGGATAGCAGATAATACTTCCAGTTACCTGGGCACCACCACCTCCGGTCTGTCTTCCACACAGTCAACTCTTAGTAGCCATGAGTCTCGACCGCATACTTCTCCTCACCCTGATTCTCCTTTCGCCCACCATGCCGAGTGTCGTCAGACAGCAACTGATCCCACACTTGGACACTCTGAAGAGCTGTTCACTGGTCCATTTCCACACTAAAGTTTTTAGTGCCGCTGGGGGAATTATAACTGATAAGCTCACTCGCCTGTCAACTGTCAATGCTGACAAGCTGGCCCTTATAAAAATGAACAAGGGCTGGATTGGGCCAGACTTCTCATCACCACCAAATGACAGCAGAGTAACACAAAGTCAAAACCACTGTGTTATTTCGGGAGGTGTATTCCCATGCACCGCTTCACACCCACACATGGGTATACGCTTCCTCATTTCGGCTGTATTTTGCTCTTCTCCTTATCCTCAGCCTCCACCACCACTATACCACCAGGGTGACCATGTTCCATGTTGCCAGCATTGCAAGTTCCTCTGTCCTCATTTTTGGCAGCTTTTGCTTGGAAGGCATAAGCAAAGACTATGGGAGACCCACTCCCCAATAATGTGAATAATATTTTTAATATGCTGTACTGCATGGCTTTTGTTTGCCAGCATTGCAAGTTCCTCCGTGTTAATTTTTGGCAGCTTTTGCTTGCAAGGCTTAGGCAAAGACTATGGAAGACCCACTCCCCAATAATGGGAATAATGTTTTTAATATGCTGTATTGCATGGCTCTTGTTTGCCAGCATTGCACTTTCCTCCATCCTAATTTTTGGCAGCTTTTGCTTGGAAGGCATAGGCAAAGACTATGGGAGACCCACTCCCCAATAATAGGAATAATGTTTTTTATATGCTGTACTGCATGGTTCTTGTTTGCCAGCATTGCAAGCTCCTCCGTCCTAACTTTTGGCAGCTTTTGCTTGGAAGGCATAGGCAAAGACTATGGGAGACCCATTCCCCAATAATGGGAATAATGTTTTTAATATGCTGTACTGCATGGCTCTTGTAAGGGGAATGAAAACCGTCTTGTTAAGCTACTCTTAACTCCATGTCTCTTCCAAGGGGCATTAAAACCATCTTGTTAAGCTACTGCGACCTCCACCACTGTTCCAAGGGGCATTCAAACCATCTTGTTAAGCTACTGCGACCTCCACCACTTTTACAAGGGGCATAGATATTGTCTTTTTATTCCACTGCGACCTCCACCATTCTACCAAGGGGCATTAAAACCGTCTTGTTAAGCTACTGCGACCTCCACCACTTTTCCAAGGGGCATTAAAACTGTCTTGTTAAGCTACTGCGACCTCCACCACTTTTCCAAGGGGCATAGATATTGTCTTTTTATTCCACTGCGACCTCCACCATTCTTCCAAGGGGCATTAAAACCGTCTTGATAAGCTACTGCGACATCCACGTCTCTTCAAAAGGGCATTAAAACCGTCTTGATAAACCACTCTGAACTCCACAGCTTTTCCAAGGGGCATTGAAATGTTGTTTTTAATTAACTATAACCTCCACGACTCTTCCAACGGGCATTGCATTTCCTCCTAATTTTAGTCAGCTTTTGCTTTTCAATGCATAGGCGAACACTAAGGGAGACCCACTCCCCAATAATGGGTAGAAGGTTTTTAGTATCCTGTAATCCATGTCTGTTTCAAGGGTCATTGCAGTTCCTCAGAATTTTTGGAACTCCTTCCCTTCACTGCTCATGCCAACAGTGCACAGGAGACCCAGTTGCTATAAATGGAAAAAAACGTTTAGTTAAGGCCCTCTGACCTCAATGTCACCTCCAAGGGGCATTGGAGTGCCTCGAAATTTTTGGTAGGCATTGCACTCACTGCATGCCCTATAACTATGTAGCCTAACCGCTACTTTTGGTACAGAAACATATCCTACAAGACATGTGTGGTTGACTGGCCTCATATTGATGTGAATGGTCCCTGTTCCTCCTGCTCTTTCTCCTTTGCCACCACCTCATCCATCATTTATCACCTGAAGATGTGTTTTAAAGGGAGTCATAGAACTGGGATAGTAGCAGGAAAACATCCAGCAATCCTCGGAGGAGGTAGGATATGCGCCAAAACGCTTACCACCTCAGGCCTAGCCGCTACTACATACATGCGCTTGCATTCCATGAAAACAAAGCAGATGCGTCTGCCTCCACATGCCTAAAAGGCCCACTTTCAAGTGCAAGCAAGTTAGCAGTATGGTATTGCAGCCTGGGGGTCGGTGGGTGGCAGGTTGCACACTTACGCTTGCATTCCAAGAAAACAAAGCAGATGCTAACTTCTATCATCATCATCATGCTTCTCACCTTGGCACTCTCAACTCCCCTCATGGAGAAGCGAGGGCCCACCGGAAGAGTCTGGTTCTCTGGTGGACTCGTCTAATACTGCTCTAAAGCAGGCCAAGCTAAGAAAAGTGTGGGGGAAGTTGACAGGAGAAATAGGGATGGCTAGGGACCGTTTATGGACACCCGGCTGCCCCCAGGCGGCTGGGGACCGTGTGTGGACACCCAGCCGCGGGGCGGCTGGGGACCGAGTATGGACACCCGGCCGCCGCATGGCAGCTGGGGACAGAGCGTGAACTCCCGGCCGCTGGGCGGCTGGGGACTGAGTATGGAGATCAGGCCGCCGACACAGCCATGACATGGTGGCCGGCATCTGCCTCCACATGCCTAAAAGGCCCAATTTTAAGTGCAAGCAAGCTAGCAGTATGGTATTGCAGCCTGGGTGTGGGTGGGTGGCAGGTTGCACACTTACGCTTTTATTCCAAGAAAACAAAGCTGATGCTAACTTCTATCATCATCATCATGCTCCTCACCTTGGCACTCTCAACTCCCCTGATGGAGAAGCCAGGGCCCACCGGAGGAGTCTGGTTCTCTGGTGGGCTCGTCCAATGCTGCCCTAAAGCAGACCAGGCTAAGAAAAGTGTGGGGGAAGTTGACAGGAGAAATAGGGGCAGCTGGGGACCGTTTATGGACACCCGGCCGCCCGCAGGCGGCTGGGAACCGAGCGTGGACACACGGCCGCCGGGCAGCTAGGTACTGAGTATGGATACCTCGCTGCCGAAGCAGCCATGAGGTAGTGGCCAGCTTCGGCCTCCTCCAAACTAAAAGGCCCCATTTCAAGTACAAGCTAGCAGTATGGTATTGCAGCCTGGGGGTGCGTGGGTGGTAGGCTGCATACTTGCGCTTGCATTGCAAGGAATGGGGGAGGTACAATTTAACACTACCCTGGGACAAAGACTTGCACGGGGATAGTTGCAAGTCTGCATCTTCTGATGCGGCAAGGATCACTTCTGATGGGCACACTTTTAGGCAGTGACCTGGGAGTCAGAAATGCTTCCAGGGGACTTCCCCATGCTGTTCCCATGTCTTTTAAGCACTGTATGCATGTGTCACACAGCACATGGCCAGATAAGATTGTAAAATGTTAAAATGACTTTTCCCGGTGAATGCATTTGTCACGGTTGAAAGCAATACAAAAGTGCAAAAACGCATAAATAATGCTACTTGTGAACATAGCCCACGGTGTGGAGGTGTATTTTTGTTCTTGGTTATTTATTTTACCTTATACACAAGTCTTTACCCTGGAAAGGAAGTTCCTTAACATATTTCACAGGAAAACCGTTTCAGTTTCGTTTTTGAACGTTTTATTGTGAGCCCGTAAAAGTGGCTTAATACCTCTGACCACGTTGTTGACAACCGTGACCTGGGGGTCAGAATTGCTTCTGGGGCGATCCCCATGCTGTCCCCTTGTCATTTGAGCACTGTCACTATCGTTTTGGGCACTTTTTAGGCTTTCTACAGACTGCCGGAAATTTTGCCGCAAAAATGCTCGGGTCTTCGGTAGACTAACATTGGGCTCGTTGCTTGGGTCGAGCACCCGAGTATCACGGTGTGCTCGGCCCGAGCTTCAAGCACCCAAGCATTTTAGTGCTCGCTCAACACTAACAATCAACCGAGATGATAATGTTAAACATTTTTGGACCCTTTTTCAGACAATTACAGTCTGTAATCGGTCAATCAAGTGATTGTTTTCTGGTAAATTCAACCCCACAAACCCTGATTTTCATAAACTTTTGTCTGATTTGGATATTTTGGATCAGATACATCAAGACTTGTGTTCACGATGGTCTTGATGCGGCGGGTGTTGGAGTCAGACGCTCCATATTCATGAAGAGGCTTATGTCTCTTCATGTATCAGGAATGTCGGACAAATGGCATACACCTCTGCGTGTGCCTTGCACAAATTTTTCTCTCTTGGTGGAGTAAGATTTATGGCATAGCGAACACCAGTGCTTATCAAGAATTTGATGAGTGGCGGTTGTCAAATCCTCATCTCAACCCAGTTCTCCAACTCCAGAAGGCACAAAATGTATGTACAGCTCCAAGTTGCACCTACATTTTGCGACTTTTCAAAGCTTTTATGCCATAATTTTGTCTTGAAAGCTTTGATACATTGAGCCCTTAGTCTTTCTTCTGTACTGGTATTATCGTGTCTAAAAGTGCTTTTAGATAACATTTAGCCAACATTAGGCTGATAACTGTCTCTTCTAACCCTGAACCCACATATGCATGAGTTTTCTATGGTTGAAGTGGGGTAAACAGCTTTCGACGCTGGATTATCTTCCATCGGAAGAACAGGATTAGTTGTGGAAATTCAATATGTCTGATTCTTTTCTCTTGAACAGGAAGGAGAGTCAGAAGGCCCCCATACACAGATGATGGTTGGTCATCCCAGATTAAATCGGCAAGTTTGGTTTTCTTTTATACTATATGTATGAGGGCTTTAAGAACCATTTGCCACCAAACCTAAAATTAAAAAAGAATCCTCATGAATGCATTTGATCTACCAAATTAGCCTTAATAAAAAAAGTTCTTATTTTCTGCTTCTCATCTGTTGTTACAGAGATATCTCAAAGCAAAGCTAGACAATATGTAAAATGTAAACTATAGTCATACAGTTATACAGCACTTGTTTTCCCACCCAAATGAGCCATCGGTGATACAATGTCATCCCTCACAAGCAGGGGTGGATTAAGAGTAACAAGGGCCCCGGGCAGTTTGGAAGGTGCCGCCCCCCCCCCCCCCCCACACACACACACACACACACACCTGGTGTATCACGTGACATGTCACATGATTCTCTGTGATAGATCATGTGATAGTTCACGTGAAATTAATTTGCCACAATATTTATTATAATAATTTTTTTTAGGCTGCAGAAACGCTTAAAAATGCTTTGTAGAAGGTCTGCCATGTTCCCCAATGATAATCCGCATGTGCTGTGCACATGCTGGGGAAATTTCCACTGCAGATTATCATTGCGGAAAAATCCGCAGCACTACCAATTATTTTGTGGAAGCGCGGCGCTTTCGCCGCCATTGACTTGCATTGGAACACATGGAATCCGCATCACTGCATCTGTACATGCAGAATCCATGCGTTTCAATTTGTGGATAGTATCCGGGTTTGGAGAAGAGGAGACTCTCCTCCTGACCCAGGTACCATAGAACCTGTAAAAAAAGAATAAAATAAAACATAAATATTATACTTACCTTCTGATGGCTCCCGGTGTCTTTATCCGATGCGTCCTGGCTTGCCGGCAGCTCGCGATGGTCTGAAAAGGACCTGCCGTGACGTCATTTAGTCATGTGATGGGTCACGCAACCGCTGACGTCGGCAGGCCATCAGAAGGTAATTATATATTTATTTTTTACCATTCTTTTACGGTCACACTATATAAATCCATGCCGGTTGCATGGATTTATATAGTGTGACCAAGTTGTCAAGCACTTTCCAAGTGATGCTAAAATCGCTTGGAAAGCGCTTGTCAATCCACATGCGGAAATGCAGGTGAAGAACGCTTCACATCAGCAAGTCCCTGGCAGGAAAAACGCATGTACAATCCGCATGTACAATCCGCATGTACAATCCGCATGCGTTTTTTCTGCCAGGGAGATGCAGAAATGCTCAAAAAAAATCCGGAGTATTTCTACATCGCGGGCACATAGCCTTACACTAATTGTATGACTCAATATTGAGCACACGTAGCCTTCTATACACAGCAGGAGGCCGCACGTAGCCATCTATACAAGGCAGGAGGCCACACGTAGCCATCTATACAAGGGCAGGAGGCCGCACGGCGCCACCTATACACAGCGGGAGGCCGCACGATGCCATCTATACACAGCAGAGGGCAGCACAGTGCCATCTATACACAGCGGGAGGCCGCACGATGCCATCTATACACAGCAGGGGGCCGCACGATGCCATCTATACACAGCGGGAGGCCGCACGGCGCCATCTATACACAGCGGGAGGCCGCACGGCGCCCCCCAGAGACAGCTGGAAGCCGCACTGCGCCACCTATACACAGCAGGAAGCCACACGGCGCCATCTATACACAGCAGGAGGCCACACGGCACCACCTATACACAGCGGGAGGCCGCACGATGCCATCTATACACAGCAGGGGCCCGCACAGTGCCATCTATACACAGCGGGAGGCCGCACAATGCCACCTATAGACAGCAGGAAGCCACACGGTGCCATCTATACACAGCAGGAGGCCGCACGGCACCACCTATACACAACGAGAGGCCGCACGATGACATCTATACACAGCAGGTGGCCGCACAGTGCCATCTATACACAGCGGGAGGCCGCACGGCGCCATCTATACACAGCGGGAGGCCGCATGTCGCCATCTATACACAGCGGGGGGCCGCACGGTGCCATCTATATACAGCGGGAGACCGCACAATGCCATCTATACACAGCAGGGGGCCGCACGATGCCATCTATACACAGGGGGAGGCCGCACGGTGCCATCTATACACAGCAGGAGGCCGCACGGCGCCACCTAAACACAGCGGGAGGCCGCACGGCGCCATCTGTACACAGCGGGAGGCCACACGGTGCCATCTATACACAGCGGGAGGCTGCACGGCATCATCTATACACAGCGGGAGGCCACACGGCGCCCCCCCAGAGACAGCAGGAGGCCGCACGGCGCCATCTATACTCAGCAGGAGGCCGCACGCAGTCATGCACCCACACAAACATATACAGACACATACATACACGCATAAACACATTTGAAACACAAAAATACATATAAACAGACATCACACAATGATATCTGCCTACACACACACACACATACACACACACACACACTCACCGTCCCCCGGCTCGGCTCCAGTCCTCCTGGCTCCAGCTCCTCTCCGGTGGTAAGTAGCAGTGCAGGCCGGGTGCGCACTGCGTGATGTCGCAGCTAGGAGACACGGCCGCGCACAGGGCAGTGTCTCCTAGCAGTGATGCGGCCAGGCCAGCACAGGGAAGTTAACTGCTGCAGTGCTAGCCCGGCCAAAGAAGAAGCAGCGGCAGTGCGCAGCTGCTGGGGGAGCGGTTCGGGGGCCCCCCCGCCACTGTCTGCTGGTATGTGCCGCGGCGCCGCACATATAATGAGGACAATCTGGCCATAGACACCCCGGAGCCCCGGGCCCCCTGGAGGTTCGGGGACCTGGGCGGCAGCCCAGATCGTCCTCATTATAATCCACCTATGCTCACAAGTAACCTATCCTTTCTTATATAACTAGCACTAGTCTTATCCCCAGGCTGTATCTGTTTTTTCTTAAGTAAAATTTGCAATAAAAGACTTGGCCTATGGACGAAAGTTGACAAGTGGCCATGTTTTTCTTGTATCAAAGAATCCCTCTAACAAAGACAACTTAGGTTTGGGGTAAGAACGTTTGGACTCTTCATTGAAACTAAATGGGTTGCTGTACATAATAGATAGCTGGGACCAATGCATCCTCTCACATTCCCATCAGAGTAACTAGCCCTTGGTGGTCTTGATTGGGGTCTTGGGTCCGAATGCAGCTATGGTCAAAAACTGCATGGTTTGTTATATTCACCCTGTGTTTTATTGGATGTCCAAGAAGTAGTTTAATTGAGTTTCTTTTTATAAAAGAAATTAATATTTGATTGTGAGCTCAATGAAGACAATGATCAATATTAATGATCAACAAAGATAATGCAAATTAATTTTTGCTGCCTTGGTCTGGTTTCCAGTCCAGTCCTTTGTGATAGTTGATCTTTGCTTCTGCGCTTGGCATCCCATGTGCCTTTGGCACTTTGCTAGGCTGTACGACATGAAGTCATGTCAGTACTAGTAACTAAGCCTCATAGAATGCCATGACATTGTGAGTTTTAGCACCAGTCTTAGCACCAGAGGCATCCAGGATGCTGGGTGCAGAAGTTAAGACCAGCTTTGAAGGAGAATGGACTGGATGAAGGACCACTACAACGTGAATCAAATTACTCATCTGGTCACCATATAATTCTGTTATCAAGTTGTTATCTTGAGTATAAGCAATATATACTAATCGATTACCTGTATTCATTAAAATTTGTAAATTTAAAAAATTGAAAATGTTTTAATTGGCAATGAACATTTTCCACATTTTAATGTCCTTATGTACCCTTCCTTGACTTATTCCTTTAATACAATTTCTGTCTCTTATTTACCAGCTAAGAGTTTTATATTAACTTTTCTATTCTTTTACTAGATTCTTGAACACCATGTAACATGGGTTGAACAAGTAAATGTCCTAGTAATTACCCAACATTCAAGACAATGATGCGCAATGTATAAGACTACAGCTACTATACAAAGAAACAATCAGAGGACCTAGCATGAAAGGTTACCAGAGGATACAATGCATTCTTTATCCATTGACTCTGGTTTTATGATTTCAGTTGCTTTTTAGCACTGCGGATTTCTGTGAACTCTTTGATCTCGATCAAATGTTGCTTTAGTTAATAAACCTTCTCTCTTTGTAATAGAGGAGTGAATTTGCACATTGTGCACAGGTCTTGTCATGTGGCAGAGAAAAAGAAAAAGAACAGATATAGCACATATTGTCAGACGCTGAACGTTTTGATAAACTATATGAAAAGTTTCAGATTTAAAGGGTTGTCTTGTCCCTCTCCTGATCCTCCTGTTAGTTTCTTGATTGGTTTCCCAGATGTCTGATACAGAGCTGACATCACATCGACAGCATGGCAGCCAATCACTGAGCTCAGTGGCTCTGCCCCTTTCACAGACACTGATCTCACTAATTGGCTGTTGTTCTGTTTGCATGACATCAGCACTGAAGCCCATATAAGATACCGGGAGCATCGGCAGGGACTCAGTGGTGTACTCGAGTGGATGAGTAAGGCACTGTTTGTTTTTTGCACACTATGAAGGGGAAATCCATACTCCTATACATATAGGCTTAGACCTGTGCAACTAGTTTTATACCTGTACACTTCAACATATAGACATACAACTGTGCATATAGCAAAGAGAGAAAAAAGGATAGAATAGTCATAACCATCAAATATTATAAAAATCATGTTTTATTGGAACACATTAAAACAATGCATTAAAAAAATCAGTGAGGTCAATAGTAAAAGGAACCAAAAAAATTGAGAATAGTCAATGTACTTTGTCACCCACGGGAAATGCTAAAAGAGTAACGGTCCAACACTGATCATAAGGGAAATTATATAATCGTAGTATTATAGCAGATGATTAAACCCTATGGCTTGGTAAACAAACATGTACAGGGTACAATGAATAATGATATTAAATAGATCAATGTGTATATCCTATAACAACCCCAATCATAAAAATGTACAAGGGTATTACAATCTCAAATAACGGAAGGAAAGAAAAGAAGGAGCGCAGGCAATGTCCCAGAAGGATGACAAGCTGGATGGCAGCGTTCTGCTACCATTCAGCCTGCCATCTCAATGCCGTCCCAGCATGGGAGAATTGTCCTGCTCAAGCGGTGACATCATTTGCCGGCACCGCATGCACAGGAGAATTCTCCCACGCTGTCAGTGCTGTGCATGAGGTGAGCTGAGTTCATTGGACATGAACTCGGCTCATCTGGATGTCGTCACAGTCAGACACTGAGGAGCTTCACTGAGGAGCTTCTCAGTGTCTGCGGCATGGCAAGCTGGATGGCAGCATTCTGCTGCGATCCAGCCTCTCATGTCAATGTAGCAGAGCTGAAGCTTTCCTGGGAACCATTGAAAGGTAAGGATGAGGTTGGTTTACTATTTTACTTTTATTGCAGGAGATCGTTGGCTTCAGCTGGAATGGGCGATACGGTAAGTAGAGTTTAATTTAGAACATTGAAGAATTGTGTCCTTATTTCAATTAAAGGAATTTATTCTGGGTGTTTGTGTTTTTTTTAAACTTTGACTATGGGGTTAGTAATGGGGGCGTCTTATAGACGCCTCTCCATTACTAATCTGGGCTTGATGGCAGCTGGCATTATAAGCTGACATCAACCCCAGCCCTATTACCCCACTGCCATCGCTACAGGGCAGTTGGAAGAGCGAGGCAAAGTGCCAGAATTAGGGCATCCTATGGATGCGCCATTTCTGGGGCGGCTGATGACTGGTGTTTCTAGCCTGGGAGGGGGCCAATATTCATGGCACCCCTCCTGGGCTATTAATATCAGCCCCCAGCTGTCTGCCTAGCCTTTGCTAGCTATTAAATTAGGGGGGACCCCCATTTCATTTTTTTTTGGGTCCCCCATTTTAATAGCTAGTTAAGGCTAGGTATTCAGTTGGGGGCTGATATTAGTAGCCTGGGAAGCTCCGTGGGTATTACTCCCTTCCCAGGCTTCAAACATCTGCCCCAGACATCTGCTTAACCTCCGCTAGAGACTAAAATTACGGGGAACCCCACGCCAATTTTTTTTTAAATAAATCCTTTATTTTAACACTAGTTGACAAGTTCAGTAACCAACACTGTCACTGTACTTATTATATATGTGACTGACATGTTTTTACCTATCTAATCTATGTGTGATGCTCTATTCTTTCTGTTCTAAATTGTCGGGTACTGGTGTATGCTGCTGATGAATTGCCGGCCGGCTTTTTTAAAGAGACGGGTGCATGAAAATCGGAGGGCACTAGTGTGTTACAAGTGCCCTGCTATGTTTTTCATGCACCCTCCTATATACCCTGCCTGCCTATATATTCTGCCTGCCTGACATTTAATTGAGCACTGTTCCCATCGATTTAGGCAATTTTTGACCTTCTGCAGACCTCCGGTGGGTGGGACGCCAGAAAAATGCTCGAGTTTCCCATAGACTTACATTGGGCTCGTTGCTCGGGTCAAGCACCCAAGTATTCCAATGTGCTCGACCAGAGCTTCGAGCACCCAAGCATTTTAGTGCTCGCTCATCACTAGTCAGCACCATACAAAGGAAAGACTTACATGCCTCCCTAATGCCAGGTGAAAGCTGTCTGGTAAAACCCATTTGGAAAATGATTAACTAATAAGGTGCCAAATTCCTCAACTGGTACTCTCAAAAAAAGAGGCGAAATGTAAAGATAAATAAATAAAATATTTTATTCCATTCTGCAACCATTGCTAAAACCTTTGTCTAGTTGAACGTGAACAATGTGGTGTAGGGTTCTCATTAAATCATGTTATGTTCGCCAAATATGATCAATATATGTTCCTGCAAAATTTGTAGCCCCTTTGCCTAATGAAGTTGTGGTCCAAAGCCACTATCTTCTTATGTGCTGATTCCTCTTATATAGTGAATGCACCGGAGCCTGAATGCAACTGACACCTTTGTACCCTCCATAACTAAGTAGTCCTGTGAAAATCTAAAGAAATTGTGTTTTGCTTTCCCATATCATTTTTTATAGACGTACATTGCATGACTGTTCCCTTTTTTATGAAATGAAAGCACTATTTAGTGCACTGTACCATTATCCCTACTGTTCTGCTGAATTGTAATTTTTTTTTCTCTTTGGAAAGTAACCATAAAAGCCTTATGGAGGCTTCCATTTTCTTTTACGATCTTGAGTGCGTAATAAATCTGTTAGCATCTTTCTTCGTAAAATTGCACTGTGAGTTTAGCATATAAAGTGTTACATGGCAGATAGTTCATATAGTTTTAAGTTTGCCAAATGATGACTGCATAATCTTAAAGTGCAATATTATAACCAAACTCAAATTTAACTTTTTGATTTGATTTCCTCTTTTTACATTTTACTTAGAACTTTTAGAGCAATGAAACAAATTCCAATGGCAGCTTAGAGACTATATATGTGCACGGTTAATAAAATACAAGACATACAGTGCTGTAATAACATATATAAAGACACAGAATTGTACAATCAGTACTGTTGTATTTTGGGATTATGTCAAATCTAGAATACATTGCCAATTTCTGGAAGTTTACAACAGAAATGATTTATTGATATGAAACAGAAATCTTTACAAACCAAAATTTTGCCTACTAAAGTGTGGAATCCATATGTACTCATTTGATAACAAAAAATCTACACTGATAGCATATGTGGGGTAGAAATTGGTGGCTAACAATCATATTTTTGCTTTCTACTAGAGATGAGCAAATCAATTTGAGGGAGAATTACATTTGCTTTAAATGTTGCAAAAAAATTAGATTCGTCAGAACCCAAATATTTGATGATTAGATTTTCTCAAATCAATTTAAATAGTAGCCTGAAAGCCAGCTTTTTTTTAAATTCTTTTTAAAGGCCAGAAAGGGGATAAAGAGAACCTGTCATGTTCACAAATGCTGCGAAGATGCTGATATAGGGTTCATCTGCAGGTTAATAGAATTGCAATGCTGATGGCCCCCGTTAATAGTGTTGAGCCACCCCCATAGTGTTCGAGTTCGGTTCGGTTCGTCGAACACCGGGATGTTCGTGGAACTGTTCGTCGAACACCTTAGAACACTGTCGAACACCGTCGGACACTGTTAAAACCAATGGCAGGCAAATAAAAACACATAGAAAATACCTTCAAAGGTGTCCAAAAGCAGACAAACTGCTCAGAAGACACTCTCTTTAAAAAAGCCGGCCGGCAATTCAGCAATGGTACCCGACAATTTAGAACAGAAAGAATAGAGCATCACACATTGATTAGATAGATAGAAACATGTCAGTCACATATATAAGAAGTACAGTGACAGTGTTGGTTACTGTACTTGTCATTTAGTGTTAAAATAACGGACTTATTTAAAAATAAATTGGCGTGGGGTTCCCCGTAATTTTAGTCTCTAGCGAAGGTTAAGCAGATGGCTGGGGCAGATGTTTGAAGCCTGGGAAGGGGGTAATACCCACGGAGCTTCCCAGGCTACTAATATCAGCCCCCAGCTGAATACCTAGCCTTTACTAGCTATTAAAATGGGGGACACCCAAAAAAAAATGACGTGGGGCCGCCCCTATTTTAATAGCTAGCAAAGGCTAGGCAGACAGCTGGGGGATGATATTAATAGCCCAGGAAGGGTGCCATGAATATTGGCCCCCTCCCAGGCTAGAAACATCAGCCGTCAGCTGCCCCAGAAATGGCGCATCCATAGGATGCGCCAATTCTGGAACTTAGCCTCGCTCTTCCCACTGCCCTATAGTGGTGGCAGTGGGGTAATAGGGCTGGGGTTGATGTCAGCTTATAATGCCAGCTGACATCAAGCCCAGGTTAGTAATGGATAGGCGTCTATAAGACACCCCCATTACTAACCCCATAGTCAAATTTAAAAAAAAAACACAAACACCCAGAATAAAGTCCTTTAATTGAAATAAACACACAATTCTTTAATGTTCTAAATTAAACCATACTTACCATCACGCCCATTCCAGCTGAAGCCAACGATCTCCTGCAATAAAAATAAAATAATAAACCAACATCATCCTTACCTTTCCATGGTTCCAAGGACGGCTCCACGCTCACCGCATGCACAGGAGAATTCTCCCACGCTGTCAGTGACGTGCATGAGGTGAGCCGAGTTCATTGAGGAGCGCAAGCATGCCTGCACTTCTCAGTGTCTGCGGCATGGCAAGCTGGATGGCAGCTTTTGGCTGCGATCCAGCCTGTTATGTGAATGTAGCAGAGGTAGAGCCGTCCTTGGAACCATGGAAAGGTAAGGATGATGTTGGCTTATTATTTTAATTTTATTGCAGGAGATCGTTGGCTTAAGCTTGAATAGGTGTGGTGGTAAGTATGGTTTAATTTAGAACTTTAAAAAATTGTGTGTTTATTTCAATTAACGGACTTTATTCTGGGTGTTGTGTTTTTTATAAATACTTTACTAGAAATTCATGGCGATCATTTCTAATATTGGCGTGACCCCATGAATTTCTGGCTTAGGGCCAGCTGATTTTCTGGGGTATCTGAGGACTGCAATTTGCAGCAGAGGGGACCCAGAAAGCTTCCCTATATTGTTGTGTCTGGCCAGGTACAAACAGGCATCTGGGGGATGGGGGCAGCCCGTTCCTGCCTGCTGTACCTGGCTGGACACAAAAACAGGGCGAAGCCCCACGTCAATTTTTTTAAAATTATTTCATGAATTCATGGGCAGTGGGAAGAGCGAGGCTAAGTGCCAGAATCCTATGGATTCGCCATTTCTGGGCTGGCTGACGGCTGGTGTTTCTAGCCTAGGAGTGGGCCAATATTCATGGCACCCATCCTGGGCTATTAATATCAGCCCCCAACTGTCTGCCTAGCCTCTGCTAGTTATTAAAATAGGAGGGACCCCACATCATTTTTTAGGGGGTCCCCCATTTTAATAGCTAGTAAAGGCTAGGCATTCAGCTGGGGGCTGATATTAGTAGCCTGGGAAGAAATGGGTTTTCGGAAACCATTACCATGCTATCAACCTATAGATTAACCCTATATCTGCAGGTCAATATCATTTAGGGACTTGACAGCTTCCCTTTAAAAGAGAAGAAAAAAACACTATTTTCATTTTCTCCCTCACCTCTCTTGGCAACGGGGATAAAAACTTGCTCATTTTCATTCTTTGCCTCTGGTCTTCTCTTTCATAATCACTCTTGCGGTCTCAAGAATTGACTAGGCCTTAAGTGAAACAAGGAGGGGAGAGGAATGTAATTGTCACGGGTGTGTCAGGTGTGACAGTCTTCCTGGATCCAGCTGTAGAAGGTCATTGTGCTAGGCTCTGCAGGCACCTTCTTGATCTTCTCTTCTCGGCAGTGTAGTGATATCCTTTTCCCTCTAGGACCTAGCAGTGACCTCCACCTTCTGCTGCTAATTGACACACCCTTGCTGGATGTTCAAACACCTTCAGTCTCTGCAGAAAGTTGCCTAGATAGCTCTATTTTCCTCTGTCCCGGCTTGAAGTACTAGTAGTCGGCTAGCATCTTCTTGGAGTTCCCTTGGAGGATAGTTGGCATGATCTATCTAGTGTCTTCTCAAGCTAAATGTTTCCCATGTCTATTTACCTGTTTGTCTTTAGTTACACTGGGACTGACTAGTGCACACCCTGTCCCCTCCCTACTTAGGGCCTATCGCTAGGGGCAGTCAGGATTTAGGTTTCCTGCTTGGCGATAGGTGCAGGATCTATTTATGGACGTTAGGGGAGTCAGAGTAACTGTCAGCTCTGTCTGGAGGTCTCCACTCCCCCTTTCCAAGTGTTTGTGCTTTCTCCCCCTCTTACCATCTTTCTGCACTTAATCTTTCCCTCACCTTGCGTGACAGTAATCCAGCATCACCGTCCATGAAAGAAAAATGATTATTTATTTGTATATCATTAAAACCAAATTAAAATCAAACTGCCTCGTTGAAGTCACGGGGCAGTGCATGTTAAGACATCACTTGAGACCTAGTGAGCACAAGAGGAACCAAAAAGTGTAGAGGACTGAAAATAGAAGAGAGCATGATAAATGTCTTTTACTTGCAGTTAGACTCAAATTAAAAAAAATCAACGCAAATCAAATTTTCCAGCAAAACTCAAGCAAATATGGAAGATCAAATGTTATCAGATTTCAGTTTCACTATAAATATTAGACATAAGTAAATACATTTTCAGGACTCAGATCCAGCGGCCACGTCAGTAGTCCATGGCTACAGGATGAGGCCCCTGTGATCCGTCTCCTACCTGCTTGTTTCTCTGGTGCCTCTTCTGATTTTAAAGTTGGCGCAACGTCATCATGATGCTTGCATGATGTCACAACAGATGTAAGCTGCTATTATTTTACACCGGGGAATACACTGTGTGCAGAATTATTAGGCAAATGAGTATTTTGATCACATGATACTTTTTATACATGTTGTCCTTCTCCAAGCTGCATAGGCTTGAGAGCCAACTCCCAATTAAGAAAATCTGGTGATGTGCACCTCTGTAATGAGGAGGGGTGTTGACTAATCACATCAACACCCTATATAAGGTGTGCTTAATTATTATGCAACTTCCTTTCCTTTGGCAAAATAGGTCAGAAGAGAGATTTGACGGGCTCTGAAAAGTCCAAAATTCTGAGATGTCTTGCAGAGGGATTCAGCAGTCTTGAAATTTCCAAACTTTTGAAGCGTGATCACCGAACAATCAAGCGTTTCATGGTAAATAGCCAACAGGGTCGCAAGAAGCGTGCTGGCCAAAAAAGTCCCAAAATAACTACCCATGAATTGAGGAAAATCAAGCGTGAAGCTGCCAAGATTCAATTCGCCACCAGTTTTACCATATTTCATAGCTGCAACGTTACTGTAGTATCAAAAAGCACAAGGTGTGCGCTACTCAGGGACATGGCCAATGTAAGGAAGGCAGAAAAACGATCACCTTTGAACAAGAAACAAGATAAAACGTCAAGAATGGGCCAAGAAATATCTTAAGACTGATTTTTCAAAGGTTTTATGGACTGATGAAATGAGAGTGACTCTTGATGGGCCAGATGGATGGGCCAGAGGCTGGATCAGTAAAGGGCAGGGAGCTCCACTCCGACTCAGACGCCAGCAAGGTGGAGGTGGGGTACTGGTATGGGCTGGTATCATCAAAGTTGAACTTGTGGGACCTTTTCGGGTTGAGGATGGAGTGAAGCTCAACTCCCAGACCTACTGCCAGTTTCTAGAAGACAACTTCTTCAAGCAGTGGTACAGGAAAAAGTCGGTATCGTTAAAGAAAAACATGATTTTCATGCAGGACAATGCTCAATCACATGCATCCAACTACTCCACAGAGTGGCTGGCCAGTAAAGGTCTAAAAGAAGAAAAAATAATGACATGGCCCCCTTGTTCACCTGATCTGAACCCCATAAAGAACCTGTGGTCCATCATAAAATGTGAGATCTACAGGGAGGGAAAACAGTACACCTCTCGGAACAGTGTTTGGGAGGCTATGGTGGCTACTGCACGCAATGTTGATCGAAAAGAGATCAAGCAACTGACAGAATCTGTGGATGGAAGGCTGTTGAGTGTCATCATAAAGAAAAGTGGCTATATTGATCAGTAATTTTTTTGGTTTTGGTTTTTGCATGTCAGAAATGTTAATTTCTAAATTTTGTGCACTGATATTGGTTTACCTGGTGAAAATAAACAAGTGAGATGACATTATATTTGTTTTTTATTACGTTGCCTAATAATTTGGCACAGTAATAGTTACCTGCACAAACAGATATCCTCCTAAGATAGCCAAATCTAAAAAAAAAACACTCCAACTTCCAAAAATATTAAGCTTGGATATTTATGAGTCTTTTGGGTTGATTGAGAACATAGTTGTTGATCAATAATAAAAATAATCCTCTAAAATACAACTTGTCTAATAATTCTGCACACAGTGTAAAGCAATTGAGAAAGAATTTTTCAAGTGGTGAAAAATCCCTTTAACCTATTACATAAACTTCAACAGCATCACATGCTATTGTTTCCAGACTCTTTTTTTAACAATAGGAATGCATATATCACAATCTCTTGTAAAAGTGCATTGTCTAGACTCCAAAAATTACTAAAAAATGAGTATAAAAGACTTTAACATTGACATATCTCAGGCTCGTACAAACCACCATTGATGGGCACGATATTGTGCGTTTTATACACTATTATAAATAATATATAGCTACAAAGCTAATGAACATAATGGATAAATAATAGACGCTGTTGATCATGTTTATGTGAGACTTTACAGCTTTGATCACACAAGCTGAATTTCTCTTTTTCACCAGTCACCAACATCTTCAATTTTCCATGGCCTATTTAATTTTGCAAGTAGGTTTAATGTTTTACTTGTCGTCACAAATGATCTTCCTCTGTTCCCTAAGTAGGACACATACACTATCGCGGGATTGGTACAAAAATATATCCATTTAGATTTATATTCTAAATAAGGCTTGGAGTTATATTATTCCTTCTTTCACTGTTCTTATCAGTGAAACTTAATGAAAGAAAGAGGATCAGTCACCATGTCTCAAGTGTTTTTAATGATTTGTTTTTTAAAATTTTATGTGCCATTCCTATATCATTCCTCTTTGAAATTTCCGAATAAATGGGTGTTACCATTCCTCTTGTCAAAGGGGCATGTCCCTAAACAATCTGATAGTATCAGCATTGATTGGACAGTGCGAATGTGTAGGGACACACCTCCAACTGGCACTACCCAACTGTAAATTTTTTTGACGTACCATTGAGTCCAACTACATGAGGTACCATTGCGACATCAGAGACCAATATGGCTGTGGGGCATCAACCATCATAAATACTCCTTTGCTTTTGCCTAGAGATCATGCCAACTCTTTTAATTAGCCAAGATGACATACCATTGCTGTAGCCAACTCCTAATCAGCCATCATGAGATACCATTAAGTCATTTGCCTATGCTATAGTGTAGAGTTCATGCCATCTCCTGTAATCAGCCACCAATAGATACCATTTAGTTCTGTTTTCTTTAATACCCAACAGTAGGGGTAAGCGGTTTGGGCAAAATGAGTTTGGACTGGAAGCTCTACTTGCATTTTGTAAATCTTGATATGTTTGAAAATATCTTCCATGAAGGTATTGCTTAAAGCATTTCTCAATCCATGATATTAAATTAAAGAAGTTGCACATTACTTTATATTACCCCTCCAATGTATCCCCCCGGGGCCCCAAAGACTTTTTGTAAATACCTTATATTGCTGGTAATGCCTGGGAGTGGCGCTATCGGTGGCCGCTCACAGGCATCACGTGACCCTGCGCTGACATTACGACAAGTGAGGCGTGACTCAGCGCTGGAGTCCCCGCGGTGGCTGCTGGGTTGTGGGCGGAGTTAACCCCCCGAATCAAACCCAGCATCCACAGCGCGCTTTCCCAATGAATGGGGAGAGGCAGAGAGCGTGGTAGATGCCGGGTATGACGCGGGGGGTAACCCCGCCCACAGCCTGGCATTTACCTGGAACGCGGAAGACAAAGACCCCCGGCTGCTGCCAGCACTTGTCGTGATGTCAGTCAGTGGATGTCAGAGCCAGCTGCAGCCGGGGGTCATGAGATGCCTGTGAGCAGCTAGTGATAGCACCGCTCACAGGCAGTATCTGCAATGTAAGGTAATTACAAAAATCCTTAGGGGCCCTGGGGGGATACATTGGGGGGGCAATATAAAGTAGTGTACAACCTCTTTAATCTTTGAATTGGCTGACCAAAAATGTGATTGAAATGGATGATATTATAAATTATATTACACAGTACTACTCATATGTTGGTGAAATTCTCTCTAATGTAATAAATAGTTCCAAAAATTATTTTATTCCAAGGCTCATTAAGATATCATAAAAACGATCTTTAAATGGAAATGTATAAAGGCATATAGAAATTAGGCCCTAAATGAGTTGCCTTGTTTAGAAAACCAATTTTCACAAATTATTAAGATTTTTTCAAGACTTAAAATATGAAATCAATTAATTGTAATCCCATAAGGATCAGGCTCCTGATTTGCTGCCAGGATTCCCCACATATTACAGATCCCTCAGAGCAAGAAAACCTGTGACTGACATGAGCAAATCATTTTCAGAACCCCAGTACAATGGCCAGTTGGATATTTCCATGGCCACTGGACTGTATCCCCAGGAACTGCCTCCTTATTGATGGCATTCATGGCTTGTCTTTAGATTAACAAACTAGGCACGATGTCACCATTATGGCATGTTGAACACATGTAAAAAAAAAAAGAACCCGTTACATTAGAGCTGTTCTCAGGGCCTTCTTCCAGGAGCCAAGAAATGCTGGCTAATCTAGGGACTGGACAATGGTCTTGTGAATTTATTTCCTTATCTCTACATGTGACCACATTTTTATTAATGGACTCATGCAACCAAAAAGGATTATCCAAACAGGACAAATAATTAAATGGGTTTTTCAAAAAATGGGGGTCCAAAAGTCTGAACATGTGGGACTACTAATTCCCATAAGTCTCAAATAAGGAAATAGAGCAGTGGTTGAACATGTGGACCGCCACTCCAATCATCCGGGAGATTTTTGCCCTTTCATAGGATTAGAGAGGGGGTCCCAATGTTTAGACTTCTAGTGATCATATATTTATCACCTATCCAGTGGCTTTGTGATAGATGTATTTAGTGAGAACAACCCCTTATACAACCCCTGGTAAAATTATTGAATCACCGGGCTCGGAGAATGTTCATTCAGTTGTTTAATGTTGTTGAAAAAAAGCAGATCACAGATACGGCACAAAACTAATGTCATTTCAAATTGCAACTTTAGGGCTTTAAGAAACACTAAAAGAAATCAAGATAAAAAATGTGGTACTCAGTAAATGTAATTTTTTTCTGACCAAGCAGAGGGAAAAAATTATGGAATCACTCAATTCTGAGGAAAAATTATGGAATCACAATGTAAATTTTCATTTCCAAAAGTAACACCTGCATCAAAATAGATCTGCTCGTTAGTCTGCATCTAAAAAGGAGTGATCACACCTTGGAGAGCTGTTACACCAAGTGCACTGACATGAATCATGGCTCTAACACGAGAGATGTCAATTGAAACAAAGGAGAGGATTATCAAACTCTTAAAAGAAGGTAAATCATCACGCAATGTTGCAAAAGATGTTAGTTGTTCACAGTCAGCTGTGTCTAAGTTCTTGACCAAATTCAAACAACATGGGAAGGTTGTTAAAGGAAAACATACTGGTAGACCAAGGAAGACATCAGAGCGTCAAGACCGGAAACTTAAAGCAATATGTCTCCAAAAAAGGAAATGCACAACAAAACAAATGAGGAATGAATGGGAGGAAACTGGAGTCAATGTCTGTGACCCAACTGTAAGAAACCACCTAAAGGAATTGGGATTTACAAACAGAAAAGCTAAACAAAAGCCATCATTAACACCTAAACAGAAAAAAACAAGGTTACAATGGGCTAAGGAAAAGCAATCATGGACTGTGGATGACTGTATGAAAGTGATATTCAGTGATGAATCGCGAATCTGCATTGGGCAAGGTGATGTTGCTGGAACATTTGTTTGGTGCCTTTCCAATGAGATTTATAAAGATGACTGCATGAAGAGAACATGCAAATTTCTACATTCATTGAAGATATGGGGCTGCATGTCAGGTATTGGCACTGGGGAGATGGCTGTCATTACTAGTGTTGAGCCACCCCCGTAGTGTTCGATTTCGGTTCGGTTCGTCGAACACCCGTGTGTTCGCCGAACTGTTCGTCGAACTGTTCGTCGAACACCTTCGAACACCGTTAAAACCAATGGCAGGCAAACAAAAACACATAGAAACACATAGAAAACACCTTCAAAGGTGTCCAAAAGCTGACAAACTGCTCAGAAGACACAACTAACACATGGAAAAGTGACAAGTACATATAGTCATGCGAAAAGAAAAGAGGTGGAGGAGTAAAAGGAGGGGGAGACACAGATATAGGCATGTCATGCCCTTCTAAAATCCAAAAAGTGAGAAGCCGAGACGGCCAGTCCGCTCCTGCCCGTGCCACCTCCGTGTCGCCGGGTTTGTGCCGGAGCCGCGGTGAACCCTGACGGCCAGCCCCCCTCTCCCAATACTGGTGCCTGTCCGCTGGTGGGTCGAGAGAGCCCCCCTGTGGTGGAGGCAGCTCTAAGCTTTTTAATTTAAATTGTCCCTCTAATTTGAATGAATACACTTTAAATCCATTTACAAGGATCTATTGGAGGGCAAGTCTCATGCCAGCAGCCGCGTAATTCCAGCTCCAGTAGCGTCCACTAAAGCTGCTGCAGTTAAAAAGCTTTTATAAGGATCGAGCTCGGCTGTCCACCGCAAGGCATCCTAGTGCCAGTCCCAGCCCCTATGCCTTGGGGTGCCTCCTGATGCTCTTCACTAAGTATCCCGTGGTCCCGAAGCATTTCCTTTGAAAAAATTAAGTGTCCAAACTACAGGTGGTGTAGCTTGCTTAACAGCCGGGATAATCCGCTGACTAGCAGACACTGCTACTAGGCACAAAGTATTTCCTGGGCTTGATGCAGTTAAAAATTTGTAAGTAGATACTCTCGTTGGATGCTGAGAAAGCATTCCATAGAGTCTCCTGGCACGCCATATATGATTCTCTTAAAAAGCTTGGGGTAGGGGTCTAGGGGACCCTTTTATAGCCAAAATCACGGCCCTGTATCACAATACGTCACCTAGGCTGAAGATAAATGGAACTGTAGCACCGAGGGCTCGGTTGCTACAGACGTATTGCACCTCACCCAGAGGTGTGATATCTCACTCTCAGATAAGGATGGAGTGTGGATCAGGACCCGACACCTGCATGCATTACACCACATTGCCGTGGGGCAGGGCGACCAATATGCCCCTGAGATGGGCACGACAGTCCCTGTCCCTGGCTGGAGTGGGGGGAGGGAACACTGAGGAAGGGGAACCCTGCAGTGCAGGAGCAGGGAGGAAGCAGTTCCTGGGTGCATTGAGAAGGGAGTATAAAAGGTGGGCACCATCTTAGTTCAGTGCAGAGAAGTCTGAGCAGAAGTGGCAGGGAGCAGGGGCTCTGCATGAGCTCTGCTCCGGAGGCGGGCCTAGTAACAGAGGCCCAGGCCTGCAAGAGGGAGAAGGAAGGAAAAGGAGCGGAGAAGGCTCCAGGAATGAGGAATGAAGGGATCCCAGGGGTGCGGACGGGCGAGTCGCCACCGCACGCCCGAATCCACCTGCGTGGAGGGGTCAGGCCAAAGGGGGAGACCGGTCCCCGAACTAGTGGAGGCAGGAAACGACCCTCAGCTAGAAACCGGAGGCATGACATTTTATGTGGCGCAGCCCCTTGCTCCACCCGCTAGGAAGGCATCACATAGGGTCAGGGAAACTGGCGCCAAGTTTACCAAGAGGAGGCCCGAGGCAGCCGGACAGAAGTGTTGGTAAGAAAGGCCAGACAAAGGACACACAAAGGGGGTCCTGTGAAGCGCTCCAAAGTTATCTGGGAGTTGTCTGAGCCCCTCACCTGGTGAGCACAGTACGACGTGGGCAGCCGTTACCTGCAGACGTGGTCTGGATAATAAGAACTGTGAGTAAAGGCCCTGAACTGCATCACTGACTCCGTGTCGTTACTGCTGCTGCCCTGCACCATCACCCCCATCCTCCGCATACACTGCCCTGAGGCTATACTCCTCCCGTGGGGAGTTATGCTACGCTCTGCTGCACCCACAACACCAGCCTTAGCGGTCTGCCCTGTAGCGGCGGTTCACTCTGACCGCAATCCACGGGTGGCGTAGTCGGACATTTAAACATCAAAACCACATAAATAGTTCCGCCACTGGTTTGACCGCCCTGAGCCACGGAACCGGATCGCCGCCACGAAGACTACAACCACCAGCATCCACCAAAAAGGGTCCGGCTCCGGGTGTCCCAAGGCCCAGGGGGTGCGTCAGAACATTTTCATCACCTTTCACAATCACCAATGGGACAAGGCAGGGATATCCTCTGTCCCCTCTCTTATACATCCTAGTGACGGTGCACCTGCTCTCATCAATTCGCCATAACCCCAATATTAGGTGGATTGAGGTGGGAGGCACCGAGTACAAGTGCTCTCTATTTGCTGATGATGTCCTAGTATATATCACTCAATCACATATATCCATCCCTGCTGTTATGGCTGAAATAGATCACTTTGTTACATGGTAAAATTTTAAAATCAATGCAGCGAAGTCTGAGGCCCTCGATGTCTCCCTCCCTAAATCCATATAGGATTCCATCCAGTCCAACTTTCCCTTTGCCTGGCCCTCACAGGGTATCAAATACTTAGGAATTCCTATTCATAGAGACCTCTCCCATCTATGTTATCTTAATTTTGGGCCCTTTATTGAACAATTCCATACAGACCACGGTTGGCAAGTTGGAACTGTGAGATTCACTACGTGCACCACTGGTATTTTGTGGAAAAGCACATGTAAGATTCTGCAACAGTCTCTGCTGATACTCCTGCATGCGTGCATCCCTTTCTATGGCAGGAATAATTTCTGCAAATTTACTTTTGTACCGGGGATCTAACAGTGTGGCAACCCAGTAGTCAGGATTATTTCTAATTCTCACAATTCGAGGGTCATGTTGCAGGTAGTGCAGCAAGAAGGCACTCATGTGTGTTGCGCATCCAGGAGCACCAAGTCCCTGTTGTGTTGGTGGCGAGGTAACAATCATGCTTCCTTCCTCTGTCCTCTCCCCCCAACCTCGCACAACAGAAATGTGATCAAGGTCTCCCTCATCTGATGAGTCTTCCATCAGTTCGTCCTCCACTTCTTCCTGGGCTCCTGCACCTTCCTCACTAGTTTGGCTGCTACCATGCGCCCTGGTAAAACCATCTCCCCCACCCTCACATGCCTGCCGCCTTGGTGCTGCCGACCGTCTGGACCTTGCAGATGTTAGCCCTTCCGCATACAACTCCTCCTCCTCTACTTCCTCCACCTCCTCTTGTGCCACCACCTGACTCCGAATTCTGTTTAACATGTGCTCCAGCATGTAAATCACCGGAATAGTCATGCTGATAATGGCATCGTCAGCACTAAACATCTTCGTCGCCATTTCAAAACTGTGCAGAAGGGTGCATAGGTTCCTGATCTGAGACCACTCCTCCAGCGTGATTTGCCCCACCTCTGAATCTCGTTGGCCCAGGCTATATGTCAGAACGTATTGCACCAGGGCTTGTCGGTGCTGCCACAGTCGCTGCAACATGTGCAGAGTTGAATTCCACCGGGTAGGCACATCGCATTTTAGCCGGTGAAGTGCTCAAACTATGTATTTTTTGGCCTCTACTTAGCTTTTGCTGACAAATGTTACAGATAACACGAGTTGGGTCATCTTTATCGATCTGAAAAAATGCCCAGGCTGTGCAAGGCTTAGCACCCATGCGACCTGAAGAGCCACCACGACTTGTGGTGAGAGGCAGAGTTGTGTTTGAGGATGCAGTTGTTGACGTGCTTCCAGTACTACGTCTCTGTCCAGGAAGGCGCAACCTGACCTCGTCGTCACTAGCATCTTCCTCCACCTCCTCTGCTGACCTCATCTCTTGGCTGACTGTGGGTTGACAGTAAGTGGGATCTCCGACCTCATCATCATCACCCTGTGCGTTATCACACCCGTCGTCCTCAGAGCCAACCTGTTCCTGCCCTGACAAAAAACTAAAGTTGTCGCTCCAATCAGGTATTTGAGTCTTATCATCGTCTTCCTCATTGTCTCCACCAACAGGAGATACAGTTTGGGAATGAGGGTCTACATTATGGTCAGAACCTTCTGCGTCTGGTCCTGGATCCGACTCATAAAGATTCTGGGCATCAGTGCAGATCATTTCCTCGTCTGGATTCACAGAAGCGCTGGAGTCGACCTCTGATTCCCAGGCTATAGTATGAGTAAACAGCTCTGCAGACTCAACCATCTGTTCTACCTCATACTCAGACGGGCAGCTGGAGATTTGGGAGCTGTGAGGAAGCAAGTGCGATTTGGGTGACACCTTTGAGGACTGGAGTATTTGTGATGTTGAAGTTGATGTGGAGGAGAGCCCACTTAAAGGAGCACTTGATATCCGTTGAAGCACCTGCTGTTTTTGTGCCTCATCTGGAATTTGTAGCGATTGGCGTGGCCGTAAGAAAGGGATCTTATCACATTGTCCGCTAAAAGAAGTAGACATTTTAGTTTGGCTGGAAGATGGTCTTTCTTCTGCACCTACCCCACGGACACAACCTTTTTTCCCCTTCCCAACACGCCTATTCCCCTTTCCACCAGCAGCAGGCCTTTTTCCACTCATTTTGGTGGTTAACTAATTCACAACTCTGGAGTTGTTTGCACAAAAAAACAATGGATGGTAACCGAGCAGAGCTGAGTGGCCAAACTGTGGTATTAGGCCAAAACTATTGGCTGGGTTAGATGCAGAAAAAAATTATTTTTAATTTGCAACCTGATGGAGGTCAGTATAGATGGACTAATAGAACAAGTCCCACACGCTGCTAGAAGCCCAAATATTTTTTCAGAGATAAATGAAGAAAAAAAATATTTTTAATTTGCAACCTGATGGAGGTCAGTATAGATGGACTAATAGACCAAGTCCCACACACTGCTAGAAGCCCAAATATTTTTCCAGAGCTAGATGCAGAAAAAAATTATTTTTAATTTGCAACCTGATGGAGGTCAGTATAGATGGACTAATAGACCAAGTCCCACACACTGCTAGAAGCCCAAATATTTTTTCAGAGCTAGATGCAGAAAAAAATTATTTTTAATTTGCAACCTGATGGAGGTCAGTATAGATGTACTAATAGACCAAGTCCCACACACCGCTAGAAGCCCAAATATTTTTTCAGAGCTAGATGCAGAAAAAAATTATTTTTAATTTGCAACCTGATGGAGGTCAGTATAGATGGACTAATAGACCAAGTCCCACACACTGCTAGAAGCCCAAATATTTTTTCAGAGCTAGATGCAGAAAAAAATTATTTTTAATTTGCAACCTGATGGAGGTCAGTATAGATGGACTAATAGAACAAGTCCCACACGCTGCTAGAAGCCCAAATATTTTTTCAGAGATAAATGAAGAAAAAAATTATTTTTAATTTGCAACCTGATGGAGGTCAGTATAGATGGACTAATAGACCAAGTCCCACACACTGCTAGAAGCCCAAATATTTTTTCAGAGCTAGATGCAGAAAAAAATTATTTTTAATTTGCAACCTGATGGAGGTCAGTATAGATGGACTAATAGACCAAGTCCCACACACTGCTAGAAGCCCAAATATTTTTTCAGAGCTAGATGCAGAAAAAAATTATTTTTAATTTGCAACCTGATGGAGGTCAGTATAGATGGACTAATAGACCAAGTCCCACACACCGCTAGAAGCCCAAATATTTTTTCAGAGCTAGATGCAGAAAATTTTTTTATTCAATTTGCAACCTGATGGAGGTCAGTATAGATGGACTAATAGACCAAGTCCCACACACTGCTAGAAGCCCAAATATTTTTTCAGAGCTAGATGCAGAAAATTTTTTTATTCAATTTGCAACCTGATGGAGGTCAGTATAGATGGACTAATAGACCAAGTCCCACACACTGCTAGAAGCCCAAATATTTTTTCAGAGCTAGATGCAGAAAAAAATTATTTTTAATTTGCAACCTGATGGAGGTCAGTATAGATGGACTAATAGACCAAGTCCCACACACTGCTAGAAGCCCAAATATTTTTTCAGAGCTACATGCAGAAAAAAATTATTTTTAATTTGCAACCTGATGGAGGTCAGTATAGATGGACTAATAGAACAAGTCCCACACGCTGCTAGAAGCCCAAATATTTTTTCAGAGATAAATGAAGAAAAAAATTATTTTTAATTTGCAACCTGATGGAGGTCAGTATAGATGGACTAATAGACCAAGTCCCACACACTGCTAGAAGCCCAAATATTTTTTCAGAGCTAGATGCAGAAAAAAATTATTTTTAATTTGCAACCTGATGGAGGTCAGTATAGATGGACTAATAGACCAAGTCCCACACACTGCTAGAAGCCCAAATATTTTTTCAGAGCTAGATGCAGAAAAAAATTATTTTTAATTTGCAACCTGATGGAGGTCAGTATAGATGGACTAATAGAACAAGTCCCACACGCTGCTAGAAGCCCAAATATTTTTTCAGAGATAAATGAAGAAAAAAATTATTTTTAATTTGCAACCTGATGGAGGTCAGTATAGATGGACTAATAGACCAAGTCCCACACACTGCTAGAAGCCCAAATATTTTTTCAGAGCTAGATGCAGAAAAAAATTATTTTTAATTTGCAACCTGATGGAGGTCAGTATAGATGGACTAATAGACCAAGTCCCACACACTGCTAGAAGCCCAAATATTTTTTCAGAGCTAGATGCAGAAAAAAAATATTTTTAATTTGCAACCTGATGGAGGTCAGTATAGATGGACTAATAGACCAAGTCCCACACACCGCTAGAAGCCCAAATATTTTTTCAGAGCTAGATGCAGAAAAAAATTATATTCAGTTTGCAACCTGATGGAGGTCAGTATAGATGGACTAATAGAATGATGCTATGCCCAAAAGATTTTACTTCACTAGGTGCAGTAAAAAAATTGGTATTCTATACACAGGTGGTATATCTTGCAACACAGATAGGCTACTCCACTGACTAACACACTCTGCAATAGGCCAAAAAGGATTAGCTTTGCTAGATTCAGCCAAATGCTGTGAAAAAAACTTGCACAGCACTGGCACAGACCTGCCTGGCAAAAACTGATAGGAACTGATGTAACCTAGTCCTGAAAAGGGCTCCAATTACAATTAGTCTTTACTCCCACAATCTATATATTTAAGAGCACAGACCTGCCTGATAAAAGTCGTAGGAAATGCTGTAACCTAGTCCTTAAAAGGACTGCAATCACAACTATTCCCTACTCCCAAGCTATCTGTATATTTGTGCGAAAATTGGCTTGAAATTAACAAGGTATAGCGCACACAGCAACAGCGGTGCCGTCTAACACGCAGCTGCAGCAGTGAGAAAATGGTGGCGACGGGGAAAATGGCTTGGTCTTATAGGGCAAGGACATGTGACATACACTGCCAATCACACATGCCCTTGCTTGTGTGAAAAAAAGCACTTCGCTCCGTGTGTGCGCTGCTGATAGGCTGACAGATTGCACCTCCCCACTGCAAATGCGGGAAAGAGAAAAAAAAATGGAGATCTTCATTGTTCCTGCAGAGATCCATCCCCTGCCCCTCCCCCCGCCCCGCTGTACACTCAAACTGCGTATTAACATTAATTTTCATCATTACTGAGAAAAAATCCAGTTATGATTTTGGTGCACGAACAGTTATCGAACATAACCTCGAACAGCCGAATTTTTCTCAAATTGTTCGTGTTCGCCGACCGGCTCGAACACCGCCCAAAACAGCTCGAATTTGAGATTGGCGAACAGTTCGAGTAGAACAACGCTCATCTCTAGTCATTACATCTTAAATAAATACCCAAGTTTACATTGATATTTTGCACAGTTTTCCTATCCCATCAATTGAAAGGATGTTTGGGGATGATGACATCATTTTTTAAGATGATAATGCATCCTGCCATAGAGCAAAAGCTGTGAAAACATTCCTGGAAAGAAGACACATAAGGTCAATGTCATGGCCTGCAAATAGTCCGGATCTCAATCCAATTGAAAATCTTTGGTGGAAGTTGAAGAAAATGGTCCATAACAAGGCTCCAACCTGCAAAGCTGATCTGCAACAGCAATCAGCGAATGTTGGAGCCAGATTGATGAAGAGTACTGCTTGTCACTCATTAAGTCCATGCCTCAGAGACTGCAAGCTGTTATTAAAGCCAGAGGTGGTGCAACAAAATACTAGTGATGTATTGGAGTGCTCTTTTGTGTGTTTGTTTCTCATGATTCCATAATTTTTTCCTCAGACTTGAGTGATTCCATAATTTTTTTCCTCTGCTTGTTCTGAAAAAAATTACCCTTACTGAGTACCACATTTTTTATCTTGATTTCTTTTAGTGTTTCTTAAAGCCCTAAAGTTGCAATTTGAAATGAATTTAGTTTTGTGCCATGTCTGTGATCTGCTTTTTATCAACAACATTAAACAACTGAATGAACATCCTCCAAGCCTGGTGATTCCATAATTTTTGCCAGGGGTTGTAGTATAATGGAAAAAGCCCCCTCTATAAATCTTGCTGAAGGGCAGTGATGGAACTCAAGGGAGATCATAGAAATCAAGAGGGAAAACACCCCCAAGGGCTCATCTGCATCAACTCCCCAAATCAGAAAAGTTGCCCACTGTAGACAAGACCCTAGAGCGGCTACATATGCAGTTTATACTTTCTTGTTTTGTCTCGGCGAGACAGTTTTTGTAGAGATAAGAAGAGAGTACATCATTCTTTTTAAGAACAGACTGTATCCCTCCAAGTCAGAATTACATATCAGAAAACCAGATAAAAACATAACATTGGCAGTGAAGTGAATGACACAGCCAACTTTTAAATGTTCAGCACAAGAACAAAAAAATCAATGATAGTTTTCATTTCCATCCAAACAACAGTTCGCAGGCAGAGAGCAGTACTTGCCGGTAAAATATATATTATCGTTTGACCTTTCTCTCCTCTGCCTGGAGGGGTCTGTGACACTTTGCATGCTTTGCAATAACACAATCTTTTCCCATTCAGTGTATGTTTAATTTAACTGCTATACCTTGCCAGAAAAAGATTTCCCTTAGGTGAAAAATACAATTGACTCTTCCAGTGCGAGGACAAAGTATCTTTAAACTCTTCTGCCTCTTGAAATTAGTACATTTCTGAAAATGATAAACCATCACGGAATAAAACAACAAAATATATATAGGGTGAAATTACACAATGTTTTCTTAGCAGATTTTTCTAAAATTCAAAAACAAGTTAATAGAAAAAATAAATAATGATGCATTCTCTCCTACTGCCATAAAAATGTTATATTTGTTTATAGCCAATAGTGGAGCAATTCCTTTTCGTAAGGGTTTTTGGGCATCATAGTGGTACCTCCTTTATCAGCTGGAGCTGGGAGCATTTAATAGGCAGAATCTTTATCTCTGATGGACTCCGTCCTTCCATGAATTACATGGGCAGACAAATCTAAATAGCCACCTGTAATACTACAGGTTTCCTGTAGCGGCCGCTGCAGAGAAAATGAGCAACTAACACCAACTTCCCCAGGAAGGTGACTTGTTGCTGGAGCCTATTTACTGTAAACAGTTTATTTCCACAGCTTCTTCTTGGAAAATCAACGTACTCCTCTTAATTTTTTATCATGCTTTCTTCTTTGATCACATCCAAACCATTTTGCTTCATATACTGCACATATACAGTAAATACGTCCTTCTTTACCTTCCCTTTTAATCCAATATACCCCAAGATGTGTTGCACAAAATGACAAGCTTAAGAAAAAAAATTATTTTGTTCTACTCTGTTTGGTGACGTTTATGCAGTATGAGTCTATATATGCATAGCCGAAAGTGTTGAAATTATTCCAGAAAATGAATTATTTCTCCCAAAAAATTATTTCAATTATACTTGTTTTGTTATCCACATGTTTATTTCCTCTATGTGTATTGGAACAGCACAAAAAAAAAGGAAAAAAGGCAAATTGGACATAATTTCGCACAAAACGCCCAAAATGAACCTGACAAAATTTCTTGCCACCCTCAACTTAATATTTGGTTGCACACCCTTTGAAATAAATAACTGAAATGAATCGCTTCCTGTAACTGCTTCCTATCAACAAGCTTCTTACACCTCTCAACTGGAATTTTGGACCACACTTCTTTTGAAAATTTCTCCAGTTCTCTCATATTTGAAGGCGCCTTCTCCAAACAGCAATTTTAAGATCTCTCCACAGGTGTTCAATGGGATTTATATTCAGATTCATTGCTGCCACTTCAGAACTCTCCAGCACTTTGTTTCCATCCATTTCCATCCATTTCTGAGTGCATTTTAATGTATGTTTAGGGTCATTGTCCTGCTGGAAGACCCATTACCTAGGACACAAACTCAGCTTTCTGACACCGGGCACTATATTGTGACCCGACATATTTAGTAATCTTCAAGGTTCTTGATGCCTTGCACACAGTCAAGGCAGACAGTGCTAGAGGCAGCAAAACAACCCCAAAACATCTTTTAATCTCCACCATATTTCACTGTAGGAACTGAATTCTTTTCTTTGTAGGCCACATTCCATTTTCAGTAAACAGTAAAATGATGTGCTTTAACAAAAAGCTCTATCTTATTCTCATCTGTCATGAAAAAGCTTTCCCAGAAGGATTTTGGCTTACTAACATATATTTTGGCAAACTGCAATCTAGCTTTTTTATGTTTCTGTGCCAGAAACCTCCTGGGTCTCCGGCCAGAGCTTTTCATTTCATTCAAATGTTGATGGAAAGTTTGCACTGACACAGTTGCATCCTGAGCCTGCAGGACAGCTTGAATTGTTTTGTAACTTGATTGAGGTTGTTTATCCATCATACGGACTATCCTGTGTTACAACCTTTCATTAATTTTTCTCTGCCGTCCACCTCCAGGGAGATTAGCTACAGTGCCATGGGTGGTAAACTTCTTGACTGTGGACAAAGTAACATCAAAATCTCTGGAGATGATCTTGTAACCTTGATATTGTTTATATTTTTCAATAATTTTGGTTTTCAAGTTCTCAGCCAATTTTCTTCTCCTCTTTCTGTTCTTCATGCTTAGTGTGGCACACACAGACACACAATGCAACGATTGAGTCAACTTCTCATTTTTTTATCTGGTTTCTGGTGTGATTTTCATATTGCCCACACCTGTTACAGGTGAGTTTGAATGAGCACCACATTTTTTGAAAGGTGCCACCAATTTTGTCTGGCAATTTGTGAGCTTTTGTGTGAATTTATGTCCAATTTGCCATTTTTTCTCTGTTGCTTTTGTTGTTCCAATACACACAAAGGAAATAACCAGGTGTATAACAAAAAATGTGTATTTTTCTGGGAAAAATATTTCATTTCCTGGAACAATTTCAAAGGGGCCAACACTTTTAACCATGACTGTATATGATCCCCCAGTGGTTTTGATGTGGTTTGTAGCCTGCCAGGAGTGTTGTGAGTATGATAATGTGAGAAATTTGTATCATGAGAAATTTGAGTCTTCAATAGGGTTAAACGAATTTGTTCGGCATTTCAAATTCAGGTTTGTGTTTGGGGTTCCCGGCTTGTTCGCGCCAAAAAATCGGCTCCTCCCAAGAACATCCCTGATGTGACAGCTTGGCAAGTCAGGGATGTTCGTGGACGGAGCCAATTTTTTGGCCGGAACCCCGAACACGAACTCGAATTTGAAATGCCGAACAAATTCGCTCAACACTAGGCTTCAATGACATTATTCGAAGGTGAAAGAGGAAATATCTGTTGTATTTTCTCATGTAGTCCATTGTGGAAGATACAGTATTTCTAATAACACAGGCAATACTTTTTATACTAAAATGGTAACCAACAGCTTTCCATTTTTAAGACCAAAGGGAGAAGAATGGGGTTACCTTTATTCTACCTAAAATGTTTAGCTTTTAAGTGTAATTAAGCATTATGGCCTCCCTGTTGTATGATGAATATTTTAGGAATAAATGTCATTTGTGTGTGTGAGTACATGAGAAATAACCCTATTCTTTAGTTATGACATGAATTATAGCCTACATTTTCACCAGATTTCTCCTCTGCAGAATTTATCTCTACTTTTAACTGTCTTTGAGCTAATGGGTGGAGACGAGCAGCTATTATGTCTACAATACACAGCACACACAGATATGAGGTATTCCTGCTCTATTATCCCTATAGAGAACCTGTGGAAAAGCAGCAGCAGCTGCATGGAGGATGTTATGTACCAGTACTGAGCTGTGTGGTTGTGAATCCAGCTCTGAGGTGAGATACTAGAAAGTATCAGTACTAGCTTGTTTGAGTCTGAGACCCTCTCTTTAAGGCTAAGGTTACACGGCCGTATTTTCTCTCATCCAACAGAATGGAGCTGATTATGCTAATCACACTCTGAGAAAGTCTGATCAGATTGTGATCCAATCTACTCAAATGAGGAAAAGATGGAAAAGAAAAATTCTCCAACTTATCCATTCTGTCAGTCTGTGAAAATTGGACTATACTCAGTCCAATATTTTCCATGGACTTATTGATTTGCATTGCCAAGTGCAATTCCAATATCAAACGATTTTTCCTCGGATCATCTTAGTCTGAGGAAAAAACTGGACCCATAGAATGACATTGGTCAGAATGCGATCAGATATTCTGTGAGATTGTGCACGGACCGAAAATATGGTTGACTGCATGAACCATAACCCTGCTTCTCACGTGGCTCTTTCCACCCACTCGTGCAAATAAAAAATAGTTAAAAAGTCTCAGTTTTCTTGTCCAAGACTCTGTTTGGTGCCTCTGTTGATCTCTCTCAAAATGAATTTGGTTGAACCACAGAACAAGACCCAACTCATTGTTAATGATAGACCTATTTCAGAAAAAAAAATTAACAGAGTAAAACTCCTTTAACAATCCAGTTTTGACAAAAAATTGTCTACAAGGGAATTCTGTTTTTCCGTATGTAGACATATTTTTTTTCTTCATTTATGCCAGTTTCTATGACAACTTCTCTCCAAAGATTTAATCTTTTTTTTCGTATTTTGTATAATTATCAGAAAAATACTTTTGATTATTCACTCTGTAAAATGTGATATTTTGGAGACATTTACATAGTATGCTGGTAAATCTACCTTTAGTATAAGATTTCACTTGCCCCGTTATTATTTTGTACAGTCAGAACAGAGTTTGAAAAGTTTTCCTATAATTTGGACTTACTAAATTAGACCTGTAAAAAAATAACAATTGAAAATTGTGCCTGTGAAAAAAAATATATAAAAGACATAAAATAGAGAATAATAACATAAAAGATGTGTATATTATATGTCATTTTTAATACATCCACATCTTGACAAAGGTGTTTATTTCACGATCCAGGTGCATCACAGGAACAGATGAAAGTGCTTGCAAGTTATTTAAGTTCTACTGATGATTGTATGATGATTCTGAAACAATGGCAAATTGTGTTCTTGGGTAAAATTCTGCATAAAGTGACTGCCAGAATAGCTTTGGAAAATAACACCATTTCAGTAGAGAGAACAATCAACGAAATTTGGTTTCTGCTAAAAGAAAAGGAATCCATAGGCGTTAAAAGCAAGAGGCAACACTCAGAGCAAGGAAATGATGGGGATTTAGATGTACTTTTTTGTTACTGAAGATAAAATGAAATGTATCTTGTACAATTTGGGACCAGCTTCCTCTTATGTAAAATACAAATAGACTTTGAAGTTCCACCAAAAATTAGATTGACCAAGGTTGGAGACAATCTTAGTCTTGACTCGGGGAGATCTTATTAACCTTAGGTCAGACAATGTCGAAATCGTAACATTTGTTATCAGTCAAACTTTTTTTTTCTGGTATGAAACTTTTATTTTCTTTGAATGTTTGAGATCTTGAAATCTTATGGGCTTATTTTTCATAGAATATAATAACTTTATTGCCTACATGGCTTTAAAGAATCCCTTCTTCCATAAAAGTTTTTATACTCATAATATATTGAAGTCATCCTATGATATGGCACCGTGTACTTCCAACTACTCATTTTGCCTTTCTACCCAGCTAACTCTTATCTTTTCCATTAGGTCTATGATATCACGTGATTAAAAACTGACAAGCTGAAACCTTTAAAGCTCTATGTTGATACTGGAAGTCTCTTTTCCCTGCTTTAGTCATCACCTCAAAGGTCCCTACAGGGGCAGTAGGGAGCAGCTGGGTCATAAGATGAAGAGAGGATGATTCATGCTGGGATAAGAGACTTCCTGTTTCTACATGAAGCAGAGAAAAGAGAAGAATTTGCTGGGTAGAAAGGCAAAATGAGCAATTGTAAGTACATGGTGCCATATCATATGATGACTGCAATATATTAAGAGTATAAAAACTTTGATGGGAGGGCTCCTTGAACTTCCGATTTTTCCTTAGGTCACATAATGCAGAGATGATAAGGTTTTCATGCTTGTACAAAATTGCAATTTCATTGTCTGTAGGTTACATATTAGGTTGGAGATATTGGGATCTTACTTACCAAAGGTTACCTAGTCAGAAGATCATAGGCTTCATTCGGGTTTCTTTCTCAGAAACATTGAATTTCTACCTATAGAGGACCTGTTGCCAGGTGAAAAGTGGCCAGTTTTTGCTTTAATTTATTCCAGCTACTTTCTTGAGTCTTTTGCTTTTTTTATTTTTTATCTCCTACACTCCTAGTCAAATCTGTATTCTTGTGCTTTCGTTTTTTCCTCATTTTCTTCCAAATCCCATAACGTGTTTATTTTTCCATTATCGTAGACATCTGACAGTCTGCTTTAAGTGAGAAGAGTTGTAGTCTTGAATGATACTATTCATTTTACTACATAATGTACTGAATAACAAGAAAAAAAATTACGTGTGGCAAAATATGCAAATATGCAATTCTGCCATTGCTTTTTGGGTATTGTCTTTATAGCATTTATTTTGCAGTAAAAATGTCAAAATGACCAAGAAACATGATTCTGCAGGTCAGTATGATTGCAGTAATACCTATTTTTTTAAGTGATGAAAAAATTTTTAAAAAGTGGATATAAAAAAAAAAGTTTGTTTTAGTCACCCTTTTCTGAAACCTGTAACATGTATACTTTTTTGTCAGTGGAGCTGTGTGAGGATTTGTTTTTTGCTTTTATTTTATTTTTCTATTGCATTGTTAAAAACGTTTTCCATTTTTTTATTTTTTCATAGTTACATAGTTACATAGTTACATAGTTTATAAGGCCGAAAAAAGACAAGCGTCCATCCAGTTCAGCCTATTTCTTGTGCACTGCAGCTATTCCGCAGCGTTGATCCAGGGGAAGGCAACAAAAAACCATGCGGTATAGGCCAATTTACATCATTGAGGAAAAATTCACTTCCCGACTCCAATCTGGCAGTCAGATTAAATCCCTGGATTAATTAACTAAGCATAAGATGTAATTTTATTTTTCTCAAGAAAGGTGTCCAGGCCTCTCTTGAACTCTTTAAGTGAGTTGGACATCACCACTTCCTCTCCCAGAGAGTTCCAGAGTCTCACGGCTCTGACCGTAAAGAATCCCCTTCTATGCTGGTGCAGGAACCTCCTTTCCTCCAGACGCATAGTGTGCCCCCTCGTCTTTGTCACCATCCTTCGTATAAACAGGTCATGGGAGAGATCTCTGTACTGCCCCCTGATGTATTTATACATGTTTATGAGGTCTCCCCTAAGCCTTCTCTTTTCCAATGTAAATAGGCCTAATTTTGACAACCTCTCTGGGTATTCTAGTCCCTCCATTCCCTTTATTACCTTAGTCGCCCTCCTTTGTACCCTCTCTAGCTCCAATATGTCTTTCCTGAGCATCGGAGCCCAGAACTGTGCACAATATTCTAAGTGCGGCCTTACCAGCGCTTTATACAGAGGAAGAACAATGTTCTCATCATATGCCCCTATTCCTCTTCTGATGCATGCCATGACTCTATTTGCCTTCGCAGCTGCTGCCTGACACTGGGCACTCCAATTTAATTTGCTATTAACCAAGACGCCCAGGTCCTTCTCCATGTCAGATTTCCCCAACGGTTTCCCATTTAATATGTATGGGTGACTGCTGTTTTTCTTTCCCATGTGCATGACCTTACATTTATCGGCATTGAACCCCATTTGCCATTTTTTAGCCCAACTCCCCAATTTATCCAAATCCTCCTGTAGCTGTGCCCTGTCCTCATCTGTATTAACTACTTTACAAAGTTTAGTATCATCTGCAAATATTGCTATTTTACTATGCAACCCTTCCACTAGATCATTAATAAATATATTAAATAATATAGGGCCCAAGACAGACCCTTGAGGCACCCCGCTAGTAACCCTGACACACCCTGAGCTTACTCCATTGATAACCACCCTCTGCTTTCTATCATTCAGCCAGCTATTTACCCACTTGCACACATTATCCCCCAGACCAAGCATTCTCATTTTATATACCAACCTTTTGTGTGGCACGGTATCAAACGCTTTGGAGAATTCAAGGTATACAACATCCACTGACTCTCCCCGGTCCAGCTGTGAGCTCACCTCCTCGTAGAAGGCGATCAGGTTTGTTTGGCAGGAGCGATCCCTCATGAATCCATGTTGATATGGAGTTAGACAGTTATTATCATTAAGATATTCTACAATAGCATCTCTAAGAAATCCTTCAAACAATTTACCCACAACAGACGTTAAGCTGACTGGTCTATAGTTCCCAGGGTCACTTTTAGACCCCTTTTTGAATATTGGTACCACATTTGCTTGGCGCCAGTCTAGTGGGACAGTCCCTGTCCATAAAGAGTGCTTGAATATAAGATACAGCGGCCTGTCTATCACATTACTTAATTCTTTTAGTACCCGGGGGTGTATGTCATCTGGGCCTGGTGACTTGTCTATTTTGATATTATTTAGGCGTTTCTGAACTTCCTCCTGGGTTAGGTGGGTGATATTTAGCGGGGGGTTTAATTTATCACTCTGCATTTCCTCCGATAAATTGTTTTCTTTTGTGAAAACAGTGGAGAAGAAGCTACTGAGTAGGTTTGCTTTACCCTCATCGCCCTCTATGATTTTACCCAGGTTATTTTTCAATGGCCCAATGCCATCAG
Source organism: Phyllobates terribilis (assembly GCF_046119375.1). Lineage (NCBI taxonomy): Eukaryota > Metazoa > Chordata > Amphibia > Anura > Dendrobatidae > Phyllobates > Phyllobates terribilis. Next base: position 1,184,195,476 of record NW_027362761.1, on the reverse strand, counting down.
TTTTAATCCTTTTACTGTTTATATAGTTAAAGAACAGTTTGGGATTCGTTTTACTTTCCTTGGCAATTAGTCTCTCTGTCTCCTCTTTTGCTATTCTTATTTGTTTCTTACAGATTTTGTTTTTTTCCCTATAAGATATTAGCGCTTCCTCACTGCCTTCTTGTTTAAGTTTACCGAAAGCCCTTTTTTTGTTTTTCATTGCCCTCTTGACTTCCTTATTTAGCCACATTGGCTTCCTCCTATTCCTAGCCCTTTTATTCCCATAAGGTATGTACCTTCTACAGTGACTATGTAGGACTGTTTTGAAAATTTCCCATTTTCTCTCCGTGCTCCTATTACTAAAGATACTATCCCAGTCTATAAGGTGAAGGGCATCTCTTAGCTGATCAAACTTTGCCCTCCTGAAGTTCAGTGTTTTTGTGACTCCCTTGCTGGGCACCCTACTGAAGCACATGTGGAATTGTATAATGTTGTGGTCACTATTTCCCAGGTGCCCCCCGACCTGCACCTCAGTTATTCTGTCTGGCCTGTTAGTTAATATTAAGTCTAAAAGGGCCGTCCCTCTAGTTGGTTCCTGCACAAGTTGTGACAAATAATTGTCTTTGATAATTGATAGAAACCTGTTTCCTTTCTGAGATCTACAACTTTCGGTTTCCCAGTCTATATCGGGGTAGTTGAAGTCCCCCATAATAATCACCTCGTTATTTTTTGCTACTTCGTCTATTTGTCTCATTAATAGACTTTCCGTGGCTTCTGCTATATTTGGTGGTTTATAACAGACTCCTATGATAATTTTATTATTGTTTTTTGCCCCATATATCTCCACCCATAAGGACTCGACCTCCTCATTTCCCTCCCATACATCCTCCCGTATTGTAGGCTTTAGACACGTCTTTACATACAGACAGACTCCACCTCCTTTCCGATTTCTTCGATCCCTTCTAAACAGACTGTAACCCTGTAAGTTAACTGCCCAGTCATAGCTTTCATCTAACCATGTCTCGGTTATTCCCACTATGTCATAGTTACCTGTAGATATTTCTGCTTCCAGTTCATCCATCTTGTTTGTCAGGCTCCTGGCATTTGCTAGCACGCAGTTTACACGATTTTGTTTTGTTCCAATCTTCTCCCTGTGGATTGTATTAGAAATTTTCCTACTTTATATTTATATTGAACTTAATATTAATTTAATTTAAATTTAACTGTGTATCTTTTTGACTTTATATTTAAATCTGTCTGATCTCTTGAAACTACATTTTGCCATTATGTGATATTAAAGTACATATTGTAAATTCCTGTCTCCTTTGAAGCTCAGCATACAGTTGAGCTTCAAAGGAGGACCAAGATGGCAGTGACAGTAGCTTTCAGCAGGCCCCTACTGTCATAGTAACCCAATAGCACTCCACACTGCCTGGGATGTTATAGCATATTATTATTTAAATGCCAATGTCAGAGTTTGACAGAGGCATTTAAAGAGTCAACTGCCACTGCCGAATCTCGGCTGTTAGAGTCAGATGTTGACTAGACATTTACTAGACATCTGTGCCCTCTACTAATACGGTCACCCCAGCACAGAAAACAAAGTTATGTTTATATACACAAGGTGTTAAAATCCATCAAACAGTTCCAAAAATATGGTGTCACGGGCTTAACTCGACAGAGAGGAGCCAGAAGACTACAGCGTCTGATTCCTCCCACTCCTGCAATGATTAGAAGCCTTTCACCTTCATATTAAATGGTGCAGGTTTCTTCTAGCAGTACAAGGGTTAATCTGATCAGTTGTGAGCTCCTGGAAGCTTACCTTTATTTAGGCTCTCACTTGTTCACTGTCAGCCACTCCCTGCTCCTCTATATTCTGGGTTTTGGAAGCTCTCAGAGCTAGCTTCATGCTATATGATTCTAGGAGTGTGGTGGAAGAGCTGTTGTTTGAGAAGGCGTTTGGTGGATTTAATCTAAGACTGTTGCGTCGTTTAGGTTGTGTGTTATTCCTATTCTCCAATTTTGGTTTATTCCCCATCCTCCACTCCTCATTGTTTACCTCTGTTCTTTTTCTGCATATATTTGTATGATTGGTATTTTCCTTTAGCCCTGTTTGTATTACCTTGTTAGTCTGGTTGTTGTACTGCCATACACTACTACTCCCCTTTTCTCTGGGTGGGGGAAGGGAACAGACTGAGGGCGGGTTGAGGGGCTCAGACAAGGTACGTGGCCCAGATGTCTTCACCTTCAGAAGTAATCCGGTGAACAGGGCTAGTAAGGGCACCCCTAGCGTTAAAGACATGGAAGGAACCCCTTGCCCCGACATACCCGACAACAGAGCCATCACATACGGATATTTTCATAAAGCGCTAATTAAAAAAGGGGGAATTGCTCACAGGGTGTCACGGGTGTGTAAGAGGTGACAGACAGTCACCCTGCAGTGGTTTACAGGAGATCTCCAAGTTTGGCAAAGCAGACAGCTGCCAAGATAGGAGGCTGTGTTTAGTACCCAGCAGCTGCCTCCTTTAGTCTGGGTGTACAAATTCCTGGTGTGTCTAGGTGGGCGTCGCTGGTTATACTCATTTCTATTTGGAACTTGGCTGAAGCAGCATCCCGTCCTCTTTGGAGTCTTGAGGCCGTGTGCACTGTTGGAGTTCTTCTAAAGCTGAGTTGTTGTTCCCCTGTGTTGTTTTCCCCTTTAGTCTTTAGAGTTCTAGCGGAGGTTGACTAGTGCTCATCTCCTTCCGCCCCCAGCTATAGCCTTACGCCAAGGATAGTAGAGCGAGGCTCGTGATCGGCGACAGCTGCGGAGGCTGTATAGGAAAGTTGGGGGCGACAGGGTGATGCTAGTCCAGATTAGGAGGTCACCTCTTCCCCCTTTCCCTAGTGTCTGGGCTACCTTTCCCATTCCCCTCTGTATTGCACTCACACCTGGCATGACTCTCTGTGTTGCACTCACACCTGGCGTGAAAAAGGGTAATAATACAGAGCAGCCTAAAGAAACATCCCAGAGAATTCTGTGAGTCACACCCCTTGGAAAACAGTTGAACAATGTGAGATCATTTACAAATTACTTGAATATTCTTATAGATCATTTTTGAGGAGACTCAATATCACATAAGTAATGTACTTATTATTGTTTATTATTAGTTCAACTTATTATTTATTTGTGCAGCCTTGTTTTCACACTATAGCCATTTGTCTATAGTTTCCAGGTCAAGCGAATACGAATGGGTTAATCCCTAGGAATTAGTCAAATGTGTCACAGCTCCTCCTGAATTTAGCAGTTTTGATCATTATCTCTGGTAGATCCATTTAGTCTTCTAGTATGTTATGTTTTTTTCCTAATTGTCTAAGATTGGAAGCAACTAGTGTTTATTACAGCCAGATTTCAGTTACCAGCAGTTACGGCTAAGAACAATGTGTCTGTTTGAAACGCGTCCGTGGTTACTTTTTATTGTCAGTTATGGATCTTAATGAGATGTTCTAAATAAAGCTTGGAGGATTTTTTACACCGTCATTTTTCTAAGAAAAGTGTTTGCTGCTAATTGCCTACCAGGACTGTTTTGTGCATATGTGGGAAGGTGAGCTGGTATTTCTGCGTTGAATCTGCTATTATATTGAGATCTTGCAGGGTTTTTAGTTAGCTTTGTTCTATGAAACATTAAAAATCTAATGGCTAATTCTGAACATTATGTTTGAAACTTAAAGAACTTATAAAGGATTTGTCCAGGGCTGACATACTGATGAACTTCTCCTTGTATAGGTCATCAATATGTGATCAGCAGGTGTCCGACACTCAGCACCCCCACCATTAACAGCTGTACACATTGTTCAGAGCTGGTTTAGCATTAATCTGGTATACCATGTTATGTCCATTCCTCTGTACTGCAGCTCAGCTCTGGAGTCGTGATGATCTGCCTCTGTCAATTGTGTACATACTCATACCCCAGGAGGTAATAACAGCTGTTTAGTGAGAGTGGCGGGGTGTTAGACCCTCTCCTATCTGACATTGATGACATCTTCTGTGGAAAGACCATCAATATCACAATTCCAGACAATCCCTTTAGGAGATCTTGGGGTTCTCTTGAGAATTTTTTGTAAGACCTTACTCCATATCCCAAATGTAATAAATCATGTTTGAGATCTTGAAGTTTTACTTTTGGGCACAGAATTCAGAAAGACTTTGGGTTGTGTGAAGCCTACATCAGTCTGCCTGAAGACACTGCAGGTAGGTTGTAGTCAATATGGAGCTGAGCTAAAAAGAAACAAACATTATCGGTGAGCATCACCTAAAAATATTGACTTAAAGGACATCTGTCAGTAGGATAAACCTTCCTAAGGTCATAGAAAGTTGAATAAAATTATACCTTGATATCTGCGATCTGATGTCTAATTCCAGAGAATTCCACAATTTTTATAGTAAATGAGCTGTTAAGATCTATGGGCCGAACAGAGATCTTCCCCCGAATTTGCTTACAGAGCTTTTTTTTAACTGAAAGGGGTGTTACCAGTGTGAGACATGTAGATTAAGAGAGCAGACTGTCAGTTATTAGCTCTGGAGGCAGATTATCAGGAGATCTATGTCCGCGCCATAGATCTTTACAGCTCATTTGCATAATAACAAAAACATGCACTTCTCAGGAATAAGACATTGGATCGCAGATAGCAGGATATCATTTTGTTCAAATTTTGAATGACCTACATGCCTATATAGGCGGCTTAGGACGGTTCATCCTACTAACAGATTTTCTTTAAATAATATTTTTGGACTCATGACTGGATTATTAAAATTCAATCTGATATAACATCTCTGAAACTTTAACTTGCTATTTTGTACTTTTCTCTTAATTACATAATATAAATCACTGAATCACTGTAAACTTAACTTTCTCACTGATTTTAATAAAAAAAAACACTAACACCATCTTTAATAGTTTCTGAAAACCATAATCGTGTTATAATAAGACAGGTGACTGCTCAGGATGTGTTACTCATCCCTGACTGTAGCGTTGTGCAGCATGTGGGTTTGTGCTCTTTATTTTTAGTATTTGGCAATCTTCACCAACATTGAAATGTAAATATAGTGGAACAAAAATCTCCTGCTGTCACTGTAATAATATAGTACTATATAATAATTATAATGGGGTTCATAATTAAAAAGGACCAATAGCATCCTGTGAGTTTAAAGAGAAAACAACACTTTTGACTGAAATATTAAAAAATATATTCATTAGCTGAAACATAGCCAAAAATGTTACCTTTAATTGCAAATTACCAATTCTCCTTTGTGAAATTCAGCTGATAAGAAGTCTTTACAATAATGATCCCTGGAAAAAAAAAGTATGCAAAATAGCTTTACTGTAGATAGAAAAAATACTTCTCTAGCCGTGGGGCAAATCAACAATGAAGTCTCTGGACAAGGTCTTCAAACTAAGGAACATTTGAACATTTCACTAGCAACGAAGAAAATTCATATTGTGGTCTTTTTTGTAGTAATATATGGATTTGAAATCGGAACGATAAAGAAACAAGACAGAAGAAGAATCGACGCCTTTGAAATGTGGTGCTGGAGAAGGGTGTTATCAATACCAGGAATGGCAAGAAGAAAAAACAAATCAATTGTAGAACCAATCAAGCCAGAGATGTCACTCGAATCAAGGATCACCAAGCTATGACTGGCCAACTTTGGACTCATAGTATGAAGAGAATAATCACGGGAGAAAGACATCATTGTTGGAAGAATAGAAGGAACAAGGTAAAGAAGAAGAGCAGCCACCCAATGACTTGATACTATCAACATAGCGGCAGAGAAAAATCTGGTGGACCTATCTAGGCTTGCACAAGATCAATCTTCCTACAGATTGTTCATCCATCAAGTCATCATGGTTCGAGATCAAGCCGAAGGCCGTTAAAAAGAAAAAGTGACTCCTATAAATATGTAAGAGTCTTTGAGAGATATTTCGCCCTTCCTGTATGTTATTCATTTTTAGCTGGTGCTGTCATGGGCCAAACCATGCCACATGTAAAATGTTGATGCAAAATGTTGTTGATTTTGTATGACCCAGGCCCTAGCTGTACGAAAGTTCATTGTACCCTGATTTGCCATCTTGTAAAAGTAAAGGTTAAGCACATTACTAAATGGTTATGTATACATTTTTTGACATATGTAAAGTGCTGCCGGCTCCTCACGGTGGGTGTGTTGATAAGGCATTAATAGTAAAATGGGGTGTGACATGTTGTGGCGTAAAACTGTGATTGACTGACTGATTATTTGACAAAGAATAGGAAACAAAATGTTAAGAGAAAGCTAATTCCTTTAAAGAGGAGTAGAGGGAATTTTTCAGAGAAGACAGGCATAGCTATAGCTATAAGTCATGCTGCAGCATAGATAGTGGCTTTGAAGACACCACCATACCTCAAAAAGTATAGTGAGATGCCTGCAGTGTATGGAGCAGAGTCTCCACTGAGGAGAGGAGGTTGGTTTAATGTAGTTCTAGTCAAGGAACTATGGTACTCGAATCAAATACCATGAACAAAAAGATGATCATGGTGGCCTCAAGGAAGAGAGCCAGATAGGCAACCTAAGGAAGGTAGGAGGAAAAATCTCAAGTAAGAACCACACTGAGTAACAGATGGGAAAGGCCCAGTTAGAAGAGTAGAGTAGAGTGAGAAGATGTAAGGAAACAGAAGCAATGGGTGTGAGCATGGACCTCATGGAGACCCAGAAATAGAGCTGTGACAGTGTGCTAGAAATACAGGTGGTAGCAGAAGCTTAAGTACACCATGAACCATGGAGTGGGAAGAGGCTGCTTAAAGCGCACCTTTCAGCAGGATTGTACTCTGTAAGCTACATACACTGTCACGTGGGCAACATTACACTGATTAAAATGATACCTTGGTTGATTAAAACCGTCCTGTGGTTCTTGTGTAATCTTTACTTTCAGTTTAGAGATAATGATATGCTCATGCTTCGGGGTGGCCTGTGGGGGGGCTCTATCTGGTGCTCTGCTTACATATTCAGCTATATGCTCTAATGACAGCTCACTGTGCCTTGACTGACCTGCCTCCTATTTTACATAATGCATCTAGCAATGCGGGGCTAGTAAAATAGAAGGCAGGTCAGTGAAGGCACAGTGAGCTGTCATAAAAGCACAAAGCTAAATATGTCAGCAGAGCACCAGATAGAGCGCCCCCCAGTGGCCCTCCCCGAAGAACGGGCATATCATTATTTCCAAAGGGAAAGTAAAGATTACACAAGAACCACATGGATTTCATCAAACAAGGTATAATTTTAATCAGTATAATGTCGCCCACTTGACAGTGTATGTAGTTTACTGAGCACAATCCTGCTGACAGGTGCACTTTAAGTGTTTACTGAAAGCTCAAATTCTCAAAAATTGTCAAGTAATACATCTCCATACTGGAAGATCTACAAATAAATTAGTCTGTTTTTAAGAATGCTGAATTTGCTAAGTGTCTTGTCAAGAAAGACAAGTGCATGTCTGTCTAATAATAAAGATTGAATGACTTCAGTGTAATGCTTCATTATATGATGCAGAGAAAATGAAAATACTTGTTTGGCTCCTGCACTGTAAATTATGGAGAGTCCTAGGCTACAGCACTCTTCACAGTCAGCTCATGGAAGTCAAGCAAATCAACAATTCCTTTAAATGTCAATTCCATATAAAGAAATCAGCTTGTAGAGTTGCTATTGAAATGGTTACCTGCAGCAACAATGCTAAGCCTGTGAGGCATGTGATTTAAGTGCCAAGGTTCAACCTTGTGAAGAATTAAAAGATGCTTGGTAAAAGAAAAAATTATTAAGCCTGCTTTTCTTTTTACTTTTAGCCCACTCTACCAAATTTATAGATGTGTCCACATGAATTATGTTAATGACTCCAATTGCTCGAAAGTTAAATAAAAAAATGGTGGCTTGCTAGCAAAACCTTTAGCAGGCTGTATTTCCCATCAAAATCAGTGGGTGGCAAAAAATAGACTCATACAATATACTATAAACATTTCCCAGCAGATTATCATAAGAAATATGTTGTTTTTTTTTTTTTTTTTTAATTTGTCATCTTGCACCACTCATCTCAGCATATATATCAAGCCAGGAGGAAAGGTAAAGAAGGACACATCTGTACATTTCTAATTGAAGGAATGAAGTTTGGAGAGTTTAGTCATATTAGCCTCTTGGCTGGGTAAAAACCCCCTCCATTGGCACATAAACATTACTAAACAAGTGAATGGGGAACCATGCAAATATTCTCAACTTTACAAGTTGGGAAGATTGTGAATTCAAGATTGGTGGCTCTTCTAATTCGAGGTTTGAGGTTTGGGAAATATTTATGGCATAAAGAGTAACTAGAGAAGTCTCCATAGTAAAACTACTCTCTTCTAGAAATTTTTAGGTATCATGCTCTTACCTTAATCCTAACCCTATTCCTACAACATTCTTTCCTCTTTCTATCCTTTAAGAAATAATTAACCATTTGACACCTTGTGGATGGTTCACCCAATTATCATACAACACATTAATGTCCTTACCCTAGAGAACAACTATTCTGTTCTCGAATCAAAAAGATATTTCCACAAAACCTGAGGTTAATGTCAAACTGCAGTATATATGTAATGACTGTAGACTTTCTTGTATTGTGACTCGTAATACAGAGTAATTGGCTGTTTATGGCAGCTGCAGCAAGGACGCAGCTACAGATGATGAAATGAACGAGTAATTGTAGCTTAAAAAAAACATTATTACCAAGCAAATTAACGCTCTCTTCCCGATCACATCCTGCACATTGCTACATTGCAAAAAACATATGTTCAATTTAATAATGAGCCTTTCCAGCTAATTATTTGAAGAGATGTGACACCAAGAGCTTTGATCATTTTGTTGCACAATTCAGTATTCTCTTAATTTTGGCACTGTAAGAATTACATTTTTAATTGTGAGAAAGGTACGACTAGAGTGTGAAACTTGTAAAACAAGCCATTAAATTTTGTACTAGTATTAAAGGAAATGGTTTGTTTTTTTCATGGTTTCTTTTTTCATATTTTATGTATTTATATTATTAATGGGTTTTACAGCTTTGTAAAATATAAGATCATGGGGGTCTTCATTCAACAGTTTGTAGAGCTTGTGGAGCTTGGACAAGCACAGCAAACTAAAGTCATCTGTACTTGCCTGAGCTTTGACCTTCCCGAAGACTGAAAAACTCTTTTAAAAACTTTTTATTTTCAATAACCATTTTTTAATTTTATGTATCCTATTCTCTCTTAATTCCCAATCACTACGATATTGTTATTATTATTCTTTTCATCTTCTTCTTTTTTTTCATCTTCCTTCTTCCTCTTATTCTTTCTTCTTTTTTCTTCCTCCACTTCTTCTTCTTTCTTCTTTCACCCTAGATAAACTTAAAGTATTGTGATTTAATTGTATATTTAATTAACTAATATTTGAGATGGATGGATTCATTCGTGGAACAATAGTCCATCAGCCAGGTCAGTAGTCTTTGACCACTGAATGAGGGCCTGGCAAATCTCTTACCTTTCGGGAGCTTTCACATGGCTTTTAATTAGCCAGAGCTGGCATGGCGTCATTTCTGCATCACTCTACAATGATGACTGTGCATACGCCCGGCTAATCAAAAGCCGTAATGGTGATCTTGGAAGCTCAAAAATTTACGATCCTGTCATCCAGCGGCAAGAGACTACCGAACTGGATGATGGACCACAATCTCACAAATCAATCTGTTCATTTATACTTAATACATTTACTTAGTATGCAAATGCATTTATTTACTAAGTTATTCATTTTGGTTTTTATTATAATTATTTTAGACTTTTTTTTTATTTTAATTTTTACAATTCTACCCCTAAGTACTAAAAAAATATTGTTCATTATTTATTTATTCCTGAATTAATTATTTCACTTCATTGAATCCTTTCTCTTGTTCTTCTCCTTCTTCTTCTTTCTCTTCCACTTGCTTTTCCTTTTTTTCATCTGCCTCAATTCCTATTCCTTTTCCTTCTCCTACTCTTTCATCTTTTCTTCCCCCTTCTGTTCTTTCCCCTCTCTCTCCAGCTTTTCTTCTATTTCCCCCTCTCCTTCTCTGTCTCCCTCTTCTTCTTCTTCCTCCTTTTCTTCTCCAACTCATTTTATCATTTTTATTTTATTTTTTATTTTTTATTTATCCCATTCTTCCCCTAAATAATAAAATTGCATGGTTTTAATGGCCTAGACAAAACAGTTCCTGAGTTTCTGACTCCCTGGTGACTACTTAATTGCTTCTGACATACAGAGACTTCTGAAATGATAAGCGCTCTGACCAATCAGTATTCGCAGTGTATGACAAACTGTAGTCGTGCAGGTAAAACTGAATTTATAAACTCTCCTGCCATTAGCAGCTGGAAGAATTATTTATTAGAGAAGTGCTGGAAATGAATAAGTATTTCCTGAACTGTAGGGGTCCCTGATGTTACATAGACATCTTTTTTCTTCCTTTGTATGCAGGAGGTTTTAACAAGATATCTACTTTTACTATTGTGAACATGAGGAAAAAAATGGTTTATACATGAAGCTCAATGCAGTGTATGAGAGGGTTAGTACCCTGTATCTACTGTATTTGACTCCTATAAAGCTACAATTACCTATAAGTCATAATGGCCAGTGAGCAACAGATTGAAGACCACCTGTTCTAATATTGTAATCTTATGATATATATATATACATATATATATATATATATATATATATATATATACTGCATTTTTCTGACTATAAGACGCACCCCAAATTTTGAGATGGAAAATAGGGAACAAAATGTTTTTTATAAGATGAGGGTCCGTCTTATAGTCTGAATAGCTACGGTATCTTACCTGGGGGGTAGTGGAGCGGGGGTCACAGGAGGCAGGGTCCTTCAGGAAGCCGTCGGAAGTGAAGGAATGCTGCGGACCCTGTGTGCGAGAAGGTGGTGCTCCAGCAGCGAGGAGTTGCGGTGGTAAAAAGTCAGGATCACAGGACCCTTCAACGCCTCCTGGCCAGTGTCTGGCTGTCGGTGGTGAGACAGAGCGGCGTGCGCTGCTTTCCGGTGGCCGCGGACATCCCAGTCTGTGCATGCACTGGTTTGTGTGGCCATTTTCCTGTACATCATGGCTTCAGGAAGATGGCCACCGGAAGGCAGCACACACCGCTCTGCCGCGCTGCCTCACCGCCAACAGCCAAACACTGGCCCTGCGGCATCTCACCTCTTCTGCTGCCGCCGAGATACTGATGGAGGGAACGGAGGGTCCTGTGATCCCGCTCCACTACCACCGCAACTATCGGGTAAGCTACGTTCAGACCATAAGATGCACCTTCCATTTTCCTCCCAAATTTGGGAGAAAAAAGTGTGTCTTATGGTCTGAATAATACAGTATATATATATATACAGTACAGACCAAAAGTTTGGACGCACCTTCTCATTTAAAGATTTTTCTGTATTTTCATGACTATGAAAATTGTACATTCACACTGAAGGCATCAAAACTATGAATTAACACATGTGGAATTATATACTTAACAAAAACGTGTGAAACAACTAAAAATATGTCTTAAATTCTAGGTTCTTCAAAGTAGCCACCTTTTGCTTTGATGACTGCTTTGCACACTCTTGGCATTCTCTTGAAGAGCTTCAAGAGGTAGTCACCGGAAATGGTTTTCACTACACAGGTGTGCCTTGTCAGGTTTAATAAGTGGGATTTCTTGCCTTATAAATGGGGTTGGGACCATCAGTTGTGTTGTGCAGATGTCAGGTGGATACACAACTGATAGTCCTACTGAATAGACTGTTAGAATTTGTATTATGGCAAGAAAAAAGCAGCTAAGTAAAGAAAAACGAGTGGCCATCATTACTTTAAGAAATGAAGGTCAGTCAGCCCGAAAAATTGGGAAAACTTTGAAAGTGTCCCCAAGTGCAGTTGCAAAAACCATCAAGCGCTACAAAGAAACTGGCTCACATGAGGACCGCCCCAGGAAAGGAAGACCAAGTGTCACCTCTGCTTCTAAGGATAAGTTTATCTGAGTCACCAGCCTCAGAAATCGCAGGTTAACAGCAGCTCAGATTAGAGACCAGGTCAATGCCACACAGAGTTCTAGCAGCAGACAAATCTCTACAACAACTGTTAAGAGGAGACTTTGTGCAGCAGGCCTTTATGGTAAAATAGCTGCTAGGAAACCACTGCTAAGGACAGGGAACAATCAGAAGAGACTTGTTTGGGCTAAAGAACACAAGGAATGGACATTAGACCAGTGGAAATCTGTGCTTTGGTCTGATGAGTCCAAATTTGAGATCTTTGGTTCCAACCACCGTGTCTTTGTGCGACGCAGAAAAGGTGAACGGATGGACTCTACATGCCTGATTCCCACCGTGAAGCATGGAGGAGGAGGTGTGATGGTGTGGGGGTGCTTTTCTGGTGACACTGTTGGGGATTTATTCAAAATTGAAGGCATACTGAACCAGCATGGCTACCACAGCATCTTGCAGCAGCATGCTATTCCATCCGGTTTGCGTTTAGTTGGACCATCATTTATTTTTCAACAGGAAAATGACCCTAAACACACCTCCAGGCTGTGTAAGGGCTATTTGACCAAGAAGGAGAGTGATGGGGTGCTACGACAGATGACATGGCCTCCACAGTCACCAGACCTGAACCCAATCGAGATGGTTTGGGGTTAGCTGGACCGCAAAGTGAAGGCAAAAGGGCCAACAAGTGCTAAGCATCTGTGGGAACTCCTTCAAGATTGATGGAAGACCATTTCCGGTGACTACCTTTTGAATTTCATCAAGAGAATGCCAAGAGTGTGCAAAGCAGTCATCAAAGCAAAAGGTGGCTACTTTGAAGAACCTAGAATATAAGACATATTTTCAGTTATTTCACACTTTTTTGTTAAGTATATAATTCCACATGTGTTAATTCATAGTTTTGATGCCTTCAGTGTGAATATGCAACTTTCATAGTCATGAAAATACAGAAAAATCTTTAAATGAGAAGGTGTGTCCAAACTTTTGGTCTGTACTGTATATATATATATATATATATATATATATATATATATACACAATAAAGAATTATATGTAATATAATAGTATAGGTAATTATATGCAAATGATGAAAAATAGAAATAACATTTTCAAAACATCTAGATTTTTTCAATATCTAGTATAACCACAGAAATATATGCACTTACATACCTTGGCTACTACCTTTGAGGTTATTAATGGTTGTCTGATGAATGCTCTGCCATATTGATTGCACTTGCCCAAATCATCAAGATCCTCCGCTGGCAGCTCCCTGTGCAATTACAAACCAATGACGTCCAGATGTGCTAAATGAGAGACAAGTCCGGAGATGCTGCTGGCCATGGTCATGTCAAGGGGTTACCCCAATGGGGTGGAGCCAGAAGACCACAGCGTCTGATTGCTCCTACTCCTGCTCCGAGAAGAAGCACTTATCCTTCATTTTAAAACATGTTTTATTTTCTTCTGGCTGAACAGGGGTTAAGCGATCATCTTGAAAATCCCTGTGCACATTGCTGAGCTCAGTTGGCCTCTCCTTTTCATTTATAATCTGTGCTCTGATACTAATCCTTGTCAGAACTAGCATTTGCTGCATGGCTAACGGAGGGAGAGGAGTTCTAATGAGAAGGAGAGTTGGAGGAATAATTAGTGACTGTTGTTCAGTTTGTTTGCAAGATAATTCCTTATCCTTCTCCATTTTGGTTTATCCCCCTACCTTCACACCCCGGTGATTTCCTCTCTTATATGTGAGTGAATACTTCATGTGCCTGGAGTTTTCTGTTAATCCCTGTCTGTGCAGCCTTGTTTGTCGGGTTGGTGTACTACGGTGCACAGTAGGGCCCCCTTCGCTGAGTGAAGGAGGAGAACAGATGGACGGCTAACTAAGGGACAGGGTAGGAGCCCCTGTTCCCTGGTCACCTGACAGCTGTGTCGTGTCAGGTAGTTCAGTTACAACATGCACTCTACTCACAATAGCACAAGCAACATGTAGCCTGGTGTTGACGTGTTGAAAAATGGCTTTTGGGCACATTTGAGAAATGGTTATTTCACAGGTTCCATAACCAAATCAATGTAAACCTGAGATGTTAGTGTACCTAGAATGAATACCTGATATGCTACTCCTTGCCATAATCCTGGGAATAAAATACCACCACTCTAACAAGCTATAATGGTTCAGCGCAAGACAGCAATGGAGGCTGGAATGTAGGTTCATAGTCTTCAGCAATGAATCTTGCTTTTGTCTTTGACAAAATGATAGCTGGAGATTGATCTGGAGACCATGTGGGCAATTCCATGGAGAGGATTTCATGAGATAATATAACACCAGTCATACTTCCATTGTAGCTGGAGCCCTCTGTTTTTCACTAGAGTACACTAACATCTTTATGATACATTATTGATATGGTGGTGGAACCAGTGGTTCAGTCATTTCTCTGAAGTCTCTCATGAGTCATTTTTCAACATGATAACACAAGGGCACATGTTTTACATACTTCTAGAAGTATCCTGCATGATCTAAACATTCTACAATGGTCTGCAGCGTCTCTAGATTTGTCTCCCATTGAGCACATATGGGACATCTTTAGTCGGTGATTCCACAGGTGCTGGCAGCAGTGGATCTTGATGATCTGCCCAAATGCATTCATCATGACAGAACATTGCTCAAACAATATTTAATAACCTCAGTAAAATCATTCTAAGCAGTATAAATGCTGGGATTTCTGCACATGGCACTCATTCTCGATACTGAAAAAATCAAGATGCTTTTAAAAATGATTATTTTTTTTTACTTTTTGGATTCATCATACTATTTTAAAAGTCATCATTATCGGAAAATGATATAACAAATTTTCATATGTTATACAGTATGTGGCTTAATGTAAGACTGCAGGTAGACCTACTTGATTATGCTAAAGGGTGTTTCGAGGATTATAAAAACATGGATGCTGCCTCCAGAAATATTGTCACATGTCTCCACAGGTTGTGAATAGTGCAAGAAGTGTCCTCCCCTATTTTTTTTTCTTGGCTTCACATATTGTGTGGCATAATATAACCAGCTTTTCTTTTTACTAAAAATGTGATTTTGTGATATTCTGTCTAGAGATATACAGTACAGACCAAAAGTTTGGACACACCTTCTCTTTTAAATGTTTTTCTGTATTTTCATGACTATGAAAAATGTACATTAACACTGAAGGCATCAAAACTATTAATTAACACATGTGGAATCATATACTTAACAAAAAAGTGTGAAACAACTGAAAATATGTCTTATATTCTAGGTTCTTCAAAGTAGCCACCTTTTGCTTTGATGACTGCTTTGCACACTCTTGGCATTCTGTTGGTGAACTTCAAGAGGTAGTTACTGGAAATGGTCTTCCAACAATCTTGAAGGAGTTCCCAGAGATGCTTAGCACTTGTTGGCCCTTTTGCCTTCACTCTGCGGTCCAGCTCACCCCAAACCATCTCGATTGGGTTCAGGTCTGGTGACTGTGGAGGCCAGGTCATCTGGCATAGCACCCCATCACTCTCCTTCTTGGTCAAATAGCTCTTACACAGCTGGAGGTGTGTTTGGGGTAATTTATTTTTCCTGTTGAAAAATAAATGATGGTCCAACTAAACGCAAACCGGATGGAATAGCATGCCGCTGCAAGATGCTGCGGTAGCCATGCTAGTTTATTATGCCTTCAATTTTGAATAAATCCCCAACAGTGTCACCAGCAAAGCACCCCCACACCATCACACCTCCTCCTCCATGCTTCACAGTGGGAACCAGGCATGTAGAGTCCATCCGTTCACCTTTTCTGTGTCCCACTTATTAAACCTGACAGGGCACACCTGTGAAGTGAAAACCATTTCCGGTGACTACCTCTTGAAGCTCATCAAGAGAATGCCAAGAGTGTGCAAAGCAGTCATCGAAGCAAAAGGTGGCTACTTTGAAGAACCTAGAATATAAGACCCCTTTTTTTCAGTTGTTTCACACTTTTTTGTTAAGTATATAATTCCACATGTGTTAATTCATAGTTTTGATGCCTTCAGTGTGAATGTACAATTTTCATAGCCTTGAAAATACAGAAAAATCTTTAAATGAGAAGGTGTGTCCAAACTTTTGGTCTGTACTTTATATGCTATATAAAATTATACCTGTCCATCCAGTGGCTATGATATGAGTTGCAGCTTTTGTTAGCAAGTTGTAATGTATTTTCTTTGTTTTTGTGAGAAATTGAAATCCTTATTCTCATCTTTAAGTCTTAAAGGAGTTTACACTTTTGATTTTACGGTTGTGAAAATTGGTGAATGTGCTTACTTGACAATCCTCAGAAGTACAATACAAATTATTAGACTGGAGCATTTTCCGTTTTTGCTTTTTTGTTTTTTGCTCCCCTTGTTCCCAGAGCAATAACTTTTTTTATTTTTTGGTCAATATGGCCATGTGAGGTCTTATTTATTGCAGGACAAGATGTACTTTTGAATGACAACACTGGTTTTACCATATCGTGTACTGGAAAACTGGAAAAAATTCCAAGTACAGTGAAATTGCAAAAAAAGTGCAATTCCACAGTTGTTTTTTTACCATGTTCACTGAATGCTAAAACTGACCTGCAATTATGATTGTCCAGGTCATTATGAGTTTGCGGAAAGCAAACATGTATAGGTTCTTTTTTATTTAAATGGTGAAAAAAAAATCCAAAGTTTGCTAAAGAAAAAAAAATGGCAACATTTTCTGAGACCTGTAGCGTCTCCATTTTTCGGGAAGAGGGCTTATTTTTTGCTCACCAAGCTGATGTTTTTATTGATACCATTTTGGGATAGATCCGATGTTTTTATCGCCCGTTATTGCATTTTATTGCAATGTTGCGGCGACCAAAAAACGTAATTTTGGCGTTTAGAAATTTTTTCTCATTACGCCGTTTACCGATCAGATTAAATATTTTTTTATATTGATAGATCGGGCAATTCTGAACTCGGCGATGCCAAATATGTGTATGTGGCTTTTTTTTTATTGTTTTATTTTGAATGGGTCGAAAGGAGGGTGATTTAAACTTTTAAATATTTTTTTTATTTTTTTTAACATTTTTAAAAACTTTTTTTTTAATTTTTGCTTGCTTCAATAGCTCCATGGGAGACTAGAAGCAGAACTTGCCTGATCAGCTTTGCTACATACAGGCGATGAGCAGATCGCTAGTGATGAGCGAGTATGTTTTGTTAACCCTTTCGCCGAGTGTACTCGGCCGAGCACCGAGTAGTTAAAGCTGCTCGGTGATATGTTTGAATCACTCCCATGTGCATGATTTGCGACTGTTTGACAGCTTTATTACATGTGAGGAATGTGTAAGAAGCAAACATTCCTGACATGTATCAACGCTGTCAAAAAGTCACAAATCATGCACACGGGAGTGATTCAAACATAACACCGAGCAGCTGTAACTACTCGGTGCTCGCCCGAGTATACTCGGCGAAAGGGTTAACAAAACATACTCGCTCATCAATACAGATTGTCTGTGTGTAGCAGATTTGCTCAATTGCTATGAGCGTCGACCACTGGGTGGCGCTCATAGCAATCTGGACATGACAACCACAGTGGTCTCCTGCAGACCCCGGGTTGTCATGCAACCCATTGCCCATTGGTGACCCGCGATCATGTGACGGGGTCACCGATGGGCGGGTAAGTGACGCGCTTCCGGCGCGGTGATGTTAAATGCCGCTGTCAGAGATTGACAGCGGTATTTACCTAGTTAACAGCCGCAGGTGGATCGTGATTCCTCCCGCGGTTGTTGCGGGCACATGTCTGCTGTATAGATCAGCTGACATGTGCCCAGTTTAGCGCGGGCTCAGCGCCCCGGAGCTCGCGCTAAACAGGGGGTGATGACTAGTGTTGAGCGAATTTTTGGCCATTTCAAATTTGGATTAGTTTTCGGGGTTTCGGCTTGTTTGAGCCAAAAATCGGCTCCGCCCATGAACATCCCTGATTTTCCACGCTGTTACGCAGATGTTAACCCTCTAATGTGAACAGCGAACAGAAGGACTGAATTCTTGAGATACATATGGGTTCATGAATTAGGTCCCATTTCTACCAGTCACTTATGGCATAGCCTAGGAATATTAAATACATGTCATCTGGGATGAGACACAATACACTTTTCTTTATTTCAAAGACAGATCAGTTTTTTGAGCCTTATTTGATTTATCATGTTAATTTGGGGAAGGTATCGGGAGCTCTGTTTTGTAGCTTAATTAAAGTGCAGTTAACACCGATGACAAGATAAGACTACAAATGAGGCTCTAGCAAAAACAGTACTGGTGCCGTGATGCTGTTTTCCCAGGTAAATCATTCGTCTAGGAAATCGCACTTTGTCTTGTAGCACTACATCACTATGCCAAGTGACAATTATTAGTTGAGTGTCAGAACACATATAGTTTTCAGCTGCTCTGCTGTATTGTGTGATGTGTACCATACAGTGTATACTAGCTTTCCTATATGTACTGGTCATATCTCAACTAGATCCCCACCCAATAGGTTTCTCAAATTTAGCTGATATCCTGGGTCATTTAAGACTCATTAATGAGTCAGACATTGATTAGCAAGGTAGCCACAAGGGATTAGCAAATACATTTGAGTGGAAATGAATTCTACTTGAATTTTACATTAATCCACAGGCGTCAAAATCACTTCCAGCCGCTGGCCGCCATGTTTCTGAACTGTACAAAGGCCTCAAAATGTTAAAGAACAATATAAAATCCTTATACTCAAATTACCACTGACCTGCCCGAACCAACCGTGTGACGCATCTGGCCCTTTTTGTATTTTCAGACCGCCGCGGCTCATGATGAAATCCTGTGTCTCTCACGCTAGGCTAGAACTTCTGACTTTGATGAAGCCTGGGAGGATTCTGTGCCAATGCGTAAAAGATCACAGTGTCTTGACATCACGGCATGTGCCAAGACCTTGTGACTGTAAGTTGAGAATCATCCTGGGCCTAATAATGATTTGTTTCTTTTTCATTGAGAGCTCCTTTGACCGTATGTTGTGGGTTCCCAGTAACAGCTTCCAAATACAAATGCCATATCTGGAATCAGCTCCAGACCGTTTACCTGCTTCATTGATGAAAGATTAATGAGGGAATAGGCCATGCAGCCCAATAAAGAGCTTTTGAGATAATTATTCAGTTTGGTCCCTTTACAAATAGCCAGGTACATAATAAAGAGCTGTAATTCCTAAACCCTTACTCCAATTAGGAAGTGAATACCCTCAAATTAAAGCCAAGAGTCTGCACTTCAAGCCCATATTGATTATGTAACTAAATCTTGAATATGTTTTGGTAAAGAGCTGAAATGCTAAAACTTGTGTCACTGACCAAATATTTCTGGACCTAATTGTATATCCTTAATATTTTTGTATTTAATTTTTTTTTTTTTTATCCATGTACAGTGAAGGAAATAATTATTTGATCCCTTGCTGTTTTTGTAAGTTTGCCCACTGACAAAGACATGTACAGCCTATAATTTTTAGGTTAGGTTAATTTTAACATTAAGAGATAGACTATCCAAAAGAAATCAAGAAAATCACATTGTATAAATTAGATACATTTATTTGCATTTTGCAGTGAGAAATAAGTATTTGTTCCTTAACAAACCATTATGAGTTCTGGCTCCTACAGACCAGTTTGATGCTCCTCATCAACTAATTACCTGCATTAAAGACAGCTCTCTTACATAGTCACCTGTATAAAAGACTGCTGTCCACAGACTCAATTAATCAGTCAGACTCTAACCTCTACCACACGGGCAAGACCAAAGAGCTTTCTAATCTTGTCAGGGACAAGATCATAGACCTGAACAAAGCTGGAATGGGTTTCAAAACCATAAGTAAGACGCTGGGTGAGAAGTCTTTTATATAGTCTTTCATACAGTGTAGTCTTTTATACAGGTGACTATGTAAGACAGCTGTCTTTAATGCAGGTAACTAGTTGATTAGGAGCGTCTAACTGGTCTGTAGGAGCCAGAACTCATAATGGTTTGTAGGGGATCAAATACTTATTTCTTACTGCAAAATGCAAAAAAAA
Organism: Phyllobates terribilis; assembly: GCF_046119375.1. NCBI lineage: Eukaryota > Metazoa > Chordata > Amphibia > Anura > Dendrobatidae > Phyllobates > Phyllobates terribilis. Next base: position 1,184,175,369 of record NW_027362761.1, on the reverse strand, counting down.
AATATCTAATTTATATAATGTGATTTTCTTGATTGTTTTTTGGGATATTCTATCTCTCAATGTTAAAATTAACCTACCCTTAAAATTATAGACTGCTCATGTCTTTGTCAGTGGGCAAACTTACAAAAACAGCAGGGGATCAAATACTTATTTCCTTCACTGTACATGACATCTCTTCCGAATATCACAATTCGCAGACATTTATTCATAATCCTTATGAGTTGGATTGTAGGTTGTGATTTTAATAATTTTTCCAGTATATTGTGTCGCTGCTCAACAGATGAGTTTTGGATTTTGTACTACAGTTATATGAAAAAGTTTGGGCACCCCTATTAATCTTAAGCTTAATGTTTTATAAAAATTGGTGTTTTTGCAACAGCTATTTCAGTTTGATATATGTAATAACTGTTGGACACAGTAATGTTTCTGCCTTGAAATGAGGTTTATTGTACTAACAGAAAATGTGCAATCTGCATTCAAACAAAATTTGACAGGTGCATAAGTATGGGCACCCTTATCATTTTCTTGTTTTAAATACTCCTACCTAGTTTTTACACTTTTTTTGGTTTTGTAACCTCATTGAGCTTTGAACTTCATAGCCAGGTGTATGCAATCATGAGAAAAGCTACTTAAAGTGGCCACTTGCAAGTTGTTCTCTTGTTTCAATCTCCTCTGAAGAGCTGCATCATGGGCTCCTCAAAACAACTGTCAAATGATCTGAAAACAAAGATTATTCAACATAGTTGTTCAGGGGAAGGATACAAAAAGCTGTCTCAGAGATTTAGCCTGTCAGTTTCCACTGTGAGGAACATAGTAAGGGAATGGAAGAACACAGGGACAGTTCTTGTTAAGGCCAGAAGTGGCAGGCCAAGAAAAACATCAGAAAGAGAAGAAGAATGGTGAGATCAGTCAAGGACAATCCTCAGACCACCTCCAGAGAGCTGCAGCATCAACTTGCTGCAGATGGTGTCACTGTGCATCGGTCAACTATACAACGCACTTTGCACAAGGAGAAGCTGTATGGGAGAGTGATGCGAAAGAAGCCATTTCTGCAAGCACGCCACAAACAGAGTCGGCTGAGGTATGCAAAGGCACACTTGGAGAAGCCAATTTCTTTTTGGAAGAAGGTCCTGTGGACTGATGAAACCAAGATTGATGAAACCAAGATTGAGTCTTTTGGTCATACAAAAAGGCATTATGCATGGCGGCAAAAAAACACAGCATTCCAAGAAAAACACTTGCTACCCACAGTAAAATTTGGTGGAGGTTCCATCATGCTTTGGGGCTGTGTGGCCAATGCCGGCACCGGGAATCTTGTTAAAGTTGAGGGACGCATTGATTCCACTCAGTATCAGCAGATTCTTGACAATAATGTTCAAGAATCAGTGATAACGTTGAAGTTACGCAGGGGATGGATCTTTCAGCAAGACAATGATCCAAAACACGGCTCCAAATCTACTCAGGCATTCATGCAGAGGAACAATTACAATGTTCTGGAATGGCCATCCCAGTCCCCAGACCTGAATATCATTGAACATCTGTGGGATCATGTGAAGAGGGCTGTCCATGCTCGGCGACCATCAAACTTACAGGAACTGGAATTGTTTTGTAAAGAGGAATAGTCAAAAATACCTTCATCCAGGATCCAGGAACTCATTAAAAGCTACAGGAAGCGACTAGAGGCTGTTAGTTTTGCAAAAGGAGGATCTACTAAATATTAATGTCACTTTTCTGGTGAGGTGCCCATACTTATGCACCAGTCAAATTTTGTTTGAATGCAGATTGCACATTTTCTGTTAGTACAATAAACCTCATTTCAAGGCAGAAACATTACTGTGTCCAACAGTTATTACATATATCAAACTGAAAGAGCTGCTGCAAAAACACCAGTTTTTATAAAACATTAAGCTTAAGATTAATAGGGGTGCCCAAACTTTTTCATATAACTGTATATAGAATCTATAAACCTCAGATGAATATTTTATATTCTATATTTTATTTGATAATGAATTAGTTGTCGGTTATTTTCTGTCTTAACGCTTCTTAGGTTGATGTGGTTTTTTTGCCCATTTCTCATGAGGTCTAACACTCCGATGAGCTATCTGTTTTCATTAGCTTTCTCAAATTGTATTTCTCATGCTGTAAAGATTCTCCCTTTTTTTCCATACATGATAAGAATATGCTTTTCATTCCTATTTCTGTTTAGTTGAAATTTCTTATTTTTCACATGTACATCTTGACGGTGATTACATACTTTTTCTCTGTACAGATACGCTTTTTTACCTATTTTGCAGTGTTGATGGTGGATTATGTGAGTCACACCATTTAGGTTCTTTGTAGCTTCAGCCTCGTGCCGTAATTTTAGCAATTGTCGCTTTTATCTCAGAAACTTCAAATCAGATATATTGTTTTTTAAATGCTGAATTTGATCTATTCAGATAACATTGGGGTCTATATTGTAGAGAAGATCGGCTTTTTTAAAATTGGATTAAATGAGTAAAATAAGTGGATACAAATATGGATAAAAAACCTTGAAAACAAAGTCTTCTTGTGTGACCTTTCGTGAATGGATTTCAGATTCGATTACGTAGAGTTAAATTATGGAACAGATGGCAGCCGTTACAACATCCGTAGGTGCCGTCAAACACTTTCCCACCATGACTTGGTAATATTCAATTGTTAGATATCTGTTAATAATTATATTATTGTCATATTAAATGATTCACCAGCAAGTTGAATAATTTAAAGGGGTGGTCAGACATACAAAGTAATTTTCATCCTAAATCTCAATTTCATGCCATAATATAAACTATTTTCTAATATATTTGAATTAAAAATTTCCTATCCTTTTCTCACTACACTATGTAACTGCTTTATTTTTCTGCATCCTTTATGATGGTGCTTTGTGTGACAGTGCACTTTTTGTTGCCAGCTTAGATCAGCAGTAACAAGCCAGCAACTGAGCAGAGTGCACTGTTAGTGTTTTTTCCAAGATCACCTAGCGTGAAGGACGTCACTTGTGGGGGAGCACTCTCCTGCCAGCTTGTTTCTGCTGATCTGAGCAGGCAACTGAAAACGCCCTGTCATTGTGCATATCATACAGTGCACATTAGAGACTAGCTCAGCCCTTGAAACAAGCATCACTGCTGACACTTCATTTCATTGAGGGGGCAGAGGCTGTGGCAGTAACCACAGCCTCAGCCCCCTGATGACACTTTGTTTCAGTATCCCAGCATGCATTGTGATTCTCAAACAAAGAGTCATCAAAAAGGAAGTAGGGAAAAAATCGCGGTTAGATAGTGTAGTTAGGGAATGACAGGGAATTTTTATATCCAAGAAAAGTTTTGTAAGAGTGTTCCTTTTTTTATTATCAACATGTGGATTTCAATTGTTTGACATATGTGGAATAAAATTTGAAGTTTGTATCTATTTTTTTGGGATGTTCCGATCAACTTTCATATTTTCTGGTGGTCAGTAGTACTTGAAACGGCACCTATCGCACATAAAGAACAGATTTCATCGTTCATTGCACCGTAAGCAGTATTTTTCCTAGGGAATTTTAAATTCAAGTATATTCAAAACACGTTTAGATTTTGGCATTAAATAAATAGGGATTTAGGATGAAAATAACTTTGTATGTCGGACCACCCCTTTAAGCCCATTTTGTTTTAGAAACAGGTATAAGTAATAGAATATTTGCCAAAAGTAAATTTTCAGAGACAGCAATTATTTATATTTCTCTTCTCTGAACTTGCCTATATATAACTTTTGAGAGGGTGTGTTGCTAGGGAGGCGGCGCGTTTCGAGTGCTGCAAGGTGTTCTTTTTCAAAGAACGACTTGCAGCGTTCGAAACGTGTCACTGACCATCCTAGATCACATGGATTAATATAGCACAGGAATTCACCATGTTTTCCATTCCTTGTTAAGTTCTAAAAATGAATTTTTTAATAAGATTTTTTGATAATAATAAAGTTTTTTAATTTTACTATTGGAGCTTGATTTTTTAATTTTGTTACTTCTTTGAAGCGTCTGGTCAGGATGATTCTCCGTGCTCCGTCTCTGGATCACATAATGTGAGCTGGCAATAATTCTTCTCTTACCACGACGATAGACCATAGTTTCCACACAAACTTTTTTAACTTATCTGATTCCAAAAATTTCAAAGACCACTAATCTCACCCAACACAGACTTTTCTGAATCTATTAGTCATTTTCTTAGATACATTTTCTGTGCTTCTTAAACAAACTACAGGGTTATTTTTTTTTTAAAAAATAAGAGAGACTTCCTTATCGTGACCTGACACGTGGCACAGTAATTTGAGTTTTATTGAAACGACTGTTTATCTGACATAAATGACAATATAAAATTAGCAGACCATAGTCTAATTCACTAGACCTTGAACAAACGTAGAAAGTTTTCAGCTTTTTGTGTACAGCTGCTATTGTCATCTTCACGACTTCCATTCTGCCGCGCAGTAAACGGCCGTGTAATGGGGGCTATGCAAACGCATTTACGCTTAATCACAGATAACGAAGTATGCAAATGCCTTTTCACTTGAGAGCATGGAAATTTTAATGGTCAAAAAAAAAGTTCAATGTGAGCGGCCCTAATAATCTTCGCTTTTCTTTGTTATTCTGATTTTTGCTATCAGCTGCTTTATGTTCGCTAACAAGACAGGAAAAGACTCATCTGAACTTTGTGACAAAGTCAGAAATGAAAGAAGGAGTTCAATATATTTGTTAAGTCGCAGGTGGGTTCAAAAAGGCAGAAGAGTTGCTGATCCGAGATGTTTTCTTTACTTATTATGAAGATTTTTTTTTTTTAACATTTCGTTTTAAGGATCTATTATAACTGGGGGGGAGATGTATCAATACTGGGTCATCATTGGAACAGATTTTCTGGTTCAGCTTGTACCTAGAGATGAGCAAACCTGATCTTAAATGTTGGGGTTCGTACTGGACAGTTAGTGACCGGTGCAAAAAGCCGAACATGGACTTCTCCCGGAAGTCCGTTGCAATGTTTGACGTTCCGGGGGAAGTCCAGGAGAGAGAGAGAATTTTTCTAGCTCAAAAGTTTGGGTCCCAATTGTTTTCAATGGATTCTGGTTCATGTTCGAGTATAGTTTTGTTACCTGAACCAAACTTTGGAATAAAGTTCAGGTCAGATACCAGAACTTGAAGTTCCACGGGTCAGCTCATCCCTACTTGTAACAAATTCACCAAAAGGATACCTGTCCTATTGATTGATTCGCATTAGACGAAAAACAACATCAGGTCAAAAATGACATAGATTTACAATTCTTTCTAGATTCTATAGGAAGGAATGGACTCCCATGATAAGTGAGTTGAGCTCAGCGGATCTCTGATATCCCACCTCATTTTAGTGATACATACATGCAAATATTTAGCCAAAAAATTTTGCATAAATACTTTGGAAAAAAACAAACTATCTAATTTCCTTGGGTGTGGGTTTTGCCTATAGCATCTCCCATTTCAAATCAGGTTCTGGCACAATTTTATTCTAAGCAAGGCTATGTTCACACGTTGCATTTTTGCAGCTGTTTTTTTCAGCATTTTTTATGCAAATTAAAAGCTTCTATTTGCAGTATCAGCAAGAGTTAAGAGATTTCAGAAATCTCATGTTTTATTTTTCTGATTAAATTGGAAAATTGCTGAGTTTTTAAAATTTGCAGCATGTCAGGTTTTGCTGCATTTTTGCTGCTTTTTAAGTGCGTTTTTGCTACATTGTTGCTGCACTTTTGGTGAATAAAGTTAGCTTTATAAGCATGCATTGTACTGTAAACAATTGACACAAATAATCTGAATTGAAAAAGCTGCAAGAAAAATGCACGAAAAATGCAGCAAAAATGCAGCAAAACCTGATTATTATAAGCAGCTTCTTTACTGCCAAGAGAGATTTTATCTGCAGAAAGAACAATGAAAAAGCAATGTTTGAATGTAACCTAAGGCCACGTACACACATTCATTATTTGTAAGCCAAAATTAGCAGTGGAACAATCAGTGGAAAAGTATAATAGAAACACAAGCAGTTCTCCTGCATTTTTCACCCACTCCAGAATTTGGCTTACAAATATTGATGTAAAATACTGACCAAATACTGAACGTGTGAACGTGGCCTTAGAATGCCTTATCACATGTTAGGCCAAGTTCACACGTTCAGTATTTGGTCAATATTTTACTCAGTATTTGCAAGCCAAAACCTTGAGAGGAACAATCTGTTGAAAAGTATAATAGAAACACTTCACCACTTCTGTATTTTTCACCCACTTCTGTTTTTGGCTTACAAATACTGATGCAAAATACTGACCAAATACTGAGTGTGTGAATGTGGCCTTAGTCTCATGGTCTCTTTACAGACAGAAGAGGATGTTGAGCTTGAGTCAACAGACACATACATGAACCAACGGTGAAGGTGTTCATGTGAATTGAGTCTAAGGCCATGTTCACACATTCTGTATTTGGTCAGTATTTTCCATCAGTATTTGTGAGCCAAAACCTGGAGTGGGTGTGAAATATACTGAAGTGATGATGTATTTCTATTGTACTTTTCCTCTAATTGTTTCATTCCTGGTTTTCGCTTACAAACACTGATGTAAAATACTGACCAAATACTGAACGTGTGAACGTGGCCTAACAATTTAAAACAACAATTCCAGTCCCCTCCCATCCTTCCTAGTCCAACTTTTGACAAATGTAAATTATAGGGCACTATTGTATAATTTTGATAAATCTACTGCACTGTAGTCTCTGAGGCTCTTCTTAACTTTTATTGTACTTCTTCATATATCTGTTCACACTTGGTGTTTTAGGTTTTTTGGAGGAAATTTTTGCAATCAAAATCATTGGAAATCCAATTGAAATAATGTATAGATTAATTGAAAATACTTAAAAATTCACAAGTTACAATATAATTAAATGCAGACAATGTATCCTGTCTGTCAACTCTAAAATCTACATTAAATACAAAAGAAAGTATTATAATTAACATGTATTCTAGTAATTAATGGCAATATTTCATCATAAATAAAGGCGTAAATAAACCAGCCTAGATGCAGGCGGCAATGACTTAATGAGAAAGTCTCCAATCACTGGGAATATTAGAAAGAACAGATTTACTATTTTTACTTTACGTTTAATTCCCTCTAAATTACCTTATTAAAAGAGGTTATAAATTACTCCATCCAATACACCACCTCATGCAAACTACTTTACAATTAGTACGAAAAGTTATAGCTCCTCTCTGGGATTTTGATATCGGGTTAGATTGAGCCATTCAGGTAATCGGATTGCCTCTAGCAAAATTTTATATGGTTTACTATTGTAGTTTTTTTTTATCTATAAGACAATCTCAGTTTAAAACACAGAATAGAAGCAATGAAAGAGTTAGCAGAATGGATGGGTTGAATGTGTACATTGGCATTATTCCACTTGTATTTTTTGACAATAGTATTTTGAAAGCAGCATTTATCAATAATGTTGTGAAAAAAATTGTGCACCTATTTTGAAGTGCTTGGACTATGCATAATAAAACATTTAAAGTAAACTTATTTTTTACAATTTTTCTTTTGCAACCTGCATGTATTCCAAAACACTGCAAGCTGCTCAACTCTGCTCAGTATCATTTCCGACAGATAGCTCTGTAGTCTCAATCTGCAGCCCCTCTCTTTCTTCACAAAAATAAACAGCTAAAATCATATCAAATTAGATTTGAGCTTGAATGAGCATATAGGAGATAAAAAAGAGGAACGATAGGAGACTGAGCTGACATGGAGAGTGTCACGGGGATACCGCGGATAGAGAAGGGCCAGAATATTGTGGCATATGGTTACATGAACTCCTTGCCTAAATAGAACTGCTTCACCATCCTATTAAATAGTGCAGGATTTATTTGCTCTGTTATTGCAAGGGTTAATCAGTTCAGTTTATCTCATGGAGCTCTCCATCCTGAATTGTCTCAGCTGTTCTTTGTTGGCCTCTCCCCTCTGGTATATATGCTCGCCACTTGCACTTCGGAGTTGCCACTGAGAGTTACAATTTCCTGGTTTGGTGGTGAAGGGGAGTTCTGAATTAGTAGCAGTTGGTTGGTGTAGTTTACAGGAGATATCTGCGTGGATTTGGTATTGTGTGTTTATCCTAATCCTCTCTCATTTGGTTTACCTCTTCTACTGTTCTCTTGATTTCCACTTGGTTGTTTATTTGAGTGCATTTGTATAATTATAATTTAGTTTTATCCCAGCCTGGTTCCCTTGTCTGTCGAGTTTGTGTTTTCCTTTACACTTCTGTTCCATACTAGTGTTGAGCCACCCCCGTAGTGTTCGAGTTCGGTTCGTCAAACACCCGTGTGTTCGCCGAACTGTTCGTCGAACTGTTCGTCGAACACCTTCGAACACCGTTAAAACCAATGGCAGGCAAACAAAAACACATAGAAACACATAGAAAACACCTTCAAAGGTGTCCAAAAGCTGACAAACTGCTCAGAAGACACAACTAACACATGGAAAAGTGACAAGTACATATAGTCATGCGAAAAGAAAAGAGGTGGAGGAGTAAAAGGAGAGGGAGACACAGATATAGGCATGTCGTGCCCTTCTAAAATCTAAAAAGTGAGAAGCCGACACGGCCAGTCCGTTCCTGCCTGTGCCACCTCTGTGTCGCCGGGTTTGTGCCAGAGCCGCGGTGGACCCTGACGGCCAGCCCCCCTATCCCAATACTGGTGCCTGTCCGCCGGTGGGTCGAGGCCCCCCACGGTGGGGGGGGGTAACATCTGCAGAAGAAAGACCATCTTCCAGCCAAACTAAGATGTCGACTTCTTTTCGTGGACAATGTGATACGATCCCATTCTTACGGACACGCCCATCGCTGCAAATTCTAGATGAGGCACAAAAACAGCAGGTGCTTCAACGGATATCAAGTGCTCCTTCAAGTGGGCTCTCCATCACCTCAATTTCAACATCACAAATACTCCAGTCCTCAGAGGTGTCACCCCAATCACACTTGCTTCCTCACAGCTCCCAAGTCTCCAGCTGCCCGTCTGAGTATGGGGTAACACAGATGGCTGAGTCTGCCCAGCTGTTTACTCATACTATAGCCTGGGAAACGGAGGTCTGCTCCAGAGCTTCTGTTAATCCAGATGAGGAAATGATCTGATCCGATGCCCAGAATCTTTATAAGTTGGATCCAGGACCAGATGAAGAAGGTTCTGAGCATAATGTAGACCCTTGTTCCCAAACTGTAACTCCTGTTTGTGGAGACAATGATGAAGACGATGATGAGACTCAAATACCTGATTGGAACGACAACTTGACTTTTCGGTCAGGGCAGGAAGAGGTTGGCTCTGAGGGCGACGGGTGTGATAACACACAGGGTGATGATGACGAGGTTGGAGATCCCACTTACTGTCAACCCACAGTCAGACAGTCGATGAGGTCAGCAGAGGAGGTGGAGGAGGATGTGACTAGCCCTGGGGATGGGGATGACTCGGTACCCGGGCATTTGCCTGGCCTTGGGGATGTCGCGGTGGTCGGCTCCCTGGCCCGTACCCTGGGGTCTCTCTTTAAAAGGGTGGATAATTGTTAATTTTATAAGAGTTCATGACGCCACCTGTGGCATCTGGTGACAAGCACCAGCGCTGCAGCAGTCCACTGAGGCCGGTGATAAGGCAGCTCGATGGTATAGCTCCCCACAGGTGGAGCTAGGTCTCAGGGCAGCGTATGCAGGGGGAATGCAGGACAGGCGAGACCCAGCTGGGTCAGAGCAAGAACGGGAACGGACACGGTAGTCACTTCAGTACCTTTTACTGGTGGAAATTCAGGCACATCCCGGAGCACTGTAGGGTGAAGGGTGCATATCAGGATCCTCCCCAATGAGCGGGTGTAGGGCCTCCTGTTTCTTGCCTCTGCGTAGTAAGTTTCTGACCTGCCTGGAGCTAGGCCTAACTTTGTCTCTGTCCTGCGCTGGCTGACCTTGTGGTAGGGCCTTCTCTTGGAGTTCACGCTCCCAGTATGCGGGGCCTAAGTGTCTCCTGGCTCTGTTACATATCAGCACCTTAGCGATCCTGGGACTTGTAGTTCTCCAGGGATTCCGGTTATGCCTTACTGGGTCATAGAGATACCGGTAAGCTCGGATCCTGTGTCCGGTAAATGCTTCGGGGTGAGCTGGTTAAGCTCCTCTGCCCCTTTTGTACTAACTCGCCACTCGCCTTCGGCCTACTCGGGCCCTCACTAGGCTATACACACTAACGGCAGCTTGCCGCGCTTCACTGATCTTACGGCACCGGCACACCTTAAGCTCTATCTGGGCTCCCTGAATCTAGCAAGCAGGAGCCTCGTGCTCCACTGCTGAACTATTAACTGCGTTCTCTAGACTAGACTGAGCTCCACTGCAGACTGACCTCTCTTTGGCTTCTCTACTGCAGGAACTATTCAGAGGAACTGAACTGCCTAGCTCCACCTTCCATATTTATATCCCTAACGGGCTCCCTCTGCTGGTCTGAGGTGGAAGGTGGAGATGTGTGAATGTTTATGGGGGCCTCTTGTGGAGGATTCCATCAATGCACTCTTGTAGGATTTGTGATACCAAGCGCAGCGGGGCATCACAGATGCTATTGACGACGAGGTTAGGTTGCGCCTTCCTGAACAGAGACGGAGTACTGGAAGCACGTCAACAACTGCATCCTCAACCACAACTCTGCCTCTGACCACAAGTCGTAGTGGCTCTTCAGGTCACATGTGCTCTAAGCCTTGCATAGCCTGGGAATTTATTCAGATCGATAAGGATGACCCAACTCGTGTTATCTGTAATATTTGTCAGCAAAAGCTAAGTAGAGGCCAAAAAATACATAGTTTGAGTACTTCATGCATGTACCGTCACATGGATATGAAGCATAAGTTGCAGTGGGAAGCTCACTGTGCTACAATGCGGCCTAGCCGGCTGGGCCAACCACCGTCTGCCCCATCTTGTGCATCCGCAGCCTCTTCATCCTCTGTGACTGGGGGGACAGCAGTCACACATGTTTTTGGATGCAGACCTGCCACCTCTTTACCCGCAACAGCCAGTGTGATTGGCAGGTCGTCAGTTCATTGGGAAGTGGAAACATCTGCTAGTGTTGAGCGCTCTCCGACATCGAGAGCACCACCTTTGGATCAAGGCAACCTAACATGTGCGCCTGCATCTTCCTCACAGACCGGCAGTTGCCGGGGACACCCTACTCAACACCGTCTAAGCACAACAGCCAGCCCTCGGTCCCTCAGATGTGGAAAAGTAAAAGACCATTTCCTCCTAGCCATGAGAAAGCTAAGAGGTTGAATTTCACCATCTGCAAGCTGTTGGCTACAGAAATCTGCCTTTCCACATGGAGGACACAGAGGATTTTCAAGACCTTATGTCCGTCACAGTGCCCCAGTACCAGATGCCCAGTCGGCACTACTTCTCAAAGAAAGGTGTGCCTGCGCTCCACTAGCATGTCGCACACAACATCACCGCTTCTTTGAGAAACTCTGTGTGTGACAGGGTGCACTTCACCACAGACACTTGGACGAGAAGGCATGGACAGGGGCGTTACATGTCGCTGACTGGGCACTGGGTAACTATGGTGACAGCAGGACAAGGGGCTGCTGTCCAAGTCTTACCGTCCCCACGAGTTGTGTGTTAATCCTCTTTATCTCGAACTTCCTCCACTGCTTCTGCCTCCTCAACCTCCTCTCGGTCCTCCACCTGCACCCAAAGCCTGTCTGGTAATGCCACCTGCTTTCCAACTGCGCAGAAGGAATCCTGCACACCTCCTTACTATGCTGGCAGCAGGGCTCAACGCATCAGTGTTTACTTTGAAATGTCTGGGAAATGTGAGTCACACAGCTGAGGAGTTATGGTCAGCTCTGGAGACCCAGTTTCATGAAAGGTTGTCTCCACTGGACCTGCAACCAGGGAAGGCCATGTGCGACAATGCTGCAAACCTGCGTGCGGCACTTCGCCGGGGCAATGTCACACACGTGCCTTGTATGGCTCACGTGTTGAACCTGGTTGTCCAGCAATTTTTAGCCCACTATCCCGGACTAGATGGCCTTCTGCAGAGTGCACGGTCGCTGTGTGCTCACTTCCGCCGTTCGCATCCCGCAGTTCAACGACTTACATCTCTACAGAAGTCGTTGGGCCTGCCAGTTCACCGGCTGAAATGCGATGTGCCGACACGGTGGAATTCAACTCTGCACATGTTGCAGCGACTGTGGCAGCACCGACAAGCCCTGGTGCAATACGTTCTGACGTATAGCCTGGGCCAACGAGATCCAGAGGTGGGGCAAATCACGCTGGAGGAGTAGTCTCAGATCAGGGACCTATGCACCCTTCTGCACAGTCTTGAAATGGCGACGAAGATGTTTAGTGCTGACGATGCCATTATCAGCATGACTATTACGGTGATTTACATGCTGGAGCACATGTTAAACAGAATTCGGAGTCAGGTGGTGGGACAAGAGGAGGTGGAGGAAGTAGAGGAGGAGTCGTATGCGGAAGGGATAACATCTCCAAGGTCCAGACGTTTGGCAGCACCAAGGCGGCAGGCATGGGAGGGTGGGGGAGAGGGATTAACCAGGGCGCATGGTAGCAGCCAAACTGTTGAGAAAGGTGCAGGAGCCGAGGAAGAAGTGGAGGACGAACTGGCAATGGGCATGGAAGACTCATCAGATGAGGGAGACCTTGATCACATTTCTGTTGTGCGAGGTTGGAGGGAGAGGGCAGAGGAAGGAAGCATGATTCTTACCTCGCTACCAACACAACAAGGACTTGGTCCTTCTGGATGCGCAAGACACATGAGTGCCTTCTTGCTGCACTACCTGCAACATGACCCCCGGATTGTCAGAATTCGAAGTAATCCCGACTACTGGGTTGCCACACTCTTAGATCCCCGGTACAAAAGTATATTTGCCGAATTAATTCCTGCCATAAAAAGGTATTGACGAATGCAGGAGTATCTGTTGCAGAATCTTACATGTGCTTTTCCACAAAACACCAGTGGTGCACGTAGTGAATCTCACAGTTCTAACTTGCCAACGGTGGGACTGTCGAGTCTTCATCACTCAAACAGTAACAGTAACACAGTATCTGCTGGTAACAGCAATTTTGTGGAATCGTTTCACCACTTTTTTAGACCATCCTTTGCAAGGCCACAGGAGACAAGAAGTCTGACACATAGTCAATGCCTAGAGAGGATGGTACAGGAGAATCTCCAAGTGAACATCGAAGCCATGACTGTGTCACTGGACCCTTGCTCATTTTGGTATTCCAATCTTGAAAAATCGCCGGAGCTCGCCACTCACGCCTTGGAGATCTTGTCATGTCATGCAGCCAGCGTTCTCTCTGAACGTGTGTTCAGCGCTGCTGGTGGTGTGCTGACAGATAAGCGCACGCGGCTGTCCACTGAGAATGTAGACAGACTCACGTTCATAAAGATGATCAAATCATGGATTCGCAAGGACATTTCTACCCCTGTGTCATCCTTGGGAGACTAAAAGCTTGGGGATTTGGTAAAATCACCTCACCAACCGTTTTAAGCAACAGTGGGGCAATTGATGCCACTTAACCCTTGAACGCATGACCATAAAAATCTACACTTTCACATACCTGGGGCCCTTTAGGATCGTGTGCAAATAACATGGAATAACTCAAACTCAAAAGACAAACAACTATATACATGAAGAATACCTAGAGTTTCAAAATTCTAACTAAAGCAATCTTGCAGAAAATAGAAAACAATTAACTGGGCGGGCCTGCAAGGCCACAGGTATGCGTTCTAGGGTTAAGTGGTGTCTGTGCCACAATTTTGGGAGTCCCCTTGCTGTGTCTTACGTGACGTTGGCATCGTCAATTCCAGGTGGGTGGGGTCGCACCCCCCCCTTTTAACTGTAAGAAACTACATACACTATGGCTTGGGGTAACACAGATGGTTGAGTCTGAAGAGCTGTTTACTCAGAGGTCTGCTCCAAATCTTCAGTGTCTGCTAGTCAGCGTAGAATTTTTAACTGCTTCTAGCCTAGGCAATACTTTGCGCGTAGTAGCCCAGCTGCGAAGCAAGCTGCACCGCCTGTGTATCTAATAAGAATTTTTAAATTAATCTAGCCTAGGCAGACTGTGGGGACCCCCAACCAAACCCAGATGCTCAGCCCCCCTACCGCCCCCCTTTCATGGACAACCCAATAATGTAACTCTTACAACTGGATGGGTGAGGATCGGTCACAGCTTTATTAACTCTTTATACTCATTCCATTAGAAAGGCATTTTATTTCTAAAATAATTCAGCTTGTTGCAGCATGCCCTGGGTCCCCACTCCGGCAAGTTGGCCAACAAGTGTAACTCTCCAACATGTCCTTTCTATTTCCAGGCCACGGAGGATCCAGCGTACTCGTATGCAGGACTCTGACCCCCACAAATCACTCTTAACGCTTGTTCCACTCCGTCCTGGAGTCCTGACAGGAATATGTCCAGTCCAATATCTATTAAGTGAACACCGTCGGGCCGTATGAGGCCTGCTTTATCTCCTTCCAGTTGTCGGTGTCGTATCACTACACCGCCTCTGTCTCTTCTAAATTTTGCCATCCGAATATTTATTACCCGCCTTGTCCATTCGATGGCCGTGATGTCTCGCGCACCTTGCCATACCGCTATCGGCACAATCTCTGACCATACTATAGCTAATTTTGTGAAAAATTCTCTGAAGCGCTCAGTGTCTAGTTTCATTATTGCCATTAGTTATGCGCTCTTGTGATGACCTAGGTTGTTTCCCCCGGCCTGTATAACTAAGATGACCGGACCTCTTGCCTCTCTCCCTACCTTGATTACCTCCATTAGTACCTGTGGCCATAGCAGGCCTCTAATACCTCTCCAGTTGAAATATGTGTTATGAATCTCTAATTTCCTCCCGCCTGGGCGGACTTTCGCCCTTTTTTGTGCCCAATATATATACAAGTGGCCTATCACTCACACTGTTGGCTTAGCGTCACCTGTAAAAGAAACAAACCACGTTAGGATAACAAGTCCGGTCTTATGTATCTCGCCAAACACGTGGATCGCCATCTCCCTATCCTCTGAACTTCCGTTTCTGACAGTCCTGCTTTTGCTGCTTCCGTGGCCGCACCTATGCGGAATGAGTGTGTCCCGTAATCTTTGGGGTGGTTCCCTGCCGATGTTATGCATTTATTAAATATAGCTTGGAACAGGTATCTTGATAATGGCGTTCCATCAATGTGTGATACGAAGAAATTACTTTGTGATCTGATGGTTAGATATGTTTTTACTATTGTTACCCGACTCAGTGTACCGTTTGTGGGTTGTAGAAGTACCCAAGTACCCCTGCCCGCTGGAACCGTTTTCGATTGGTGTATGCGTACACGTATTGCATTATTGGCTATGACTACTTCCTGGTGTAATAAGCGTCCACTGGTGGTAATTTTGGATTGAGGGACTAATTCGCTTATACATAGCTCCCCGAAGAAGGTGATCACAAATGCAGTAGACATTAGTGTTGCTTCAAATTGTGAGTGTCATGTTAATGGTGTTAGGTATAAGATGTGAGAAATCAGTTTTAGTGACACGGGATGGGACGTCTACATTCCTGACTTGACTGACCCCTTTTCCACCCTTTTATGGATTGTCTGATGATGAATCTTTGTCACATCTCCCCAATTCAGTAGTTGGAAGTGAAATGCTACTCCGGTCAGACACCGCTGCGCTGACGCCCCTGATATGCCCCTCATCATTAGCTGGTGGAGAAATTCTATGGTGACTTGTGATCTGGCTTGTTCACATTGGTCAACCCGTCTGCCTGCTACTAGTCATGTCCACTCTTCCCATGCCTTACCGTATGCTTGCCACATTGACGGGGCAACTGACGCTCTGATTAATGGCATCAACTATTCGCCTCTAGATCCCATAGGGAGGGTGGGCAACTGTTGCCCGATGGGTGGGCGTTGTGGAAGAGCTCTGTGAAAATCTGCCAATTGAATTGTTATAAAGCGTTAGCAGCAGGTTTATACCCCTCAG